>NC_037346.1:0-1250000 GCF_002263795.3 Bos taurus | reverse complement strand
AAAATATGATTATAATTTTCTGACATATATTTTTTCATCACCTTGAGAAGACAGAATAACTCTGGGGTAAGGGAACAGAATAAACAAAGACCCAGAGGCTTGAAAACTCATGGTGTATATGAGGAAAATGCAGAAACTGTCCATGTTGCTAGGACCATCTTTATGACAGGGTGTTGGGGTTGGGAGGGGGGTGGTGCGGCAAGGCTGGACTGGTGTCATCTAAGGTCAGATCACAGAAGGCCTGGAATGTCACAGAGGTCCTTGGGCAGAAACTGGAAGTTAATTACTTAAATCATTAGTCTTGAGGTTTCAGAAGGAGAGTTTTTATTTGTTTATGGAAAAACATAGCTCTTTGAATAATTATTGTATACCCTCTTTACCTTTTAACAGGCAAATCTGTAGCCTTTTATGGAATGTTTGTGATGTAATTCACCAACCATAAAGCAGAGTATACAATTGTATCTCCTGGTTCTAAATCCAGGTGTCACACATTGTTCCTTATTTTGCGTGGTCTCTGGAGGATTCTGTATTGTTTCTCCTTGTCTTAACTACAAGGATGATATCTCATGAATCTTGTCTCCCAATTCTCAGTGCTGACACTATACATGTTGGTGTGGACCCTTTTCTCTCCACACAATATCACTGGATCATTGAATTCACTTCTGTGACCTCAACTGCCAACTGAGGAACCCCAAATTTGCATAGCTGAGATGTTCCTTTTGTGTTCTAGACAGATCCCTTTACATATTCTGCCTATTTCCAAAACTGAGCTTATCATCCTTTCTTCAAAATCTGCCCCTGCCTTTTGGATTACCACGTCACCCATCAATATCATTCTCCCTTCTTCCAGTTATAATGCTTACTATAGCATGTCATTCTTCTGCCTAACTTCTTCACTGGCTGCCCATTGCCTTCACATAAAAAGATACTGTTGCAGGTAGTCCTTCATGGCCCAGGCTTGCCAGACTCTGTAACTTCATCTACACTTGATTCTCCAGGTCTGTTCATGACTGTGAATGTATTGTGCTGACACGCTGCTGCACTGTGGTAATAATGGTAGTAACAATTGTTTGTTAAGGGCGAATTGTGTTTCAAGCACTATGCCAAACCACTTTAAATTCATTATCTTATGTAATCCACACATCAACTATATGCTGTAGATTGTCTTCTGTGCCATTTTTTGAAGAGGATACTGAGGTTTAGAAGATAAATAATGTACCCAGGCTCACAGTTAATAAGAGACAGCGCCAAAAATGCTACTGTTAAGTATGTGATGCTTCTCATAAGTCTCCTAACTCTCACACATAAGATGTTGCTTCTCATAAGTCTCACACAAGTGTTCCATCTGTCAGGAATTTTCTTCTCCCACCTGCTTATTATAACTGGTTGACTACAATTTATCCTTCCCGATGCTTCAAGAAGCAGGTATTTTTACTGTGGTCCCATTGCTTCTTACATTCCCCAACAGTCATAGACACCATATCAGCTGTTACCTCATTTCTAACCCATGTAACATTCATCTGTCAATATCTTGCTGGAGTCCAGCTCCAGGAGCCAGGGATTCAACCTGAAGGGGTGAGTGGTGTTGGCGAGAAACTGAGGCAGCCTCTCATTTTTCTTGGACTGCCTGTTTATTTCAAGCTTATGATTCTCTTTTATACTTTTACAAAAGCATTAGGTCAGAGGTTTGATATTTTTAGTTCCCAATGACCCAGATTTATTTTTCTCCAAAAATCATTGTTGCCCCTCGAAAGGAGTTCCGTTCTCAGCGATTCTCATCTACTTTTTCTCATGTGTCCATGTGAATACACTGTAACTCATGCTAATGTATGGGCTGCATACAACATTCCTCAGTTTATTTCTTATCTTTCTAAGTCCTGTTTGCCCCTAGTATCCTAAGCTCACTATTTCTTAGAAAGGGCTTCTAGCTAATAATATCTCTAAAGTCCCTAATTTATGTAAGCTATAGTAGAATATTACAGCAATCCTTAAATCTTTAGCTTCTAACTGTTTTAATTATTCCTAAGCCCTAAATTCAGCAAACTCCTTTGCCATAAACACTTTTCTCACAAATGGGCTTCAGATAACAATCCCTCCCATGGCCTCAAGCTGCAGGTTGTGTGCTCACCCTGGAAGACTTTTTTGTAAAAGTTCTTGAACAAATGCCAGTGATTAACTTTATGAATTATTCTTTGAGCACAGCTGCAGAAGGTTTTATGCCTTCTCATGCTCCTCTCAAAAACAATAAGCAATAACCTTAATATTCTCTTCAGTCAACTCAGCCGAGGAAAGGAAAAAACAAGACAGAATCACAAAGCCTAACTCCTTCATTCCGGGTCCGTGCCTATGGAACAAAGGGTGGGGGTTTGGGCCATGCCTCCATTTTTTCAGTAATGCCTAACGCGGCTCTCGACAATATCTACAATCAAACACAGCGCCTAGGATATGGTTAGAATGTCATAAAAACTTTTAGTATAAATAACATTTTCATAGAAGCCCTAATTCCCTCATGTCCTGGCTTTATGACCTTATGTAGGAAGTTGAAACAATATATCTGGCATTATTCTCCTCATGTATAAAATAAAGAAGTTGAATCACAGCAGTGGTTCCCCAAGTATAAGCCCTTAACCAGCAGCATTATGATTACCTAGGAATTTTGTTGGTAATACAAACTCTCCTGCTTCCAAACCTGAGGAATCACAATGTCTAGGATTTGGGCCCTGAAACTTGTGTTTATAGAAAACTCTCTGGTAATTCTAAGACACTTGTATGCAGGTCAAGAAACAGCAGTTAGAACTGGACATGGAAAAATGGACTGCTTCAGCATTGGGAAAGGAGTACGTCAAGGCTGTATATTGTCAACTTGCTTATTTAACTTGCCAGACTGGAAGACTCACAAGCTGGAATAAAGATGGCTGAGAGAAATATCAGCAACCTCAGATGGAGATGATACCATTTCAATGGCAAAAAGTGAAGAGGAACTAAAGAGCCTCTTGGTGGAGGTGAAAGATGAGAGTGAAAAAGCTGGCTTAAGACTCAACATTAAAAAAACTGAGATAGAGAAAGCCTGTGACAAAATTCAACATCAATTTATGATAAAAACCCTTCAGAAAGCAGGCATAGAAGGAACATACCTCAACATAATAAAAGCCATATATGATAAACCAACAGCAAACATTATCCTCAATGGTGAAAAATTGAAAGCATTTCCCCTAAAGTCAGGAAAAGACAAGGATGCCCACTCTCACCACGGCTATTCAACATAGTTTTGGAAGTTTTAGCCACAGCAATCACAGAGGAAAAAGAAATAAAAGGAATCCAGATTGGAAAAGAAGAATTAAAACTATCACTGTTTGCAGATGACATGATCCTTTATGTAGAAAACACTAAAGACTCCACCAGAAAATTACTAGAGCTAATCAATGATTATAGTAAAGTTGCAGAATATAAAATTAGCATACAGAAATCCCTTGCATTCCTATACACTAACAATGAGAAAACAGAAAGAGAAATCAGGAAACAATTCATTCACCATTGCCATAAAAATAAAAAAAATAAAAAATAGAAATAAGGCTACCTAGGGGCTTCCCAATTTGCCTTGATTCATGGACCTGACATTCCAGGTTCCTATGCAATATTGCTCTTTACAGCATCAGACCTTGCTTCTATCACCAGTCACATCCACAACTGGATATTGTTTTTGCTTTGGCTACATCCCTTCATTCTTTCTGGAGTTATTTCTCCACTGATCTCCAATAGCATATTGGGCACCTACTGATGTGGGGAGTTCCTCTTTCAGTATCCTATCATTTTGCTTTTTCATACTGTTCATGGGGTTCTCAAGGCAAGAATACTGAAGTGGTTTGCCATTCCCTTCTCCAGTGGACCACATTCTGTCAGACCTCTCCACCATGACCCACCCATCTTGGGTGGGCCCATGGGCATGGCTTAGTTTCACTGAGTTAGACAAGGCTGTGTTCCTAGTGTGATTAGAATGACCAGTTTTCTGTGAGTATGGTTTCAGTGTGTCTGCCCTCTGATGCCCTCCTGCAACACCTACCATCTTACTTGGGTTTCTCTTACCTTGGACATGGGGCATCTCTTCACAGCTGCTCCAGCAAAGCACAGCTGCTGCTCCTTACCTTGGACGATTGGTATCTCCTCACCATCGCCCCTTCTGACCTTGAAGTTGGAATAGCTCCTCTAGGCCCTCCTGCGCCTGTGCAGCCACTGCTCCTTGGAGGTGGGGTTGCTCCTCCCTGCCGCAGCCCCTGGCCTCGGGTGTGGGATAGGTCCTCCCGGCCGCCACCCCTGGCCTCAGGCGTGGGGTAGGAGCAAGAGAGTTCAAGAAAAAACATCTATTTCTGCTTTATTGACTATGCCAAAGCCTTTGACTGTGAGGATCACAATAAACTGGAAAATTCTTCAAGAGACGGGAATACCAGACCACCTGACTTGCCTCTTGAGAAATTTGTATGCAGGTCAGGAAGCAACAGTTAAACTGGACATGAAACAATAGACTGGTTCCAAATAGGAAAAGGAGTACGTCAAGGCTGTATATTGTCACCCTGCTTATTTAACTTATATGCAGAGTACATCATGAGAAACGCTGGACTGGAAGAAGCACAAGCTGGAATCAAGATTGCCGGGAGAAATATTAATAACCTCAGATATGCAGATGACACCACCCTTATGGCAAAAAGTGAAGAAGACCTAAAAAGCCTGTTGATGAAGGTGAAAGAGGAGAGTGAAAAAGTTGGCTTAAAACTCAACATTCAGAAAACGAAGATCATGGCATCTGGTCCCATCACTTCATTGGAAATAGATGGGGAAACAGTGTCAGACTTTATTTTTCTGGGCTCCAAAATCACTGCAGATGGTGATTGCAGCCATGAAATTTAAAGACGGTTACTCCTTGGAAGAAAAGTTATGACCAACCTAGATAGCATATTGAAAAGCAGAGACATCACTTTGCCAACAAAGGTCCGTCTAGTCAAGGCTATGGTTTTTCCTGTGGTCATGTATGGATGTGAGAGTTGGACTGTGAAGAAAGCTGAGTGCCGAAAAATTGATGCTTTTGAACTGTGGTATTGGAGAAGACTCTTGAGAGTCCCTTGGACTTCAAGGAGATCCAACCAGTCCATTCTGAAGGAGATCAGCCCTGGGATTTCTTTGGAAGGACTGATGCTAAAGCTGAAACTCCAGTACTTTGGCCACCTCATGCGAAGAGTTGACTCATTGGAAAAGACCCTGATGGTGTAAGCGATTGGGGGCAGGAGGAGAAGGGGACGACAGAGGATGAGATGGCTGGATGGCATCACTGACTCGATGGACATGAGTCTGAGTGAACTCCGGGAGTCAGTGATGGACAGGGAGGCCTGGCGTGCTGCAATTCATGGGGTCGCAAAGAGTCGGACAGGACTGAGCGACTGAACTGAACTGAACTGAGGGGCTTCCCTGGTAGCTCAGACGGTAAAGCATCTGCTTACAATGCAGGAGACCTGGGTTTGATCCCTGGGTCTGGACGACCCCCTGGAGAAGGGAATGGCAACCCACTCCAATATTCATTCTTGGAAAATCCCATGGGCCAAAGAGCCTGGTGAGCTACAGTCCATGGGGTTGCAAATAGTTGCACACGACTGAGTTACTTCACTTCAAAGAAACAAAAGACCTATATATAAGAAAGTATAAAACACTAATGAAAGAAATCAAAGATGACACAAAGTGATGGAGACATATACCGTGTTCATGGATCAGAAGAATCAATATAATGAAAATGAATATACTACCCCAAACAATCTATAGATTCAATGCAATCCCTATCAAGCTACCAACTGTATTTTTCACAGAACTAAAACAAATAAATTTACAGTTTGTATGGAAATACAAAAACCCTCAAATTGCCAAAGCAGTGTTGAGAAAGAAGAATGGAACCAGAGGAATCAACCTGCCTGACTTCAGGCTATAGTACAAAGCTACAGTTATCAAGACAGTATGGTACTGGCACAAAGACAGAAAAATAGATCAATGGAACAAAATAAAAAGCCCAGAGATAAATCCACGCACCTATGGACACCTTATTTTTGACAAAGGAGGCAAGAATATTCAATGGAAAAATGACAATCTCTTTAACAAGTGGTGCTGGGAAAACTGGTCAACGACTTGTGAATGAATGAAACTAGAACATTTTCTAGCACCATAAACAAAGATAAACTCAAAATGGATTAATGATCTAAATGTAAGACCAGAACCTATAAAACTTCTAGAGTAAAACATAGGCAAAACACTCTCTGACGTAAATCATAGCAGGATCCTCTATGAACCACCTCCCAGAGTAATGGAATAAAAGCAAAAATAATCAAATGGGACCTCATTAAACTTAAAAGCTTTTGCACAACAAAGGAAACTATAAGCAAGGTGAAAATACAGCCTTCAGAATGGAAGAAAACAATAGCAAATGAAGCAACTGGTAAAGAATTAATCTCAAAAATGTAAAAGCAGCTTCTGCAGCTCAATTCCAAAAAAATAAGTGACCCAATACAAAAATGGGCCCAAGAACTAAACAGACATTTCTCCAAAGAAGACATACAAATGGCTAACATACACATGAAAAATGCTCAACATCAGTCATTATCAGTTCAGTTCAGTCACTCAGTCGTGTCCGACCCCATGGATCACAGCACGCCAGGCCTCCCTGTCCATCACCAACTCTTGAAGTTCACTCAGACTCACGTCCATCAAGTCAGTGATTCCATCATTATCAGAGAAATGTAAATGAGGTACCATCTCACACTGATCAGAATGGCTGCTATCCAAAAGCCTACAAACAATGCTGGAGAGGGTGTGGACAAAAAGGAACCCTCTTACACTGTTGGTGGTAATGCAAACTAGTACAGCTACTATGGAGAACAGTGTGGAGATTCTTTAAAAAAACTGGGAATAGAACTGCCATACGACCCAGCAGTCCCACTGCTGGGCATACACACCGAGTAAACCAGAATTGAAGGAGACACGTGTACCCCAATGTTCATCGCAGCACTGTTTATAATAACCAGGACATGGAAGCAACCTAGATGTCCATCAACAGATGAATGGATAGGAAAGCTGTGGTACACTTACACAATGCAATATTACTCAGCTATTAAAAAGAATGCATTCGATTCATTTCTAATGAGGTGCATGAAACTGGAGCCTATTATACAGAGTGAAGTAAGTCAGGAAGAAAAACACCATTACAGTATATTAATGCATATATATGGTATTTAGAAAGATGGTAACGATGACCCTATATGCGAGACAGCAATAGAAACACAGATGTAAAGAACAGACTTTTGGACTCTGTGGGAGAAGGCAAGGGTGGGATGATTTGAGAGAATAGCATTGAAAGACATATATTATCATATGTGAAATAGATCGCCAGTCCAGGTTCAATGAATGAAACAGGTTGCTGAGGGCTGGTGCACTGGGATGACCCTGAGGGATGGGATTGGGGAGGGAGGTAGGAGGGATGTTCATGATAGGGGACACGTGTACACCCATGGCTGACTTCTGTGAATGTATGGAAAATATCCACCACAATATTGTAATTAGCCTCCAATTAAAATTTTAATAAAGATTAAAAAGGAACAACAACTTTAATCATGACATCTGGTGCCATCATTTCATGGCTAATGGGGAAACAGTTCAAATAGTGACAGGCTTTTTCTTGGCCTCCAAAATCACTTCAGATGGTGACTGCAGGATGAAATTAAAAGTCACTTACTGCTTGGAAGAAAAGGTATGACAAACCTAGACAGCATATTAATAAGCACAGACATCACTTTGCCAGCAAAGGCCCATCTAATCAAAGGTATGGCTTTTCCAATAGTCATGTATGGATGCGAAAGTTGCAGTATAAGGCAGGCTGAGCGCCAAAGAATGGATGCTTTTGAACTGGGATGCTGAAGAAGACTCTTGAGAATCCCTTGGACTGGAAGGAGACCCAACCAGTCAATCCTAAAGGAAATCAACCCTGAATATTAATTGGAAGGACAGATGCTGAAGCTGAAGCTCCAGATCTTTGGCCACCTGATGCAAAGAGCTGAGTCATTGGAAAAGACCCTGATGCTGAGAAAAATTAAGGGCAGGAGGAGAAGGGGTCACCAGAGTATTAGATGTTTGGATGGTATCACCTGTTCAATGGACATGAGTTTGAGCAATTTCAGGAAGACAGTGAGGGACAAGGAAGCCTGGTGTGCTGCTGTCCATGGCGTCACAGAGCGTCAGCCATGACTGAGTGACTGAACAATAATAACTGGTGATGCTGATGCATAACATCATTTGAGAACTGCTAGGGTGGGATTGTCAAACTATGGCCTGAGGGCCCACAGGCCAGATCCCAACCAAGACCTGTTTCTGTAGTGTAAGGTTCTGCCAATCCCTGCACTAAGTGATATGATCACTGAGGACCTTTCCAGTTCTGTGATACCTTGATCATGAGTAGAGTGTTTCAACCTCGATTGATGATGGATAGCCAATCAGGAGTTCTGGGTTCTACACCATCTGTTTCTACCTTGTTGTTGCTGTTCTGTCTTTCAGTCATGTCCCACTCTTTGCGATCTCATGGACTGTAACAGGCCAGGCTTACCTGTCCTCCACTATCTCCCTGAATTTGCTCAAACTCATGACCATTGAGTTGATGATCCCATCCACTCTCTCATCACCCCCTTTTCCTGTTGCCCTCAATCTTTCCAAGCATCAGGGTCTTTTCTAATGAGTCAGCTCTTCACATCATGTGGCTGAAGTATTGGAGCTTCAGTTTCAGCATCAGTTCTTCCAACGAATATTCAGGATTGATGGATTTGATCTTGCTGTCCAAGGGACTCTCAAGATTCTTATCCAAACCACAGTTTGAAAGCATCAGTTCTTCAGTGCTCAGTCTTCTTTATGGTCCATATCTCACATCTGTACATGACTACTGAAAAACAGTAGATTTGACTAATGAACCTTGTCAACAAAGTGATGTCTCTGTTTTTTTTAACACACTGTCTAGGTTTGTCATAGCTTTTCTTCCAAGGGCAAGTGTTTTTAATTTCATGACTTCAGTCATCATCCACAGGGATTTTAGAGCCCAAGAAAATGAAGCGTGTCACTGTTTCCATTTTTTCTCCATCTATTTGCCATGATGGGACCAGGTGCCATGACCTTAGTTTTTTGAATATTGAGTTTTAATCCAAAATTTTCACTCTCATCTTTCATTTTCATCAACAGACTCTTTAGTTCTTCTTCAGTTTCTGCCATTAGAGTATCGTGTTTGCATATCTGAGGTTATTGATATTTCTCCCAGCAATCTTGATTCCAGCTTGTGAGTCTTCCAGCCCAGCATTTCACGTGATGTATTCTGCACAAAAATTAAATAAGTAGGATGACAATATTCAGCCTTGATGTACTCCTCTCCCAATTTTGAACCAGTCCATTGTTCCATATCCAGTTGTAACTGTTGCTTCTTGACCAGTGTACAGGTTTCTCAGGAGGCAAGTAAGGTGGTCTGGTGTTCCCATCTCTTTAAGAATTTTCCACAATTTGTTGTGATCCACACACTCAAAGCCTTTAAGTATAGACTTTGAAGTAGAAGTAGATGGTATTTTTCTGGAATTTTGTTGCTTTCCCTATGATCCAATGGAGGTTGGCATTTTGAGCTCTGATTCCTCTGCATTTTCTAAGTCCATCTTGTACTTCTGGATGCTCTCAGTTTATGTTCTGTTGAAGCCTAGCTTGAAGGATTTTGAGCATTCACATTGCTAGCATGTGAAATGAGTGAAATTATATAGTAGTTTGAGAAATCTTTCGAATTTTCCTTCTTTGGGATTGGAAGGAAAAGTGACATTTTCCAGTCCTGTGGCCAAGGCTGTATTTTCGAAATTTGCTGGAATATTGAGTGCAACGCTTTAATAGCATCATCTTTTAAAATTTAAAATAGCTCAGCTGGAATTCTATCACCTGCATTAGCTTTGTTTATAGTAGTATTTCTTAAGGCCACTCGACTTCACACTCCAGGATGTTTGGCTGTAGGTGAATGATCAAACGATCATGATTATCTGCATTATTAAGACCTTTTTTTGTACAGTTCTATGTATTTTTGCCACCTCTTCTTAATCTCTTCTGCTTTTGTTATGTCCCTACGGTTTCTGTCCTTCAATGTGCCATCTTTGCATGAAAGGTTCCCTTGGTGTATCTAATTTTCCTGAAGAGAGCTTCTAGTCTTTCCCATTCTTTTGTTTTCCTCTATTTATTTTCATTGATCATTTAAGAAGGGCTTCTTATCTTTCCTTGTTATTCTCTGGAACTCTGCATTCAGTTGGGTATATCTTTCCCTTTCTCCTTTGTTTTTGCTTCCCTTCTTTTCTCCAATATTTGTAAGGCCTTCTCAGACAACTATTTCACCTTTTTGCATTTCTTTTTCTTGGGAATGGTCTTGATCACCACCTCCTATACAGTGTTACAAACCTCTGTGCATAGTTCTTCAGTCACTCTATCATATCTAATCCCTTGAAATTTGTTCCTTGTACTGTTTAATCATATGGAATATTTTTAGGTCATACCTGAATGGCTTAGTGGCTTTCTCTATTTTCTTCAATTTAAATCTGAGCAGTAAGAAGCTCATGATTTCAGCCACAGTCAACTGCAGGTCTCATTGTGCTGACTGTATAAAGCTCCTCTATCTTTGGCTTCTAGAATATAATCAGTCTGGTTTCAGTGACGTCCGTGTGTATAGTTGTATTTTTATTGTTGGAAGAGTGTGCTTTCTATGACCAATGCCTTCTTTTTGCAGAATTTAAGTTATTTCTGCCCTTCAAACTCAATTTTTTTATCCTGAAAAATGACATTAGGTTAAATTTGCTGAGTCAGCCAGAGTCCAGTTAGAAAAAGAGAAACCATGCCAGCATCTCAAAGTAAAGGAAACCAGTATGGGTAATTGGGGTACACGGTTTTTTTGAAATTGGAGGCAACTTTACAGGAATAAAAACAAGGCATCTCCGTCTATTACAACTTTGGGATCAGGAAGGAAGAGGCCACAAAGATTTTTGGAATTGGAAAATGGGCCCTGAGCGACTTCAACTTAAACCTCTAAGGTAATAACATGACAAGGTAGTGCTCATACTCCTAAGAAGGTTATTTCCTCTTGCTGATCCTTGGGAATACACAGCTTTATAGTTTCTTCGATTAATATAAGTGTTTGACCCAATAAGTACTTGAAAAGATCAAGGGAGCTGTGGCCCAGCAGATACTAGGATAGTATGGCAGGGACAGCAGGGTAAGGGGTTGTAGTTCTGCAACTGGATATGGAGGTGGGGTGATAGTCCACTGAGAGGGTGAGGAATTGCAAGGTCAGTCCTGGGACTGGTGGCAAGGCTGAAGAGTAGAGTCATAATTACTTTTTACTGCTGCAGTAAAGTTGACAAGTACCAAAGCTTGAAGGGGGCCCCTTCATCCTTCCTCTCAAATTCCAGTTTCCCACCAGTGCTTTGCATTGGCAGAACCTGACATGAGGACAGCAGAAAGCAGACAGGAAATGCAACATATAGAGTTCAAGTCCCAGCACTGCAGAACAGAGAATAGAAAGGGGGAAATTCATCTGAAAATGCTGCCATATTTATTTCACCTCTCTCTCTCTCTCTTAAGAAATAAAGCTGCAATTATAGTTAGAACCATCTGTGTACTTCTCCTTAATCATTTTTCATTCCAACCTAGAGCAAGACACTACCCAAAATTTCATATTTCCATGCAAGCTTTTTATTATATACTTTTACTGTTGCTGCTGCTGCTAAGTCGCTTCAGTCGTGTCCGACTCTGTGTGACCCCATAGACAGCAACCCACCAGGCTCCCGTCCCTAGGATTCTCCAGGCAAGAACACTGGAGTGGGTTGCCATTTCCTTCTCCAAAGCATAAAAGTGAAAAGTGAAAATGAAGTCGCTCAGTCGTGTCCGACTCTTCGCAACCCCATGGAGTACAGCCTACCAGGCTCCTCCGTCCATGGGATTTTCCAGGCAAGAGTACTGGAGTGGGGTGCCATTGCCTTCTCCCACTTTTACTGTATTTTCATATATATTTACATTAAACAATTTAAAGCAACATTTGCATGCTCCTAATCTGTATTGGTATGATGGGACATATTGGTATTTATAGGATATAATATAATACATATCCTTCTATAGCTTGTTTCTTTTATTTTTATTCAGCATTTTCTAAGATTTATTTATATTTATATACTTATTTATATTTGGTAGATGTATTAGGATTTAGTTCATTTAACTGCTGAATAGTGGTCCATTATATGGATTTGCTACAATTTATTTTCCATTTTACTATTGATAAATATTTAAATTATTTCTAATTTTTCAGTATTACAAACAATATACAGTAAAATTTCTATATTACTTCTTGGGCACACATGTGTGTATTATTTCTTGATTATAGTGTTAGTCACTTACTTGTGTCCAGTTGTTTGTGACCCCATAGGCCATAGCCTTCCAGGCTTCTCTGTCTATGGGATTCTCCAGGCAATAATACTGGAGAGGGTAGCCATTTCCTTCTCCAGCAAATATTCCCTACCCATGGCTTGAACAGGGTCTCCTTCATCACGTGCAGATTCTTACCGTCTGAGTCACCAGGAAGCCTGTATTATAGAGTATACACGTTTTCAGTTTTATTAGATAATTTCATAGTGCTTTCCAAATTGGTTGCACTCATATGAGGAATTAATACATATCCTTATCATGCTTTTGCATTTTCTTACTGTGGTGGAGGCTGAAATAACATCTCCTGTTTGTTTTCTTTGAGTTCAAAAAAATATGAACCATGCAATGCAATTTTACTGCTTCACAACTTTGTGCTTGCTATTTTTCTTGGAGTGTTTTCCTGTTTCTTCACATATATTTTTCCTTCACTGCTGTTCTTGTTAAGTCACATAAATCGTGTCCAACTCTTTGCGATCCCATGGTCTGAAGCATGCCAGGCTTTCCTGTCCTTCACCATCTCCAGGAATTCACTCAAACTCTGTCCACTGAGTCAGTGATCTCATCCAGTTATATCATCCTCTGTCATCCCCTTCTCTTCGTGTTTTCAATCTTTCCCAGCATCAGGGTCTTTTCTAATGAGTCAGCTCTTCACATCAGGTGGCCAAAGTATTGGAGCTTCAGTTTCAGCATTAGTCCTTCCAATGAATATTCAGGATTGATTTCCTTTATGATTGACTGGTTTTATCGCCTTGCAGTCCAAAGAGTCTCTCAAGAGTCTTCTCCAGCACCACAGTTTGAAAGCATCAATTCTTCCACACTTGTCCTTCTTTATTGTCCAACTCTCATAGCCATACACAATTGGAAAAATCATAGCTTTGACTAGATGGATCTTTGTTGGCAAAGTAATGTCTCTGCCTTATAATACGCTATCTAGTTTTGTCATGGCTTTTCTTCCAAGGAGCAAGCATCTTTTAATTTCATGGCTGCAGTCACCATCAGCAGTGATTTTGGAGCCCAAGAAAATTATGTCTGTCATTATTTCCATTGTTTCCCTAACTATGTGGCATGAATTGGTGGGACCAGATGCCACGAGCTTCCTTTTATAATGTTGAGTTTTAAATCAGGTTTTCATTCTCTTTCACCTTCATCAAGAGGTTCTTTATTTCCTCTCCACTTTCTCCCATAAGGGTGGTGTCATCTGCATATCTGAGGTTATTGATATTTCTCCCAGCAATCTTGATTCCAGCTTGTGCTTCATCCAGCCCAGCATTCCACATGATGTACTCTGCATATAAGTTAAATAATCAGGGTGACAATATACAGCTTAGACCTGCTCCTTTTCCAATTTATAACCAGTTGATTGTTCCCTGTCTGGTGCTAACTGTTGCTTCTTGATGTGCATACAGGTTTTTTCAGGAGGCAGGTGAGATGGTCTGGTATTCCCATCTATTTAAGAATTTTCCTCAATTTGTTGTGATCCATGCAGTCAAAGGCTTTAGTGTAGTCAGTGAAGCAGAAGTAGATGTTTTTTTCTGGAATTATCTTGCTTTTTCTATAATCCAGTGGATATTGGCAATTTGATCTCCAGTTCCTCTGCCTTTTCTAAATCCAGCTTGAACATCTGGACATTCTGGTTCATGTATTGTTGAAGCCTAGGTGGGAGAATTTTGAGCATTACTTTGCTAGCATATGATATGCCTGGAGCTGTGCGGTAGTTTGAACATTCTTTGGCATTGGAATAAAAATTGACCTTTTCCAGTTCTGTTGCCACTGCTGAGTTTTCCAAATTTGCTGGAATATTGAGTGCAGCACTTCAACAGCATCATCTTTTAGGATTTGATTTAGCTCAGCTGGCATTCCATCACCTGCACTAGCTTTGTTTGTAAGTGATGCTTCCTAAGGCCTACTTTACTTGGCACAATAGGATATCTGGCTGTAGGTGAGTGATCATACCATTGTCATTATCTGAGTTATTAAAATCTTTTTTTGTATATGTTCTTCTGTGTATTCTTGCTACCTCTTCTTAATATCCTCTGCTTTTGTTAAATCCATACCGTTTCTGTCTTTTATTGTGCCCATCTTTACATGAAATATTTCCTTATTATCTCTAATTTACTTGAAGTGATCTCTAGTCTTTCCCATTCTGCTGTTTTCCTCTATTTCTTTGCACTGATCACTTAGGAAGTCTTTCTTTCATTAACCTCACTCAAAAACCCCTCTTACACCCCCTAGTGATCCTTGGTTTTCCAAATACATTTTGCAGTTTTCTCTTTTTTTGTTTCACAGAACTTTAATCTTACCAAAAGTTAATGTTTTTATCAGTTGTCCCTGAATAATTATTAACAGTGCCCCTTTTTTCTTCAAAAGTGACTCAGTTTAGACAATGAATCAATAGTGAGTTCCTTCATATTAACTCCTTTATGGCTTATATTGTAGTTTTTTGACATCAGGTATTTGTCCATTCCCCCTCTCTCCCTTTGCAAACCTGAGGTCTCCTAAACCACTTCTTTTCCATCTAGAAGAAAAGTTTTTAGCCACTCATGTTTTACTCTCTTTTGATGGGATCTAACTTGGCCCAAACACATCTTCTTACAAGACAGAATGTGAAGAACTGTTTTTCTGTGGCAGGTTTATTCCATTTTCTTATTAGGACTCTGCCAAGAGGAGGCCAATATGAAGCCAATAGCTAAAGTAAAAGAAAAAGTTGCTTTTTGTTTTTACTTCAAATTTTACTTGAGTTGAATTCCTTAAGATACTTAAAATAAGCTATTGTGTTTCTGATACTTGTGTGTACTAGGTCACTTCAGTCGTGTCTGATTCTTTGAGACTCTATGGACTATAGCTCACCAGACTCTTCTGTCCATGGAATTCTCCAGGCAAGAATACTGGAATGGGTTGCCATTCCCTTCTCCAGGGGAATCTTCCTGACCCAGGGATTGAACCTGGGTCTCCCAAATTGCAGACTGATTCTTTATCATCTGAGCCACCAGGGAAGCCCAGTGGCAGATTTCATTTCCTTGGGCTCAAAAATTACTGCAGATGGTAACTGAGCCATGAAATTAAAAGATGCTTGCTCCTTGAAAGAAAAAGTATGACAAACTTAGACAGCATATTAAAAAGCAGAGACATCACTTTGCCAATAAAGGTTTGTATAGTCAATGCTATGGTTTTTCCAGTAGGTACATACGGATGTGAGAGTTGGAATATAAAGAAGGCTGAGTACCAAAAAGAATTGATGTTTTTAAACAATTGTGCTGGAGAAGACTATTGAGAGTCCCTTGGACAACAAGGAGATCAAACCAGTCAGTCCTAAAGGAAATCAACCTTGAATATTCATTGAAAGAACTGATGCTAAAGCTGAAACCGCAATACTTTGGCCACCTTATGCGAAGTGCCAACTCATCGGAAAGACCCTGATGGTGGGAAAGATTGAGGGCAAGAGGAAAAGGGGGTGACAGAGGCTGAGATGGTTGGAAGGCATCACAGACTCAATGAACATGAGTTTGAGCAAACTCAGGGAGACAGTGAAGGTCAAGGAAGTCTGGCGTGCTGCAGTTCATGGGGTCGCAAGCACTGGACATGACAGCAACTTAACAACAGCAACAAATTGCGTTTCTAACATGTTAAAAAATATGTAACAGCTTATGCATTAGAATTCTTCAGGGAGCTATCAAGCAGACTGATAATGAAAGGGAATTTCTCTTCCAAGAACGTGACCGGCAAAATGACAATAATAAAAATACAATGATTTTGATAGCCTTTGCTTGCCATGGAAATGCTAGTTCCCCTGCTCCTTCTAGTTATTGCAGTTCATTTCAATATATTAGGTGCAGTAGACAATCACATATCCACTTTTATTTTTTCATGGGCTGTAATGGTAGAAGTAGGTCAAGGCTATATATTGTCACCCTGCTTATTTAACTTATATGCAGAGTACGTCAAGAGAAACGCTGGAGTGGAAGAAACACAAGCTGGAATCAAGATTGTCAGGAGAAATATCAATAACATCATATATGCAGATGACACCACCCTTATGGCAGAAAGTGAAGAGGAACTAGAAAGCCTCTTTATGTAAGTGAAAGTGGAGAGTGAAAAAGTAGGCTTAAAGCTCAACATTCAGAAAACGAAGATCATGGCATCCGGTCCCATCAATTCATGGGAAATAGATGGAGAAACAGTGGAAACTGTGTCCGACTTTATTTTTTTGGGCTCCAAAATCATTGCAGATGGTGACTGCAGCCATGAAATTAAAAGATGCTTACTCCTTTGAAGGAAAGTTATGACCAACCTAGATAGCATATTCAAAAGCAGAGACATTACTTTGCCAACAAAGGTCCGTCTGGCCAAAGCTATGGTTTTTCCAGTAGTCATGTATGGATGTGAGAATTGGACTGTGAAGAAAGCTGAGCACTGAAGAATTGATGCTTTTGAACTGTGGTGTTGGAGAAGACTCTTGAGAGTCACTTGGACTACAAGGAGATCCAACCAGTCCATTCTGAAGGAGATCAGTCCTGGGTGTTCTTTGGAAGGAATGATGCTAAAGCTGAAACTCCAGTACTTCGGCCACCTCATGCGAAGAGTTGACTCATTGGAAAAGACTCTGATGCTGGGAGGGATTGGGGGCAGGAGGAGAAGGGGATGACAGAGGATGAGATGGCTGGATGACATCACTGACTTTATGGACGTGAGTCTGAGTGAACTCCGGGAGCTGGTGATGGACAGGGAGGCCTGGCGTGCTGCGATTCATGGGGTTGCAAAGAGCTGGACACGACTGAGCGACTGAATTGAACTGAATGGTAGTCGGTAGGCATAGAATTATGCATTTCATTTTGTGCATTGATATGACCTCTCTGTTGGCTTTGAAGGCAAAATGCTCAGTGCTTTTAACTTAATCCATTTTATTTGCATGTATAAAATGGGAGATGTTTAATGTGCCCATGAGAACTCCTGTATTTTTCAGAGTGCTTACAATTTTAAATCCCTGCCCTTCTGTTAAAACTTTGTATTTACTGAAAGTGTGTTCACAGCAGTTATATTGCAAAGATTCCAAAAGTATTTCACATTCTTAATTTCTAATATTTTCAACTTTAATCAGTTTGTTCTACCATTTATTTTATGGATTGAGCAAGTTAGTGCAAATTGGGATGTTGGGGCTGAGAGGAAAGATGCTAACAATGATTGAATCCATGGTGTTACCAAGGAACTGTGTGAAGAACTTTACAATTATTTTTGTGTTTAATCCTTAAGATATTAGAAACCTTTGATTTTTTTAGAAAAACATTTTTTAAAACAGAATACCAGAGAATGGAGTTAATTTGCACACAGTACTTCATAATATTAGTGACAAAGTCCATTACCATTTCCAAAATATGATGGTAACTGGTAAAAAATTTAGGTACTTTTTAGAAGTATAGAAATTTACATTATTGGGGACAATTAAACAAATGTAATTTGCTTTGCATCTCCAAGAGTTGGAGTCATTGTCAGACACCTAATTATAAGCCAAATATTTTATTTTTCTTTGCTAGATGTATATCTGAGAACTGTGTATGTGGAGTAGAGACAGAAATGGTATCAGTCTGTACCCCTTTGCTTCCATCTGTCTTCAGTTTCCATAGGAAAAAAAGCAAATTTTCTTTGTCATTCTGAACATCCCTTTCTCACCTCTTCCCTTCCACAGAGACTGCTCTGTAGTACACACTCTTTTTCACTTCATTCCATTAATGTTATTCAACACTTTTGCAACTCATCATTAAGAGAGAAAGGTCAATAGGCCCTACTGCATGATCTTTAAAAGCTGATAATGTCAAGATAAATATGTTCTCTTAAATCTGTTTTTAAAGGCCACAATGATTCTTGCATTTCTGGGAGAGGATAATAACATCAAAATTATTACCAAGAGCCAGTCCCTATAATCATGAGGGCCAGCTAGGATTTATTGCTTAACTGGATGTAGTCTCTGCCACCAAAACCCTATTCTCTGTCCTTGGTGGACTCTGTTTTAGGGTGTAAAGGATAAGTCATGGCTGTATACTCTGCAGCAAAGTGGTATGTACTCTACAGAACTGAACAGGTGCCTTTGCTTGACATAAAATTTTTGACTTTACAAAATGTCTGCTCTATAAGAGTATACATATAAAGTATGGGACAAAATAGACATGTAACATTGTAAAACAATAAATTAAAGAATAAATCCACTTTTCTGTTCAGCTATATGGCTTTTTCATATTTAAATATAAAATTGAATACATGGATAAGGAGTTAGAAGTTTCTTAGAACTATTTGTGATCATATTTCAATGGTTCATTCTCAATGTTTTTGCTTCCCTTCGTAGATTTAGATTCAAGGTGACTGAAGTGCCCACTGTTAGCCAGATACCATGCCAGGTATCTCACTCTCTCACAATAATGACATGAATAATGACATGATAGGGTAGTAATATATGGTATTTCATAGACTAGAAACAGAGAAGGCCTTGAGAGATTGATACCTTGGCCACAGCTATGGGATTTAGGTCTTTCAACTCCCAAGTCCTATGCTTCATTATTGTACCACTACTTCAGTCTTGATAGAATTATTTTCAAGGTAAGGCAACTGAAATCTCAAATGGTAACTTCAGTTCTATCTTATAAAATACCAAAGATGTACCCTTAAAAGACTGTGTAAATCATCATTTTTTTTCTGTTCCAATTTTTACTGAAATGCTACACATCATGAAACATATTGAAGAAGAGTCTTTTTAATATAATCCAGAATAATTCTGTAAAAGATAAAGATAAAATCACCTATTGCTATACTTTTTTCTATTAATAGTTTTCATATAATAGATTTTCTTGAAAGCAAGTACACACTGGTTCTCAGTTTCACTATTTCTTAATAGTAAATACTGACTTCACATCTACATTTCCTTCCTTAAAAATTGGGAGTGTAAGCTTTGGCCACATACAACTCTGCAGCCTCTGTATTTTGCTAGTTATACCATAGTACTCCATGGGGTTTTCAGTACCATAATTAAAATGGGCTTATCTGGTTCTCACCTTGATTACTTCATTTATATTTCCACCCCTGGGAGGCATGGAGTCAGATGTTATTATATTATTTATAGAGGGGAAATTCTGAAAATTTAGCCAACATTAAGTGATGGTCAGCAAGAGGACTCCAGGGAGAATGCAGGTCCAAAATCAACCCAGCCCACTAGTGTTTGTTGATCCTAGAGGCCCTTGGCACAGGGATCTGAGGAAAACGAAGTTCTATCTATTGCCCTTGTCTTCTTCTTTTTCTGCCCTGCCACTTACTAGAGACACTGTGATCTGAGACAAATTACTCAACTTCTCTGACTCACAGCTATGTTATTAGAAAACCACGTAGAATACCTACCTCAATTCCAGAAAGAGATTCTTTTCTAAGAAATACTAGCACTAACTCTGAGTGAGAATCAGGAGAAAAAAGGGTGGGGGTTGTGGCTTGCTCTTTCTGCACACCATGGCAAGGTCACTCCTTTGCTACCTTAGGGTTTCTTCCTGCCTAAATAGTTTTTTATGTGAGTGTCTTCTCTCCCCAATTTTTTTTCAAGTGTTTCATCTTTCTCAGTATCCCATTTTAGAACCTATAACAACAGTACTTTGAAAGTGTATGCTGATTTAAGAAGGTTGGAATGATTTTCAGCTTTTATATTTAACAGAAAGAGTCAGAGGAAACACAGGATCCTAGACTCCCAGCATACCCAACTAGGATAGACTTCAGAGAATTTAATCCAGACTCTTCCTTTTACAGATGGGAAAAATTGAGATCCAGTGAGGAGATTCTCAGAAGAAAGCTGGTTAGTTGTATTTCCTCAAAGATGTTTTCTCTTGTCACCTGCTTTTATTTATGAAAAATTGAGGTAATTGGAAAAATTAAACTATAGAAAGAGGGACAGTAGTAGGTATCTATTGAGTAGAGAACCATGGGAGTTGTGTGAAGGGGGTTAATATTCCCTAAGTTTGGAAAGACAGTGGTGGTTTGAAAGAGACTCAGAGATTATTTAATTTTACTTAACTGCACATTTATTACACACCCCACCTGCATCACTCTGATTTACTTCAGTGGGAGATCATTTAGATTTCTTAGACTATTTCCTCAGTCTTCATTGAGATAGGTTTACTCATGAATGGGAGCCCATATCTGCCAAAATCTTAAACTTGGCCAAATTGGGGGGGGAGGGAACTGTCATTTTCCCCTTGGTTTAAAAGATATATTCCTTCACTTTTAATATATTTATATAATACACTTATAATAACTATATTTATATTTGGCTGTTATTTCACATATATGTGTGTGTCTAAGTAAGAATACACAGGTTGTATGTTCTCGTCTAGTCAAGGCTATGGTTTTTCCTGTGGTCATGTATGGATGTGAGAGTTGGACTGTGAAGAAGGCTGAGCACCGAAGAGTTGATGCTTTTGAACTGTGGTGTTGGAGAAGACTCTTGAGAGTCCCTTGGACTGCAAGGAGATACAACTAGTCCATTCTGAAGGAGATCAGCCCTGGGATTTCTTTGGAAGGACTGACGGTAAAGCTGAAACTCCAGTACTTTGGCCACCTCATGCGAAGAGTTGACTCATTGGAAAAGACTCTGATGCTGGGAGGGATTGGGGGCAGGAGGAGAAGAGGACGACAGAGGATGAGATGGCTGGATGGCATCACTGACTCAATGGACGTGAGTCTGATTGAACTCTGGGAGTTGGTGATGGATAGGGAGGCCTGGCGTGCTGCAATTCATGGGGTTGCAAAGAGTCGGACACGACTGAGTGACTGATCTGATCTGACGTTCACTCTAAGATTTAGACTGGTACAGTATTAGAAGTATTGCCTCAAAAGATATTTAGTATATACATACACACTTTAAATCTATACTTTGTGTATAATATTAAATATTTATTTGTATATATTATATTATATTATTTTGTTGTTTAGTCACTCACTTGTGACTGAATCTTTGTAACCCCATGGAGAGTAACATGCCAGGCTTCCTTGTCCTTTACAATATCCGTGAATTCCTTTGCTTTATCTATGATCTAGTGGATGTTGGCCATTTGATCTCTGGTTCCTTTGTCTTTTCTAAATCCATCTTGTATATCTGAAAATTCTCGGTTCACAGAGTGTTGAAGCCTAGCTTGAAGGATTTTAACTACAACCTTGATAGCATGTGAAATAAAGGCAATTGTATGGTAGTTTGAATATTCTTTGGCATTGTTCTTCTTTGAGATTGGAGTGAAAATTCATCTTTTCTAGTCCTGTGGCCACTGCTGCGTTTTCCAAATTGACTGGAATATTGAGGGCTGCACTTTAACAGCATCATCTTTCAGGATTTGATATAGCTCAGCTGGAATTCCATTGCCTGCACCAACTTTGTTCATAGTAATATTTCCTAAGATGCACTTCGCTTCACACTCCAGGATATCTGGCTTTAGGTGAGTGATCACACCATTTTGGTCATCCATGTGATTATTATATATATATATATATATATATATATATATATATATATTTTTTTTTTTTTTTTTTTTTGGTATCACTCTTATGTGTATTTCTGCCACCTCTTATTAACATCATCTGCTTCTGTTAGTTCCTTGCCATTTCTGTCCTTTATTGGGCCTATCTTTGTATGAAATGTTCCCTTGGTCTATCTAGTTTTCTTAAAGAGAGCTCTAGTCTTTCCCATTCTATTGTTTTCTTCTATTTCTTTGCATTGTTCACTTAAGCAGGTTTTCTTATCTCTCTTTGCTATTCTCTGGAACTCTGCATTCAGATGGGTGTATCTTTCTTTTTCTTCTTTACCTTCCATTTCTCTTTTTTTCTCAGCTATTTGTGAGGCCTCCTCAGACAAACATTTTGCCTTTTGCATTTGTTTTCCTTGCGAATGGTTTTCATCACCACCTCCCGTACAATGGTATGAACCTCTGTCCATAGTTCTTCATTCACTCTGTTTATCAAATCTAATTCCTTGAATTTGTCATTTCCACTGTATGGTTTTTACCTTCTATATGATTGTTGAAAAAAGGCATAATAAATGAATGGATATGTGTAACTGAATCACTTTGCTGTATTTCTTGAAGCTGCGACAACATTGTTAACCAACTATTTGCATGCTAAATCACTTCATGCGTGTCCAACTCTTTGCCACCCTATGGATCATAGCCTGCCAGGCTCCTCTGTCCATGAAATTCTCCAGGCAAGAATACTGGAGTGGGTTGCTGTGCTCTCCTCCAGGGGATCTTGCCTACCCAGGAATTGAACCTGTGTCTCTTACATCTCCTGCATTTGCAGCCAGGTTCTTTACCACCAGCACCACCTGGGAATAACCAACTATATTCCAATATAAAATAAAAAGTTTGAAATGTACAGTCTGGTGAAGGTTTGGTTTCTCTTTCTGTTATATATTTCCCCAGCCACCTGTGTGTGTCTCACTCCTTCACTGTTACTATCATATCCCTCTTAACCCATAGTTTGAACAGCAAAAGCCATCCATTTGTCAAGAATTCTGAAAAGACTGGTATGTTATGCATGCTTCATTTCTCTACAATCAAAAATATTTTAAGACAAATGGGGATAGGAAATGTGTTTATGAATAGAAATGGCAGTATTTTGATTTTATCAATTCCCAACTTGTCACCTAATCTATTTTGTTTAAGTGGCAGTTAGTTTTTTTCTTTCACATTTAAAAAATGCAGTGTATTCAAAGCAAAAGACCATTTAGTCTTGAGTCTATGAACCTTAGGGAAATTGTTTGATATGATCAATATTTTTCAGCCAGAGCTACAATGAGGTTATGTGTCTATTCTGAAATATGTGCTATTCTTTCTTTGAGATCTTGCTTGTTAATCATTGTGAAATACTGAACCATGTAACTTAACATTGAGTTCTTTGAGGTATTCCCTCCCTGTTACTTTTACTTATAAGACCCAATTGGGAAAGACCGTGTTTGTAGCATTCCATGTGTCCCTTGGAATACTAGAGACTGTTTGGGGTACCAAGAGCATGGCTACTTTAAGGTAGAAAAATATTTTAAAAACAATATGTATTATCCTTTTTATCTTAAAAAATCAGCTATAAAATTTCAGGACAATATACTCTGATATCCTCTGACTTGTTTCTGATAATAATGGTAAAGGTCTTCATTTTATGATCATCACCACAATCATGAACATCTTCTTCACAGTTATCATTATCACCATCATCATGATCCTGAATTATTAAGCAATTTTTATGAAGGAGACACGGTTCTATGTACTCAGCATATTTACTATTTCCAGTCATTGTGTTGTTGATGTTCAGTCACTTAGTCATGTCCAGCTGTTTGCGACCCCATGGACTGCAGCATGCTAGGCTTCCCTGTCCTTCAACTAACTCCTAGAGCTTGTTCAAACTCATGTCCATTGAGTCAGTGATGACATCCAACCATCTCATCCTCTGTCATCTGCTTCTCCTCCTGTCTTCAATCTTTCCCAGCATCAGGGTCTTTTCTAATGAGTCATATCTTCACATCAAGTGACCAACGTACTGGAAGCTTCAGTTTCAGCATCAGTCCTTCCAATGAATATTCAGGATTGATTTCCTTCAGGATTGACTGGTTTGATCACCTTGCTGTCCAAGGAATTCTCAAGAGTCTACTCCAACACCCTATTTCAAAAGCACCAATTCTACTTGGGGCTAGTGCACTGGGACGACCCAGAGGGATGGTATGGGGAGGGAGGAGGGAGGAGGGTTCAGGATGGGGAACACATGTATACCTGTGGTGGATTCATTTTGATATTTGGCAAAACTAATACAATTAAGTAAAGTTTAAAAATAAAATTAAAAACAAACAAACAAACAAACAAAAAAAAAAGCACCAATTCTTCAGCACTCAGCCTTCTTTAAGGTCCAACTCTTATATCCATACATGACTACTGGAAAAACCATAGCTTTGACTAGATGGACCTCTGTTGGCAAAGTAATGTCTCTAATTTTTAATGTGCTGTCTAGGTTGGTCATGTGTTTTCTTCCAAGGAGCAAGCATCTTTTAATTTCATGGCTGCAGTCACCATCTGCAGTGATTTTGGAGCCCAAGAGAAGAAATTCCTTCACAGTTTCCATTGCTTCCCCATCTATTTGCCATGAAGTGATGGGACCAGATGCCATGATCTTAGTTTTTTGAATGCTGAGTTTTAAGCCAACTGTTTCACGCTCCACTTTCACCTCCATCAAGAGGCTCTTTAGTTCCTCTTCACTTTCTGCCATAAGGGTGGTGTCATCTGCATATCTGAGGTTACAGATATTTCTCCTGGCAATCTTGATTCTGGCTGGTGAGTCTTCCAGCTGGAAGACTAGCATTTTGCGATATTGTATTCTGGAAAAGTTAAATAAGCAGGGTAACAATATACAGCCTTGACATACTCATTTCCCAATTTTGAACCAATCTGTTGTTCCATATCTGGTTTTTACTGTTTCTTCTTGACCTGTACACAGGTTTCACAAGAGACAGGTAAGGTGGTCTGGTATTCCCATCTCTTTAAGTATTTCCCACAGTTTGTTGTGTTCCATACAGTCCAGTGCTTTAACCTAGTCAATGAAGCATAAGTAAATGTTTTCTTGGAATTCCCTTGCTTTTACTATGATACAGCAGATGTTGGCAATTTTATCTCTAGTTCTTCTGCTTTATCTAAATCCAGTTTAAATATCTGGATGTTTTCGGTTTATGTACTATTGAAGCCTAGCTTGGAGAATTTTGAGCATTACTTTGCAAGCGTTTGAGATGAGTCCAATTGTGCTGTAGTTTGAACATTCTTTGACATTGCCTTTCTTTAGGATTGGAATGCAAACTGACCTTTTCCAGTCATTACAAGCCTGTAATGTAGTTATTCATGACTATTATCATTTTAAGAAACCCGAAGCTTAGATACAAGAAACTACCTGCTTTTAGAGGGACACCTGTGCCTTCCAAGACAGCAAAAGATCTACATTTTATTTCATTAGACTTTACACTATTACTTCTGAATAGATTTCATTTGGCTCCTATTTCACATAGCTGTGTATGTCTAAGTAAGAATAAGCAGATTCTGTGCTTAGTCTGTGATTGGAATTAGTACAATATAAGGAGTATCACCTCAAAAGAGATTGTTGTCCTTCTGGTTATTGAAGATTAGCCTATACCAGATTGATTCTCTTTCTGAAAACTATATAACATGGAAAAATATTTTAAAATATTTGAGAATTATAGAGTGACTTTAGATTGTTAGGAGGTTAGGTTTCCTGGCCTTAAGAAGCCAAGAGCCGGTACAGCGAGGAGGAGAACATTCCATTGTAAGGAACTTTAGCTAGTAGATACAAAGTTGTTCACTTCATGAAAATTCATCAGGCTATACACCTGTGGTCTGTGCACTTATCTACATGCATGATATTTATCAGTTTAAAGAATAAATTTAAAGTTATATAAAAATATAAGGTATATGTTTAGATTATTCCTTGTAAAAAAAAAGTCAAATAGATTTCAGTTGTTGAAAGCTGTTAGTGGTAATTGGTTAAATGAAGCAAAATTAACCCTTTTCTTCAAGTATTTGGAATGACTGAAGCAGTACAGGTAATCTTTTCGACATGCTGCTGCTGCTGCTAAGTCACTTCAGTTGTGTCCGACTCTGTGCGACCCCATAGATGGCAGCCCACCAGGCTCCCCCGTCCCTGGGATTCTCCAGGCATGAACACTGGAGTGGGTTGCCATTTCCTTCTCCAATGCATGAAAGTGGAAAGTGAAAGCGAAGACGCTCAGTCGTATCTGACTCTTCGCGACCCCGTGGACTGCATGGACCCCATGGATGGCAGCCCACCAGGCTTCTCCGTCCATGGGATTTTCCAGGCAAGAGTACTGGAGTAGGTTGCCGTTGCTTTTCAACATGAGACTCAATCAAGAAAATTTTTTTTTTTAATTTAATGAATTATAACATTAAAACAAAAAGCTATACTGAATTTCATAAAAAGCTTGTAATTTTACAACTAAGATTGCCTTTGTTATTAAAGAGAATAAAGGCAATAAGAAAATGACCCCATTTTTAAACAACTAAAATGCACAAATGTTGGAATCTGTTTAAAAACAAGACAAAACTAGAATTAGCTCTTCCCAATCAATGTGACTTTACATGGGTGGCAGTTGAAATACCAGACACCCTGTTGTGCACTGGAAATATAGGATAATAAAATGATGGGAGTGGTCCTTCCTCAAAATTATTATTCCTCTTTTGCAGTTGAAATCTACATGTCACCTGCTTTCTGACCCAACCTTGGCATGATGCCACCTACCAAAGAAAAATGTCGGCAGCAAAAAAGTGAAAAAGTATTTTTCTTACATGTTTTTGGAGACTTTTTTTAAAAACATAAAAAGCCATTATACAGTTTAAAACTTCTTAATTCAATTTTCTCTCCCTTTGCCACCAGAGGAAAAGTTGGGCATCATTTTTATTCTTGTTACATATATCTGTTCATAAACATTAGATCATGTCCTTTTGCAACCTGCCTTTTAAATTCATGTTATGTCTAGTCAAGGCTATGGTTTTTTCTGTGGTCATGTATGGATGTGAGAGTTGGACTGTGAAAAAGGCTGAGCGCTGAAGAATTGATGCTTTTGAACTGTGGTGTTGGAGAAGACTCTTGAGAGTCCCTTGGACTGAAAGGAGATCCAACCAGTCCATTCTGAAGGAGAACAGCCCTGGGATTTCTTTGGAAGGACTGATGCTAAAGCTGAAACTCCAGTACTTTGGCCACCTCATGCGAAGAGTTGACTCATTGGAAAAGACTCTGATGCTGGGAGGGATTGGGGGCAAGAAGGGAAGGGGACAACAGAGGATGAGATGGCTGGATGGCATCACTGACTCGATGGACGTGAGTCTGGGTGAACTCCGGGAATTGGTGATGGACAGGGCATCTTCCCAACTCCCGGACTGAACCCAAATTTCCCACATTGCAGGAGTATTCTTTACCTTCTGAGCCCCTAGGGAAGCCCAAAGTGTCAATATGTAACATTTATTCATTCATCAAACTTTTTCTTTATAGCTTATGGATTTTATATAGTTTATTAATCCTCTCCTATTTTGTACAAATATCCTTCTATATTTCTCTCTTAAGTTTATAATTTTGCTTTTCACATTTTTGTATTTTATCTATATGGCATGAAATAGGAATCAAGTTTTTCCCCAAAAGCAGTTGATACCCTTCAAGTTATTAAGTAGTCTGCATGCGTGGTAAGTTACTTCAGTTGTGTCTGACTCTCTGCAACCCTATGCCCTGTAGCCTGCCAGGCTCCTCTATCCATGGAATTCTCCAGGCAAGAATACTGGAGTGGGTGCCATTCCCTTCTCCATGGGATCTTCCAGACCCAGGGATGGAACTGGCATCTCTTATGTCTCCTACATTGGTAGGCGGGTTGCTAGTGTCACCTGGAAAACCCTATTAAGTAGTCTATCCTTTCCTGTATACCCATCTTTAATGCCACTTCCATCATATTCCAACTTGAAATATGTACAAAGGTAATTGTGGAATTTTTTTTCTGCCACCTTGGGCTAGTTGTCTACAGATTATATAAATTCCAATATATGACATCATATGGCACTGATGTCTGTCTACATTTCTAGCCAGTAAACAAACTACACTGAGATTTTTCTAGTTCCCCTAATTGCCTGTCTATAGCAGAGGAATTCCCTGTAGCATCAATCCAGAGCAGAAAAGGCACTAATATCTGCTTAATTTTAAAGCAGATTATTTTGGTAACTCACACATTCCCATTTTCTCTTTTATATTCACACTTACCCTTGTTCAATCTTCCAGTTTTACAAAGAAGATTCACTTGATATTGAAGAATTATTAGACTATTAATTAGAAATCGTTAAATTCAGTATCATGAAACTACACATGTGGGTAGGGCAGAATAGACTTCTTTGTGTGTGACTCCCATCTGCTCCTTTAACAAATAATTATTAAGCATATTGAATACATTTTGACTTTGAACCATTCACTTTTTTGTATTTTGCATTAAATAAGTAAAAACTAAGTGTAAAGTAATTACATTGGAATAAATGATAGCTAAGTTCTTTTTCAGCTCTAAAATTTCATAAAATTTGGGGTCTGTACAAAGTAGAACTCAATGGGCATTTCAGTTTACATAGCCATTACCATTTAGGAGCTTCTGGTATCATAGGAAGCAATATGGTACCCAAAGTTTTCATATACACATTTATATGATTCTGTGCTCTCTCCTTGGATTCATGGATTTATATTTAAATTTTGGCTTTTATTTATTATCTATGAGGCCACTGTTAAGTTACTCAGTCTCTCCAAATGTTCTCATTTAATATTTTAATTGAGAATCATTTACTATTTATGATATTCTCATCTCATTATAAATAAGATTAATAATACTTAACTTGTAGGATTATTATGAGAATTTAGGATTTTGAGAGAATCAGGGTAAGTTCCTCTGTGTCTTCCATTTTTCTCATCTATAAATTTAAAATAATAATTATTACAGAATTATAAGAATTTATAAGAATTACAAGATAAATTATAATAAATTGATTAGCATTGTGTTTTAATAAATGTCACACTACTGTTACTAACTTAATTCATGGCATATTGAAACAGAGAGGTGGAGGGTCTTTCTGGCCAGGCTTCTTCATAACCCCAGGTACATTCTCCCTAATGTAGCCCCATCGCTCTTCCTGGCTGTGAGCTTGCTTTCTGTCTTGTCAGTCCTCACAGGCATTTGTGTGTTTTTGGCCATGGACGACACTGAAACTGTGTTCACAGCTGTACCCTTGGGGCTAGTTACTGGGAAAATGATGCTGACTACTTTTTGAATTTCCACTTTGCTCTTCCATTATTGCTAAGTCATTTCTCTATTAGCATGTGCTTCTGGTCTCTGCTCCCTTGAAGACTGCCTTACCTACAAATCTATTCCTTTTTCTGTATTCTGATCCCTTGTAGATTTTGTTGGGTCATGTCACTTACAATATGCGTAGTCCTTGTAGTAGGACATGCATTTTACTACCTTTCCATTATAAAGTGTGAAAACAGCTATCCCATGTTATAGACATTTGAAATATAGTGGAGGAGAAGGGCAAATGGTTAGGAGGAGGAGTGGGGAGGGTTGTGGGTGCACGCTCAGTCATGTTTGGTTCTTTGTGACCCCAAGGACTGTAGCCCACTAGGCTCATCTGTCCATGGAATTTTTTAGGCAGGAACACTGGAATGAGTGCCATTTCCTCTTCCAGGACATCTCCCAACCCAAGGATCAAACCTGAGTCTCTTGAGTCTCTTGCATAGGAAGGAAAATTCTTTACCATTGTGCCACCTGGGAAGGGAGAGGAGTGGGGAAAAGAAAGAGGAGGAGAAAAGAAGATGACTAAGAGGGAGGAGAGGGAAGAGAAAGGAAGATGGAGAGAGAGAAGGGGGGGAAGAAAAGCAGAAAAATCTAAATGTACTTTTGCAAAATAGACATTTTTTTTTCTCATTTGCTTTAATAAATTACCTCATGTTTTATATATTGGTTAATATAACTAAATAAAAATTTTGGCTTTTTGTTATGATTAACTATTCTACCTTATCATGATCGGCTATAATGAACTAATGCCAAAGTAAGTCATTGACAATGTAATTTTTAAAATTACCCAAAGTACTTGAACTAGAGCATTTTTCATGATCCTAGAAACAAACTACTTACTTCCACTTACAGCAGAAACTCAAGTCTAAATTTTGAGGCTTGATCCTATGACCTTTATTCCAGCTGACTTAGTGGAAAATTCCCATCATTGTCATGATAAATATAATGATAAATGATCATGATAAATGACTACAGATTATAATATAAATAGTAGGTGCATACTAAGTATTAGGAGCCATACATATTCTTTTGTAACCCACATATTCAATTTGTGAGATTTAAATTTATGCACCTTTCCCAGGTGGGTAGTTGACCACCAGAGGACAGAAACCTTAGTCTTCCTGGCCCTACTGCTCATGCATTTGTATCATTTCACTTGGCATGCCACATCTCATTATTTTCTACAACAAATTTACTGAAAAGTGACTTAATTTTCTGATCTTAGAACTTAAACTTTATGTGTCTAATGGTAGAATAAATTTAGGACTTCATTTGGTGATGTAAGCTTTATTAAATCTAATTGAAATGAGACAACTTACATTTTTCTGAACTAAAAGTATTAATAAATACCCCTTGAATAATACATAAAAATTATATAAGTGGTTTAATATTTTGCTTTAAAATATGTTTTGAATTATAAACCATTCTTGCCCCTCTAAAATTAAACACCTCAAAATTATAAATTCAGAAATATTTTTATAGATTACATTCCACCATTGCTTTAGAGATCCTCTAAAAGCTAGGGAATTGTGTGTGTATCCTTGCTACAACCAGTATTGAGAAGTCAATTAGAGAAGAAAAATAACTTTTAATACCCACAGGATGTCTTATCACCAAGTAATATGTCAAAAGCATAGCTCAGGAAACTTAATGCAGGCCTAGTAAAGATAGTGATTAAATAGTGAAGTGGAAAATTCAGTGTTTAAAATTTATATTTTAAACTGTTTATTCAGTAAATATTTATAATTTGCTTAGCTACATATAAAACACAAATTAGATCCTGGGATAAGAGAGCTTTTACAGTCCTATGTAAATCACTGACCTATAACATAGAAAATAATATGGCACAAAAGAGAGATGTTAAACCACTGCTACTGCTAAGTCACTTCAGTCGTGTCCGACTCTGTGCGACCCTATAGACGGCAGCCCACCAGGCTCCCCCGTCCCTGGGATTCTCCAGGCAAGAACACTGAAGTGGGTTGCCATTTCCTTCTCCATGTTAAACCACATTACAAATCAAAAGAGGAAAGAAATAATTCACAATTGGGAGTATAGAGGAAATCTATGTAATAGCAAATGACTGACTCATGAAGGAGTAGGATTTAGACTTGTAGTGTTTTATGGTCTACTATTCAGACTTCTAGAGAAGAAGTAGACTAACATTAATGGCAAAATGACACACTTTTATCTGTACAAGAAACATTCATTTAGTACTCTGTGCTAATAACTATACTAGGTCCTAGAATAAGAAAATATAAAAGCACTTTCTGTCTTATAGGAGCCCTCAGTTTAATGTTCAGGTGGGAAGCTGGGGAAAAGTGAAAGAGTGTGGACCAAAGTAGAAAGGGGCATCAACTCGTCTATTTAGAGAAGGCTATGCAAAAGCATGAGTAAGAAATAAACTCAGGAATGCCACCACATTCATATTTAAATTTAATTTAGTAATTTTTAATTTAGTAAGTTACAAGAAACAAATTCTAATGAGAGTATCTTTCATAGTTTCTTTAAGTAGGAAGGAAATATGGAAGATTTGAAACTTCAAAGAATGTCTGCTACTTGATTTCTAGTTAAGATTACATTGTAATTTCATATTTTTGAGCACCTCTTTCTGCTTCAAACACCTATTAGTAACAAAAAATATAAAAGTAGAAATTAGAAAGGTTTACACAAAATCATCCCTTAAATTTTTAACATATATAAAATGTAAAAGGGCTTCCCAGGTGGCACAGTGGTAAAGAATGCTCCTGCCAATTCAGGAGACACAAGAGATGTGGATTCAATCTCTGGGTCAGGAAGATCCCCTGGAGAAGGAAATGGTGACCCACTCTAGTATTCTTGCCTGGAAAACTCCATGGATTGAGGAGCCTGGCAGACTACAGTCCATGGGGTCCCAAACAGTCAGATACTACTGAGTGGCTGATCTCACACTCACACACACGATGTTACCTACAGAATACAGTCATGCTTTAGACACTTTTTGCACTACCAACTTCCTAGTGATTTTTGTTTAAAGCTTTATCTTTTTAATAAAAGTAGTTCTTATTGTCCTTGTTTGAGAAGGAAATGGCAACTGGGAAATCCCATGGACAGAAGAGCCTGGTGGGCTACAGTCCATTGGAATGCAAGAGTTGGTCATGACTTAGTGACTAAACAAAAAACATTGTATTTTTATCTAGTCAAGGATTTGCAGTATTCTCATCAATTTTTTTTTTTTTTTAGTTTTCTCTGTTATTTTCAATGCACATTGAATGTATGCACATCTTTATTGATTTTACTTACTTCCCTTGCATTCTCATACCTCAAGTATTTACAGTCTTGTAAAGGAATCCTCTGGAAACAAGCAGTAATGAAATAGGAAAAAAAAAAAACAACAGAGAATCAGCAAAATCAAAACTGGCCCTTTGAAAAAATAAACAAACCAGATTGTATTACCACATAAAGAAGCAAGAATGATTAAAAAGTGAGAGACTACAAATATATATTATGAATAATGAAGAAGTAATGTAACTGTAGATATAGAGGAGACATAAGAGAGAATTTGATACTATTTCAGTCAGTTACTTAAAATTTTAGGAACTGGATAGCTTTCTAGAAAAATAGAAATAGTTAAATATACTTAAAAATGAACCAGTAACCATTACAGAAATGTTTTCATAGAAAATTATGGAGATAAATGGATTTATGACTATAAATAATTCCCATATGATACAAACTGTACCAGAAAATAGAAAAATAAGGAAAACTGCAACTCATGTGAGGATAATAAATATCAACACCCAAATCAGATAAAAACAGAAAAGAGAATATATGCTCTTCTCAGGTATGATCACATATGCAAAATCTTAAAATTAGCATATTAAATCCAACATAATATTTAAAATACATTGTATTATATTAAAAGTCATTTTTGTCCAGAAAAATGATGGTGGGCCAATGTTATAAAAGTCACCTCAGTGTACTTCTCTCCACTTATTTATTTATTTTTTAAATTTTTTATTGGAGGATAGTTGCTTTATGGTATTGTGTTGGCTTCTTCTGTACATTATGTATCAGTTATAAGTATACATATAACCCCTCCCTCTTAAACCTTCCTCCCCACCCCATCTAACCCCTCTAGGTTGTCACAGAGCACCAGGCTGAGTTCTCTGTGTTAAATGCAATTCCCCACTAGCTATCAGTTTTACATGTGGTAATGTGTATATGGAGAGTGAAAAAGTTGGCTTAGAGCTCAACATTCAGAAAACGAAGATCATGGCAGCCGGTCCCATCACTTCATGGGAAATAGATGGGGAAACAATGGAAACAGTGTCAGACTTTATTTTTTGGGCTCCAAAGTCACTGCAGATGGTGACTGCAGCCATGCAATTAAAAGACGCTTACTCCTTGGAAGGAAAGTTATGACCAACCTAGATAGTATATTTAAAAGCAGAGACAGTACTTTGCTAACAAAGGTTCATCTAGTCAAGGCTATGGTTTTTCCTGTGGTCATGTATGGATGTGAGTGTTGGACTGTGAAGAAAGCTGAGCGCCAAAGAATTGATGCTATTGAACTGTGGTGTTGGAGAAGACTCTTGAGAGTCCCTTGGCCTGCAAGGAAATCCAGCCAGTCCATTCTGAAGGAGATCAGCCCTGGGATTTCTTTGGAAGGAATGATGCTAAAGCTGAAACTCCAATACTTTGGCCACCTCATGGGAAGAGTTGACTCATTGGAAAAGGCTCTGATACTGAGGAGGACTGGGGGCAGGAGAAGAAGGGGACGACAGAGGATGAGATGGCTCGATGGCATCACTGACTGGTTGGACTTGAGTCTGAGTGAACTCCGGGAGATGATGATGGACAGGGAGGCCTGACGTGCTGCGATTCAAGGGGTCGCAAAGAGTCAGACACGACTAAGCAACTCAACTGAACTGAACTGAATGTGTATATTTCAATGCTACTCCCTCAATTCATTCCACCTTTCCTTCCTCTGCTGTGCCTACACGTCCATTCTCTATTTGTCTCTATTCCTACCCTGAAAAGTGGTTCATCAGTGCCTGGAGAAGGTAACAGCTCTCCACTCCAGTATTCTGGGATAGAGAATTCCATGGACTTTACCATATATGGGAATGCAAAGAGTCAAACATGATTGAGTGACTTTCACCATTTTTCTAGATTCCATATATGTTCATTAATAAATGATATTTATTTTTCTCTCTCTGACTTACTTTACTCTGGCTTTATGTTCATCCGCCTCAGTTCAGTTGATTCAAATTCGTTTCCTTTTATGGCTGAGTAATATTCCATTGTCAGAGAAGGCAATGGCAACCCACTCCAGTACTCTTGCCTGGAAAATCCCACGGACCCTACCAGAGGAGCCTGGTAGGCTGCAGTCCATGGGTAGCTAAGAGTCGGATATGACTGAACGACTTCACTTTTACTTTTCGCTTTCATGCAGTGGAGAAGGAAATGGCAACCCACTCCAGTGTTCTTGCCTGGAGAATCCCAGGGATGGGGGAGCCTGGTAGGCTGCCGTCTATGGGGTTGCACAGAGTCGGACACGACTGAAGTGACTTAGCAATATTCCATTGTATATATGTATCAAATCTTCTTTATCCATTCATCTGTTGATGGACATCTAGGTTGTTTCCATGTCCTGGCTGCTGTAAATATTAATGCAGTGAACTTTGAGGAACAAAGGTCATTTTGAATTATGTTGTTCTTAGAGTATATGCCCAGTAGTGGGATTGGTGGATCATCTGGAAACTACAAACAAGATGAAAAGACAACCCTCAAACTGGGAGAAAATAATTGCAAAAGAAGCAACTGATCAAGGATTAATCTCCAAAATACACAAGTAGTTCATGAAGCTCAATATAGGAAAAATAAACAACCCAATCCAAAAATAGGCAGAAGACCTAAAGAGACATTTCTCTAAAGAAGATGTACAGATGGCCAACAAACACGTGAAAGCAATCTCAACATCTATCATTATTTAGTTCAGTTCAATTCAGTTCAGTCAATTAGTCATGTCCGATTCTTTGTGACCCCATGGACTGCAGCACAAGAGGCTTCCCTGTCCATCACCAACTCCCAGAGCTTGCTCAAACTCATCAAGTCGGTGATGCCATCCAACCATCTCATCCTCCATCATCCCGTTCTCCTCCTGCCTTCAATCTTTCCCAGCATCAAGGTCTTTTCCAGTGAGTTGGTTCTTCACATCAGGGGGCCAAAGTATTGGAGTTTCAGCTCCAGCATCGGTCCTTCCAATGAATATTCAGGACTGATTTCCTTTAAGATGGAGTGGTTTGATTTCCTTGCTGTCCGAGGGACTTTCAAGAGTCTTCTCCAACACCACAGTTCAAAAGCATCAATTCTTTGGTGCTCAGCTTTCTTTATAGTCCAACTCTCACATCCATACATGACCATTGGAAAAAACAAGACTAGATGGTTTTGACTAGATGGACCTTTGTAGGCAAAGTAAAATCTCTGCTTTTTAATGTGCTGTCTAGGTTGATCACAACTTTTCTTCCAAGGAGCAAGCCTCTGAATTTCATGGCTGCAGTCACTATCTGGAGTAATTTTGGAGCCCAAGAATATAAAATCTCTCATCATTTCCATTGTTTCTCCATATATTTGCCCTGAAGTGATGGGACCAGATGCCATGATCTTAGTTTTCTGAATGTTAAGTTTAAGACAACTTTTTCACTCTCATCTTTCAATTTCATCAAAAGGCTCTTTAGTTCTTCTTCATTTTCTGCCATAATGGTGGTGTCATCCATGTATCTGAGGTTATTGATATTTCTCCTGGGAATCTTGATTCTGCCTGTGCTTCATCCAGCCCAGCACTTCACATGATGTACTCTGCATATAAGGTAAATAAGCAGGGTAACAATATAAAACCTTAAGCTTCTTCTTTCCCAATTTGGAACCAGTCTGTTGTTCCATGTCTGGTTCTAACTGTTCTGGACCTGCATACAGATTTTCCAGGAGGCAGATAATGTGGTCTGGTATTCCAATCTCTTTGAGAATTTTCTAGTTTCTTGTGATTCACACAGTCAAAGGCTTTGGCACTTTTAATAAAGCAGAAGTAGATATTTTGCTGCAGCTGTCTTGCTTTTTTGATGATGCAACAGATGCTGGCAATTTGATCTCTGGTTCCTCTACCTTTTCTAAATCCAGCTTGAATACCTGTAAGTTCATGGTTCAGATACTGTTGAAGCCTGACTTGGAGAATTTTGAGCATTACCTGCTAGCACATAAGATGAGTGCAATTGTGTGGTGTTTTGAACATTTTTTCATTGCTTTTCTTTGGGATTGGAATGAAAACTGACCTTTTCCAGTCCTGTGGCCACTGCTGACTTTTCTAATTTTGCTGGCACATTGAGTGCAGTATTTTCCAAATTTTCTGTCATCTTTAGTGCATCTCTTATTATTAGATAAATGCATATCAAAACTACAATGAGGTATCACCTCACAGTGGTCAGAATGGCCATCATCAAAAATGTACAAGCAATAAATGCTGGAGAGGATTTAGAGTAAAGGGAACCCTCTTGCACTGTTGGTGGGACTGTAGACTGATATAGCCAGTATGGATAACAATATGGAGATTCCTTCAAAAACTAAGGAATAAAACTAACCTCCATTGAATTAAAAAAAAAATTACATTGATTTCTCATTACAAACAAGAAAAATCTTTTAAATTTTAACATTTAACAAATATTGTGGGTGAGAAAAAATTATTTTTGAAATAGAGATCAAATAAAATTTACTTAATCTATTGGAAGGCATCTACCAAGGCCCTATAACAAATATCTTAATTATTGGATAATATGTTAAAATATTTGCAGTAATAGTGGTGCCACTTCTGACATTTAAATTATTACTAGAAGTCTCAGCCACAAAAATAAATAAATAAATAAATAAATAAAATAAATAAAAATAGAAGGTTCAGAGAAGAAGGGAAAAAAATATTTTATTGTGATATAGCCAAACTCTTAGAAGAGTATTTAATAAATTTTCTTATGAATATGCAAAAATTGAAAGTGTATTTATTCTTCAGCCATAGCAAAATGGAGAATATAATAAGGGAAAATAGTACCACTCACAGTAATGACCATAAGGAACCTATTACTACACATATGACATGTGGAAGACCTTTACCAACAACAACAACAAAAAACAAAGACAGAAACAACATATGATTAAAAATAAATTGGATGAAAGGGAAAGAATCACAATGTACATGAATGATAAGAGGTAATATTATAAAGAGGTTAATTTTTCCCAGATGAATTAATTCAATACATTTTAATCAAAATTCTAAGAGGGTACAGGAATTGCCATGACATTTTTAGAAAAGATATATCTTTTCAGGAATACTTTACTACACTTATATGAACTAGACATGCCCATGTCTGCACATAAATCTAAATCCATCTTGTGTGAAAAAGCAAATTGCAGAATGAACAAGTTTTACACTTATGTAATGCTTTGATCAGCCCTGGGATTTCTTTGGAAGGAATGATGCTAAAGCTGAAACTCCAGTACTTTGGCCACCTCATGCAAAGAGTTGACTCATTGGAAAAGACTCTGATGCTGGGAGGGATTGGGGGCAGGAGGAGAAGGGGATGACAGAGGATAAGATGGCTGGATGACATCACTGACTGGATGGACTTGAGTCTGAGTGAACTCTGGGAGTTGGTGATGGATAGGGAGGCCTGGCGTGCTGCAATTCATGGGGTCAGATATGACTAACTGTAAAGAGTCGGACACGACTGAGTGACTGAACTGAACTGAACTGAACTGAATGCTTTTAAAAAATGTAAGTAGCATCTGTTGTATGGATACACATATATGTAGTAAACATTCAAGAACAAGCATTGTAAAGGACATAAAGCATAAAGCAGCTCACCAGTATAATAGAGGAAACATGGGCTTAAAAATTATGAAAATGTATCTTCCACTGAATTTGCATTTTTTTTTCTCACAAAGCGATAACTGTGGAAAAAATTACCATTGTTAACATTTATTAAATCTGGGTGTGGGGTGATGTAGCATTTTTATATTATTCTCTATATTTTCTGTAATGTTTTAATTGCAATATTTCATAATTTTAGGCACAAGTGTGCCCCATTTCCGCCCCCCCACCTTTTTTTTTTTTTTAATCTAGTTGGGAACTAGGGGGCAGAGAATAAAATAAGTTGTACATCATGACTTCACTTCATCCTTTCCATCATAGAAACATACTGGTTTATCACTGTATCATTTAATCTCTATCATGGGGTTTTGGATTTAGAGAGAGGCAGAAATCACATTAGGTGCTACTTCCTTCTAGATATAAGAAAAAGATCTCTTATCATTTCCCTGTTGATCAGGGATTTGGGAGTAGTGCCTCTTGCATCTTTTCTCTCATCAGGTAATGAAAGCTGAAATCTGACATTACCTCTAAGACCGATAGAAGCTCTGTCTGGGATAAAATTTTATACTTTTGGACTGTTTTTTTTTTTCATTCCTTTTTTCTCCTTGAACCCTTAAGTCAGTTTCCCCTCATCTTTCCTATCTTTTCATTTGTCACTCTTCTTTCATATCCAGATGTTGAAAGTTAACCTGTTTTATGGACCACAATTTTCCAGCCCCTGATTGTTTCTTTTGTGACTAGTTGGTACGGGTTAATAGAGCCAAGCAACCAATATATTTTAGAGAAAATTTTCTGAAATCATTAATTTGTGAGGATATAAAAAAATGTTCTTCAAAATCTTATATTACGTCAACATTGCTGGTCAAATGCCCACTAGCCCCCAACACAGCTACTCTGGACCATGAAAGTCTGATAAAGAAAGAATCCATGAAATGGCTTAGACAGTTGCTCCAAACCAGTGAAACAGAGCTCTTGATGTCACTTATTTCAGTAGCATCAACTCTCTTGTTAATGTCTAAGGCCCAGAATGATTATACCCAAAAATCTCTACTGTCGATTTCTAAGACAAAAACATACATTTCTTTCCCATGTTATTGGATATAAATCACAATTTTGGTGGAATTAGCAAGATATTGCACTTATTCTGGAAATGTACAGTTGTTGTTAACTGGGCAGTTTTGTTTTTCTGAATCTGATTCTCTTGATTGAAGAAATTATGGTGTGAGAAATTTGTTTCATTAACTCTTGTAACACATGTGAATGTATACAAATACATCATTTGCAATTGACTGCTAAGGAATAACATAGGAAAATTATATACTAATCATGGGGATTTATTCTGGTGCTGAAAAATGAAATGTTAAATTATACCATAAGAAGCATAATACAGTGAATTTTTATGATCTATAGAGATTGGCAAATTGAATTGCACATGATAAATGAGTTTTCGGCATGAAGATCCACAAATAAATCATCACCAGTGGATATTTTGGTTTATTAATGAGAGGGTAACAGCAGGAAGGCCAGGGGTCTCCAAACAGAGGAAATAGCCTGCAAGTATCAGACATTTTTATCTCTCTTAAGCAGAAGAGGAAACAAACTAGCCATATTTTTTTCCTTCTCTATACAAATTTAAAAGGAGGTGTCTCTTAAAATACTGTGTTGCCATAATGACACATGGTTTCACCTGAAGTTAACTATTCTCAAACCTTGAGATAACCAATGCCTTTTTCTTATGGAAATGTTTGTTTTAAGCTATGCTAATGTATTACGCATTTACCCCAAACTCTGTCTTCAAGTTGGTTCCTCCTCTTGGCTCAGAACCTACTTGACAAGCCAGTATGTTATACTCAGATATTGTTCCCCTAATCTGTGTAAAGGAAAGATCACCGTATTTGTATGGTGATCTGCCCTTCTACAAGATTCAACTTAATCATTTTATGGCCCAGGATGAGCAATTTGGTGCCAAGATTATCCCAAAATGCATATTATGGGTGAGGGGCCTGGTGCCATTCTGAGTTTTAAGACATTCCTTTCTTTTATTAACAGACTGCTAGTGACTATATAATATCCAGCTTAAGATTAGCAGGGGGGTACTCTTTCTGCCCCCTTCTGATGCCTATGTCAGAAGCTTTCTCTATCTCCTGTATACTTTAGTAAAACTTTATTACACAGACCTCTGAGTGATCAAGCCTCATCTCTGTCCCCGGATTGACTTCTTCACCTCCGGAGGCCAAGAATCCCGGTGTCTTTGCGTGATTCAGAAACAACCTTTCGTTAATATAACTGGGAAACAGCCCTTTGGGATGTGCATGTTATTTTCAGTGGTTGTCCTGGTAAGAGACAGGTAACTTATTTATGTGTTGTGTTGTTTTTTTCTATAAGTAACTTCTCTAAATATTTTGAGGGAAGAGTTTATTCCCTTAGGAATACGTTTCCTTGCACATGAAGAGAGAATGGATGGTAATCTGATTATCTCCGTGCCAACATACAGAGTTCAAATTTGATCAAATTAAGCAGGGCAGTTGTGAGGTCTCTTTCTCTACCTTTTACTTAAATAAAGTCATTGCATCTAAATGTACCTATTTCCCTAATGAGCAAACTCTGGGCATTTTATTTTCTACAAGAGTTGCAAAGTCCCATATCCTTCTCTTAAGCTTATACCTCAATATAATTAGAATATTAATAAGCATTCATGTGTGTTTCCATCAACTGCAATCTAAAATGGTAACTTAAAAAAAATAAAACTGTAACTTAAAAATTATTGAACAGAAAACAAAATGTTTCATCTACTCATTCCTTTAATAAGTAACAACTCTCTCCTTATAGATGAGGGATTATGCTAGAGCTTGGAGAAAAAGAATGAACACGATGCAACCTCTGCCTTCCTGGAAGTGACAGTAAAGAGAGAGAAATAAATATCTAAGTTGACTATTGTAAGTCTGGTTTGTGCTTGATTATAACAAGGACAAGGTACCATGGAATAGATGTGTAAACTGGAGAGCATCCTTGAGGAGTTGAAATGTTTGCCACAGTACAAAAAGTGATGATAAAAGACTTTGCTGCGCTCAGTATGCCAGCAAATTTGGAAAACTCAGCAGTGGCCACAGGACGGGAAAAGGTCAGTTTTCATTCCAATCCCAAAGAAAGGCAATGCTAAAGAATGCTCAAACTGCCACACAATGGCACTCATCTCACACTCTAGTAAAACTAATGCTCAAAATTCTCCAAGCCAGGCTTCAGCAATACATGAACTGTGAACTTCCAGATGTTCAAGCTGGTTTTAGAAAAGGCAGAGGAACCAGAGACCAAATTGCCAACATCTGCTGGATCATGGAAAAAGAAAGAGTTCCAGAAAGACATCTATTTCTGCTTTATTGACTATGCCAAAGCCTTTCACTATGTGGATCACAATAAACTGTGGAAAATTCTGAAAGAGATGGGAATACCAGACCACATGACCTGCCTCTGAGAAATGTGTATGTAGGTCAGGAAGCAACAGGTAGAACTGGACATGGAACAACAGACTGGTTCCAAATAGGAAAAGGAATACGTCAAGGCTGTATATTTTCACCCTGTTTATTTAACTTCTATGCAGAGTACATCATGAGAAACCCTGGGCTGGAAGAAGCAGAAGCTGGAATCAAGATTGCCGGGAGAAATCTCAATAACCTCAGATATGCAGATGACACCACCCTTATGGCAGAAAGTGAAGAGGAACTCAAAAGCCTCTTGATGAAAGTGAAAGGGGAGAGTGAAAAAGTTGGCTTACAACTCAACATTCAGAAAACGAAGATCATGGCATCTGGTCCCATCACTTCATGGGAAATAGATGGGGAAACAGTGGAAACAGTGTCAGACTTTATTTTTCAGGGCTCCAAAATCACTGCAGATGGTGATTGCAGCCATGAAATTAAAAGACACCTACTCCTTGGAAGAAAAGTTATGACCAACCTAGATAGCATATTGAAAAGCAGAGACATCACTTTGCCAACAAAGGTTCGTCTAGTCAAGGCTATGGTTTTTCCTGTGGTCATGTATGGATGTGAGAGTTGGACTGTGAAAAAGGCTGAGCGCCGAAGAATTGATGCTTTTGAACTGTGGTGTTGGAGAAGACTCTTGAGAGTCTCTTGGACTGCAAAGAGATCTAACCAGTCCATTCTGAAGGAGATCAGCCCTGGGATTTCTTTGGAAGGAATGATGCTAAAGCTGAAACTCCAGTTCTTTGGCCACCTCATGCGAAGAGTTGACTCATTGGAAAAGACTCTGATGCTGAGAGGGATTGGAGACAGAGGAGAAGGAGACGACAGAGGATGAGATGGCTGGATGGCATCACTGACTCGATGGACGTGAGTCTGATTGAACTCTGGGAGTTGGTAATGGACAGGGAGGCCTGGCATGCTGTGATTCATGGAGTCACAACGAGTCGGACATGACGGAGCAACTGAACTGAACTGAACCGAAAAGACTTCCAGGAGGAGATGATGTTCAAATTGAACCTTGAAAGATGTAAAGAGCAGTTAGTCATATCCCTGCAAGAAGAGTGGCCTGTGCCACTATCTGTAGATTAAAAAGAGTAAATTTAGGGATCAAGAAGAGATCAGTGTGTTGAATGGTCTAGAATGTAACCTGAAGAGAATAGTGGAAGCATCTTGGTATTTTTTGAAATTAGTGTAATTCTATATCATCTGCTTATTTTGTACACAGGGGAAAAAATGTTATATAATGGTAAGACACTAAGGTTCTAGCCAGACTTGGAGTTCAAATTCCACCTTTAAAGCCTGCTCCTTGTAAAACCTTACCTTATCTTCTCAGCCTCAGCTTTCTCGTATGTTAGTTAACAACAATAATGATAACTAAAGACATGAAGATAACACATATAGAGTTGTTGTGGTACTCATATGAGAAAACATGAAAGTGTCTATAGAGTGCATGACATATCAGAATTTTTAATGTATGTTAGTTTCCTTTTATTTTTGTTTCCTAATTTCTAAAATGGAGAACTTGATTCTTTCCTCCATAACTGGATATTGAGAATCAAATATAATTATTCATGGAAAAACACAAATAAATGAACTTATATATATTTCATGCTCATTATTTATTTCTGTGTGTGAGAATAGATTTAGAGCATTATTGGTAGAATGTCCCTATAAAGACCTCTATATAAGGACTCCTTTACAGTTATTTATTCTCTAATCACTTACAGCAAGGTGGGACAGCAGTTAAGAAGATAAAACATGTGGTTTCTCATTCATTTTTATTCATTTCACTGAAAAACACCAGAGCTTTCTACTATCTTGTTCAAGCTCTTTCTTTCTCGCTGTCAGTATCTACTGATTCTTTAGGCCAAAGATCTGTCTTTCTAAAGTATATCAATGTAGCCTTTCTGGCTTATTCACTTCTTTATTTCAAGATCAGAGAAGCAGCATTTGTTGATGTATGGCAAAAATCATCAAAATATTTTAAGGTACTTATCCTCCAATTAAAATAAATTAATTAAAAAAAAGAAAAAAAAATAAACATAAGACCACAGATTAGGGTTCCCTTGTGGCTCCTGCTGATGCAGGAGAAACAAGTTTGATCCTTGATCCAGGAAAATGCCACATGTCACGGAGCTACTAGGCCCAGTACACCACAACTGTTGAACCTGTGCTCTAGATCCTGGGAGCCACAACTACTGAGACCTCACACCAAAACTACTGAAGCCCACATGCCCTAGAGCCTGTGCTCCACAACAAGAGAAGCCAGTGCAATGAGAAGCCTGAACACTGCAACTAAAGAGTAGTCCCAGTTCCACCTGCCTCAACCAGAGAAAAGCTGATCCAACAGCAAAGACCCAGCACAGCCATAAATAAATAAATTATATTAAAAATAACTAGTATCCAAAAGAAAAAAAAATAACCTCTTAAAAAAAGAAAACAGACCATCTTTTGGCAAACTTTTCTGTACAGAATTGGATAGTAAATATTTTAGGATTTGTGAGGCATATAGGTCTTTGTTGCATATTCATCTTTGCATATTTCTGCAAGGCTTTGTGTGCATTAGTCACTCAGTTGTGCCTGACTCTTTGTGACTGCATGGAGCCCACCAAGCTCCTCTGTCCATGTAATTATCCAGGCAAGAATACTGGAGTGGGTTGCCATTTCCTTCTCCAGGAGATCTTCCCAACCCAGGGATCAAACCCGTGTCTCCTGCATTGCAGGCAGATTCTTTACCACTGAGTCACTGGGGAGATTGCAAAGCTTTTAAACCATAAAAATCATTTTTATGAGTCATACAGAAGCAGGCCTCAGACTGGATTAGGGCAAAATGACATAGCTTCCTAATCCCTGGTATAAACAATAAAAGAACCACTAGCACTTAGACTGAACATGGACTACTATATGAGATCGCTAACAAAAAAGGAGTTCTCAGTACATGTTAGATATGGTATAGAACAATATTATGAGACAGGTACTATCCTTGGGTCAGGAAGATCCCCTGGAGAAGAAAATGGCAACCCACTCCAGTATTCTTGCCTGGAAAATCTCATGGACAGAAGAGCCTCACAGGCCACAGTCCATGGGGTTGCAAAAATGTTGGACACAATTAGTGACTAAAAAACAACAAGAAGTACATAGATACACTATTAACACATTGAAGCTGGGTAAATTGTCCTCACCCAACTCTTAGCCCTTTGGACATCTACTGTTTAGATTTAGTTTATAAAGTATATAATTTAGCATCTCTTAATCTTTAAATTTCAGTTTCTTATTCTGTTAACAAGGAACAAAAATTATTACCTTTATAGGTTTTGTTTATTTGTTTATGTGTTTCTTGATGAGGATTAAATAATCTAATATGTGTAGGCAGTGTCTGATACATCATATATGCTACATAAATATCAACTTTATCATTATTACTTGTGGATCAGGTTATTGCTCCTTGTTCTGTCACTTGCTGTTGCTCCTTTGAGCACTTGATCAAGCCATATGATCAAGCCATATCCTTGATCAGTCATTTATATACTTAATACTTATTTTCTGTTAATAAAGTAGGTGATAGTAGCATTTCAGGACTACCTTGAGGATCCAGTTAAGAGATCTAGCAAAAAAAAAATAAACATACAAATTTAAGAAATAATAATTACCATTTACCTATCTTCACCCAAGGTCTCCATATCTATTATAAATGTATTTATTACGGTAACCCTATAGCAGGCATTGGAGAAGGCAATGGCACCCCACTCCAGTACTCTTGCCTGGAAAATCCCATGGACAGAGGAGCCTGGTAGGCTGCAGTCCATGGAGTTGTGAAGATTCGGGTACAAGTGAGTGACTTCACTTTCACTTTTCACTTTCATGCATTGGAGAAGGAAATGGCAATCCACTCCAGCGTTCTTGCCTGGAGAATCCCAGGAACAGGGGAGCCTGGTGTGCTGCCGTCTGTGGGGTTGCACAGAGTCGACATTACTGAAGTGACTTGGCAGCAGTAGCAGCATAGCAGACATTTTGACAAATGGGAGACTAGTTTTAAAAATACTTGAAAGAAAAGAAATATTGGATACATGTGTGGATTTAATGCTTTCACTGGACCTACATGAAATGAGGACATTCAACAACCACAAATCTTGCTGTTAAGCTTCGTTGTCATCACACACTTTTTCACACAGGTGGCTCAGGGCATGAGGACTCCCTTGGAATATTTTACACATTTCAAGACCTAATTCCTAATAATGACTCTTATCTTCACAACAACACCATCTTTGAATTTAGTTTGTGATTATCCATATATAAATTACCTATTTTGTGATGTCTGTGAACAAAAAGTGAGCCTCAGCACAATTCTAAGTTACTCTTCACTTTCACCATAGAGCCAGAAAGGAATATTTACTGATTAAGAAACAGTGATCTGAAGAAAGGAAGTGATTTCCTGGAATTGTTCAGTGTATGGGTCAATTTGATCAAAGAAACAGACCAAATAGGAGCTGTAGAAAAGAAGGCATTGTTAGAGGGATTGGACATTATGCAATGTGAGTGCTGGTCAAACAGTCTATGTGAGGCTGCTGCTACTGTGTCTAGCACTGGAGCCTGAAGTCCACATTTAAAAGAGTGGAGAAGAAATAATGAGTATGAAGAGGGGAAAGCAAAGATGAAATGGGTGAGCTAGGACACATGAGGATAACCTGAATGCATATTAGTCTCTCATGACCATGAAGCTTTCAATTTTGATGATGGAATTATCTGTAAGGAAAGTTGACATTCTACTTCAAGGAGCTAAGCACACATACAGTGTCCAGCATGAACTAAAATTGCTTCATGTCTGGCTACTGTGTCATACCAACAACTCAAGCTAGCAATAAGCATGCAAGTGTTTGATCTACAACTAGTGCCTCAGACCTTGCACTAACCTTGTCCACATAAAAGAAATTTGCTGCTACTTCACTTCAATCTTCCATATCCCACCCAAAATGTCTCTTTTGACCCATGCTAACTTAGAACTGTGCAGCAAAAGTAATTTTGGGAAACAATTCAGTATAGCTAAATTAGCCCAGTATATATCCACCCGTTTCAGTAAGTATGTGATGACACAGAACCTGAACTCTGTTTCTTCTAACTCTTAACCTTGAGACTTTTCTCACAATGCTCTGCTGTCTGAATTCCCTTCTGTATAAACTGGAAGTCATAATGACATCCTCACAGAGTGCTTACACAAGAAAATGCTTCACATGCTAAAAATATCTCCTTTCTCGTAATGCCTACTTGGGGGCCAAGAAGACACAATTAAGAGAGATAATTCTTTTCAGGGGAAAAGGTATTTATTGTATTACTCAAGAAAAATGATTGATTTGAAACAAGGCATTTTTTTTTTTTAAGATTATTCACTCCACTGCTGCTGCTGCTGCTGCTCAGTCACTTCAGTCGTGTCCGACTCTGTGCGACCCCATAGATGGCAGCCCACCAGGCTCCCCCATCCCTGGGATTCTCCAGGCAAGAACACTGGAGTGGGTTGCCATTTCCTTCTCCAGTGCATGAAAGTGAAAAGTGAAAGTGAAGTCAAAAGCTCAGTCATGTCCGACTCCTAGCGACCCCTTGGACTGCGACCTACCAGGCTCCTCCATCCATGGGATTTTCCAAGCAAGAGTACTGGAGCGGTGTGCCATTGCCTTCTCCATTCACTCCACTGATGCCCATTAAATGGTAGAGATAGTGGAGAGTCAAGTAACAATTTCAGTTTAAAACCTGGCTTTCACTCCTGTTTGAGTAGAGTAGAATAAATGTGCTATTTCATATGGAAGAGGGAAGAAAGAGGAGGAGAGTGTCATTTGGTTACTCTCTGATTATTGCCTACCTGACACTACTGGTTGATTACACAATTATTCTGGGGCCAAAATATGTTGATGAAAACTACAGTCCTGCTGCTGAGGTAAAATTAAGCCACAATGAATGATTTTAATACCATGCTCTTTCCTTATGGTATGTTGTATAGTAGAAAGTAATTGAAAAATATTTATTAGGTCTTATAAATGTAAACCTTGTACAAGCTGGTTTTAGAAAAGGCAGAGGAACCAGAGATCAAATTGCCAACATCTGCTGGATCATAGAAAAAGCAAGAGAGTTCCAGAAAAACATCTATTTCTGCTCTATTGACTATGCCAAAGCCTTTGACTGTGTGGATCACAATAAATTGTGGAAAATTCTGAAAGAGATGGGAATACCAGACCACTTGATCTGCCTCTTGAGAAATTTATATGCAGGTCAGGAAGCAACAGTTAGAACTGGACATGGAACAACAGACTGGTTCCAAATAGGAAAAGGAGTTCGTCAAGGCTGTATATTGTCACCCTGTTTATTTAACTTATATGCAGAGTACATCATGAGAAACGCTGGACTGGAAGAAACACAAACTGGAATCAAGATTGCCGGGAGAAATCTCAATTACCTCAGATATGCAGATGACACCACCCTTATGGCAGAAAGTGAAGAGGAACTCAAAAGCCTCTTGATGAAAGTGAAGGTGGAGAGTGAAAAAGTGGGCTTAAAGCTCAACATTCAGAAAACGAAGATCATGGCGTCCGGTCCCATCACTTCATGGGAAATAGATGGAGAAACAGTGGAAACAGTGTCAGACTTTATTTTTTGGGGCTCCAAAATCACTGCAGATGGTGACTGCAGCCATGAAATTAAAAGACGCTTACTCCTTGGAAGGAAAGTTATGACCAACCCAGATAGCATATTCAAAAGCAGAGACATTACTTTGCCAACAAAGGTTCGTCTAGTCAAAGCTATGGTTTTTCCTCTGGTCATGTATGGATGTGAGAGTTGGACTGTGAAGAAGGCTGAGCGCCAAAGAATTGATGCTTTTGAACTGTGGAGTTGGAGAAGACTCTTGAGAGTCCCTTGGACTGCAAGGAGATCCAACCAGTCTATTCTGAAGGAGATCGGCCCTGGGATTTCTTTGGAGGGAATGATGCTAAAGCTGAAACTCCAGTACTTTGGCCACCTCATGCGAAGAGTTGACTCACTGGAAAAGAGTCTGATGCTGGGAGGGATTGGGGGCAGGAGAAGGGGACGACAGAGGATGAGATGGCTGGATGGCATCACTGACTCTATGGACATGGGTCTGTGTGAACTCCAGGAATTGGTGATGGACAGGGAGGCCTGGTGTGCTGCGGTTCATGGGGTCGCAAAGAGTCAGACACGACTGAGCGACTGATCTGATCTTATCTGATAAATGTAAACAAATTGATGCACTCTGCAGAAAGCAGTCTTGGGGAGACCACAGTGAAAGTTGGTATTTTCAGAGTTGAGAGCCATGTCTTTTAGTTAATAAAAGGAAAATGGAAATAAAGAAAGCTACATCAGTGAAAACATGGGTATTGCTATAATTCAATGAAGTTGGTGTTTTGTGGAATGAGGAATTCCCAGGGACAATCATTAAAAGAAAGGAAAGTTAAATTTATACTTGGCTGACTCACTACATGAAGAAATGCAGAAGAACAAATATTTATATCACATCTTTTTCTGGATAGCCTTTCTCTCATCTCTATACCATTTCCGTGTCCTGGTGCAGACAGAATGCTCAGTCCTATTCTACTCTTGTGACATCACGGACCTTGTCCTGCTAGGTTCCTCTGTCCATGGGATATTCCTGTCAAGAATACTAGTTGTTATTGTTGTTCAATCACCCAGTCATGTCTGACTCTTTGTGATTCCATGGACTGCAGCATACCAGGGCTCCCTGTCCCTCACCATCTCCTGGAGTCTGCCCAAGTTCATGTTCATGGCATCAGTGATGCCATCCAGCCTTCTCATCCTCTGATGCCCTCTTCTCTTTCTGCCCACAATCTTTCCCAGCATCAGAGACTTTTCCAATGGGTCATCTGTTCACATCAGATGACCAAAATACTGGAGCTTCAGCTTCAGCATCAGTCTTTCCAGTGAATATTCAGGGTTGATCTCCCTTAAGATTGACTGGTTTGATCTCCTTGCAGTCCAGGGGACTTTCAGGAGTCTTCTCCAGCACCACAGTTTAAAGGCATACATTTTTTGGCATTCTGCCTTCTTTATGGTCCAGCTCTCACAATCGTCCATGACCACTGGGAAGACCATAACTTTAACTATACGGACCTTTGTCAGCACAGTAATGTCTCTGCTTTTCAACACACTGTCTAGTTTTTTCATCAATTTCCTGCCAAGAAGCCATCATCTTCTGATTTCATGGCTTCAGTCACCATCTGCCATGATTTTGGAGCTTAAGAAGAGGACATCTGTCACTACCTCCACTTTTCCCCTTCTATTTGGAATGAAGTAATGGGGATGGGTGCCATGATCTTAGTTTTGTTTTTTGTTTTTGTTTTTAATATTTACTCTTAAGTTGGCTGCTTCACTCTCATCCTTCACTCTCCCTCATCAAGAGGCTCTTTAGTTCCTCTTTGCTTTCTGCCATTAGAGTGGCATCATCTGCATATTTGAGGTCGTTGATGTTTCTCCTACCTGTCTTGATTCCAACTTGTATCACATCCAACCTGGCATTTCTCATGATATGCTCAGTGTATAGGTTAAACAAATGATGACAGCAGACAGCCCTGTTGTGCTCCTTTCTCAATCTTGAAACAATCGGTTGTTCCATACAGGGTTATAACTCTTGCTTCTTGACCCACATACATATTTTTCAGGAGACAGATAAGATTGTCTGGTATTCCCATCTCTCTAAGAGCTTTTGACATTTTGCCATTATCCACACTGGTAGCTCAGCTAGTAAAGAATCTACCTCGATGGAGACCCTGGTTAGATTCCCTGTCAGGATGATACACTGGAGAAGGGATAAGCTACCCACTCCAGTATTCTTGGGCTTCCCTGGTGGCTCAGCTGCTAAAGAATCTGCCTGCAATGTGGAAGACTTGGCTTCAATCCCTGGCTTGGGAAGGTCCCCTAGAGAAGGCAGTGGCTACCCACTCCAGTATTTTGGCTTGGAGACTTCCATGGGGTTGCACGAGTTGGACACAACTTAGCGATTTTCACTTTCACACTGTCAAAGGCTTTAGCGTAGTCAATGAAACAGAGATACATTTTTTTTTTTTTTCCCCTGAAATTTCCTTGCTTTCTCTCAGTTCAGTTTGGTCGCTCAGTCGTGTTCGACTCTTTGTGACTCCATGGACTGTAGCAAACCAGGTTTCTCTGTCCATCACCAACTCCTGGAGCTTACTCAAACTCATGTCCATCAAGTCGTTGATGCCGTCCAACCATCTCATTCTCTGTTGTCCCCTTCTCCTCCCACCTTCAATCTTTCCCAGCACCAAGATATTTTCAAATGAGCCAGTTCTTAGTATCAGATTACCAAAATATTGGAGTTTCAGCTTCAGCATTAGTCCTTCCAATGAATATTCAGGACTGATTTCCTTTAGGATGGATTGGTTTGATCTCCCTTCAGTACGAGGGTCTCTCAAGAGTCTTCTTCAACACCACAGTTCAAAAGCATCAATTCTTTGGCCTTCAACTTTCTTTATTGTCCAACTCTCACATTCATAGATGACAAGTGGAAAAACCATAGCTTTGACTAAACAGACATTTGTTGGCAAAGTAACATCTCTGCACTTTAATATGCTGTCTAGGTTGGTCATAGCTTTTCTTCCAAGGAGCAAGCCTCTTTGAATTTCATGGCTGCAGTCACCATCTGCAGTGATTTTGGAGTCCCCAAGTTAAGGTCGCTCACTGTTTCCATTGTTTTCCCATTATTTGCCATGAAGTGATGGGACTGGATGCCATGATCTTAGTTTTCTGAATGTTGAGTTTTAATCCAACTTTTTCACTCTCCTCTTTCATTTTCATCAAAAGGCTTTTCAGTTCTTTGCTTTCTGCCATTAGGGTGGAGTCATCTGCATATCTGAAGTAACTGATATTTCTCCCGGGAATTTTGCTTCTAGCTGTGCTTCATCCAGCCTAGCATTTTGCATGATGTACTACTCTGCATATAAGTTAAATAAGCAGGGTGACAATATACAGCCTTGATGTAGTCCTTTCATGATTTGAAACCAGTCTGTTGTTCCATGTCCAGTTCTAACTGTTGCTTCTTGACCTGCATACCGATTTCTCAGGAGGCAGGTAAGGTGGTCTGGTACTCTTATCTCTTTAAGAATTTTCCACAATTTGTTATGATCACACAGTCAAAGACTTTGGGGTAGTCGGTAAAGCAAAAGTAGATTTTTTCTGGAACTTTCTTGTCTTTTTGATGATCCACAAATATTGGCAATTTGATCTCTGCTTCCTCTGCCTTTTCTAAATCCAGCTTGGACATCTGGAAGTTCACAGTTCAGATACTGCTGAAGCCTGGCTTGGAGAATTTTGAGCATTATTTTGCTAGCATGTGAGATGAGTACAATTGTGCAGTAGTTTGTGCTTTCTGTATAATCCAATAAATGTTGGCAATTTGATCTCTAGTTTCTCTTCCTTTTCTAAACCCAGCTTGGACATCTGGAAGTTCCTTATTCACATACTAGATTAATTGGTTCTAGAATACTAGACTGGATTGCAATTTTCTCCTCCAGGGGATCTTCTGAACCCAGGAATGAAACCTGCATCTCTCATGCCTCTTGCATTATCAGACAGATTCTTTAACATTAGCACCACCTGAGAAACATCTGCCCATGTAATTGAGTGAACAGATAGTTCACTTCTTTTCTTGTTCATTCATTTCTCTAATGGCATATCTTTATATTTGTTCTCCAGGATGCAGACATTTGGGTGTATAATCAAACAACATAGGTAGCAATACTCTTGGAAAGTACATAGGCTCTGGCCTGGGTCCCCACCAGGAGGAACAACTGAGTCCCCAAATACCTCCTTTGTCTTTTGTCAACAACATGCTGCTCTCCAGTTTCAGTGACCATAATCCCCAGATTCTTCTGTCCCTGTAGTTCACACTGGTAAAGTGACCTTGGATTTGTCATTGAAGACTGACATTGTTACTAAAGATTATTTTGATTCCCTTCTGTTTCTCTGAGTACTTATAAAGACTTAGATGAGATATTTCCTTATGGTGTCAGTTTTTTTTTTTGTTGTTGTTGTTGTTTTTCTGTTGCTAAGTCATGTCTGAATCTTTGCAATCCCATGAGCTGCAACATCCAAGGCTTCCCTGACCTTCACTATCCCCCTCAGTTTGCTCAAACTCATGTCCACTCTCAGTGATGCTATCCAACCATCTTATACTCTGTTGTCCCCTTCTCTTTCTGCCCTCAATCTTTCCTAGAATCAGGGTTTTTTCCAATGAGTCAGCTCTTCACATCAGCTGGCCAAAGTATTGGAGTTTAAGTTTCAGCATCTGTCCTTCCAATGAATATTCAGAATTCATTTTCTTTAGGATTGACCAGTTTGATCTCCTTGCTGTCCAATGGACTCTCAACAGTCTTCTCCAGCACCACAATTTGAAAGCACTAGTTCTTTGGCTCTCAGCCTTCTTTATGGTCCAACTCTACATCTGTATATGACTACTGGAAAAGCCATAGCTTTGACTAGATGGATCTTCGTCAGCAAGGTGATGTTTCGGCATCTTAAAACACACATCACAGCAGGATCCTCTATGACCCACCTCCCAGAATATTGGAAATAAAAGCAAAAATAAACAAATGGGGCCTAATTAAACTTAAAAGCTTCTGCACAACAAAGGAAACTATTAGCAAGGTGAAAAGGCAGCCTTCAGAATGGGAGAAAATAATAGCAAATGAAGCAACGGACAAACAACTAATCTCAAAAATATACCAGCAACTCCTACAGCTCAACTCCAGAAAAATAAATGACCCAATCAAAAAATGAGCCAAAGAACTAAATAGACATTTCTCCAAAGAAGACATACAGATGGCTAACAAACACATGAAAAGATGCTCAACATCACTCATTATCAGAGAAATGCAAATCAAAACCACTATGAGGTACCATTTCACGCCAGTCAGAATGGCTGTGATCCATAAGTCTACAAGCAATAAATGCTGGAGAGGGTGTGGAGAAAAGGGAACTCTCTTACACTGTTGGTGGGAATGCAAACTAGTACCGCCACTGTGGAGAACAGTGTGGAGATTCCTTAAAAAACTGGAAATAGAACTGCCTTATGATCCAGCAATCCCACTGCTGGGCATACACACTGAGGAAACCAGAAGGGAAAGAGACACGTGTACCCCAATGTTCATCGCAGCACTGTTTATAATAGCCAGGACATGGAAGCAACCTAGATGCCCATCAGCAGATGAATGGATAAGCAAGCTGTGGTACATATACACAATGGAGTATTACTCAGCCATTAAAAAGAATACATTTGAATCAGTTCTAATGAGATGGATGAAACTGGAACCTATTATATAGACTGAAGTAAGCCAGAAAGAAAAACGCCAATACAGTATACTAACGCATATATATGGAATTTAGAAAGATGGTAACAATAACCCTGTGTACGAGACAGCAAAAGAGACAGCGATGTATAGATCAGTCTTATGGACTCTGTGGGAGAGGGAGAGGGTGGGGAGATTTGGGAGAATAGCATTGAAACATGTATATCGTGTATGAAACGAGTCGCCAATGTATATCATGTATGAAACGAGTCGCCAGTCCAGGTTCGATGCACGGTACTGGATGCTTGGGGCTGGTGCACTGGGACAACCCAGAGGGAGGGTAGGGGAGGGAGGAGGGAGGAGGGTTCAGAATGGGGAACGTGGGTATACCTGTGGCGGACTCATTTTGATATTTGGCAAAACTAATACAATATTGTAAAGTTAAAAAAAAAAAAAAAACAACAACACTGTCTAGGTTTGCCATAGCTTTTCTTCCAAGAAACAATCATCTTTTAATTATGTTGCTGCAGCTACCATCTGCAGTGATTTTGGAGCCCACATAAATAAAACCTGTCACTGTTGTCTATTTGTCATGAAGTGATGGGGCCAGATGCCATGATCTTAAAGTTTTTGAATGTTGAATTTTAAGCTAGGATTTTCACTCTTCTCTTTAATATTCATCAAGTGGCCCTTTATTTCCTCTTTGCTTTCTGCCATTCAGTGGGTATCATCTGCGTATCTGTGATTGTTGATATTTCTTAAGGCAGTCTAATTTCAACTTGTGATTTATCTAGCCCAGAATTTCACGTGATGTATTCTGCATAGAAGTTAATTAAGCAGGGTGAATAATATACCTTGACTCACTCCTTTGCCAATTTTCAACCAGTCTGCTGTTCCATGTCCTGTTCTAACTATTGCTTCTTGTCTTGCATGCAGGTTTCTCAGGAGACAGGTAATATTGTTCTGGTATCCCCATCTCTTTAAAAAATTTCCACAATTTGTTGTAATCCACACAGTCAAAGGCTTTAGCACAGTCAATGAAGTAGAAGTAGATGTTTTTTGTTATCCCCTTGCTTTTTCTGTGATCCAGAAACTGTTGGCAATTTGATCTCTGGTTCCTCTGCCTTTTCTAAATCCAGGTTGCATACCTGGGAGTTCTTGGTTCATGTGCTGCTGAATCTTAACTTGAAGAATTTTGTGCATAACCTTGCTAGCATGTGAAATGAGTGTAAGTGTATGATAATTTGAATATTCTTTGGCATTGTCTTTTTTGAGGATTGGAATGAAAACTCACCCTTTTCCTGTCCTGTGGCCACTGCTGAGTTTTTCAAATTTGCTGGCATATTGAGTGTAGCACTTTAATAGCAACATCTTTTAGGGTTTTAAATAGTTCAGCTGGAATTCCATCACCTCCACTAGCTTTATTCATAGTGTTGCTTTCTAAGGCCCACCTGACTTCACACTCCAGGATGTCTGGCTCTGGGTGGGTGACCACATCATGGTGATTATCTGTGTCATTAAGACATTTTTTTTTTTTTTTTTGTAGAGTTCTTCTGTGTATCTTGCCACATCTTCTGAATCTCTTCTGCTTCTGTTAGGGTCTTGTGGTTTCTGTCCTTTAGTGTGCCTATCTTTGCAAGAAATGTTCCTTTGGTATTTCCAATTTTCTTGAAAAGATCTCTAGTCTTTCCCATTCTATTATTTTCCTGTAGTTCTTTGCATTGTTCACTTAAGAAGGCTTTCTTATCTCTCCTTGCTCTCTTTGGAACTCTGCATTCAGATAGGTATATCTTTCCTTTTCTCCTTTGCCATTTGCTTCTCTTCTTTTCTCAGCTACTTGTAAGGCCTCCTCAAAAAAACACTTTGCCTTCTTACATTTCTTTTTCTTGGGGATGATTTTTGCTCACTTCCTCTTGTTAAATGTTATGAGCTCCATCTGTATTTTTTCAGTTACTCTACCAGATCTCATCCCTTGAATCAAATCAGTTTTGTTTTGGAATTCCTAAATACTGTTCTGTGCTTTGAGTTTCTTGGAGAATGCTATTATGAATATGAGAGAGTTTCTCCCAGGTTGTGTCAAATACCATTCAATTGTTTCAGTATAGATACATCTAGATATATTTGTTCATCACCCCAACTTTGCACATTTTGTGGAAAAAGCTTAGGCAGCCTAACTCTCTTCTACCACAGGATGAATTTAGTAACTGAAAATTTGAAAACTTAGGAAGTATTTTGCTGAGCTTGATTGCAAGTTTCAAAGTTCTTTTGTCTCTCTTTTTCTTAGGACTTCCTTGAGGCCTTCATATAAACAAGTCTTGAAAATCACGTAACTATCATGATGTGAATAGATGTACATAGATTATTGATTTCTCGAGCAGCCAGACTACAAATATATTAGACGTGTAATCTACCTTTTTATTGTCTTAAGGCATGTCATCTGGCATGATGCAACATGAAAGTGTACTCTTCAAAACATATTTTTTGAGACTCACTTTGTTCCAGGCTAGTGCTTGGTGGGTATGGGTAAATAAAATAAAGATGTTTTCTATCATTATGGACTTTACAAACTTGTACAGAAAAGACAACAAATAAACAATAAGTATATAATGATAAATTGGGGTAAGTGGTATAAAGGGATTAGATTGTATGATAGAGTTGAGAGCAAGGGATAACCTGAGAAGTACATCTAGAAAGATTTCTTGAAGAGTCTAATGATGAAACAAAATTTGAAGAATAAGCAGGAACTCATCATGCAGAGTAATTGGAAGTCAGGGAGTTTAGAGTATAGTTCAGTCTTTGTCACCTAACAGCTCTGAAATCTCATGATGCTCCTATTGGCTGTGAGTAAGTTAGCTATTTAGAGAAATGTATTAAATACATAAAAAATAGTTGAGCACATTATGACAGCTCTCTTGGTGACATTTTACCACATGTGGATGTGTTGCACTTCGTTGTAGTGAGTCCTCAGCTGTTATTTAAAAGTCAAGGTTTTGCCCTCATAGTGTACGGTTGTTGAGTGAAGGGCCATCTGGTACCCCTTTGCAAGGTGGATGATGAAAAGCCAATGGGAATGGTTTTTTGGTCTATGGATTAGAATTTTGCCAGGAAGATCGAATCAGGAAGAAAGATATGCCAAGCATAGAAGAGGGAAATGTTCGAAGCTACAAATAATAGAAAGAACATAGTAAATTGAGAGAATCAAGAGAAGTTTGGTATAACCTGAATAATGATGTGGGACTTGAGGGTGGAGCTTATGAAAAGTTACTTCAACCATGTTAAAGAGATTGAACTTGATCTTGTGGGAAAATCAGAGCCAATGGCAATATGTGTATTAACGCTGGTCAAAATTGGTTGTAATGATTTTTGAAGGGAGGAAAATAGTGGCAATGATGTTGTTGTAGTTGTCCAGGCAAGAGATGCTGAGGGCCTAATCCTTTAGAATTGAAATGAGATGGCTCAGATATTTCCAGAGTAGAAATTTCCATTTGATATGAAAGGACGGAAGAGAAGAGGGAATATGACTTCAAAATGCAGACTGGATAATGACACCGTGAATAAAATGGGAGAGCCACATCACTCCTATTGGAAAGAGCTTCTTCCTCATCTGTGCTCTTATAATACATATCTTCCTCTATATTGACCATCTGCTTACATGTTTACTTCTCTTGGTTGACTGGGAACTCCTCAGAGGCAAAAAATGCTTTATTTATCACTGATTCCCCAGCACAGCTGGCAAGATATATTTGAGGAATTCAATAAATAATAAGTACTAATATTATTTGGCTTTCAATTGTTTGTTTTACTGAATATGTGACATTTTGACAGTGTTATTGTGTATTCTATAGACTACTGTGTATTTTGAGAATGTTGAGAAGTTGATTGAGAGAAGTAGCTTTGATTATTTTATTTCAAGAGGAACAGTGAATACTCCTAAGGTAAGAAGAATATGTGATATGTGAAGGAACATATTAGCCAAACTAGATTCATTTTATTTCTAAAAGGAAGCCATGAGAAAGGGTTTCAAGCAAAAATAATACAAGCAATTACTTCTGAAAATCTAACTGTCTCAGTTGGGTCATCCTTAGCCCTGGATAGACAAAGAACCTTTGCACAAAGAACACACAACTTTATCAGATATTATAGAAATGTAGACATTAACCTCAGTTACACTTTTTTCCATTTACATTCTATTTTTGTTAGACCCAGTTATTTCAGTTAGAGAATGTCATGGAATGTAAGGACTGAATATAACTTTAATTAAAATGTTTATTTGGTCTGCTGAAGGTTTATTTTTTTTGAATGGTTGAATGATCAAGCTTCAGTTATTTGATCAAACCCCTATTGGCCTAAGTTCCACACCCCCCCCCCCCCGAAGTCATGCTGAGATATAAGCAAAATTCTTAGTTGAAAATTCAGCAATTGTGTTTTGGGCATTTAATTTCCTGAATATTTTTACTTATTTGCAACAAACAAAACACAGCATAGAAGCAATTAACTGTAATTAAAGAATGACATTTTTCTAATAATCCAAATGCTAAGTGTTAGGCTTTATTCTCTTCCCTTGGTTGCTTTGTTTGTAATAAGTATTTAATGAACTTGAGATTTGAAAGGTAAGATGCTTTACATGGCTGTCTTCCTGAAAGATAGCTTTGTATATCAGTCATGATCTTGACATCTTTTCCCTTTTCTGTTTATATGACTATGCTTATTTATTGATTGCTAGGTTGTCACATTCAGTTCCATTCAAGCATCTTCTCTAGGTCTAATATTTTGCAAACCTTGAAAAGATAATGTATTATAAGTCTTAGAATCTTTAGAGTCAGAAGATATAGGTTGGAAGGTATAAACAAGGAACTTCTAAGAACTTACTGCTACTACTACTAAGTCGCTTCAGTCTGTGTGACCCCATAGACGTCAGCCCACCAGGCTCCCCTATCCCTGGGATTCTCCAGGCAAGAATACTGGAGTGGGTTGCCATTTCCTTCTCCAATGCATGAAAGTGAAAAGTGAAAGGAAGTCGCTCAGTCGTGTCCGACTCTTAGCGACGCCATGGACTGCAACCCACCAAGCTCCTGTGTCCATGGGATTTTCCAGGCAAGAGTGCTGGAGTGGGGTGCCATTGCCTTCTCCATCTAAGAACTTAGCTATATGAAACGTAAGACTGTTCTCTCCAGTTTGAATTATTAAATCAACCCATGGGGCATTAGAAATAGATAGTCATCTTAAGAAGGGATGCCCCATAAATTTATTGAGAATTTATTTAGTGATCAATATATGTAGGCAATATATAGTTACTGACATCTATGGAAAGAAAAATCGGTGACCTAAGAAAGTTTAGAGGAAAAGATCAGTCTGAGAGTTGAAAGTTCAAAGTGACTATTTAACTCTGTCTTAGAAAGGGTTTCCTGGTCCAGCCTACTATGAAGTAGTTTCTGTTGATGAACGGAGGCAGATGCTTTCAGGATATGTGTGTCATAAACATTGAAAATATTCAATTCCCTATGGTTTGATTCCATGCTTAAGTAATCCTTGATTAAAATATGGCTTTCCCTTTAAGAAGAGAATTTCAGAATAGGATAAGAATGTGTATTATAAATCAATAGCTTGATTCATAAACTTTAATCTCATAAATTTAGTCTATGTAAATCAGGTACTCAAGTCCAGATCACTGTAGCCTGATAAAATGAAGCTCTGGAACCTTCAAAGTGAGATGCCAAACACTGATGTCTACTAAATACATCAAGATAGCCTTCTAGCTTACTTCTCCTGGAGACAGGCCAACCTCATTCTCTACTATCAGTCAGATGTTTGCAGACTTTCAGTAGGATATGTTCTGCCCAAACTCCTTACATTAGAGTTGAAGAAACTAAAACCCAGACCAGGTGATTTAACTTGATTGAGGTCACATACAATTTTGGCCTGTTGATGTTTTCCTTCTATTACACCACGTCACCTAGTAATACACTATAATCCTTGGAGAACTGATCGTATTCAGCAAAGCTTGTCTAAATCATAGAGAGAAATGAAACTCCTGGATTATTTATTAGTCTAATCTTTATTCCAGTACCTCAGTTGATGATGGATCTAAATGCCATTTAATTCACCCTGTACTGTAATTTCTTCCTTCTATTGGGGTCAGGATCTAGAAAATGCCAACTAATCTTTCAAGACTCACTCTATTTGTTACTTCCAATTTCAAAGCCTTCTCAACTTCTCCTAGTAGGATTGATCACTCCCTCCTCTGCACTGTTCATCTCTCTACATCATATATGTGAAATATCCAAATTCCTATTTTACTGTCTATTAAGATGTGAGCTCCTCGAAAAGCGTAATGACAGCTTTACTATCTCTGTATAACAGCACCCATTACAGCATCTTGTACCTAGTATATGTCATAATAAAAAAGAGACAAATCAAAAGAAAGAAGAAAGGGAGAGAAGGCAGGAGAGAGGAAAGACTTGAGTGTATTCTTGACAGGGAGAGATTTTGTTTTCTCAACAGATATCACTGGGATTGCATGAGAAGAAGAAGGTGTAGAAAATGTAGGCAGAACCACAAATGAAGCTCAAAAAGTAATTTTTCCAGGCTAATTTGTAAGATCTTGAGTTATTTTCTTCCTTATTATAGAATAAAATTATAAATTATTAGAATTTTTCTTCACATTCCACAGTGGATTTAAATAATAATGTCCTCAGAATACAGGGAGTGGGGCACCAAGAGAATTTTTGCTCGTAATTACACAGATGCTAATAAATACCTATTAATATCAGTTCTCTAAAGTGACCTCATGTCAGAGTTGAAGAGTGGTTGAGTCCACTGGAAACGAGATGTTTACATCAGTTGAACAGATGGAAAAGTATCAAAGTGTATGCTTGAGAAGAGGTTTTTATGACATTGTGTCAGAGACAACAGTGGATGTTAAACTAGCAGAGCTAATTTTATACTGGGGAGTGAAATATTATTTAATCAGTAGTGCTTCATACATAATTCAATTAACTGTCTTCACTCGTCAGTATTAATGAGAATGAGAGCCTGGATTAATGTGCAAGTGCCTCATAAAGGAGCTCCCAACCTACCTCAGTGCTGCCAAAACTTAATAAAGTCCTGCCAATTAAATTCTGAAATCTGAACCCAATCCATCAGGGCACTGATATTACAAATTATCCTGAATAATTCTCATTGTTTTCTAATTCTTTAATTATGCTGATTTTCACACTAAAGTATTTAATTAGTGTATGGGGAAAGCAAGTAAGAGCGGTTGCTTCCTTAATTGTTGCTATTAAGTAAACAAAGGAGAATTTTATTGCAAATAGTATTAAATGGCAAATTCTGTTTTTGTTATTTTTTTTTCTCTTAAGGTCATTGTGAGATTTACTTATTTATTTTTTAATCATAGCAAACTTTTATTTCTTTTTTAAATTTGAAATGTAGTTGATGTATAATATTAGTTTCAGGTGTACTACATAGTGATTCAACATTTAAACATTACAGAATGATCACCATGATAAGTCTAGTAACCATCTGCCACCATACAAAATTACTAGAGCATTATCAATGTATATTACATTCTTGTGACTAATTTATTTTGTAACTGAAAGCTTGTACATCTTAATTCCCTTTACCGATTTTACCCATATCTCCACCTCTTTCACTCTGGCAACTATTAATTTGTTCTCTGTATCTATGAGTCTCTTTACATTTTTATTTGCTTGCTTGTTTTTTTAGGTTCCACATATAAGTGTAATCATATGGTATATATCCATCTTTCCCTGTCTGACTTATTTCACTTAACATAATACCCTCTAGATCCATCTGTGTTGTCACAGGTGAAAATATTTCATTCTTTTTTTATGTCTGAGTAATATATGTATTTTTTAACCATTTATCTATCCATGGAATGGACCCTTGGATTGCTTCAGTATCTTGGCTGCTGTAAATACTTCTGCAGTAAATGTAGGGGTGCATATATCTTTTTGAATTAGTGTTTTTGATTTCTTTGGGTAAATACTCAGAAATGAAATTGCTGAATCGTATGGTGGTTCGATTTTTAATTTCTAAGGAAACGCCATATTGTTTTCCATAATGTTTCTACCAATTTATGATCCCACTAAACGGTACACAAGAGTTCTCTTTCTCTTCACATCTTTGGCAACACTTGTTACTTGTCTTTTTCTTTTTTTTTAGTTGAATTTATTTATTATTATTATTATTTTTACTTTACAATATTGTATTGGTTCTGCCACACATATTGTTTTTAATTAGAGATAGCAAGTTGGGTTATAACAAACTGAAAAGTTGCTTTTACTTTGAGAGGATTTTTAAATATTCAGAATACTTGTCAGGTTATAGCTCAGCTTTTGAACTTCAAGAAACTTAATTTTGTCTCATTCTACTCTGAAGTCAGGTATTAGAGAAAAATAAAGATGCTAACAAACAAGTAATCAGGGCCACTTGAGATAATTAAGAGATTATCATTATTCTGGATTTTTTTCAAGATGAATGAATAGTAGCCTTAATATTATTAGAGAACTGGTAAAGGACAATGTCTAATGTGTTTTATGACTATGCCTGAAATCAGAGAATGTATGGCCATTGGTCCAGTCTTTATAAGATTCATTTAACGTATAAATATGTGCACTATGGCTCATATCGGAGAAGGCAATAGCACCCCACTCCAGTACTCTTGCCTGGAAAATCCCATGGACGGAGGAGCCTGGTAGGCTGCAGTCCATGGGGTCGCTAAGAGTCAGACATGACTGAGCGACTTCACTTTCACTTTTCACTTTCATGCATTGGAGAAGGAAATGGCAACCCACTCCAGTGTTCTTGCCTGGAGAATCCCAGGGATGGGGGAATCTGGTGGGCTTCCGTATATGGGGTCGCACAGAGTTGGACATGACTGAAGCGACTTAGCAGCAGGAGCAGCAGCATGGCTCATATACATATGCCATACGGCTATGTATACATATGGCTATGTATCAAGAACTTAGCTACGCTGTGGGTATATATAGAGCATTTTGAAAGAGAGTTCCAGATCTCAGAAAAGCAAAACTCTACTGGCTGGAGTAGACAGATAAACATGATAGTGACAATAATGATGACAGCAATGATGGTGATTATGAGGATGATAGATCCAACTATTGTACAATTAACTCATTGTCAACCCTATTATGTATTTTATTTAATTCTCATAACCCTATGAGATAGATACTATAACTCCACTTTTACAGAAAGTAAGGTCAGTTCAGTTCAGTTACTCAGTAGTGTCAGACTATTTGCGACCCCATGAACCACAGCACGCCAGGCCTCCCTGTCCATCACCAGCTCCCAGAGTCCACCCAAACCCATGTCCATTGAGTTAGTGATGCCATCTATCCATATCATCCTCTGTCGTTCCCTTCTCCTCCTGCTCTCAATCTTTCCCAGCGTCAGGGTCTTTTCAAATGAGTCAGCTTTTCACATCAGATGGCCAAAGTATTGGAGTTTCAGCTTCAACATCAGTCCCTCCAATGAACACCCAGGACTGATCTCCTTTAGGATGGACTGGTTGGTTCTCCTTGCAGTCCAAGGGACTCTCAAGAGTCTTCTCCAACATCACAGTTCAAAAGCATTAATTCTTCTGTGCTCAGCTTTCTTCACAGTCCAACTCTCATATCCATACATGACCACTGGAAAAACCGTAGCCTTGACTAGATGGAGCTTTGTTGACAGAGTAATGTCTCTGCTTTTCAATATGCTATCTATGTTGGTCAATAACTTTCCTTCCAAGGAGTAAGTGTCTTTTAATTTCATGGCTGTAATCACCATCTGCAGTGATTTTGGAGCCCCCCCAAAAAAGTCAGCCACTGTTTCCTCATCTATTTGCCATGAAGTGATGGGACTGGCTGCCATGATCTTTGTTTTCTGAATACTGAGCTTTAAGCCAACTTTTTCACTCTCCTCTTTCACTTTCATTGAGACACTTCTTCTTCACTTTTTGCCATAAGGGTGCTGTCATCTGCATATCTGAGGTTATTGATATTTCTACCAGCAATCTTGATTTCAGCTTGTGCTTCCTCCAGCCCAGCATTTCTCATGATGTACTCTGCATATAAATTAAATAAACAAGGTGACAATATACAGCCTTGACGTACTCCTTTTCCTATTTGGAACCAGTCTGTTGTTCCAGGTCCAGTTCTAACTGTTGCTTCCTGACCTGCATATAGGTTTCTCAAGAGGCCGGTCAGGTGGTATGGTATTCCCATCTCTTTCAGAATTTTCCACTGTTTATTGTGACTCACACAGTCAAAGGCTTTGTCATAGTCAGTAAAGCAGAGATAGATGTTTTTCTGGAACTCTCTTGCTTTTTTGATGATCCAGCAGATGGCAATTTGATCTCTGGTTCCTCTGCCTTTTCTAAAACCAGCTTGAACATCTGGAAGTACATGGTTCACATATTGTGGAAGCCTGACTTGGAGAATTTTGAGCATTACTTTACTAGCGTGTGAGATAAAAATTAAACTCATAATAGGATAGTGGTGGCCTCAGAGGAAGACGGAAGAAAAATTGGATTGAAAAGTTAACAACTATATCTGAAATATTTATACATCTTAAAAACCAGGACTTGAATAAGATATGACAAAGGGAAATAACTTATGAAATCTGAGTTGTAGAAAGATGGATATTTTGCTTCTCTGTATATTTGAAGTGTTTTCTAATAATGATCATTTTGCAGAAAGCAAGTGGCAGTCGGTGACAGAGGACCTGTAAGATGAGAGGGTATAACTGGAGTAGGGGACCAAACTGAGAGATTCATGGAGAGTTTTCTAAAGACTCTGGTGACACTTGTTATCAACAGAGGAGCTTTATTAAGTGACTATTGATTCCTGGCATTGTATTAGATGCTTGAGAAAGGAAATAAAACTATCCTAGACTCCATCCATGAGATTTCACAGTATAGTTGTTAGTAAGTAGATAAAATATTGCATACACATATTATTTAACATGAATTGTATCTGAAGGACATATGCATCTTGGAGGTGGGTGATGTGGAAATGTTTGTGCTGGCAATTGGAAGCTCTAAAAATTTGAGGTCTCAAAACTCCTGTGGTTAAGGATAAGAAGAGAATGAGTATGAGATGTTATTTATCAGTGTATTATTTATACTGTATTTCTCATATATATTAGAGCCAGTTAAAACTATTAGAAACCTTTTGTTGTTGTTGTTGTGTTATTTAGTTGCTAATTTCTGTCCAACTCTTTTGCGACTGACCCCATGTACTGTAGCCTGCCAGGCTCCACTGTCCTTGGTATTTTCCAGGCAAGAATACTGGAATGTGTTCCATTTCCTTCTCCAAGGGATCTTCCTAACCCAGGGATCAGACAGTTTAGGAGGTAGGTAAAAATACCACATTATTGTAGGTGAAACCTGAGGTTCATAGTGGTTAAGTACCTCATCCAGTTAAGAAAAATGTAACTGTGGGAACACAGCTTTTAAGTGGTGGAAAGTATATTCACATATAGACACCTCTACATCTTATCATAAAAACAAACTCTTTGTGGAGTCTGCTTTTACAGGGGCAGATCCTGGGGCCATCTATGAGGCAGGTGGTATTTCTGAGTTGATGACACTTTAGAAAAGCAGCAGGATGTTAGCAGAAAGTTTGAGAATCTAACAAAAGACACAAGGTGTTTCCTTACCCAGGACTCCAAGTCTTTGAGAACATTTCAACTACTTCAGTGTGATCAGTTGAGAAACAGAAAGTTGGTCATGTCAAAGGAAGAAGGAATAAGAATTGAACACCCCCAAAGTTTATGGATGTTGACTGAGGGAAAATATATTGGATTAGATTGATTCAGTTAGTGCAAAGCACAAGATAATCTGAAAAGATGATTAATTAATATGCAATAAAAGTTATTACCTAGGTATTAAAATATTTTTACCTTTTCATACTGTTCATCAGATTTTCAAGGCAAGAATGCTGAAGTAGCTTGCCAATTCCCTTCTCCAGTGGACCATATTTTGTCAGAAGTCTCCACCAAGACCCATCCTTCTTGGGTGGCCCTACACGGCAAGGCTGTTAGTTTCATTGAGTTATCCAAGGCTTGGATCCATGTCATCATTTTGATTAATTTTCCATGGTTGTGGATTTCATTCTGGAGGCCATGGGATTATAATTCTTGCTTCTTCTCTGTGCCCTTAGATGGATGAGATAAGAGGCTTGTGCAAGCTTCTTGAAAGGAGGCTGTGGGAAAAACGGGGTCCTGCTCTGGTGGGCAGGGCCATTCTTAGTAAATCTTTAATCCAATTTGCTGCTGATGGGTGGGGCTGTGGTACCTCAAGCTGTTAGTTATTTGCCCTAAGGTGGCCCAGTCCTGGAGTCTACAGTCTCTATGGCAGGGCTATAGGCTCTATGGTAGAGCTAATAGTGACCTCCTCCAAAAGGACTTATGCCAACACACTGTGCCTCACAGGACTGCTACTGCCAGTGAACCCTGACTTTGGAGCAGTCTCTGTAAGCCCAGCCCTCTGTAGGAAACCCACAAACACTCACAGGCAGGTCTGGCTCAGTCTCTTGTGAGGCCACTACTCCTTTCCCCTGGGTCTTGTGGCACACAAGGTTTTGTTTGTGCCACCAAGTGTCTCTCTTTCCCCCAGTGTGGTGGAAGTACTGTAATCTAATCCCACTGACCTTCAAAGTCAGATTTCTTGGGGATTCCCAGTCCCTTTGCCAGATCCTCAGATTGGGAAGTCTGATGTGGGACCTAGAACCATCACAACAACATGAAAAATTCTTTGGTAAAATTGTTCTCTAGTTTATGGGCTGCCCACCAAGTACTCTATGCAGGACTACAGGCTCTATGGTAAGGCTAATGATGCCCTCCTACAAGAGTACTTACATTACAATCTGCAAAGTTAGAGATACCTAGGGTACATTTCATGCAAAAATGGGCATAATACAGGAAAGAAATGGCAAGGACCTAAGAGAAGCACAATAGATTAAGAAGAGGTGGCAAGAATACACAGAAGAATTGTACAAAAAGGTGTTAATGGCCCAGATAAGCATGATGGTGTAGTCACTCACCTAGAACCAGATATCCTGGAATGTGAAGTCAAGTGCACCTAAGGAAGAATTACTAAGAACAAAGCTAGTGGAAGTGTCAGAATTCCAGCTGAGGTATTTAAAATCCTAAAAGATGACTGCTGTTAAAACGCTGCACTCAATATGACAGCAAATTTAAAAAACTCAGAAATGGGCACAGGACTGGAAAAGGTCAGTTTTCATTTCAATACCAAAGAAGAGCAATGCCAAAGAATGTTTGAACTGTCATGCAATTGTGCTCATTTCAAGGGCTAGCAAGGTAATGCTTAAAATCCTTCAAGCTAGGCTTCAACAGAACATGAACTGAGAACTTCCACACATACAAGCTGAATTTAGAAAAAGCAGAGTAACCAGAGAAAAAAATGCCAACATCTGCTGGATCATACAGAATTCCAGAGAAAAACATCTACTTCTGCTTCATTGACTACTCTAAAGTCTTTGACTGTGTGGATGACAGCATGTAGAAAATTACTAAAGAGATGGGTATACCAGACCACTTTACCTGTCTCCTGAGAAACCTGTATGCAAGTCAAAATGCAACAGTGAGAACTAGACATGGAACAAAGAATTGGCTCAAAGTTGGGAAAGAGTACATCAAGGCTGTATATTGTCACTCTGCTTATTTCACTTATATGCATGTGAAATGCTGGGTTGGATGAATCACAAGCTCAAATCAAGATTGCAAGGGAAAATATTAAAAAAACCACCTCAGGTATGCAAATGATACCAGCCTAATGGCAGAAAGTGAAGTGAAACTAAAGAAGCTCTTTATGAAGATGAAAGAGGAGAGTGGAAAAAAAAAAAAAAAACTGGCTTAAAACTCAACATTCAAAAACAAAGCTCATGGCATCTGGTCCCATAACTTCAAGGCAAATGGGGACAAAACAGAAACAGTGGCAGACTTTATTTTCTTGAGCTCCAAAATCACTGCTGATGGTGACTGCAGCCATGAAAATAAAAGATGCTTGCTCCTTGGAAGAAAAAATACCCCAAACCTAGACAATGCATTAAAAAGCAGAGACATCACTTTGTCAATAAAGTTCTATACAGTCAAAGCTATGGTTTTTCCAGTGGTCATGCATGGATATGAGAATTGGACCATAAAGAAAGCTGAGCACTGAAGAACTGGTGCTTTTGAACTGTGGTGTTGGAAAAGACTCTTGAGAGTGCCTTGGACTGTAAAGAGATCAAACCAATCCATCCTAAAGGAAATTAGTCCTGAATATTCTTTGGAAGGACTGATACCGAAGCTGAAGCTCCAATACTTTGGCCACCTGATGTGAAGAACTGACTCATTGCAAAAGACTCTGATGCTGGGAAAGATTGAAAGGAGAAGTGGGTGACAGAGGATGAGATATTTGGATGGCATCACCAACTCGATGGCCATAAGTTTGAGCAAGCTCAAGGAGGTAGTGAAGGAAAGGGAAGCCTGGCGTGCTGCAGTCCATGAGTCACTTCCAACAGTCAAAGTTGGAAATGACTTTGTGATTAAACAACAACAGATCGTTTCTCCAAATAGCACTATGTGCTTATTACCATGTACAATACAAGTCCTACCGTGGCTGTTTTACAGAGGAGAAAACAGAGACACTGAAAGGTTATGTAACGTATGCAAGATCACCCATCCTAAGACCCACCTTGGTCTAGGTGCCCACAAACACCTAGTAATCAGTGAAATTGAAATTTGAAGCCAAGTGCCTCCAGAATTCTGAGTCTTAATCCACAGATTTCTATTTGCATATCTGGCTTTCCCATCTGATATACTTCAAGGGCATGTACTATACCCAATGTACTTTTTTTCCGTAACCCCTATATAATATAAAAATGATTTGTGAAGGAAGGAATGGAAGGCTCATCTGTGCTCCTACTAGGACTATCTTTTAGGACCCTATGTCCTGGAGTATAATGCATAGCCCTCATTTTATAGATGCAAGTAGATATGATTATGGGTTGGCAGGCTCCGGTCAAATCATCTCCTAGGAACCAGTTGTGTTTCTATTATTTTGCAGTAATTTTATGCAGATATTTATGAAAGTTATATTAATAGATAATATTCAAACCCATTTTTTCTTCTAAAAGCAAAATTTCTTCCTGAGAATTCCTTGGTAATCCAATGGTTAGGATTCCACACTTTCAGGGACAAAAGCTCATGTTAAAAACCCTGACTGGGGGACTAAGATCCCAGAAGCTGCATGGCATGGCCAAAACAAAAAAGGTATCTTCCTATGTATTTAAAAGAAAAATTGTACTTAACCAATAATTTAACAGGTCAGAGTTCTAGAGGAAGTTTTGCAAACTAATTAAATGACCATAATATGTAAAAATATTTAAGGAAGAAATTGAGAAGCTTAGATATTCCAAATCCAAACAACCATATTTTGAATATCTGTTGGTGTTCAGTCACTAAGTCATTTCCGACTCTTTGTGACCCCATGGACTGCAGCACAGCAGCCTTCCCTCTCCTTCACTGTCTCCAGGAGTTTGCCCAAACTCATGTCTATTGAGTCAGTGATGCCATCCAACCATCTCATCCTGCATCATCCCCCTCTCTTCCTGTATCCAGTCTTTCCACATCAGGGTCCTTTCGAATGAATCATCTCTTTGCATCAGGTAGCCAAAGTTCTGGAGCTTCATCTTCAGCATCAGTCTTTTCAATAAATATTCAGAGCTTATTTCCTGTAGGATAGATTGGTTTGATCTCCTTACTGTCCAAGGGACTCTCAAGAGTCTTTTCCATCACCACAGTTCAAAAGTATCAGTTCTTCCAATGAATATTCAGTGTTGATTTCCTTTAGGAATGACTGGCTTGATCTCCTTGCAGTGACTCAGTTCTATTCTAATAAAGGGACTCTCAATTCCTATTCTAATAAATTCCTCACCTATCAAAAAAAAAAAAAATTATCCAGCACTCGGCCTTCTTTAGAGTCCAACTCTCACATCCAAGCATGACTACTGGAAAAACCATAGCTTTGACTGTACAAACCTTTAATGGCAAAGTAATGTCTCTGCTTTTTAGTATGCTGTCTAGATTTGTCATACTTTTTCTTCCAAGGAACAAATGTCTTTTAATTTCATAGCTTCAGTCACTGTAGGCAGTGATTTTAGAGCCCAAGAAAATTAAGTCTACCACTGTTTCTATTTTTTTCCCCATTTATTTTCATGAAGTGATGGGACTGGATGCCATGATCTTCAGTTTTTGAATGCTAAGTCTTAAGCCAGCGTTTTCACTCTCCTCCTTCACCTTCATCAATAGGTTCTTTAGTTCCTTTTCACTTTCTGCTATTGAAGTGATATCTGTATACCTGGTTGGTGTTTCCCCTAGAAATTGTTGATATTTCCCCTGGCAATTTTGATTCTAGATTTTGATTCATCAAACCTGGCATTTCACATGATGAAGTTAAATAAGAAGGGTGATAATATACAGCCTTGACTTTCTCCTTTCTTGATTTTGAAACAGTCTGTTGTTAGATGTCTGGTTCTAACTGTTGCTTCCTGAGTTGCATACAGATTCTCAGGAGACAGGTAAGGTGTCTGGCATCCCCATCTCTTTAAAAATTTTCCACAGTTCTTAAACTGTGATCCACACATTCAAAGACTTTAACATAGTGCAGTAGAAGCAGATTTTTTTTTTTTTAATTCCCTTGTTTTTTTCTCTAATCCAAGGAACATTGGCAATTTGATCTCTGGTTCCTCTGCCTTGGTAAATCCAGCTCTACATCTGGAAGTTTCTCAGTTCATGTACTGTTGAAGCCTAGCTTGAAGGATTTTGAACATTACCTTGCTAGCATATAAAAAGAGCACCACTGTATGATAGTTTGAAAATTCTTTGGCGATGCCTCTCTTTGGAATTGGAATGAAAATTGACTTTTTCCAGTCCTGTGGAGAAGTGATAGGGATGAAGATAATAGTGTTAAGAAATAATGAGGGAAGCATTGCAGAAAATCTGGAGGAAGTTTGAGTTAAACATATATAGTTTTGTTACTCAGTATGTGATCTATGTACCAGCATCATTTGATGACTTGTTAGAAATGTAAATTCTGATTCAGTAGGTCCAGGGTGTGGACTGAATTTGTGCATTTCCTGCAAGTTCCTCAGTGAGGCCAGTGCTGTTGATCTTTAGACTATACTTTGCTCCCTGGTGGCTCAGAAGGTAAAGAGTCTGCCTTCAGTGTGGGATACCCAGGTTCAATCCCTGGGTCAGGAAAATCCTCTGCAGAAGGAAATAGCAACCCATTCCATCATTCTTGCCTGGAAAATCCCATGGGTTGAGGAGCCTGGCAGGCTACAGTCCATGGGGTTGCAAAGAGTCGGACATGACTGAGTGATTTCACTTTTTTTCACTTTGCATAGCAAAAGATCTAGAATTACACTATCTAATATGGAAATGAGTTGTGATATGATATATTTGTGAAATGTACACTAGATTCAAAGACTAAAGGAAAAAAAATGAACTAGCTCATTTATATTTTTATATTGGTTATGTATTTAAGCAATAGTTTTATTACATGAGTTAAATAAAATGTTATTAAGTCTGATTTCCTCTGTCCCTTGTAATGATTTTCAATGTGTCTACTACTTGGAAACCAAAAATTATTTATGTTGTATTCCATTGTATTTTTGTTGCTCCAGATATTTTTATCAGCAGGTTTCTCTGTAATATTTGTAGCTAACATTACTATAAAGCTAGATATAAACATGTATATTCTTATGTAAGAGTAAAGATTCTGATCTTTAAAAAAATATATATATATATATTCATTTATTTATTTTAATTGGAGGCCAATAACTTTACAATATTGTATTGGTTTTGCCATACATCAACATGAATCTGCCACGGGTGTACACGTGTTCCCCATCCTGAACCCCCCCCCCCACCTCCCTCCCCATACCATCTCTCTGGGTCATCCCAGTGCACCAGCCCTGAGCATCCTGTATCATGCATCGATTTTAAAAAAGATCAATAAAGAGTCTGATCTTTACAAAACTACTTTTATATTTCTCATTTCATATTACAATAGTGTGAATTTATTGCAGAACATTTTTGGAAAATAGAAACAAAAAAAACAAAATTAAATCACTGACACACCTACTGCATTAAAGCAACTACTGTTAACATTCTGTTTTATACATATTCAACATTTTGTATGCATTTTAAAATATATACTTTACTTTTTTATGAGAATATTATTTCATTAGCATCTTTGGAACCATCTTCTCATTGTTTTTCTGCCTCACTGATTGCTATTTTTAATTTTCTTTCCTGATTTCATCTTCCCCATCTGCTGAATTTGTATGTTTAAAACTTTCTAAGTTAATGCATCTGAAATCCAACTCTTAACTTGTCTTTTACCCAGATGCTTTAATTTTAAAAACATTTTTTAGTATCTATAAGTTGTAATAATTGAATACATTTTTCTTATTATCTTAACCACATTCTTAATTGTTAGAGTAATTCAGAAAAATAAAGATTTTAGTTTGCCTTCATTTGTTTCTCTTTGATTCTCATCCTTTCTTTACATGAGTAGATCTGCGTTTCTGACTTACATGATGTAAGTTATTATTTTCTCTAATAATTTATTTTAATATTTTTGCAAGGCAGATCTGTGGGTTACACATCCCTTCAATTTTTATTTTCCTTTTGAATTTCAATTTTTATGTATTTGTGCTTTACTTCTTTCCTTTCTTATTTACCTTGGTGAATAGTTCATCTATTTTTATGTTTTCACTGTTGTTATTTTTTACCCCTTTGAACAAAAGTCTCATATTTAACCCTCAAATATCCACTATTTCTGTTTTATTTACTTATTTTATTCTTTTGTCCTGGAACATAGCTTTTAATAAACATTTATTAAATGGATTAAGTTAATCTTTCTTCATACTACATACCCTTGGTTCTTTTGTATAACTTCTTAAGTTACAATTTGTTAATTATCTAAACTTTAAGTATATATCAGCCGTTTTATAGATAACTTTGTTGTGCCATTTTCTCCATAGTGTCTTTTTTTATAGTGTCTTTATAGTGTCATTATTAATGAGTTTAATTTCCTTTTTCACACAAGAGCTATTTGAGAGATTTAATTCTAAATAGCTTATTGTTTATCTTTTAACCATTTTTTTGCATTAAAAAAATCTTATTGAAGGTTGTCTGTACCATAAAAATAGATGGTAAATTTTTGCAAATTTTTCATGGGTACTCAGAAGGTATTTGTAGAGTACCGAACGACATACACATGCACAAATACAAGCACGTATTAGATCAAGTTTTAAAATTATGTTATTTTGATGTTTAATTTTCTTCCTTTGCTTTGCCTTATTAGTCAGTCAAAAACAGGGAAAGAAATGTAAAAGTCTTCACTACGTTGTTTCCTCAGCTTTCTCCCTATAATTTCCCTATATTCTGTCATTTTATCTTATGCATTTCAATGCAATATTATTTGATATGTAAAATTCAGAACAGTCAAGTTTCAATTTATGTTTTACCCATGAAATCATCTTCTCTTCTCAGCTTCATGCTTTTCTGTCTAGAATTCTATTTGATTTGCTTTTTTTTATTGTGGCATTGATTTTTCTTTTGTTTCCATTTCACCTTTGTTTTTTTGTCCATTATGGTATACTCTGAAATTGTATGTATACAGAATTGTAGATGGGTAGGTGTTCATTTTTATGTGAAAAGGTGCAGTGCTTTTAATTAAATTAGTCATCTAATGAATCTAGAATCGATTACAGATTGTGAGTTGCCAGAATAGGACTAATTTGGGGAAAGCTAATTGTAGGAAGACAAATATGATAGTCGTGTTATCCATAGTCAATTCTCACTTAGAAACTTTACATTGAGCATATTGGCCAAGGAGAACAGAAGTTAAAGTTCTCCTACCAAAGTGGCTGAGAAAATTGTTTGACCCTGACATATGGCAAATGTCCCTTCCTTTTCTGAGCCCTGGAGTTTAATAATGGACTGATTTTGCTTTTGGTATAGTTGATTTCATCTTTGCCCTTCCCTTCAGTCTAGTTTCTTTTGCTGTAGGTGATATTTTACTTCATCTGTACATTCTCTTTTTTCCTTAATCATATTTCACCGTATTCTAACTATGTACATGTGCAATAATCCAGGAGGACGTGCCAGCATAGGTTCACCTGAAAATTGTCCCTCCAGATATTCTTTTGACCTTACAGAAGGGAAAGCACACAGGCAATAACCCTACAGTTAAATGTTCTTTATTTGTTGGCATAACTTAATATATATATGAAAAGAAAAGATATAACCATTTGAAAGCAGAATTCAAAGAATAGCAAGGAGAGATAAGAAAGCCTTCCTCAATGATCAGTGCAAAGAAATAGAGGAAAACAAAAAAATGGGAAAGACTAGAGATCTCTTCAATAAAATTAGAGATATCAAGGGAAAATTTAATGCAAAGATGAGAACAATAAAAGACAGAAATGGTATGGCCCTAACAGAAGGAGAAGATATTAAGAAGTGGCAAGAATACACAAAACTATACAAACAAGATCTTTATGACTCAGATAATCACAATGATGTGGTCACCAACCTAGAGCCAGACATTCTGGAATGAGAAGTCAAGTGGGCCTTAGGAAGTATCACTACAAACAAAGCTGTTGGCAGTGATGGAATTCCAGTTGAGCTATTTCAAATCCTAAAAAATGATGCTGTGAAAGTGCTGCACTCAATATACCAGCAAATTTGGAGAACTCGGCAGGGTTCACAGGTCTGGAAAAGGTAAGTTTTCATTCCAGTCCCAAAGAAAGGCAATGACAAAGAATGCTAAAACTACCACACAATTGCACTCACCTCACATGCTAGTAAAGTAATGCTCAAAATTATCCAAGCCAGGCTTCAACAGTACATGAACCATGAACTTCCAAATGTTCAAGCTGGCTTTAGAAAAGGCAAAGGAACCAGAGATCAAATTGCCAACATCCGTTAGATCATTGATAAAGCAAGAGAGTTCTAGAAACATATCTACTTCTGCTTTATTGACTATGCTAAACCCTTTGATTTTGTGGCCCACAACAAACTCTGGAAAATTCTGAAAGAGATGGGAATACCAGACCACCTGACCTGACTTTTGAGAAATTTGTATGCAGGTCAGGAAGCAACAGTTAGAACAGGACATGGGACAACAGACTGATTCAAAATTGAGAAAGATGTATGTCAAAGCTGTATATTGTCACCCTGCATATTAAACTTATATGACAAGTATATCATGAAAAACCCTGGGCTGGATGAAGCACAAGCTGGAATCAAGATTGCAGGGAGAAATATCAATAACCTCACATTTGCTGATGACACCACACTTATGACAGAAAGTGAAGAACAACTAAAGAGCCTCTTGATGAAAGTGAAAGAGGAGAGTGAAAAAGTTGTCTTAAAGCTCAACATTCAGAAAACAAAAATCATGGCATTTGGTCCCATCACTTCATTGCAAATAGATGGAGAAACATTGGATACAGTGGCAGACTTTATTTTGGGGGGCTCCAAAATCACTGCAGGTTGTGATTGTAGCCATGAGATTAAAAGATGCTTCCCCTTTGGAAGAAAAGTTATGACCAACCTAGACAGCATATTAAAAATCAGAGCCATTACTTTTCCAGCAAAGGTCCATCTAGTCAAAACTGTGTTTTTTCCAGTAGTCTTGTATGGATGTGAGAGTTGGACTTTGAAGAAAACTGAGCACCTAAGAATTGATGCTTTTGAACTGTGGTGTTGGAGAAGACTCTTGAGTGTCCCTTGGACTGCAAGGAGATCCAACCAATCCATCCTAAAGGAAATCAGTCCTGAGTATTCATTGGAAGGACTGATGCTGAAGCTGAAACTCCAATACTTTGGCCACCTGATGCGAAGATCTGACTCATTTGAAAAGACCATGATGCTGGGAAAAATTGAAGGCAGGAGGAGAAGGGGACAACAGAGGATGAGATGATTGGATGGCATCACTGACTCAATGGACGTGAGTTTGAGTAAACTCCAGGAGTTGGCAATGGACAGGGAGGCCTGGCTTACTGCAGTCCATGGGGTCACAAAGAGTTGCACAGGACTGAGCGAATGAACTGAACTGAAATGATACACACACACACACACACACACACACACACATATGAATTCCTACCCATCTACACTTCTGTGTACATACAATTTCAGAGTATAACATATCAGGATGGGGAACGCGGGTATACCTGTGGCGGATTCATTTCGATATTTGGCAAAACTAATACAATATTGTAAAGTTTAAAAATAAAATAAAATTAAAAAAAAAAAAAAACTGACTCCAATAGAAACAAAGTTTAAACAGAACAATTTACGCTGATGAAACAAAATTACTCAACAAAAAGTAAATGTATTAAAACATACCATATCCAAAAGGTTTCATAGAGAAATTCCTAAATCTTCAAACACCAGATACTCCCAGAGCTCCATAGACTTTTCAGAGCATTGAAAAAAAAAAAAAAAAAACAAAAAAACATACAATGTGTACATACATGTATGTATCTACCCGATGCTATCTTCAATTATGAAGTTACAAGTGAAAAACAAACAGTCATTAGCTTCTGTTTCCATTATTGCATAACTAGGCCATCTTGTTGCTGCAGCTTTACTTGCTGAAATTTTATGTAATTATAATATCCTTTCATGTTTAGTTTACAGCCAAAGGCACAGTCTTATTTTGTTTTGCTTTTGCATAAGACTTTAAATCAGTAAAATAAACAATTAAAAGATAAAATACAAATGCAGTCATCTGGCACCAGAGGAGTTCATTGTTTCTTTTGAAGTTAAATAGAGTATATTATTGAATTAGAGAGGCAAAGAGGTACTCTAATTGCAGATAAGTTATTGAGATTTCAATGGTACTTTTGGCATTGCACAGTATTGTGTAAGAAATCAATCAAACAAATCTGAAAACCTGATTTGAGAAAGATTATGTACACTAATCCCCAATTTGTTTTTAGGAGAGAAAGAAAAGTTGTTCACGATGATAGAAAGCACTCTGTCTTATGATTGTTCTGGATATGAATTCAGCTTGAACAATGCTCAGGTTTCCTGATACCCAGGAAGTTGATAGGGAATGTTAAACAGTGGGTAATCTGGAGAGAGTTCACTTCATGGTGGATAAATGACATAATCTATTAAGGGTGATCAGATATAAAACAGAAAAGAGTTTGGAATCAAGAAAATAGGGAGAAAATATCATTTACTATAGGGAAAGTGAAAGTCAGCTCAAACATGTGCAACTGGATTAGGCTGGAAATAAAAAGCACTATTACTGGAGGAAGACTCATGTTTAAAAAAAAAAAAAAAATCCAAAACAGCTGAAACAGGTGTCTTCATGAAGTTGACACCTAAGCAAACTGTAAGAGTGATGGTGTTCCAAAATCTTTGTTTCATATCAACTCATTTTGTCTTTAATTGAACAGTGTTTTAGCACCTACAGTTATCCAGACCACAAGGACACAAAGATTAATATTTCAAAGTACATTGCCTCAATGACCTTCCACATTCCCTCGAAAAGCTAGAGATGTGGGAACATAGATTGAAAATGCCTAAGGTTGGTGGGATATAGTTTTTTGGAGAGAGGCTGTGATATTTGCATAGTCCTGAGTGAAGAGTAGGATTTAAACAGCAGAGAAAAGGGGAATATTTCAAGTAGGGAAAGAGAGAAAACAGCACAGTGAGTCTTGAGTACTATAGATAGTTTAGAATGGCTTTAGAGTTAAAAATTAGGCCAAGTTAGGGTTGAAAATATGAAACTGGAATCTCCTTTAATATATTCTTTTATTAATACTTTATCTTTGAAGATTGGAATGAATTAGTGCATTAATTTCTTTTCTTGAAGACCTTTAATTCACAGATGTAAGGGTATCAGATCTTTCACTAGGTACTGCTAAGTGCTAAGTCACTTCAGTTGTGTCTGACCCTGTGCGACCCCATAGACAACAGCCCACCAGGCTCCACCATCCCTGGGATTTTCAAGGCACTGGAGTGTGTTGCCATTTCCCTCTCTAGGTAAGTTCTGAGCAATTTCCAGAGAAGCTCTAGTGAGGAAGAGTCATTGTCCTTGCTCAGATGTTCAGACATGTCTGACTCTTTTGCAGCCCCATGGACTGTAGCTCCTCAGGTTCCTCTGCCAATGAAATTCTCCAGGCAAGAATACTGGAGTTGCCATTTTCTTCTCCAGGGGATCTTTTCCACCAGGGATTGAACCTGAGTCTTCTGCATTGCAGGAGGATTCTTTACCAACTGAGCCACCGGGGAAATCCAGTGCTCCATAATATTTGATAGTATTAGCCAAAAATGTAGAGATTCTGTATGTTGTTGATAACAGTGATTAGAATCTCCTGCTTACTTGCATTCTGTGCTACCCAAGGGAGGTTGCTACACAACTGACATGCTGGTTGTTGTTTTTCATTCACTAAGTCATATCTGACTCTTTGAAACACCAGATGACTGCAGCATGCCAGGTTTCCCTGTCTTCACTATCTCAAGGAGTTTGCTCAAACTCATGTCCATTGAGTTGGTGATGACATCCAACCATCTCATCCTCTGTTGCCCACTTCTCTTGTTCTTAATCCTTCCCAGCATCAGGGTCTTTTCCAATGAGACAACTCTTCACATCAGGTGGCCAAAGTATCGAAAGTTCAGCTGTAGCATCAGTCTTTCCAATGAATATTCTGGGTTGATTTCCTTTAGAAACAACTCATTTGACCTCCTTGCAGTCCAAGGGACTCTCAAGAGTCTTCTCCAGAACCACAATTTCAAAGCATCAATTCTTCAGAGTTCAGCCTTCTTTATGGTCCAACTCTCTTATCCTTACATGACTACTGGAAAAGCCATAGCCTGACTACATGGACCTTTGTCAGCAAGGTTCTGTCTCTGCTTTTTAATATGCTATCTTGGTTTTTCATAGCTTTTCTTCCAAGGAGAGTGTATATCGTAATTTCATGGCTGCATTCACTGTCTGCAGTGATTTTGGAGCCCAAGGAAATAAAAGCTATCACTTTTTCCACTTTTGCCTCATCTATTTGCCATGAAGTGATGGGACCGGATGCTATGACCTAAGTTTTTTGAATGTTAAGTTTTAAGCCAGCTTTTTACTCTTCTCTTTCACTTTCATCAAGAGTCTCTTTAACCCATCTTTGTTTTCTGTCATTAGAGTGGTATCATCTGCATATCTGAAGTTGTTAGTATTTCTCCCAGCAATCTTGTTTCCAAGTTGTGCTTTATCCAGCCCAGCATTTCACATAATGTACTCTGCATATAAATTAAATAAGCAGGGTGACGATATACAGCCTTAATATACTCCTTTCAGTTTTGAATCAGTCTGTTGTCCCATGTGTGAATGCTGTTGCTTCTTTCCCTGCATAGGCTTCTCAGGAAACAAGTAAGGAGGTTTGGTATTTACATCTCTTTAAGAATTTTCTACAGTTTATTGTGATCTGCAGAATCAATACCTTTAGTGTAGACAATGAAGCAGAATTTATATATATCTTCCTTTTCTAAATCCAGCTTGTATATCTGGAAGTTTCTCAGTTCACAAACCATTGAAGCCAAGCTTGAAGGATTTTGACCATAATCTTGCTAGCATGTGAAATGAATGCAACTTTATGATAGTTTGAACATTCTTTGACAGTACCTTTCTTTGGAATTAAAATGAAAACTAACCTTTTCCAGTCCTGTGGCCATTGCTGAGTTATCCAAATTTGCTATCATATTGAGTGCAGCACTTTAACACATCATCTTTTAGGATTTGAAATACCTCAGCTGGGATTCCATCACCACTCTTAGCTTGCTTTGTAGTAATGCTTCCTAAGGCCCACTTGACTTCGCACTCCAGAATGTCTGGCTCTAGGTGATTGACAACACCATGATGGTTATCTGGGTCATTAAGGCTTTTTTTTTTTTTTTTAAAGTAATTATCTGGTATTGTTGCCATGTCTTCTAAATATCTTTTCTGCTTCTGTTAGGTCCTTGCCATTTCTGTCTTTTATTATGCTCATCATTACATGAAATGTTAAATATCAAGAATGCTGGTTAAATACCAAGAAAAATATTCACTGCAAGACACATTGCCTGTACTGTTTATGCATGATTTTTTTCCTTGATGTTTATCTAAACCACCAGATTCAGTATTTCAGGTAAGAGAGGAGAAGTTCAAAGGAATTTTTATAGCCTGTCAGTGAATTATAAGTTAAAATTCATGATTGGGAGTCTAGCTTTACATCTGGTGTTTGTTTAATTGCTTGTAAAGCTAAATGGTACTTTTCCAAGCATGCCCTAAATTCTTAATATCTTTACATGTTATAGTCTGCCTATCTGTGGAATATGTTAGGGGAAAAGAGATGATAGATTCAGCGTATTTTCTGAATTCATCCCATTCTTTCTTAACATTCAAAGGAGTTGTTTTGACTAAAGAGATAAATCCCTAATTGTCCACACCAATTTCAGTATTGTCACAATCTTCTATTTTTATTGTCATTTGATGTATATCTCAGTAAAAGGAAAAAAAGAAAAAAGAGAGAGAGAAAGAAACTAAATTCTGTCCTCGAGTCAGGCAGAAGCAAATGCCAGCTTCTATTACTAATCCCATGTGTAGCCTTTAAAACAAAACAAAAAACTGATATAATCTACTTCATGTAAAATGCATATACCTTACCTGTAAAATTCACTGAGTTTTGATGAGTTTAACCTCTGTAACACAATCTCCATCAGTGTATAGAACATTTTCACCACTCCAAAAAGTTTCTTTGTGTCCCTTTCTATTTGTCATATCCATTCGTTTGATTCAAATCCTTTCATCATAGGCTAGTTTTAATCTCTTCTAGAACTTCATACAATGGAGTTATTTAGCAGGTATTCTCTTCTGTTTATAATGTTTGAGATTCATCCATATTGTTGCCTGTATCAGTAGCTTTTCTGACACCTGAAATATCCTATTTTTGACTCTGTCACAGTTTCAACACAGTCTCAACATTTGTGTGTAAATATTTATATGAATATATATTATCATTTTTCTTGAGTGAAGAGTAAAGAGTCTGAATCATCTGGTGGGTATATATTTGATATTTTAGGAAACTTTCAGAACTTCTTCCAACGTGGTTACAACATTTTGTATTATACTTACACCAGCAATGTATGGGTATTAGAGTTGGTCTGTCTCCTCACCAGCATTTGGTGTTGTCAAGGATTTTAATTTTATCTATTCTATCAAATACTATCCAGTCCATTGTGTTTTTTACTTACATTTCCCTGAAGACTAGTGATGTTTGTCTTATGATAGTCAGCATCATTATGATTCTGAACACTTTCATATTCTTATTGTCCATTTGTATATCACCTTTTGGGAAGTGACTGCAGATCTTTTGCATAGCTTCTAAAAGGGTTACTTGTTTTATACCAATGAGTTATTTACCTGTCATGGATACATTAATTGAATTACATCAGTAGAATTCTGTATATTTAACTGATATGGAATTTCTAGTTGAATTCCTAAATATTTCATTGAACTAAACCTAAATAATTTGTGCTTTTATTGATATTCTAAATAGCAAAATTGTTTTTATTTTTCAAAACTTATTGCCATTAAATAAGAACCAAATTGAGCTTTCTATATTGGTTTTATCTGTGATATTGATAAACTCAACTTTTAGTTTATCACAACAAAAAGTTCTTTGCCATAATATATGTTTTGCAAAGATATTTTCCAGCCCATTAATTGCCTATTTTTTAAAATTTTATTTTATTTTTAAATTTTACAATATTGTATTAGTTTTGCCAAATATCAAAATAAATCCGCCACAGGTATACCTGTGTTCCCCATCCTGAACCCTCCTCCCTCCTCCCTCCCCATACCCTCCCTCTGGGTCATCCCAGTGCACCAGAGTGTTTTGCCTATGTTCTCCTCTAGGAGTTTTATAGTTTCTGGTCTTACGTTGAGATCTTTAATCCATTTTGAGTTTATTTTTGTGTATGGTGTTAGAAAGTGGTCTAGTTTCATTCTTTTACAAGTGGTTGACCAGTTTTCCCAGCACCACTTGTTAAAGAGATTGTCTTTAATCCATTGTATATTCTTGCCTCCTTTGTCAAAGATAAGGTGTCCATATGTGCGTGGATTTATCTCTGGGCTTTCTATTTTGTTCCATTGATCTATATTTCTGTCATTGCACCAGTACCATACTGTCTTGATAACTGGCTTTATAATAGAGCCTGAAGTCAGGTAGGTTGATTCCTCCAGTTCCATTCTTCTTTCTCAAGATAGCTTTGGCTATTCAAGGTTTTTTGTATTTCCATACAAATTGTGAAATTATTTGTTCTAACTCTGTGAAGAATACCGTTGGTAGCTTGATAGGGATTGCATTGAATCTATAAATTGCTTTGGGTAGCATACTCATTTTCACTATATTGATTCTTACAATCCATGAACATTGTATATTTCTCCATCTATTAGTGTCCTCTTTGATTTCTTTCACCGGTGTTTTATAGTTTTCTATATCTAGGTCTTTAGTTGCTTTAGGTAGATATATTCCTAAGTATTTTATTCTTTCCATTGCAATGGTGAATTGAATTGTTTCCTTAATTTCTTTTTCAGTTTTCTCATTATTAGTGTATAGGAATGTAAGGGATTTCTTTGTTTTGATTTATATCCTGCAACTTTACTATAATCATTGATTAGTTCTAGTAATGTTCTGGTGGAATCTTTAGGGTTTTCTATGTAGAGGATCATGTCATCTGCAAATAGTGAGAGTTTTACTTCTTCTTTTCCAATTTGGATTCCTTTTATTTCTTTTTCTGCTTTGATTGCTGTGGCCAAAACTTCTAAAACTATGTTGAATAGTAATGGTGAAAGTGGGCACCCTTGTCTTGTTCCTGACTTTAGGGGAAATGCTTTCAATTTTTCACCATTGATGATAACGTTTGCTGTGGGTTTGTCATATATAACTTTTATTATGTTGAGGTATATTCCTTCTATTCCTGCTTTCTGGAGAGTTTTTATCATAAATGGATGTTGAATTTTGTCAAAGGCTTTCTCTGCATCTATTGAGATAATCATATGGTTTTTATTTTTCAATTTGTTAATGTGGTGTATTACATTGATTGATTTGCAGATATTGAAGAATCCTTGCATCCCTGGGATAAAGCCCACTTGGTCATTGTGTATGATCTTTTTAATGTGTTGTTGGATTCGGATTGCTAGAATTTTGTTAAGGATTTTTGCATCTATGTTCATCAGTGATATTGGCCTGTAGTCTACAAGAGACCCACCTCAAAACAGGGGATACATACAGACTGAAATTGAAGGGCTGGAAAAAGATTTTCCATGCAAATAGGGACCAAAAGAAAGCATGAGTAGCAATACTTATAGCAGACAAAATAGACTTTAAAACAAAGGCTGTGAAAAGAGACAAAGATGGACACTCATAATGATCAAAGGATCAATCCAAGAAGAAGATATAACAATTATAAATATATATGCACCCAACACGGGAGCGCTGCAATATGTAAGACAAATGCTAACAAGTATGAAAGGAGAAATTAACAATAACACAATAATAGTGGGATACTTTAATACCCCACTCACACCTATGGATATATCAACTAAACAGAAAAATAACAAGGAAACACAAACATTAAACAATACAATAGACCAGTTATACCTAATGGATATCTATAGGACATTTCATCCCAAAACAATGAATTTCACCTTTTTCTCAAGCGCACATGGAACCTTCTCCAGGATAGATCACATCCTGGGCCATAAATCTAGCCTTGGTAGATTCAAAAAAATAGAAATCATTCCAAGCATCTTTTCTGACCACAATGCAGTAAGATTAGATCTCAATTACAGGAGAAAAACTATTAAAAATTCCAACATATGGAGGCTGAACAACACGCTGCTGAATAACCAACAAATCACAGAAGAAATCAAAAAAGAATTCAAAATTTGCATAGAAACTAATGAAAATGAAAACACAACAACCCAAAACCTGTGGGACACTTTAAAAGCAGTCCTAAGGGGAAAGTTCATAGCAATACAGGCATACCTCAAGAAACAAGAAAAAAGTCAAATAAATAACCTAACCCTACACCTAAAGCAACTAGAAAAGGAAGAAATGAAGAACCCCAGGGTTAGTAGAAGGAAAGAAATCTTAAAAATTAGGGCAGAAATAAATGCAAAAGAAACAAAAGAGACCATAGCAAAAATCAACAAAGCCAAAAGCTGGTTCTTTGAAAGGATAAATAAAATTGATAAACCATTAGCCAGACTCATCAAGAAACAAAGGGAGAAAAATCAAATCAATAAAAATAGAAATGAAAATGGAGAGATCACAACAGACAACATAGAAATACAAAGGATCATAAGAGACTACTATCAACAATTATATGCCAATAAAATGGACAACGTGGAAGAAATGGACAAATTCTTAGAAAAGTACAACTTTCCAAAACTCGACCAGGAAGAAATAGAAAATCTTAACAGACCCATCACAAGCACAGAAATTGAAACTGTAATCAAAAATCTTCCAGCAAACAAAAGCCCAGGTCCAGACAGCTTCACAGCTGAATTCTACCAAAAATTTAGAGAAGAGCTAACACCTATCCTGCTCAAACTCTTCCAGAAAATTGCAGAGGAAGGTAAACTTCCAAACTCATTCTATGAGGCCACCATCACCCTAATACCAAAACCTGACAAAGATCCCACAAAAAAAGAAAACTACAGGCTAATTGCCTGTTTATTTTCTGCCTTTTGACGAGAAGAATATTTTTATTTAGATGCAGTGTAATTTATTTATTTATTTATTTATTTCAGGACTAATGTGTATTGTTTACTCCTTTAAGTTCAGGAAGATATTTTACCACTTTTTCTTCTCTAATTTTTATAGTTTTAGCTAGTTTCTGATTCATGAAGTAAAAGCTGAGGTTTACTGCCCCCCCCCCCCCGTGTATATCTAATTGTACAAGTACTACTTGTTGAAAATAGTTTCTTTTCTCCATTGTATTGCTTTAGTACTTTTGCAAAAACTCAGCTGAACATAAAAGTGTGTGTGTGTGTGTGTGTTTAAATCTCAATACTGTTTTATCAAACTGTTTGTTGTTGATATTATGTCAAAACCTCATCATTATTGTTATTTTGGCTTTATACTAAAAGTTGAAGTTCTCTCAGTTTGTTCTTTCTCAAGATTGCTCTATTCTAGATTCTTTGTATATCTATATAAATTTTAGAGTCAACTTGTTTTGTTTCTATTACAGATGAGCCTTGCTGGGAATTTGCTTAGAAATGCATTGAATCTTTAGATCTGTTTGGGAAGAAAAGATTTTCTAATAATATTGAGCCATCTACCCCACAGCATGGTATATCTTTTCATTTATTCAGGCCTTCTTCAATTCTTTCAGCAATGTTTTGTCAGTATAGGTCTTTAGTTCATTTTGAGTTTATTTTGTATTATGTGGTGTTAAAGAGTGATCTAATTTCATTCTTATACATGTAGCCATCCAGTTTATTTCAGCACATTGGTTGAAGGGACTGTCTTTTCTCCATTGTATATTTTCACCTCCTTTGTCATAGATTGGGCTTCCCTGGTGGCTTAGAGGGTAAAGCGTCTGCCTACAATGCGGGAGACCCGGGTTCAGTTCCTGGGTTGGGAAGATCCCCTGGAGAAGGCAATGGCAACCCACTCCAGTACTGTTGCCTGGAAAATCCCATGGACTGAGAATCCTGGTAGGCTACAGTCCATGGGGTCGCAAAGAGTCAGACACGACTGAGCGACTTCAGTTTTCACTTTCACTTTGTCATAGATTCAGATCAGATCAGATCAGATCAGTCGCTCAGTCGTGTCCAACTCTTTGCGACCCCATGCATCGCAGCACTCCAGGCCTCCCTGTCCATCACCAACTCCCGGAGTTCACTGAGACTCACTTCCATCGAGTCGCTGTGTCATAGATTAATTGACCATAAATGCAAGGGTTTATTTCTGAGCCTTCTGTCCTGTTCCATTAATCGATATGACTTTTTTTGTGCCAGTACCATACTGGTTTGATGACTGTAGCTTTCGAGTATATTCCTCAGTCAGGGAGCATGATTTGTCCAGCTCCATTCTACTTTATCAACATTATTTTGGCCATTTGGAGTTTTTTGTGTTTTCATACAAATCATAAAACTTTTGCTCTAGTTCTTTTTAAAATGACATTGATAATTTGATAAGGATTACGTTTAATCTATATTGCCTTGGATAGTATAGTCCTTTTCACAATATTGATTCTTACAATCCCAAAACATGTTATATCTCTTCATCTATCTGTGTCATCTCTGATTTTTTTCATCGGTGTCTTATAATTTTCAGAGTACAGGTCTTTGGCCTACTTAGTTGGGTTTATTTCTAGATATTTTATAATTTTTGGTGCAGTGGCAAATGAGATTGTTTCCTTAATTTCTCTTTCTTGTTTCACTGTTAAAATATAGAAACTAAACAGATTTCTCTATATTAATTTTATATACAGTAACTTTACTAAATTTATTAGTAACCTCTAGTGCTTTTCTGGTAATGTTTTTAGGATTTTTTTGTCATGTCACCTGCAAAGAGTGACAGTTTTACTTCTTCTCCAATTTGGATTCCTTTTATTTCTTTTTTTCTCTGATTGCTGTGACTAGAATTTCCAGAACTCTGGTGAATAAAAGTACTGAGAGTAGGCATCCTTGTCTTATTTCTGATCTTAGAGGAAATGCTTTCAGCTTTTCAGTGTTGAGTATGATGTTTGCTATGAGTTTGCTTTATATGGTCCTTCATATGTTGAGTTAGCTTCCCTTTATGCCCACTTTTTGAAGAGGTTTTTCTTTTTGTCATAAATGGGTGATGAATTTTGTCAAAAGTTTTTTCTGCATTGATTGAGATGATAATCTGTTTTTTCTTCTTCAATTTGTTAGTGTGGTATATCATATCAATTGATTTGATGATATTGAAAAATCCTTGCATGCTTGGGATACAGCCCATATCATTATGGTGTATAATCTCTTTAATGTATTGTTGGGGTTGGTTTGCTAGTGTTTGTTGAGGATTTTTGCATCTATGTTCATTGGTGATAAACTGGTTTGTAATTTTCTTTTTCAGTGGTACCTTTGGTTTTAGTATCAGGGTGATGGTGGCCTCATAGAGTGAGTTTAGGAATATTCCTTCCTCTGGCCTTCTTTGGAATAGTTTCAGAAGGATAGATGTTAAGTCTTCCATAATATTTTGTAGAATTCACGTGTGAAGCCATATGTTGTTGTTTAGTTGCTAAGCTGTGGTTGACTCTCTTAGTGAGCCATGAACTGTAGCCTCTGTCCTTGGAACTTCCTAGGCAAGAATATTGGACTGTCTTGGACTTTTACTTGTTGGTGGGGGGTGGGGGGTGGGGGGTGGGTTAATGACTTACTTAGTTTCAGTAATGATAATGGGTCTATTCAAATTGTCTTTTTTTTTTCTTTTTTTTCTGATTCAGTCTTGGAAGATGGTACCTTTGTAAGAACTTGTCCAGTTCTTCTAGATTGTCCATTTTATTTACATGTAGTTGCTCATAGTAGTTTCATGGTTCTTTGTAGTTCAGGGGGTCAGTTTTAACTTCTTTTTCATTTCTAATTTTATTGATTTAGGCCCTCTTCCTTTTTATTTTCTTGATGAGTCTGACACAGGGTTACTGATTTTATTTATTTAAAAAAAAAAACAAAACAAAACAGTTTTTCTCTCAATGATCTTTTCTCTCTTTTTTTTAAGTCTATATTTAAAACACAATTTGAATACTCTGTATTCTCCTCCTCTCACAATTACTGTTGATGATTTTATATTTTGCATCTAATTATTTTGCATATCTTTTCACTGCCTGTTGAGGATGCAAATTATTTTACTGCTTTTGTCTTTTAACGTCCCTACTAGCTTTGTGTATGGATGATTTCCTACTTTTATTGTCTGTTTTTAACAGTGAAAATTTCCATTTTGTAGTTTTCTTGTTTCTAAATGTGGCCTTTTCTTTTCTGCCTAGAGAAATTCCTTTAGCATTCCTAGTAAAGTTAGTTTGGTTAGGCTGAGTTCTTTTAGCATTTGCTTCTCTGGAAAGCATTTGTTTTCTTCACCAAATAAGAATGAGAGCCTTGCTGAGTAGGGTATTTTGGGTTGTAGATTTTCCTCTTTCATTGTATTAAGTATATCATGTCACTCCCTTTCGGCTTGCAGTGTTTCTGCTGAAAAAATCAGCTGATAGCCTTATGGGAGTTTCCATGTATGTGATTTGTTGCTTTTCCCTTGTTGCTCTTAATAATGTCTCTTAAATTTTTGTCCTTTTGATCACTTGCTGTGGTGTAATCCTCTGTGGGTTAATCCTATGTGGAACTCCCTAAACATCCTCTGTTGAGCATGACCACTTCTAGGGGCATATCTAGAGGTAGCTATGGGCTCAAGAATTCTTTAGGCAACCTATCTGCTAAGGATGGGGCTGTGTCCCCGCCCAGTCTGTTTGGCCTGAGGTTTACCAGTAGTGGGATGAAATGGGGTCAGATCTTGGTACAAAAACTTTCAGCCTCCAGTAGAACTCACATAGATGAATGCTCCCCAATATATCTGCCACAAGTGTCTATGTTCCCAAGGTAAGTCACAGCCACTCCTCCACCACCTCCTCCAAAGATTCTCCAAGACCAGCAGATATCAAGTTACTGCTTTGCCCTTGGTCCTTGTGCACAAAAAATTTGTGTGTGCCTTTTAAGAGTGAAGACTCTATTACCCCAGTCCTGTGGAGGTCTAGCAGCCAAACTCTACTGGCCTTTAAGGCTTGATGTTCTGGGAGCCCCTTCCTAGCACCAGACCCCTGGGCCAGGGGCCTGATGTGGGGGTCAGAATTCTGACTCCTGTGGGAGAACCTCTGCAACAATCATGCTCCAGTTTGTGGGCTACCCACTCCCAGGGGTTGTGTGATTTGATTATATCATGATCCACCCCTCCTACCTACCTCCTTTCTGGTAGATTTCAACCTTTTTCAAGACTGAAAGGATAGTTCTTCTGTGAATTGTGATTTTCATGTGCATGTGAGAGGAGGTGAGCTTATGTTCCTTTTGCTCAGCCATCTTCAAAATTCTCTCCCAAAATTTTACTTATAACTGTTTCTTCAGTGGATATGTGGTTGTGCTTGTGATTTGTAATTTTTTATCAAATTTGAAAAATTTTAACCTTTAGTTCTTCAAACATGCTTTTGTCCAGTTTCTCCCTCTTCCCCTGTAGAACTTAAGTTATAAATGTAGACACTTCATATTTTCCAGTAGGTCAGTGAGGCTCTGTTGTTTTTATCAAGCTTATTTTTCTTTTTCAGATTTAGCTCATAAAGATTCTTTCATCCTGTCTTCAAGTTCAATAATCTTTTTCAGCATCCATCAACTGTTAAGTCTACTCATTTTTTAAAATTTCAGCTATTGTAACTTTCAATTGTATACTTTTCATTCAGTTCTTCTTTGTAGTTTCTAATTCATTGCTGAGATTTTTTTTTTTGGTCTATTTACTCAATCCTTTAAAAATTAGCTTAGTCATAATAGGTACTTTTAAAGCCCTCATCAGCTAATTACAACATTGTTGTCGTGTCTGAATGTATTCCTATTTACATTTTTGTTCTTAGTTATGTATCATGTTTCCCTGCTACACATTTTAGTAAATTATTATTGTATGTTGTACATTGTTGAGTGCCTCATGTTTAGAGTCTAAATGTTATCATCTTTCTTTAAAGTGCATTGACTCTTTTTTTCTGGAAAGTATTAATAGTTAATTTACTGGAGAATCAGCTTTATACTTAACTGTCAAGCCTGTTTGGGCTTTGTTAGGATGGATTGAAAAGATAATTTAGGGAGAGTGTATCCCTACTCTTATTTGTGATTTGTGTAAAATTTTAACTGAATGCTTGGGAAAGCTAGTGAAACCTTCCCACTCTGAATGACCAGAATTCCAATATTTCCTCACATTATGCAACCTTCAGAAACTCTATTGAATTCCAGTTTCCCAGAAGTTATTATCTGCAAGATTCCATGAAGTCTAGCCTTTTGCATGTTTAGGCATCTCCAAAGCAGATTTAAATATAACCTAAGTATTTGTGCTTCTTAGAGAAGAAATTGTTTGTTAGAGAGAAGTATGGTTATTTTCTCTTTCTATTCCTGAGCTTGTGTAGATAACCATGATGTTGCCATTTGTGCATAGGAAACTGAAATCCTGACTGCCTAAAAATATGCATGTTATAGTCTATATTCATTTTTAAACTCTCCTCATTACTGCCCTGATAGCTCAGTTGGTAAAGGGTTCAATTCCTGGGTTGGGAAGATTGGGAAGACACCCTGGAGAAGGGATAGGCTACCCACTCCAGTGTTCTTGGGCTTCACTTGTAGCTCAGCTGGTGAAGAACATCCTGCATGTGAGAGACCTGGGTTTGATTCCTGGGTTGGGAGGATCCCCTGGAGAAGGAAAAGGCTACTCACTCCCCTATTCTGGCCTGGAAAATTCCATAGACATTCCAAGGGGTGACAAAGAGTCAGACATGACTGAGTGACTTTCACTTTACTTTACTTCTTCATTATTGGTCTGAGACTCCAAAATTATTGGTTGAAGCCAAATAGACATCTCTAGATCCTTAGTTACCAAGTCATTTATGACAATTTTCCAAACAAGTAAAACATTGTTATCTAGAAATTTATTTTATATACATTTGAAATCTATATTCAGGTAATAATCATTAACAAATTAACTCAAATTACCGTGTAACATCTGTTCAAATATGGAATGTTTAGAGCAATATTTTTCATGCCAATTCATGACATATTCAAGTACAATTTCATTATATCTTGTCTGTTTTCTCTTCAGCTTCTCTTCCCAGCCTCAAACCCACCTATTGTTGGTGGTTACTTTTACACTCCTCTCTATTTTGTTTCACTCCCTAAATGTAGATAGTTTACCTACCAATACAAGTATTACTTTATTTCTCAAAGTATGGCAGAGAAAATGAAACATATTTGTGACTTTTGATAAATGGAAATAAACAAAATAATGGAACCTTTTAGGATAAAATTTAGAATAGAATTTACCTTAATAACTTTGGAAAGGCTGATGTGTTAGATTACTAAAAGATTAATGCTTATCATATAAGAGCTAATAATTAAAATAATTTTGAATAAGCAAAATAGGCATTTCAGCATTTAAGCAGTGCAATGTATCTGTGCATTCACTACAAAAAAATATTCAGGGTGATAGTAGAATCACTTTTCTCCTGTTAAAGCCATGCAGCATAAAATTTAAAAAATTCTGCCATGATCACTTTAAGATTTTTAGATTCTCATTCCTGACTTATCATGCTGCTGCTGCTGCTGCCAAGTCACTTCAGTCATGTCTGACTCTGTGCGACCACATAGACGGCCTCCCACCAGGCCCCCCATCCCTGGGATTCTCCAGGCAAGAACACTGGAGTGGATGGCCATTTCCCTCTCCAATGCCTGAAAGTGAAAAGTGAAAGTGAAGTTGCTCAGTCGTGTCCGACTCTTAGTGACCTCATGGACTGCAGCTTACCAGGCTTCTCCATCCATGGAATTTTCCAGGCAAGAGTACTGGAGTGGGGTGTCATTGCCTTAGAGGGGAAAATAATAAAAATAATAAAACCAAAAGTCTTCTTGTAGTTTGTGGAGGGATTTTTATTTTCTCCTCAAAGAAATTACTTTCTTTGGAAAATCCCTTCTGTTTTTCGTATTAATTGTTAATCCACACTCATAAAAATTAGATTGAAGGATTATGTTTTCCAGATACCATGAAAGGATATTTGAGAAGATTATGCTTTAATAGGAATTAAGTGAAGTGAAAACAGTCTAGGTAGCTCAGAATTGGACAACTTTTGCCCAGCCTTGCATAGTATTTTTTTTTTTAATTAAAGATGCTAGAGAAATTTCATTTGGAGTATAAAATCTGCATTGGCCTGAAATGTGTGCTCTATCTCTTCCCTGGGGCTATCTAACTATTCCATGTACTTTTATTATTCTACCAACAGCCCACTCTGTGACTCCATGATTTAGCTGTTGCACTGCAGATAGTGCATCCAGTCCCCACTAGAGAATTTAAGAAGAAGAAAGAGTATCTTCTCAGAGCAAATTTTGCTTGTTCTGTGTCTATTTCTTTGCACTTTTTCCTTCTGCCTGGAATGGGATTTTCTGCTCATCCTCTCTCATTCTCTAAGATGCACATATAAATTCCTTAAAGATTCATTCATTCATTCATTTTAATTTTTGGTCTAATCTTCTTTACGTAACAGTGTCTGGCTCTAATATAATAGGGTATATTGTATATACATTACATTCTAGAATGTATATATATGCATATACATATATATTACATTTATATAGAATAGAATATATGTATATATATTCTAATATTCTATAATATTCTAGTATATAAATATATGTGTGTATGTGTGTGTGTGTATGTATGTGTATACACCATTCCTAGCACAGAGCTCTTAAAACCCTTATAAATTTTTAACTAATAAGGGTACCAGAAGTATTTCTTATTATAATATTGGCCTTTGATCCTGTCCACAGAAACAGAAGCTCCTGTGCTTGGGATCTTCCCAGATCTTGCCCTATGTATCTCTTCATCTGACTGTTCATCTATATCCTTTATCTTCTAATAAATTGGTAAACATGGCATTTCCCTGAATTCTGTGAGCTGCTCTGGAAATCTTGAGATCCTTCAATTTGTAGCCACATCAGACAGAAGTTATGGATAATTAAGCAACTAACTATCTGTGACTGGCATATGAAGTAGGAGGGGGGAGCAATCTTATGGGTCTGAGCACTTAAATCAAAGACTCTGACAGAATGTCAGGATAATGTCATAATGGAGTTAAATTGAGGTATACTTACTGGTGTCACTGAGAATTGCTTGATGAGAATTTGGGAATAAAGACATGGTAGGAAAGAACTGAGTCTGTCTCTGGCACGCAGTGGATATTCAATAAATACCCATCTAGTTGGAAGAATAAATAGGTAGTTCAATTCAAGCAAGAACTGGATTGTTTCTCATGTTTAAAATATATTTTTTCATTCATTATGCTCAGAGAATTTCAGGGAAGATATTTTAGAGGGACTTTCTAAAATATCTTTATTTTAGCCTTTCAAATAATTATCTTTCCTTCTAATAATAAAATGACTATAGAGTTTATCATTTCTATCTCACAGCAATATTTAGATTCATGTTTGATTAAATAATGACAATAGTGAAGCAAACTACATAAAACTGACTGAAAAATGTATTATTTTCATTTTCATTTAGTTCAAAATATTTTAAAATGTTCTTTATACTCTCTGTGACCAATGTATCCCTTAGAAATATTTAATTTTAAAAGATTTGGGCTTTTTCAACATTTTTCTGTTATTGGATACTAGTTTAATTTCATTATGGTCAGAGAATGTATAGTGTGTTTTTTCAGTCATGTAAAATTTGTTGGGGTCTGTTTTATGTCCCAAGATCTTGTCTATCTTGGTGAATGTTCCAAATACACTTAAAAACAGTGTGTATTTTTCTGTTGTGTTGAATGTTCTATACATGTCAAGTAATTTGAGTCTTGTTCAGATTTTAGATCCTTGCTGATTTTGTGTTTACTTGTTCCATTAATAATTAAAATGAGTGTTTACAGTCTAACTAAATTTTTTAAATTAACTTATTTAATTGGAGAATAATTACTTTGTACAATATTGTAGTGGTTTTTGATTTCAGCTTCAGTTTTTGCTTTGTACATTTTAAAGATCTGTTGTTTGGTTCATACACATTACTTTGTTTTGTCTTCTTGGTAAATGGACTATGTCATCATTACAGTTCTCCGCCCTACCAGCTGAGCTATCAAAGGGTGAAATGACACTGTCATCATTATGTAATATTCTTTGTACCCAGTAATTTTCTTGTTCTTATGTAGACTTTATTTGATATTAACATAGTCACTCCAGTTTTATTTTAACTAGTGTTTCATTTAGTTCAGTTCAGTCACTCAGTCATGTCTGACTCTGCAACCCCATGAATCGCAGCACGCCAGGCCTCCCTGTCTATCACCAACACCCGGAGTTCATTCAAAGTCATGTGATGCCATACAACCATCTCTTCCTCTGTCGTCCCCTTCTCCACCTGCCCCAAATCCTCCCAGCATCAGAGTCTTTTCCAATGAGTCAACTCTTCGCATGAGGTGACCAAAGTATTGGAGTTTCAGCTTTAGCATCAGTCCTTCCAATGAACACCCAGGACTGATCTCCTTTAGAATGGATTGGCTGGATCTCCTTGCAGTCCAAGGGACTCTCAAGAGTCTTCTCCAACACCACAGTTCAAAAGCATCAATTCTTTGGTGCTCAGCTTTCTTCACAGTCCAACTCTCACATCCATACATGACCACAGGAAAAACCATAGCCTTGACTAGATGGACCTTTGTTGGCAAAGTAATGTCTCTGCTTTTGAATATGCTATCTAGGTTGGTCATAACTTTTCTTCCAAGAAGTAAACGTCTTTTAATTTCATGGCTGCAGTCACCATCTGCAGTGATTTTGGAACACCAAAAAATAAAGTCTGACACTGTTTCCACTGTTTCCCCATCTATTTCCCATGAAGTGATGGGAACAGCTGCCATGATCTTAATTTTCTAAATGTTGAGCTTTAAGCCAACTTATACACTCTTCACTTTCATCAAGAGGATTTTTAGTTCCTATTCACTTTCTGCCATAAGGGTGGTGTCATCTGCATATCTGAGGTTATTGAGATTTCTCTTGGCAATCTTGATTCCAGCTTGTGCTTCTTCCAGCCCAGCATTTCTCTTGATGTACTCTGCATATAAGTTAAATAAGCAGGGTGACAATGTACAGCCTTGATGTACTCCTTTTCCTATTTGGAACCAGTCTGTTGTTCCATGTGCAGTTCTAATTGTTGCTTCTTGACCTGCATACGGATTTCTCAAGAGGCAGGTCATGTGGTCTGGTATTCCCATCTCTTTCAGAATTTTCCACAGTTTATTGTGATCCACACAGTCAAAGGCTTTGGCATAGTCAATAAAGCAGAAATAGATGTCTTTCTGGAACTCTCTTGTTTTTTCGATGATCCAAAGGATATTGGCATTTGGTCTCCGGTTCCTCTGACTTTTCTAAAACCAGCTTGAACATCTGGAAGTTCACGGTTCATGTATTGCTGAAGCCTGGCTTGGAGAATTTTAAATATTACTTTACTAGAGTGTGAGATGAGTGCAGTTGTGCGGTAGTTTGAGCATTCTTTGGCATTGCCTTTCTTTGGGATTGGAATGAAAACTGACCTTTCCCAGTCCTGTGGCCACTGTTGAGTTTTCCAAATTTGCTGGCATATTGAATGCAGCATTTACAGCATCATCTTTCAGGATTTGAAATAGCTCAACTGAAATTCCATCACCTCCACTAGCTTTGTTCATAGTATTGCTTTCTAAGGCCGACTTGACTTCACATTCCAGGATGTCTGGCTCTAGGTGAGTAACCAAACCATCATGTTTATCTGGGTCATGAAGATCTTTTTTGTACAGTTCTTCTGTGTATTCTTGCCACCTCTTCTTAATATATTCTGCTTCTGTTAGGTTTATACCATTCCTGTCCTTTATTGAGCCCATCTTTGCATGAAATGTTCCCATGGTATCTCTAATTTTCTTGAAGAGATCTCTAGTCTTTCCCATTCTGTTCTTTTCCTCTATTTCTTTGCATTGATCGTTGAGGAAGGCTTTCTTATGTCTTCTTGCTATTCTTTGGAACTCTGCATTCAGATGGGAATGTCTTTCCTTTTCTCCTTTGCTTTTCGCTTCTCTTCTTTTCACAGCTATTTGTAAGGCCTCCCTAGACAGCCATTTTGCTTTTTTGCATTTCTTTTCCATGGGGATAGTCTTAATCCCTGTCTCCTGTACAGTGTCACGAACCTCCATGTATAGTTCATCAGGCATTCTATTAGATCTAGTCCCTTAAATCTATTTCTCACTTCCACTGTATAATCATAAGGGATTTGATTTAGGTCATACCTGAATGATCTAGTGGCTTTCCACACTTTATTCTATTTCATTATGAATTTGGCAATAAGGAGTTCATGATCTGAGCCACAGTGAGCTCCCGGTCTTATTTTTGCTGACTGTATAGAGCTTCTCCATCTTTGGCTGCAACGAATATAATCAATCTGATTTCAGTGTTGAGCATCTGGTGATGTACATGTGTAGAGTCTTCTTTTGTGTTGTTGGAAGAGAGTGTTTGTTATGACCAGTGCGTTGTCTGGGCAAAACTCTGTTAGCGTTTGCCCTGCTTCATTCTGTGCTCCAAGGCCAAATTTGCCTGTTATGCCAGGTGTTTCTCGACTTCCTACTTTTGCATTCCAGTCACCTATGATGAAAAGGGCATCATTTTTGGATGTTAGTTTTAAAAGGTCTTGTAGGTCTTCATAGAACCATTCAACTTCAGCTTTTTCAGCGTTAGTCTTTTGGGCATAGGCTTGGATTACCATGATATTGAATAGTCTTCCCTGGAAACGAACAGAGATCATTCTGTCATTTTTGAGATTGCATCCAAGTACTCCATTTCGAACTCTTTTGTTGACCATGATGGCTACTCCTTTTCTCCTAAGGGAATCCTACCCACAGTAGTACATATAATAGTTGAGTCTTACTTTTTCATATATATATATATATATATATATATATATATATATTTAAATCTAATCTTCTGTGTTTTCATTTTGCTTAGAGCATTTACTTTTATGTAATTATTGATATGGATAGATTTTCATGCTCAGTCATTCAGTCACATCTGACATTTTGTGACCCCATGGACTGTAGTCCACGAGCGTCCTCTGTCCATGGAATTCTCCAAGCAAGTATACTGGGGTGAGTTGCCATTTCCGACTGCAATTGATAGATTTAGGCCTATAATTTTATTATATTTCTGTTTGTTTGCTTTGTTTTTTTTTTTTTCAAGTTTCACTGAAACAAAATTAACAACAGCATTGTAAAGTTTAGTATGTACAGTACAATGATTTTTAATAAGTATTTGTTTTATTGAAATATATTTGATTTATAATATTGTTTTCAGATGTAGAACATAGTGATTCAGTATTTTAAAGATTATATTTCATTAAAATTTATTACAAGATTGGTATCCCACTCCAGTATTCTTGCCTGGAAAAGCCCCATGGACAGAAGAAATTGGTGGGCTATGATCCATGGGGTGGTAAAGAGACGGACACGACAGAGCATGCACACACACACACACACACACACACACACACAATGGGTATAATTCCTGTGCTATGCAATATAATCTTCTGCTATCCACTATATATATAATTGTTTGTATCTCTTACTACCATACTCCTAATTTGTCCCTTCTCTCATCCTCTGCCCCTTGTCTTCTATATCTGTGGGTCTGCTTGTGTTTTACACATACATTTTTTTGTATTATTTAAAAAATTCTATATGTAAATGATATACAGTATTTTTGTCTGTCTGACTTACTTCACTGAGTGTAGTATTTTCTAGGGCCATCCGCATTGCTGAAAATGGCATCATTTTATTCTTTTATGGCTGTGTAATACTCTTTTATATATACACTCATCACATCTTCTTTTTACATTTATCTGCTGATGGGCACCTGGCTAGCTTCAATATTTTGGCAAGTGTAAGTAGAGCTTCTATGGACATTGAAGTGTATGTATCTTTTTGTTTCAGTGCTTTTGTTTTGTTTTGTTTCTGGATTTATACCCAAGAGTGGAGCTGTTGGATCATATGGTAGTTCTGTTTGTAACTTTTTGATTAAAATCTATACTATTATGGAATATCCATAATGTTTTCCACAGTGGCTGCTCCTACTTACATCCCCATCAAAGTGTGCAAGAGTTGCCTTTTCTCTATATTCTCTCCAACATTTGTCACTTGTAGACATTTTGATGATAGCCATTGTGACAGATGTGAGGTGATATCTCATAGGGTTTTGATTCACATTTCTCTAAAAGTGATATCAAGCATATTTTTGCATGCCATCTGTATGTCTTCTTAGGAAAAATATTCAGTACTTCTGCCTAGTTTTTTGTTTTTATTTTTTAAATATTGAGTTGTATGAACTTTTTATATATTTTGGATATTAATCCTATTGTCAGTCATATCATTTGCAAATAGTGTCTCCCACTTCATAGGTCTCTTCTCATTTTGTCAGTGATCTCCTTGGCTGTTCAAAAGCTTCTAAGTTTAATTAGGTACTTTTTTTTTTTTTGCCTTGGGAGACAAACTCAAAGAAATTTTGCTAATATTTGTATGGTAGAGTATTCTGCCTGTGTTGTCTTCTAGGAGCTTTAATGGTTTCAGATCTTTAATCAATTTTTTTTTTTTTTTGTATATTGTATGAAGAAAGGTTCTATCCTCATTGTTTTACATGTGGTTGTTCAGTTTTCCCAGCACCACTTACTGAAGAGGGTATCGTTTCTTTATTATCTTTTCTCTTGCCTCCTTTGTTAAGATTAATTGACCATAAGTATGTGTATTTTTTCCTAAGTTTTACATTCTGTTCCATAGATCTATGGGTCTATTTTTGTGTCAGTATCATGCTGTCTTGATTATCATAGCTTGGTAGTATAGTCTGAAGTCAGGAAGCGTGATACCTACAGCTTTGTTCTTCTTTCTCAAGATTGTTTCGGCAAACCAGGATCTTCTGTAGTTTCATATGTACTTTAAGTTTTTTTTTTTTTTTTTTTTAGTTCTTTGAAAAATGTAAGAGTGTTTTGATAGGATTGAATATGGAGATTACTCTAAATGGTATGGGGATTTAAACAATATTAATTATTTCAATGTGAGAGAACAGGATATATTTTCCATTTCTTTGTATCATCTTTAGTTTCCTTCATCAGTATTTTATAGTTTTCAGAGTACAGGGTTTTCACCTCCTTGATTTAAGTTTATTTCTAGGTATTTTATTCTTTTTGATGAGACTTTAAATGAGCTTCCCCCCTACTTTCTTTTTTTGATGTTATTAATATATAGAAAAGCAACAGATTTCTGTATATTAATCTTGTATTCTGTAAGTTTACTGAATTCATTCAGTTGTTCTAATAGTTTTGGAGTAGAGACTTCAGGGTTCTCTATGTATCTGCTATCTGCAAATAGTGACAGTTTTATTTCTTCCCTTCCAATTTGGATGCCTTTTATTTCTTTTTCTTGACTGATTGCTGTAATTAGGTCTTCAAATAATATGTTAAAAAGAAGTGGTAAGACTGGCCACCCTTCACTTTTTTTTTTTTTTCCTCTTAATTTAAAAGGTTTTCAGCTTTTCACCTTTGAGTATAATGTTAGCTGTGGGTTTATCATAAATGACCTTTATTATGTTGAGATGTATTCCCTGTCTACCCACTTTGATGAGAGTTTTTGTCATGAGAGTTTTTGGATGTTGAATATCAGATGTTTTTTTTCTGAAATATATGTGTTATTTTTATTCTTTATTTTTAGAGGTATTGTGTCACATTGAAGTGAAGTAAAGTGGCTCAGTCGTGTCTGACTCTTTGCAAATCCATGGACTGTGGCCTACCAGGCTCCTCTGTCCATGGGATTTTCCCGGCAAGAGTGCTGGAGTGGGCAGCCATTTCCTTCTCCAGGGCATGTTCCCAACGCAGGGATTAAAGCCAGGTCTCCCACATTGTAGGCAGACGCCTTACCATCTGAGCCATCAGGGAATGAGGATTGCATCACATTGATTGATTTGCAGCAGTTGGACCAGTCTTGTGTCCTTGAAATAAATCCAACTTGATCATGGTATGTAATACTTTTTATATATTGTTGGATTCAGTTTGCTAATATTTTGTTGAGGATTTTTATATGTATCTTCCTCAAAGATATTGGCCTGTAATTTTTTTCTTTGTCTTCTTTTGTTATCTATGCAATGCCTGACTAGTAGAACAGATTTGGGAGTGTTCTGTCCTCTGGTTTTATGGTCTTTCCCTGGTGGCTCGGATGGTAAAGCGTCTGCCTACAGTTTTGGAGTCCTGGGTTTGATCCCTGGGTCGGGAAGATCCCCTGGAGAAGGAAATGGCAGCCCACTCAAGCGTTCTTGCCTGGAAAATCCCATGGACAGAGGAGCCTGGTAGGTTACAGTCCATGGGGTTGCAAAGAGTCAGACACTGAACCACTTCACTTCACTTTATCCTCTTCAGTTTAGGGAGATAGTGAGAGAAGGATAGGCATATTATATATTTATATGTTTGATATAATCCCCCAGAAGGCATTTGGTCCTGGGACTTTGTTTTCAGGAAATTTATTTTATTATAAATTCAATTTCACTATTAGTGATTGGACCGTTCAACTTGTCTTTTTCTTCTTGATTCGGTATTGGTAGCTTATATCTTTCTAGAAATTTGTCTATTTCTTCTAGATTTTCCAACTTTGACATATAATTGTTCATAGTACTTCCCTATGATATTTCATATATCTGTGGCATTGGTTGTTTTTGCTTTTCCTCTTTCATTTCTTATTTTGTTTATTTGGATCCTCTCTTTTCTTCTTGGTGAGCTTGGCTAAAAGTTTATCAATTTTGTTTATCTTTTCAGAAAAACAGCTCTTGGGTTTACTGATCCTTTCTACTATTTTATTTGGACCTTTATTATTTATTTTACTAAGACTTTTAAATAAAAAGGTCTCCATTTTTATTTTCTCTATGATCTTAATTATTTTCTTCACTCTGCTAACTTTGAGCTTTGTTTGTTTTTTTTTAAATCTTTTAGCTGGTTGGTTAGATTTGAGGGTTTTGTTTATGTGTTGATGAAAGGCCCTATACTGCTACAAAAATTCACCTTAGAATTATTTTTGCTGCATCGCATAGATTATGGAGTGTTGCATTTTTTTTTTTTTTTTTTAGTTTTCTGGTAGCATCTTTATTTTAATTTTAATTTTATTTTTAAACTTTACATAATTGTATTAGTTTATTTTCATTTGTCTCTAGATGTTTTCTGATTTTCTCTTTAATTTATTCACTTGGTTTTTTTTTTTTTTTTTTGGTAGTAGCATGATGTGTAGTGTCCACATTTTTCTTTTACAAATTTTCTTTCTGTCTTTGATTTTTTGTTTCATGCTTTTGTGGTTGGAATAAATTCTTGGTATAATTTCTATCTTCTGAAATAATTTCTATCTTCTCAAATAATTTCCTGAGACTCATTTTGTGGCCTACTGTGTTATCTGTACAGTAGAACATTTCATGTGCACTTTAAAACAATGTTTATTCTGCTTTTGGGGGATGTGGTTTCTTATATGTGGTATCAATTGTGTCACTTAAGACCATTGCTGCTTTACGTATTTTCTTTCTGGATGATCTGTCCACTGATAAGCAGAATGTTAAATTCCTCTACTATTATTGTATACTTGTCAATTTATCCCTTTATCTTTATTCAGTTCAGTTCAGTTGCTCAGTCATGTCCAACTCTTTGTGACACCATGAACCACAGCACACCAGGCCTTCCTATCACCAGCTCCCAGAGTCCACCCAAACCCATGTCCATTGAGTCGGTGATGCCATCCAACCTTCTCATCCTTGGCCATCCCCTTCTCTTCCTGCCTTCAATCTTTCCCAGAATCAGGGTCTTTTCAAATGAGTCAGCTCTTCGCATCAGGTGGCCAAAGTATTGGATGAATATTCAGGACTGATTTCTTTAGGATGGACTGGTTGGATCTCCTTGCAGTCCAAGGGACTCTCAAGCGTCTTCTCCAAAACAACAGTTCAGAAGCATCAATTCTTCCAAGCTCAACTTTCTTTATAGTCCAATTCTCACATCCATACATGACCACGGGAAAAACCATAGCCTTGACTAGACGGACTTTGTTGACAAAGTAATGTCTCTGCTTTTCAAAATGCTGTCTAGGTTGATGATAACTTTTCTTCCAAGGAGTAAGCATGTTTTAATTTCATGGCTGCAATCACCATCTGCAGTGATTCAGGAGCCCAGAAAAATAAAGTCAGCCACTGTTTCCACTGTTTTCCCATCTATTTCCCAGGAAGCGATGGGACCGGATGCCATGATCTTAGTTTTCTGAATGTTGAGTTTTAAGCCAACTTTTTCACTCTCCTGTTTAGCTTTCATCAAGAGGTTCTTTAGTTCTTCTTCATTAGTATTATGGAGAAGGCAATGGCAACCCACTCCAGTACTCTTGCCTGGAAAATACCATGGATGGAGGAGCCTGATAGGCTGCAGTCCATGGAGTCGTGAAGAGTTGGACACGACTGAGTGACTTCACTTTCACTTTTCACTTTCATGCATCAGAGAAGGAAATGGCAACCCACTCCAGTGTTCTTGCCTGGAGAATCCCAGGGATAGCGGAGCCTGGGGGGCTGCCGTCTTTGGGGTCGCACAGAGTCCGGCATGACTGAAGGGACTTAGCAGCAGCAGCAGCATTAGTATTAGCTTTATATATTTAGGTGTTCCTGTATTTGGGGTAATGTCCTCTTATGTATTGGTCCTCATATATATTTGGTGTAATGTCCTCTTATGTATTGGTTTCTTTTTCATTATATAATGGCTTCCCTGATAGCTCAGTTGGTAAAGAATCCAATTGCAGTACAGGAGACCCTGGTTCAATTCCTGGGTCAGGAAGATCCCTTGGAGAAGGGATAGGCTACCCATTCCAGTGTTATTGGGCTTCCCTTGTGGCTCACCTTGTAAAGAATCTGCCTGCAATGTGAGAGACCTGGGTTCAATCCCTTGGTAGGGAAGATTTCCTGGAGAAGAGAAAAGCTACACAGTCCAGTATTCTGGCCTGGAGAATTCCATGAAATATATAGTCCATTGGGTCACATCCATTGGGTCACAGAGTCAGACATGCTGAGTGACTTTCACGTTCACTTTGTCCTTTGCTGTGGCCTTCACTTTAAAGTTTATTTTGTCTGTTAAGAATTTTGCTACCTCTGCTTTCTTACCATTTTCATTTGTATGAAATATTTCTTTTTGTGTTTCCTCATTTTCAGTCTGTGTTTGTCTTTTACCCTGAAGTAAGTCTCTTGTAAGCAACATATTGAAATTTTCTGGGTGTTTTTGTTTGTTTTATTTTTAAATTATTATTATTATTTACTTTACAATTTTGTATTGGTTTTCCCATACAGCAACATGCATCCACCACAGGTGTACACATGTTCCCCATCCTGAACACCCCCCTACCTCCTCCTTCCCCATACCATCCCTCTGGGTCATTCCAGTGCACCAGGCCCAACCTTCCTGTATCCTGCATCGAACCTGGACTGGTGATTCATTTCTTATATGATCTTATACATGTTTTAATTTTTTATTTTTATATAATGAAACAGCTTGTGTTTAGCTCATTGACATTTAGAGTAATTATTGACAGATGTGCTTATTGCCATTGTATTACTAGTTTTCTGGTTGTTTTGGTAGCTCTCTTTTCAATTACTGTCTTGGTTTCTTCTCTTGTTTGATTATTTTTTTAGTAGTTTGTTTTTGGGTTTTGCATAGCTATTGTAGGTTTTTGATTTGTGTTTACCATGGGATTTTTATATGTTGACCTATAACTATATCTACTTGTTTTAAACTGATGGTCATTTAAGTTCAGACACATTCTAAGACATCTACATTTTTTTATTCTTCTCACCACATTTTATGGTTTTAGTGTCATATTTTACACCTTTATGCTTATGCCTTAATTGTTTATTGTGGTTATATTTGCTTTTACCTTTTTTTTGTATCCTGCATACTGGTTTACCTAAGTGTTTAATCTTCAATTCTTACAGTATTTTGGGACTCTATCCTATATATTTGCCTTTCTTAGAGGAATTTTTCATTTTGTATAGTTTTTTTACTTCATTTCAATTTAGAAAAGACCTTTAAACATTCCTTTTGGGATAGATTTAGTAATGATGAATTCTGTTAGTTTTTGCTTCTCTGAGAAAGTCTTTATCTCTCTTTCTATTCTAAATGATAATCTTGATGAATAGAGTATTCTCGATCACAGGTTTTTCATTTTCAACACTTTGAATACATCATGCCCATCCTTTTTGACCTGAAACATTTCTACAAATAAATCAATTGATAGCCGTGTGGAAATTGCTTGTATATGACTCTTTGTTTTTCTTTTGCAGACATTATAATTCTCTTTATATCTTTAATTTTGCCATTTTAATTATAATATATCTTGATGTCTCTCTGTTTTGGTTCATCTTGTTTGGGACCCTTTGTTCTTCTTATACCTGGGTATCTGTTTCCTTCTTCACATTTTGGATGTTTTTAGCAATAATTTTCTCAAATACATTTTGAATCATCTTCTCTCTTTTTCTTCTGGAACCCCTATAATGAGAATTTGGAATAATTAATGTTATCCCAGTTGCTGTGGTATTTAGTTGCTAAACTGTATCCAACTCTTTGCAACCCCATAGACTGTAGTCTGCCAGACTCTTCTGTGCATGGGATTTCCCAGGCAAAAATACTGGAGTGGGTTGCCATTTCCTTTTCCAGGGGATTTTCCTGACCCAGAGGGTGAACACATATCTCCTGCACTAGCAGGTTGGTTTTTTACCACTGAGCACCAGCCCAATGTTATATCAGAGATCACTTAACTTGCTTTCACTGTTTATTTATTTTTGGCCACTGCTCTGATTGGGTAATTTCCATTACTCTAGCTTTTGGATGACTTGTGTGTTCTTATGTATCTCTTAGTCTACTATTCATTTCTTCTAGACTTTTTTTAAGCTATTGAAATCCTCATGTCTAATTGGGCCTTTTTTATATTTTCTGTTTCCTTGTTACAATATTCAGTGATTATATCAATTTTTTTCATGATTCAGTTAATATTGTTATTACTGTTTTTTGAATTCTTTATCTGTTAAATTGTTCATTTCTGCTTCATTTTTTCCCCAAGTGTTTCGTCTTGCTATTTCAATTATAATTAGCCCCTCTCACTTTTCATTTTGCTTAACTTTCTCTGCCTCTATGAATTTAAATGAAACTATTACCTATTTGATGTTGAAGGGGTGTTTTTTATGTAGAAATGTCCTTATGCAGACTGCACGTGTCTGATATCTTAGGTGGGAGAGCTGGTGTTGGCACAGATGCCAGTTGCATCTTTCCTCAGAGTGTGCAGGCAGGTATCACCATGGCAGGAGATGGGACTGGAGATAGAAGGAGAAGAGCTGGTGCACACTGTTAGGCAGAACTCTCTTTTTTCTCATTGGCTATTATCATACTGTCATGGGCACAATCTTAAGTTGCTGTAGCAGAAGCACTGACAGTCAGGATCAAGTTTGCAGCATTGTGGTCTTTAAATGTGTGTTGTTTTGCCTCTTCCTGCATGAGGATCTTTACCTCAGAGAAGAGTGCTTTTGTGTAATCTGCTTTTTCTTCTGAGTCTCCTCCCAAGAGTATATGCAGATACTAACCCAATAACTTTTCTTCCCTTCCTATCGATTTATGTGTGTATCTTTCTTACAGGCTTGGTTTATCTGGAATCCTGCCCCCAGTTTCCAGTTAGTTTTTAGTAAGAATTGTTTCATATTTATACACCTAAATTTTTGATGTGTTCAGGAAGGGAGATAAGCTCCACATCCCCTTATTCTGTCTTTTTGATCTCCCTTTCTACAGTATAATGATTTGACTTACATACATTGTGAAATACTTATCACAATACGTTTGGTGAAATCCCATCATCTCATATACATACAAAATTAAAGAAATAGAAAAAACATTTCCCTCATGATGAAAACTCTTAACTCTCTTAAGATTTACTTTCTTAATAACTTTCATTTGTAACACATAGCATTATTATATACATTTTACATTGTATCCCTCAATTCAGTTCAGTTGCTCAGTCATGTCTGACTCTTTGTGACCCCATGGACTGCAGCACGCCAGGCCTCCATGTCCATCACCAACTCCCAGGGTTTACTCAAATTCATGTTCATTGAGTCAGTGATGCCATCCAACCATCTCATCCTCTGTCGCCCCCTTCTCCTCCTGCCTTCAATCTTTCCCAGCAGCAGGATCTTTTCAAATGAGACAGTTCTTCACATCAGGTGGCCAAAGTGTTGGAGTTTCAGCTTCAGCATCAGTCCTTCCAATGAATATTCAGGACTGATTTCCTTTAGGATGGACTGGTTGGATCTCCTTGCAGTCCAAGGGACTCTCAGGAGTCTTCTCCAACACCACAGTTCAAAAGCATCAGTTCTTCAGAGCTCAGCTTTCTTTATAGTCACTTACTTTATATGTAGAAGTTTGTATCTTTTCACTGCCTCTGTCCATTTCCCCTCCTCTTACCTCTGGTCATCACAAACCTGATCTCTCTTTCTGAGTTTGTTTGTTTTTGAAGTATAATTAATTTCCAGCACTTTCTTAGTTTCTTTTACACAACACGGTGATTTGATATTTCAATACCTCTCAAAGTTACCACCTTGATAAGTCCTGCTATGATATGTCAACAAAGATATTACATATTTTTTAACTTTAATCTTAAATTTAACTTTAAATGTCATGTCCATGACTCATTTATTTTGTAGCTGGAAATCTGTAACTTTTGATCTTCCTCACCTATTTCTTTCTCCCTTCCAATCTATCCCCTCTAGTAACCACCTGCTTATTCTCTGTATCTATAACTGTGTTTCTGTTTTTTTTTTATATTGGTTCATTTATTCTTATTTTTTAAGATGCCATATATAAGTAAAATTATAAAGTATTTGTCTTTCTTTATCTGATTTATTTCCCTTAGCATAATACCCTCTAGGTCCATCCATGTTGTTGCAAATGGCAAGATTTCATTCTTTTTGTGAATTACACTGTATATGTATAGCAGATCTTCTTTATGCACTTATTGACTGATGGGCACTTAGGTTGTTTCTATGTATTGTCTATTGTAAGTCATGTTGCAATGACACAAACAGATGGAAAGAGATGCCTTACTCATGGTTTGGGGAAAAAAAATAATATTGTTAAAATGACCATACTACAACAATGCAAGCTACAGACTCAGTACAATCCCTATCAAAATTCAAATTACATTTTTCATAAGCTAGAACAAATAATCTGAAAATTTGTGTGGAAACACAAAAGATTCTGAATAAGTAAAACAATCTTGAGGAAGAAGAACAAAGCTGAAGATATTATACCTCCTTTAAACTATACTACAAAGCTACAGAAATCAAGTATGGTACTAGCGTAAAAGCAGACACATAGCTCATATGAACAGAAGAGAATGAGCTCACATTTACAAGGGCAGTTAATCTATGCCAACAGAACAAGAATAGGCAATGGAGAAAAGACAGTCTCTTTAAAAATGGCGTTGGAAAAACTGGACAGCTACATGCAAAAAAATCAAATTGAGCTAATCTCTCACACCATACATAAAAAATAAATTCAAAATGTGTTAAAGACTCAAATGTAAGACTTAAACCCATAAAGCTTCTGGAAAAAAAAATATAGACAGCATGATTTTAAACATTGTTTTTTTTTTTTTTTTTTTAATTAATGTTTTTGGCTATATCTCCTCAGGCAAGGGAAACAAAAGCAATAAATAAACTATTAAGAATACATCAAATTAAAAAGCTTGTGCACAGTAAGGGATAGAAAGTACAAAAAAGTGAAAATACTTCCTATTGAATGGGAGAAGATATTTGCAAATAATATGTCATAAGGGATTAACATCCAAAATATGCAAAGAATTCATAAACTTCAACTTAAAAGGGCTTCCCTGATAGCTCAGTTGGTAAAGAATCTGCCTGCAGTGTGAGAGACCTGAGTTTGATCCTTGTGTTGGGAAGATCCCCTGGAGAAGGGAAAGACTAACTACTCCAGTATTCTGGCCTGGAGAATTCCATGGACTATTTAGTCCAGGGGTCACAAAGAGTCGGACATGACTGAGCGACTTTCATTTTCACTTTCAACTTAAAAAAAAAAAAAAAAAGCAATTAAAATACGGGCAGAGGATCTGAATAGGCTTTTTCTCAATAAGATATACAAATGGCCAACAGGCATATGAAAAGACATTCAACATCATTAATATTACATCAGGGAAATGCAAATCAAAACCACAATGATATATCACCTCCAATGTCAGAATGGCTATTCTCAAAAAGATAGCAAGTAACAAATATTGGTGAGGATTTGGGGAAAAAGGAACCATTGTGCGCTGTTGAAGGGGGGGGGGGGATGTAAATTGGTGCAACCACTGTGGAAAACAGATAGCAATTTCACAAAATATTAAAAACACAACTGCCATATGATCCATATGACATATACTCTTGGATATTTACCCAAAGAAAATAAAAGCACTAATTAAAGAAGATATATATCAGTTTAGTTTTAAAAGCATTTGTAGAACTTTTCTGTCTTTTCCACACGTATGCAACCAGTGGTCAACCAGTGCTTTGTTTTGTATCATAATTCAGCTCTTGATTCAATACATGTGCAGGTCAATAGTGAGCCTAGAACATTATACACAGATTTGGGGCTCATTTTCTCTATCACATTCCCCTTTGGGGCTTCCCTAGTGGCTCAGAGGTTAAAGCGTCTGCCTGGAATGCAGGAGACCCAGGTTCGATCCCTGGATTGGGAAGATCCCCTGGAGAAGGAAATGGTAACCGACTCCCGAACTCTTGCCTGGAGAATCCCATGGAGGGAGGAGCCTGGTAGGCTACAGTCCACAGGGTTGCAAACAGTCGGACACGACTGAGCGACTTTCCTTCCTTTCCTTTCCTTCTCTGTCACATTCCTCTACATGACTCCTGTTCTCTCTCAAGTTTCCAGGGGCTCCTCTCTCAGGTCTTCTGACTTTAAAATCAGGATTTTAGGTTTGCTCTGCTATTTCACAGGGCGTCCCTTGTAGCTCAGTGGTAAAGAAATGGCCTGTAATGCAGGAGCAGCAGGAGACCTAAGTTCAATCCCTGGGTCAGGAAGATCTCCTGGGAGAGGACATGGCAACCCACTCCAGTTTTCTTGCCATGGAGAATCCCGTGGGCAGAGAAGCTTGGTGGGCTACAGTCTGCTGCTGCTGCTGCTGCTAAGTCGCTTCACTCGTGTCCGACTCTGTGCGACCCCATAGACAGCAGCCCACTAGGCTCCTCTGTTCCTGGGATTCTCCAGGCAAGAATACTGGAGTTGGTTGTCATTTCCTTCTTCAATGCATGAAAGTTAAGTTGCTCAGTCATGCCTGAATCTTAGCGACCCCATGGACTGCAGGCTACAAGGCTCCTCCATCCATGGGATTTTCCAGGCAAGAGTACTGGAGTGGGTTGCCATTGCCTTCTCCGGGGCTACAGTCTACAGGGTCTCAAAAAATTAGACACAATTGAAGCAATTAGTCATGCTTGCATATGTCATTTCACACTTCATTTGACTTGGTTCACCATGGGAGCACCATTATTGAAGAGACTGTCTTTTTTTGATGGTATATTCTTACCTCTTTGGTCTTGGATTAGGTGAGCACCAGTGCATCAGTTTATCTCTGGATTTTATACCCTGTTCTATTGATCTATATCTCTGTTTTTATACTATTACCAAATTGTTAAGTGAATTTAGCTTTAAGATAGAGTCTGAAGTCAAGAAGCCTGATTCCTTCAGCTCCATTTTTCTTTCCCAAGATAGTTTTGAATCAGTTAAGTTCAGTCGCTCAGTCGTGTCCGATTCTTTGCGACCCCATGAATTGCATCACTCCAGGCCTCCCTGTACATCACCAACTCCCAGAGTTCACGCAGACTCACATCCATTGTGTCAGTGATGCAATCCAGCCATCTCATCCTCTGTAGTCCCTTTCTCATCCTGCCCACAATCCCTCCCAGCATCAGAGTCTTTTCCAATGAGTCAACTCTTCACATGAGGTGGCCAAAGTACTGGAGTTTCAGCTTTAGCATCATTCCTTCCAAAGAAATCCCAAGGCTGATCTCCTTCAGAATGGACTGGTTGGATCTCCTTGCAGTCCAAGGGACTCTCAAGAGTCTTCTCCAACACCACAGTTCAAAAACATCAATTCTTCGGCGCTCGGCTTTCTTCACAGTCCAACTCTCACATCCATACCTGACCGCTGGAAAAACCATAGCCTTGCCTAGATGGTCCTTTGTTGGCAAAGTAATGTCTCGGCTTTTGAATATGCTATCTAGGTTGGTCATAACTTTTCTTCCAAGGAGTAAGCTTCTTTTAATTTCATGGCTGAAATCACCATCTGCAGTGATTTTGGAGCCCCCCAAAAATAAAGTCTGACACTGTTTCCACTGTTTCCCCATCTATTTCCCATGAAGTGATGGGACCAGATGCTATGATCTTCGTTTTCTGAATGTTGAGTTTTAAGCTAACTTTTTCACTCTCCTCTTTCACCTTCATCAAGAGGATTTTTAGTTCCTCTTCACTTTCTGCCATAATGGTGGTGTCATCTGCATATCTGAGGTTATTGATATTTCACCCAGCAATCTTGATTCCAGCTTGTGCTTCTTCCAGTCCAGTATTTCTCATGATGTACTCTGCATATAAGTTAAATTAGCAGGATGACAATATACAGCCTTGACGTACTCATTTTCGTATTTGGAACCAGTCTGTTGTTCCATGTCCAGTTCTAACTGTTGCTTCCTGACCTGCATACAGATTTCTCAAGAGGCAGGTCAGGTGGTCTGGTATTCCCATCTCTTTCAGAATTTTCCACAGTTTATTGTGATCCACACAGTCAAAGGCTTTGGCATAGTCAGTAAAGCAGAAATAGATGTCTTTCTGGAACTCTCTTTTTCCATGATCCAGCGGATGATGGCAATTTGGTCTCTGGTTCCTCTGCCTTTTCTAAAACAAGCTTGAACATCTGAAAGTTCACAATTCACGTATTGCTGAAGCCTGGCTTGAAGAATTTTGAGCATTAGTTTTACTAGAGTGTGAGATGAGTGCAATTGTGTGGTAGTTTGAACATTCTTTGTCATTGCCTTTCTTTGGGATTGGAATGAAAACTGACCTTTTCCAGTCCTGTGGCCACTGCTGAGTTTTCCAAATTTGCTGGCATATTGAGTGCAGCACTTTCACAGCATCATCTTTCAGGATTTGGAATAGCTCAACTGGGATTCCATCACCTCCACTAGCTTTGTTCACAGTGATGCTTCCTAAGGACCACTTGACTTCACATTCCAGGATGTCTGGCTCTAGGTGAGTGATCACACCATCGTGATTATCTGGGTCCTATAGATCTTTTTTGTACAGTTCTTCTGTGTATTCTTGCCATCTCTTCTTAATATCTTCTGCTTCTGTTAGGTCCATAGCATTTCTGTCCTTTATCAAACCCATTATTGTATGAAATGTTCCCTTGGTATCTCTAATTTTCTTGAAGTGATCTCTAGTTTTTCCCATTCTGTTCTTTTCCTCTTTTTTTTTTTTTTTTTGCGTTGATCTCTGAAGAAGTCTTTCTTATCTCTTCTTGCTATTCTTTGGAACTCTGCATTCAGATGCTTATATCTTTTCTTTTCTCCTTTGCTTTTTGCTTTTCTTCTTTTCACAACTATTTGTAAGACCTACCCAGACAGCCATTTTGCTTTTTTTCATTTCTTTTCCATGGGGATCGTCTTGATCCCTGTCTCCTGTACAATGTCACGAACCTCAGTCCATAGTTCATCAGGTCTAGTCCCTTAAATCTATTTCTCACTTCCATTGTATAATCATAAAGGATTTAATTTAGGTCATACCTGAATGGTCTAGTGGGTTTCCCTACTTTCTTCAATTTAAGTCTGAATTTGGCAATAAGGAGTTCATTATCTGAGCCACAGTCAGCTCCCGGTCTTGTTTTTGTTGACTTTATAGACCTTCTCCATCTTTGGCTGCAAAGAATATAATGAATCTGATTTCAGTATTGACCATCTGGTGATGTCCATGTGTAGAGTCTTCTCTTGTGTTGTTGGAAGAGGGTATTTGCTATGACCAGTGCATTTTCTTGGCAAAACTCTATTAGTCTTTGCCCTGCTGACAGAATGTGGTCCACTGGCAAAGGGAATGGCTAACCCCTTCAGTATTCTTCCTTTGAGAACCCCATGAACAGTATGAAAAGGCAAAATCCTAGGATACTGAAAGAGAGAACTCCCCAGGTCAGTAGTTGCCCCATATGCTACTGGAGATCAGTGGAGAAATAACTCCAGAAAGAATGAAGGGATGGAGCCAAAGCAAAAACAGTACCCAGCTGTGGATTTGACTGGTGATAGAAGCAAAGTCTGATACTGTAAAGAGCAATATTGCATAGGAACCTTGAATGTCAGGTCCATGAATCAAGGCAAATTGGAAGTCGTCAAACAAGAGATGGCAAGAGTGAACGTCGACATTCTAGGAATCAGCGAACTAAAATGAACTGGAACAGGTAAATTTAACTCAGATGACCACTATATCTACTACTGTGGGCAGGAGTCCCTCAGAAGAAATGGAGTAGCCATCTTGGTCAACAAAAGATTTCGAAATGCAGTACTTGGATGCAATCTCAAAAACGATAGAATGATCTCTGTTTGTTTCCAACGCAAACCATTCAGTATCACAGTAATCCAAGTCTATGCCCCAACCAGTAACGCTGAAGAAGCTGAACTTCAACGATTCTATGAAGACCTACAAGACCTTTTAGAACTAACACCCACAAAAGATGTCCTTTTCATTATAGGGGACTGGAATGCAAAAGTAGGAAGTCAAGAAACACCTGGAGCAACAGGCAAATTTGGCCTTGGAATACGGAATGAAGCAGGGCAAAGACTAATAGAGTTTTGCCAAGAAAATGCACTGATCATAGCTTTGGTTATTTAGGGATTTTTGTGTTTCCATACAAAGTGTAAGTTTTTTTTTTTTGAATGCTGTGAAAAATGCCATTGACAATTTGATAGGGATAGGGATTGCATTGAATCTGTAAATTTTTTAGGGTGGTATAGTCATTTTGACTGGAGAAGGCAATGACACCCCACTCCAGTACTCTTGCCTGGAAAATCCGATGGATGGAGGAGCCTGGTAGGCTACAGTCCATGAGGTCGCACATGGTCGGACACGACTGAAGCGACTTAGCAGCAGTCACTTTGACAATACTGATTCTTCCAATTCAAGAGCATAGTGTATACCTCCACTGTTTAGGTCATTCCTGACTCCATTCAACAGTATCTTATGGTTTTCTGAGTACAGTTGTTTTGACTTTTCATCATGTTGTACAACATATGTGCATGCAAAGCACCTTCAGCCATGTCAGACTTTATGAGACCCTATGGACTTTACGAGACCCTATGGACCATAGGCGGAGAAGGCAATGGCACCCCACTCCAGTGTTCTTGCCTGGAGAATCCTAGGAACAAGGGAGCCTATTGGGTGCCATCTGTGGGGTCGCACAGCTTCGGACACGACAGAAGCTACATGGACGATTGGCCGACAGGCTCCTCTGTCCATGGGATGCTTCAGACAAGAATACTGAAGGGATTGCTGTGCCCTTCTACAGGGGATCTTCCTGACCCAGGAATTGAATCTGCATCTCTTATGTCTTCTGTACTAGCAGGAAGGTTCTTTACTGTTAGTGCCACCTGGGAAGCACAGTTTTGGCTCATTCACTTCACTTCAGTTCTGCTCAGTCACTCAGTTGTGTCCGACTCCTTGGGACCCCATGGACTGCAAAACGCCAGACCTCCCTATCCATCACCAACTCTCAGAGTTTACTCAAACTCATGTCTATTGAATTGGTGAAGCCATCCAACCATCTCATCCTCTGTCATCCCCTTCTCCTCCTGCCTTCAATCTTTCCCAGCATCAGGGTCTTTTCAAATGAGTCAGCTCTTCGCATCAGGTGGCCAAAGTATTGGAGTTTCAGCTTCAGCATCAGTTCTTCCAATGAACACCCAGGACTGATCTCCTTTAGGATGGACTGTTTGGATCTCCTTGTGGTCTTCTCCAACACCACAGTTCAAAAACATCAATTCTTCAGTGCTCAGCTTTCTTTATAGTCTAACTCTCACATCTATATATGACCACTGGAAAAACCATAGCCTTGACTAGACAGACCTTTGTTGGCAAAGTAATGTCTCTGTTTTTGTTTTAATATCAAATCTTCGGTGCTCAGCTTTCTTCACAGTCCAACTCTCACATCCATACATGTGTACTGGGGAAACAATAGCCTTGATTAGATGGACCTTTGTTGGCAAAGTAGTGTCTGTGCTTTTTAATATGCTGTCTAGGTTGGTCATAACTTTTCTTCCAAGGATTAAACGTCCTTTTATTTCATGGCTGCAGTTATAATCTTCAGTGACTTTGGAGCCCAAAAAAGATAAAGTCAGCCACAGTTCCCACTGTTTTCCCATCTATTTTTCATGAAGTTATGAGACCAGATGTCATAATTCTAGTTTTCTGAATGTTGAGCTTTAAGCCAACTTTTTCACTCTCCTCTTTCACTTTCAACCACAGGCTATTTAGTTCTTCTTCACATTCTGCCATAAGGGTGTTGTATATCTGCATATCTGAGGTCATTGGTATTTCTCCCGGCAATCTTTATTCCAGTTTGTGCTTCATCCAGCACAGCGTTTCTCATGATATACTCTGCATGTAAGTTAAATAAGCAGGTTACAATATACAGCCTTGACGTACTCCTTTTCCTTTTTGAACCAGTCTGTTGTTCCATGTCCAATTCTAACTTTTGCTTCCTGACCTGCACACAGATTTCTCAAGAGGCAGGTCAGGTGGTCTGGTAGTTCCATCTCTTGCAAAATTTTCACAGTTTGTGGTGAGTCACACAGTCACAGGCTTTGGCATTGTCAATAAAGCATAAATAGATATTTTCCTGGAACTGTCTTTCTTTTTCAATGATGCAACGGATGTTAGCAATTTGATCTGTGGCTCCTCTGCCTGTTCTAAGTGCAGCCTGAACATCTGGAATTTCACAGTTCACATATTGTTGAAGCCTGGCTTGGAGAATTTTGAGGATTACTTTACTAGCGTGTGACATGGGTGCAATTGTGAGGTAGTTTGAGCATTCTTTGGTATTGCCTTTCTTGGGGATTGGAATGAAAACCGACTTTTCCCAGTCCTGTGGCCACTGCTGAGTTTTCCAAATTTGTTGGCATATGAGTACACTTTCCAAAGGCTCACTTGACTTCACATCCCAAGATGTCTGGCTCTAGGTGAGTGATCACACCATCTTGAATATCTGGGTCCTGAAGATCTTTTTTGTACAGGTCTTCTGTGTATTCTTGCCACCTCTTCTTAATGTCTTCTGATTCTCTTAGGTCCATACCATTTCTATCCTTTATTGAGCCCATCTTTGCATGAAATATTCTCTTAGTATCTCTAATTTTCTCAAAGAGATATCTAGTTTTCCCCATTCTGTTGTTTTCCTCTATTTCTTTGCATTAATAACTGAGGAAGGCTTTCTTATCTCTCCTTGCTATTCTTTGGAACTCTGCATTCAAATGGGTATAACTTTCCTTTTCTCCTTTTCTTTTCACTTCTCTTCTTTTCACAGCTATTTATAAGGCCTCTGCAGACAGCCATTTTACTTTTTTGCATTTCTTCTTCTTGGGGATGATCTTGATACCTGTCTCCTGTACAGTGTCATTAACCTCCGTCCATAGTTCATCAAGCATCAGATCTAGTCCCTTAAATCTATCTCACTTCCACTGTATAATCATAAAGGATTTGACTTTAGGTCATACCTGAAGGGTCTAGTGGTTTTCCACACTGTATTCAATTTAAGTCTGAATTTGGCAATAAGGAGTTCATGATCTGAGCCACTGTCAGCTCCCAGTTTTTTTTTTTTTTTTTTTGCTGACTGTATAGAGCTTCTCCATCTTTGGCTGCAAAGAATATAATAAATCTGATTTTGGTGTTGGCCATCTGATGATGTCCATGTGTAGAGTCTTCTCTTGTGTTGTTGGAAGAGGGTGTTTGCTGTGGCCAGTGTGTTCTCCTGGAAAAACTCTATTAGCCTTTTCCCTGCTTCATTCTGTACTCCAAGGCCAAATTTGCCTGTTACTCCAGGTGTTTATTGACTTCCTCGTTTTGCATTCCAGTCCCATATAATGAAAAGGACATCTTTTTTGAGTGTTAGTTCTAAGAAGTCTTGTAGGAAAAGGCAATGGCACCCCACTCCAGTACTCTTGCCTGGAAGATCCCATGGACGGAGGAGCCTGGTGGGCTTCAGTCCATGGGGTCGCAAAGAGACGGACACGACTGCGCGACTTCACTTTCACTTTTCAGTTTCATGCGTTAGAGACGGAAATGGAAAGTCACTCCAGTGTTCTTGCCTGGAGAATCCCAGGGATGGGGGAGCCTGGTGGGCTGCCTATGAGGTCGCAGAGAGTCGGACATGACTGAAGCGACTTAGCAGCAGCAGCAGGTCTTCATAGAACCATCACAGGCACAGTCACAGACAAGTAGCCAATCTGATCACATGGACCACAGCCTTGTCTAACTCAATGAAACTAAGCCATGCTGTGTGGAGCCACCTAAGATGGACGGGTCATGGTGTAGAGGTGTGACAGAATGTGGTCTGCTGGAGAAAGGAATGGCAAACCACTTCAGTATTCTTGCCTTGAGAACTCCATGAATAGTATGGAAAGACAATAAGTTCGTACGCTGAAAGATGAACTTCCCTGGTCAGTAGGTATCCAATATGCTACTGGAGATCAGTGGAGAAATAACTCCAGAAAGAATGAAGGAATGGAGCCAAAGCAAAAACAACACCCAGTGTGGATGTGACTGGTGATGAAAGCAAGGTCTGATGCTGTAAAGAGCAATATTGCATAGGAACCTGGAATGTCAGGTCCGTGAATCAAGGCAAATTTGGAGTGGTCAAACAGGAAATGGCAAGAGTGAATGTTGGCATTCTAGGAATCAGCGAACTAAAATGGACTGGTAGCGGTAAATTTAAGTCAGACGACCATTATATCTACTACTGTGGGCAAGAATCCCTTAGAAGAAATAGAGTAGCCATCATAGTCAACAAAAGAGTTTGAAATGCAGTACTTGGATGCAATCTCAAAAACAACAGAATGATGTTTGTTCATTTCTAAGGCAAACCATTTAATATCCACCAAGGAAGCCCAAATATCATGGTAATCCAAGTCTATGCCCCAAGCAGTAATGCTGAAGAAGCTGAAATTGAACGGTTCTATGAAGACCTAAATTTGTTCATAATGAAGTTCAAAAATGGATTTATATGATTTTCTGATTTTTTTTTAAACATCTGTTTAATTAACCATTCTGCTCTAAGGGGTATTGCTCCTGAAGACTATTGTTACATCTGATCCAGGCAACTATGCCCTAGATCTTGTAAATTAATTAAATAATTGAGCATATTATGCAAATTAAGTAGCTTAGTTGGGGATACTGAGGTAATTACTTCTGCTGTGAATAGAGATAAAGTGTGTCAGTCAAATCTTTACTTCCTGAAGCAGGTTTTACCTTCATTATTGGAAGAAAGAAAGACAAGATCTTAAAGCAGAAATCAGAATGGAGAAAACTAATCTGTTAACTCATAGACATGCCAGAAAGGTGAACTAATAAAGTCTTTCTCATGACTGACTTAGTATCTGTTGAAGCCCTTATTATAGGAATATTGTGGGAAGCAAGTATTTTCTTCCAGAGGGATTAGATACTAAATTATATTTGTTTTATGGTTTAAAAATAGAATTTTGTATTAGATGGGTTTATGCTAAATTAATCCAGTTGGTAAATCAGGCAAATAAAAATATATATTTGAATCTTAATCTAGTAATTTCAAAAATGGAATGTGCAAGACAAACCATAGGAATCCAGGAGGAGACTATTATTCATTTATTTGTCAACTACTTAAATGCCTATGATGAGCTAGGGACCAAGGATGAGGCAACAGATAGCAACAATAAAAGTAGATGAAAATATCTCTTCCCTCAGGAATGTTGAATTCTAATGAGAGAAAACAGATTATCAATATAAATACTGGTTGTCAGGTTCCTGGAAAGAAACAGTTGGCACACTCAAATGTAAGTAATTACGGAGAGTTTAATGAAGAGCTACGTATGGAGAGCTAGGCAGAGTTTGAGGCTTCCGAGGTGTCTCAGTGGTAATGTAGGCACCTGCCTATGAAGGAGATGCAGGAGATGCAAGATCCACCCCTGGGTCAGGAAGATCAAGGTTTAAGAGAAAGTAAAATGAAATGGTGAGCCTCCCTAGAGGCTACCAAGAGTAGGAAGCTACCTCCCTCATGGGAGCAGGTAATGTCCCAAGTCATCCCAACAGATGAGGACATAGAAGGACACCCAACAAGAGGTGTGGCCTTGGGAGAGGAAAACAGCCATTTTCCAAATCGTGACCCTGCAGAGATAAACGCTGAAGGGATAAATGTCTGGTCTTCTCTCCACTCTTGCCTTCTTGTACCTACTAGTGCCTTCCACTGACAAGACTCAACTGGAAGCCAGAGTGCAAAGGAGCCTGGTAAATGCAGGACAGCTTCCCAGGGCATGGAAAAAGGCAGAGGAGGGGGAGGAGGTAATGTTAAGGTAAATGAAGAATACACACAGCAAAGTACTCAGGAGATTAATAAGCCAAGGAGGAAAACGGGGAGAAGTAGGGCAAGGAGGGCATGGGGAAAGGTTTTAAATTTTAACACGGTGGTCAGGAGAAAGTGGTATTTCAGGAAAGATATCAAGTAGATGAGCATGTGAACTGAGTGGCTAACTGTAGGAGAGGGATCAAGGTTAGAGACTATGATGTAAAAACATGTTTGGCAGGCTCAGGGGTCACTCACGATGTTGATATGGGTACAGATGAATGAGAGAGAATGTTGGTTAGTAAATTGTGTCTTAGAAGATACCCAATGCCTGTAATAATTAGTATAATAGTATATCAATTTAATTTATGAATAAGTATTTATAATGGATGTGATTTTGAGTAAACTCCAGGAGTTGGGAATGGACAGGGAGGCCTGGCGTGCTGCAGCCATGGAATCACAAAGAGTCGGATATGATTTAGCGACTGAACTGAAATGAACTGATTTATAATGGGTTTGCATGCTGAATGTTGTTTTTTCACTGATAGGGCAACACTACCCAAAATTTTGGCAACCACTGAGTTGCTTTAAGATATTGCAGGTAAATAAACATATTATTAAAATAGCTTATATAAAATTTCAAAGGGGTAACAGTGCTCTACTAGTCCAACACCATTTTCACAGATTAAGATTAGCCCAATGTTACACCAAAGAACATGACCTTGAACTCAAGTCTCCTAAAGTTCCTGTTCAGAGCTTGGCTTTCCTACCTCCTGCTTTCCTCCTGCTTTATCATGTGTTGAAGGTCAGGTGTCTTAATAAGGAGTTCTATTTTGGCTTGCACACTAAATCAACATATTTTAATGTGGGATCTTGTCCACATTCACAGATAACCTTGCCACATCTGCCTGAGAGCCTCATCCACATAGCTCTAAGTTGATATTTTGACAAAGGAATCAAGATGTAGAAATTTTAAACATAATGAAAATATTTAAACATTGTCATTTTCTGTCAGGAACTCACAGCTTGATTGAAGGCAGATGCTCAGAGTTAAAAATTAATTCATGAATGTGCTTGAAAATAGACATTTAAGTGACACTATAATCAAAGTTTTTGCAAATTCTTCTCAGCTATGAACTCTAGTATGGATTATTTTTAGCTATATTTAGCAAAAAAGTTAAATTTTAGAAGTAGTAGCATGCATGCCTTTCAATCACACATGTATAAATGTTTAGAGTTTCAAATTGTGGCAAAAATATCCAAAAAATGCACTTTAACTGCTTTAAAAAAAAAATTAATTGGAGGCTAATTACTTTACAATATTGTATTGGTTTTTCCATACATCAACATGAATCCACCATGGGTATACATGTGTTCTCCATCCTGAACCCCCTCCCAACCACCTCCCTGAACATACCATCCCTCTGGGTAATCCCTGTGCACCAGCCCCGAGCATCCTGTATCATGCATCGAACCTGGACTGACGATTCATTTCACATATGATATTATACATGTTTCAATGCCATTCTCCCAAATCATCCCACCCTCGCCCTCTCCCAGATTCCAAAAGACTGTTCTATACATGCGTCTCTTTTGCTGTCTTGCATACAGGGTTACCGTTAGCATCTTTCTAAATTCCATATATATGTGTTAGTATACTGTATTGGTGTTTTTCTTTCTGGCTTACTTCACTCTGTATAATAGGCTCCAGTTTCATCCACCTTGTTAGAACTGATTCAAATGTTTTCTTTTTTTTAATGGCTGAGTAATATTCCACTGTGTATATGTACCATAACTTTCTTATCCATTCGTCTGCTGATGGACATCTACGTTGCTTCCATGTCCTGGCTATTATAAACACTGCTGCGGTGAACATTGGGGTACATGTGTCTCTTTCAATTCTGGTTTCCTCGGTGTGTATGCCCAGCAGTGGGATTGCTTGGTCATAAGGCAGTTCTATTTCCAGTTTTGTAAGGAATCTCCACACTGTTCTCCATAGTGGCTGTACTAGTTTGCATTCCTACCAACAGTCTAAGAGGGTTCCCTTTTCTCCACACCCTCTCCAGCATTTATAGTTTGTAGACTTTTGGATAGCAGCCATTCTGACTGGCGTGAAATGGTACCTCATTGTGGTTTTGATTTGCATTTCTCTGATAATGAGTGATGTTGAGCATCTTTTCATGTGTTTGTTAGCCATCTGTATGTCTTCTTTGGAGAAATGTCTGTTTAGTTCTTTGGCCCATGTTTTGTTTGGGTGGTTTATTTTTCTGGAATTGAGCTGCAGGGGTTGCTTGTATATTTTTGAGATTAATTCGTTGTCCATTGCTTCATTTGCTATTATTTTCTCCCATTCTGAAGGCTGTCTTTTCACCTTGCTTATAGTTTCCTTTGTTGTGCAGAAGCTTTTAAGTTTAATTAGGTCCCATTTTTTTATTTTTGCTTTTATTTCCAATATTCTGGGAGGTGGGTCATAGAGGATCCTGCTGTAATTTATGTCGGAGCGTGTTTTGCCTGTGTTCTCCTCTAGGAATTGTATAGTTTCTGGTCTTACGTTTAGATCTTTAATTCATTTTGAGTTTATTTTAGTGTATGGTGTTAGAAAGTGTTCTAGTTTCATTCTTTGACAAGTGGTTAACCAGTTTTCCCAGCACCACTTGTTAAAGAGGTTGTCTTTTCTCCATTGTATATTCTTGCCTCCTTTGTCAAAACTAAGGTGTTCATAGGTGCGTGGATTTATCGGTGGGCTTTCTATTGTGTTCCATTGATCTATATTTCTGTCTTTGTGCCGGTACCATATTGTCTTAATGACTTTGGCTTTGTAGAGCCTGAAGTCAGGTAGGTTGATTCCTCCAGTTCCATTCTTGTTTCTCAAGATCACTTTGGCTATTCGAGGTTTTTTTTATTTTTCCATACAAATTGTGAAATTATTTGTTCTAGCTCTGTGAAAAATACCGTTGGTAGCTTGATAGGGATTGCATTGAATCTATAGATTGGTTTGGGTAGTATACTCATTTTCACTATATTGATTCTTCCAATCCATGAACATGGTATATTTCTCCATCTCTGAGTGTCCTCTTTGATTTCTTTCACCAGTGTCTTATAGTTTTATATATATATAGGTCTTTAGTTTCTTTAGGTAGATATATTCCTAAGTATTTTATTCTTTTCATTGCAGTGGTGAATGGAATTGTTTCCTTAATTTCTCTTTCTATTTTCTCATTATTATTGTATAGAAATGCAAGGGATTTCTGTGTGTTGATTTTATATCCTGCAACTTTACTATATTCATTGATTAGCTCTAGTAATTTTCTGGTGGAGTCTTTAGGGTTTTCTATGCAGAGGATCATGTGATCTGCAAACAGAGTTTTACTTCTTATTTTCCATTCTGAATTCCTTTTATTTCTTTTTCTGCTCTGATTGCTGTGGCCAAAACTTCCAAAATTATGTTGAATAGTAGTGGTGAAAGTGGGCACCCTTGTCTTGTTCCTGACTTTAGGGGAAATGCTTTCAACTTTCCACCATTGAGGATAATGTTTGCTGTGGATTTGTCATATATAGCTTTTATCATGTTGAGGTATGTTCCTTCTATTCCTGATTTCTGGAGAGTTTTTATCATAAATGGATGTTGAATTTTGTCAAAGGCTTTCTCTGCATCTATTGAGATAATAATATGGCTTTTATTTTTTAAGTTGTTAATGTGGTATGTTACACTGATTGATTTGTGGATATTGAAGAATACTTGTATCCCTGGGATAAAGCCCACTTGGTCATGATGTATGATCTTTTTAATATGTTGTGGGATTCTGATTGGTAGAATTTTGTTAAGGATTTTTGCATCTATGTTCATCAGCGATATTGGCCTGTGGTTTTCTTTTTTTGTGGCCTCTTTGTCAGGTTTTGGTATTAGGGTGATGGTGGCCTCATAGAATGAGTTTGGAAGTTTACCTTCCTCTGCAATTTTCTGGAAGAGTTTAAGTAGGATGGGTGTTACCTCTTCTCTAAATTTTTGGTAGAATTCAGCTGTGAATCCGTCTGGACCTGGGCTTTTGTTTGCTGGAAGATTTCTGATTGCAGTTTTAATTTCTGTGCTTGTGATGGGTCTGTTAAGATTTTCTATTTCTTCCTGGTCGAGTTTTGGAAAGTTGTACTTTTCTAAGAATTTGTCCATTTCTTCCAAGTTGTCCATTTTATTGGTATATAATTGTTGATAGTAGTCTCTTATGATCCTTTGTATTTCTGTGTTGTCTGTTGCGATCTCTCCATTTTCATTTATAATTTTATTGACTTGATTTTTCTCCCTTTGTTTCTTTAATGAGTTTGGCTAATGGTTTGTCAATTTTATTTATCCTCTCAAAGACCCAGCTTTTGGCTTTGTTGATTTTGCTATGGTCTCTTTCATTTCTTTTGCATTTATTTCTGCCCTAATTTTTAAGATTTCTTTCCTTCTACTAACCCTGGGGTTCTTCATTTCTTCCTTTTCTAGTTGCTTTAGGAATAGAGTTAGGTTATTTATTTGACTTTTTTCTTGTTTCTTGAGGTATGCCTATATTGATTTGAACCTTCCTCTTAGCACTGCTTTTACAGTGTCCCACAGGTTTTGAGTTGTTGTGTTTTCATTTTCATTCGTTTCTATGCAAATTTTGATTTCTTCTGTGATTTGTTGGTTATTCAGCAGCGTGTTGTTCAGCCTCCCTATGTTGGAATTTTTAATAGTTTTTCTCCTGTAATTGAGATCTAATCTTACTGCATTGTGGTCAAAAAAGATGCTTGGAATTATTTCTTTCTTTTTTTTTTTTTTTTTGATTTTACCAAGGCTAGATTTATGGCCCAGGATGTGATCTATCCTGGAGAAAGTTCTGTGTGCACTTGAGAAAAAGGTGAAATTCATTGTTTTGGGATGCAATGCTCTATAGATATCAACTAGGTGTAACTGGTCTATTATATCATTTAAAGTTTGTGTTTCTTTGTTAATTTTCTGTTTAGTTGATCTATCCATAGGTGTGAGTGGGGTATTAAAGTCTCCCATTATTATTGTGTTATTGTTAATTTCCCCTTTCATACTTGTTAGCATTTGTCTTACATATTGTGGTGCTCCTCTATTGGGTGCATATATATTTATAATTGTTATATCTTCTTCTTGGATTGATGCTTTGATCATTATGTAGTGTCCTTCTTTGTCTCTTTGCACAGCCTTTGTCTATTTTATCGGATATGAGTATTGCTTCTCCTGCTGTCTTTTGGTCTATTTGAGTGGAATATCTTTTTCCAGCCCTTCACTTTCAGTCTGTATGTGTCCCTTGTTTTGAGGTGGGTCTCTTGTAGACAGCATATATAGGGGTCTTGGTTTTGTATCCATTCATCCAGTCTTTGTCTTTTGGTTGGGGCATTCAAACCATTTACATTTAAGATAATTACTGATAAGTATCATCCCGTTGCTATTTACTTTATTGTTTTGCGTTTGAGTTTATACACCCTTTTTGTGTTTCCTGTCTAGAGAAGATTCTTTAGCATTTGTTGGAGAGCTGGTTTGGTGGTGCTGAATTCTCTCAGCTTTTACTTGTCTGTAAAGCTTTTGATTTCTCCTTCATATTTGAATGAGATCCTTGCTGGGTACAGTAATCTGGGCTGTAGGTTATTTTCTTTCATCACTTTAAGTATGTCCTGCCATTCCCTCCTGGTCTGAAGAGTTTCTATTGAAAGAATAGCTTTTAATATTTGTTCTTTGTGTTTGATCTTTGTTAATTTGATTAACATGTGCCTTGCCGTGTTTTGCCTTGAACTTATCCTGTTTGGGACTCTCTGGGTTTCTTGGACATGGGTGATGATTTTCTTCACCATTTTAGGGAAGTTTTCAACTATTATCTCCTCAAGTATTTTCTCATGGTCTTTCTTTTTGTCTTCTTCTACTTGGAGTCCTATGATTTGAATGTTGGGGCGTTTAACATTGTCCTGGAGGTCTCTGAGATTGTTCTCATTTCTTTTAATTTGTTTTTCCCTCTCTGATTCATTTATTTCTACCATTCTATCTTCTACCTCACTAATCCTATCTTCTGCCTCCGTTATTCTACTATTTATTCCCTCCAGAGTGTTTTTCATATCATTTATTGCATTGTTCATTATATATTGACTCTTTTTTATTTATTCTGTCCTTAAGTGCTTTATAGTTATTGCAATTTCAGCTAAGTAGGGGCAAAAATATATATTATACTGTCATGATTACATATGTTAAAGGGATTTAACAGGAATAATAAAATATTCTCTTAGAGTTGACAGTATCTTTTAAAATTATTTATTTTATTTTTCTCTAGCTATATAACATATACTTGCCAATTGTAAAAAAAAAAAAATTTACTTTTATCACTCAGTATATCATGGACATCTTTCAGGACAGTGATATTGATCAATAATGTGTGTGTGTGTGTGTGTGTGTAACAAATGCAGATTTACTGTACAGTTTTAGCACATGAATATACCATCTACAATATAAATACATTATCAGAAATATAGTAAAAATCTGTGCAACTCAATTATAAATAATAAATATCTATTAAGGCACAGTCAAGAAAATACAAACCACATAATAATATCAACATAGAAAATTTAATATGAAATAATTGTTTAATCAGAGAGTTGGAAAGGGGAAAAAGATACCCTGGTGTTTCATAAGAGTCATAATAACAGAAAAAAAAAAAAAAAAAGCACTAATGATCCAGGACTGGGAGAACAGAGAGAAAGATGGGATGAGAAATTAGAAGCCTAACAGAGGAGGTAACCAAACTGGGAGCTCTGAGTAGGTAGGGCTTACTGTTGAGGACTTTCAAGCTCAGAAGAGGTTCTGGTGAAATGGTACTCCAGACCTCTGGGGAGTGCTGCTGGCTTGTTGGTGTTTGTACCTCTAGGGGAATGTGATGAAGCTGGGTCTAGGAGTGTGTGAGAGAAGGCCTGCAACGTGGAACCAAATGCCTACTTATAGAGCAAAGCCACATCCGTGAGGTAATGGTAACTGGAACAGGATGAAAACCAGGAGAGGGCCCTTCACATTTCCTTTTAAATCTCCCTATAAGCATTGTCTACAGAAGTGAGCTGGTAAATCACAGAAGGTGCTATTGGAGCCCAGCAGCAGTGCCACAGGCAGAGTGTGAAAAAGCAGAATCGAAGCTGCAAGGCCTTCACACATGTGAGTGTCTCATGTCAAGTCCCAGCGGTACTGGGGTTGTTGCTCAATCCCCACATTAAAAGAAATTCTACTGTGCCTAAAGTCAGGTCTGGCTTAGTTTCCAGAGTCCCTTCTATTTGAATTTCTGAAGGACAGTTATCCCTGTTAGCAGAGAGATGGATCTGTTTATTGTGTGCCAAAGCCCCTGAGAATAATTATAGATGTGCATGCTTGGTCTAAAGCCCACTCGCCTTTTCCTTTTCCTTGAATTTCTTAAGCCTTCCTAGTATCTTTGGAAAAGACATGTTTGATATTTTCCCGGAGACAGACTCTTGTACAATTAAAAATAAGTATGCTATGTTACTTTTTAGGAATTTGCAACCAAAATGTTAAAAAGTTCTCAGAGAAGCTGAAGTATATCATCACAGACACTTGCTGCATCATCTCATGATTACCAAGCTCTAATAGGTGTACCATGGCCTCCACAAGTGGCATTGTCAAGAGGGGCTTGAAAGAAAGAGCAGGAAGTTTTTAGTAGGAAAGGGGTAAATGACTTTATGCTACAAAGTGCTGTGTTGTTAAAAGTATGCATACACAATTTTAATCTAGTTTGAAAAAGGATCCCTGTCCTAATATTAAGAATTCAGACTATGGTGTCATATGAAGTGAAGTTAAGCATCTGTCTATTTCCTGGGAGAAAAATTTCCCTGCTTTAATGTGACTTTACAAATGTATAGGGATATTTGTACAACATGGATATAGTCTGCAAAGAGATCCACAAGGTCATGTCTACACCAGCAATAATATATGCTCTGTTTACAAAACTTAGGCAGGTGAACCTCCATTATGTTTACTGAGGTCCTCCCAGTTACTACTCTACAGAAATCAGGGATGCTTTTTCCTGAAATATCTCTTACCATCCACAGAAAAAGGTGGTTCAGAAAGTCTAGACAGTCTTTGACTTATTTTTTGTCATGTGAAGATACATCTTAAAATCAAGATTTTGCATTGTAAAAAATGCCCAAAGCTTTGTGTGGAATAAAGTGGATGTAATATACAGAAATTCATGAGTAATTAATATTTTAAAGCCTAGGTAGAAAAAAATCTATTCTATTTGAGACAATGGAAGCATTAGTTTTTTTTTCTTAATGTTTTACCTTGTTCTTATTAATCTTTTATTTTTTGACTAAGATATCCAAATTATTCTCACTGGCAGATATGCATGAGTATATATAAGTGTGCATGCATGTGTGTGCATGCTATGTTGCTTCAGTCATGTCCAACTCTTGGCAACCTTATGAACTGTAGCCTGCCAGGCTCCTGTGTTCATGGGATTCTCCAAGCAAGAATACCGGAGTTGCCAACCCTCCTCCAGAGGATCTTCCCAACCTACGGATTGAACCCTTGTCTCTTATGTCCTGAGCATTGGCAGATGGGTTCTTTACCACTAGCACTGCCTGGCAACCCATTAGTGTGCATATGAGAGCAAAAATAAGAAAAGAGGGCCATCAGTGTGGTATGGTAGCATTTACTCAGCATCTGTGGTCAGGATTCCTCATTCATTCATCAATCAATTAATATTTTGTTATCACTGCTGCTGCTGCTAAGTCGCTTCAGTCGTGTTCGACTCTCTGCAATCCCGTAGATGGCAGCCCACCAGGCTTCCCTGTCCCTGGGATTCTCCAGGCAAGAACACTGGAGCGGGTCGCCATTTCCTTCTCCAGTGCAGGAAAGTGAAAAGTGAAAGTGAAGTCACTCAGTCGTGCCTGACTCATGGTGACCCCATGGACCGCAGCCCACCAGGCTCCTCTGCCCATGGGATTTTAGAGGCAAAAATACTGGAGTGGGTTGCCATATAAGCTAAAAAGATATTAGGACATAAAAAAGGTTTCTGCCACTTTTATGAGACATTATAAGAAGGGGGCATAGGAGAGGTGTTGGATAACAGCTCTGATAGAATATCAGAGAAAGAAGATAATACAATTTCACAAGGCAGAAAGAAATATTAAGGGTAATTCCTTGGAGAATGAGTATATTTTTAGTAAGTAGGCATATAGGCAAAGAGCACAGTACAATGAAGAAAGGAAATCCCCAGGACACACAGAGAATGACAGAGTTCTTGTTTAGTTGGAGGTCAAGCTGCATGAAGAAGAGCAGTGGGAGATAAGGCTGCTTCCCGAGAGTGGAGGGTCTTGAAATCTGCATTAACAAGGCCCTAGTGTACCATAACGGAGAAGGTAATGGCAACCCACTCCAGTACCCTTGCCTGGAAAATCCCATGGATGGAGGAGCCTGGTAGGCTGTAGTCCATGGGGTCGCAATGAGTCAGACATGACTGAGAGGCTTCACTTTCACTTTTCACTTTCATGCATTGGAGAAGGAAATGGCAACCCACTCCAGTGTTCTTGCCTGGAGAATCCCAGGGATGGAGGAGCCTGGTGGGCTGCCATATATGGGGTCTCACAGAGTCGGACACTACTGAAGCTACTTAGCAGCAGCAGCAGCAGCAGCAGCAGCAGCAGCAGCAGCAGTGTACCATTGGCAATGAAGCATTTAGATCCAAATGCAGGGAAAGGAAAGCAGGGAGAATGAATATTATGAGACTTCTCAATGGATGGTTACTTTAGAGTTTCAGGAGGTTAAAAAGATTTATAGAAGCAACAGAAATGGATAACATAGAAAAGACTTCACTCTTCATTTTGTACAAATCCTGGGATTCTTCCTGCTGTCCTTGGAGTCCTTTCACTTGCAATAATGGCATATGGCCTGAGGCTTAAAGCCTTTGTCAGCTGGTCTGGAGGTCACTGTTGGTAGTCTTTTTACCATATGCTTTTTCATATCTTTTTACCATATGGTCTTTCTTTCCTTATTCTCTTCTACTTTGCCTAGTTTTATTATTTTTACTTTTCCTGTCATAATTTTTGGATAGTGGAATACAGTCCTTATCTGGCCTGGATTTCTGATCTAGCATCATTTTGAAGCATTCTGCCACCCCTTCTAGGAGGGTATTTGTGCATTTCTGATCATAAGTGCTCAGACTGTTTGTAATACCTGTTACTGGAAGCAAGAGAAGTAGTCTGAAAGGAAGTGAGGAAGGGAAACACAAATACAGGACAGAATGAAGTTTAAAAGATTGATGAAAAGGTGTGGAAAGCCAGTTTATCCTACCTCAAAATTGTGTGGAATGCTGGCCACACAAAGTGAGTTGATACTGAGAGTTGGATGATAGACCAGGAAATGAGATGATAATCTCTACATTAAATTGCTAAGTAAGTGGTTTGGGGAAATAAAGAGTAAATTTAGTTGAGATGAGCTTGCATCTTCTGGAAGTCCCTGGTACTCACAAGGTACAAGTGCCTCAGCTATCCTGAATCTTCTATTCTCAGTCCAGAACGAGTCCATGTTTGCCTAAGCTGAATTTAGTAGTAGAACAAAATCAAGTGTGTGCCATAAGTTTCAGTTTTTCTTCAAGGGGGCTAGAAGGCCTGGTGTGTATGGCAGTGACATTTATCCCTTCCTTAATGGAACCTCCACTTTCTGGGGTGCTAATACTCTGAGCCTAAGGACTTCACACCTTCTGAAAGATAAAATGCAGGCTTTTCTGAAACCTGTTATTATTTCCTCCTCTTTGGTTTTTCTTGAGATTGGAAAAGATTTGTTAGCCAATTATGATGAAAACCAGCCAATTAGCTAAGTCCCTATTAACTTCTTATGCCTAAGGGCAGAGATAAAAGGAAAGAAATCTTGCTCAATATATTGAGGTTTCTCATGTCTCCTGTTTGGCAATTGCTAAGTATGACTGTTGTTTCTCTCCATTCTTACACAAAGGGAAGACTATCATTTACATTATATTCCTGGCTATACTCAGATCTTTTCAGTCAGCCAAGAAATTTGGAAAGTGAGTCCAGGCAGGCAGTCTTTCTTTATCTTGCCACATTGAAAATAGATGTTATAAAACAGTTTAACAGATAATTCTTGGAAGGATTAAAATTTGGCCCAAACAAGCAGTCTTTAATTTTTTTTTTTTTTTCAATTGTGAAAGTACAACCTGCTCATTGTGAAAAGCTTGGGACATATGGACATATTTGCATATACGGTAATATTCATCTATAATGGACTATCCAGAGGTAAGTTCTATCCAGATTTTGGTTTGTCTTCCACTTCATTGCAAATTTTTTATGTATTTCAAACAATATTCTATATAAAATTTATGTTAAAGACTACACAAATATTCTTTATGTGGATGCACCTTATTTATTAAAATTTTTCCCTACTATTGTTGTGCATTTAGGTTTTTTTTAGTGCTTCATTATTATGCATTATGTTCTGGTGAAGACCTATTCACAGATTATGTTTGATTTTTAAATATAGTTTGTGGTTTCTAAACTAATAATATTAATAAGTATAGACTCTCTTCTGGTAAAGTTGAGGTGGGACCTGGTTGCTGGCAATGCATGTCAGCGTCCACATATTGGTCAAACCCTCAAGGCTGATGCACAGATTCTCAAATCAGGAAGCATAATATTCCTGGTATATCCACAGCTCATCTGGCCTTTGGGACTTGCTGTTTCTCATGAAAATAGCACAGGATGATGAATAAGTCATCTTGGTAGTCTACTTTATAATGGGAAAATTGGGAAACCCACTCCCCAAACCCTGCCCCCAATAGCTGAACTATTTTTCTTTTTTGAGATTCTGAAATTTGGGAATGTTTATCTGAGGTTTCCTTGATGGAAAAGGAATTAGAACAAAAGAAGATGACTAAACTTAAGGGCTACAAGTTCTGGTGAAATATTGCTACCTCCACTGAGAAATACCCCTCTGTGCTTCTCTCATGTGACAGGACAGGAAGCAAAATCTGAATGTTAGCTTCTTTGATTTATTCCTCCTTATCAACCAACCCATTAAGCTATCATTATTCAGATTGCATTGCTGTGAATTTAGAAGACCAATTTTCCCCCATTATATGTTAATTTTATCAGCTGATTTGTTTGTTTGTTTGCAATTTTTATGGTCTATGAACAACCTGCATTGTAAGCACCTGGGCTGCTTGTTGATAATGCAAATTGCTGGATCCCACATAGCTTTATTTAACCCAAATCTCTGGTGTGAGGTCCCTAACCGGTTCTTTGGACAACATTTGGTTTGTGTGTTTATGTAAAGGTTAAGAATCAAGATGAGTGATATCACGTGGAATTTAAGTTTAAGAGATGCAGGTTACAGAGCCAGATTGCCTGGCATTGAATCCAGGCCTGACTTCATACTAGCTGTGAAACAATCTCCCTGAGCTTGTTTCCTCACCTGTTAAATAATTCACATTATAGGACTGTTGTGAGGATTAAACTGAAACAGGGCCTAGAATTGAGTTAGCAGTTAACAATAAACCATTAGGCCAAGTCTCCATTTATAACAGCATATAAAGACCTTTGACCCTTTAACATTTTACCCTGATTCCTTCTTTTTTTCCCGAAACATTAATATACTCCCTTATTTACTTTCTGAACCAATATCAACTGAGTGCCTCTTATGCTCATAACTTCTTCTTATTCCATGATATTAACACTTTATCATTACACTAAGGGTCTGTTGGTATATGTTCATATGTGTGTGTGTGTGTTAGTTGCTCTATTGTGTCCAACTCTTTTTGACCCCATGGTCTGACCCTGGAAATCTCTAGGCAAGAATAATGGAGTGGGTTGTCATTCTGTTCTCCAGGGGATCTTCCCAACCTAGGGATCTAATCTGGGTCTCCTGCATTGCAGGCAGATTCCTAACTGTCTGAGCTACCAGGAAGCACTGGTTTATGTTCATAGCTATCAGTAGTTCATCACCTCTGATTACTTCTGGATTTGGGTTTTCTTCCAACTTTCTAGTAGATCAAAAAATGTAAAGAGTTGCCTCCTTCCAAGAGAATAGGTTCAGTTCAGTTCAGTTCCTCAGTCGTGTCTGACTTTTTGTGACCCCATGGACTGCAGCACGCCAGGCCTCCCTGTCCATCACTAACTCCTGGAGTTTACTCAAACTCATGTCCATTGAGTCGGTGATGCCATCCAACCATCTCATCCTCTGTCATCCCCTTCTCCTCCTGTCGTCAATCTTTTCCAGCAATGGGGTCTTTTCAAATGAGTCAGTTCTTCCCATAAGGTGCCCAAAGTATTGGAGTTTCAGCTTTAGCATCAGTCCTTCCAATGAATATTCAGGACTGGTTCCAAATAGGGAAAGGAACATGTCAAGGCTGTATATTATCACCCTGCTTATTTAACTTATATGCAGAGTACATCATGAGAAATGCTGAACTGAATGAATCGCAAGCTGGAAACAAGATTGCATGGGGAAATATCAATAACCTCAGATATGTAGATAACACCACCCTTATGACAGAAAGTGAAGAAGAACTAATGAGACTCTTAAAGAAAGTGAAAGAGGAGAATGAAAAAGTTGGCTTAAAACTCAACATTCAGAAAACTAAGATCATGGCATCTGGTTCCATCACTTCATGTCAAATAGATGGGGAAACAGTGCAAACAGTGACAGACTATTTTCTTGGGCTCTGATGGTGATTGCTGATCACTGCTGATGGAGACTGCAGCCATGAAATTAAGACACTTGCTCCTTGGAAGAAAAGTTATGACCAATTTAGACAGCATATTAAAAGGCAGAGACCTTACTTTGCCAACAAATGTCCATCTAGTCAAAGTTGTGGTTTTTCCAATTGGCATGTATGAATATGAGAGTTGGACTGTAAAGAAAGATGAGCACCGAAGAATTGATGCTTTTGAACTGTGGTGTTGGAGAAGACTCTCGAGAGTCCTTTGGACTGCAAGGAGATCCAACCAGTCTATCCTAAAGGAAATCAGTCCTGAAGAGAATAGGTTGTGCATTTTTATGTTTAGTGACCCAGAGTTTGCACAGGAGTTTTTTTGTTAAACTGCCAAATTGTTGATGAACTTGTATACATTTATATCAGAGAGTAATGGAACTGAGTGTTTTGAGAAAATGTTTTAGAACCCTCAAAGTGTTACAAAAGTGAGGATTTTGCTGATTTTCCAATGCATAAGCAAAAGCAGGAGGTGGTGGTTAGAACTTGGAGCTGAGGCTCAGGGTGTTTACAGAGGAAGCTTTTAAGAATCTAGTCATTGTTGATTATATTTCTAATCACTCCTTGCTGACTTTCCTAGGCATCTCAGCTTTTTTTTTTTTTTTAATCTATTTAGTTTTCACTGAAGGATAATCGCTTTACAGTATTGTGTTGGTTTCTGCCATACATCAGCATGAATCAGCCATAGTTTATACATATGTCCCCTCCCTCTTGTACCTTTCTCCCACTTCCCACCCATCTCACCACTGTAGGTTGTCACAGATCCCTGGTTTGAGTTCCCTGAGTCATATAGCAAATTCCCACTGGTTATCTATTTTAAATATGGTAGTGCGTGTGTGTGTGTGTATATATATATATATTTCCACATTACTCTCTCCATTCATCCCACTCTCTACTTCCCTGCTGCCATCTCCCGCTCCACTCCATGATGCCTGGGTCCATAACTCTGTTCTATGTCTACATCTCCACTGCTGCCCTGCAAATGGTTTCATCAGTACCATCTTTCTAGATTATATATATATATATATATATATGTGTGTGTGTGTGTGTGTATATATATATATTAATATATGATACTTGTTTTTTTCTTTTTGACTGACTTCATTCTGTATAATAGGCTCTAGGTTCATCCACCTCATTAACACTGGCTCAAATGTGCTCCTTTTCATAGCTGAATAATATTTCATTGTATATATGTATCACAGCATTTTTATCCATTCATCTGTCAGTGGACATCTAGGTTGCTTCCATGTCCTAGCTATTTTAAATATTGCTTCAGTGAAATTTGAGGTACATGTGTCTTTTTCAATTGTGGTTTTCTCAGGGTATATGCCCAGTAGTGGGATTATTGGGTCATATTGTAGTTTTATCCCTAGTTTTTTAAGGACTCTCTATACTGTCTTCCATAGTGGCTGTATCAGTTTACATTCCAACCTACAGTGCCAGTTGCATCTAGACTTTTAAGTGAAAATGCTCTTTTAATCTTATCTCACTCTGAACTCCTGTTTTCTCCAGGCACTTCAAGTTCTTCTCAGAAAAGACTAGGGAGTTGCCAACAATAATGAGGAAAGTTCAGGTTCTCACTGTTTCAAAAAGATTTTGGAATTTAATGTCCTGAGCCATTGACTTGAGAGAGTCTTCTAAGCTAGATCAGTTTCTAAAAGAATGTTTCACTTAGATCAGTGTGAATTTCTTTTGCTGTATTGCCATGGATCCCTGGAGAGGCCTAAGTTGGAGTATGGTTTATTAAGCACCTCACTTTTTCTTAAACCATGATAAAAAGGCCAGCCTTCATGCCACCTATTTGAGCAAGCATCACAGCGTAATCTGTTACTTGTACTTACTACTCAAACCTGAGTCGTACTGCCAGGAGAACAAAATTGTACTGAATTGCAGAGATCATACTGACTAAGAACGTACTAGTCATTGTAAGTATGTTGCAACTTAAACATGAATAATTAAGAAATCAGGATAGTATAATAGTTTAAAAAGCACCTTTATTTTAATTATAATTGAATCTTTGTACAGTGCTCTGTGAAAATGAGAAATGTTTTTAAAAATGGAAACATAAGTACCAGCTTGAGTAGGCATTATTTTATGTTCTAAAGCCATATTGGCCAGTGGTCTTCTGTGGTGGTGCCACTACTTCTTTTTTCAATATTATCATTTGATGCAACCTTCAGTCTACCTTCTGTGATTAGTACAAGGATGGATCAAATGTATGCTATGGCTATATTTTCAAAAGCTCAGAGCATACCATGACCACAGAGACAGAAATAAGTAAAATGCTTCTCTGTATCCTTAGTGCCTGACTCATGAAATTCCTTTATTCCTTTTTCTACTGCCTATTGTGAGTCTACAACATTTCTGTCCTTTATTGTGCCTGTTAGGTAGTTAGAACAGAAAACAAAACAAAACAAAACAAAACAAGGAGTCCAAAATAGCGGTGGCTAAAAGACAAAGAAAGGGATAAGCCCGTGAAAATGGGACAAAAGAAAATCCTTGTACCCATAGTGAGAGCGTCAGGTGAAACAAATACATCCCCTTCTTGGCTAGCCAAATTTGCATGGGGTAGGCTTAGGGGGTGAAGGAGACAAACGTATAAAAAGAGGAAGTCAAGATGTATGGAGGCTTCTCCTTTAGGGTCGGCCCACCCTCATGCCTCGAGGATGTACTATCCTTTGCTTGCTGAATGAAACTGAGCTGTAACACTGGTCTGCCACTTCAAAGTTTTGCTGGGGTGAGACAGAACTGAGGAAGTTGCACACTTCACCAACACATCTGGTACTATTTCTTGGATTTAGCCGTCTGAAACAATCTCGGCTCAGCCCCTGTGAGGCAGAAGCCAAGCACAGCTAAAGCCCAACTTGCAAAAGCTCACATGGTAGAAGCTAGACGGGAAAGAAATTCAGTGCAGTGGAAGTGACAAGAAGCCTAGTGTGCTAGAAACTGGGACAACAAAAACGAACTCAGCAGAAAGCGCACATGGCTCAGTCTCAGATTCCAGAAGACCTCTGGTTAAGTTAGGAGGTCCTTGCCCCTATGGCTGGAGGGACATATGGCTAACAAAATCTTAATCCTTTACAATCTCTTGTTTCTTGTCTCGAATCCCCTGGGAACAGTTGAGCAGCAGTGGGTGCAATTGAGGGACTCTGGCAGGGGCTACTCCCCAGTGTGTCCTGAAGGCTTTTCTATCTGCTGTTCCTTAGTAGCTATTGACCAAATGGGTGAGGGTTCTTCTGTCCTTAATCTTCTTTGTGTCATCAAGCCAGCGAAAATTATTGGCACTGGTCAGGTATTTAGCAGTTTTTCTGGCAAGTTATGAAAGGGGTTCCTTGGCATGTTTTTCCCACTGCATCTTACTCCCATCCTTCAGCTCTTCTCTCCATCTGGGCCACTGCTTACAAAGTATTGGGCAGGTCATCATCTTTCCAAAAGGGGAAAAGTTGTATTTGAAACTGTTTGCCTAAGATTGGGACTCAAACTCACGTGGCAGGGACTCTGTGCTATGCTTAGTCACTCAGTCATTTCTGGCAGGGATTTGAACCCGGCCAAACCCATGGTGCCTGGTTTCAGGACCTAATGAAGCTCAGGTTCATAATATCTTATTACAAAAGGAATTCAGTGAGAGACTCAGAGATAAGTAAGAGGTAGATTTGTTAGGATTCAGAGAGAAGCATACTGCACAGGCAGTGGGCCATCTCAAAGAGTGAATGTGACAGCCATGAAATGTGGTGTGATTAGTTTTTTTATGGGCTGGGTAATTTCATATGGTAATGAGTGGGAAGATCATTCTAAAAATTGGGGAACCACCCACTACTTGGTCTTTTGATAACACCTTGGAACTCTCAAGACACCTCTGGGTGTGTCATTTAGCTTGCAGACTGATGATCAAGGTTTAGTTGAATTTGAATTGTCTGTCATCTTGGACCCATTTGATTTTAATCAGTTTATATTATGCCCTTGGGCTATTTCATTCTTTCAAAAGTTGTGCCCTTCCCCCTTCCATCCTATTTTATGCTCTTTTCATGAGCACTGGTCCCACAATGTTGGCTCTACAGTCTTCTGGAGGGACAACCAGAAAATAGCTGGCCCTTGGGAGGGGAAATACTGTATAATATCCAACCCCTCTAGAGATACAGGCCTTCATCTTCCGTGTTTCTACAACACGTGCAACAATAGCATCTCTCAGTGAACCCGCTAGGGCAGGAGACAGGCACACAATGCCTGATAGAAGTCCATCTGCTGGCATCCCTTCAAAGGCAACTGGGCTTCCAGGGATAATGTTTGCCACTTTAGGAGTTAACCCTGCAGGCTGTTTGGGCCCAAACCCTTATACCACCCTTCTCCTAAAGTTACAAACATACCCCTCAGTCAAATCTCTACTCCACTTTTATGGAACATCTGGTCTGTTGCCTCTTATCAATTTGTCCTTAGGCAACTTACTAACCCCTTCAACCAGGACCCTGTCCCCCTGTAAGCAACATCTCTCCACCCCACTTATTATTAAAATACTCTTAATGCCCTTAACAGGACCAGATAACCCACTCCTTTGTCATTACTTCTGTTACTACCTAAAGTGGGTCTATGACAATGAAATGTTTACCATTGGAAACACCATAAACTGCTCTTATGGAGGACTAGGGGAAAAAAATCAGTGACTTACATTACCTCAGAGCAATAAGAGGATAAGGCTTATGGCTGTTTTGCCAGGTTTGCAGTCTCAGGGCACAGGCTTTGATTGCTTTACAACATGGTATCTATTCCCATCTGTGATGGACAAACCTGCAATGAGTTAAGATTATAACCCCTTAATCCTACCCAGCACTGGTCATGCTGGAGAACTTGGGGATGCCCAACTCCAGTCTGGGGGTACCAGGAGGTCGACCTGCCTTGACTTGCATAGGGATCTGGTCCTCAGAAGGTTGCCACACCCCAACCTTCTCAGGGATCTGCCAGTTCAGGGGTCACAGGAGGTCAACATGCCTCAACCTGCCCAGGGATTCAATCTCCAGGAGGATGTCACACCTCAGGCTGTCTGGGGATCTTCACCCTGCTCCAGGGAGGCCTGGCTCTCAGGTTGCAACAGTACTGGGTAGGATAAGCCTCAGAAAGACTTACCACCCATGGAAATAGAAGGAAGCCTATTAGTTGTGGGACTGTGCCCGGTCTCAGCAATAACTCAGGACTCCAGTGAGAACCCCATTGCCTTTTTGGAAAGAGGCCTCCAAAAGTTTACCAATCTGGACTTATACTCTTACTAGGCAAGGTGATTTTAGAGGACAAATTTATTCCCCAATGCGCATCAGAAATCAGGATAAAGTTACGGCAGCTACGGCAGCAGGGGTCCTGCTTTTGATTAGATGGTCCAGACACCCACCAATACCTTTTATAACAGAGAACAGGAGAGGGAGGTCAAGGCCCAGGAAAGAGACATAAGGAAAGAGACAAAGCATGCCCAGACAGGGCTTCCCTGGCTGCTTTCCAGGGAAGCCCTATGGCAAACCCTAAGTCCTTGAAGGACAAGGCAGGAAGCAAGTGCCTAATCTGTAGACAGGCAGGACATTGGTCCAAAGAGTGTCCAAACTGTGACAGGTCTCCTAAAATGGATTGCTTCGAATGCCATCAATTGGGACATTGGGTGGCATTCTGCCCTGGAGACACAAGAGCCTCAAGGTTAAGCATGAAACCTTCCCTCATGATGGTTCAAAAGGACTGAAGCGGTTCACTCCAGCCAGCCCACCTCTCACAGATAACCATCACAGAGCTGGAGCCAAGGGCGCACCAGGATGTGGCAGGTAGGTCCAAAAATTTCTTGGTTGACAGAGGGGCTACCTATTCTGTCCCGACCTCCAACTCTGGACCTCCTACTCTGGAGCCTTCTCCTCCCAAACTTGATCATTTTGGGTGCTACAGGAAAAACAACTGCAAAAAGATTCACCTGAACACTTCTTTATTGCTGGGATGGACAGTTTCCCACCAATTGCAGATAGTCCCTGAGTGTCCTACTCCCGTATTGGGAAGAGATCTTTCCCTGCATTTGAAATATTGCAGCTATTGCAGTCCTGATAGAAGATGCTTTAAAATTCTCTTTTGGGAGTAAAATGGCTATTTTTACCAGCTACCAAGAGAAACAGCTCCTGAATGGGAAAGGCCACTTATGGATGTCTGATCAAAGAATCCTCAGATATCAAGTAGTGCTGATGGAAAATCCAGGCCTGACTGTATCCCCTTGTGAGGTTCTTAACACAGCCACTCCCCTGCCTACCCCCAAGAGCTCTCTCCCCTTTCACTCTTGCCTAGAAACTTTGGACAAAACCCAGAAAGTGATGGTCAGAAGACCCTCTGACGAATCCTGAGAAAATCTCGTACACTGATGGAAGCAGTTTTGTCTTGGATGGAAAAAGAAGAGCTGGGTATGCAGTAGTCTCCAAATTTGAGACCATAGAGGCTAAACCTTTGCCACCAGGTACTTCAGCCCAATAAGCTGAGTCATTGCCCTGGTTTGAAGCTTTAGAGTTGGGAAAAGGAAAAAGTAGACATTTACACTGACTCCAAATATGCCTTTCTGGTGCTACATGCACATGCTGCTATTTGGAAAGAAAGAGGTCACTTGACCACCCAGGGGCTCACAATCAAATATGGTGATTAAATCCTTAGGCTCTTGGAAGCAACACATGTGCCCACTAAGGTTTCAGTCTCCGATTGTAAATGACACCAAAAAGGGAGCATGGAAGTGGCACGAGGGAAACAAGCAGCTGCTCAGACTGCTAAGAGAGGAAAATTACAGAACAATGACCTAATAAGGGTTGCACCTTAGATCAACAGACTAATTTGCCAGAAACTCCTTCATATACTGAAATTCAGTTCAGTTGCTCAGTCGTGTCCAACTCTTTGCAACCCCATGGACTGCAGCACGCCAGGGCTCCCTGACCATAATCAACACCCAGAGTTTACTCAGACTCATGTCCATTGAGTCGGTGAGGCCATCCAAACATCTCATCCTGTCATCACCTTCTTCTCCCGCCTGCAATCTTTCTTTTCAAATTAGGGTCTTTTCAAATGACTCAGTTCTTCACATCAGGTGGCCAAATATTGGAGTTTCAGCTTCAACACCAGTCCTTGCAATGAATATTCAGGACTGATTTCCTTTAGGATGGACTAGTTGGATCTCCTTGCAGTTCAAGGGATTCTGAAGAGCCTTCTCCAATATCCCAGTTCAAAAGCATCAGTTTTTCAGTGCTCAGCTTTCTTTATAGTCCAACTCTCACATCTGTACATGACTACTGGAAAAACCATAGCTTTGAATAGACAGAGCTTTGGTGGCAAAGTAATGTCTCTGCTTTTTAATATGCTGTCCACATTTCTTCCAAGGAGCAAACGTCTTTTAATTTCATGACTGCAGTCACCTTCTGCAGTGATTTTGGAACTCAAGAAAATAACTTCTTTCACTGTTTCCATTGCTTGTCCATTTATTTGCAATGAAGTTATGGGACCAGATGCCATGATCTTAGTTTTCTGAATCTTGAGTTTTAACCAACTTTTTCACTCTCCTCTTTCAGTTTCATCAAGATGTTCTTTAGTTCTTCACTTTCTGCCATAAGGGTGGTGTCATGGGCATATCTGAGGCTGTTGATATTTCTCCCTGAAATCTTGATTCCAGCTTGTGCTTCATCTAGCCCAGCAATTATCATGATGTACTCTGCATATAATTTAAATAAGCAGGGTGACAATATACAGCCTTCACGCATTCCTTTCTCAATTTTTAACCAGTCTGTTGTTTGATTTCAAGTTCTAACTGTTGCTTCCTGACCTGCATACATATTACTCAAGAGACAGGTCAGGTGGTCTGGTATTCCCTTCTCTTTCAGAATTTTCCATAGTTTGTTGTGATCCACACAGTCAAAGGCTTTGGCATACTCAATAAAGCAGAAGTAGATGCTTTTCTGGATTCTCTTCCTTTTTGGACGATCCAGTGGATGTCGGCAATTTGATTTCTGGTTCCTCTGCATTTTCAGAATCCATCTTGAACATCTGAAAGTTTGCGGTTCGTGTACTATTGAAGCTTAGCTTGGAGAATTTTGAGCATTACTTTACTAGCATGTGAGGTGAGTGTGATTGTGTGGTAGTTTGAGCATTCTTTGGCATTTCCTTTCTTTGGGATTGGAATGAAAACTGACCTTTCCAGTCCTGTGGCCACTGCTGAGTTTTCCAAATTTGCTGGCATATTGAGTGCAGCACTTTCACAGCATCATCTTTCAGGATTTGAAATAGCTCAACTGGAATTCAATCATCTCCACTAGCTTTGTTCATAGTGACGCTTCCTAAGGACCATTTGACTTCACATTCCAGGATGTCTGGGTCTGGGTGAGTGATCACACCATCATGGTTATCTGGGTCGTGAAGACCTTTTATGTATAGTTCTTCTATGTATTCTTGCCACCTCTCCTTAATATCTTCTGCTTCTCTTAGGTCCATGCCATTTCTGTCCTTTATTGTGCCCATCTTTGCATGAAATGCCCTTGATATCTCTAATTTTCTTGAGAAGATCTCTCATCTTTCCCATTCTATTGTTTTCCTCTGTTTCTTTGCATTGATCACTGAGAAACGCTTTCTTATCCTTCCTTGCTATTCTTTAGAACTCTGCATTCAAATGGCTATATCTTTCCTTTTCTTCTTTCCTTTCACTTCTCTTCTTTTCACAGCTATTTGTAAGGCCTCTGCAGAGAACCATTTTGCCTTTTTGCATTTCTTTTTCTTGACGTGGTCTTGATCCCTGCCTCCATCCACTGTTCTTCAGGCACTCTGTCTATCAGATCTAATCCCTTAAATCTATTTCTTACTCCCACTGTATAATCATAAGGGATTTGATTTAGGTCATACCTGAATGGTCTAGTGTTTTTCCCACTAGATGAGACTCTTAAACCTAAGAGTGAGGGCTTTTAAGAAGATTTTTTGAGGTGTTTTCAAAAGGAGGGACTCCTATTTCTGCCTAGGAACCTCCAATGGAAGTTGGTTAATTCCTTACATGCCATCACTCATTTAGTGGAGAAAGCCCTCCAAAAATTACTAGAAAGTTCCATCAGAGTAACAGGCCTCCAAAGGACTATAAGGCAATGGTCTCCTTTTGTCCCACATGCCAGTTAAACAACCTCCAAGGAGCTCTATGATCCCAGCTGGCCCAGCCCATCCAATGGTGTGTGTCCTACTCAGGAGAGGACTGGAAGATAAACTTCACCCAAATGCCAATTTCTCAAGGGTATAAATACCTACTAACCATGATAGATATATTCATGTGATGGAGTGAAGTCTTTCCCAACTGGACTGAGAAAGTTGAGGAGGGGCAAAAAAAAAAAAAACAAAAAAAAAAACAAAAAAAAACTGCTCAGTGAAATCCTTTCAAGATTTGGTCTGCCCAGGTCATTACAAACTGACAATGGGACATCATTTACTTCTAAAATCACTTAAGGGGTCTCTAAAACGTTGAGTATTACTTACCTCCATTGTGCCTGGAGGCCTCAGTCTTGAGGAAAAGTAGAAAGAGCCAACCAATTTTTAAAATCAGTGATTATATATATATATATATATATATATATATATATATATATATATACACACATAAAACCCAAGAGACCTCCCTGGGTTGGAAGGAGGCTGTACAAATAGCTCTCCCCTGCATCTGTATTGCCCCTAAGGAACAGGTTCCTGTTAGTCTTTATGAGATGCTATATGGGAGACCTTTTCTTTATGTCAATGACTTCTTCATAGATCCAGAGGCGCAGACACTCTGGTCTTATGCCATGGCCATTGGGCACTCCCAAAAAGATATACACTTGTGGGGTGTCAATCAGGACCCAAAAGATTCTAAAGAGCCACCACTATATGCTCCAAGGACTCAAGTCCTAATTAAAGTCTGGAAAGATGGGTCTCCAAAGGCTCAACTCCAGCCCACATGGAAGGGCCCCTACCCTGTAATATTTTCTACCCCACAGCAGTCAAAGGACCAGGACATGACTCCTGGATTCACTACTCATGAGTCAAGCCATGGAAGAAAACAGAAGAGGACACTCAATATACCTGTCAACAAACCACAACATGCAATGCCAGTTCAACAAGGGTATATAAAACTACACCCAACCATGGAAAATATCACTCACCCTTAGATGGACACCAGTATAAGGACTCTGAGGCTTGAGACTAGCAAGATGGGGAGGCCCAATGCCCGTGACCATCCAGCTCAGCAGGAAGTAGCCAGAGAGACATCGACAACCCTATTCCAAATGAATTGGGACTCCCATCTCTTGAGCGAGGAATGTTAGGTAGTTAGAATGGGAAAAAGGAGGTCAAAATAGCAGTGGCTAAAAGACAAAGGGAAAAGCCTGTGAAAATGGAACACAAGAAAATCCATGGACCAGAGTGAGAACTTCAGGGGAAGCAAACACATCCCCTTCTTGGCTAGCCAAATTTGCATGTGGCAGGCTTAGGGGGTGGAGGATACAAATGTATAGAAGGAGAAAGCCAAGACAGATTGATGCCTCTCTTTTGGGGTCAGCCCACCCTCACACCTCTAGGGTGTACTATCCTTTGCTTGCTGAATAAAACTGAGCTGTAGGCACTTCCCTTGTGGCTCAGCTGGTAAAGATTCTGCCCACAATGTGGGACACCTGGGTTTGATCCGTGGGTTGGGAAGATCCCCTTGAGAAGGGAAAGGCTACCCACTCCAGTATTCTGGCCTGGAGAATTTCATGGAATATACAGTCCATGGGGTCGCAAAGAGCTGGACATGACTGAGAGACTTTCTCACACATACACACACACACACACACACACACACACACACACACACACAACCGAGCTGTAACACTGGACCACAGCTTCAAATTTTTGCTATGGCAAGACAGAACCAAGAAAATGACACATTCCCCCAACATACCTATTTTTGCATGAAATGTCCCCTTGGTATTTCTGATTTTCTTGAAGAAATCTCTAGTCTTTCCCAGTCTACTCTTTTCCTATATTTTTTGCATTGATCTCTGAGGAAGGCTTTCATATCTCTCCTTGCTATTCTTTGGAACGCTGCATTCAAATGGGTATACCTTTCCTTTTCTCCTTTGCCTTTAGCCTCTCTTGTTTTCTCAGCTATTTGTAAAGCCTCCTCCTACAACCACTTTGACTTCTTGCATTTCTTTTTCTTGGGGATGGTCTTGATCCCTGCCTCCTGTACAATGTCACAAACCTCCATCCATAGTTCTTCAGGTGCTCTGTCTATCAGATCTAATCCTTTGAATCTACTTGTCATTTCCCCTGTATAAAAATAAGGGATTTGATTTAGGTCATGACTGAATGATCTAGTGGTTTTTCCTCCTGTTCATGATCTGAGCCACAGTCAGCTCCTGGTCTTGTTTTTGGTGACTCTATAGTGGTTCTCCATCTTTGGCTACACATAATATTATCAATCATGTCCAGTTCTAACTGTTGCTTCCTGACCTGCATACATATTACTCAAGAGGCAGGTCAGATGGTGTGATATTCTCATCTCTTTCAGAATTTTCCACAGTTTATTGTGATCCACACAGTCAAAGGCTTTGGCGTACTCAATAAAGCAGAAGTAGATGCTTTTCTGGAAAAACTGAGAAAGGAGTGCATCAAGGCTGCATATTATTGCCCTGCTTATTTAACTTATATGCAGAGTACCTCATGCAAAATACTGGACTAGATGGAGAACAGGCTGGAATCAAGATTGCTGGGAGAAATACCAATAACCTCAGATACACAGATGACACTGCCCTTATTGCAGAAAGTGAAGAACTAAAATGCCTCTTAATGAAGTGAAAGAGAAGAGTGAAAAAGTTGGCTTAAAACTCACCATTCAGAAAAATAAGATCATGGCATCTGGTCCCATCCCTTCATGGCATCAGTTCAGTACAGTTCAGTCGCTCGGTTATGTCTGACTCTTTGGGACCCCATGAATCGCAGAACGCCAGGCCTCGCTGTCCATCACCAACTCCCGGAGTTCACTCAGACTCACGTCCATCGAGTCAGTGATGCCATCCATCCATCTCATCTTCTGTTGTCCTCTTCTCCTCCTGCCCCCCAATCCCTCCCAGCATCAGAGTCTTTTCCAATGAGTCAACTCTTCGCATGAAGTGGCCAAAGTACTGGAGTTTCTTCTTTAGTATCATTCCTTCCAAAGAAATCCCAAAGCTTATCTCCTTCAGAATGGACTAGTTGGATCTCCTTGCAGTCCAAGGGACTCTCAAGACATATAGGTGGGGAATCAGTGGAACCAGTGACAGAATATTTTCTTAGGTTCCAAAGTCACTGCAGATGGTGACTGCAGCCATGAAATGAAAAGACCCTTGCTCCTTGGAAGAGGAAGAAAAGCTAGCTATGACCAAGGTAGACAGTGTATTAATAAGCACAGTCATTACTTTCTCAACAAAGAGCCATCTAGTCAAAGGTATGGTTTTTCCAGTAGTCATGTATGAGAGTTGGACCATAAAAAAGCTGAGTGCCAGAGAATTGATGCTTCTGAACTGTGGTGTTGGAGAAGACTCTTGAGAGTCCCTTGGAGTGCAAGGAGATCCAGCCAGTCAATCCTAAAGGAAATCAGTCCTGAATATTCATTGGAAGGACAGTTGCTGAAACTGAAACTCCAATACTTTGGCCACCTGATGCGAAGTACTGACTCATTGGAAAAGGCCCTGATGCTGGGAAAGATTGAAGGCAGTAGAAGAAGGGGACAATAGAGGACGAAATGATTGGATGGCATCACTGACTCAATGGACATGAGTTTGAGCAAGCTCTGGGAGTTCATGATGGACTGGGAAGTTTGGCATACTGCCATCCTTTGGATCACAAAGAGTCCATCTCGACTGAAGGATTGAACTGATTGCATGTCTCCTCCCTCATCTACTTTCTTCCTTTGATTTTGCATCTCAAATAATTATTTTTTCTTTATTTCATTTGGTAACCCAACTTTGAACTTTTGCATCGATGATAATGCTATCAAATTCTTATTTCTTCTTGTGTTCAGACTTCACAATCCTGATAAATAAGACCGTATCCATAGATTTGGATCTTCCCTTCCCATTTCATCTGGGAAGAGTGATCAGACATTAAATAGACATTCTGAATAAATGCCAGATACCTGGTCTATCATAAAATAATACTCTGTAAAATGCAATCTTCCCTATTCCTTATCTTTTGTCTCTTCGTGCACTAGTGTATATCAAGTTTTGACTACTTTTTATTCTTGTTTTAAAATGAAACTATATTACTTATGAATTTATTATACAGCAGGCACTAAGTGTTACAACAATGACTGAGTAGAAGTCTGTGTTCAAAAAAATTTCTAATTTTTAATGGAAACAGACATGTGCAAAACTACAAGTTGTATTAATATCAAATATTAATAATAAATACAAGAAGTTTTATTAATATTAAAGACTGCCGTAGTTGTACATATGTGGGGCATGAGATCCATCAAAAGTGTAGAAAGTGGAAGAAGTAACAGATTTGGAAATATTCCTAGTGGGGCCTCTTTGACTTTAATTTTTAATGATGAGAAAGTTCTCTTTGCATGGACTTTATCGGGAAGGTCATTCTAGACAGTGGTACCATTGTGGGCAGTACAGGTTAGTGGAACCACAAAGAGCTTATTTGGGCTGAACATATTTTAGGGAGCCAAGTGGTGAGAGGAGTCAAAGTAGCACTAAATCTATTTCACTGCTGATGTCTTTTCAAGCAGAAATTTTTTCTTTAAAAGGTTCCTGAAGAGAAAAACCTCAAATAAACAACTTAACCTTACATCTAAAGCAACTAGAGAAACAGAAACAAACAAAACCTATACTTGTAAGAAATAAATATTAGTAGAAGGAAAGAAATCATAAAAATAAGAGCAGAAATAAATGAAATAGAAACAAACAGAACAAATAGAAACAAACAAAAAAAATCAGTGACTGTAAAAGCTGGTCATTTAAGATGATAAACAAAATTGATAAATCTTTAGCTAGACTCATCAGGAAAAAGCAAAAAGGCTCAAATCAATAAAATTAGAAATGAAAAAGGAAAAGTTACAACTACCACCAAGAAATAAAAAAAGATGATAAGAGACTACCAGAAGCAACTATATGCCAGTAATACCTGCCAAGCATGCTAAAGTCGCTTTAATTGTGCCCTATTCTGTGCGACCCTATGGACTGTAGCCTGCCAGGTTCCTCTGTCCATGGGTTTCTCCAGGCAAGAATAATGGAGTGAGTTGCCATGCCCTCCTCCAGGGGATCTTTCACACCTAGGGACTGAGCTCATGTCTTACATCTCCTGCTTTGGCAGGCAGGTTCCTTACCACTGGTGTCACCTGGAAAGTCCATATGCCAATGAAATAGATGACAGAGAAGAAATGAATGAATTCTTAGAAGACAAACCTTCCTAAGACTGAACCAGGGAGAAATATAAAGTATGAACAGATCAACTACAAGTACTGAAATTGAAACTGTGATAAAACTGTGATTAAAAAAGTTCCAACAAACAAATGTCCTGTATCAGATGGTTTCACAGATGAATTCTGTCAAACATTCATAGAAGAGTTAGCACTTATCCTTTGAAAACTCTTTTAAAACATTGCAGAAGAAGGAATATTCCCAAACTCATTCTATGAAGTTACCATCATCCTGATACCAAAAGCAAAGGTATCACAAAAAATAAATAAATAAGTAAAGGAAAATTACAGGCCAATATCAATGATGAACAGAGATGCAAAATTCTTCATCACAATGCTAGCAAACTAAATCCAAAAACAGATTAAAAGGGTCATACACCATAATCAAATGAAATTTATCCCTCAGATGCAAAAATCCTTCAGTATACGCAAATGAATCAATGTGATACACTGCATTAACAAACTGAAAAATAAAACCTTTATAATCATCTCAATAGATGCAGAGAAACCTTTTGACAAATTTCAACACCTATTTGTTATATGAAACATAATTTGAAAAAATATTTGAACACCAATGTTCATTACAGCATTATTTACAATAACCAAGACATAGAAGCAGCCCTAATATCCGCTGACAAGGGAATGGATTAAGAAAGTGTGAAGGGAGTGGGGAGGACGTCCAAGATAGCAGAAGAATAAGATGGGAGATGACCTCCTTCCCCACAAATATGTAAAAAATCCATCTGCATATGGAACAACTCCTACAAAACTCCTTCTAAGCACTGACAGAAAATCCCAGACTTCCAAAATAGCAGTCCAATCTCCCTAGAATTGGGTAAGGCAAAAGAAAAAGGTAAAAAATGATAAAGGATTTGAGGATGAAGACATGCACCTCACAGAGCTAGTTATGAAGGAGAAAATTTTTCTGCATGCTCAGAAACCCCCTCACAGGTGGGAGGGAATTTCAGAACCTCACAGGGGCCTATGGCAGTGGATGCTCAGACGGCAAAACGGAGAGACTCCACTACAGAGTTTGTTCCAAAAAGGACTTTCCAGCCTAAAAGTGGCTCACAGGGCTGTGCCCACAGCAGAAAGTGGAAGCAGAGTGCTGAGGCTCAGTCCTGGGTGTCAGGTCCCAGGGAAAGGACTGTGGTTGGCTGCTGCAAGGATACTCTGAAGGGGCTAGTCCAATACAGCTGGGTGTCTCGGAGAAGCAAGAACACTCTAAATTCACTGTTGGCCACCAAAATCAGCAAAACCGGTATGAGCACTAGCAGCAGGACTAGATATGACTGCAGTTTATGATCCCAGAGGGTGAAACATAAGCCCCTAGCCACTACCAAAGTAGCTACAACCAAGCTGTGAGCAGGCAAGTGTTACTGCCCACACATTGCTAGGAGCCTGAGTGACTTGGCTGTACTTAGGGTTCCATGAACTGGGGCCAGTTCCTTTGGGAGGGCACATGACCTGCCTCAGACTGTAATAACATCTAGTAGGTCTCTGCCACTGCAGGCACTCCCCATAATCCCAGTTGTGGCTGTCATACCCCTCCCTCTCCCCACCTCAAGTTAGCAAGTGAGCGCAAATAAGCTTTGGCCCTGGCCCCCTCTTGCCTAGGCGGTGAAGAAACAACAGAAGGTGGCCCACAAGCAGAGCTATACCCACAACCAAAGAGGAACACCATGGGCTGAATGACAGAAGAGGAAGAGAATTAGCTCCTGTAGCAATGGGTTAAATCCTTAAAATTAGCCTGAAACTGGTCTTTAGGGGCAAATGTGGACTTTGGGAGCAATAGAGTTTTGCCAAGAAAATGCACTGGTCATAACAAACACCCTATTCCAACAACACAAGAGAAGACTCTACACATGGACATCACCAGATGGTCAACACCAAAATCAGATTCATTATATTCTTTGCAGCCAAAGATGGAGAAGCTCTATACAGTCAGCAAAAACAAGACAAGGAGCTGACTGTGGCTCAGACCATGAACTCCTTATTGCCAAATTCAGACTTAAATTGAAGAAAGTAGGGAAAACCACTAGATCATTCAGGTATGACCTAAATCAAATCCCTTATGATTATACAGTGGAAGTGAGAAATAGATTTAAGAGCCTAGATCTGATAGATAGAGTGCCTGATGATCTATGGATTGAGGTTCATGACATTGTACAGGAGACATGGATCAAGACCATCCCCATGGAAAAGAAATGCAAAAAAGCAAAATGGCTGTCTAGGGAGGCCTTACAAATAGCTGTGAAAAGAAGAGAAGCGAAAAGGAAAGATATAAACATCTGAATGCAGAGTTCCAAAGAATAGCAAGAAGAGATAAGAAAGGCTTCTTCAGCGATCAATGCAAAGAAATAGAGAAAAACAACTGAATGGGAAAGACTAGGGATCTCTTCAAGAAAATCAGAGATACCAAAGGAACATTTCATGCAAAGATGAGCTCGATAAAGGACAGAAATGGTATGGACCTAACAGAAGCAGAATATATTAAGAAGAGATGGCAAGAATACACAGAAGAACTGTACAAAAAAGATCTTCAGGACCCAGATAATCACGATGGTGTGATCACTGACCTAAAGCCAGACATCCTGGAATGTGAAGTCAAGTGGGCCTTAGAAAGCATCACTACGAACAAAGCTAGTGGAGGTGATGGAACTCCAGTTGAGTTATTCCAAATCCTGAAAGATGATGCTGTGAAAGTGCTGCACTCAATATGCCAGCAAATTTGGAAAACTCAGCAGTGGGCACAGGGCTGGAACAGGTCAGTTTTCATTCCAATCCCAAAGAAAGGCAATGTCAAAGAATGCTCAAACTACTGCACAATTGCACTCATCTCACACGCTAGTAAAGTAATGCTCAAAATTCTGCAAACCAGGCTTCAGCAATATGTGAACCGTGAACTTCCTAATGTTCAAGCTGGTTTTAGAAAAGGCAGAGGAACCAGAGATCAAATTGCCAACATCCACTGGATCCACTAGAAAAAGCAAAAGAGTTTGAGAAAAAACATCTATTTCTGCTTTATTGACTATGCCAAAGCCTTTGACTGTGTGGATCACAATAAACTGTGGAAAATTCTGAAAGAGATGGGAATACCAGACCACCTGATCTGCCTCTTGAGAAATTTGTATGCAGGTCAGGAAGCAACAGTTAGAACTGGACATGGAACAACAGACTGGTTCCAAATAGGAAAAGGAGTTTGTCAAGGCTGTATATTGTCAGCCTGTTTATTTAACTTATATGCAGAGTACATCATGAAAAATGCTCGACTGGAAGAAACAAGCTGGAATCAAGATTGCTGGGAGAAATATCAATAACCTCAGATATGCAAATGACACCACCATTATGGCAGAAAGTGAAGAGGAACTCAAAAGCCTCTTGATGAAAGTGAAGGTGGAGAGTGAAAAAGTTGGCTTAAAGCTCAGCATTCAGAAAACGAAGATCATGGCATCCGGTCCCACCACTTCATGGGAAATAGATGGAGAAACAGTGGAAACAGTGTCAGACTTTATTTTTCAGGGCTCCAAAATCACTACGGATGGTGACTGCAGCCATGAAATTAAAAGACGCCTATTCCTTCGAAGGAAAGTTATGACCAACCTAGATAGCATATTCAAAAGCAGAGACATTACTTTGCCAACAAAGGTTCGTCTAGTCAAGGCTATGGTTTTTCCTGTGGTCATGTATGGATGTGAGAGTTGGACTGTGAAGAAGGGTGAGCACGGAAGAATTGATGCTTTTGAACTGTGGTGTTGGAGAAGACTCTTGAGAGTCCCTTGGACTGCAAGGAGATCCAACCAGTCCATTCTGAAGGAGATCAGCCCTGGGATTTCTTTGGAAGGAATGATGCTAAAGCTGAAACTCCAGTACTTTGGCCACCTCATGCGAAGAGTTGACTCATTGGAAAAGACTCTTTTGCCTGGAGGGATTGGGTGCAGAAGGAGAAAGGGATGACAGAGGATGCAATGGCTGGATGGCATCTCTGACTCGATGGACGTGAGTCTGATTGAACTCCGGGAGTTGGTGAGGGACAGGGAGGTCTGGCGTGCTGCGATTCATGGGGTCCCAAAGAGTCAGACACGACTGAGCGACTGATCTGATCTGATCTGATCTGATAAGCTGGAATAAGTTCAGATCTGAAACTAAGCTGATCTAATACTGCCCACAACAGGTCCAGAGACCTTTCTAGAAATATTGGAGGATTTTCTGAATAGGGAGATTGACTGGAATACACTATGTGTATTGGAAAAACAGATGAATCGCAAGAGCAGTCCTCTTACTACTACTCAATATATGATTTTCTCACTTTTTTCTTTTTAATATTGTTCTAATATTGTTTTCTGTATTATTCCCTTTTTTATCTTTTATAACCTATTTCCTTTTCAAGAACATCTTATTTTCAAATAAATTCACTTTATTTCATTCCATTGGTTTTACAATGACCTTTATTTATATTGCATTTTACATGGTATTGATTTTGTATTCTTGCCAGTCTAATTTTTTGTATTCATTCTCAGTTATAAGTTCCTTTATTGACTTCATTAGTCTCTTCATTTTTGACTCTTGTTTTTATCATTTTATTGTTGTTGTTGTTGTTCTCTTTTTTCCTCTTATTTTCTCTTAGTAAGAGTGTGAGTTTCTTTGTGTATACTGGGCTGGTAAGTGTTGCATTCACCACTAGTCTTAGGGTTTTGTCTTCTGTACTGTGTAGACTGTGAATTCTTGGTGCAACAGTAATTGATTGGGCCTGAACCATGGAGATGGCAGAACCCAGTCCAGTACATTAGGCCACCAAAGAATCCCTGACCCCATGAAACATTAATCAGTGAGAGCTCTCTCTAAGGCCTCCATCTCAACACTAAGATCAAACCTCACCTGAAGGCCAGCAAGCTCCACTGCCAGATGCACCATGCCAGTACTTTAGCAAAACAGGAATACAACCCTCCGCATTAGTGGACAGGCTGCCCAAAGTCATACCAAACCCCAAAACACTACTGGACATAGCACTGCACTTCTGGTAGACAAGACCCAGTTCCATCCACCAGAACACAGACACAAGTCCTACCAACCAGAAAAACTTCAAAAGGCACTGGTCCAACCCGACCCACAGGAGGAAGCCTCCATAATTAAGAGAACTATGAACTCCCAGCATACAGAAAGAGACCCCAAACACACCAAACTAAACAAAATGAAAAGACAGACAAATATGCAGTAGAGAAAAGAACACTATAAAACCCACAAGACCAAGCAAATGAAAAGGAAAAGGCTGTTTACCTAAAAAAATAAAAATACATAGTAATGATGATAAAGATCATCCAAAATCTTGAAAATAAAATGGAGGCACAGATAAATAGACTAGAGGCATGAAACAAGAAGAAACAAGAAATGTTCCACAAGGACCTAGATGAAATAAACAATAGGTAATCAGCAATGAACAACAAAAAAAACTGAAATTAAAACTACGCTAGAGTGAACCAATAGAATAATTAAGGCAGAAAAATGGATAAGTGAGCTGGAAGATAGGATGATGGAAATAACTGAAGCAGAAGAGAATAAACAAGAGAATAAAAAGAAATGAGAACAGTCTCAGAGACCTAGGGGACAATAATAAAGGCACCAACAATCAAATTATGGGGTAACAAAAGAAGTAAAAAAAGAATATGAGAAAATATGTGAGGAGATTATAGTCGAAAAATTCCTGAACATGGGAAAGGAAATAGTCAGCCAGGTCTAGGAAGCCCAGAGAGTCCCATACAGGGTAAAATCAAGGAGAAACATGCCAAGAATGTTTATGTATTAATGTATTAATGAAACTAACAAAACTTCAACACAAAGGAAAAAAAAAAAAATTAAAAGCAGCAATGGAAAAGCAACAAGAACTTACAAGGGGATCCCCATAAAGCTAATGGCTGATCTTTCAATGGAATCTCTGCAGGCCAGAAGGGAGTGGAAGGATATAGTTAAAGTGATGAAAGAGAAAAACCTACAATGATTGCTTTACAGTGAGTTCCACCAAGGAACTTATTGAGATTCAAAGGAGAAACCAAAAACTTGACAGACAAACCAAATTTAAGAGAAGTCCACACCACCAAGCCAGCTTTACAACAAATGACAAGGGAAATTCTCTAGACATGATACACAAGCGATAGAAAAGGCCTAAAACCCCCCCAAAATGAAATAAATAATAATACAATCATACACATCAATAATTACCCTAAATGTACATGGATTAAATACTCCAACCAAAAGTCACAGATTGGCAGAATGGATACAAAACAAGACCCCTATATATATACTGTCTATAAGAGACCAACCTCAGACCTAGACATGCATACAGACTGAAAGTGAGGGGCCTTAAAAAGATATTCATACAAATTGAAATTGAAAGCAAAGGTAGCAATACTTATATCAGATAAAACATACTTTAAAATAAAGACCGTTACAAGAGACAAGAAAGGACACTATGTAATGATCAAGGGATCAATCCAAGAAGATAAGACAATTATAAATATACATATTCCCAACATACTGGCACCTCAATGCATAAGGCAAATGCTGTGCTGTGTGCTGTGCTGTGCTGTGCGTACCAAGTCGCTTCAGTCATGTCTGACTCTTTGTGACCCTATGGACTGTAGCCCACCAGGCTTCTCTGTCCATGGGATTCTCTGGCCAGTATACTGGAGTGGGTTGCCATGACCTCCTCCAGGGGATCTTCCTGACCCTGGGTTTGAACCCGTGTCTCTTTTGTCTTCTGCATTGGCAGGCAAGTTCTTTACCACTAGCACCACCCAAAAAGCCCCAGAGCAAATGCTAACAACCATTAGATGGGAAATCAACAGTAACTCAACAATAGTGGGACACTTTAATCCCCCATACACACTAGTGGACAGATCATCCAGACAGAAATTAATAAGGGAAAAGAAGCTTTTAATGATACATTGCACTTGTTGGACCTAATTGATATCTATAGGATATTTCATCCAAAAAGAGTAGATTTCATTTTTTTTCTCAAGTGCACATGCAACATTCTCTAGCACGTCTTATGTCACATGTTGTGTCACAAATCAATCCTTGGCAATTTTTTGAAAAATAGATATCATTTCAAGCATTTTTTTTTTTATCACAATGCTATGAGATTAGAAATCAACTACAAGGAAAAAAAAAAAAACTATAAAACACACACACACATGGAGGCTAAACAACACACTTCTGAATAAATGAGAGGTCATTGAAGTGATCAAAGTGGAAATCAAAAATACCTTAGAAACAAATGACAAACAAAGAATGACAGCTCAAAACTTACAGAATACACCAAAAGCAGTGCTAAGAGGGAAGTTTATAGCAATATAACCGTACCTCTCAAAACAAGAAAAACTTCAAATATGCAATCTAACCTTACAAGTAAGGCAACTAGAACAAGAATACCAAAGTAACCTTAAAGTTAGTAAAAGAAAAGAAATCCTATATATCAGAGCAGAAATAAATGAAAAAGAAATTAAGGAGACTGTAGCAAAGATCGGTTAAACTAAAAGATGATTTTTGGAGAAAATAAAATTGAAAAACCATTAGCCAGACTCATCAAAATAATAATAATAATAAAATGAATATAATTAGAAAAGAAAAAGAAGATATAATAGACAACACAGAAATAAAAATAATCATGAAAGTACTACAAGCAATTATATGCCAATAAAATGAACAAACTCAAATAAATGGGCAAATTCTTAGGGGAAAAAAATATATATAACCTTCCAAAATTGAACCAAGAAAAAATAGAAAATAAAAGCAGATGTATCACAAGCATAGAAATCAGAATTCTAATCAAAGATTTTCCAAAAACAAAAGTCCATGGCCAGATGGTTTAGCAGGTGAATTCTACCAAAGGTTTAGAGAAGAGCTAAAACCTATCCTGCTCAAAATCCTTCAGAAAATTAAAGAGGGAGGAAAACTCCCAAACTTGTTCTACAAGGCCACTATCACTCTGTTACCAAAACCAAACAAAACTGCAACAATAAAGAAAATATCACTGGTGAAAGTAGATGCAAAAATCCTCAACAAAATTATAGCAAAGAGAATCCAAAAACACATTATAAGGATCATACATCATGATCAAGTGGGCTGTATCCCATGTATGCAAGGATTCTTCAATATATGCAAATCAATGTAATACACCATATTAACAATTTGAAAGATAAAATCCATGTGATCATCTCAGCAGATACAGAGAGAGCTTTCCACAGAATTCAACACGCATTTATGACAAAAATTCTCCAGAAAGTAGGCATAAAAGGAACATGTGTGTGCATGCCTACTTACTTCAGTCATGACCAACTCTTTTGTAACCTCGTGGACTGCAGCCTGCCAGGCTCCTCTCTCCACAGCATTCTCCAGACAAGACTACTGAAATTGGATTGTCGTGCCCTCTTCCAGGGGATCTTTGACTCAGAGATCAAACCTATATCTCTTACATGTTTGCATTTGCAGGTGGGTTCTTCACAACTAGTGCCACCTGGAAATTCAATCCTGAATATTCATTGGAAGGGCTGATACTGAAGCTGAAGCCACAGTACTTTGGCCACTTGATGCGAAGAGCTGACTCATTAGAAAAGACCTTGATGCTGGGAAACATTGAAGGCAGGAGAAAAAGGGGACAATAGAGGACAAGATGGTTGGATGGCATCACCAACTCAATAAAGATTTGTCTGAGCTGGCTCCAGGAGATGGTGTAGGACAGAGAGGCCTAGCGTGCTTCAGTCCACGGGGTTGCAAACAATGGAACATGACTAATCAATTGAACAACGGCCTGGGAAAAGGCCATATACAACAAACCCCCAGCAAATATTATTTTTAATGTGAAAAACTGAAGTATTTGCTCTAAGATCAGCAACAAGACAAGGGTGCCCACTCTCACCACTGTTATTCAACATAGTTTTGGAAGTCCTAGCCACAGCAATCAGAGAACAAAAAAAAGAAAAAAAAAAATAAAAAGAAAGTAAAGGAATCCAGATTAGAAAAGAAGAAATAAAACCCTCACTGTTTGAAGATTGCAGATAACATGATACTATACATAGAACATAGAACACCTTAAAGATGCCACCTGAAAGTTATTAGAGCTAATAAATGAATATAGTAAAGTTGCACAATACAAAATTAGTACATAGAAATCCCTTGCATTCCTGTACACTAACAATAAAAACTGGCTTCCCAGGTGACACTAATGTTAAAGAACCTGCCGGCCAATTCAGGAGACCTCAGAGATGCAAGTTTAATCCCAGGGGTTGGGAAGATCCCCTGGATGAGGGTACAGGAACCCATTCCAGTACTCTTGCCTGCAGAATCCCATAGACAGAAGAGCCTGGCGGGCTTCAATCCGGTTGATCACAGACAGCTGGACACAACTGAAGCTACTTAGAACACATGCAACAATGAAAATCAGAAAGAGAAAGAACAATATCTTTCACCATTGCAACCAAAAAATACCTGGGAATAAACCTACCTAAAAAAACCAAAAGACCTGTATGTAGAAACCATAAGACACTGATGGAAAATAAATAAATAAATAAAAATCAAAGACAACACAAACAGATGGAGAGAAACACCATCTTCTTGGATTGGAAGAATCTATATTGTGAAATGACTGTATTACCCAAAGCAATCTACAGATTCAATGCAATGCCTTTCAAACCACCAATGGTATTTTTCCCATAACTAGAGCAAAAAAAAAAAAAAAAAAACACACACACACAATTTTTATGGAAACATGAAAGAACTCAAATAGCCAAAGCAATCTTGATAAAGAAAAATGGAGCTGGAGGAATCAACCTTACTGACTTCAGATAAATACTGTAAAGCTCCTATCACCAAGATAGTATGATACTGGCACACAAAAAGGAATATAGACCAATGGAACAAGATAGAAAGTGCAGAGATAAACCCATGCTACTATGGACAACTTAACATTTGACAAAATATTGAAGAATATACAATGGAGATAAGACAAACTCTTCCTTAAGTGATGCTGGGAAAAATAGAAGCTACATGTAAAAGAATGAAACTAGAACACCTCCTAATACCATACACAAAAATAAACTCAAAATAGATTAAAGATTAAATATAAGGCTAGATACTGTAAAACTCCTAGAATATAGGCAGCACAGTCCTTTATGTAAATCACAGAAAGATCCTCCATGACCCACTTCCTAGAATAATGGAAACGAAAACAAACAAAAACACAAAAAACAAATAAACAAGTGGGACCGAATTAAACATAAAAGGTTTTGCGCCACAAACGAAACTATAAACAATGTGAATAGACAACCCTCAGAATCAGTTCAGTTCAGTCACCCAGTCATATCTGACTCTTTGTGACCCCATGGACTGCAGCACGCCAGGCCTTCCTGTCCATCACCAACTCCCAGAGTTTACTCAAACTCGTGTCCATTGAGGTGGTGATGCCATCCAACCATCTCATCTGTCATCCCCTTCTCCTCCTGCCCCCAATCCCTCCCAGCATCAGGGTCTTTTCAAATGAGTCAGCTCTTCACATGAGGTGGCCAAAGTATTGGAGTTTCAGCTTCAGCATCAGTCCTTCTAATGAACACCCAGGACTGATCTCCTTTGGATCTCCTTTCTGTCCAAAGGACTCTCAAGAGTCTTCTCCAACACCACAGTTCAAAAGCATCAATTCTTCAGTGCTCAGTTTTCATTATTGTCCAACTCTCACATCCATACATGACTACTGGAAAAAACATAGCTTTGACTAGATGGACCTTTGTTGGCAAAGTAATGTCTCTGGTTTTTAATATGCTGTCTAAGTTGGTCCTAGCTTTTCTTCCAAGGAGCAAGCGTCTTTTAATTTCATGGCTGCAGTCACCATCCGCAGTGATTTGGAGCTGAAAAAAATAAAATCTGTCACTGTTTCCATTGCTTTCCCATCTATTTCCCATGAAGTGATGGGACTCGATGCCATGATCTTAGGTTTCTGAATGTTGAATTTTAAGCCAACTGTTTTACTCCTCTCTTTCACCTTCATCAATAGGCTCTTTAGTTCTTAACTTTCTGCCATAGGCTGTGGCAGAATGGGAGAATATAATAGCAAATGAAACATCTGATAAAGGGTTAATCTCCAAAATACATAAGCAGCTCATGCAGCTCAATACCAGACAAACAACCCAGTTAAAAAAATCAATAGAAGACCTAAACAGACATTTCTCCAAAGAAGTCATACATATGGCTAATACACACATGAAAATATGCTCAATATTGTCAGTATTAGAGAAATACAAGTCAAGATTTCTATGAGGTATTACCTCACACCAGTCAGAATGGCCATGATCAATAAATCTGGAGACAGTAAATGTTGGAGAGTGTGTGGTGAAAACTGAATGCTGTTACCCTTTTCGTGGGAATGTAAACTGATACAGCCACTATGGAAAACAGTATGGAGATTCCTTAAAAAGCTAGGAATAAAACTGCCGTATGACCCAACAGTTCCACTACTTGGCATACACCCTGGGGAAATCATTATTGAAAAAGATGCATGTAACCCAATTTTCATTGCAGCACTATTTACTGTAGCTAGGATATGGAAGCAACCTTTCTGTCCATCAACAGATGAATGGATAAAGAAGATGTAGTACAAATATTCAATGGAATATTACTCAGTCATATAAAGGTACACATTTGGATCAGTTTCAATGAAATGGATGAACCTAGACCCTATTATACAGAGTGAAGTAAGTCAGAAAGAGAAAAACAAATGTATTTCAATACACATATATAGAATCTAGAAAGACTGTACTGATGAATCTATTTGCAAGGAAGCAATGGGATGAGACGCAGACATAGAGAACAGACTTGTGAACACAGTGGAGGAAGGAGAGAAGGGACAAATTGAAAGTGTAACATTGAAACATATACATTACCATATATAAAATGTATAGCCACTGGGGATTTGCTATATGATGTAGCGAGCTCAAGCCTGTGCTCTGTGACCACCTAAAGGGGTGGGACATGGGACAGAAGTTCAAGAAGGAGGAGACATATATACACCTATAGATGATTCATATTGATGTTTGGCAGAAACCAACACAATATTATAAAACAACTTTCCTTCAATAAAAAATAAATAAATTTACTCAAAATACAGAGAAAAAGAAGCTGTGGTACATGTATGCAATGGACTATTTATTACTCAGCCATAAAAAAGAATGAAATACAGATTTTTTAAAATAAATGTACAAATGAACTTATTTGCAAAACAGTGGGACACAAAACAAACTTATGGTTACCAGGGGGAAAAGAGAGGAGGGATGATTTGGGATATTGGGATTGATATATACAGAGTACTATATCTAAAATAGATAAAAAAAATAATAGCATACTGTATAGTACAAGGAACTCTATTCAATACTCTAATGACCTGTATGGGAAAAGAATCTAAAAAACAGAGTTATATGTATAATTGATTCACTTTGTTGTATACCTGAAACTAACATAATAATATAAATCAAGTTTACTCCAATAAAATTATTAAAAAAAATTCTAGAGAGATTTAATCTTGATCACTTCATGAATTATATTTTATAGGCCTAGGCCCTGTAATCAGGTGCTGTGCCATGTCTAAGTCTCTGATCTTGAGGTGCTTACTTCTACTTAGTAAATTATATTAATAAATTTACAAAACATTGAACAATATAACCATGTATAATTAAATGTGAAATTATGTGGCATCTTACCAGCTTCTCTAGAGTGATCATCTTACCACTCTCACTCTAGAGTGATGACTGAACCAGTAAAGGATGATTTATGGAAGAACTAGAATTCAAATTAGCAATTGTAGAATGTATATGATTTGATCAGAGAAGCTCAAGAGACAAAGAATAAAAATGTGAAACCTAAAGATTCAAACTTATAGACCTGTAGAACAGAACAGCAGCTGAAGAATGGGGACATGTCTGGCTATTTGCGGCCCAATGGCCTGCAGCATGCCAGGCTTCCCTGTCCTTCACTATCTCCCAGAGTTCACTCAAACTCATGTTCATTGAATCAGTGATGCCATCCAACCATCTCATTCTTTGTCATCCCCTTCTCCTTCTGCCTTCAATCTTTCCAAGCATCAGGATCTTTTCCAATGAGTTGGCTCTTTGCATCAGATTGCCAAAATACTGGAGTTTCAGCTTTAGTATCAGTCCTTCCAATGAATATTCAGGGATGATTTCCTCTTGGATTGATTGATTTAATATCCTTGCTGTTCAAAGGACTCTCAAAAGTCTTATCCAACACCACAGTTGGAAGGCATCAGTTTTTCAGTGCAAAGCTTTCTTTCTGGTCCAGGTTTCACATCTGTACATGATTACTGGAAAAACCTTAACTTTGTCTATATGGACATTTGTCAGCAAAATGATATCTCTGCTTTTTAATATGCTGTCTAGGTTTGCCATAACATTTATTTGAAGGAGGAAGCATCTTTTAATTTCATGGCAGTGTCCACAGTGATTTTGGTGCCCAAGAAAATAAAGTATGTCACTGTTTTCATTCTTTTACCATCTATTTGCCTTTAAGTGATGGGACAAGAGTCCATAATCTTAGCTTTTTGAATATTGAGTTTTAAGCCAGCTTTTTCACTCTTCTCTTTCACCTTCACCTCTTTAGTTCTTCACTTTCTGCCAGAGAGGTGGTGTCATTGGCATATCTGAGGGTTTTGATATTTCTCTTAGAAATTTTGATTCCAGCTTGAGCTACATCCATCCTGGACTTTGCATGGTGTACTCTCCATATAAGTTAAATAAGTAGGATGACAGTACACAGCTTTGGCACCCTCCTTTCCCAGTTGTGAACCAGTCCATAGTTCCACATACAGTTCTAACTATTGCTTCTGTACCTGCATACAGGTTTCTCAGGTGACAGGTAAAGTGGTCCAGTATTCCCATCTCTTTAATTATTTTCCACAGTTTGTTGTGATCCACATGGTTAAAGGCTTTAGTATAGTCATTGAAACAGAGGTAGATGTTTTCTTGAATTCCAGTGCTTTTTCTATGCTGCAACAGATATTGGGAATTTGACCTCGGGTTCCTCTGCCTTTTCTAAATCTAACTTGTACATCTAGAAGTTCTTGTCTCACATATCGTTGAAGCCTAGCTTGAAGGTTTTTGACCATTGCCTTGCTACCATGTGAAATGAGTGCAATTCTGTGGTGGTTTGAACATTCTTTGGCATTGCCTTTCTTTGGAATTGGAATGAAAACTGACCTTTTCTAGTCCTGTGGCCACTGCTGGGTTTTTCAAATTTCCTACAAATTTCCTGAATGCAGTACTTCAACAGCATCATCATTAGGATCTGAAGTAGCTCAGCTGGAATTCCATCACCTCCACTAAGGCCCACGTGACTTCACATTCCAGGGTGTCCAGCCCTAGGTGAGTGATCACACTGTGGCTATCTGGGTCATTAAGATGTTCTCTGTATAGTTCTTTTGTGTATTCTTGCCACCTCTTCTTAATATCTTCTGTTTCTGTTGCATCCATATCATTTCTGTCCTTTATTGTGTCCATTTTTTGCATGAAATGGTACCTTGGTATCTTTCTAATTTTCTTCAAGAGATCTTGTCTGTTCCATTCTATTCCTTTTCTCTATTTCTTTGCACTGTTCACTTCAGAAGCCTTTCTTATCTCTCTTTGCTGTTCTTTGGAGCTCTGCATTCAGATCGGTTTATCTTTCCTTTTTTTTTTCTTCCTTTGCCTTTCACATCTCTTATTTTCTCAGCTATAGTAAGACCTACTCAGACAACCATTGAGTCTTTCTGCATTTCGTTTTCTTGGGGCTGGTTTTGATCACCACTTTCTGTACAATGTTGCAAACCTCCATCCATATTTCTTCTGGCACTCTGTCTATCATATCTATTCCCTTGAATCTACTTGTCACTTCCACTGTATAACCATAAGGAATTTGATTTAAGTCAACCTAAATGGCCCAGTGTTTTTCCCTACTTTATTTAAGTCTGAATTTGGCAATAAGTTCATGATCTGAGTGACAGTAAGCTCTCAGTCTTGTTTTTGCTGACTGTATAGAGCTTTTCCATTTTAAGCTTCAAAAAATATAATCTGATTTCAGTGTTGACCATCTGGTGATGTCCATGTGTAGAGTCATCTCTTGTGTTATTGGAAGAGAGTGTTTGATATGACCAGGGCATTCTCTTGGTAACGCTCTATTAGCTTTTGCCCTGCATCATTCTGTACTCCAAGGCCAAACTTGCCTTCCTTGACTTCCTGCTTTTGAATTCCAGTCCCCTATGATGAAAAGGACAATTTTTTTGGTGTTAGTTCTAGAATATCTTCTAGGTCTGCTTAGAACTATTCAACTTCCTATTCCTTGGCACTAGTGGTTGGGTCATAAACTTGGATTACTGTGATGCTGAATGTTTGCCTTTGAAAGGAACCAAGATCATTTTGTCTTTTTTTTTTTTTTTTTGAGATTGTACCCAAGTTCTGAATTTCAGGCTCTTTTGCTGACTATGAGGGGTACTCCAATTTGTCTAAGTGATTCTTGCTCACAGTATTGGACATAATGTTCATATGCTTTAAATTTGCCCATTCACATCCACTTTCATTCACTGATGACTAATGTCAAAATTCACTCTCGCCATCTCCTATTTGACCACTTCCAATTTACCTTGATTCATGAACCTAACATTCCAGGTTCTTTGTAATATTGTTCCTTACATCCTCAGAGTTTACTTTCACCACCAGATGCATCCACAACTGGCTGTTTCTGCTTTGGCTCAGCCTCTTCATTCCTTCTTGAGATATTTGTCTGCTCTTCTCTAGTAGCATGTAAGACACATATTGACCTGGAGGTTTGTCTTTTAGTGTCGTATCTTTACCTTTTTATGCTGTTCATTGGGTCCTCAAGGCAAGAATGTGGAATTTGCTTGCCATTCTCTTATCCAATATGCCACATTTTGTCAGAACTCTCTATCATGACCCATCTATCTTGGGTGACACTACACAGCATGGCTCATAGTTTCATTAAGTTACATATAGCTGTGAACCATGTGATTTTTTTTTTTTTTTGTGATTGTGGTTTTCATTCTCTCTGCCCTATTAAGTAGTTGTAAGTAGTTGTTGAATTGTTGTGTGTGCCAAGCATTGGAATGGGAACTGAGAGTGTAATGATGGCACAGAATCAGAGTTCTAGAGCTAAAGGCAACAGTAATATTATATTAATCTTATTGTGTACTAAATTCTGTTGTGAATCACAGATTTAGCCCATTTTCTAGTCATGGTTCTTCCTTGTATGCTCAGCTCTCATGCCATTTGTGATGTGGAACATTCCCTGGACTTGGGGAATTTATAAGGAATTATTGCAAAAAGTAAAGTACACGGCATTGGGAATCTGGATTAGGCTAGTGGTACCTAGGTTGGACAAGAATCATTCCAAAGCGGAGAACTCACCCAGATTTGATCTTTGATAAGATTGTTGGGGATGATAGAGATCTATAGCTAGTGAAATGCCTGCATGTTTTCTTGCTTGCTAATAAGAAGCATGGTGATCAAGAGTCAAATAGGAATGTTAAGAAGAGAAGTTAAACGTGTTGGTAGAAGTCACCATGTTATAGAAGCTAAATATAGAATCTCAACAGAAAATACATGCAGGCTTATTGAACAATCCATCCCAGTGCAGAACTGGGAAAAGACCGACAGATCATTTGTGTGTTTCTGTTCCCTGTTTAGTGACTGATTCTACTGTATTGGGTCCCAGGATTCAGTGGTGGCATGAAGATTAATTTTCCTGATGCATTATGAAGATAATAAAGCCCTTACTTTTGCAAATGGTAAAGAAAATGCCTTAAATACCTGCCAAAGTCAAGACAGACTGAAACTGCTTGAAATTTCTGTAAGATTATGTGAATGTGAACACACTGAATTGCAAATGACTACTCATCTTCACACGCATCTGGGCAGCAGAGCTCTCACAATTTGCCAACTTTTGACTTGTGTATAATAGGTAACTTTATGCATACATAAAGACAGAGTGAGAATTAGAAGGAGAGAAAGTCTACAATATGGATATGGATATAGGGCACTCAACTAGATATAGGTAAAGGACACTGTATTCTGAGATATCCACATGTTTTGCAGGATTTTAAGTGTTTCACCAGATGTTTGAATTTATATGGAATAGTTGTCCAACAGCATGTTGGTAAATTTTTCAGAATTTAGAGTAGTTAAGTTTCTAGAATCACTAATTATAGCAAGTTTCCCTGGAACATTTATGGTCCTTTAAAGGTAGCAGGGAAAAAGAGAGCAGAAAGCCTGATCTCATAAATGGTCTTAAATTTTACTATGCTTAAAACAATATGGCACTAACATATGAATATAAATATAGTTTGGATAATCCAGAAAAATTGGAAAAATCTGATGTAATGTATATGGAAACTTAATATGTGATAAAAATAACACTCAATTTGGTCACAAATGATCATTTATTTAATTAATAATAATGGCTTATTCACTTTATATCTGGGAAAAATCTTAAACCCCTGTGTCATAGTATAAGATAAAATTGTAGAAATTATAACAATAAAATATTTTTAACATTTAGAAAAATGCTTATACTAGTTTGCATTCCCACTAAGTGTAAGAGGGTTTCCTTTTCCCCACACCCTCTCCAGCGTTTATTGCTTGTATACTTTTGGATCACAGCCATTCTGACTGGTGTGAAATGGTACCTAATTGTGGTTTTGATTTGCATTTCTCTGATAATGAGTGATGTTGAGCATCTTTACCTCAGTGTTCATCGCAGCACTGTTTATAATAGCCAGGACATGGAAACAACCTAGATGTCCATCAGCAGATGAATGGATAAGAAAGCTGTGGTATATATACACAATGGAGTATTACTCAGCCATTAAAAAGAATACATTTGAATCAGTTCTAATGAGGTGGATGAAACTGGAGCCTATTATACAGAGTGAAGTAAGCTGGAAAGAAAAACACCAATACAGTATACTAACGCATATATAGATGGAATTTAGAAAGATGGTAACGATAACCCTATATGCGAGAGAGCAAAAGAGATACAGATATATAGAACAGTCTTTTGGACTCTGTGGGAGAGGGAGAGGGTGGGATGATTTGGGAGAATGGCACTGAAACATGTGTAATATCATATATGAAATGAATCACCAGTCCAAGTTCGATGCATGATACTGGTGGCTTGGGGCTGGTGCACTGGGATGACCCAGAGGGATGGTAAAGGGAGGGAGGAAAGAGCGGGGTTCGGGATGGGGAACACGTGTATACCTGTGGCGGAATCATGTTGATTTATGGTAAAACCAATACAATATTGTAAAGTAATTAAGCTTCATTTAAATACATAAATTTATATTAAAAAATAAAAATAAAACAAAAAAATAAATAAAGAATCAATCAAAAACAAAAAAGTAAAATGCTTATATACTCTAGTTGATTATGCAATATGAAATAATACAGAAAACACAGAATCTTATTCACAAATAGATGGATAATCCAACCATATAAAATTTTAAAAATCCCTAGATAACCAAATTAGGAATAGGCTAGGAGAAAATATTTATAGCATGCGATAGAGGTCTATTATTTCTACAATCCAAATGATAGGTAAAAATCACATAAAAGCATAAATAGTCCAGAGAAAAATACATGAAGAATATGATCAAAAGAGAAATGAAAATAGTTAATGAGCATATGACAAGATACTCATCCTGGGCAGTAGTTAAGGAAAGCAAATTAAATCAGTGAAATTCCATGCTTCCTGTTAGATTGCCACAACAAAATAAACAAACAAATAGAGCCTATTATACAGAGTGATGGAGAAGGAAATGGCACCCCACTCCAGTACTCTTGCCTGGAAAATCCCATGGATGGAGGAGCCTGGTAGGCTGCACTCCATGGGGTCGCTATGAGTCAGACACGGCTGAGCGATTTCACTTTCACTTTTCACTTTCATGCACTGGAGAAGGAAATGGCAACCTACTCCAGTGTTCTTGCCTGGAGAATCCCAGGGACAGGGGAGCCTGGTGGGCTGCCATCTCTGGGGTCGCACAGAGTTGGACACGACTGAAGCGACTTAGCAGCAGCAGCAGCATACAAAGTGAAGTAAATCAGAAAGAGAAAGACAAATATCATGGTATATTAACACACATATATGGAATCTAGAAAAATAGTACTGAGGATCTTACCTCAGTTCAGTTCAGTAGCTCAGTCGTGTCTGACTCTTTGCGACCTCATTCATTGCAGCACACCAGGCCTCCCTGTCCATCACCAACTCCCGGAGTTCCCTCAAACTCATGTCCATCGAGTCGGTGATGCAACCCAGCCATCTAATTCTCTGTTGTCCCTTTCTCCTCCTGCCCCCAATCCCTCCCAGCATCAGGGTTTTCTGCAATGGGTCAACTCTTCACATGAGGTGGCCAAAGTATTGGAGTTTCAGCTTTAGCATCATTCCTTCCAAAGAACACTCAGGACTGATCTCCTTCAGAATTGAATGGTTGGATCTCCTTGCAGCCCAAGGGACTCTCAAGAGTCTTCTCCAACACCACAGTTCAAAAGCATCAATTATTTGGCACTCAGCTTTCTTCAGCAGTCCAACTCTCACATCCATACATGACTACTGGAAAAACCATAGCCTTGACTAGATGGACCTTTGCTTGCAAAGTAATGTCTCAGCTTTTTAGTATGCTGTCTAGGTTGGTCATAACTTTCCTTCCAAGGAGTAAGTGTCTTTTAATTTAATGGCTGCAATCACCATCTGCAGTGATTTTGGAACCCCCTAAAATAAAGTCTGACTCTGTTTCCACCTTTTCCCCATCTATTTGCCATGAAGTGATAGGACCAGATGCCATGATCTTCATTTTCTGAATGTTGAGCTTTAAGCCAACTTTTTCAGTCTCCTCTTTCACTTTCATCAAGAGGCTTTTTAGTTCCTATTCACATTCTGCCATAAGGGTGGTGTCATCTGGGATCTTACTTAAAGCGCAGCAAAGGAGAGGGGCGAGGAGAGGGTGCGATGATTTGAGAGACAATAGTTAAACATACACATTACCATATGTAAAATAGATAGCCAGTGGGAGTTGGATGTATGATGCAGGGAACCCAAAGTAGGTGCTCGGTGACAACCTAGAGGGTTGACATTGGGAGCGACTTGGGATGGAGGTTTAAGAGGGAGGGGACATATGTATACCTATGGCCAATTCATGTTAATGTATGACAAAAATCATCACAATATTATAAAGTAATTTTCCTCTAGTTAAAGTTTTGTTTTGTTTTTGTTTTTGTTTTAAAGAAGAAAAAAATGCAACTCTCCCCCCCCCAAAAAAAAAAAAAAATAATAAACAAGCAAATAGCATTTAGGGTCATGGAGATTATGGGGAAATGTAGATGATAGGAACACAAGTATTCATAGACACTGCCAGTATTTTTTAAAGTTATGAGGTAGCATCTATTAAAATAAAGCATGTGCATACTTTAGGAAAATATTGAAGGCAAAAGAAGAAGGGAGTGACACAACATGAGATGGTTCGATAGCATCACTGTCTCATTGGACGTGAATTTGAGCTGACTCCAGGAGATATGGAGGACACAGGAGCCTGGTGTGCTGCAGTCCATGGAGTCACAAGGAGTCAGACATGACTTAGCAACTGAATAACAACAACATACTTTGACTAAAAAATACTACTAATATGAAAAGTATATTTGAAGGTATTTATTGCAGCATTAATTTTCGTAGTAAAATAAAATTGAACTAATCTTACTGTCTTTCATCTATGAAATGGGTTTAGAAAAGTAAGGTATATTCAACCTGTAGCTTTACACATGGATGAGTAACTCTGTAGCTCTTACACATGGAGGACATGTATACTGTTGCTTGAAGCAAAATGTTTTTTTATAAGTGGAAATTCTCCATATGTATATGTATTTGAATGTGTTTGTATGAGCATGGTGAAAGATGTTAAATTATTCACACTAATTACCTCAGGATTGACATTGGAAGAAAGAGGGAGATGATTACCTGTTTTATACACCTGTGTATTGTTTCACATGTTACTACACAAGCATTACTTTGGTTCCTTTGTCTGTCTGGTTATTTCTTTATCTTAGACAAAAGAACTAATCTCAAAGTCTAGTCCCTCTGCTTACTGGATTGCAAAAGGGAATGACAACCCACTCCAGTATTCTTGCCTGGGAAATCCCATGGGCAGAGGAGCCTGGTTGGCTACAGTCCATGGGATCACAAAAGAGTTGGACAGAATTAAATAACAGCAGCATCTACTTTCTGGCTAAATGGTCTTGGAAAGTCACATAACCACTTTAAGTCTTATTTTTTCTCATCTGAAAAATAGCAATCATATTATCTCATAGAATTGTGGGGAGGATTAAGCAAAATAAGATTTTTCTGTGGGGAGGATTAAGGAAAATAAGATATACCTAATTCCTAGCACAGAGCTAGGAAAACTCCCCTCTTCCTTTTACTTAACTCTCTGTTGATGTGTTTTCAGGGATGCAAGCCAGTTACCATATTATAACTAATTTCAATGAATGGTTGAAGCCACTGTGCAAACAAATTATTCAACAAATGCTAAAGCTAAATTAAAATTATTTTCTTTGGTGATAAAACCATTTAGGATAACCTATATCACTGTTCACTCCCTTCATTCATCTAGACATTAAGAGTTGTAATAATTAATTTCATATGGCCCATCAAAAGTATGAAATTAAGTGACCAATCCTATGACCTACACTGGTTCCTTCTCTGAATTCAGGTTGGGTTGTGTGGGGGCCTGAAAGCTTCTTCTCTTCCCCACCAGCTGTTAAGGATAGGGTAGCTCATGGTCTTTCTCCTATACAATAAAAAAACTCTCCAAGTTGGAGAAGTCAGATGATTCAATGGCTTAAAATCTCCCTGCATAATAGTTATTCAAATTCCAGCAATAATTTCTCTCAGTTTCTAAGAAAACTTTCATCTTTTAACTAGTATAAGACTTGCATGGCTTGCAGCTTCTATTCATACATTTGGATGAATCCAAATGTCTCTTCTGCTAGAAAGGCTAATTCCGAACTTTAGGGAAGGAGCAGAGTCAGTTTACTCCCCTGTCTCTATTTAGATTTTAATATTCACGTGCCTAATTATAACATATTTTATTATAACATGATTTGTTAGCTTGCCTGTCTTCCCACCATTAAAGGTCTCCATTAGAGTAGGGGCATTAAAAAAAAAAACAAAAAACAAACAAACACACACAAAAAAAACAAAAACTGGCTCATTGGAGATGTTCCATAATTTTTAGATGAATGCCATTTTAAATGAATGGTATTGAGTAGAATATTTCCAACACTTTAGAGACTCCCAAATGAGAGAAAGGGAAGCCCTAGTTAGAAGCCCTCCATGTAATTTGCATCAGCATCCCAACAGTGGAGAAGAGTCCAGTAGCAACGGAATTATTCAAAGCCAGTTCCCCTCATTATATAAATCTAAAATATGAAGCAGCCAACACCTGCAGCAGTGAGCATTTCAAACATGCTTATTAATAATGGCTCAAAATGGAGATTTACTACAGTTAAGAATAAGGAGAGGGACCATAAATCAGCTCTGGTGAGGAAAAAGCAAAGAAAAATTCTTATTTAAAATATATGCATATGCTTTATAATCCTAAAATGGATATTGCTGTATTGAAATGGAGCCTTTATTTGTAAGATTGAATTCACTGAAAATGTTTTATGCCAGTATTCATTTTTCCAAATTTCATTTGCTTTCCTTTGGCTGAAAAGTTGAGGACTTAGTTTATTGCTTGAAAGCAGAAGAAGGTTTTCTTAGTTGAATCTCTTCATCCCTTGCTTCAAATGATTACTTGTAATGCTCTATTTGGCTTATGGGAAAATGCTGCTTTATGGGCACATATGTTGAAGAAAAGTGTTTTTAAAACATTCAATTAGTGTGCCTTCAAGTTAAAATTAAAAAAAAAAAAGTGATAGGATTAAATTCTCATAAAAACCCAACTGTTGCTTAGAAACCAATTATTTTCCTATTCGAAACTACTCCAAGGGTCATCAAGCTCACTCTTGGTTGTATTCCAACCAAGGTAGATACATGTGTTTACTTCATAAATCAGACCATAACACTCCCTTGGCCCAAATTCTTGGTTGCTTTCTAATACAAATCCCTGTCCCTGGTAAAATGCAAATCCCTGTCCCCAGTCTCCCCGGCAAAACTCATCTCATCTTATTTTTCTTCTCATCTGGCTCATAAAGTTCAGATTAACTGACTTCCTCTCCACTGCTTGAACACATGAGTCTCTTCTCTGCTAAGACCTGTACCTCTCCTCTGCCTTGAACACCCTCTCCCCTGCCATTCTTCCAAGAGTAACTGCTCTCAGTCCTTTGAGAGTCTGTTAGATGTCACTTCCAAAGAAATTATTTCTTCCCATTCTATCTAGGTTATCTACCCATCCATACTATATTCTATAATTCATAACTGTTTTGTTTCTAGAACATACTTACAAATAGTTCTTATTACATGTATATGCATATATAAACTTGGAGATAAACAATAAGATGAACAATATCTCCCATATTCCTCACTAGATGGCAGGATCATGAGAGCAGGAACCATATCTGTTTTATTTATTGCTGACTACCCAGAAATTATGACATTGCCTGGCATATAGCATAGGTCCTCAGTAAATATTTGCTGCAGGAATTCTCAGTATCAAGCCTAATGCTTGGCACATAATAGGTTGCCAATAAACACTTTTCAATTGAGTCTGTTTTGTTTCCATAGAATTTAGTGAGTCCCATAAATTCCATAAATTAATTCCAACTGCCAAACTCCCTACCATAACAGCAGGGTCTCTGGAAATTCTGCTGAAATGACAAATGACAATTCAGGACAGATGAATAAGGAGGATGCCTAAAAGCTCAATCTGAGTTTAGAGATTCTTTTCTAGGATAAAAATGCCACCAAGATAAATTTTAACTCTATCAGAATTAATCCCTCTAGTTCATTGTTCTCTCAAACTATTTCTTTCTAGTGGGAGACTTTTGGTTTTATCTGGGAGTTACCATGATGTGTTAATAAACTAACTTGAGCTTTTTGTTTTACTTGTTTTTGAAAAAGCAGCTGATAGGTTTCACTTTGAGTTTTCCAAGACTCATGCTTTAAGCAGCTGAGATCACAGTCACTGCACATACTGTATAGCTCACTAGATCCAGAGCCAAGAGACTATTGGAATTTGTAGTTTATGATACAACGACAGCATTAACACAGGGAAATGTTTTGGCAAGATAACAAATAGCTGTGATGAAGCAGTTAAGTTCCATTTGTTTAGGCTCTGTGAAAATTAATTTGCAAAGCTTTCTAAGTCTGGTGTGTGTTCTAGTTTATATGTAAATTAAAAGATTGTGTGAAAAGGATTCTAGAGATGATGCCATTCAGACATTTCAGACAAGTTGTCCACTAATTAATTTTCACTCTATTTTACTTTATTTACATTCACATTTTCCTCAAAAGTAAGTTGTATCAGTCAGGCTAGAAAATGACACCTCCATAGCCAACAAGCCATAATGACTGATGCTTTTTTTAAAAGGGCAGAAGACATACAGATGTCTAACAAACACATGAAAAGATGCTCAACATCGATCAATATCAAATAAATGCAAATCAAAACCACAATGAGGTACCATTTCACGCCAGTCAGAATGGCTGCTATCCAAAAGTCTACCTAATACAATTATGTAAAGTTTAAAAATAAAATTAAAAAAAAAAAAAAAGTCTACAAGCAATAAATTCTGGAAAGGGTGTGGAGAAAAGGGAACCCTCTTAGACTGTTGGTGGGAATGCAAACTAGTATAGCCACTATGGAGAACAGTGTTGCTGCTAAGTCACTTCAGTCGTGTCCGACTCTGTGCAACACCATAGACGGCAGCCCACCAGGCTCCCCTATCCCTGGGATTCTCCAGGCAAGAACACTGGAGTGGGTTGCTATTTCCTTCTCCAATGCATGACAGTGTGGAGATTCCTTAAAAAACTGGAAATAGAACTGCCTTATGACCCAGCAATCCCACTGCTGGGCATACACACTGAGGAAACCAGAATCGAAAGAGACACATGTACCCCAATGTTTATCACAACACTGTTTATAATAGCCAGGACATGGAAGCAACCTAGATGTCCATCAGCAGATGAATGGATAAGCAAGCTGTGGTACATATACACAATGGAGTATTACTCAGCCATTAAAAAGAATACATTTGAATCAGTTCTAATGAGGTGGATGAAACTGGAGCCTATTATACAGAGTGAAGTAAGCTGGAAAGAAAAACACCAATACAGTATACTAACGCATATATATGGAATTTAGAAAGAAGGTAACAATAACCCTGTATGCGAGGAAGCAAAAGAGACACAGATGTATAGAACAGTCTTTTGGACTCTGTGGGAGAGGGCAAGGATGGGATGATTTGGGAGAATGACATTGAAACATGTAAAATAGCATATGTGAAACAAATCTCCAATCCAGGTTTGATGCATGATACAGAGTGCTTGGGACTGGTGCACTGGGATGGTCCAGAGGGATGGGATAGGGAGGGAGGTGGGAGGGGGGTTCAGGATGGGGAACACGTGTGCACTCAAGTCAACGTATGGCAAAACCAGTACAATATTGTAAAATAAAATTAATTTAAAAATAACTAACAAAATAAAAAAATGGCAGAAAATTAAAATTTTTACTGGGGCAACCATGGGAGTTAGAAAAATAATTCAGCAGTGATTCTTTAAATTTGGGAATAGAAACTCTCCTAGCATTCTACAAAGACACTTCTCTTTCCAAGGGTAATATCAGGTGTTTATAAACCTGAAGGATCAAAAATATGGAGCATAGTTAAGTATTAAAAGTCTGGGGATAACTGAGAGCTCTGCACAAATCCATAGAGGGAGAGTTTCTTACTCTGAATCTTGAAGCCTTAGTTCATTTGCCCAGATTTGCTCTGCAGGTAAAATCCACAGGCTCATTCCATGGCAGAAAGTGAAGAAGAACTAAAGAGCCTCTTGATGAAAGTGCAAGAGGAGAGTGAAAAAGTTGGCTTAAAGCTCAACATTCAGAAAACTAAGATCATGGCATCCAGTCCCATCACTTCATGGCAAATAGATGGGGAAGCAGTGGAAACAGTGGCTGACTTTATTTTTCTGGACTCCAAAATCACTGCAGATGGTGATTGCAGCCATGAAATTAAGAGGCATTTACTCCTTGGAAGAAAAGTTATGACCAACCTAGACAGCATACTAAAAAGCTGAGACATTACTTTGTCAACAAAGATCCATCTAGTCAAGGCTATAGTTTATCCAGTAGTTTTGTATGGATGTGAGAGTTGGACTATAAAGAAAGCTGAGCACTGAAGAATTGATGCTTTTGAACTGTGGTTTTGGAGAAGCCTCTTGAGAGTCCCTTGGACTGTAAAGAGATCCAACCAGTCCTTCCTAAAGGAGATCAGTCCTGGGTGTTCATTGGAAGGACTGATATTGAAGCTGAAACTCCAATACTGTGGCCACCTGATGCAAAGAGCTGACTCATTTGAAAAGACCCTGATACTGGGAAAGATTGAGGACAGGAGGAGAAGGGGACAACAGAGGATGAGATAGTTGGATGGCATCACCGACTCATTGCACATGAGTTTGGGTGGACTCTGGCAGTTGGTGATGGACAGGGAGGCCTGGCTTGCTATGGTTCATGGGGTAGCAAAGAGTCGGACACTACTGAGCAACTGGACTGAATAAGTATGGGCACCCCTTGTTCTGTTTTCACAGCCTTCCTCTTATAGCATTTCCCTAGAACCTAGATTAACACCACATTTGTAGACCTATTCTAGGTCCTTTTTTCACCTGAGGTCCCTGGACTGGTTTGACCCATTAATTATGTCTCAACACATACAGTGATTCTAAGAGCACTGACTTCTTTCATCAGTCCAGTTCTTCATGAGCAGTCATCCCCATTAGGTCTTCTTGGGGCCCTGAAGATTAAACACATCTTTTCTTACATGAAACAAAAGCTTATTCTACCCACCTACAGTAGAATGGTTTTCTAAAGTCCTAAACTTTTTTGGAATGATTGATATGTAAAGCAACTGATTTGAACCTTTGCACTTTAAATTGATTTCAACTGGAGTCTAGACATTAATGTTCCTCTTGCTTTACCAAAAAGAAATGGCAGCAAAAGTTTTACAATGGCCACAACAACAACTTAACACTGAAACCCTGATTCTGATAATCTGCTCATGTATGAAAACTGCTAGGTACCAAGGGATTTCAAGCAGTTTGAGTCTTGAGACCTGAGTACTGATGCTTACTCTGTCCTTCCCTACCTCTCCCTGGCTGTTTGGTTTTGAGCTGAGGACATTCTCTCCCCTTATGGCTTTCATTCCACTGTAGCCATTTAGATTAGATGACCTCTAAGGCGGCTTTGGTTTCTGAAAGATCATTAATTTCTGGCTAACTTAAAATGAGTAATCCAATGGTGAATAAACTTTGATACCCTTTCAGAAATGAAGATAATGGTACACTTGAACAAAACAGAGTGATTCTCAATTGTCTAAGCATGTAGTTAGAACAAGACAAACAGGCTTTAGCAGTTCAGTGATGTATAAAACCCTGAAACTTTTTGTCATAAAGAATGCCATGCCCAATTTAAAAGCAAATCAGATGTTCGTATAAAACTTCCACTGTTTGTGTTTTTATAGGGGTACTTTTGGGGTGTGAAGTTTATTAATGAAACACAGTAGCATGGTATATTTCTCCATATATTAGTGCCCTCTTTGATTTCCTTCACCAGTGGAGAAATATACCGTGTTCATGGAGCAGAAGAATCAATATGGTGAAAATGAGTATATTACCCAAAGCAATCTATAGATTCAATGCAATCCCTATCAAGTTACCAACGGTATTTTTCACAGAGCTAGAACAAATAATTTCACAATTTGTATGGAAATACAAAGAAAACCTCTGATAGTCAAAGCAATCTTGAGAAGGAAGAATGGAACTGGAGGAATCAACCTACGTGACTTCAGGCTCTACTACAAAGCCACAGTCATCAAGACAGTATGGTACTGGCACAAAGACACAAATATAGATCAATGGAACAAAATAGAAATCCCAGAGATAAATCCTCACACCTATGGACACCTTGTCTTTGACAAAGGAGGCAAGTATATACAATGGAGAAAAGACAATCTCTTTAACAAGTGGTAAAACTGGTCAGCCACTTGTAAAAGAATTAAACTAGAACACTTTCTAAAACCATACACAAAAATAAACTCAAAATGGATTAAAGATCTAAACATAAGACCAGAAACTGTACAACTCCTAGAGGAGAACATAGGCAAAACACTCTCCGACATAAATCACAGCATAATCCTCTATGACCTACCTCCCAGAATATAGCAAATAAAAGCAAAAATAAACAAATTGGACCTAATTAAACTTAAAAGCTTCTACACAACAAAAGAAACTATAAACAAGGTGAAAAGACAGCCTTCAGAATGGTAGAAAATAATAGCAACTGAACCAATGGACAAAGAATTAATCTCAAAAATATACAAGCAACCCCTGCAGCTCAATTCCAGAAAAATAAACCACCCAAACAAAACATGGGCCAAAGAACTAAACAGACAGTTTTCCAAAGAAGACATACAGATGGCTAACAAACACATGAAAAGAGGCTCAACATCACTCAATATCAAAGAAATGCAAATCAAAACCACAATGAGTTACCATTTCATGCCAGTCAGAATGGCTGCTATCCAAAAGTCTACAAGCAATAAATGTTGGAGAGGGTGTGGAGAAAAGGGAACCCCCTTAGCCTGTTGGTGGATATGCAAAGTAGTACAGCCACTATGGAGAACAGTTTGGAGATTCCTTAAAAAACTGGAAATAGAACTGCCTTATGACCCAGCAATCCCACTGCTGGGCATACACACCGAGGAAACCAGAATTGAAAGAGACATGTGTACCCCAATGTTCATCGCAGTACTGTTTATAATAGCCAGGACATGGAAGCAACCTAGATGCCCATCAGCAGACGAATGGATAAGAAAGCAATGGTACATATACACAATGGAGTATTACTCAGCCATTAAAAAGAATACATTTGAATCAGTTCTAATGAGGTAGATAAAACTGGGGCCTGTTATACAGAGTGAAGTAAGCCAGAAAGAAAAATACCAATACAGTATACTAACACATATGTATGGAATTTAGAAAGACGATAATGATAACCCTGTATGCCGAGGCAGCAAAAGAGACACAGATGTGTAGAACAGTCTTTTGTACTCTGTGGGAGAGGGCGAGGATGGGATAATTTGGGAGAATGACATTGAAACATGTATAATATCATATGTGAAATGAATCTCCAGTCCAGGTCCAATGCGTTATACAGGGTGCTCAGGGCTGGTGCCCTGGGATGACCCAGAGGGATGGGATGGGGAGGGAGGTGGTAGAGGGGTTCAGGATGGGGAACACGTGTGTACCTGTGGAGGATTCATGTTGATGTATGGCAAAACCAATACAATATTGTAAAATAATTAGCCTCCAATTAAAATAAATTATTAAAAAAAAAAAAAAGAAACACAGTAACATCTGCCCACCCACACTGCCATAAAAAAGCAGCACAATGCATTTATGGGGTTGGATTCTTTTTGTTAATAATTTTCATGAGAGTATTGAAAATGCAATATGTACCAGCTGTTACTATGTTGATCACACACATCTGCCTTCCAAGGAAGATTCCTAAGACATCATAGGAAAGGGAATTGTATTAGTTTCCTGTTGTGGTTCTGACAAATTATAGCAACTTAGTGACATAAAACAACACAAATGTATTATCTTAAAGTTCTGGAGGTGAGAAGTGTGAAATGAGTCTCAGTGTCATCAGGCTAGTCAGCATTCCTTTTGGAGTCTCTAGATGAAGAATCTGTTGCTTTGCCCATTCCAGCTTGTAGAGGCCAACTGTGTTCATTGGCTCATGTTTCTTAGTCCTCTCCTGACCTCTCTGACCTCTTTTTCCATCCTTAAATATTTTCTCTGTATCTGTGACCTTTCTACACCTCTCTCTGAAAATAGACTGTTGTTATTTTGTTGGGCCCAGATAATCCATGTAAGCTATGCATCTCAAGATGCTTATTAGTAATAATTTATAATTGATTAATTAGTTTTAGTAATTTCTTCCCAGTATATTTTACAACATAAGGTGACACATTCACAGGTTCTGGGGTTTGGATGTGGACATCTTTGGAGGAGTCTATTATTCAGCCTATGTCTGAGGCCAGAGATACCAACAAAAGCCCGAGTAAATGACTATCTAAGGTAACACAGCTAATTTGTGGCAGTGCCATGAATATATCCCCAGGATCCTCACATTGGCCCTGTTTATGTACATCACTGATGAAAACAGGTAGGAATATGCATTGATGGAGGCTTTATTTTTATAGTAATCTTGAAATGATTGAGAAATAAATATAAAATTCAGTGAATTTAAAAGAGCATTTTAGAGATGATAGTTTATATTTTTTCAAACATATTTTTAATGCAAGAGCTTCCTTAAAATTTTAATTTTGCTGGGTCACGGTACCTTCTAATAATAAAGTGACTTGCAGTGATAACATAACTTAAATAATGATGGGAAATGAAAGTTCTAAGGAACAACATGTACATATTCTCCTATCTACTTCTTCTCCTCCTTGTCCTTCTCTTTCTCCTTCTGAAACTGGTCATTGCTGCCATTTTGAAAATCTGTTATAACTGGAAAGTTAATTCAAACTTTTTAAACTGAAGGGAATGGAGCTACCAGAGGCTTATTACCATGGGTTTATACAAATTAAGTTATTTGCCATATTTCACAATAAAGTCCACCTAATTTTGATGTTGACGCATTCTTCTAAGGCTCTAAGGAAATTGTTTTTATCTCTTCTCCCACTTCTACACAATAATTGCTGTAACAGTTAAAAGGGTTATAGAATTTTGAATTTAGATGAGATTAGACATATTGTCCAGCCCAATACTTGTCTCTTTCACAGTATCTTTGGCAGATATTTGCCATATTCCTCTCTTGCCTGTTTTCTTCACCCATGGCATGGGAAGGAATGATGACTGCTGTAAATTAAAAGCTGTATTTAGTTTGAGTTCCTGAGAAAGTAGGTATTTTTGAGAGGGTTGTGGCTCTATATTGTTAGGCTCATGTTCTTTACTTCCTCTGCTGCAGGCTTTGGTGCTCCTCTTCTAGAGTTTTATACACACGTGACTTAATTGCATACTGTTCCCTACCCCCAGTGCAGTAATTGTTCTTACATGTATCTGCCTTCAAAATTCAACCTAACTCAGCAATGGACATGCAATAATAGTTCACTGTACTGCTGATGGATGTGATAGATGGATGAATTAATGATGACCATATAATGTCAGAGGCATGACACATGGATCCAAAGAGATACTAAGGGCGCAGGGAAAGGTTGAAGTAACAGCTTCTGATCGTCACTGATATAAAATTAGTAGGCTAGCTACACTACTATTCTGCTAACTTTCTTAAAGAGAGTAAAATATGACTGGAAATAGGACAGAAATTTATTTAATAGATTCTTTAATATGACACTGAAAATAAGTGGATGGTTTCCTTTCAGATATTTCCATTCAGTACTCAATTCCATCCTTATCTGCTTATCAATGAACACATCCTTCAGCTGCTGTTACATTAAGTCAAGTTGCCAAGCTGTTGTTTGGCATTGATTGCATGCATGCATGCTCAGTTGCTTAGTTGTAGCTGATTCTTTTCGACCCTATGGACTGGACCCTGCCAGTCTCCTCCCTCCATGGGATCCTCCAGGCAAGAATACTGGAGTGGGTTGCCATCTTCTTCTCCAGGGGATCTTCCTCATCCAGGAGTTGAACCTGAGTCCCTGCATTGGCAAGTGGATTCTTTACCACTGAGCTACCTGGGAAGCCCCTGATATTGGCGGGTTCATAAAATAATCACTCCCTCAGTTTGGTCTTGACAACATATAGAATAATGCCTTGTATATGTTGAATGCTTTCTAGGACAAGGTTGATTCCTATATCATTCCTGTCAAACAAAGAAGCAAAGTATCAGCTAGGAGTTGCTAAATATTTAGTACACCTCAATATGACCAGTGGAGAAGGAAATGGCAACTCACTCCAGTGTTCTTGCCTGGAGAATCCCAGGGACGACGGAGCCTGGTGGGCTGCCGTCTATGGGGTCGCACAGAGTCGGACACGGCTGAAGCGACTTAGGAAAAAAAACATATATCTATGAACAGGTGATGTGGCTGGTCTATGCCATCTTCTTATTAAGGTATTAATTTTGACTGTACCCATCAAAGAGGCCACAGGATAAATGGGTCTGAAATAAGAATCTCTGATCTTAAGATATCATTAAGGTAAGACTTAGAGAAGTTGACCAAGATTCAGGCTAGGAAACTGCCATAATGACACCCAAGGATGTCTATGGGTGAGGAACATTGTACGGCTCTCTGATTTTATGACTTTCGTGCCATAGTTCTTATTACATTGTTTCTCCAGCCTTCCACCCAGCTTGATTCTACTTTTTTTTTTTTTTTTCCTGTTTCTAGTTCCTTCTTTCTGGGGATTGGTGAACTCAGCTTGGAATCTTTGCTCTGTGGGGAAACGGCAGTCACCAGTCAACATAGAGACTAGTCATATGATCTTCGATCCCTTTCTAACACCCCTTCGCATCAACACTGGGGGCAGGAAGGTAAGTAGCCATGTTGCTTCCATTGTGAAGTTGAGGATAGGGGAGATGTTGATTCTGAAAGCCAAACTTCTAGTCCTTGATCTCTGTGATGAGTCTGTCTTTCCACCCAGGAGTAATATCACAGACTTCAGGTCTATTGCTAACAAATATGTCTTAATCATGCTTTTTCTCTCTACACAGTCAATTTCCATGTTTCTTATTACTTCTTTGTACTCCCTGGATATTTCCTGAAGTCCTATCCCTTGGAAGCCCATGAAGGAAAGTCAGAAAACAGTATTTGCTGCCACTAAATATCATGCTGGGAAATTCTTCCACTCAGAAACCTCTTTACTGGGGCTTCTTTTAACCTCAACAAAGTGAAAATCTTTTTATCAAAAGTAAAATCATACATTTATCATCCTGTAAGGAAAAACAAACAACCACCACCTTAGGTGGTTTATGAGAAAATCAATAATTAATCTTACTGGGGCTTCCTGGCTAAGAATCCTAGCTTGTGCATAGAAATTCTGAACTATGATTCCCATTCTCATACCAACATCCCTCCTTTCCTCCCCCCTACCTCCCCCCCCCTCCATGATAAGCTTCACCTTTGTTTGTAGAAGAGTATAATGTCCATGGAGTCTTTTCATCACAGGAATCTAGCATTTCTTTTGTTACCTTTTACTATTGAATAGGTTGCTGAAGGTAGAAAAAAAAAAAAAAAACTACAGAAAATTATGTTTGAAGGTGACTTAGCTGTTGTGAACTCAAGAGAAATGGAAAATCATTTATGTATAAGAAACTGAGGTTAAAATTATGGATAACTTTTGCTATTGCTAGTAACTGATTTTCCAGGGTTTGGGCTCCTTGGGGTCTGATTTCTACACCCTTATGCAGTCGGTTCACCTTGATTACCACAAGTTTGTAAGCAATCTTTTTGCTTTCTGACATTTTTTTTTTTTCTTGTCATGTAGTTTTCACACATATACAGAAAAGTCAAATGGCCCATCAAAATGCTGTTAGCAACTTTGATTCAGGTCACAAAGCAAGTTTTAAAAGATCTTCTTGTGATTGATACTATTTAGCTAAGTAGAGTTTGTACGCTGTTTTAAATATGACTTAGGAAGCATTTTTATAAAAAGGTCCTATAAAAAGGACCTTATTTCATGTAGTTTATTGTTCTGATTCTTTAAAAAACTAACCTGCCTTAGTTATTCTTCCATTCACAGTTTCATTTTTGCAAACCCTAAGGGGAACTTGAATTGGATGCAATATATACCTTTCTCTAAAAAGTTGATCATTCAAGTCATTGTAACCATGTATAGGTTCCCTGACCAGTATATTAAAAAAGGCAATTTTGAGTATTCAATCATTCTTTCTTTCTTGAAGAGGGTGATTGAGGGAATAACTGTACCCCAGGCAAAGTGAAAATTTTAAAAATGTAACCAAACACACACACAAAGTAGACAGAAGGTTGGTACCTGAATTCCAGGATTACCTGAAAGATGGTGAGAGAGGCTGAAGAACAGAGACTGAAGAGGAGTTAATGAGGAGATAAGTATGAAATGAATGGATAAGAAAGCTGTGGTACATATACACAATGGAGTATTACTCAGCCATTAAAAAGAATACATTTGAATCAGTTCTAATGAGATGGTTGAAACTGGAACCTATTATACAGAGTGAAGTAAGCCAGAAAGAAAAACACCAATACAGTATACTAACGCATATATATGGAATTTAGAAAGATGGTAACAATAACCCTGTGTATGAGACTGCAAAAGAGATACCGATGTATAGATCAGTCTTATGGACTCTGTGGGAGAAGGAGAGGGTGGGGAGATTTGGGAGAATAGCATTGAAACATGTATAATATCATGTATGAAACGAGTTGCCAGTCCAGGTTCGATGCACGGTACTGGATGCTTGGGGCTAGTGCACTGGGACGACCCAGAGGGAGGGTAGGGGAGGGAGGAGGGAGGAGGGTTCAGGATGGGGAACGCGGGTATACCTATGGTGGATTCATTTCGATATTTGGCAAAACTAATACAATATTGTAAAGTTTAAAAATAAAATTAAATTAAAAAAAAAAAAAAGAGTAATGTGAGGTGAGATCCTCATGCCATGTTAAATAAATGGATTTTTTCATAAGGGTATGCAAGGATTTAAAGCATTATTGGGTAGATGGTACATAGGGAGAGGAATAGAATAGGAATTAAGCTAACACAAATAGTGAATATGTAAGTTTCATTTTTCATCATACCATCTTAGAGGAAAACCTTAATGTGAGAGAAATTAAAAAACAAAACAAAATTAAGACAACTTCTCTCTAAAATGTATTGGAGAAAAAGAGAATGAGAGATAGCTGGAGTTGAAAATCATTCATAAATTATGTTGCTTTTCAGTGTTTTTTTGTTATTATGTGATTTTTAAAATACATTTTCAATTTAGTGAAGTGTTCCTGGTCCAAGTTAACTTTTATATGCATTAGAGTTTGGAATTTTTGAAATATTTACTTTTGATGGTGTTAATTTTATATCTGACATGATTTGTGTTGTCAGCTATTAGAAGAGCTGAGAACTGTCTGATGATATCCTTTGCATTTGTGAAAGGACAAAAATAAAATATAAATGGTAGTTGGATATACTAATGGGTAATAAAATACCTGAACTTGATAGACAATAGTTAAATCATGCTTGTAGTCTTTTAAGAGATGCTACTTACTGAATTGGGGCTTATTTTGGAAGTGAAGTTTCAAATCAGTGGCTCTGAATTTAGATTTTCCTCAAAGAAACGTGTATCTAACTCAAAAGGTTTAAAAACCTCCCTGCAAGATTGGGAGGTGTCGTAGAATTTGGGAAGGCTGCAACATTTTGAAGTCTAAGATCAGCTGGGTATCAACGTGGAAAATCCATCCCAGTCATCATGTGTTTTATTTGACACTTTTATCCACAAGCATCATTCTTTTTCATGTTTAAATGAACTGGATTTACAAAGCCATGAAGCCGCTTTGATGCAGTACCTGACTGTGTTACTATATTTGTTTGAACATATTTGACCTGGCATAAGGCTCAGATGATGAATTACAGGTTTTATTTGTTTGTTTTTCTGCTTTTTGTTTTCATTTTGTTTTTTGTTAGGGCTGAAATTCAATGTGAACACAGGAATGCAAAGAGTAATAATAGATGAAAATCAAGGTATAATCATGCCTTGATACAATAAAAGGTATTTATGATATGTGAAAAATGATTGCTTTTACCTTTCAAGTTGCTTATTTACAATGGTAGTTTTTAAGCAAAGGTACTTTTTATTCCAGTTGTTCATATCTGACACATAGGACTCTTATGGACAAAATCCAAAATAAGCATGCTTTCAAACAATACTCACACATGTTTGCATTGCATATGCATATAATAATCCTATTTTGGGGAGAAATGTTGCCAAGATGGAGGAATAGGAAGACCCTGAGCTTACCTCTTCTCATGGGCACACCAAAGTTACAATTACAGAGCAACTATCAACAAGAACCTCAAGACTAGCTGAAAGATTTTCCATAACTGAAGATATAAAGAAAGAGCTACAATGAAATGGGTATGAGAAGTGGAGACATAATATAGTCAAGACCCATACCCCTTTCTAGGCAACCCATAAACAGGAGAACAATAACAAATGCAGAGCTTCTCTCCAAGGAGAAAGAGGTCCAAGCCACACATTAAGCTCACCAACTAAGGTGTCCTGTACCAAGAAGATGAGCTCCAAGAATGTCTGGCTGTGAAGGTCAACAAAGTAGTTGGCCCTGACACAACAGACAGTGCCACATAGAGGGCACTCTTAGAGCATATAGCTCTGCTGACCAGAAGAGAATGTGCTCATAGGCTCCATAGAATATCTCCTACATGAGTCCACTTCTCCAAAATCAGGTAAAGTAACCAAATTGTCTAACACTAGAAATAAATACAGAAAATAGGCAATATGAGGAAATAGAAATATGTATCAAAGAGGGAACAAGACAAAATCTCAGGAAAAATGTTTACAAAATGGAGATAAGCAGTCTACAGCCATGGAGATACTCAGTGAACTCAGGAGAAGAAAGGAAGAATACAGTGAGAAATGTAACAGAATTAGAAAATATAAAGAACCAAATAGAACTAAAATTTAATTTAAAAATACAATTTAAAAACGATTAAATTTAAAAATCAACTTAAACTTAAAAATGAGTGCGGTAAGCCAGAAAGAAAAACACCAATACAGTATACTAACGCATATATATGGAATTTGGAAAGATGGTAACTATAACCTTGTATGCGAGACAGCAAAAGAGACACAGATTTATAGAACAGCCTTTTGGACTCTGGGGGAGAGGGAGAGGGTGGGATGATTTGGGAGAATGGTATTGAAACATGTATAATATCATATATGAAATGAATTGCCAGTCCAAGTTCAATGCCTGATACTGGTTGCTTGGGGCTGGTGCACTGGGGTGACCCAGAGGGATGGTACGGGGAGGGAAGAGGGAGGGGGGTTCGGGATGGGGAACAAGTGTATACTTGTGGGGGATTCATGTTGATGTATGGCAAAACCAATACAATATTGTAAAGTAATTAACCTCCAATTAAAAAATATATTAAAAAATAAGTGTACAGTGAAAGGAATCACATTAGATGAAATGATACAAAGGAATGGATCAGTTAACTGGAAAAGAGTAGTGGGAATCACCCTAACTGAACCAAAAAAAAGTTTTTAAAATATTTATAAAATGAAGGTAGTTTAAGATACCTCTGAAACAACATCAAGCACTCTAGTGGTCTCAAGACCACTAGTATAGGGGGCTGAAGGAGAAGAGAGAGAGAAGGGGCAGAGAACTTTTTTGAAGACATAATAGCTGAAAACTTCCCTAACCTGTGAAAGGAAACAGATTCAGGTCCACGTAGCAAAGGAGTTCCAAAGAAGATAAAATGAAAGAAGACCACAATAAAACACTGTAATTAAAATAGCAAAATATAAAGATAAAGAGAGAATATTAAAAGTAACGAGATAAAAGCAACTAGTTACATATAAAGGACTTCTCGTAAGTCTATCAACTGACTTTTCAGCAGAAACTGCATAGGCCAGAAGGGAGTGTCACAATATATTCAAAGTGATGAGAGGAAAAACCCTACAAACAAGAATATTCTACCCAGCAAGACTATCATTCAAATTTGAAGATGACAGAAAGAATTTTAGAGACAAGAAAAACAAAAAAGAGTTCAGCACTACTAACTGTCTTTACAAGATACGTTAGAGGGACTTATCTAAGCACGTAAGATGACAACTAAAAATATGAACATTGCAAAAGGAAAAATCTCATTGGCAAAGGAAAATATACTATAAAGAAAAGAGATCACCCATTAATAAAACTACCTATTTTTGTTGTTTTTCAGTCACTCAATCGTGTCTGACTTTTTGTGACCCCATGGACTGCAGCACACTAGGCATCCCTGTCTTCATCTTCCAGAGCTTGCTCAAACTCAAGTCCGTGATATGATCCAACCATTTCAGCCTCTGTTGTCCCCTTCTTCTCATGCCTTCAAACTTTCCAAGCATCAGGGCCTTTTGGAACAAATTGGCTCTATGTATCAGATAACCAAAATTTGAACCTTCAGCATCAGGCTTTCCAGGGAATATTCAGGTCTGATTTCCTTTCAGATTGACTGGTTTGATCTCCTTGCAGTCCAAGGGACTCTTGAGTCTTCTTTAACATCACATTTCAAAAGCATCATGTCTTATTTTGCACTCAGACTTCTTTATGGTTCAACTTTCACATCCATACATGACTACTGGAAAAATCATAGCTTTGACTAGATGGATGTTTGTCAGTGAAGTAATCTTTCTGTTTTTTAATATGCTGCCTAGATTGATCATAGCTTTTCTTCCAAGGAGCAAGCTTCTTTTAATTTCATGGCTGCAGTCACCATCTCCAGTGATTTTTGAGCCAAGAAAATAAAGTCTGTTACTATTTCCAATGTTTTCCCATCTATTTGTCATAAAGTAATGGGACTGGATGCCACGATCTTAGTTTTTTTAATGTTGAGTTTTAAGCCAGATTTTTCATTCTCCTCTTTCACTTTCATCAAGAGGCTTTTTAGTTCTTCTTTACTTTCTGCCATAAGGGTAGTGTCATCTGCATATCTGAGGTTATTATTATTTCTCCTGGCAATCTTGATTTGAACTTGTGCTTCATCCAGCCCAGCATTTCACTTCATGTACCTCTGCATAGAAATTAAGTAAGCATGGTGACAATATACAGCGTGACATACTCCATTCCTGATTTGGAACCAGTCTGTTGTTCCATGTCCAGTTCTAACTGTTGCTTCTTGATCTAAATACAGGTTTCACAGGAGGCAATTAAGGTTGTCTGGTATTCCCATCTTTTTAATAATTTTCCACAGTTTGTTGTGATCCACATAGTCAAAGGCTTTAGCATAGTCAATGAAACAAATGTAGATGGTTTTCTGGAATTCTCTTGCTTTTTCTGTGATCCAATGGATGTTGGCAATCTGATCTCTGGTTCCTCTGTCTTTTCAAAATCCAGCTTGAACATCTAGTTGGAGAACTTTGAGCATTACTTTGCTAGTATGTGAAGTGAGTGCAATTTTGTGGTAGTTTCAATATACTTTGGCATTGCCTTTTTTTGGAATTGAAATGAAAACTGATCTTTTCTAGTCCTAGGGCCACTGCTCAGTTTTTCAAACTTGCTGGCATATTGTGTGCAGCACTTTAACAGCATCACCTTTTAGGATTGAAGTAGTTCTGCTAGAATTCCATCATCTCCACTACCTTTGTTCACTGTGATGCTTCCTATAGCCCACTTGACCTCATACGTCAAGATGACTCGCTCTAGGTGAATGATCACACTATCATGGTTATCTGAGTCATTAAGATCTTTTTTTTTTTTTTTTGGTATAGTTCTTCTGTGTGCATCCCACCTTTTCTTAATATCTTCTGCTTCTTTTAGGTTCATACAGTTTCTGTTCTTTCTCGTGCACATCTTTGCATGAAATGTTCCATTGGTATCTCTAATTTTCTTGAGGAGGATTCTAGTCTTTCCCATTTTATTGTTTTCTTGTATTTCTTTGCACTGTTCACATAGGAAGGCCTTCTTATCTCTCCTTGCTATTCTTTGGAACTCTGAATTCTTTGGAATTCAGGTGGGTATATATCTTTCGTTTTTTCCTTTGCCTTTCACACATTCTCTTTTCTCAGCTATTTTTAAGGCCTCCTCAGAAAACCATTTTGCTTTTTTGAATTTCTTTTTCTTGGGGATGGTTTTGATCACTGCTTCATGTACAATGTTACATACCTCCATCCATAGTTCTTCAGGCACTCTGTCTATCAGATCTAATCCCTTGAATCTATTTGTCACTTCCATTGTATAATCGTAAGGGATTTGGTTTAGGTCGTACCTGAATGGCCTAGTGGTGTTCCCTACTTTCTTCAATTTACATCTCAATTCTGCAATAAGTTCATCATCTGAGACACAGTCAGCTCCCAGTCTTGATTTTGCTGTCTATATAGAGCTTCTACATCTCTGCTGGCAAGGAATATAGTCTATCTGATTTTGGTATTGACCATCTGGTGATATCCAAGTGTAGACTTATTTTTTGTGTTGCTGGAAGTGGATGTTTGCAATGACCAGGTGTTCTCTTGCCAAAACTGTTAGCCTTTGCCATGCTTCATTTTGTACTCTAAGGCCAAAGTTGCCTGTTACTCCAGGTATCTCTTGACTTCCTACTTTTTCATTCCAATCCTCAATGATGAAATTCACTTTTTTTTTTTTTTTTGGTGTTACTTCTAGAAAGTTAGTAGGAAAGTTAAAAGGCAAAAGTAGTAAATTTATCTATATCCATAATAAATAGTTAAGAAATACACAAACTAGAAAGATATAAAATATGAGGTAAAAAATTAAGTATGAGGAGTAAAAAATGAAGGTTATTACAATGCATTTGAAGTGAAGAACTCATCATCTTAAAATAATCATATATTGCTATATAAAAACTTCATGGTAACCACAAACCAAAAACTGATAGCAGATACATGCACACACACACACACAATAGCGGAATCCAAGCATAGTGCTAAATATTGTCATCAAATCTCAAGAGAAGAGATCAAAAGAAGAAAGGAACAAATAAGAACCACAAAAGGCAATCCCAAAATAATTTTTAAAATGGTGATGCTTGCATACTTAACAATTATTACCTTAAAGTTAAATGCACTAAATGTCTCAATCAGAAATCATACAGTGGGTAAACAGATAAAAAACAAGTCCCATATATTTTCTGCCTGCAAGACACCTACCTCAGATCTAAAGACACACACAAACTAAAAATGAGGGATGGAAAAAAGTATTCCTTGCAAATGAAAAGGAAAGAAAAACAGGCATGCTTATAGTTCCATCAGAAAAAAAATAGAGTTTGAAACAAAGATTGTAACTGGAGACAAAGAAGGACATTATATAATGATCAAGACTTAAATCAAAGAAGAAGATATAACAATTTTCTAAAATAGGTAGAAGCTCCTAATATAAATAGGAGCACATAAACTCATAAAACAAATATAAATATATATTAAAAGGAGAAATTTACAGTAACTCAATGATAATAGGAGACAGTAATATCTCACTTACATAAGTGGACAGATCATCCAGATGGTAAATCAGTAACACTGGCCATAAATAATATGCTGTATAAGATAGTATTAAAAGATATATATAGAACATTTCATCTGAAAGTAGCATAATACACATTATCTTCAAACTCATATGGAACATTATTGAGAATAGATCATATGTTAGGCCACAAAAAATTTTATTTTTTATTTTTTTTATTTTTATTTTTTTTTCTAATTTTATTTTATTTTTAAACTTTACGTAATTGTATTAGTTTTGCCAAATATCAAAATGAACAAAAAATTTTTTTTTTAAAAATATTGAGTTTTAAATCACATCAAGCATTATTTCTGACCAAAAAAGTTTGAAACTACAGATCAACTAAAAGGGGAAGGAAAAACTGCAAAAGTCACAAACACAAGGAGTCTAAACAATATGATACTAAACCAACCAATTGGTTACTGAAAAAAATCAAAAGGAAATGTAAAAAAAAAAAAAAAGATTGAAGACATATAAAGATAGAAATACACAGTCCAGAATCTATGGGACCCAAATAAAGCAGTTCTAAGAGGGAAGTTTGTAGTGATGCAGCCTTCTTCAGGAAACAAACAAAATCCCTCAAATAAACAGTCCATCTGTACATGTAATGAAACTTGAAAAAGAAGAAAAAAAATGAAGGTAGTAGAAAGAAAGAAATAACAAAGATTAGAGCAGAAATAAAATAGAGAAACACAATGGTTTTCTTTGAAAAGACAAGCAAAACTGATAAACTTTGGCAAGAATCATAAAAAAAGAGAGATGAACCAAAGCAATAAAAACAAAAATAAAAGAGGGAAGTCAAACTGACACCACAGAAATACAAAGATGTAAAAAAACCTTATGAAAAATTATATGCCAACAAAATGAATAACCTAGAAGAAATGGATTCATTTCTAGAAATGAACAATCTCCTAAACTGAATTAGGAAGAAATTGGAAATATGAGCAGACTGATTATCAGTAATAAAATTGAATCAGTAATTAAACAATTCCCAAAAAACAAAATGGCTTCACAGATGAACCAGGTGGCTTCACAGCTCAATTCTACCAAACATTTAAAGGAGAGTTAACAACTATTTTTTCAAACTATTAGAAAATATTTGAAGTGAAAGGAAGACCTTTGAACTTACTCTATGAGGTCAACATCACCCTGATACCAAAAGCAGAGGAAGACTCCATGAAAAAAGAAAGTTAGTATCAAATATCACCCTGATGAAAATAGGTGGAAAATTTCTCAACAAAATATTAGCAAACCAAATTCAACAATATATTGAAAGGATCATGCACCATGATCAAGTGGACTCTGTTGCAGGGATTCAAGCATGGCCCAATATCTACAAATTGATCAACATGATATATCACATTAACAAAACAAAGAATGAAAAATCATATGACTATCTTAATAGATGCAGGAAAAGCCTTTAACAAAATTCAACAACGATTTATGCTAAACACTGCCAACAATGTGTGTACAGTGGTAAGATACCACAGCACAATAAGGGCCATATATGATGAGCCCACAGCTAATATGCTCGGTGGTAAAAAGCTGAAAGCATTTCCTGTAAGGAAGAAGATAAGGATGCCCTCTATCACCACATTGTTAGAAGTTCTAGCCACAGCAATCAGAGAAGAAAAATAATGAGTTCAAATTGGAAAAGAAGAAGTAAAACTGTCACTATTTGCAGGTGACATGATAGTATATAGAGACAATCTTAAAGACACAAACAAAAAGTGAGAACTAAAAAACAAATTCATTAAGGATCCAAGATATATTGTCAATAAACAGAAATGTGTTGCATTTCTTTTCTTTTCTTTTTTTTTTTTTGCATTTCTGTAAACTAACAACAGACTATCAGAAACAGAAATTTAAAAAAGAACCCCATTTACAGCTGCTTGAAAAAATAATATACTTAAGAATAAATCTAATCCAAAAGGTACAAGATCTATACTCAAAATGCTGGAAGACATTTACTAAACCAATTGAACATGACAAAAACAATTGGGAAGGTATACCATATTTATGGATTGGAATTAATATTGTTATAATGAGCATACTACCTAATCAATCTACAGATTCAATACAATCCCTATCAAAGATACAAATGGCATTTTTCCTAGAACCAGAACAAATAATTATTGCTAAATTTGTATGCAAACACAAAAGATCTCAAACAACGAAATAATCTTGACAAAAAGGACAAATCAGGAGGTTTCATGCACCTGATTTTCACCCATTCTATGAAGCTGTAGTAATCAGAATAGTATGGTACTGGCACAAAAACAGAAGCATAGATCAATGGGACAGAATAGAAAGTCCAGAAATAAATCCATGCACCTGTGGTTAATTAATCTGTGAAAAAGGAAACTAGAATAAACTATGGATTAAGACAGCCTCTTCAGTAAATAACATTGGGAAAATTGAGCAGCTCCATACTAAAGAGTCAAAGGAAACTGTTTTCTTACACCAAACACAAAAATAAATCCAAAGTGGATTAAAGACCTAAATGTAGAATCATAAAGCACAAAACTAGAAGAAAGCATAGGTAATATATTCTTTGACATTGGCCTGAGCGATATATATATATATATATATTTTTTTTTGCATATGTCTCCTTAGGCAAGGGAAACTGAAAAATTAAACAAATTTGATTATTGAAACTAAAAAGCTATTGCATAGAGAACAAAACTCTCAACAAAATTAAAAAGCCACTGGCTTAATAGGAGACTATATTTGCAAATGATGTATCTGATGAGGGTTAGTATTCACAATATACAAAGTACTTTTATAACTCAACATTAAAAAAACCCAGCAATCCAATTTTTTAAAAAGGCAGAGAACCTGAATAGACATTTACCTCAAGAAGACACATGCTGCTGCTGCTGCTAAGTTGTCAGTCATGTCCGACTCTGTGCGACCCCAGAGACGGCAGCCCAACAGGCTCCTCTGTCCCTGGGATTTTCCAGGCAAGAATACTGGAGTGGGTTGCCATTTCCTTCTCCAGTGCATGAAAGTGAAAAGTGAAAGTGAAGTCGCTCAGTCATGTCTAACTCTTAGGGATCCCATGGACTGTAGCCTACCAGGCTCCTCCATCCATGGGATTCTCCAGGCAAGAGTACTGGAGTGGGGTGCCATTGTAGATGGCCAACAGATACATGAAAAGATGCTAAACATCACAAATCATCAGAGATATGCAAATTAAACCCACAATTCTACTTCTGAGTATTTTTACAAAGACAACCAAAATACTAATTTGAAAAGATATGTGCATCTCTATGTTTATAGTAGAATTGTTTACAATAATCAAGATAGTTGAAGCAACCTAAGTGTTCATCTATAGATACATGAAGAAGATAAGGTGTATCTGTACAATGGAAAGCCATAAAGGGGAGTGGTATTTTCGACCTAGAGTGCACTATGCTAAATGAAATAAGTCACAGAAAGAAAAATACCATGTGATTCCACTTATACCTGGAATCTAAAATACAATGAACAAACAAATGAACAAACGTTAAAAAAAAGAAAAAGAAAAACAGATCAGATGAATAGATACAAGAGAACAAATTGATAGTTACCAGAGAACAAATTGGTTGAGGGATGAGTGAAATAGCTGAGGGTGATTCAATGTACAAAATTCCAGTTACAAAATGAGTCATACAATGAAATGTATAGTATGGGAAATATAGTCAATTATATTTTAGTATCTTTGTATAGTGACTGATGATAACTAGACATATCATGAGGATAATTTTTAATGTACTGAAACATCAAATCATATTTTGTCACTTGTAACTAACATAATATGTTTATTTTACGTCAATTAAAAAAATAGTATGTAGACACTTGAAGGACATGCATCAAAATGCTAATGATGTTTGTCTCTGCAGAGATGGGGATTATAAGTGATAATTTGTTTTTGCCTTGTTTTCTTATGTATGTTGTTACCTTCAATGAAAATGTATTTCTTGTAAGATTATAAATAAAACAATAAACATCATCAAAGATTAAAAGTGAACATAGATATATAGAAGTTAAATGGAGGTTGAAGTGAAGAAGTGAGGTGAAGTGAAGTGAAGTGAAAGTTGCTCAGTCGTGTCTGACTCTTTGCAACCCCATGGACTGTACAATCCATGGAATTCTCCAGGCCAGAATACTGAAGTTGATGGCCTTTTCTTTATCCAGGGGATCTTCCCAACCCAAGAATCGAACCAGGGTCTCCTGAATTGCAGGCAGATTCTTTACCAACTAAGCTATTAGGAAAGCCCCATGGAGGTTACTATAATTAAATAACTATTTTGCCATAATTATGGAAATCATTAACTGTAAAATCAGTCATATTGACAATTTTTCCAATTTGATTTTTATTTTATACTGGGGTATGTTTGATTTACACTGTGGTGTTAGTTTCAGGTGTATAGCAAAGTAATTTGGGTATTCATATACATATACCCAATCTTTCTCAGATTCTTTTCCCATGTATCAATTGATTATAAGAGAATATTGAGTAAAGTTCCCTGTGCTTCACAATAGATCCTTGTTGGTTAGTTTATATATAGTGGTGTGTATATGTTAATTCCAAACTCCAAATTTATTCCTCCTCTGTCTGCTTTTCCACTTTGGTAACTGTAAGTTTGTGCTGGAAGCCCATTAATCTGGTTATATTTCATAAATAATTCATTTGTACCATTTTTTTACATGCCATATATAAGTGATATTTATTTTTCTCTATCTGACTTACTTCACTTAGTATGGGTAATCTCTAGTTCATTCCATGTTTCTGCAAAGGACATTATTTAATTATTTTTTATAGCTGGGTAATATTCTACTATATATGCATGCACCATCTTCTTTATCCAGTCAATTGTCAATGACTATTTAGTTTGCTTCTATATCTTAGTTATTGTTTATAGTGCTGTTATGAACTTTGGAGTGCATATATCTTTTTGAATTATGCCTTTCTCTGGATAAGTGCCCAGGAGTGGGATTGCTGAAGGATATGGTAAGGGGGTGAAAGAGGATGAGATGGTTGGGTGGCATCACCGACTCGATGACATCAGTATGACATGAGTGTGAAAAAACTCTGGGAAATAGTGAAGGACAGGGAAGCCTGGTGTGCCGCAGTCCATGGGGTCACAAAGAGTTGGATGTGACTTAGCAACTGAACAAGAATGGTAACTTTAATTTTTAAGTAATCTCCATACTGTTCTCCACAGTGGTTGCACCAATTTACATTCACATCAAAATTATAGGAGCATTTGCTTTTCTCCACACCCTAACCAGCGTTTATACTTTGCAAAAATTTTAATAATGGCTGTTCTGACTGGTGTGAGGTGATAACTCATTGTAGTTTCGATTTGCATTACTCTAATAATTGGTGGTGCTGAGTCATATTTTCATGTGCTTCTTGGCCATCTGAGTGTCTTCTTTGGAGAACTGTTTATTTAGGTCTTCTCTCCATCTTTTGATTGGTCTGTTTTTGTTTGTTTGTTTGTTTTCTAATATAGAGCTTCATGAGCTGTTTGTATATTTTGGAGATTAATCCCTTGTAGGTCATTTAATTTGTAAATATTTTCTCCCATTCTGTAGGTTGTCTTTTCATTTTGTTTAGTCCTGAGTACTGTTATTTTGTCTCCTCAGGTAGGTTTATTTCTAGATATTTTATGCTTTTTGAAGTGATGGTAAAATGGATTATTCATTTTCCTGCACAAAAGCTTTTAAGTTTAATTAGGTCTCATTTGTTTATTTAATAAAAGTGTAATTACTTTAATTAATTTAAAGTTAGATCAAAAAAGATATTGCTGCTATTTATGTCAAAGTGTTCTGCCTATGTCTTCCTCTAAGAGTTTTGTCGGAGAAGGCAATGGCAACCCACTCCAGTATTCTTGCCTAGAAAATGAATGGAGGAAATGAAAATGCTCCTCTTGCCACGGACAGAGGAGCCTGGTAGGCTGCAGTCCATGGGGTCGCTAAGAGTCAAACACGACTGAGTGACTTCACTTTCACTTTTCACTTTCATGCATTGGAGGAGGAAATGGGAACCCACTCCAGTGTTCTTGCCTGGAGAATCCCAGGGAAGGTGGGGTCTAGTGGGCTGCCGTCTCTGGGGTCGCACAGAGTTGGACATGACTGAAGCGACTTAGCAGCAGCAGCAGCAGCAAGAGTTTTGTAGTATCTGGTCTTACATGTAGGTCTTTAATCCGTTTTGAGTTTATTTTTGTGTATGGTGTTAGAGAATGTTCTAATTTCATTCTTTAACATGTAGCCATCAAGTTTTCCCAGCACCGCTTACTGAAGAGACTTTTCTCCATTATAAATTCTTGCCTTCTTTGTCATGGATTAGGTGACTGTTAGTGCATGGCTTTATCTCTGGACTTTCTATATTGTTCCATTACCAGTGCCATTTTTTTTCCCCTTTATTCTGCACCATGCAGCAGGTATCAAACTGTTTTGATTACTGTAGCTTTGTAGTATAGCCTGAAGTCAGGGAGAATGATTCCTCCACCTCCGTTTTTCTTTCTTATGATGATTTCACTTTTCTGGATCTTTTGTGTTTCCATACAAATTTAAGATTTTATTTTTTTGTCTAGTTCTCTGAAAAATGCCATTGGTAATTTGATAGAGGTTACATTGAATCTGTAGATTATTTTGGGTAATATAGTAATTTTGACAATATTGATTCTTCCAGTCAAAGAAAACATCTTCCCATCTGCTTGTGTCATATTTGATTTGTTTCATCAGTCTTATAGTTTCCACTGTACAGTTATTTTGTCTCTTTAGGTAGGTTTATTCCTAGATAGTTTATCCTTTTTGAAGTGATGTTAAAATGGATTATTTCTTTAATTTCTCCTTCTACTCCCTTTTTGTTAGTGTATAGAAATGCAAGAGATTTTTTGTGTATTAATTTTTTATCCTGCAACTTTACCAAATTCATTGATGGACTCTAGTAGTTTTCTGGTAGCATCTTGAAAATTAACTTTGCACAACATCTTGGCGTCTGCAAACAGTGACAGCTTTACTTTTTTTTTTTTTTTCTTCCAATTTGGATTCATTTCATTTTTTTCCTCTGATTACCATAGCTAGGACTATCAAGATTATATTGAATAAACTCATGAATGAACATCCTTTTATGTTTCTGATCTTAGTTGAGATGCTTTCAACTTTTTACCACTGAGAATGATGTTAGCTGTAGGTTTGTCATATGGACATTTATTATGTTGAGATAGGTCCCTCTATGCCCACTTTCTGAAGAGCTTTGTTTTGTGTGTGTGTGTTTTGTTTGTTTTTAAAATTTTTAACCATAAATGGTTGTTGAATTAGGTAAAAACCTTTTTCCTACATTTGTTGACATGACCATAGATTTATATTCTTCAGTTTATTGATGTGATATATCACACTGATTGATTACAAGATATTGAAAAAATCTTGCATATCTGGGAAAGACCTCAGTTGATCTTGCTGTGTGATTCTGCTAATGAATTGTTGGCTTTATATTATTAGGATTTTGTTGTGGATTTTTGCATCTATTTATCAGTGATATTGACCTGTACTTTTCTATATTTTTGGTATCATTGGTTTTGATATCAAAATGACAGTGACTTCATAAAATGAGTTTGAAAGTATTTAATCCTCTGCAGCTTTTTGGAATAGTTTCAAAACCATAATTTTAGCTCTTCTTTAAATGTTCAGTAGAATTAGCCTGTGAAGTCATCTGGTTTCTTCAAAAATTTTAAATCAGAGTTTCAATTTTAGTACTTGTTATTCATCTGTTCATATTTAATAGCTCTTCCTTTTTTAATCTTAGTAGGTTTTATGTTTCTAACAATTTGATCATTTCTTCTAGGCTGTCCATTTTATTGGTATATAATTGCTGGTAGTAGTCACTTAAGGTCTTTTGTATTTCTGTGGTATTAACTGTAACATCCTTTTCATTTCTAAGTTTATTGATTTGAGTCTTCTCCCTTTTTTTCTTGATGAATTTGGCTAAACATTTATCAGTTTTATTTATCTCCTCAGAGAACCAGCTTTTAGTTTCCATGATCTTTGCTATTGCTTTCTTTTTCTCTATTTCATTTATTTCTGCTCTGGTCTTTAAGATTTCTTTTCTTCTACTAGCCCAGGATTTTTTGTTGTTGTTGTTGTTCTTAATTTCTCTAGTTGCTTTAGGTATAAGTTTAGGCTGTTTATTTGAGATTTTTCTTATTTCCCAAGTTAAGGTTGTATTGCTAGAAACTTCCCTCTTGAAACTGATTTTGTTGTGTTCCATAGGTTTCAATGTTATGTTTTCATTTTTATTTGTCTCTAGATGCTTTTTAATTTCCTCTTAGTTTTTTTTCAGTACTCCTTTGGTTGTTTAGGAACATATTGTTTATTTTTGACAGGTTTTTTTTTTCTTTAAGTGTATTTCTAATCTCACAATATTGTGTTTGAAAAAGATGATTGATATCATTTAAATGTTATTAAATTTATTGAAATTTGCATAGTGGCCAGCATGTTGGTCTATGCTGGAGGATGTTCCATGTGTACTTGAAAAGAACATGTGTATTCCGCTGCTTTCAGATGGAATGCTCTGTGCATATAAATTAAGTCCCTCTGGTCTAATGTGCCACTTAAGGCCTGTGTTTCCTTATTGATTTTCTGTCCGGATGGTCTTTCCATTGACATAAGTGGAGTGTTAAAGTTTCCCATTATTGTATTATTATAAATTTCTTCTTTTATGGCTAGTAGAATTTGCCTTATATATTGATGTGCTCCTATGTTGTGTGCATTTATATTTATAATAGTTATATCTTCTTGGGTTGATCCCTGGATCATTATGTAGTTTTCTTCTTTGCCTATTTTAATAGCCTTCATTTTAAACCCAATTTGTCTGATCTGAGTACTGTTAGTCCACCTTTCTTAGATTTCCATTTGCATGGAATACCTTCTTATATCACCTCACTTTCAGTATGTATGTGTCCCTAGATCTGAAGTGGGTTTCTTGTAGACTTTCTGTTTCTGTTCTGTTCTTACTTTCTGTTTCTATTCAGACAGTGTATGGCTTTTGGTTGGAACACTTAATCCATTTACATTTAATGCAGTTATGGATATGTATATTGCATATATATATATATATATATATATATATGATTGTTTTAAGTTGCTGGTTGCTGGTATCTTAATTTATATATGTTATATTATATATATATATAATATTTTAATATTTTAATTTAATATATTTTATATTTTATATAACTTTAATATAAAATTTAATATAAATATTAAATATATAATTATACATAATATTTATATATTGCATATAATATATTATATATATAACTTAATTTAATATATTTTAATATGTAATATTGCATATATATATATGATTGTTTTAAGTTGCTGGTTGCTGGTATCTTAATTTCAAATGCTTTTCCAATATCCAGTATTTGTACTGTCCTCATGATTGCTGGTTTTGATATCATATTTGTGTGTGGATGGTTTCTTACCTTTATTATATGTTGCCTTTACTGATGAGCTTTCCCATTCATAATTTCTTTTGTTTCTAGTTGTGACTTTTTCTGACAACAATGAACTTTTAGCAATTGTTATAAACCCAGTTTGATGATGCTGAATTCTCTTAGTTTTTTGCTTGTCTGTAAAGCTTTTGATTTCTTCATCAAATCTGAATGAGTGTCTTGCTATAGACCTTTCTTGGTTGTAGATTTTTCCCTATCATCACTGTAAATATATTGTGCCACTCCCTTCTGACCTACAGGTTTCTGCTAAAAAAATCAGCTGTTAACCATATGGGGATTCCATTGTATGTTACATGCTGATTTTTGCTTGTTGCTTTTAATATTTTATCTTTTTCTTGAATTTTTGTCAATTTGATTAATATGTGTTTTGTTGTCCTCCTTGGATTTATCCTGTATGGGACTTTGTGAGCTTTCTGGACTTGAATGAGTGTTTTTATTTTTATTTTTCCCATGTTAGGGAAGTTGATGGTTGTTATCTTTTCCATTTTTTCCTCTAGCTCTTTCTCTCTGTCTTCATTTTCAGGAACCCCTATAATGGAAATGTTGGTACATTTAAGATTTTTCCAGAGGTCCCTGAGATTGTACTTTTTTTTTTTTCATTTTTCTTTCATTTATTTTGTTCCACAATAATGATTCCCATCATTCTTTTTATTCATTATTCATTCTTCTGCATGTTTTACTCTACTATTGATACCTTCTATAGTATTTTTCATTTAATTTTTTGTTTTTAATCTCCATTTTTTTGGTTTTCACCTGATTGTTCTTCTGATGGAATACATTTCTTCTAGTTGTCCTTCATGTGGAATACATTTCTCTGACATCTCATTTTTTATAACTTTTTGTGTTTTTAGCCTCTTTTTCTCAGGCTACAGGTGTGTAGTTCTTGATTCTGGTGTCTTTCCCTTGCTGAATGAGGTTGGTCCAGGGTTTTATGCAGGCTTACTGGTGGGAGGGACTGGTGCATGCCCAGTGGAGTTGAGCTGGGTCTTATCCTCTGGTGGGCAGGGCTGTATCAATGGGTGTATTTAGAAACATCTGTGTTTTCAGGATGACTTTGGGCAGTTTTCCTGATGAAAATTGGAGCTATCTTTTCACCCTGTTGATTATTTGACCTGAGGTGTCCCAGCACAGGAAGCTTCAGGCTGTTAGGTATGCCCAGGTCTTGAGTGCCAAAATGACAAACTCCAGGAGAGCTCACATGGATGAATATTCTCTCGGGCATCCACCACCAGGGTTCTTTCCCCCTCAGTGAGCAACATTCAACCTCCACCTCCCCAAGAGAACCACCAAAATCACAAGTAGGTCTGGCACAGTTTCCTATGGCATCACTGCTTTGCCTTGAGTCCCAGTGCATGTGAAACCTTGTGTGTGAAGTTTAAGAGTGGAATCTCTGTTCCCCTGGTCCTCTGCAGCTCCTTCACTCCCTGCTCACATTCAAAGTCAAATTATATAAGGGCTTCTCCTCCTGATATTAGACTCCCAGAATGGGATGCTTGACATGAGACTCAGAACTCTCACTCCTTGTGGGAATGTTTCTGATAAAAGTTATTTTTCAATATGTGACTATATTGCAGAAGTGCTTCTCCTACCATCTCATTTTGGCTGCTTCTTTATTTTGGATGTAGCAGATCTTTTTGATAGGATCCTGTCTTTTGTTGATGGTCATTTAGCAGTTGTGATTTTTTTTTTTTTTAAAGAGGAAGTGAGACCACTCTTTTACTTCATCATCTGATTTCTCTAATCTCCTTGAAGGCTTCTTCATACAAGCAAAATTTCTGGCAAAAGAAGACACCTCATCCTTTTTGAAAAAGTGGCCTAATTAGCAACAGCACCATCAGGAAACCAGAAGAAAGAGTGGAAGAGACAGAGGGATAGCATTCATTTTTACAGGGTCAAAAAATTGAATTTTTAAATCAGGCTTTATGGGGTTGCTAGAATATGACCTAGCATGAAACATCAAGCAGAATGAAATATTACTTGGAGGAGAATCTTTTAAATATTAGATATTCTGGCTCCAGATGTGTGAAAAATGAATGACCTACATGTATTTCATTGTGGATTCTATTCCAAAAAGTGTTATTGCAAGGAACAAAGCCACTTGAGACTGTAGAAGAAGCTTAAGCATCAAATTAGACTCTTGTCCTGGGAATCCACTTCCAATCTAGAAACTCTTTGATTTTATATGAATAGTTGTTAGACAGGAGACAAAGAATATATTTCTTTGAAGCTGACCCTGAAATGATGAACTAACTAGGATTTAAACCCTCTAGTTTAAATGAAACCTCCCTTTAAAGCTCTAGCATTGTTTTGGAAGAAACTTGCATTCTTCTCTTCTTCTCCTCTATCAAAATTATTCTTCAAAATTTTGAATGCAGGACTCTTTCTCCTCTAAGATATTTTTCTCTGAGTAGCTAGAATGGAGAATTCAGGATAAAACAAATAAAAGGATTTTGATTAATGGTTTAAAGATAGGGCCAAAATAATTATGTTTAAGTGCAGAGCTTTTGGAAAGCAGTGGAAGGTTTCAGAGCATAGTATTGAAAAGTGATAAAAGTTAAGCCAAATGAGAAAGGCTAAGATGCTGTATTCTAAGTTGGGAAACAGGTTTAGAGTAAAGGTGTCCTGTTGTTGATACCAGGTTCTGGTACATGGTTGCTTAGCTTAGATCTGGGCTGAGGATTACTGCACACTGTCTTGGTAGTTTCATGGAAATATGTACTTCTTGACATCTCCCAGTAAGTAAATAAATGCAGAGTCTTTACGCAAGTCTCCCAAAGAAACACCTGGATACTGGCTTTAATTTTTTTATAAATATATCTAGATCTCATTCTTTACTATTCTGGTGAGGGTTTTTTTTTTTTTTGATAGAGTTTGCTTTCTTCTCCTGCTTCTCCTGTTCTTTTCCTCTCTTTCTCTCTACTCATCTCTCTCATTCGTCTCCATCTCTTATTCCTTTTTGCTCTCTTATCCTTTCTTCCCCTCTACAATACTCTTCAATTTTCTTTCTCCTCTTCACCTTTTCCTAAATATCTGTCCTCCCCTTCCTTTCTTCCCTCCTTTCTCTTCCTGAGTACATTTGACTAAGGAAACTGTGCCTCTCTCTTCTGCATCAAAGTGGAATAGGTTTTCCTCTTTCATACATTTTAGAGGGATTGTAATTGTATGATTTTGGTGCCAATACATAAATTACACAAAACTCTAGTTATCTGAGAACCAAACACAACTTTTATAAAAGGATACAGGGAGAATTAACTGCAGGTGTTTAATGAAATTTAGGCAGATGAATTTCTAGAAGGAAATTTTTCCTTTAGTAATCTCACAAATTAAGCATCTGTTACATGCAGTTTTTTGGTTACATGATTCCACAGATAATACAAAAGAACTAAATTAAAACTGAAAATCTAGAATAAAAAAATATGATTTGGGGAGTTTCAACAACATAAGCAATTGAATACTTGAACAATTATTAGACTTTTAATTTTTCTTATGAAAATTTAATGTGATATATTTGCAACTTTATTAGTGTTGTATGAAAGATTAAGAATAACTAAATAGCAAAGCATTTTACAAATTAACTGTTCTTTCAAAAATAGATAATAAAGCATCTGATTCACATACAATTTTTTTCCATCCATCTAAATATGAGGGAGAAAAAGAGCAAAGGAGGGGGAGATGACCTAATTTTTACAGATTTCTTCCCAGATAGACTTATCTCTCAAGCATTTCAGAAAAAGTGTCTCCATCACAATCAAGAAGATAAAACTGACAGAGGAACTGAGTGGCATAGAAACAGTCACACACACAGCGAAATTCTGAATTTTAATGTTAAAAATCTGGTTATCAGTTGCGTTTTCTTAAAGAATGATCTCAAATTGGGCAGCCTACTCCTTATAAGACTGATCATTTTGCTGGATAAATCAGCAAAGCTCTCCCTACATGAACATTAGACTTTGAATCCTGTTTAAGGGCTATCACAACCTAGAAAACTTTGGTCTGAATATAGAAACCAAATGCATTTTCTTATCACTTCAGGAAAAAAAAAAAAAAAAGTATATTCTCTTTGAAGGACTTAAGAAAATGCTAATTTTCTTATAAGTTCTGTTTTTCTAAAACAAAAGAACTAGATTAAAACTGAAAATATAGAATAAAAAGTATGATTTGGGGAGTTTCAGCCTCATAAACTGCAGTTGGTGACTGCAGCCATGAAATTAAGAAGCACTTGCTCCTTGGAAGAAAAGGTAAGGCCAACCTAGACAACATATTAAAAAGCAGAGATAGTACTTTGCCGACAAAGGTCTATCTAGTCAAAGCTATGGTTTTTCCAGTAGTCATGTATGGATGTGAGAGTTGGACTATAAAAAAAGCAGAGTGCCAAATAATTGATGCTTTTGAACTGTGGTGTTAGAGAAGACTGTTGAGATTCCCTTGAACTGCTAGGAGATCCAAGCAGTCAATCCTAGAGGAAATCAGTCCTGAACATTCATTGGAATGGCTGGTGCTGAAGATGAAACTCCAATACTTTGGTCACCTGATGCAAAGAACTGACTCACTGGAAAGACCCTGATGTCGGGAAAGAGTGAAGGCAGGAGGAGAAGGGGACGACAGAGGATACGATGGTTGGATGGCATCACTGACTTGATGGACATGAGTTTGAGCGTGCTCTGGGAGCTGGTGATGGACAGGGAGGTCTGGCATTCTGCAGTCCATGGGGTCACAAAGAGTCGGACACGACTGAGTAACTGAAATGAACTGTACATCATAAACAATTGAACATTTGAGCAACTATCAGACAATTTTTATGAAAATTTATTGTGATATAGTTGCAAATTTATTAATGTTGCATGAATGATTAAGAATAAATAACCAATCCATTTATTTTCAGTATCTCATCAGTCGGTTCAGTTGCTCAGTTCAGTTCAATTTAGTAATGTGTTTCATTTTGCACCCACTTAAAGTACTGAACAGATTCTTTTCCTATTTTTTCCTCAGATCTTCATCAGATGTGATATTTAATATGACATTTAATCATATCTGGCCCTTATCCTTGAAATACCCATTTTCTGACCGTAAACAAACATAGTACATATGATCTCATTTTTACCAGTAAGTGAACACATACACACTCACAGTTTGTTGTATCATACTGAATGCAATCCTATCAAACTAGCAGCATCTCACCTGCCTGAAACTGTTTTCTCCCATCTTTAATACACAAATATGCTTCACACCACAGCACAAGGAACAGAGATTTTTTTTTTTGTAGTCTGAATTTTTGTCTAAAAATTCAGAAAATATTCATTTTTTATTTAAAGAAAGGTACTTTTGTTTCAATTTATAAACAATTAGTTTTACTAATTTTTTGGTATAAGAAAAAGACATTCCATGTGCTGTGATGGAGAGAGGGGATATTATGGAGAGTACATCGCTGCTTCGTGCTCATTTGTTAGGTAGGATTGAATGTAGAAATCAGCTCAGTGTTCAGTGACTCCTAAATTACTTATTCTGAGCTTGAGAAACTCTGATATAATAAGATTTTAGCAAAATTATTATTCAAAATAAGTGTTGCATCACCTTTTTGTAGTCTGATGTTCTCCAAGGCCAGATTTAGAGCCTGAGATAGAGATTCTCATGCAAATGATTTGCAAAGGAAGTATTTTCAAGTGAAAGCTTCAGTGGAATGGGGGAGGCAGGGCAAGGGAAGAAATTCAGCAAAGATATGGGTCCAACTAGAATCCAACTGAAGCATGATCTCACAGGGAGTTCTTCAGCTTGAATGCCATCACAATGCTGTCTGTCTCCCACCTATCCCTGGAGCTAAGGAGGCAGCCTTAACTGAATCTAACCTCCCTGGAATCCCCAGGCAAGACAGCTTTTCACAATGCTGGGCTTGAGAAAGATTCACATTAACTTTCAAGAGCCCATCTTGTGGATCTCTTCCCTCATTTGCACTCAGTGACTTAAAGTTGATAACTTAAAATCCACTGTGGTAGGAATGTTTATACTACAGAAATCTGGACATGTTACACACCAGGATCTTGGTTTATCAATCAAGAGAGCTGGTTGATAAACACTTATTAGAACATTACTATTCTTACAGGGCAGCAGCAATTCCTAGGAGGAGGGTAAGCTGATTGCAGCCAACATTCAAAGAAATTGGGAGGCCTTTCCACTGACCTAGAAAAGGAGATTGGGGTGAATTGACAACAGCATCTATTATACCTCGTGTTTAAAAAAAGTCTTTCATTTATTACAAGTATCCATATTGGAAACACTTTCAGTGACTGTCATGGTCTGTGTGAGGGTTGGAAAAGAATTTCCAGATGTGAGGCAGAATGAAAAGACAACAAAGTTTATTAGAGCAGAAGACAATGTTAGAACAGTGGGCCAGCTCAAGGGAGAACCAAACCCTTTTGCTGGCTTTGTGCTTAGTAATGTCCAGCCCTTTGCAACCCCATGAACTGTAGCCTACCAGGCTCCTCTGTCCATGGGAACTCTCCAGGCAAAAATACTGGAGTGGGTTGCCATGCCCTACTCCAGGGGATCTTCCCAACCCAGGGCTTGAACCCAGGTCTCCCACATTGCAGATGGATTCTTTACCATCTGAGTCACCAAAGAGGCCCTAGTAGTCAATTTTTGGCTGCTAGACCAATTTTATAGCCTCAAGACAGAGAAAAATCCTCTGTCTAGTAGCCAAGTTTTATAGCCTCAAAACAGAGAAAATTCCTACTAGAATGGTGGCATTAGGTGATTGGTTAGGATGCTATAGGGTACGTGAGTGAAATTGCTCAGTCATGTCCAACTCTTTGTGACACTATGGGCTATAGCCCACCAGACTCCTCCATCCATGGGAGTTTCCAGGCAAGAGTATTCTTGCAACTGGGTTGTCATTTCCATCTCCAGGACATCTTCCAGACCAGAGATTGAATTCAGGTCTCCCACATTGCAAGCAGACTCTTTACCATCTGAGCCACCAAGGAATCCCTTGCTGCTGCTGCTGCTGCTGCTGCTAAGTCACTTCAGTTGTGTCCGACTCTGTCTGACTCCCAGCGACCCCATGGACTGCAGCCTACCAGGCTCCTCCGTCCATGGGATTTTCCAGGCAAGAGTACTGGAATGGGGTGCCATTGCCTTCTCCGAAGAATCCCTTAGGGTGGGTAATAGAGTAGCATTTTATTTAATATGGGGTCAGGAAACTGGCTGGTTTAGATTCAGAAGCTCATGGTAACAGTTGCTATGGGGAATTCCAGAGATTTTTGTCCTGTGATTTTTTTCACAGGACAAGAGACTTTGTCAGTTCTAGAGATTTTTGTTCTGTGCCCTTGGGTAAGGATTCACACCTGTGACCTTGATATAGGGCTCCACAGTGACCATCTTATGCCCTCCTGAAGCATCATTCAAACTGAGCTGCCTATGCCCTGTTTCCTGCCCTTCCCAAACACAGTTGCCACTAACTGGGGAATGGATTGGAAGCATGGAAGTAATTATGTGGATTCTGACTTTCCATACAGTCATCTTTTTTCCTGTCTTAATACATCATCTGTATTTGCTTGCCTCCTCCATGGCTATATTCCTCCTAATCACATTTTTGCAAGAGGTAAGCTTGGAATATAAATGTGCCTCAATCTTTGGAAATCACAAAGCAATTCACTCAACTTATTTTGCAGTTTTAGCCACCACTATTCCACAACAAGAGATGTCCTAGGTTATTTCACAAAACCAGTCACTTACCTTCTAGTGATACCATGTTTCTAGCAAAGAAATAGAGGAAAACAATAGAATGGGAAAGACTAGAGATCTTGTCAAGAAAGTTAGAGATACCAAGGGAACATTTCATGCAAAGATGGACAGAATAAAGAACAGAAAAGATATGAACCTAACAGAAGCAGAAGATATTAACAAGAGGTGGCAAGAATACACAGAACTGTACAAAAATTCTCAATGACACAGATAACCACCATGGTGTGGTCACTCACCTAGAACCAGATATCCTGGAGTGTGAAGTCAAGTGGGCCTTAGAAGAAGCATCACTATGAACAAAGTTAGTGGAGGTGATGAAATTCCAGCTGAGCTATTTCAAATCCTAAAAGATGATGCTGTGAAAGTGCTGCACTCAATATGTCAGCAAATTTGGCAAACTCAGTAGTGACCACAGGACTGGAAAAGATCAGTTTTCATTCTCATCCCAAAGAAAGGCAATGGCAAAGAATGTTCAAACTACCACACAATTGCAGTCATCTCATATGCTAGCAAAGTAATACTCAAAATTCTCCAAGCCAGGCTTAAACAGTACATGTGCTGTGAACTTCCAGGTGTTAAAGGTAGATTTAGAAAAGGCAGAAGAACCAGAGATCAAATTGCCAACATCTGTTGGATCATCGAAAAAGCAAGATAATTCCAGAAAAACATATACATCTGCTTCATTGACTCACTAATGCCTTTGACTGTGTGGATCACAACAACCTGTGGGAAATTCTTCAAGAGATGGGAATACCAGACCACCTGACCTGCTTCCTGAGAAATCTGTATGCAGGTCAAGAAACAACAGAACTGGACATGGAACAACAAACTGGTTCAAAATTGGGAAAGGAGTATGTCAGGGCTGTGTACTGTCACCCTGCTTATTTAACTTACATGCAAAGTATATGATGTGAAATGCCAGACTGGATGAAGCACAAGATTGAATTAAGATTGCCAGGAGAACTATCAATAACCTCAGATATGTGGATGACACCACCCTTATGGCAGAAAGTGAAGAGGAATAAAAGAGCCTCTTGATGAAATTGAAAGAGGAGGGTAAAAAAAGCTGGCTTAAAACTCAGCATTCAAAAAGAAAAAATCATGGCATCCAGTCCCATCATTCTATGGGAAAACAATGGAAACGGTGACAGACTTTATTTTCTTGTGCTCCAAAATCACTCAAGATGGTGACATGACTGATACCATGAAATTAAAAGACACTTGCTCCTTGGAAGAAAGGCTATGACCAACCTAGACAGCATATTAAAAAGCAGGGACATTACTTTGCTGACAATGCTATGGTTTTTCCAATAGCCATGTATGGATGTGAGAGTTGGACCATAAAGAAAGCTGAGCACTGAATAATGGTGCTTTTGAACTGTGGTGTTGGAGAAGACTCTTGAGAGTTCCTTGAACAACAAGGAAATCAAACCAGTCAATCCTAAAGGAAATCAGTCCTGAATATTCATCAGAAGGACTGATGCTGAAGCTGAACCTTCAATACTTTGGCCACCTGATGTGAAGAACTGCCTCACTGGAAAAAACCCTGATGCTGGGAAAGTTTGAAGACTGAGAAGGGGATGACAGAAAATGAGGTGGTTGGATGACATCACCGACTGGATGGACATGAGTTTGAGCATGTTCCGGGAGTTGGTGATGGACACTGATGCCTGGTATGCTTCAGTCCATGGGGTTGCAAAGAGTCGGATACCACTGAGCTACTGAACTGAAATTATGTTTCTAGCAACACTGCAGGCATTGCATACAACACTTTAAACCCGTATGAAGCAAGCTGGAAAGTCCAACAGAAAGAGATAGGGAGAAGCTTATAGGCTTTTCCAAGTAAGAAATTATTAGTATTTTTCAACACTTTGCCTTTTAATGATTATTTCAGTTTCTGAATCCAAAAGGTAAGATTTTTTTTTAAATCTAATTAGGAGTGAGAAAATAGCCTTGTGCCAGGCAGTTTTGAGACCACACTGTTCAATCAGTTCAAAGTATTACTAGCATTTTTCTCGAGTGTAATATATGATAACTGCCAAGCTTTCCTTTTGTGATTATGAAGTGGACAGATACTAGAGTGAGCCATATTTCAGCACTACAGAGATATGAAAAATGACCTGCTGAAAACGGCCCAGAAGGAATGAATAAGACATCAATGTCATCTGTATACTTATTGGTGATGAATTTCTAAAAAGTTTAATGGTATGATGCTATGATATATAGGGGCTTCCTGAAAGATAATAACTGTATGTTACCCACTTAGAAGACTGTAAAGGGTGAAAGTAACTAAGTGCAGATAATATATAAGTATGTGACTTTACTAACATAGTTAAACCATTTTGTGCATTCCATATTGCTAGCCTCTATGACTAGAAATAAAAATTAACAAGATTGTGAAAAGTCGGGAAGAACAGATGTTCCCCAACTCTTATTATTACACATTTAGTAAAGCCTTTAATTTGCCTTTTCATAGACTGGGACCTATATAGCAGAAAGCGAAAGTGTATGTGCTAATCACCTTTCAGGATAAATTAACAACAGTCAGAGTCCTCTGATCCAGATTCAAGAAGGAGCAACAAAATCTCTTTGGATGAACATATTGTCCTTGCCAGTTACTATGTGGTGTGGCATTTACTCCAAGGAAGAGGCACAGGGTCTTGAATAAGAGTGACATTTTCCAACCTACAGTCTGGGTTCCTTTGGCCCACTAATTTTTTATGGCCATGGTTTACAGCTTCTGGTTAGTAGCCAAGTATATGGCACAAAGAAAGCACCTGATAAATGTTTATTGAATGAAATGATAGATGAGTGGAAAAAAAAAAAAAAAAAAAGCCCCAGATCCTGGAATTACAAAAATAGATGGAAAAGAGAAAGGAAATAAATACATTAAGTAACTCCCACATAATAAATATATTAAGTAACGCCCACATCCATTTGTGTGTGTGTGTGTGTGTGTGTGTGTGTGTGTTGTGTTTAATTCTCTGAACGACTTGAAATAGTTAGTTTTACAGACTAAGAAATTGAAATCTATGTTTGTTGCATAGTTTACATAGAGTCACAAGGACAACAAGAAAAAGAGCTGAGTTTCAACCTTTAGGTTGTCTGACTCCAACGCAGTGTTCCTTTCCAGAATGTTGCACTAAAAGCTAAAGACAAAGGAGAATATTTTCCATTTCCATTAAGGATTTAGGAAGAAGAGGGCGTAGGATTAGAAGAACACTGACCTTCAGTCAGTTTCCTTCTCTTTTTCATAATTTAAAAGAATGAGGGAAAGTGGTGCCCTGCACCAGGTTCTCACCACGTTCAGCCTGTTAACTCATCTCTGAGGCCTGTTTGTTTTGGCTCTATCTTGATACATATTTTATTCTTAGAGGTGGTGCTATATGTTGCCTTTGTTATCTGGCTGCCACTCTTTTCCTCGGCAAGTGGGCAAAGCACGCGTTGACTGTTGCTTCTGTATAGGTTGGCTTCCCTTGTGGCTCAGACGGTAAAGCGTCTGCCTACAGTGTGGGAGATCCAGAATTCTATCCCTGGGTCGGGAAGTTCCGCTGGAGAAGGAAATGGCAACCCACTCTAGTGTTCTTGCCTGGAAAATCCCATGGACAGAGGAGCCCAGTAGGCTACAGTCCATGGGTCACAAAGAGTCGGACACGACTGAGCAACTTCACTTCACTTCTGTATAGGTAATTTTCCTACATCCTTCAAACAAAAAGTGCAATGCCCAAGATAGTTACTGTCATCACCATGCTAGATCTGGCAGCTATAGCCTAAGGGGAAATGTCTACAGTTCTCATTTCTACAATACAAACATGGGTACTTTCTCTCTGTATAGAGGGTGGAAGTGTTTTCTATGTCTTCTCTCACTTCTGTTGTCTCTTACGTTGTGCTGAGGACATGCTTTGGTGTTTCTGCTGCTGGACTATTCCCCTAAAGAACATGAATTGTACTGTGGAAATCCTGGTTGGCTTATTTCCAAGTTCTGCACAGCTCAGAACACATTAAAAAAAAAAAAGAAAGAAAGAAAAAGGGTTTAAAGTTATGAGCCTCAAAAGACTGGTTAGTGTAAATGCTCTCCCTGCTTTTCCTAGGCAGCCATCCTTTCAGCATTATGACATTTATAATTTAAAAAGGAACCTGGCATATTGCTATCATTCATTCCTCAGACTGCCCATAGTTCTCTGTGGATAATGATGATAGTGGATGGAAATTTTAGGTTATTCTTCTTCATATCCAGTGTTAAGACTGAAAAGAATTCAAAGGTGGCCCTCAGTTCTCAAACTGCACCAGAAATAAAGCAATTAAATCAAAGGCATGCAATTCCAATGTTAGTTAGCCCAGTATTTGCACTCAGGAGCATTTCTAGAGCTTACCCCAGCTTCCTACTCCCTCTTTCTGCATGTGCTGGGGTGACATATGCTTCCTCGGAGTGGAATGCATATGGAGATGGGGGTCACTTCTGCTTCTCTCACCCGCTAGTTCTCTATCCTTCTCTCACAAATGCTGCTGAAAAATGGTACTATTATTCTCACCCTCTCAGTGGATTTCTGCAAAGCAAACAGAGTTTTTCTCAAGCTAAAATGGTCTGACCTGGAAGGGACTTCATCCTTTTTTTAATTTCTCAGACTATATATCAATATTCCAATTTCATAAGAGTCTCTGACAAAAAGTTTAAAAGAAGAGCCTGGGGACTTGTCTGTAAACTCTTTGAGTGGCCATGCCTGGTGGAAATTAGAAGCACTGTTCTCAATTACCAACAAAAAGATGTCTTGCTGAGGGCATTTTTTTAGAATCTCTTCTGCCTCACAGTGATTCACCCAGCCTGCAGTTCCCCAACTACCAAAAATTAGTACATTTTGTCTCCTTGTTTTACTTGAGATTCTTACTGTCAGTTTCAAAGTTCTCTTTGCTGATTTCTTGAGAATGCCCTGAAAGCTTTATGTAGATGGGTTCTTAGAAACTAGGATCAATACCTCTGTGATTCTAGAGTAATAGACAAATTAAGCCAATCTTGTATGGTTGGCCCTTGGTATTATTGGGTTTCATAGCTGTGGATGGTTATGTTCATCGCACTGTGCCATTTTATATATGAGGCTTGAGGAGATTTTGTTATTCATGGGGATTCCTGGAACCAATGTAAAAGGCCAACTGTGTTTAACTCACTGTGCACAAGAAATCCACTCCACCCCACCATCTTGCTAATTGAAAGGAAGCCTTTATAAATAAGTGGCCTCTACTCTGCCCTTGGATTGCAAGGAGATCCAACCAGTCCATTCTGAAGGAGATCAGCCTTGGGATTTCTTTGGAGGGAATGATGCTGAAGCTGAAACTCCAGTACTTTGGCCACCTCATGCGAAGAGTTGACTCATTGGAAAAGACTCTGATGCTGGGAGGGATTGGGGGCAAGAGGAGAAGGGGACGACAGAGGATGAGACGGCTGGATGGCATCACTGACTCTATGGACGTGAGTCTGAGTGAAGTCCGGGAGTTGGTGATGGACAGGGAGGCCTGGCGTGCTGTGATTCATGGGGTCACAAAGAGTCGGACACAACTGAGTGACTGAACTGAACTGAACTGAACTCTGCCTTAAACTTCCACATTTCCCCTGCTATAAAGAGTGCAGAGTCACAGCGTTAAGCTTTTCCTTCCGTAAATGAAGGATATTCATTCCTAGAACAGAGTGGTGAGCTAGTGAATTTTTTAATGTTATTAATGTGAGTGTAACATTATTAGAATATATTTTGAGTTTTAGATGGATATTTTATTCTTTTGTTACCAAGGCTTTTAAAGCAATAAAATACACTTTATACTTTTTGGAGTATTTGAAAGTTCAGTAAAATATGATAATGTTGCTTCACATGGGTATGATACCAGTAAGATGTTTTCCTAACACTCTCTTATAATGGATGAAAATATTCCCTCTCATTGTAGGCACAGTGCCAGTTTTGAAGCATATCATTGGAGTCATGTAATCACCCTTTCAAATAGTGTTATTTGAAAAGCAAATTTAAGTCTTCAGACATTTTTGCTTTATGGTCATTGACAGTGATTTTAGTAAACTCTTTCTCTAGCTATAAAGAAAAGATACAGCAGACAAAGTTTTTTTTTTTTCTTCCCCATTTGCCGTTGCTTTTTAATGATTACACCATATGGAGCAGAATAAATAAACTATGAAGGTAGCAGGATGCATAGAAAAAAGTTACTTTATCTCCTTGAGTCTGTTTTCTAATCAATAAGGTAGAGTTAATATTAAATAATTGAGGCAAGGACTTAAGATCAAGGTGGTGAAGTAGGAAGATGCTGAACTCATATCCCCTCATGAACATATCAAAGCTACAGCTACATGTAGAATGACTCTCACTGAAATTGATATGGGGACTAGATGAACAAGTTTTCTACAATCAAGGCCATAGAGAAAAATCTACATGGAGTCAGGTAGAAGGGGAGGAAAAGCAATCTGTTTGAGAACCATGCCCCTAGGAGGCAACACAGAAGAGGAGGGAGTTATCCAGGTTTGAGATCCTGTCTGGGGAGCAAGGAGTTTAATTACATATTAAGCATCTCATCCCTGGGATTCAAACCCCTTAACTGGTGTGAAAACCCATGGGGCTTACTAGAGGGTTTTAAGAAACTGAGACTCTACTCATAAAAAGTGAAGACATACTTGCCTACTCTTTGTCACAGAGCAGAGACAGCAGATTTTAAACAGCCAGGGGCTGAGGCTAGCTTGGAAGTGCTGCCCCAATGGGGCCAGTCTGCTCCAGGTCCCTGCTGTAGCCCCTCTTTTTCAAATGTTGCTCCTCACTAAAGAGGAAGCTGTAATTATCAACGAGAGTGTTCACACGTGAGGTAACAGAGCCTGCTTGGACCCTAGCCCTGCCTCTGGACAGAGTGGGGGCAGACATTGCATGTGCATGCATTGGTACACACACTCAGAAGAGACCGAGACTAGCTCCTTGGCAGAGACCACTATAATCAGGGAACCATGTCGTTGTGCACTGTAGGAGGGAGAAAGGCTAACTTCAGATTGGAGACCACATCCATGTACATCTGGGTGAGGACAGAGCCAGCTCAGTGGTATGACACCAAACCCTCTGGTCCCCATGTAGCTTCTAACCAAGGCTCACACACTTGAGGGTGGGTAGAGTAAAGACAACACAAAAGTATAAGCCCAAGCCCTCAAGCCCTGAACACATCCCAAATAAAGGCAGTGGTTGCCCTCACACCCAGGTGAAACCCAATTACCTCCCTACTCCATCTCTACAGACTTTGCCACCCACTCCCTATAAGGTGGTGATAGCCGCTGAGCAAAGGAGAAACCTTGGCTTGCATATTACTCTGATTTTAGCCTCTCCAACTCTAGCCATTTTTTCCACGAAGGAGTTACTTTTCAGCACACCTTAAGGGAGAAGATGCTCATTTCAAATCAAGCTCTTCTATCAAAACCACTGGGCACACACAGGGCCATTTCCACACAAGAACATGCCTTCAAGACTAGAATAAGTATCTAGTTCACATAATTTCATAGAAAGAGAAAGTAAAGTGAGAAGACAGAGACTATGTTTCAAATAAAGAACAAGAAAAAAGGCCCTTATTAAACAAAGATAAGTAATTTTCCAATAGAGTTCAAAGCAATAGTAATAAGAATGACATACAGTTGGCTAAGAGGCACAGGAAAAGATGCTCAACATCCCTAATCATCATGGAAATGCAAATTAAAAAAAAAGAGAGATATCACCTCACACCTGTCAGAATGGCTGTTGAGAAAAATACTACAAAGAATAAATGTTGGTTAGGATGTAGAGAAAAGGGAACCTTAATTCACTGTGGTGGGAATATGAGTTGGTACATTGACTATGAAAAACACTATGGGATTCCTAAAAAAAATAAAAAATAAAAAGAACATTATTAAACAATTCTACCCCTGGATATAATGTGTGAAATAAATGAAAACTCTAATTCAAAAAATATATGCAGTCCAATGTTCAGAGTAGCATAATTTACAATAGACAGCATAGCAGCTGAAGTGTCCATTAACAGATGAATTGATAAGGAAGACATGATACATAAGGGATATATCATATATACCACATGGTATATATACCATGTGGTTTTATATATATAAAAAACTTTGTATATTATACATATATATATATATATAGATAGATAGATAGATAGATAGATAGATAACTTTGAGTATTGGAGTATATTATACTTCATGAAGTAACTCAGACAGAGAAAGACAAATAATGTATGTTCTCACTTATATGTGGAATCTGAAAAATTAAAAAAATGAATGAACATAACAAAACAGAAACAGATTCATAAATACAAAGAACAAAGTTGTGGTTACCAAAGGGGAGAGAGAAGAGAGAAGATAACAGTAGTGGATGGAGATTAAGAGCTCCAAACTACTACTCATTTTATTAAATGAGATTCGAATGTATAATATACAACACAGGGAATATGTTGTACACATGAATCAAATGTAAATTTATAAATTAACTGTACTTCACATTAAAAAAAAAAAAACAATTTTGATGACGGTCGTAATTTATTGAGATGGTCCTGTTATTGTGCTGAATACATCATGTTTCCATAATTTATTTGTGATTTAACAGAGAAATTATTTCAGCATTTTCTACCTTGGTGGTGCAGTGGTAAAGAATCCGCCTGCAACACGGGAGACCTGGATTCAATCCCTGGGTTGGGAAGATCCCCTGGAGGAGGGCGTGGCAACCCACTCCAGTATTGCTGCTTGGAGAATCCCCATGGACAGAGGAGCCTGATGGGCTACAGGTCATGGAGTCACAAAGAGTTGGACATGACTGAGTGATTAGGCACACACAAACACACCCAGGTGGCACAGTAGTGAAGAATCCACCTGCCAACTCAGGAAATACAAGAGACATTCGTTCAGTCCTTAGGTTTGGAATATCTCTTGGAGTAGGAAATGACAACCTACTCCACTATTCTTTCCTGGAAAATTCCATGGAGAGTGGAGCCTGGTGGGCCAGAAAGAGTCCATGGGGCCAGAAAGAGTCATAAACGGCAGAGCACTGTTGTTGTTATTCAATCACTAAGTCATGTCCGACTTGTTGTGACCCCGTGAACTGCAGCATGCCAGGCTTCTCTATCCATCACTATCTCCCTGAGTTTCCTCAAACTCGTGTCTATTGAGTCAGTGATGCCGTCCAATCATCTCATCCTCTGTTGTCCTCTTCTCCTCTTGCCCTCAATTTTTCCCACCATCAGGGTTTTTTTCAATGAATCAGCTCTTCACATCAGGTGGCCAAAGTATTAGAGCTTCAGCTTCGGTCCTTCCAATGAATACTCAGAGTTGATTTCCTATAGTATTGACTGGTTTGATCTCCTTGCTGTCCAAGGGACTCTCAAGAGTCTTCTCTAACACCACAGTTCAAAGGCATGAGTTCGTTGGTGTTCAGCCTTCTTTAAGGTCCAGCTCTCACATCCATACATAACTAATGGAAAACAACAACAACAACAACAACAACATAGCTTTGACTCTACAGACCATTGTCAGCATGGCTTTTTAAAACACTGTCTAGGTTTGACATAGCTATTCTTCCAAGGAGCAAGCATCTTTTAATTTCATGACTGCAATCACTATCTGCATTGATTTTGGAGCCCAAGGAAATGAAATGACACTGTTTCCACATTTTTTCCATCCATTTGCCCAGAAGTGATAGGACCACTTGCCATGTTCTTGGGTTTTTGCATGTTAAGTTTTAAACCAGATTTTTCACTCTCCTCTTTCACCTTCATCAAGAGGCTCTTTAGTTCCTTTTCACTTTCCGCCATTAAAGTGGTATCATCTGCATAACTGAGGTTGTTGATATTTCTCTCAGCAGTCTTTATCACAGCTTGTGATTCACCTAGCCCAGCATTTTGCATGAGACACTCTGCATTGAAGTTAAGTAAGCACGGTGACAATATATAGAGTTGAAGTACTCCTTTCCCAATTTTGAACCAGTCCTTTGTTCCATGTCCTGTTTTAACTGTTGTTTCTTGACCTGCATACAGGTTTCTCAGGAGGAAGGTAAGGTGCTCTGGTATTCCCATCTCTTTAAGAATATTACACAGTTTATTGTGATCCACACAGTAAAAATGAAGCACAAGTAGATGTCTTTATGGAATTCCCTTGGTTTTTCTATGATCCAGCATATGTTGGCAATCTGAATGATTATATTCTTTGCAGCCAAAAATGGAGAAGCTTTATACAGTCAGCAAAAATAAGACCTGGGATTGACTGTGGCTCAGATCATCAGCTCCTTATTGTCAAATTCAGTCTCAAATTGAAGAAAACAGGGAAAAACCACTAGGCTATTCAGTTATGACCTAAATCAAATCCCTTATAATTATATAGTGCTGATGACCAATCTAAAGGGACTAGATCTGGTAAACAGAGTGCCTGAAAAACTATGGATGGAGGTTAATAACGTTGTAAAGGAGGTGATGACCAAAACCATCTCCAAGAAAAAGAAATGCAAGAAGTCAAAATGGTGTCTGAGGAGGCCTTACAAATAGCTGAGAAAAGAAGTGAGAGACAACGGATAAAGGGAAAGATATAACCAACTGAATGCAGAGTTCCAGAGAGTGGCAAGGAGAGATAAGAAAACCTTCTTAAGTGAACAATGCAAAGAAACAGAGGAAAACAATAGAATGGGAAAAACTCTTTAAGAAAATTGGAGTTACCCAAGGAAAGTTTCATACAAAGATAGGCACAATAAAGGACAAAAATATCAAGAACCTAACAGAAGCAGAAGAGATTAGGAAAAGGTGCAAGAATACACAGAAGCACTGCACAGAAAAGCTCTTAATGACCCAGTTAAACAAGACAATGTGGTCAGTCACCTAGAGCCAGACATCCTGGAGTGTGAAGTCAGGTGGGCCTTGAGAAGCATTACAACGAACAAAGTTAATGGAGTTGATGGAATTCTAGCTGATCTATTTCAAATCTTAAAGATGATGCTATTAAAGTGATACCCATGTAATAATATGTTCATAATTTAAAGTAAATTTTATTTATGCCATACCTTTAATTCACAAGAGAGGTAAAAAATGCTACCTATAATATGGAGAAATATATGATAGATTACAAGTTTTGTAATGTGTTACTTGCTCAGTGCTGTCCAACTCTTTGAGACTCCATGGACTTTAGCCAGGTTTTCTGTCTATGGAATTCTCCAGGCAAGAATACTGGAGTGGGTTGCCATTCCTTTCTCCAGGGATCTTCCTGACCCAGGGATCGAACCTGGGTCTCCTGAATTGCAGGCAGATTCTTTACCATCTGAGCCACCAAGAGGGGAGAGAAATGTATATCTTTTTTCTCCTGTCTTCCTAGGTTCTCCAGCAAGGGCCTTATAAATTATATTGACAAAAGACAGATTAACAAGAGAAAAACAAACAGAAGCTTATTCAAATGTGCTTGGAGACTTTTATCACTTTGTAATACCCAGAACTGAATAACTCAAAGTGGGTTTTAGAATTTGGGGTCTATATAACTAGCCTAATAGCGGAAAGAGAGGAGGAGAAAGGGCACATATAGAAAAGAAAATGACTTTTGGAAGGATAAATGGGCCCTTGGGAGAATAGATGGGAGATATTAGTTTGTGACAATAGTCTGCCTATGAGTGTGGTACTGTCGCAAAGAGAAGACTGGAACTGATAGGGGGTTATAACAATTGAGTTCTCTTGGAAGACTATGCTTTTTGGCAGATAAGAGGTTTTGGGAACTCAAATGCATTCAGCCTAAAATAATTTTTATGCAAAGTGGCATTCTTTGTGTTGGCATGATTTGATTGCCATGAATGATATCTATACTTCATAGTATTTATGAAGTACATTTCTCATATATTGTATAATATAGCATATAATGTAACCATGTCTGGTAGTCTGCTTACTTGCCCCTGAGGCCATATTTTATTTGGGTCATAGAAGGTGCCCAGTAAGTATACACTGAGATTTTTGGTTGGTGCTTGATTAATGTTTATTGTATTTAATTTGGGCTAGGATTTAGCAGCAGCAGCAGCAGCAGTGTGACCAAAGTAGGTAAAGTAAGAATATCCACAAATGTGGTTGTTATCATAACTCCAATGAAAAAGACATACCTCCGGAAAAAGACAAGGGGGTAATTCAGAATTTTACTGATTGAATAAAGTAATATCAATCACATCAAATGATTAGTACTTAGTAGACCAGCCAGCCTTCCACTTGAGTTTTCAAACTCCAAAGTGTCTCATTGCTATTTTATCACAGTTCTTTGAGCTCCTTCTGGATTGTCAGTTTGTATCATTCAAACCAGTAGTCTCAGTTCACTCCCCTATTCATACATGATATATATGCAGCATCTTTTGCAATACTCTGCTTGGCATAATGAATCACATCCTCTACTATTCTCTTGCTCCAATTTTTTCACAATATTTTCCTGGATCCCTGACTGTCCCAGGATCAGTTCATTCTCCACCAAGCATCGGGTCAATCTCCTGAAAATTCTATAAGCCCATGTATTGGAATAAACATCACATCTATTATAATTTACTCATTAACTGTGAATATATAAATAACATCCCTGATCATTTCTTTCATTTAATCTTCAGAACAACTTTTTGAAGTAGTCAAGGTAGGATATTGGAAGGCTTTTGGCACAATAATGCTATTTAGCAAAAACTACAATGCCATTTAACAAAAAACTATAAAATTGCAGTGGTATAAAACATACATGTATTTCTTGCACATGGGCCTTCAGGTCTCCTGAAACAGGACTCATTGATGCTCCAAGTAAAGATCAGATATGTTCTATGACCCAAGCTGAAGTGGCAGCAACTACCTAGAGTCTGTTCTTTTGACTGAGATCAAACATTTTCAGTCAGGAAAATAAAGTATATAATGTCACATAAGCCTTAAATGCAAAACGGGCCTACTTGACTTCCACTAATATTCCACTGGCCATGCTGGATGCCCATCCATAGTTTCCAATACATTCTCTCTACTGGGTGCCTTTTTGTGAAAAAATTTCACATAAAACAATCCAAAGTTAACAAGGTGATAAATTGAAGGACTACAACTTACCAAAATTTCCCCCTTGCCCCAGTCACAAACATCTTTGATTTATTTTGCTCTATAAAACTCAAATTTATAAGCAATTTAGGGGAAATATCTACCCTTAAATTGCTTCTGGTATTTTGTAAACAACATTGTGTCATTGGGTCTTCCTGAAGGAAACTCTAGGTAAGAAATTTCTTTAATACTAAGTGCTTGGGAAAACTTTGCTTCCTCTGTACAATTGATGTTCTTTTTTCCGCCATGAAAATTGTGTGATTGTGTTGTTCATTTCCCTTTGAGGGTCAAGATTTTCAGAACCAAGTTTTTACCTGTTATAAAATCAGTGGGACTTTATAACCTGCTGAGTTCCTCTCTAGATCCTGTTGTTCTACTCTAATTTTTTGCTTTATTTGATTCTTTTGCTACTTGTAATGTTATATACATTTTTTTCTATAAACTATATTAAGTCTTTTGTGGAATGAGGAAAGACAGAAAGAAGAACAAAGCAAATAAATAAAGCTATGCATTATCAAGAGTACCTAATTAAGAAGAGGGAAACCAGCTAGTCTGTTTTTCTACTTTTATTACTTACCATTGATAGGAAAATATTTTGTTTATAATAAAAATTAAACTAGATCTTTGGTGTTAAGCTTTCCAGAAGAGCTGAAGGGTAAGATCAAAGGGGTTTCTGTGCATTTTCTCTAAGGCTCCCATATGACACTCTCCCCTCTATAAGCCTCCCTTCTCCCCTCCTTCCAGCCCAAACCCACAAAAAGATGTGAGCTTTTCTTTCTCCTGTTAATACTTGTCACTCTGCTTCTGACTGCTGGATCTAGTTTAAATGGATTCAGTCACCAGAATTTGAAAAGAAAGCATAACAGATATAAGTGGAGCAGATTAAGCAAAGCACTGCAACATTTTATTCATGTCTACCATTTCAAAATTTAAAGTGGAAAATATTCCCAGTTGCATATGGAGTGGAAAAGAGTGCAATAGTTTCAAAGACCCAGTGCAATGAAAATGGAGGAGGGGGCTATGAGTTGGCCTGCTGGCTGTTGAGGAGAGAGATATTTCTTATCACTATTAGTTAACTAATGTGGTTAGCATCAATGAGGTGAGCACATTGCACAAGAATGAATTCTGCAAATTTCAGGGGTACTAAATAGCCTTCTAAGAGAAGAATATGTTTGTTTGTTTTTTTTTCTGGGAAATCAAATTATAGTAATCTGAGCCTCCAGGTGACTTTTGAAGTAAAAGCTATCAAAAAAAAAAAAAAAATCTGTAGAAGATTTCCTGAAATGGGCTTCTTGTCCTTTGAGTGGATGATTGGAAATTGATAGGTTCAGTCTCGTTCCAATTTCTAGTGTTTTCCATGCTTCTGAAGTGTCTTCCCATGTCTCAAAATAGCTCAATAGAAAGAGCAGAGGACAGAATATTTTTATCTTTTCAAACTGATAGAGTTTATCTCTGAATTTCACCTGCCTTGTGTGGCTTTCATTTCCTGAAATCATGGTAAGGAGCTCTATGCTCAGTTTGGAGATAAGTAGTAACTAATTCTGAAAACCTGACCTCTAGTTTCAGAGAAACTTGAAGTCCCTACACTGTAATTTTGCAAAACAGAGATGGCATCCAGTCTTATTTAGTGTTGCTTTAACTGGAAAGTCAGTTTTGTCTTTTTTTTTTTTTTATTGTTGTTGTTATATATATATATACAGGCCAGGAAAGAGCTATCTCGGTACACCTTTTATGTTACTGGGAAATGACTATAAATATATACTGACTGTAGAAAGGACAGCATAGCTGCTCTTAAAAAAAAAAAAAAAAGTGTGTGTATGATGCATTCACTTGAGTTATGGTCTTCCCTGAAATACAAAGGACGCTGTATCTCTTGCTTTTTCAGAGAACCAAATGAAGTCATGTCAACAAAGTCGTTATGAAGTCCAAGGGCATTTTAACCTATTTCACTAATGTCCTTGCATCAATATCAGATTAGCATAATCAGAGTTTGATTCTGTCTGCATTTGGACAGATGTCACAGCACATAGCTTTTCTAGTGATTTGGTAAAGTAGGGTTCTAAACACATCACTGGAATATGATCTGTGATGCTGTGAGTTTTAATCCAGAAGATGCTACAGGAGTCATTTGGAAGATACAGCATCATTCCTTAAACAAACAGGCTTTTTATTTAGTAACTGATTTTGTATTTGTCAGATAGTTTGTAATGATGATATTGAATATACTCAACTATTTCTATTGGCTGACTCCCATTTTATTTTGTCATAGAGCTAGCTAATATGAAAAGTATCTTAAGTGGAAGTCAAGAATAGAGAAGACACAGAGTTGAATGCTTTCAGAGGAAAATTCACTTTCCTGATAAAATCTAATCTAGCGGGCAGGAGTTGTCAACATGATAAATATTCTAGTCTTTAATATTGGTTTAAATATCTTCCAGAGCAGAAGAAAGGGAAAAATTATTCACATACTCAAAATTTGTTAAAATGATGTTGTTTGACTTCAAGTGACAGAGGCCCAAGGAAATTCAAAATTAAGATAGAAATCTGTCAGGCTGAGCCTGGGTCTAGATTCTTCAGGGGCTTTCTGGTGTATTGATGCCATCTAAGTAATTATACTACCATACATGAGGTGTCCCAGGTTTGCCATTTGTAATGATGAGTTCTTTCAAAGTCTCATCTAGCACCAAGCACATGCAGAAACAAAGGCAGTGTTTCAAATTTGACTGAATTTCAAGGTTACTCATTGGTAAATGCCTTCCCAGTAGTGTTTGTGAGGCAGAGAGCACTGGCTTTAAAATCTTACAGAACTGGACCTATTACCAGTTCTGCCACTTTATTCATTTGTTTGGCAACTATCTGTTGAACACCTACTGTGTTCCAGACACTGTTCTAGGCTCTATATATAGCTGAAAACTGGACAGATAAAGTCCCATCACTGGTGGAGCTTATCTTTTAATGGAGGTGTTGCAGGTCAGATTCTCCAAGAAAAGAGTCTGAGATTGGCATTTGTGTGCAAGAAGTTTATTCAAGAGAGATTGCAAGTTTAACTCTTATATGGGAAAGGAAGGAAGAAAGACTGAGTGGAGGGAGAAGATGGACTGTGATACTATCTCAACAAAGGCTGAAGGCAAACCTATAGTGAGCTCTGAAGCTGAAAGGCCTTTCAGAATGGTACCCCACTAAAGTGAGGGACTCTCACCGTTGTTTCAGTACATGACTGAGGGTTATCTAGGAAGGCAGCATGGCCTTGGACAGGAGCTTTTACCTGCTAAAAGCAATTCTGGCAGCTGAGGACTCCCAACGCTGTTCTCATAGCAGTTGTAGATGTAAAAATGTATATGTATGAGAGAAGGGGAGTTAGAGAGGAATGGGGATCAAATTAAGCTTTGTTTGTTTTCCATACAGGAAACATATTTATATGTTGATGGGAATAATCAAATTCACTTGTAATGCTAAGGAAAGAAAAGTTACCTGTAGGTTTCAAGTTGTCCTGTAAGCAAAAGCAGGTGGGAACCAGTGTGAAAAATGAGGTACTAGGCAATGGCACCCCACTCCAGTACTCTTGCATGGAAAATCCCATGGATGGAGGAGCCTGGTAGGCTGAAGTCCATGGGGTCGCTAAAAGTTGGACACGACTGAGCGACTTCACTTTGACTTTTCACTTTCATGCATTGGAGAAGGAAATGGCAACCCACTCCAGTGTTCTTGCCTGGAAAATCCCAGGGACGGTGGAGCCTGATGGGCTGCCGTCTATGGGGTCGCACAGAGTTGGACACAACTGAAGAGACTTAGCAGCAGCAGCAGCAGCCATCAGTAGGTGAAGGAATAAATCACTCCCATGGTTGGAGGGATGAGAAAGGTCTAGGTGTGGATGCAGTTGAGGGAGAATGCAGGGTTATGGGAAAATAAAGAAGCTTTATATACAATTGTTTTATGTTATGAGTCAAATATTCAAGGGCTTTACATCTGCGTCTCCTTTTCTGTCCTGTACATAGAATCATTGGTACCATTCTAGATTCACTATATATGCCAGTGGGAGAAAGAGAAGGTGGGGTGATTTGAGAGAAGAGCATTACATTACCATATATAAAATATATAAGCATTGTGAGTTTGATATATGAAGCAAGGCATCCAAAGCCAGTGCTCTGTGAAAACCTGGAGAGATGCCCTGGGGAGGGCCGAGGGTGGGGGGTTCAGGATGCAGAGGACACATCTATGGGCAGGCAATTCATATTGATGCATGGCAAACCATCATGATACTGTAAAGTAATTATCCTCCAATTAAAATTTAAAAAATAATCAAGGGCATAAATTGAGAGTGAAAATGGGAAGGATAATTTGACGAGGGTGAGGAAAGGATATAAAATAGGTATTCCTGAATACACCAGACCACCTTACATGCAGAAACTTGTATGCAAGTCAAGAAGAAACATTTAGAACCAGACATGGAACAATGGACTGGTTCCAAATTGGGAAAGGAGTATGTCAAGGCCATATATTGTCACCCTGCTATTTAACTTATAAGTGCAGACTACATCATGAAAAATGCCAGGCTGGATGAAGCATAAGCTGGAATCAAGACTGCCGGGAGAAATATCAATAACCTCACATATGCAGAAGACACAACCATTATGGCAGAAAGTGAAGAGGAATTATAGAGACTCTTGATGAAAGTGATAGAGGAGAGTGAAAAAGCTGGCTGAAAACTCAACATTCAGAAAACTAAGATGATAGCACCTGGTGCCATTACTTCATGGCAAATAGATGGGGAAATAAGGGAAACAGTGGCAGACGTTATTTTTGAGGGCCCCAAAATCACTTCAGATGGTGACTGCAGCCATGAAATTAAAAGATGCTTGCTCCTTGGAAGAAAAGTTATGACCAACCGAGACAGCATATTAAAAAGCAGAGACATTGCTTTGCGACAGAAGTCTGTCAAATCAAAGCTATGGTTTTTATAGTGGTCATGGATGGATGTGAGAGTTCAGTTCAGTTCAGTCACTCAGTCGTGTCCAACTCTTTGCAGCCCCATGGACTGCCATGCTCCAGGCCTCCCTGTCCATCACCAACTACCAGAGTTTACTCAAACTCATGTCCATTGAGTCGGTGATGCTATCCAACCATCTCATCCTCTGTTCTCCTCTTCTCCTCCTGCCTTCAGTCTTTCCCAGCATCAGGGTCTCTTCCAATGAGTCAGTTCTTCACATCAGGTGGCCAAAATATTGAAGTTTCAGCTTCAACATCAGTCCTGATTTCCTTTAGGATGGACTGGTTGGATCTCCTTTCAGTCCAAGGTACTCTCAAGAGTCTTCTCCAATACCAAACTTCAAAAGCATCAATTCTTCGGTGCTGAGCTTTCTTTATTGTCCAATTCTCACATCTATACATGACTACTTGAAAAACCATAGCTTTATTGGGCCGTGAAGAAGGCTGAGTTCTGAAGAACTGAAGCTTTTGAATTGTGGTGCTGGCGAAGACTCTTGAGAGACCCTTGGACCTCAAAGAGATCAAACCAGTCAATCCTAAAGGAAATCAACCCTGAATTGGCCATTACCTGAGTTGGTAATGGCCAATACTTTGCCCACCTGATGCACAGAGCCAACTCATTAGAAAAGATCCTGATACTGGGGAAGATTGAAGGCAGGAAGAGAAGAGGATAACAGAGGATGAGATGGTTGGATGACATTACTAACTCAAAGGACATGAGTTTGAGCAAGCTCTGGGAGATGGTGAAGTATGGGGAACCCTGGTGTGCTTCAGTCCATGGAGTTGCAAAGAGTCAGACATGACTGAGTGACTGAACAACAGCAACAATGAACTGACCAAAGCAATGTGAAAATCCCCTCAGTGCTGAGCGAACATTTATGGTACAAAAGAAAATATAGTTGTATAGTTATATTTGTATGAATCCAAATTCATTCAAGTTGGGGCAGGAACAATGTAAGCATAATGCTAAATCCAAACAACTATAGGGTGTGCCAGATGAGTGTGATGAAAGGAGAGAGAAACAAAGGAATTAAGTTATGGGAAATGCACTGATTATGGTGATACATTGGATCCTAAGCAAGTAAGAAGAGAAGCCAAGGAGTAATAGAAATGCTACATTTTAACCATGTAAGTTTGATTCCTTTTGCTAAAAGGGAGAATGAAGTCTGCCAAACTTAAGAGGGATTAAGTATTTTCTCTGAGTCCCATGCTTTTAGATCCAGTCTTAATTCTCATAAGCCTGAGAGGTTGAGAGAAATTATCCTCATTTGAGACCTGATATTTGCCCAGATATTTCTGACTCCATATGTAAGCTCCATTTTCCAATTCTGCTGTTGTCTCAGTGCCATAGGGGAAAGTCAACTGTAATTGCTGGGGGCACTGATGAATAACTTTTTTGTTTCCAACCTTAGGGATAATCTTCAACCTTTAATGAAGAAAATATAAAGAACTTTCTTGTATCTTTAATTGTTGCAGTTCTTGGGTTTCTCATAATTATCTCTCATGGTGAAAACAGAAGCAAACCAAGCAGTCTTCTTGGAAGGTTGAAAGTGAAAGTGTTAATCGATGACTTGAGTCTGACTCTTTTTTGACCCCAGGAATGTATTCCACCAGGCTTCACTGTCCATGAAATTTTTCAGGCAAGAATACTGGAGTGGTTTGGAACAGGTAAATATTACTTTTTAATGTTTTTAAGTCTCTATGAGTAACATAACATTTAGAGAGATGAAGTATTTAATCCAAGCATATTAAACTAGAAAGCAGAAGAACCAGGATCTGAAACAAGTTCTGAACAGGGAGACAGCACCAAATCCATGTGGTTTATATTACATTCATTGCCTCCTATAGCCATGAGAAGTGGAAGGAGCCTAGAAGAGAGGCATCTTCATTAAGCCTGAAAATAACAAGGCAAAGAGGGGTGGGGGATTGGTTAGAGAAGGGATTAACGCTGTTAGATATGCAATTAGAAAATAAGGAAACTGAAAACCCTTGTACAACAAAACAAGAGAAGACTCTACACATGGACATCACTAGATGGTCATGACTGAAATCAAATTCATTATATTCTTTGCAGTCAAAGATGGAGGACTCTATACAGCCAGTAAAAACAAGACCAGGAGCTGACTGTGGCTCAGATCATGAACTTATTTCCAAATTCAGACTTTAATTGAAAAAAATAGGGAAACTACTAAACTGTTCAGGTATGACCTAAATCAGATCCCTTACTATTATACAGTGGAAGTGACAAATAGACAATCCCCAAGAAAAAGAAATGCAAAAAGGAATATCTGTGGCCTGAGGAGGCCTTACAAATAGCTGGGAAAAGAAGAGAAGTGAAGGGCAAAGGAGAAAAAGAAAGATATACCCACCTGAATGCCAAATTCCAAAGAATAGGAAGGAGAGATAAGAAAGCCTGCCTCCATGATAAATGCAAAGAAATGAAGGAAAACAATTGAATGGGAAAGACGTGATCCCTTCAAGAAAATTAGAAATGCCAAGGGAATATATCATGCAAAGATGGGCACAATAAAGGACAGAAATGGCATGGACCTAACAAAAACAGAAGATATTAAGAAGAGGTGGCATGAAAACAAAGAACTATACAAAAAGATCTTCATGACCCAGATAACCACAATGGAGTGATTACTCATCTAGAGCCAGACATCCTCGAATGAGAAATCAAGTGGGCCGAGGGGAGTATCACTACAAAAAAGCTAGTGGTGGAATTCCAGTTGAGCTATTTCAAATCCTAAAGATGATGCTGTTTAAGTGTTGCACTCAATATGTTAGCAAATTTGGAAAATTCAGCAGTGGCCACAGGACTGGAAAAGCTCAGTTTCATTCCAATTCCAAAGAAGGACAATACCAAAGAATGATAAAACTACTGCACAACTGCATTCATCTCACATACTAGCAAAGTAATGATCAAAATTCTCCAAGCAAGGCTTCACAGTACATGAGCCATGAACTTCCAGATGTTCAAGCTGGATTTAAAAAAAAAAAAAAAACAGAGGAACCAGAAATCAAATTACCAACATTAATTGGATCATAGAAGCAGCGAGAGAGTTCCAGAAAAATATCTACTTCTGCTTTATTGATTAAGTGAAAGACTTTGACTGGGTAGATTACAAGAAGCTGTGGAAAATTCTTAAAGAGATGGGAATATCAACCACCTTACCTGCCTCCTGAGAAATCTGTATGCAGGATGAGAAGCAACAGTTAGAATGGGACATGGAGCAACAGACTGTTTCCAAATTGAGACAAGAGTACATGGAGGCTGTTTATTGTCACCCTGCTTATTGAACTTATATGCAGAGTACATCATGCGAAATGCCAGGCTGGATGAAGCACAAACTGGAATCAAGATTGCTGGGAGAAACATCAAAAACCTCAGACATGCAGATGACACCATCCTTATGGAAGAAAGTGAATAGGAATAAAAGAGCCTCTTGATGAAAGTGAAAGAGGAGAGTGAAAAAGCTGGCTTGAAACTCAATATTCAGAAAACTAAGATCACGGCATCCCGTCCCATCACTCAATGGCAAATAGATGGAGACACAATGAAAACAGTGACAGAGTTTATTTTCTTGGGCTCCAAAATCACTGCAGATGGTGACTGCAGCCATGACATTAAAAGATGCTTGCTCCTTGGAAGAAAAGCTATGACCAACTTAGCATATTAAAAAGCAGAGCCATTACTTTTCCAATAAAGGATGATCTAGTCAGAACTATGGTTTTTCCAGTAGTCATGTATGGATGATCCACTCTAGTACTCTTGCCTGGAAAATCCCATGAATGGAGGAGCCTGGTAGGCTGCAGTCCATGGGGCTGCTAAGAGTCGGACATGACTGAGTGACTTCACTTTGACTTTTCACTCTCATGCATTGGAAAAGGAAATGGCAACTCACTCCAGTGTTCTTCCCTGGAGAATCCCAGGAATGGCGGAGCCTGGTAGGCTACAGTCTATGGGGTCGCACAGAGTCGGACACAACTGAAGTGACTTAGCAGCAGCATGTATGGATGTGAGAGTTGGACTATAAAGAAAGCTGAGTGCCGAAGATTTGATGCTTTTGAACTGTGGTGCTGGAGAAGACGCTTGAGAGTTCCTTCGACTGCAAGGAGATCCAACCAGTCCATCCTAAAGGAAATCAGTTCTGAATATTCATTGGAAGGTCTGATTCTGAAGCTGAAACTCCAATATTTTGGCCACCTGATGTGAAGAACTGACTCATTGGAAAAGACCTTGATGCTGGGAAAGATTGAAGGTAGGAGGAGAAGGGGAGAACAGAGGATGAGATGATTGGATGGCATCACTGACTCAAAAGACATGAGTTTGAGCAGGCTCCAGGAGCTGGTGGTGGACAGGGAAGCCTGGAATGCTGCAGTCCATATGGTCACAAAGAATTGGACATGACTGAGTGACTGAATTGAGCAGATCTGAACTGAACTAAGATAGAACTTGCTGCATATGTTGGGTTGGGCAAAAGATTGGTTCAGGTTGTCTCATTATTTGAGAATTCCTAAAGTACATTTTTTTTCCTTCAGTACTTTTTTTTCTCTAGAAAAGCTAGTTGGCTTATAGTTTTTTAACAATGTTGTTAATTTCATGTGAATAGCAAAGTTAATCAACTATACATATACATATATCTACCCTTTTTTAGATTTCATTCCCTAATATAGGTTATTCCCTTTCTAATATAGGTTATTTCCAAGTATTAAGCAGAGTGTCCTATGCAATGCCATGTCATCATTAATTATTTAATATGTAATTGTGTTTATATATCATTCCTAAACTCTCAATTTATTTTCCCTCCTTTTCCCCCAGTAACCATAAATTTGTTTTCTATGCTTGTGATTCTACTTCTGTTTTGTAAGTAAGTTTATTTGTACTATGTTTTAGACTCCTCATATAAGCTATACCATATTATATTTATCTTTCTCTCTCTGATTTGTTTCACTCAGTATGACAATCTCTATGTCGATCCATGTTGCTGGATCAAAAACTTATTTCATTATTTTTTATGGCTGAGCAATATTCGGTTGTATATGTGTACTACATGTTTTCCATCCATTCCTCTATTAATCGGTTATTTTCAATGAATATTTGGGTGCTGCTGCTGCTGCTGCTAAGTCACGTCAATTGTGTCCTACTCTGTGCGACCCCATAGACGGCAGCCTACCAGGCTCCGCAGTCCCTGCGATTCTCCAGGCAAGAACACTGGAGTGGGTTGCCATTTCCTTCTCCAATGCATGAAAGTGAAAGTGAAGTTGCTCAGTCGTGTCCGACTCTTAGCCACCCCATGGACTGCCGCTTACCAGGCTCCTCCGCCCGTAGGATTTTCCAGGCAAGAGTATTGGAGTGGGATGCCATTGCCTTTGCCGATATTTGGGTGCATGCAACTTCAAATTATGGATTTATCTAGATATATGCCCAAGAATGGAATTGATGGATCTCATGGTAGCCTATTTTTAGCTTTTTTAAGAAACCTCCATACTGCTGTCCATAGTGGTTGTAACAATTTACATTCCCACCAACAGTGTGGGAGGGTTCTCTTTTCTTATCTCCAGGATTTATTGTTTGTAAACATTTTGATTATGACCATTCTGACTGGTGTGCAGTGTTACCTCCTTTTTTTGCATTTCTCTATTAGTGATGTTGAGCATATCTTCACGTGCCTATTGGCCATCTGTATACCGTTTTTGGAGAAATATCTTTTAGTTCACCATACCATTTTGTTGATTGGGTGTTTTGTTTTTTTTGTTTTTTTTGTTTTTTTTTTTTTTTTTCATTTTGAGTGGCATGAGCTGTTTGTGTATTTTGAAGATTAATATCCTGTCAGTTTCTTCATTGACAAATATTTTCTCCCATTCTGAGGGTTGTATTTTCATTTGGTTTATGGTTTCCTTTGCTATGCAAAAGCTTTCAAGTTTAATTAGGTCCTACTTGTATATTTTGATATTGCATCCAAGTACTGCATTTCAGGACTCTTTTGTTGACCATGATGGCTACTCCATTTCTTCTAAGGGATTCCTGCCTGCAGTAGTAGATATAATGGCCATCTGAGTTAAATGCACCCATTCTAGTCCATTTTAGTTGACTGATTCCTAGAATGACGACATTCACTCTTGCATTTTCCTGTTTGACCTCTTCCAATTTGACTTGATTCATGGACCTAACATTTCAGGTTGCTATGCAATATTGCTCTTTACAGCATCAGACCTTGCTTCTATCACCAGTCAAATCCACAACTGGGTATTGTTTTTGCTTTGGCTCCATCCCTTCATTCTTTCTAGAGTTATTTCTCCATTGATCTCCAGTAGCGTATTGGGCACCTACAGACCTGGGGAGTTCCTCTTTCAGTATCCTATGATTTTGCCTTTTCATACTGTTCATGAGGTTCTCAAGGCAAAGGGAAGGCCAAAGAATGCTCAAACTACCGCACTCATCTCACACGCTAATAAAGTAATGCTCAAAATTCTCCAAGCCAGGCTTCAGCAATACATGAACCGTGAATTTCCAGATGTTCAAGCCAGTTTTAGAAAAGGCGGAGGAACCAGAGGTCAAATTGCAAACATCTGTTGGATCATCAAAAAAGCAAGAGAGTTCCAGAAAAACATCTATTTCTACTTCATTGACTATGCCAAAGCCTTTGACTGTATGGATCACAATAAACTGTGGAAAATTCTGAAAGAGATGGGAATACCAGACCACCTGACCTGCCTCTTGAGAAACCTATAGGCAGGTCAGGAAGCAACTGGACATGGAACAACAGACTGGTTCCAAATAGGAAAAGGAGTACGTCAAGGCTGTATATTGTCACCCTGCTTATTTAACTTATATGCAGAGAACATCATGAGGAACGCTGGACTGGAAGAAACACAAGCTGGAATCAAGATTGCTGGGAGAAATATCAATAACCTCAGATATGCAGATGACACCACCCTTATGGCAGAAAGTGAAAAAGAACTAAGGAGCCTCTTTTTTTTCCTTTTTTTAAAAATTTTATTTTATTTTTAAACTTTACATAATTGTATTAGTTTTGTCAAATATCAAAATGAATCCGCCACAGGTATACATGTGTTCCCCATCCTGAACCCTCTTCCCTGCTCACTCCCCATACCATCCCTCTGGGTCGTCCCAGTGCACTAGCCCCAAGCATCCAGTATCGTGCATCGAACCTGGACTGGTATCTCGTTTCATACATGATGTTTTACATGTTTCAATGCCATTCTCCCAAATCTTCCCACCCTCTCCCTCTCCCACAGAGTCCATAAGACTGATCCGTACATCAGTGTCTCTTTTGCTGTCTTGTACACAGGGTTATTGTTACCATCTTTCTAAATTCCATATATATGCGTTAGTATACTGTATTGGTGTTTTTCTTTCTGGCTTACTTCACTCTGTATAATAGGCTCCAGTTTCATCCACCTCATTAGAACTGATTCAAATGTTTTCTTTTTAATGGCTGAGTAATACTCCATTGTGTATATGTACCACAGCTTGCTTATCCATTCATCTGCTGATGGACATCTAGGTTGCTTCCATGTCCTGGCTATTATAAACAGTGCTGCGATGAACATTGGGGTACACGTGTCTCTTTCCCTTCTGGTTTCCTCAGTGTATATGCCCAGCAGTGGGATTGCTGGATCATAAGGCAGTTCTATTTCCAGTTTTTTAAGGAATCTCCACACTGTTCTCCATAGTGGCTGTACTAGTTTGCATTCCCACCAACAGTGTAAGAGGGTTCCCTTTTCTCCACACCCTCTCCAGCATTTATTATTTGTAGACTTTTGGATTGCAGCCATTCTGACTGGTGTGAAATGGTACCTCATAGTGGTTTTGATTTGCATTTCTCTGATAATGAGTGATGTTGAGCATCTTTTCATGTGTTTGTTAGCCATCTGTATGTCTTCTTTGGAGAAATGTCTATTTAGTTCTTTGGCCCATTTTTTGATTGGGTCATTTATTTTTCTGGAGTTGAGCTGTAGGAGTTGCTTGTATATTTTTGAGATGAGTTGTTTGTCCGTTGCTTCATTTGCTATTATTTTCTCCCATTCTGAAGGCTGTCTTTTCACCTTGCTAATAGTTTCCTTTGATGTGCAGAAGCTTTTAAGGTTAATTAGGTCCCATTTGTTTATTTTTGCTTTTATTTCCAATATTCTGGGAGGTGAGTCATAGAGGATCCTGCTGTGATGTATGTCAGAGAGTGTTTTGCCTATTAACAAATTGAAAAATAAAAGCCATATGATAATCTCAATAGATGCAGAGAAAGCCTTTGACAAAATTCAACACCCATTTATGATAAAAACTCTCCAGAAAACAGGAATAGAAGGAACATACCTCAACATAATAAAAGCTATATATGACAAACCCACAGCAAACGTTATCCTCAATGGTGAAAAATTGAAAGCATTTCCTCTAAAGTCAGGAGCAAGACAAGGGTGCCCACTTTCACCATTACTATTCAACATAGTTTTGGAAGTTTTGGCCACAGCAATGAGCAGAAAAAGAAATAAAAGGAATCCAAATTGGAAAAGAAGAAGTAAAACTCTCACTATTTGCAGATGACATGATCCTCTACATCGAAAACCCTAAAGACTCCACCAGAAAATTACTAGAACTAATCAATGACTATAGTAAAGTTGCAGGATATAAAATCAACACACAGAAATCCCTTGCATTCCTATACACTAATAATGAGAAAACAAAAAGAGAAATTAAGGAAACAATTCCATTCACCATTGCAACGGAAAGAATAAAATACTTAGGAATATATCTATCTAAAGAAACTAAAGACCTGTATATAGAAATTTATAAAACACTAAAAAGCCTCTTGATGAAAGTGAAAGAGGAGAATGAAAAAGTTGGCTTAAAGCTCAACATTCAGAAAACGAATATCATGTCATCTGATCCCATCACTTCATTGGAAATAGATGGGGAAACAGTGGAAACAGTGTCAGACTTTATTTTTCTGGGCTCCAAAATCACTGCAGATGGTGACTGCAGCCATGAAATTAAAAGACGCTTACTCCTTGGAAGGAAAGTTATGACCAACCTAGATAGCATATTCAAATCAGAGACATTACTTTGCTGACAAAGGTCAATCTAGTCAAGGCTATGGTTTTTCCTGTGGTCATGTATGCATGTGAGAGTTGGACTGTGAAGAAAGTTGAGCACCGAAGTATTGATGCTTTTGAACTGCGGTGTTGGAGAAGATTCTTGAGAGTCCCTTGGACTGCAAGGAGATCCAGCCAGTCCATTTTAAAGGAGATCAGTCCTGTGTGTTCTTTGGAAGGATTGATGCTAAAGCGGAAACTCCAATACTTTGACCACATCATGCGAAGAGTTGACTCATTGGAAAAGACCCTGATGCTGGGAGGGATTGGGGACAGGAGGAGAAGGGAACAACAGAGGATGAGATGGCTGGATGGCATCACCAACTTGATGGACGTCAGTTTGAGTGAACTCCGGGAGTTGGTGATGGACAGTGAGGCCTGGCGTGCTGCAATTCATGGGGTCACAAAGAGTCGGACATGACTGAGCGACTGAACTGAACTGTTTATTTTTGGTTTTATCTTTATTACCCTAAAAGATGGGTCAAAATTTTTCTTGCGTGATTATGTCAGAGAGTGTATAGTCTATGATTTTCATGTTTGTCCAGTTTTCCCAGCCTTGTTTATTAAAGAGGCTGTCTTTTCTCCATTGCTATATTCTTACCTCCTTGTCAAACATATCGTATCTGTAGATGTGTTGGTTTATCTCTGGATTTTCTATCCTGTTCTTGTGATCTATCTATATATATATATGTTTGTTTTTTTTTTTTTTTGCTAATTTCAAACAGGTTTTTTTTTTGTTTGTTTCTTTTTACTATAGCTTTATAGTATTGTCTGAAGTAAGGGAGTCTAATTTCTCCAGCTTCATTTTTCTTTCTCCAGTGCTTTGTCTATTGGTAGTCTTTTGTATTTCCACACAAATTGTAAAGTTTTGTTCTCATTCTGTGAAAAATGACATTGGTAATTTGATGCAGATTGCATTAAATCTGTAAATTGCTTTGGGTAGTGTAGTCATTTTCACAGTATTGATTTTTCCAATCCAAAAACATGTTATATCTCTTCAACTGTTTATGTCATCTTAAATTTCTTTCATCAGCATCTTATAGTTTTCTGAGTGCAGATCTTTAGTCACTAACTAGATTTTTTCCTGGGTATTTTGCTATTTTTCATATGATTGTAAATGAAATTATTTCTTTAATTTCTTGTTCTGACCTTTCATTGTTAGTATATAAGAATGCAAGAAAATTTATGTGTATTAATTTTGTATCCTGCAACTTTACTGAGTTCATTGATGAACTCTAAGTTTTCTGGTAACTTCATTAGAATTGCCTACGTATAGTATCATGTCACCTGCAAACAGGGACAGTTTTATTTCTTTTCCAATTTGAATTCCTTTTATTTCTTTTTCTTCTCTGATTGCTATGGCTAGGACTTTCAAACTATATTGAATAAAAATGATGAAAGTAGACATCCTTGTTTTGTTCCTGACCTTGGGGGGAAATGCTGTCATTTTTTTTTTACCACTGAGAATGATGTTTACCATGTGTTTGTCACATATGGCCTTTATTATATTAAGGTAGGTTCTCTATGCCCACTTTCTGGAGAGTTCTGTTGCTGTTTTTGTCATAAAAATATACTGAATTTTGTCAAAAACTTTTTCTGCATCTACTGAGATGATTATATGATTATTATTCTTCAGTTTGTTAGCATCGTGTATCACATTGATTGATTTGCATATATTGAATACTTTCATCCCTGGGATAAATCCCACTGGATCATGTTTTGGATGTGTGTTCATCAGTGATATTGGCCTGTAATTTTCTTGTTTTTGACATCTTTGTCTGGTTTTGGTATCAGGGTGATTGTGGCCTCATAGAATGAGCATGGGAGTGTTCCTTCCTTTGCAATTTTTTGTAAGAGTTTCAGAAAGAAGGATGTTAACTTTTCTCTAAATGTTTTATAGAATTTGCCTGGGAAGCCATCTGGTCTTAGACTTCTAGTTCCTGGAAGTTTTAAAATCACACAGTTTCAATTTTAGTACTTGTGATACGTCTGTTCATATTTTCTATTTCTTCCTCATTCAGTTTTGAAAGGTTGTACTTTTCTAAGAATTTTTTCCATTTCTTCTAGGTTGTACATTTTATTGCATATACATAGTGCATATGGTAGTCTCTTATTATTCTTTGTATTCCGGTTGTGTCAGTTGTAATTTTTCCTTTTTTTTTGTTTCTAATTTTATTTATTTGAGTACTTTTTTTTTTTTCCCCTTGATGAGTCAGGTTAAAAGTATATCAATTTATCTTCTCAAAAGAACAGAATTTAGTTTCCTTGATTTTGCTATTATTTTCTTCATCTCTCTTTATTTTATTTCTGCTCTGATCTTTATGATTCTGTTCTTTCTATCAATTTTGGGTTTTCTTTGTTCTTCTTTTGCTAGTTGCTTTAGGTCTAAGGTTAGGTTCTTTATTTGAGATTTTTCTGGTTTCCTGAAAAGTTCTAAGTTCCTACTTAGAACTTCTCTTGTTGTGTTCCATAGGTTTTGGATCACTGTGTTTTGATTGTTGTATCTCTCTAGTGTTTTTTTTTTTTTTAATGTTTCCTCTTTGATTTCTTCAGTGATACATTAGTTGTTTAGTAATGTATTGTTTAGACTCCTTGTGTTTTTGGGTTTTACAGTTTCTTTCTCTCAATTTATTTCTAATCTCATAATGATATGGTTGGAGAATGTGCTCGATATTATTTCAATTTTCTTAAATTCATGGAGGCTTGATTTCTGATCAAGATGTGGTCCATCCTTGAGAATGTTCCATTTGCACCTAAAGACAACTATTATTCTGTTACTTTTGGATGAAACATCCTATGAATATCAGTTAAGTTTATCTGGTCTAATATGTCATTTAAGGTTTAGTTTCCTTATTAATTCCTGTCCTCATTGTTTCATTCTCTTCCCTTTATTCTCTTCCATGGCAGTTATTTTTATGTTTCTATCTTCCAGTTCCCTTATCTGTTCTTCTGCCTCAATTATTCTGCTATTGATTACTTCTACCATATTTTTCATTTCAGTTATTGTATTATTTATCTTCCTTTGCTTGTTCTTTAGTTCTTCTTCTGCTACTGCTGCTACGTCGCTTCAGTCGTGTCTGACTCTGTGCAACCCCATAGACGGCAGCCCACCAGGCTCCTCCGTCCATGGGATTTTCCAGGCAAGAGTACTGGAGTGGGGTGCCATTGCCTTTTCCGTTAGTTCTTCTAGTTCTTTGTTAAACATTTGTTATATCTTCTCAATGTGAAACTTCATTATTTTTCTGAGATTTTGAGCCATAAATGACAACCCACTCCAGTGTTCTTGCCTAGAAAATCCCATGGTCAGAAGAGCCTGCCGGGCTCATGCCTCCAATCATGGGATTGCAACAGTCGGACATGACTTAGTGCTATCTTTCTTTCTTACTATCATTACACAATTCTTTTTTAAGTAGACTGCCTGTTTCTTCTTCATTTAGTTGTTCTTATCCCATCACTTCATGGGAAATAGATGGGGAAACAGTGGAAACAGTGTCAGACTTTATTTTTCTGGGCTCCAAAATCACTGCAGATGGTGACTGCAGCCATGAAATTAAAAGACGCCTACTCCTTGGAAGGAAAGTTATGACCAACCTAGATAGCATATTTAAAAGCAGAGACATTACTTTGCCAAAAAAGGTTCGTCTAGTCAAGACTATAGTTTTTCCTGTGGTCATGTATGGATGTGAGAGTTGGACTGTGAAGAAGGCTGAGCGCCGAAGAATTGATGCTTTTGAACTGTGGTGTTGGAGAAGACTCTTGAGAGTCCCTTGGACTGCAAGGAGATCCAACCAGTCCATTCTGAAGGAGATCAGCCCTGGGATTTCTTTGGAAGGAATGATGCTAAAGCTGAAACTCCAGTACTTTGGCCACCTCATGCGAAGAGTTCACTCATTGGAAAAGACTCTGATGCTGGGAGGGATTGGGGGCAGGAGAAGAAGGGGACGACATAGGATGAGATGGCTGGATGGCATCACTGTCTCGATGGATGTGAGTCTGGGTGAACTCCGGGAGTTGGTGATGGACAGGGAGGCCTGGCGTGCTGCGATTCATGGGGTCGCAAAGAGTCGGACACGACTGAGCGATTGATCTGATCTAATAGGTTTTAATATTGCTCCTTTGTCTGCAACAAATTTCTTTGATGTTTCTGTTTTGTCTATAAATTTTTGTGTTTGTGGTCTCCTTTCCACTGGCTGCAGGATCGTATCTCCTCTTGCTTCTGGTGTCTGTTTCCTGGTGGGTCAGGGTGGCCCTCAGCCTTTTTCAGGCTTCTTCGTGGTTGGAACTGGTGCCTGGTTTTGGTGGGTGGCACTGAGTCTTATCCTTCTGGTTGGAAGGCCTATGACAAGGGTTGAGTTTTGAGATGACTGCAAGCTCAAGAAAACTTTAAACAGCCTGTCCTCTGATGGATGAGGCTGTCTTCCTATCTTGCTACTATTTGGCTTGAGCAGGATCCCATTTCCACCACTGGATCCTACAGGTTGCTGGGTGGGGCTGGGTATAGGTGCCAAAATGGGGACCACTGAGAGAGTTCACTCCAACGAATATATCCTTGGGCATCTGCTGCCAGAGTCCTTTCCCCCACTGAGATGCAGTTGACCTTCACCTACTCAGGAGATGCTTCAAGATCCCTCGGTATGTCCAGGCAAGTGTTCCATTGCTGCTTTGTACTGGGTCCCAGTGCATGGGAAAGTTTGTGTGCACCGTCCAAGTGTGGAATCTCTGTTTTCCCAAGCCCTGTGGGGCTGCTGAGCTGAAGTCCTTCTGGCCTTCCAGGCTAAATGCTCTGGGAGTTCTTTCTCCCAATGCCAGCCTTCTTTCAGGGCTGTCTTGCGGGGCTATTTTTATGTAGGGATATCCCTGTGTAGCCCTGTGTTTGTTCATTTTTGTTGTGAGGGCTGTTTTATTATGGATGCTTGCCACTGCTTTCCTCAATGTATGGCCATTATCCCATTGATAGGTGATTTGACTGGTGTTGTGATGACCAGAAACTGTTCTGGATATTGAGCAGGGCTTCCCCTTTGCTCTTTGGGTGTCTACTCCCTAGTTCTTACAGTAGATGCTCCCAGATATGTTTCTTAGCTGTTTCTGATCTGCCACAGGTGGTAGGTGGGATTGGTACACTCCTAATTGGAGAGAAGACAGACACTGAGTACTCCTCTTCTTGAGCTGCTTACCTGTGAATATGCTTTGTGTGTCACCTTTCACCTGTTTTCCAGGCTCACTCTCAGTCCCACCTTAACCATAGGTATGCCAGCAACTGACCCTGATGACTCGCAGGCCTTGTTTTCACCATGTCACCAGTTCAGATCCATTGAAATCAGGTCCCAGGATGGCAGTAGTCTTGTACCTGTACCCACTGTGGAAGCTGTGGAGGCAGCTCAGACTCTGGCCTGACACAACTCCCATGTGTACATGCCCACAGAGCCTACAGTTGCTAAAGCTAGCCCTGTCTCAGCTGCAGTAGCACTTGTTGTCCATTCAGATGTTCGTCATGTGCTAAGTTTAAGAAGCCATCAGTGGAGGTGTCCCTCCATGTTTTGTGCAGCCATGAGGAGAGATTTCTACTCTTCTTCCTTAGTCACATGGCCCCTAGGCCTCAGCTATTTTTTTTTTTTTTTTTTAAGATCCTCCTCTGTATGTGGGTCACCCACTGGCATCTGCTCCCAAGACTGCTGGAGCATACAAGTATGTCAGGTAGGAGGAGGTGAAGGCAGCAATCAGGGTGCCTGGGTTGTCTAGGTGGGACAGTGCCAGGATGGCTGTTAGTATGTGCAACCCCATCACACAGGAGGGAGCCAAGATGGTAACTGGGGCAAGTGGGCCACCCAGGCAAAGGGGGCAGAGGAGATGCTGACCAGGGGCTTACAAGCCACTCCATCATGAGCCCTGTCTGGTGCCCTTGGAGATACTGGCCTATGATTAAATGAGAATCTGCAATGGTGGCCCTGTCCTTTGTGTGTCACTCAATAAAGGCACTTTTCTTCTGTGGAGAACCAGACTTCCTCCCCAAGAATTCTCAGTTGCAGAGATCTGCACTCCCATCCCCAGGCTGTCACCTCACAACCAATAGCAGTCTTCTCCCTGGGTCTGCTGTCCAAACCCACATTCCAGCACCAAGCCCCCATGTGCACCCATGACCACACATCTCAGGTTGAGGGAATGCAGGGCTGTGCATGGACCATCTGTGTAGGTCTCACTCTGTCCTGCCTGCCACAGGCCAGTTGATACACTCTTCTGATAGCCCTGAAGCTCTTCTTTTGTCTCAACTCATTTCCCTGCCAATGAGAGGGCTTTCCCATAAGTGGGAACTACTCCTCACTTTCAGCTCCCCCCACCCAGGGGTTCCATGCCCATTACTTCCACTCCACTTCTTTTTCCTTTCCTCTTTCCTTCATCCTGCTTGATTGCATGGGATCTTTCTTGTACTTTTAGGTGGCTGAGGTCCTCTGTTCATGTTTAGCAGGTCCTCTGTGGAAATTTTCCATTTGTAGGTGCATTCTTGATGTGTTTGTGTGAAGAGATGAATTTCATGACCTCCTACTCCTCCACTATCTTGACTGCTCCTTTCATTGCTCCAAACATACATTTATATTGTGAGATTTTTGAAGTCTTTTTTAACACTTTGAAAGTTTATAACCCATAAAAATATTGAATCACTATGTTGTACACCTGAAACTAATGTAATATTGTAAATCAACTATATTTCAATTAAAAAAATTTATCTCATTTTTTCTCTGTCCTCTGGTTAAAAATGCCCTAGAATATGTAAAAGGAGCTCTGGGCCTGCTTCATGAACAGAGAATGGATGAGCCAAAAAGACTCTTCTCTGCTAAAGTGAACAATTGACTGCATTCACCTCAGAAGCAGTGAGGATGTAAGCATGGTACCTAAGATGTAATGAGGATCAGGGTCAGAGCAGAAGAAAGATGGTAAAAGAAAAGTAGGGAATTTGCACTAATGAGCCACTTTATAATAAGAACTATCTCTGATGTTCCTATGAATAGTTAGCCTCTTCCTCTACAATCGTCAAAGAAGAGAGTATAGTCGGTTTTTCATTTATTCTAATGTAAATATCCCAGTGTCATCTGTTTCCTTCAGGGAAAGATGCTTCAGGTTAGGTATAATGCTTAATAATGAATAATATGGGTATAATTGCCATTTTCTCTTTAGGAGTGTATTTGTGACTTGTTGAGAAAAGAGGAACAATCCAAATTTATCCTCCTTTCATAAACTGAGGACAAGAGGATAATCATCTACTATACTAAATGATGGGGAAGGAGAGAATAAAGTCACAGAATGATAAGTAATAGTGAATCTATCAAATTATTATAATAAAGGTAAAAACACTACAAATCAGACTACTTCCAATCAGCATCTGAAAACTATCCTTTGAATGTCCAAGCCTTTGAGGAAATTTCACAATTTCTGTTAGAGTGCTGCAAAGAAACTCTCCTTTGAATAAAAAGTATAAATCATGTGCTTTTTACAACACTAATTAACTATGCTTTATCACATTTATTGCATTTCTGTTTTAGTATAAGTCTGTTTTAAGTCTGTTTGATTCATTCTGTCGTCTCCAGTAGATGATAGTCCTTGGAGATAAAGATAAGTGTTCTTTACTCTGTATCACTAGGATCTAACACAAAGCAAGAAACAAGAAGGCACTTGGTGATTATTTGTTGAAGGAACAGTGGATGAGTGAGGAGCAACATGTCCCTCTTCTAAGAGTCTATGACACCTCATTATGTCTGTTTCACACTACTCTTCCCACTGTATTATACTTCTAGATTTAATTCTCTGTTTCTCCATATAGGCTTCCTGAAGGCCACTACCACCAAATCCCCAAGACTTTCATAGTATTAATACTTGGTATATAATGAATGAGTTTGCATGAATAGCTGAATAAAAGAATGTGATATAATTGGTATTCATGTGATATTGCTGAGAGTTGTAATATACCAGATTTAGAGTAGGCATTATACAGGACCTCCACCCATTAATATTTCAGGTAGCTGATAGCCCCATAAGCTTTTCTTCCTTTCCAGGAGTAATCAGAATTCTACATAGAGAGCTACTGTCATTGAAGACAGCACCAAATGAAGAGCTGAGATTAGAGTCCATTGTCACATATTAACTAGCTTATGGTGTGATATTTGTAGGTCACTGTTCTCATTGCCCCTGATTTTCATGGGCATTAATAATGTTCGGTATCCTAATATCTTAAGACTCTTGTGAGGAACAAGTGAAAAACGTTGAAAATACAGTTACTGAGGAGTGAATAAATAACTATGGATACCAAAGATGACTTATTCCTCAATTTTTGGATTCACCAGAGGCATCTTTCTGTTTCTGAGAAGTCTGTTCCTTTTTTTGTGAATAATGAAGTAGGGACTCTAAGAATGAACTTTTAGGAAATGACTTTACCTGATGAAGATCAAAACCTAACCTATGTTTCCTGTTGCTCCTAAAAGACCTTTTGAGAATAAACATTGCCTAGTCATTTCCAGAAAAGAATATCCATATTTCTTATTTTGATTTTATTTTTTAAAATTTTAATTGGAGGCTAATTAATTTACAATATTGTCTTGGTTTATTTTAAATAAAATTTTGTGTTTTTCATAGTAAAATTAACAAGTGTTTGTAAAAGACAATCAAAAATAAATTAAAACAAGTAAGAAAAAAGTAGAGTTCCATCTTTGGGTATCAGCCACCTTTTAATATTATTAATATATCATGTTTCTCTCCAATTTTTTCAAGAAATTGTCTTACAAATGATAATTTTTTATATCTTGTTTTTTTCATTTATTCCCTTTATTATAAACTCTCAATATTGTCATATTATACTGAATGTATAACTCATCTTCAGATTAACTCAGAATTTTTTTAAATTTAATTTTATTTTTATTTATTTTTTTAATTTAATTTTATTTTTAAACTTTACATAATTGTATTAGTTTTGCCAAATATCAAAATGAATCCGCCACAGGCATACATGTGTTCCCCATCCTGAACCCTCCTCCCTCCTCCCTCCCCGTACCATCCCTCTGGGTCATCCCAGTGCACTAGCCCCAAGCATCCAGTAAAACTTTACAATATTGTATTAGTTTTGCCCAACTTTTTAATTTGTTTTTATTGGAGGAAAATTGCTTTACAATATTGTGTCAGTTTCTGCTGCACAACAGTGCAAATCAGCCATAATTATACATATACAACCTCTCTTTTGAGCTTCCCTCCTTTCCCCCTAGCCTACCCCTCAAGGTCATCATAGAGTGCAATCCGGGCTCCTGTGTGTTATATAGCAGCTTCTTAGGAGCTGCCTGTTTTACATATGGTAGTATATATATGCCAATGCTACTTTCTCCATTCATTCCACTCTCTTCCCCCACTGAGTCCACAAGTCCATTCTTTATATCTGTGTTTCTATTTCTTCCCTACAAATAGGTTCATCAATATCACTTTTTATAGATTCCATATATATATATATATATATATATATACACACACACATTAATAGGTGATATATATTTTTCTGCTTCTGCCTTACTTAACTCTATATAAAGATTCTTGATTCATCCACCTGACTAGAACTGACTCAAATATGATCATTTTATGGCTTAATAATATTCCATTGTATATATGTACCACATCTTCTTTATCTATTCATCTGTGGATGGACATCTAGGTTGCTTCCATGTCCTTTGCTGTTGTTATTCAGTTGCTCAGTCGTGTCTGACTCTTTGCGGCCCCATGGACTGCAGCACACCAGGTTTCCCTGTCCTTCACTATCTCTCAGAGCTTGCTCAAACTCAGGTCCATTGAATCAGTGATGGCATGCCATCGTCTTGTCCTCTGTTGTCCCCTTCTTCTCCTGCCTTCAATCCTTCCTAGCATCAGGGTTTTTTTCTAATGAGTTGGTTCTTTGCATCAGGTAGCCAAAATATTGGAGCTTCAGCTTTAGCATCAGTCCTTCCAAGGAATATTCAAGACTGATTTCCTTTAGGATGGACTAATTTGATCTCCTTACAGTCCAAGAGACTCACAAGAATCTTCTCCAACACCACGTTTCAAAAGCATCAATTCTTTGAAGCTCAGCCTTCTTTATAGTCTAACTCTCACATGACTACTAGAAAAACTATAGCATTGACTATACAGACCTTTGTCTGCAAAGAATTCAAGAACATGAGGTGTCTCTCCATATGTTTGGATCTTTTTTCATTTCTTTCATCAGTTTCTTATAGTTGTCTGCATACACGTTTTTTGTCTCTCTAGGTAAGGTTACACCTGAATAGTTTATTCTTTCTCTTGCAATGATGAATGAAATACTTTCCTTAATTTATCTCAGAATTTCCATTGTTAATGTATAGGAATGCAAGGGATTTCTGTGTATTAATTTTATACACTGTGACTTAACTATATTCATTGATTAGCTCTAGTAATTTTCTGGTGGCTTCCTCGGGGTTTTCTATGTATAGTATAATGTCACCTGCAAATAGTGAGAATTTTACTCCCTCTTATCCAATCTAGATTCCTTTTATTTTTCTTCTCTGATTGTTGTTGTTAAAGCTTCCAAAACTATGTTGAATACTAGTGGCAAGAGTGGGCATGCAGTGTGGTTGCTGATCTTAAAGGAAATGCTTTCAGATTTTCTTTTTTTTCTAGTTTTATTAATTATTTTTTTTTTTACTTTACAATATTGTATTGGTTTTGCCATGCATTGACATCAATCCACCATGGGTGTACATGTGTTCCTCATCCTGAACCCCCCTCCCACCTCCCTCCCCATCCCATACATCTGGGTCATCCCAATGCACCAGTCCCAAGCACCCTGTATAACACATCAAACCTGGAATGGCGATTCATTTCACATGTGACATATTTCAATGCCATTCTCCCATATCATCCTGCCCTCGCCCTTTCCCACCGAGTCCCAAAGACTGTTCTATACATCTGTATCTCTTTTGCTGTCTCACATATAGGGTTATAATTACCATCTTTCTAAATTCCATACATATGCATTAGTATACTGTATTGGTGTTTTTCTTTCTGGCTTACTTCACTCTGTATAATATGCTCCAGTTTCATCCACCTCATTAGAACTGATTCAAATGCATTCTCTTTAATGGCTGAGTAATATTCCATTGTATATATGTTCCACCGCTTTCTTATCCATTCATCTGCTGATGGATATCTAGGTTGCTTCCATGTCCTGGCTATTATAAACAGTGCTGTGATGAACATTGGGGTACACATGTCTCTTTCAATTCTGGTTTCTTCAGTGTGTATGCTCAGCTGTGGGATTGCTGGGTCATATGACAGTTCTATTTCCAGTTTATTAAGGAATCTCCACACTGTTCTCCATAGTGGCTGTTCTAGTTTGCATTCCCACCAACAGTGTAAGAGAGTTCCCTTTTCTCCACACCCTCTCCAGCATTTATTGCTTGTAGACTTTTGGATAGCAGCCATTCTGACTGGCATGAAATGGTACCTCATTGTGGTTTTGATTTGTGTTTCTCTGATAATGAGTGTTGTGGGGCATCAGATTTTCACTACTGAGAATAATGTTTGCTGTGGGGTTGTCTTGTATGGCCTTTATTGTTTGAAGTATGTTCTTTATACAGAGAAGGCAATGACACTCCACTCCAGTACTCTTGGCCTGGAGAAACCCAGGGACGGGGCAGCCTGGTGGACTGCAGTCTATGGGGTTGCACAGAGTCGGACATGACTGAAGCAATTTAGCAGCAGCAGCATGTTCCTTCTATGCTGATTTTCTGGAGAATTTTTATCATAAATCAGTGTTGAATTCTGTGGAAAGCTTTCTCTGCATCTATTGAGGTGATCATATGTTTTTTTGTCTTTCAATTTGTTAATATGTTGCTAATTGTTGTTAATATTTGTGAACTGATTGATTTCCATGTATTGAAGAATCCTTGCATCCCTGGGATAAAGCCCACTTGATCATGATGTATTATCCTTTTATGCTGAATTCTGTTTACTAGAATTTTGTTGAGGATTTTTGCTCAATATCGCTATGTTCTTCAGTGATCAGATCAGATCAGTCACTCAGTCGTATCCGACTCTTTGCGACCCCATGAATCGCAGCACGCCAGGCTTCCCTGTCCATCACCAACTCCCAGAGTTCACTCAGACTCACGTCCATCAAGTCAGTGATGCCATCCAGCCATCTCACCCTATGTCGTCCCCTTCTCCTCTTGCCCCCAATCCCTCCCAGCATCAGAGTCTTTTCCAATGAGTCAACTCTTCGCATGAGGTGGCCAAAGTACTGGAGTTTCAGTTTTAGCATCATTCCTTCCAAAGAAATCCCAGGGCTGATCTCCTTCAGAATGGACTGGTTGGATCTCCTTGCAGTCCAAGGGACTCTCAAGAGTCTTCTCCAACACCACAGCATAGAAGCATCAATCCTTCGGTGCTCATCCTTCTTTACAGTCCAACTCTCACATCCATACATGACCACAGGAAAAATCATAGCCTTGATTAGATGGTCCTTTGTTGGCAAAGTAATGTCTCTGCTTTTGAATATGCTATCTAGATTGGTCATAACTTTCCTTCCACGGAGTAAGCGTCTTTTAATTTCATGGCTGCAGTCACCATCTGTAGTGATTTTGGAGCCCAGAAAAACAAAGTCTGACACTGTTTCCACTGTTTCCCCACCTATTTCCCATGAAGTGATGGGACCAGATGCCATGATCTTCGTTTTCTGAATGTTGAGCTGTAAGCCAACTTTTTCACTCTCCACTTTCACTTTCATCAAGAGGCTTTTGAGTTCCTCTTCATTTTCTGCCATAAGGGTGGTGTCATCTGCATATCTGAGGTTATTGATATTTCTCCCAGCAATCCTGATTCCAGCTTTTATTTCTTCCAGTCCAGGGTTTCTCATGATGTACTCTGCATATAAGTTAAATAAACAGAGTGACAATATACAGCCTTGACGTACTCCTTTTCCTATTTGGAACCAGTCTGTTCTTCCATGTCCAGTTCTAACTGTTGCTTCCTGACCTGCATACAGATTTCTCAAGAGGCAGGTCAGGTGGTCTGGTATTCCCATCTCTTTCAGAATTTTCCACAGTTTATTGTGATCCACACACTCAAAAGCTTTGGCATAGTCAATAAAGCAAAAATAGATCCTTTCTTGGAACTCTCTTGCTTTTTCCTTGATCCGGCGGATGTTGGCAATTTGATCTCTGGTTCCTCTGCCTTTTCTAAAACCAGCTTGAACATCTGGAAATTCACGGTTCACATATTGCTGAAGCGTGGCTTGGAGAATTTTGAGCATTACTTTACTAGCGTATGAGATGAGTGCAATTGTGCAGTAGTTTGAGCACTCTTTGGCATTGCCTTTCTTTGAGATTGGAATGAAAACTGACCTTTTCCAGTCCTGTGGCCACTGCTGAGTTTTCCACTTTTGCTGGCATATTGAGTGCAGCACTTTCACACCATCATCTTTCAGGATTTGGAATAGCTCAACTGGAATTCCATCACCTCCACTAGCTTTGTTCGTAGTGATGCTTTCTAAGGCCCACTTGATTTCACATTCCAGAAAGTCTGGCTGTAGGTCAGTGATCACACCATCGTGATTATCTGCATTGTGAAGATCTTTTTTGTATTGGCCTCTAATTTTCTTTTTGTGGTATCTTCATCCCATTTTGGTATCCAATTAATGCTAGCCTCATAAAAGGAGTTTGGGAGTTTTCTCTCCTCTGCAATTTTCTAGAAGAGTTTAAACAGGATAGATTTTAACTTTTCTCTAAATTTTTGGTAGAATTCGCCTATGAAGCAATCTGGACATGAGCTTTTTTTAATTGGAAGGTTTTTGATTACAGTTTCAATTTCCATGTTTGTGATTGGTCTGTTCATATTTTCTATTTCTTACTGGTTCAATTTTTGAAGGTTATACTTTTCTAAGAATTCATCTATTTCTTCAAGGTTTCCCATTTTATTGGCATAGAGTTGCTCATAATAGTGTCTTATGATCCTTTGTATTCTGCATTGTCTTACATAATTCCCCTTTTTCATTTATAATTTTATTGATTTGAATCTTCTTTTTTTTCTTAATGAGTCTACAAATTGTCAATTTTGTTTATCTTCTCAAAGAACTATTTTTTAGTTTTATTAATCTTTGCTATAGTTTCCTTCATCTTTTTCATTTATTTCTGCTCTGGTCTTTAGGATTTCTTTCTTTTTACTAACTATGGAGTGTTTTTTGTTCTTTTCTAGTTGATTTAGGTGTAAGGTCAGGTTTTTATTTCATGTTTTTCTTGATTTTTGAGGTTGGCTTGTATTGCTCTGAAGTTTCCTTTTAGCACTGCTTTTACGGATTCCCCCAGGTTTTGGGCTCCCATGTTTTCATTATCATTTATTTCTGTGCATATTTTGATTATTTTTTTTTATTTCCTCAGTGCTCTGTTGGTTATTTAGAAGTGTGTTGTTTAGCCTTCATATGTTTGTGTGTGTATATATATATATATATATATATATATTGTTTGTTTGTTTGTTTGTTTTTTCCGGTAGTTGATATCTAATCTTACGGCATTGTGATCAGAAAAAATGCTGAACTGATTTAATTTTTTTAATGCTCTGAGGCTAAAATTGTGGCTCAGGATGTGATCTATCCTGGAGGATGTTCCATTTGCACTTGAGGGAAAGGTGAAACCCATTGTTTTGGGTGATATGCTCTGTAGATATCAATTACGTCTAACTGATCCAATGTATCATTTAAAGCTTGTGTTTTGTTGTTAATTTTCTGTCTGGGTGATCTGTCCATTGGTGTGAGTAGGGTATTAAAGTCCACCACTGTTATTGGGTTACTATTAATTTCCCCTTTAATAGCTTTTAGAATTTGCCTTATGTATTTAGGCGCTCTTATGTTTGGTGTATATATATTTATAATTGCTATATCTCTTTCTTGGATTGATCCCTTGATCATTATGTAGTGTTCTTTTTTTTTTTTTCTTATAACAATCTTTATTTTAAAGTCTATTTTGTCTGATATGAGTATTGCTACTCCCTCTTTCTTTTTGTCTCCATTTGCTTGAAATAGCTTTTTCCAGCCCCTCACTTTCAGTCTGTATGTCTCCCTAGGTTTGAGGTGGCTCTCTTTTAGACAGCATGTATAGGGATTTTGGTTTTGTATGCACTCGGGCAGTCTTTGTCTTGGTTGGAGCATTTAACCCATTTGTGAATGTCACTCAGTCGTGTCCGACACTTTGTGACATAATGGACTATATAGTCCGTGAAATTCTCCAGGCCAGAATACTGGAGTGGGTAACTGTTCCCTTCTCCAGGGGATCTTTCAAACCCAGGGGCCAAACCCAGGTCTCCCAAATTGAATGCAGATTCTTTACCAACTGAGCCACTAGGGAAGCCCTATGATCCTGTTACCATTTACTTTATTGTTTTGGGTTCATTTTTATAAACCTTTACCATGTTTCCTGTCTAGAGAAGAACCTTTAGCATTTGTTGAAGAGCTGGTTTTGTGGTGCTGAATTTTCTTAGCTTTTGCTTGTCTGTGAAACTTTTGATTTCTGCTTCCAATCGGAATGAGATTCTTGAGGGATAGAGTAATCTTGGCTGTAGCTTTCTCCTCTTCAACACGTTAAGGATACCTTGCCATGCCCTTCTGGCCTGCAGCGTTTCTGTTGAAAAATCAGCTGTTATCCTTATGGGAATTCCGTTGTATGGAATTTGTTGCTTTTCCCTTGCTGCGTTTAATATTTGTTCTTCATGTTTAGTTTTTGTTTGTTTGATTTATATGTGTCTTGGCATGTTTCTCCTTGGGTTTATCCTGTATGAGACTCTCTGGGCTTCTTGGACTTGGTTGGCTGTTTCCTTTCCCACTTTAAGGACGTTTTTTTGCTATTATCTCCTCAAATATTTTATCATGCCCTTTTCTTTTGTCTTCTTGGATTCGAATGTGGAGGTATTTAACATTGTCCCAGAGGTCTTTGAGGCTCTCCTCATTTCTTTTCATTCTGTTTTTTTTTTTTTTTTCCTGCTTTGCTTCATTTATTTCCAACATTCTATCTTCCAGCTCAGTTATCCTTTCTCTGCTTCAGTTACTCTGCTGTTGGCTCCCTCCAGTGTTTTTAATCTCAGTTATTGCACTGTTAATTATTTATTGACTATTCTTTATTTCTTCTAGGTCCTTCTTAAACATTTCTTGCATCTTCTCAATACATGTCTCTAGTCTATTTATCTATATCTCCATTTTGTTTTCAAGATTTTTGATCATATTTACTGTCACTTTTCTGAAATATTTTTCAAGTAGACTCCCTATCTTCTCCTCTTTTCTTTGGTTTGGTGGATTTTGATCATGTTTCTTCACCTGTTGGCTATTTCTTTGCCTTTTCATTTTGTTTAATTAGCTGTGTTTGGGGTCTCCTTTCTGGAGGCTGAAGGATCATAATTCCTCTAAACTTTGGAATCTGATTCCTGGGGGTGGAGTTGGAGCAGTGTCTTTTAAAGGTTTTCTGGTTGGGGGAACTTGTATCTGTGTTGTGACGGATGGAGCTGGATCTCATCTCTCTGGAGAGCAGTGCAGTGTCTGGTAATGAGTTTTGCAGTGTCTTTGGGTTTGGTATGGCTTTGGGCATTCTGTCTTCAGTGTTCAAGGTTGTGTTCCTATTTTGCTGGAGGATTAGTGTGGTGTGTCTTGCACTGGAGCTTAGTGACTTTGAAAAAAAATAGTTTAATTTAATTGTAGAATAATTACTTTACAATACTGTGACAGTTTTTGCCATACATAGACATGAATCAGCCATGGGTATACACGTGTCCCCTCCATCCTGAAACCCCTCTCCCTCCTCCTTCCCCACCCCATTGCTCTGGGTTGTCCTGGAGTACCAGTTTTGGGTGCTCTGCTTCATAAATCAAACTTGCACTGATCATCTATTTTACATATGGTAATATACATATTTCAATGCTATTCTCTCAAATCATCCCACCCTCATCTTCTCCCACAGACTCCAAATGTGTGTTCATTACCTCTGTGTCTCTTTTGCTGCTTTGCATATGCGATCATCATTAATGTCTTTCTAAATTCCATATATATATATATGCAGTAATATACAGTATTTGCCTCTTGAGAAATTTGTGTGTAGGTCAGGAAGCAACAGTTAGAACTGGACATGGAACAACAGACTGGTTCCAAATAGGAAAAGGAGTACGTCAAGGCTGTATATTGTCACCCTGCTTATTTAACTTATATGCAGAGTACATCATGAGAAATGCTGGGCTGGAAGAAGCACAAGCTGGAGTCAAGACTGCCGGGAGAAATATCAATAACCTCAGATATGCAAATGACACCATCCTTATGGCAGAAAGTGAAGAGGAACTCAAAAGCCTCTTGATGAAAGTGAAAGAAGAGAGTGAAAAAGTTGGCTTAAAACTCAACATTCAGAAAACTAAGATCATGGCATCTGGTCCCATCACTTCATGGGAAATAGATGGAGAAACAGTAGAAACAGTATCAGACTTTATTTTTTTGGGCTCCGAAATCACTGCAGATGGTGATTACAGCCGTGAAATTAAAAGACGCTTACTCCTTTGAAGGAAAGTGATAATCAACCTAGATAGCATATTCAAAAGCAGAGACATTACTTTGCCAACAAAGGTTCGTCTAGTCAAGGCTATGGTTTTTCCTATGGTCACGTATGGATGTGAGAGTTGGACTGTGAAGAAAGCTGAGCGCCAAAGAATTGATGCTTTTGAACTGTGGTGTTGGAGAAGACTCTTGAGAGTCCCTTGGACTGCACGGAGATCCACCCAGACCATCCTGAAGGAGATCGGTCCTGAGTGTTCATTGGAAGTACTGATGCTAAAGCTGAAACTCCAAGACTTTGGCCACCTCATGAGAAGAGTTGACTCATTGAAAAAGACCCTGATGCTGGGAGGGATTGCGGGCAGGAGGAGAAGGGGATGACAGACGATGAGATGGCTGGATGGCATCACCGACTCGATGGACGTGAGACGGAGACGCGAGAGTAAACTCCGGGAGTTGGTGATGGACAGGGAGGCCTGGCGTGCTGCGATCCATGGGGTCGCAAATAGTCGGACATGACTGAGCAAGTGAACTGAACTGAACTGATGGCAGTTCTATTCCCAGTTTTTAAAGGAATCTTCACACTGTTCTCCATAGTGGCTAAACCAGTTTGCATTCCCACCAACAGTGTAAGAGAGTTGGCTTTTCTCCACACCCTCTCTAGCATTTATTGTTTGTAGACTTTTTGATGATGGCCATTCTGACTGGCATGAAATCATAACTCAGTATGGTTTTGATTTGCATTTCTCTAATAATGAGTGATGTAGAGCATCTTTTCATGTGTTTATTAGCCATGTGTATGTCTTCTTTGGAGAAATGTCTATCCACTTTTTGATTGTGATTTCTGACTTTTGGTTGGAGCTTGATCTCAGTGCATGTATGGAAATTTTGAGGTGGGTTCTCATCTATTAATATTCCTTGGCGTCAGGAGTTCTATAATGATCCAAAGTTCTGAAAATGAGCCTCTTGTCTCTCAACTTTGGCCCCAACCACTTACAATAGCATCAAGACTTCTCTGTCCACATAGCAAAGAAGACAAAACCCCTAGGTTAATGGTGGAACAACTGTCCATAGCCAGGAACACCCAAAGAGATTCACAGTTATATAGAGAAGAGAAGAGAGAGGGAGAAGATAGCGGTGACCAGGAGGAGAAAAGGGAGAGTCAAAGGGAAGACAGTAATCAAGCCAGTAAGCGTAGCCCTAAGTGAAAATGGATATTAAAAATTAAACTCTTAAAATACAAAATTAATAACAAAAGATCAAAAACCTAGAATAAAAATTAGACTCTCAAAAGTACAATATATAAGAAAACAAAATAAAAAATAAAGAACCTTATTAGGAGGGGAGGAGGGAAAAGGGAAAAAGAGGACAGGGAGGAAGTTTTTAAAAAATGAGAACAAAAAGAATGAAGAATTAAAAGACATTAAAGAAATAAAATTATTTAAAATTAAAAATAATAATATAGAGAAATATATCTAAGAATTTCTCTGGAGCTTTTAAGGGCAGTGTGGTGCTCATTTCAATATCAGATAATGTCTTGTTCTGGCTCGTACTTGTTCTCAATGTCTACCGTTGCCCCTCAAATGCACAGTCTCAGCTTAACTGCAGGATTTTAATATGTTACTCCTGCCACTTCTGGATTGATCCCTTTCTTTTCTTTGCTCAAGTTGGCTGCCTCTGCTTCAGTCTCTTAAGTTTCTAATCTCTGTCCTTGCATGAGGGAGTGAAAGTTCCTGCTTATTCAGGGTCACTTGCTCAGTTGTGCTGTGGAGAGGGAGGGGCACTGCAAACAAACTCTGTTGAGATATGTGGTGCTTGCTCCTTGGAAGAAAAGCTATAACAGACCTAGACAGCATGCATGAGACAGGGTGCTCAGGGCTGGTGCACTGGGATTACCCTGAGGGATGGGATGGGGAAGGATGTGGGAGGGGGGTTCAGGATGGGGAACACATGTACACCTATGGCCAATTCATGTCAATGTATGGCCAAAACCACTACAATATTGTAAAGTAATTAGCCTCCAATTAAAATTAATTAATTTAAAAAAAAAAAAAAAAAAGCAGAGACATTACTTTACCGACAGAGGTCCATATAGTCAAAACTATGGTTTTTCCAGTAGTCTTGCATGGATGTGAGAGTTGGGCCCTAAAGAAGGCTGAGCACTGAGAAACATGTTTTTTAACTGTGGTGTTGGAGAAGACTCTTGAGAGTCCCTTGGACAGTAAGGAAATCAAGCCAGTCAATCCTAAAGGAAATCAACCCTGAATATTCATTGGAAGGATTGATGCTGAAGCTGAAACTCCAATACTGTGGCCACCTGATGCAAAGAACGGACTCACTGTAAAAGACCCTGATGTTGGGAAAGATTGAAGGCAGGAGAAGGGGATGACAGAACATGACATGGTTAGATGGCATCACTGACTCAATGGATATAAGTTTGAGCAAACTCAATGAGTTGGTGATGGACAGGGAAACCTTGTATGCTGCAGTCCATGGGGTCACAAAGAGTCAGACAGGAATGAGCGACCTAACTGAACTAAGATGTGTGAGGAGCACTTGCAGTGGATGGACAACATGGGGATTTTTGTGGTCCAAGGCAGTGTGCACTTCCCAGGCCTATGCCATTCGAGCTTCTGTGTGCTTCATGAAGGCACAGTCCCATGTGGGCCACGTGTCTAATGCCCTTCCCAGGTCCAAACTGGGTGCACCCCAAAAGCATGATTTCAGGTGGGCTGTGTATCTCCCCATGGGAGCTGGTCTCAGGCTATGACATTCTGGCAGATATGAACCATCCAGCATCCCAGGAAGAGGTGGTTAGTGACTGGCAACCTGCTCGCAGCTTAGTGGGAGATGAAGCCTCTGGGGCTGAGATTGCAGTTGCTCCTTGCCTTCCTCTTCTGGCTGTCACACATCTCCCTCTCTGCCTCCAGAGAGGCTGTAAATGGCAGCTGGCTTGTTCTTTGATATTCACTAGGGTGAAATCCTTTGTTCTGTGAGTGTGCCAGGGGTCACATTGTGGCATTAGAGCCTTCCCATGGGAAAGGTCTTTTGTTTTCCTTTGTCTCCCTGGAATTCCCTCAGTTTGGATTGCTGTTGAGTTGCTATTTGGGTCACATTGGTCCCCTCAGAGTGTCCTCAGGGCATTCAACTCTTGTCCTTTCCTTAAGGACCGACTATGAAGTTCATGCCTCCACACCCAGTCCCCACTTGCTGTGAGTGAATGCAAGCATGTCAGCCACTTTTTGACTGGTAATTTTTCAGTGCAAATTCTGTGGTGATTTTTTTTTTTTTTTTTCAGTTATGCTACCGTCTGAGATTGCAAAGCTCCCCACTGACCCTGCCTGTGAGAACGTTTCCTTAGTTCAATTCAATTCTGTTCTACCCAAACTCATGTCCATTGAGTCGGTGATGCCATCCAACCATTTCATCCTCTGTCGTCCCCTTCTCCTCCCACCTTCAGTCTTTCCCAGCATCAGGGTCCTTTCCAATGAGTCAGCTCTTCGCATCAGGTGGCCAAAGTATTGTAGTTTCAGCTTCAACATCAGTCCTTCCAATGAACACTCAGAAGTGATCTCCTTTAGGATGACTGGTTGGATCTCCTTGCAGTCCAAGGAACTCTCAAAAGTCTTCAACACCACAGTTCAAAAACATCAGTTCTTCAGTGCTCAGCTTTCTTTGTAGTCCAACTCTCACATCCATACATGACACTGGAAAAATTATAGCCTTGGCTAGACGGACCTTTGTTGACAAAGTAATGTTTCTGCTTTTTAATATGCTGTCTAGGTTGGTCATAACTTTCCTTCCAAGGAGTAAGCATCTTTTAATTTCATGGATGCAGTCACCATCTGGAGTGATTTTGGAGCACTGTATGGAAAGTTTTCCTTCATGACTTCCTCTCCAGGGCAGGTTTTCATCCCTTAATCCTTTGTATCTCTTTTCATCTTCATCTTTTGTCTTACCTCATTTTGAAGAGATTGGTATACCTCTGGGTATCTAGGGTCCTCTGCTAGGTTCAGAATTTGTTTTGTGGAAGTTGGTCCTCATGCTGATGATCATTTGATGTATTTGTAGGGGAGAAAGTGGCCTCCCCATCCTATTCCTCTACCATCTTGTAAGCACCCCGTTCATTCATACATACATTCATTCATACAAGTTCATTTATCTTCCCCAAACAAAATCAAATCAAATTTTAGTTATTCCAAAAAGCCATGTCATAAAAATGACAGTACTTTTTTAAACTTCCATTCCTCACCTTCCCATAATAGTTTGATGTGAATCCTTCCAGATCTGTAGTATGCACATAAAATTTGTCCCATCAATGAAGTGTTCCCAGTACCTTAACTGTTATTAAGATGGCCTGAGAAGAATTACACTTGTAGGGAGTACAACTCTCCTCTAAGAGAAGTGCCAAACTAATATTTTGTTCCATGAAAGGAGAATAAATAATGATATCTGAGGTTTTTAAAGGAAATTTTGCTGGAACCACTTTGCAGATTACCTAGAAATGGAAGAAGGTGGCAATGCTGGATGTCTGAGCTAGTCGATTCCAGTCTTGACTCTGCTCTTTCCCATGGATAACCACAGTCTTAGCAGATCTGAGTTAGAAAGGGATGGGGAATATCCTTCATTGAGTACCAAGTATAGATATCTAGTTCAGGGACATCATTATAGACATGTATCACCATCATAAACATAACTGTGAAAAGTCAGTCTTAACAGTCACATCTTATGAAAGTTAGCCACGTTTAGTTGTATCATTTGAAGCTGGAAGCTAGATTGATATCGTCTCCCAACATGTATTTACACACACACACACAAATCACACAATACATACATGCACAATTCATATTTGGCATTCATGAGGCTCTAAGGTTTTAGGACAACTTGGGGGATGGGCAACCAAAAGTGAGAGATCGTGGATTTCCTTGCACTAAGATATATAAGCTGGGAATTTTTTTTTTTTTTTTTTTAATGATCAGCTGGGGAAAATAGAGGTATGATGATATAATACTATGAATTTATGAAAGCTTTTTATTCATTTATTTATATTTTTATGTTTGTATACATAAAACACAGACATCTTTATGCATATATAAATATATTTACATATGTAAATATATATATGCACATTTATAACATAGTTAATACTGTATGTGTCATTTTATTTTGCAACTTTCTTTCATTCTGTTTTTTCTTTTCCTTTTAGCCAAAAGCATAAGATAGGTACCTTTTTTAAAGTCACATCATGTATGTCTATTCTTCCTTTTCAGCAACTGTGAATGTATTCCACAGTATTCAACGTGTTCCTATTAATGAACCTTTAGAATACATCTGCTTTATTAATACAAAAATATTTCTTCTAACATTTTGCATTTGAGCAAGCATCCCAACAGAGCCAAGAAGTCACAAACTTGTAATTGTGATGGATTCTGCTGAATTGTTCTTCCCTGACCTGTTTATCAGAACTGTGTAAGAGGTTCCTTTTGGCCTTTAGCCTTGCCAGCCTGGATATTATCAGTTTTAAAATTTTTGGCTAATCTGGTATGTAAAAAATGCTCTCATTGTTGACTGAATTTGCCTTTTCTTGATTGCTAGTGAGGTTCATCACCTTTTCATGTTTATTTGCTTTTTGTATTTTCAGTGATTTGTCTATTCTTATACCTTGCTCTATTTTTCTAAAGCCTCTCATATTGATTGTTTATCAGTTTGTTATATATTATGAATATTAACCATTTTTCTGTTTTAGATGTTGCTTTTTTTTTTTCTATTTCATCAACTTTTTAAAAAATATATTTTTAGTAACCTTTGCTGGCATACAGAAACTTCCACTTTTAAGATACAGAATCTGTAATTCTTTTCCTTTGTGGTTTCTGGTTTCGTCCTGGCTTGGAAAGCCTTCTTTAGCATAAGAGCATTATTCTATTAATTTAGTCATTGTGTTTTTTTTGTTTCTTTGTTTTTTTTTTTTGTTTGTTTGTTTTGTTTTGTTTTTTTTTTACATCTCAGAATTAGTCTATTTCATGGAGAAGTAATCTGCCTAACATTTTCCAGTTACTTAGTTTATTGAATGAATTATGCATCACCACTAATTTGAAATGCAACTAAGTTCCTCTATGTAGGTGGATCTATGTACTATGTACTGTGTACTATGCTTTCTCTTTTAGTTTCTCTCTTCATCTATTCATTCACCAATGTCACAGGGTTAATTGTTGCTGTCTTATCATTTGATATGTTTTCACCTCTAACTTCTAAAAAATCTTGCTTCTACATAGGTATTTTACCTACTTATTTATTTTTTATTACCTAAACCTACCGGATATGTCAAGAAGGGCTTTCTATAGGAGTTTGACAGTCCAGTTTTCTGCAGAAATGTGGCAGTCAATTTCAGATAACCAGGAGTACCACAGTAAGAAAGTTTTTTGACCTAAAATATGATATATTAATAGAAAATTACAATAAAACCAACTGATCAGAAGTCAAATGCCATTGAAAAGATAATTTGTTATTCACAGTTCTCAAGGGAAGTGGGCATGCCACATAATAGGGAGCCACATTGGGGAGCACCAAGGTCTATCAGGAACTTAGAAAACACATAAGTTATGAGTTTTGAGTTAAGTTTTATTGGGGCAAATGGAAGACTTCAGTCTGGGAGACAGCACCTCAGATACCTCTGAGAAATTGATCCAAAGAGGCAGGAGGGAATGCCAGTATATGTGATTTAGGTGAAGAGGAAATACATGCAATCAAGCACATATTTTAAAGAAGGCTTCTGCAAGTCTTGTGAAGCTTTTACTAGTCATGAGGCATAGTCAGCACCATGGAGGATTTTAGTGCTTTTCTAGATATGAGGAAATATAAGAATTGGGCTCATAAAATCAGTTTCTGATAATATCTAACTATCTTAAGACCTGTTCTGCCAGTTTTTCCCTGAGCACAGAGTGTCTCATTTCTTCTCCACCCTAAACTCCTTTCTATGGGGTGGGGGGCAGAGGGAGTGGGACATTGAAAATCAGCAACTGCAACGGCACATGATTTAATCCTTGTAGAGGTAGATGGCAAGCTCCCATGGTAAATGCCAATTTGTAGTTGACAAGGAGACCAATAGGAAGGAGGGAATTGTGGGCAAAAGCCCTTATTATGGTTTCCAGGAAAAAACTAGGGAGTCAGGATAAGACTGAAGTTGGGCTAGTTTGAATAAAATCAGTAGGCTCTTGGGCATAACGGTTATTCCTAGTTGTCTGCTATCTGGCCATGGGTGATTAGAGCAGATGGATAGTGACCCTGATTGTGAGAGTCTAATAAGAGAGGTAGTAGAGATATAAACTCTGGAGTAGTTGAGTTGCATATGAAAAGCACACTCACAGGCAAGGTGTTTACTACCTAGGAATTGATTAAGCCTGGAAGATCAACAAGGGCCCAGATATCGAAGTATCAGAATACAAAATATAAACAACATAGTTAGTGCCCATTACTCAAGGAATGCCAACCTCAGTGAATTTCATTCCTGTACATGTTTCACTGCCTTTCTCTTTTAAAAGAATTAATCTCTCTAATATGAAGTTTGGGAGATTCACTGTATTCCATTCCTGCTGGTCATACTTGATGTCCATGTGGAATTCCTCTAGGATTGTGCTGGAAGCAATTGGCTCTCCTCTATGCAGGGACATTTTCTTTGGTCTCCTTTAGGCCTCCTCGTTCTCTAGTCTTTACTTCCTGCTGAACCTATCTTATTTGTTTTTTATTATTCAGAAATTCCTCAAGGTTTCTGTTCATTACAATATTCCAGAGTTTTAATGATTTAATTCTTTGCTTTATACCCCTTTGTTCATTTTAATAATATTAGGATATTGGGATAAGTAAAGATGTGCTCTTGAACATGCGTGATCTTATACAGGGATCCCACCATAAGTTTAGTCAAATGGAAGAGGGAAGGGGTGAAATTGATGTGTTAGGAAGATAGTATTGGCAGAAGTAAGAAAGATGAATAGAGGGAAAGGAGAATGAAGATCATTTAGAAGTTGCACTTGTGCAACTATTTGTAATATTTGAGTTCATAATGATTCCAATTCTAATGGCCTATCCTGAAAAAAAAAAAAAAAAAAGCAGAGCTACAAGTAAGAATATATATAAAAACAATATTCCTCATAGCATGAAGTTAAAAACTGAATGAGATTCTCACTCAGGCAGAATGTTTGTCAGTGAATGAACAAATTTGAAAAACATTTATTGGGCCCATCAGATCAGATCAGATCAGATCAGTCACTCAGTCGTGTCCAACTCTTTGCGACCCCATGAATCGCAGCACGCCAGGCCTCCCTGTCCATCACCAACTCCTGGAGTTCACTCACACTCACGTCCATGGAGTCAGTGATGCCATCCAGCCATCTCATCCTCTGCCATCCCCTTCTACTCTTGCCCCCAAACCCTCCCAGCATCAGAGTCTTTTCAAATGAGTCAGCTCTTCACATGACATGGCCAAAGTACTGGAGTTTCAGCTTTAGCATCATTCCTTCCAAAGAAATCCCAGGGCTGATCTCCTTCAGAATGGGCTGGTTGGATCTCCTTGCAGTCCAAGGGACTCTCAAGAGTCTTCTCCAACACCACAGTTCAAAAGCATCAATTCTTCGGCGCTCAGCCTTCTTCACAGTCCAACTCTCACATCCATACTTGGCCACAGGAAAAACCATAGCCTTGACTAGACGAACCTTTGTTGGCAAAGTTATGTCTCTGCTTTTGAATATGCTATCTAGGTTGGTCATAACTTTCCTTCCAAGCAGTAAGTGTCTTTTAATTTCATGGCTGAAATCACCATCTGCAGTGATTTTGGAGCCCAGAAAAATAAAGTCTGACACTGCTTCTCCACTATTTCCCCATCTATTTCCCATGAAGTGATGGGACTGGATGCCATGATCTTCGTTTTCTGAATGTTGAGCTTTAAGCCAACTTTTTCACTCTCCACTTTCACTTTCATCAAGAGGCTTTTTAGTTCATCTTCACTTTCTGCCATAAGGGTGGTGTCATCTGCATATCTGAGGTTATTGATATTTCTCCTGGCAATCTTGATTCCAGCTTGTGTTTCTTCCAGTCCAGCGTTTCTCATGATGTACTCTGCATATAAGTTAAATAAACAGGGTGACAATTGGGTCCATATCATGCACTAAAACGCTGGTAAAAGCAGAAGTTCCTCAACTCATGCAATGATCTTGTTGGATAATCAAAGAAATCTTTGAATTATAGAAGATATCGGATCATAGACTTTTGTAAGTAGAAGCCCAACTCACACTAAATCTGAAGCCTTACCCTGAATCTATGGTTTTTAAATCTCAGTGGCATTAGGTCTTGTAATCATAATTTTCAAATTTCTGCAGATAATTCTGATGTACCATCAACTTTGGGAACCACTGTGTTTTTACACCTCGTTACCTCTCTGCATTCTTGGGAAATGGACAAGTACTGGACAGTAAATGTGAAAAGTTTAGCTGACTAATTAAAGACCTTCACAACAGACAATGACTTATACGAGGCAGGTTTTTAAATGACCCAATATCATTGTCATTCAAAACAATGTATTTGTAGCATCACAGTTAATGCTGTGTCTTGAACCCTGGATGATGTATCACCACATCTGAGGGATAGGTGTCCAATGAGATATGTGCTTGCTTCAGTCTGACTCTATGACAGCATTCTATTCTCAGGGTACCTTGAAGAAGCTGAAGTAGTTCTGCTAAGTCATTACAGAGAATGAAAGCTGTGATTTTATAAATAGAAGAATCACTATGCAGTATATGGTCAAGGAAAAGTAAATAGTTATAATAATAGGAGTCATTTACTGAGCACACTTACTGGACTTCCTTGGTGGCTCAGACGGTAAAGCGTATGTCTACAATGTGGGAGACCCAGGTTCGATCCCTGGGTTGGGAAGATCCCCTGGAGAAGGAAATGGCAGCCCACTCCAGTACTATTGCCTGGAAAACCCCATGGATGGAGGATGGGATTGCAGAGTTGGACATGACTGAGCGACTACACACACACACACACACACACACACACACACACACACACATTGAGCACTTATTTTGAGCCAAGGACTGTGCTTAAGTGCATTGACCACATATATTTCATAAATGCTTACAATGAACCCATAAGAATTGGTTTTAGTCAAGCTAGGCTGGATATGATGAGTAGAAAACAATCCCAAAATAGCAGTGATGAATGATTCCTGTGTTAGGAAGATCCCCTGGAAAAGGGAAAAGCTACCCACTCCAGTATTCTGGCCTGAAGAATTCCATGGACTGTATAGTCCATGGGGTTGCAAAGAGTCGGACATGACTGAGTAACTTTCACTTCACAATGACAAAGGTTAGTTTCTTGCTAATACTTCATGTTCACTTGAAGTTTGGCAGGGGACTCTTCCATGTCATTCTCACTCAAAGGCACTGGCTGATGAAGTCCTCACTATTTGGAATGTAACAGGTTGCCTAAACTTAAAGAAGGGAAGACAGAGAAGAGTGCATTACCTATTCTTTGTGCCCACCTTGAAGAGATCCTCCCCATTTCTACCTTTTGGTTAAGGCAATTAACATAGACAAATGCAACTTAATGGGAGCAGGAAATGAAATTTTCTCAAGTGCTAAGAATCGCAGAAATGGAAATATTTGTGAGCTGTACTAATATCTGCCATAGTATTGTATTGTCATATTTATTTTAAAATGAAGGAAGAATCCAACTACTAGAACAGTTAAAATTTCAGAAACCTGCTAATACCAAGTGCTGACAAAGATGTGGAGCAATTAGAACTTTTATCCATTCCTGGTAGAAATGCAAACTGGTGCAGAAAAATAACCTTGAAAAAATATTATAGTTTCTTTTACAGTTAAACATATGCTTACCATATTGACCAGAAATCATTTTTATGAGATTTTACCCTAGAGCTTTGTTTTTCAACTGGAGGTGATATTGCCCCAAGAAGCATCTGCCAATGTAAAGATAATTTTTTTTTTTTTATTTAGCCTGTCACACTAGGTAAATGGGCACTACTAGTATCTACTAGGTAAATCCAGCTGCTAAATATCTGCAATGAGCAGGTCACTTCTTATATTTAACCTCTTAATAAAAGCCTCTTAAATTACCTCACTTAAAAATACACTTACTTATTAATAGTATGGTGGTTGAAAATTTCTGCACTAAAGAAATAAAAACTTATATTCACATAAAAAGCTGTAAATGAGTGCTTATCAGAGCATTATCCATAATAATGGAAAACAACCTAATGTCCTTCAGTGGATAAATGGATAAACAAACTGCTACATCCATAAAATGGAATGCTACTTGGAAATAAAAATAAATGAACTGCTGACTCTTTCAGCAACATGGACATCTCAAATATGTTCTACTAAGCAGAAGAAACAAGTATCAGAAAGTTGCTTATTGTATTTCATTTATATGACATTATGGAAAAGACAAGACTATAAGGATAGAGAGCAATAGTTGCCAAGGTAAAAACTGGCTGACACTAAGCAGGTGAGTGTCAGTACGAAGGGGCTATATGAGAAAAGTATTGGAGACAATGGAATTGTTAATGTATCTGTATTGGTGGTGGGTACACAAATTCATACATGTGCTAAAATTCAGTGTACTTTATACACCCCCCAAAATGGAGTTTTATTGTTCATAAATTACTTTTCAAATGGAAAACATCGATGCACAATACTGGATGATTGGGGCTGGTGAACTGGGACGACCCAGAGGGGTGGTATGGGGAGGGAGGAGGGAGGAGGGTTCAGGATGGGGAACACATGTATACCTGTGGTGGATTCATTTCGATGTTTGGCAAAACTAATACAATATTGTAAAGTTTAAAAAAAAAAAAAAAGGAAGTTGTGGTACAGATACACAATGGAATAATACTCAGCTATGAAAAGGAACATAAATTTGAGTCAGTTCTAATGAGGTGGATGAAACTGGAGCCTTTTATACAGAGTGAAGTAAATCACAAAGAGAAACACAAATACTGTATATTAATGCATATATATGGAATTTAGAAAGACAGTAACAATGGTCTTAAATGCAAGGCAGCAAAAGAGACACAGATGTAAAGAACAGACTTTTGGACTCTGGGAGAAGGCGAGGGTGGGATTATTTGAAAGAATAGCACTGAAACATGCATATTACCATATGTAAAACAGATAACCAGTGCAAGTTTGATGCATGAGGCAGGGCACTCAAAGCTGGTGCTCTAGGACAACTCAGAGGGATGAGGTGGGGAGAGAGATGGGAGGGGGTTCAGGAAGGGGGGACACTTGTGCACCTGTGGCTAACTCATGTTGATGTATGGCAAAAACCATCACAATACTGTAAAGTAATTATCCTCCAACTAAAATAAATTATTTAATTAAAAAAAATTTGAAAAGTAAAAAACATGAAGCAAGACACAGAGATTTGTCTGTGGCATAAACCTTGAGGTGATGGTGTTGTTCAGTCACTGAGTCATGTCTGACTCCTTGTGACCCCACAGACTGAAGCATATCAGAGTCCCCTGTCTTTCAGTTCAGTTCAGTTCAGGCACTCAGTTGTGTCCGACTCGTTGCGACCCCATGAATTGCAGCACGCCAGGACTCCCTGTCCATCACCAACTCCCGGAGTTCACTCACACTCACGTTCATCGAGTCAGTGATGCCATCCAGCCATCTCATCCTCTGTTGTCCCCTTCTCCTCCTGCCCCCAATGCTTCCCAGCATCAGAGTCTTTTCCAATGAATCAACTTTTCGCATGAGGTGGCCAAAGTACTGGAGTTTCAGCTTTAGCATCATTCCTTCCAAAGAAATCCCAGGGCTGATCTCCTTCAGAATGGACTGGTTGGATCTCCTTGCAGTCCAAGGGACTCTCAAGAGTCTTCTCCAACACCACAGCATAGAAGCATGAATTCTTCGGTGCTCAGCCTTCTTTACAGTCCAACTCTCACATCCATACATGACCATAGCCTTGATTAGATGGTCCTTTGTTGGCAAAGTAATGTCTCTGCTTTTGAATATGCTATCTAGGTTGGTCATAACTTTCCTTCCAAGGAGTAAGCGTCTTTTAATTTCATGGCTGCAGTCACCATCTGCAGTGATTTGGGAGCCCCCCCAAAAAAAGTCTGACACTGTTTCCACTGTTTCCCCACCTATTTCCCATGAAGTGATGGCACCAGATGCCATGATCTTCATTTTCTGAATGTTGAGCTGTAAGCCAACTTTTTCACTCTCCACTTTCATCTTCATCAAGAGGCTTTTTAGTTCCTCTTCACTTTCTGCCACAAGGGTGGTGTCATCTTCATATCTGAGGTTATTGATATTTCTCCCGGCAATCTTGATTCCAGCTTGTGCTCCTTCCAGTCCAGCGTTTCTCATGATGTACTCAGCATTTAACTTAAATAAGCAGGGTGACAATATACAGGCTTGACGTACTCCTTTTCCTATTTGGAACCAGTCTGTTCTTCCATGTCCAGTTCTAACTGTTGCTTCCTGACCTGCATACAGATTTCTCAAGAGGCAGGTCAGGTGGTCTGGTATTCCCATCTCTTTCAGAATTTTCCATAGTTTATTGTGATCCACACACTCAAAGGCTTTGGCATAGTCAATAAAGCAGAAATAGATGTTTTTCTGGAACTCTCTTGCTTTTTCCATGATCCAGCGGATGTTGCCAATTTGATCTCTGGTTCCTCTGCCTTTTCTAAAACCAGCTTGAACATCTTGAAGTTCACGGTTCATGTATTGCTGAAGCCTGGCTTGGAGAATTTTGAGCATTGCTTTACTCGCATGTGAGTTGAGTGCAATTGTGCAGTAGTTTGAGCACTCTTTGCCATTGCCTTTCTTTGGGATTGGAATGAAAACTGACCTTTTCCAGTCCTGTGGCCACTGCTGAGTTTTCCAAATTTGCTGGCATATTGAGTGCAGCACTTTCACAGCATCATCTTTCAGGATTTGAAAAAGCTTAGCTGGAATTCCATCACTTCCACTAGCTTTGTTCATAGTGATGCTTTTGAAGGCCCACTTGACTTCACATTCCAGGATGTCTGGCTCTAGGTGAGTGATCACATAATCGTGATTATCTGGGTCGTGAAGATCTTTTTTGTACAGTTCTTCTCTGTATTCTTGCCACCTCTTCTTAATATCATCTGCTTCTGTTAGGTCCATACCATTTCTGTCCTTTATCAAGCCCATCTTTGCATGAAATGTTCCCTTGGTATCTGTAATTTTCTTGAAGAGATCTCGAGTCTTTCCCATTCTGTTGTTTTCCTCTATTTCTTTACATTGATCACTGAGGAAGGCTTTCTTATGTCTTCTTGCTATTCTTTGGAACTCTGCATTCAGATGCTTATATCTTTCCTTTTCTCCTTTGCTTTTCGCTTCTCTTCTTCTCACAGCTATTTGTAAGGCCTCCCTAGACAGCCATTTTCTTTTTTGCATTTATTTCCCATGGGGATGGTCTTGATCCCTGTCTCCTGTACAATGTCATGAACATCATTCCATAGTTCATCAGGCACTCTATCTATCAGATCTAGGCCCTTAAATCTATTTCTCACTTCCACTGTATAATCATAAGAGATTTGATTTAGGTCATACCTGAATGTAAAGCTTTCTCAGATTCAATTCCATTGAATCAGTGATGCTGTCTAACCATTTCATCCTTTGTCACCCCTTCTCCTTCTTCCATCAATCTTCCCAGCATCAGGGTCTTTTCCAGTGAGTCAGCTTTTGCTTCAGGTGGCCAAAGTATTGGAGTTTCAGCTTCAGCATCAGGCCTTCCAGTGAATATTCAGGGTTGATTTCCTCTAGGATTGACTAGTTTAATCTCTCTGCCATCCAAGGGACTCTCAAGACTCACTTCTAGCACCACAATTTGAGAACATCAATTCTTCAGTGCTCAGCTTGCCTTGTGGTCCGACTCACATATCCATACATGAGTACTGGGAAAACTAGCTTTGACTAGACAGACTTTTGTTGGAAAAGAGATGTCTCTACTTTTTAATATGCTGTCTAGGTTTATCATAGTTCTCCTTGCAAGGAGCAAGTCTCTTTTAATTTCATGGGTGCATTCATCATCCACAGATATTTCAGAACCCAAGAAATTAAAATGTATAAACTGCTTCAGTTTATCCCCTTCTATTTTCCATGGGCTGTTGGGGCTGGATGTCATGATCTTTGTTTTTTGAATGCTTAGTTATAAGCCAACTTTTTCATTCCCCTCTTTCTCCCTCATCAAGAGGTTCTTTAACTCCTCTTTATTTTGCCTTTAGAGTGGTATCATCTGGATATCTGAGGTTGTTGATATTTTTCCTGGCCAACTTGATTCCACCTTGTGATTCATCTAGCCCATCATTTTGCATGAGGTTCTCTGAATATAAGTTTAATAAGCATGGTGACAATATACAGCTTTGTCGTGTTCCTTTCCCAATTTTGAACCATCTTTTGTTCTATGTCTGCTTCTTACTGTTGCTCCCTGACCTTCATACAGGTTTCTCAGGAGAAACGTGTAAGTTTCTGGTATTCCAGAAACAAAACTGTAAGGTTTTCTGGTATTCCCACCTCTTTCAGAATTTTCCATAGTTGATTATGGTCTACATAGTCAAAGACTTTAATATAGTCAATCTAGCAGAAGTAGATGTTCTCTGGAAATCCCTTCCTTTCTTCATGACATAGTGAGTGTTGGCAATTTGATCTTGGGTTCCTCTGCCTTTTCTAAATCCACCTTATACATCTAGAAGTTCTTGGTTCATGTACTGCTGTAGCCCAGCTTGAGGGACTTTGAGAATAACCTTACTGGTGTGTGAAATGAGCAATAGTTTGAACATTCTTTGGCATTGCCATTCTTTGGAATTGTAGTGAAAACACCTTTCCTAGTCCTGTGGTCACTGCTGAGTTTTCCAAATTTGGTGATATATTAAGTAGAACACTTTAACATCATCACCCTTTAGGATTTGAAATAGGTCAGCTGGAATTTCATCACCACTCCACTACTAGCTTGCTTTGTAGTAATGCTTTCTAAGGCCCACTTGACTTTGCACTCCAGGATGTCTGACTCTAGGGGAGTGGCCACACCGTCGTGGTTATCCTGGTCACTTAGAGGTTTTTTGAATAGTTCTTCTGTGCTTTCATGTCATCTCTTCTTAATCTCTTCTGCCTCTGATAGGTCCTTACTATTTCTGTCCTTTATCATGCCCTTCCTTGCATGAAATATTTCCTTGATATCTCCAGTTTTCTTGAAGAGATCTCTAGTCTTTCTCATTCTTTTATTTTCCTCTACTTCTTTGCATTGATCACTGAAAGACCTTCTCATCTCTCCTTGCTATTCTTTGGAACTCTGCATTCAGTTTGGGTATATTTTTCCCTTTATCCTTTGCTTTTCACTTCTATTCTTTTCTCAGCTATTTGTAAAATCTCCTCAGACAACCACTTTGCCTTCCTTCATTTCTTTTTATTTTGAATGATTTTGGTCATGGCCTCCTGTACAGTTTTATGAACCTCTGTACATAGTTTTTCATCCACTAGGTCTACCAGATCTAATCCCTTGACTCTATTCATCATCTCCATATAATAAATAAATAATAAAATAAATAATAAATTAATAATAAAAATTATAAATAAATAATAAAATAAGGGATTTGATTTAGGTCATACTTAAATGGCCTGGTGATTTTCCCTATTTTTTTCATTTTAAGTCTGAATTTTGCAATAAGGAACTCATGATTTGAATTACAGTCAGCTCCCATTCTTGTTTTTGCTGACTATTTAGAGCCTTCTCCATTTTTGGCTGCAAAACATATAATCAGTCTGATTTGGTATTTATCATTTGTTGACATTAATGTGTAGAGTTGTCTCTTCTGTTTTTGGATAAAGGTATTTTCTATGACCAGTGTGTTCTCTTGGCAAAACTCTGTTAACCTTTGTCTCACCACTTCATTTTGTATTCCAAGGCCAAACTTTCCTGTTTCTCCAGGTATCTCTTGACTTCCTACTTTTACCTTCCAATCCTCTAGGATGAAAAGGACATCTTTTTTTTTTTTTTTTGGTGTAGTTCTAGAAGGTCTTCATAGAAAGGGTCAACTTCAACTTCTTAGGCATCAGTGGTTAGGGCATATACTTGGATTACTGTAATGTTAAATGGTTTGCTTTGGAAACTAACCAAGATCATTCTGTTGCTTTTGAGATTGCACCCAAATACTGCATTTTGGACTCTTCTGTTTACTATGAGGACTACTCCATTTAATCTAAAGGATTCTTAGCCACAATAGTAGATATAATGGTCATCTGAATTATTATAAATTTATCAATTTTCTTCCATTTTAGTTCACTGAATTCTAACTTATTGATGTTCATTCTTGCCATCTCCTGCTTGACCATGTTTTTTACCTTGATTCATGGACCTGACATTCCAGGTTCCTATGCAATATTATTCTGTATAGTGTCAGACTTTACTTTCACCACCAGACATATCCACAACTGTATATCATTTCCGTTTTGGCCCAGCTGCTTCATTTTTTCTGGAACTATTCATATCTGCCCTCCACTCTTTCCCAATAGCATATTGGACACTTTCTGACCTGGGGAGCTCATCTTACACTGTCGTATCTTTTTGCCTTTTCATACTGTTCATGGGCTTCTCATGGTAAGAATACTGAAGTGGTTTGCCATCAATTCCTCCAGTGGGCTACATTTTGTCAGAACTCTTCAATATGGCCCATCTATCTTGGGTAGCCTTGCATGGCATGGTCATAGTTTCGTTGAGTTACATAAACTCTTTAGCCATGACAAGGTTATGATCCATAAATGGGAGTGGTTAAGTAAGCAGTAGAATGTAGATCCATTCAGCATTCTTCTCTATTACATGAAGTTGTCTCACAAGGACAGTGAACTATGAACAGAGCTTAAATGACTTTTAGGATCAAAGATATTTGTTGTTCGATTGTATTTACTGTTGTGAGTATCAAGTTTATTCATAGTAAATTGTATACTTTTGTAGTAATACCATGGCTCTGTCTAAAATCCAGACACAGATTAAAACAACGCTCCTTATTCTATCGCTCGCCCGACTCATACAGGATGCCCAAGGGTAAGTGTGGAGACATGCCTACAAGGGAGTGATCCAGTTCAAGATGCAGTATCCTTAGGTATAGTAGATAGGCTGTAGGACTGATAGAAGCACCAAGCTTCATGTTTTAGTGTTATTTCAACTCACATCTACATTTTATTTGTCAGGCCTTTGGTTTGTATTATAATACTCTTACAACTTTTAGCTCTAATAGTGAACAGTTGCCTGAGGTGCTATAAACAAAGCAAGGAAGAGCTGAATGACAATGTTTTCAGCATATTTTACTTTTGGAGCAAGGTTAATGTAATACACCTTGCTAATAATGAGGTGATATTCAAGAACCCAGCTCTCTGTCTCATTTGACTTTTTTGGTGCATGCGACCAGAGGCTATTCTAATCAACTCTGTTAACCTCCTGATATTTTGATTGTTGAAACAAGTATTATTGCTTAGGAAATAACTTGGAAATGACTTGAGTAAAAGAACACAGAAAGGAAAATGGATTTTTGGATATTTGAAAATAAGTACTTCTAGAGTAGGTGCTAAGGTGGCAGTTTTAAAATGGAATTAGTAAATAAATGTTGGGGTTCGATGCTACCTCCACTAGGACTAATAATAAATGAACACAAAACTGAATCTTGGAGTTCAAATAAAACCTTTCCAAGCAATTCCATCTTCTCTCAGTTTATACAAGGAATGGCCTTATCTTCCAAGTTCAGCAGCTACTGTGTTATTCTGTCCATGAAAGCCACAGTCCTGTAAAATTGTTTAACATCCTTTGAGGATTTACATATATGAAAACAGACTTAGAAAAGTGTTCTGGCTTTTCAGGAATGAATATACCTTTCTCTCACAGTATGCTCAGAAAAATCATAAAACAAAGTATTCTAATTGCAAGCCATTGTGAGCTGGGTCTTTTTCTTCCACAGAGAAAGGAGGGTTGATGAATATGAAAAGAAAATAAAAAAGAGATTCACATTTACTAAGTATTTCAGGCCAGACACAATACTAGATGTTTTAGATTCACTGTACTATGTTCCTGTAAATTCTTCCCCAAACCATGTGTATTAGTCATGGTGCAGTTGCAGAACACAAACAACTGCTTGGTCACTTGAAGTTGTTTAACACAACTTGAAACATCCCTAGAAGGGCTGGAGGAGGACTTTAGGCTGGGGTTTCAGGAACAACATTGTGAACACCAGGGGAGATGCTCCTGCTGCACAGACAGAAAGAATGGAATCAGAGGTCCACTGCATCCAGCACAATTGCCTCTCAACACCCCCACCCCCCACAGCCAATCATGAACATTGGAACTCTGCTTCAGAAAAGCCCAGTGTCTCCACAACCATACTTAACAACATGAGCCAAGAAATGAAAAATTGGCCCTGTCTTGCATCTGCCTTCCAAGTCCTACACAGGTGCATCTTAGTGGTAGAATATAATTCACATCTGAATGCTAGCTGCAGGAATGTCTGGTAAGTATAATTTTTGCCTTTTAGCCTGTGCAATACTGAGAGCAGAATGATTTGGAGTTCCTGCTACCTAACTCACTACATGCTGTGAAGTATCAGTGCTACTAGATGAAGAAAAAGATCAGAGAAGTTAGATAATTTTAACAAGATACAGCTCCAGAAAGAATGAAGATAGTGAGGCCAAAATAGATAAAATGTCCAGTGGTGACTGTGTCTAGTGGTGAAGATTAACTCTGATGCTGTGAAGAATGATATTGCATAGGAAGCTTGAATGTTAGCTTCGTGAAACCAGGTAAATTGGAAGTGGTCAAACAGGAGATGGCAAAAATGAACATTAACATCAATAAATCATTGACACAATGGTATCAGTGAACTAAAATGGATGTAAATGGGCAAATTTAATTCAAATGAGTATTATATTTACTAACATGGGTAAGAATCCCTTAGAATAAGTGGACTAGCCCTCAATGTCAGCAAAAGAGAATGAAATACAGTACTTGGATGCAACCTCAAAAATGACAGCATGATCTTGGTTAGATGTCAAGGCAAATCATTCAATATCACAGTAATCCAAGCCTATGCCCCAACCATTAATACAGAAGAAACTGAAGTTGAATGATTCTATGAAGACCAAGACCTTCTAGAACAAACACACACACACACACACAAAGATGTCCTTTTCATCATAGTGGTTTGGAATGCAAAGTAAGAAATCAAGAGATACTTGGAGTAACAGGCAAGTTTGACCTTGGATTACAAAATTAAGCAGGGCGAATGCCAACAGAGTTTTGCCAAGAGAACTCACTATTATAGCAAACACCTTCTTTCAAACATCTCTTCCAAAAGAAATACCCATCTGAATGCAGAGTTCTAAAGAATAGCAAGAAGAGATGAAAAAGCCTTCTTATGTGAACAATGCAAGGGAATAGAGGAAAAGAACAGAATAGGAAACACTAGAGATATCTTTAAGAAAACTAGAGATTCCAAGGGAACATTTCATTAAAATATGGTCAAAATAAAGGACAGAAGCAGTGTGGACAGAAGCAGAAAATATTAAAAAGAGGTGGAAAGAATACACAAAAGAACTGTACAAAAAATGTCTTAATAACCCTGATAATCACGATGGTGTGATCACTCATCTAGAGTCAGAAATCTTGAAGTATGAAGTCAAATGGACCTTAGGAAGCATTACTACAAATAAAGCTCATGGAGGTGATGAAATTCCAGCTAAACTATTTCAAATCCTAAAAGATGATGCTGATAAAGTGCTGAACTCAATATGCCAGCAAATTTGGAAAACTTAGCAATAGCCACAGGACTGCAAAAGTCAGTTTTAATTTCAATCTCAAAGAAGGGCATTATGGAAGAATGTTCAAACTGCCACAAAATTGCGCTCATTTTATATGCTAGCAAAGATAATCCTCCAAATCCTTCAAACTAAGCTTCAACAGTCTGTGAACCAAGAACTTCCAGATGTACAAGCTGGATTTAGGAACAAGAGATCAATTGCCAACATCATTGCTCAGATATGCAGATGATACCACCCTTATGCCAGAAAGTGATGGCCAATACTTTGGACACCTGATAAAAAGAACTGACTCATTGGAAAAGACTCTGATGGTGGGAAAGATTGAAGGCAGGAGGAGAAGGGGATAACAGAAGATGAGTTGGTTGGATGGCATCACTGACTCAATGGACATGAGTTTGAGCAAGCTCTGGGATTTGATAATGGACAGGGAAGCCTGGGGTGCTGCAATCCATGAGGTCACAAAGAGTCGGAGAGTGCTGAATGACTGAACAACAACAGCAACAAGATTTTACAAGCTGGGAAGCAGTAGTACTAACATTTGAACTTACATTAGTCTGTTACCAAAGTTATTTATTGGGTGCTTATTCTATTCTATATGGGCTTCCCTCGTGGCTCAGATGGTAAAGAATCTGCCTGCAATGTAGGAGACCCAAGTTCAATCCCTGGTTCAGGAAGATCCCCTGGAGAAGGAAATAAAATCCCACTCCAGTATTCTTGCCTGGAGAATTCAATGGGCAGAGGAATCTGGCTGGCTGCAGTCCATGGGGTCGCAAGGAGTTGGACACAACTGAGAGGCTGGCACTTTTACTTTTACTTCATTCTATTCTATACATTATTCTGAGTGCCTTCACATATCATCCTATTTAATCTTTATATCTCTGTTACATAAATATTAAGATCCCTATTTTTCAGATGAGAACGACACAGTACAGAGACAGATAAACAGACATAAATAAACTTCCATAAAGCACACAGTCAATTAGGAATAGAGCTAGTATTCTTAGATGCTGTAGTTCAGTGCTTCTACTCTTTCCACTGCAGCATGCATAGTCTTGACTAGTACAGTAGGCTTTTGACTAGCACCACTGTTCATATCCATTTACCAAGGAACTTCTTTGGACATCAACATTCCATTCATCATAGAATATGGAGATAATCCTCTGAAAGTCTTTGTGTGCTCATAGCTAACTGATGTGGAATATTTGGGGACTCTTAAAAAGCAAAATATTCAGTATGGTATGGTAAAAATTTAATAAATTACTCTCTGAAAATAAGATTCAAAAGCTTGGAGCCTTTTCTAGTTTCCATACTATAAATACTCCCACTCTGATCAATTTGCAGTTACCAATATAATATTAACAAGCTCACAAAATTTCTGACTATTTAGTAGTTGGACCTGGCAAATCCAGAATGAGCCAGATTCAGATAGCACCACAAATAGGCTTTATTATTCAGAACTCAGGGTACCCTTGCAAGAAAACTTACATCCTTTTCTACATTTGAATTTCTGACATATATTGAGACATCTTAAATGCTGAAGATGTTCTGATAGATGGCAGATAGCAAGATAGCAAGGAGAGAATAAGAGATCTCTGAGGAGAAAAACACTAAATTAAGCATGAGCCTATCAGGATGGACTTGATAATATCTGAGGGAACCATGATTAGGTGCTATTTTTTTAATTTCTCTGGTTTAATTCTCTTGGTTTAACAAGCACTAGAAAGGAAATAAATGGATTTTTAAAGTTTTCAAGACACCTTTCTAAGGGAGTAAATAAGTGATGAAGCTGACAAAACTCTATGACTAAGGTTCCACATCACTGTTTGGACTAGCTTCTATCCTTTTTGCTAGAAGGAGGAGGAGGTAGTTCCATTCCAGAAACTCATGTGAGCACCAGCAATGCCACAGTGGTTCACAGAGAAGACTGAGTAGAACCACTGCCTTTCTCTTCTCCAGGTCTTTAACATGGTATTTCTTAGCTTTTGTTTTTTTTTTTTTCCTATTTCCTTACTGGCGAAAATTCTATCTCTCAGTCAAAGTTCAAATGCCATCTTGTAAAGTATACTTTCTCGAAGTCTTTATAGTTGAAATTAGTCATTCTTTCCTTTGCTTATATTCTTTATTAAATGACATGTTTTGTTCTTACTGGCATTTTTATTATCTTCCTACATGTGATTTTTTATAATAGTTGGTGAACTCTCTAATAGCAGGGGTGGTAGCTCATTTGTATCTGCAACTCTGCTTACATAAGCAAGTGCTCGCCAAGAATGCTGGCATTGCTAATAAAGTGTGAATGCTGCTGCTGCTGCTAAGTCGCATCAGTCGTGTCCAACTCTGTGCGACCCCATAGACAGAAGCCCACCAGGCTCCTTTGTCCCTGGGATTCTCCAGGCAAGAACACTGGAGTGGGTTGCCATTTCCTTCTCCAATGCGTGAAAGTGAAAAGTGAAAGTGAAGTCGCTCAGTCATGTCTGACTCTTAGCGACCCCATGGACTGCAGCCTACGAGGCTCCTCCGTCCATGGGGTTGTCCAGGCAAGAGTACTGGAGTGGGATGCCATTGCCTTCTCCGATAGTGTGAATAGGAGCATCTAATGCACTTTCCAAACAACAATCTGGGATGAAGCTAAAGGGGAGGAAATTAAGGAGGGAAGGAAAGAAGGGAGAGAGGACAAGAGGATAGGAAAAAAAGAGGGAAGGATGTTTACCTCCCAACTCATTCATTATTTGGCTCACAGTTGGGGGTACATTTTTCCCCATGATCTGAGATTAAAAACATGGTTTTAGAGGAAAGCAAAAAATCCATTTAGAACATCTTAGGGCTACCTACCTGATAAGCTTCTTTCATCATATGTGTATCCTTCTGTATCTCCTATTTGTGAATCATCTTTCTAGTGATATACATGTTCTCCATGAAAATTATTCACCAGAGCGATTGTCCTTGAAAAAGCCCTTGACTAGAGGCTAAAGCATTGTTTCAGTCAATGTGCCAATGCCTCCTTGATAGAAAATGCTTCTATGATGCAAACACCTTCATCACTTTGTGTTTCTCTCAGTACATCAATAAGTGCTCATTATATAATATATGTGTGCTTACAGTATTTATAATATGTTGGATGTATATGGTTTGTTTCCCATGCCTGAAAGAACAGCTGATTTATTTCATAACTTTTATGGACTATTTTGGGCATCCCAGGTGGCATTGAACCCACCTGCCAATGCAGGAGACTTAAGAGATGTGTGTTTGATCCCTTGGTCAGGAAGATCCCCTGTAGGAGGGCATGACAACCCACTCCAGTATTCTTGCCTGGAATCCCTTGAATAGAAGAGCCTGCTGAGTTATAGTCCACAGGGTCACAAAGAGTGGACACACTGAAACGAGTTAACATGCATGGACTATTTTATTATTCTCAACATCACATCCATTCTCTTTGCATGCATATTTTATAGCAGCTTGATGGATGTATTTGATTTGACCTAGTGTTTTAATGACTGGAGAAGGGCATAGCAAACCACTCTAGGTCTCTTGCCGAGAGAATCCCATGGACAGAGACTGGCAGGCTGCAGTCCATAGGGTTGCACAGAGTCAGACACAACTGAAGAGACTAAGCAGCAGCAGTGTTTTAATGACATCATGGCTATAGGAAGAGCATATTAACTTACAAAAAGTAATTTATTCAAGTCACTTCAGAGTGTGATCTTGCCCTCAGATGATTGGTAAACTGCCAGCCCTTTCATGATGGGCAAAATAGCATAGCATGGACTGTAAAGCTATGGCTTAAGAGAAGCTAGTGGTGATTCCTGAATCAGCAGGTCAATCTCTTGAAGAGACTGCTAATTGTATAAATATAGTCAGTCATTAACATAACTGTGTCTCTGGGTTCAATTCTAAGTGATTCTTTTCTTCTGAATTTCAACTTCCTTATAGAGATAGTGAAGGACAGAGCACAGTGATGGTAGGTAAGATCCTAGAATCCTAAAAGTTCATACACCAGTGGAATGGTCTAAATAAATGCTAATTAAAGGAGTGATATGGGTAGGAAGGTCTGAGGCTTCATTTTGGATAACACCTGAACTCTTCTTCACTCTCAGTTTTGGGGAAACCACTCCTAAACTCCAAAGTTTTACATTCTTATTTTTTGGTGCCCTAATTTTTAACTGGTTAAAGGGGAATGACCTTGTACCCTAAGACAAAGCATATTTATTTGTAGTAGTATAACCACCCATCCTTCTCCCCATGGTGTTACCTCAGATTATCTTATCTGACGGACAACCCAGAGGGAAGGGGTGAGGAAGGAGGAGGGAGGGGGTTCAGGGTAGGGGGACATGTACACCCATGGCTGACTCATGTCGATGTATAGCAAAAGCCATCACAATATTGTAAAGTAACTATCCTCCAATTAAAATAAATAAATTAAAAGAAAAAAAAAAAAAAACATATTTGGTGTAATGATAGCCTTTGGAAGTTTGCCTGATTCCCAGAGGAACTTGTCTGTCTATGTTTGTGCTAGATTGCAGTATCTGAAACACATTAATTCATTCACTACATGTTTTAGCATTCTTTTTCAGTGGTCTAGTAGGTGCCAGACACTTGATAAGACATGTACTCTCTTTCTAAAACTTCTTTAATACCAGTGCATGTCAGACTCACCTGTGAGTGATTATAAAATATGGGAATCTCTAGAGAGAGGGCTCAAATGGGCACTAAACCTCAAGGGGCTTGCTTTATGAAGCTTCTGATCTTTCCAGAGATGCTAAATGGATTCTCATAGACATCTCTCTAAAGTGATAGGGGAGCCCAAACAGTGCAATGACAAACTTCATCTGAGGTAGTTGAGGCCAGTTTCCCAAAGATTTGACATCCAGACTCTTTCTCATCCCTTGATTTTTTTTCCCTACTCTATCAGATAAACTCCTTTCACTCTTTTCCACATCCTGAGTCATAATAGTTGTCCAGGATCCTGAAACCTACCTTCTACATGGTCATCATATGAAATAATACCAAGGATCTGGAAAAGACACTCCTGTTTAAGTTCCAGGTGAGTTTTTCACTGTTTCCTTATAATCTCTTTTATTAACCAAACTTGAATGCTGTGTGGCTTATACAGTTTATAAGTATAAACTGAGGCCCAAAAAGATCATAAAGAGTTCATGGCAGGGCTTAGACCAGATTCCAGGCTTCCTGATCTTAAAGCACTTAGTCTTCCTATGACAGTGGGTTCCCTCTGATTTCCTTTATTTGCCATCAAAGATTCTGCTTGTACATTTTAAGTGATTTGTGGTCATCAAAAGGGTGTACATCAGAATTCATTGTTCAAGACTGAGATTTTACAGTTTAACTTCAATAGAGATGAACTTCTTAACCTTAAGATTGTATTAATTGTTTGTACCTGGCCTTACTTATTAATAGTATCCTTATTATTAACTATTAATATTGACTAATTATTAATAGTTTTCCTTTTGTATAGAGTTTCTTTTTAACTTTTTTCACTATTGCATTTTAGGTTTAAAAACTAATGTATTATAAGCATTAGCATCATTCTGTGTCACTATATTTTGAATGTCATTAGAGGGGTATAAGTCTTTTTATAAAGTAGTGTGCTCCTATTAAATGTGATTAGAACAAATTAGACATTATTTGACTTTCAATTTTGTATATATGTATATATGTTTGTGTTTCTGTATGTATAATTTTTAATAAAAAGTCTTAGGCTTCATAGCTAACTTGTAATTTTCTTCCTATAAGATTTCTTTGAGAATGATCTTTAATGTCCAACATCAACCTTCTTGGGCAAGACCTGAGGAGGATGAGTGATTATATAAACACTGAGCTGTGTCCAACAGACCTGCTTATGAGTGTTGTTTGGGAGGGGGAGGGGTGTCTTAAGGTCAAACAGGAGATGGCAAGACACCAGGTGGTTAGGCTGAGTGGTGCTGGGCCAGGAAAAAAGAAAAGGGAATAAATATTGTAGTTGGATATTAGAGATGCAGCTAAATCAAGGCCACAACCCTGTTGAATTTATTAAAAGGGAGGCTAGATGATCAGGAGGTATATCAACAAAAGTTAGAAAAAGATTGGTTAGGGCTCATAGTGTGGAATAAGGTCAGTTTAGGGGTAAATCTTATATCTTAGCCACTTTAGTGCCTTTTACTGGGGACTTGGCACCCTCATACTGGGTGGGGCAAGAGATAGCTGCTTTAGGTCATAAGCACCTTTTTAGAGAGTAGGTCATTTTCTTCCAGGAGCAGTACCACAATCATGCATTTGTAACTCACAACAGTAAAAATAATTTGAGCATTATGAGAAAAGGTAGAAAAGATCCTAATGCTTCATGTAAAAACCTTTAAATCCTCATTTCATTAAAAATTCCTCTCTGCAGCTAGTAGCAGAGAATACCATGATTCACCATCTGAGCAGATTAATGTATAATAAAAAAGAAAGAGAGAGAAAGAGCAGCAGATAATATGAATGTTTTCCCAGATGCAGCAGAAATCAAAAATAAAGTATCCTTCCATAACTTTTTTTTTTTTCACATCTCATCTTACACCTGTTTTATTTGAATCTTGATACAATTGTTTAAGGAAAACTCAAATTTATTTGTATTTAAAAGACTGAGTAATATAGAAACTGTGGGTCATTATCAAACTTATGCATCCATCATTCACATTGAAAGGCTTTAAGAATATGGTGGAAATAATTAGGCAACCTTGGCATTTCACTTTTACATGTCCCATTCTGGGAAGATTTCCCCTACTATTTCCAGCTTGAGTTCACAGGGCAGAACCTCAGAATATGCACTGGTGAACCACAAATTGCCAGTTGCCTCTAAATCTGAATCTGATCAGTCACAAAAGTGCATCTCATTCATAGGCTGACTTTGCTTCAGTGGACCATTGAATGGTTGTCTTCCAGTAACTAGAGTTTCTGGTAAACTTATAGAACCAGATTTTTTTTTTTTTTTTTTTGAGCACCTGCAATATCAGAGACACAAGCTTTGCTTTACTTGCACTGTCTCTTTTAATCCTCACAATCACCTAAAGAAGTAAATACTATTAGCATTCCCACTTTATTGTAGAAGAGACAGAGACAGAATTTGAAGAACTTGTTACATGTCAGCAAATGAACACATATTAAAATTTACCTTAGAAGTCAGATATGTCTCCTTCTAAAGCCCATGCTCTTAACTATTACACTTTACAATCTCATTCAATAATTAGGTTAGGTTGCTTGCTATTCAATTTGGGTACTTATAGATCCAGCCTTAATATTGGGAATCCCCTGTCCCTGCAAATCATACTTTTCACTCTCAATATGCCACAAATCATCATTCTCAGCAGCACAGAGGATCCTGCTGCAACTACAGTTGCTAATCAATTCTGTATCAATGCTTACTTACATTCTATGTAGACATGTGGACTCATTTCTTACCAAAATGGTCAGTAGTCTCAGTTTTACATGACTTTTTCTAGTAGCATAGGGAAGCCAAAGAAATGTCATCCTTATTGCCAACCAAATGGAAATAAATCATTGTGTCATATTCATCAGTTGGGGATTCCAGGTATTTCTGAGTTTTAACTTTTTAATCAAGGGGACTATTTGAGGAACTATGTGTCTTACCATTATTTTCAAATTTTCCCTTTAATTTTTATTTTTTTTAATTTTTTAATTTTTCTACTAATAGTTCTATTAATAATTTAACTTGCATTAAAAATATTTTCAGTGTTTATTCATAGGATTTAAAAACCATTAAATGAGGCTACATTTCTACTAAAATTCAAAAAGTAAACATCATATGTCACATGACATATGATTATGTGACTATGTTAGAAGACATTCTGGGATGAATTTCATGCTCTCTGGCTGGCCCTCCTCAAGTTGGTTTGATACCGGCTGGAAAATAAATGAATCAAAAAAGACGTCTTCCTGTTACCTATAAAGGAGACTCTGATAGTCATAAAGTCCAGGGGGTATTCTGAGTGCCAGTCATATGATTTTCAGGGTGCAGAATGAGATAAGATTCTGATTCTGCTCTAGGTCCAGAGAAACCTGGTAGCTGGGGATATGCTAGAAATATGGTCCAATCTTAGAAAAAGCCAGATAAAGTGTATACAGGAGAGAACTACAGTAAAAATAAGCTGCCAGGAGGAAGAAGAATAGTTATGTGGAGAGGACATTACATGAACTCCAGTCTACCTTTAAGCAAGGCATGGAGACAGCATACTAATTTCAGAGCCCTCTCCCTGTAAGAGAAGTGCCTCAGGGGCCTAATCTAGTGCCTTACTGGGGCTTTCTTAGCTCAGATCTGGAAAGTGGGAGTTTTGTTCCTTTGATCTTTCATGACAGTATGTGTCCAGGGGCACAGTCAATATGAGGGAAGCCAATAGCTCATTCACCCCAGCATTTTTACATCTGCCCTAGGCATTCTGTGAATGGTGCAAAGGGGCATGTAACCCCAACCTTACACATCATCATGTTTTTTTTTTTCCTTAATTGATTAATTTATTTTTAATTGAAGGATAATTACTTTACAGTATAGTGTTGCTTTCTGCCATGCATCAGCGTGAATCAGTCATAGGTATATGTATGCCCCCTCCCTCTTGAAACTCCCTCTCACCTCCCACCCTATCCCATTCCTTTAGGTTGTCATAGAACACAAGTTTGAGCTCCCTGAGTCATAGAGCAAATTCCCACTGGCTATTTTACATATAATAGTGTATATGTTTTTGTGCTATTCATTCCATTTATCCCACCCTTTCCTTCCCCTCTCTGAGTCCACAAGTATGTTCTCTATATTTGTGTCTCCACTGATTCTCTGCAAATAGGTTCATCAGCATCATCTTTCTAGATTCCATATATATGTGTTAAAATAGATTTTTTTTTTCTCTTTCTGACTTACTTTACTCTGTATAATAAACTCTAGCTTCACCCACCTCATTAGCACTGACTCAGATGGGTCCCTATAAAAAGAAAACCCCATTGTGGATTGGCCCCATGGTGGCCAGCAGCAGTGACGATGCTGTGGAGCCCTCCATTCCCCACAGCTCCTGGACTGCAGATGAGCCCCAGGGGTAGCCACCAACAGCAGAGAGGCCAAGGAGCCCTCTGCTCCTGGGAATCCTCCAGTATCAATTGACTCCAGGCAACAACTACAACAGGGCCTTTGCCCAGGCCCTCGGGTGGCACCTTGGCCAGCACCCGGTGGCCAGTGAAGCTTTGCAAACTCTAGAGTTCTAGCCAAGGCTCATGCATGTCCTATGGCTGTGTGGGGCAGCTAAAGTGCATGTCCCTGATAGTCAGGGCCTGACAAAACATGATCCACTGGAGAATGGAATGGCAAACCACTTCAGTTTTCTTGAAAACTCCATGAAAAGTATAGAAAGACAAAAAGATATGACACTAAAAGAAGAGGCCTCTAGGTCAGTAGATATCCAGTATGCTACTGGGGAAGAGCAGAAAATAGCTACATAAAGAATGAAGAAGCTGAGCCAAAGTGGAAAGGAAATCCAGTTGTGGGTGTATCTGGTACTGAAAGTAAACTCCAATGTTGTAAAGAACAATATTCCATAGAAATCTGGAATGTTAGGTCCATGAATCAAGGTAAGTTGCAAGTGGTCAAACAGGAGATGGTAAGAGTGAACCTTAATATTTTAGAAATCAGTGAGATAAAATGGATAGGAATGGGCAAATTTAATCCAAATGACCATTATATCTACTACTGTGGGCAAGAATCTCTTAGAAGAAATGGAGTAACCGTCATAGTCCAAGAAAGAGTTCAAAATGCAGTACTTAGGTGAAGTCTCAAAAATGAAAGAATGATCTCAGTTCGTTTCCAAGGCAAACCATTCAACATCACAGTAATCCAAATCTATGCCCCAACCACTAAAGCAGAAGAAGCTGAAGTTGAATGATTCTAGGAAAAGCTTCAAGACCATCTACAACTAACACCAAAAAAGATGTCCTTTTCATCATAAAGGACTGGAATGAAAAAGTAGAAAGTCAAGAGATACCTGAAGTAACAGGCAAGTTTGACCTTGGAGTAGAAAATTAAGCAGGGCAAAGGCTAACAGAGTTTTCCCAAGAGAATACACTGGTCATGGCAAAACCCTCTTCCAAAGTACAAGAGATGACTGTACATGGAAACATCACCAGAAGATCAATCCTGAGAGCAGATTCATTATATTCTTGGCAGCTAAAGATGGAGGAGCTCTATACAGACAACAAAAACAAGACCTAGAGCTGACTGTGGCTCAGACCATCAGCTATTGGAAAATTCAGGCTCAAAGAAAGTAAGGAAAATAAAGAAAGTAAAGAAAACTAATAGGCCATTCATATATAACCTAAACCAAACCCCTTATAGTGGAGGTGAGGAATAGATTCAAGGGATTAGATCTAATAGACAGAATGCCTGAATAACTATAAACAGAGATTCATGACATTTTACAGGAACCAGTGACCCAAACAATGCCCAAGCAAAAGAAATTCAAGAGGGCAAAGTGAAATGGCCTACAATAACACACATACACACACACGCAAATACACACACATGCACACACACACAGTAGGCAAAGTGGGTGTCTGACAAACCTTTACAAATAGCTGAGATACTAAAAGCAAAGGAAATAGGGAGAGATATGCCCCAATGAATGCAGAGTTCCAGAGAATAGCAAAGAGAGATAAGAAAGCCTTCTTAAGTGAAAAATGCAGACAAATAGAGAAAAACAATACAATGGGAAAGACCAGAGATATATTCAAAAAATTTAGAGATTCCACAGGAAAATTTCATGCAAGATAGGCACACAAAAGGGCTGAAACAACAAGGACATAGCAGCAGCAGAAGAGATTAAGAGGTGGCAAGATAAACGGAAGAACTATACAAATGACCAAGATAACCATGATGGTGTGGTCACTCACCTAGAGCCAGACATCCTGGAGTGTGAACTCAGTGGGCCTTAAGAAGCATTACAACAAACAAAGCTCATGGAATTCCAGCTGAATTATTTCAAATCCTAAAATATGCTGTTAAAATGCTGCACTTAATATGCCAGCAAATTGGGAAAATTCATCAACTGCCGTAAGACTGGAAAAGGTGAATTTTCATTTCCAATCCCAAAGAAAAGAAACACTAAAGATGGTTCAAACTATTGCACAAATGCATTCATTTCACATGATAGCAAGGTAATACTCAAAATCATTCGAGCTAGGCTTCAACAGGACATGAACTGAGACTGACCAGATGTACAAGCTGGATATAGAAAATGCAGAGGAACCAGAGATGAAATTTCCAACATCCATTGGATCATAGATAAAGCAAAGGAATTCCAGAAAAACATATACCTCTGCTTCATTGACTATGCTAAAGCCTTTGATGGTGTGGATCACAACAAACTGTGGAAAATTCTTAAAGAGATGGGAATATCAGACTACTTTACCTGCCTTCTGGGAAAACTGTATGCCTGTAAAGAAGCAACAGCTAGAACAGGACATGGAAAGACTGGTTAAAAAATTGGGAAAGGAGTACGTTAAGGCTGTATATTGTCACCCCGCTCATTTTTATTTAGAGTATGTTATGCAGACTACAAGGCTGGATGAATCACAAGCTGGAATCAAGATTTTCAGGAGAAATATCAATAACCACAGATATGCAGATGACACCACCCTAATGGCAGAAAGCAAAGAGGAACTAAAGAGCTTCTTTATGAAGGTGAAATAGAAGAGTGAAAAAAACAGGCTTAAAATTCAACATTCAAAAAACAAAGATCATGACATCTGGTCCCATCACTTCATAGCAAGTAGATGGGGGAAAACATGACAAATCTAGACTAGTTATTAAAAAACAGAGACATCACTTTGCCAACAAAGATTTGTATAGTCAAACTATTGTTTTTCCAGTAGTCCGTAAAGAAGGTTGAGCACTGAAAAATTAATGCTTTCAAACTGTGGTGCTGGAAAAGACTCTTGGAGACCAAGGATATCTAACTAGTCAATCCTAAATCAACCCTGAATAGTCACTGGAAGGACTCAGGCTGAAACTGAATTGCCAGTCTTTTGGCCTCCTGATGTGAAGTGCTGACTCTTTGAAAAAGACCCTGATGCTGGCAAAGATTGAGGGCAGGATCAGAGGCAGGTAACAGAGGATGAGATGGTTGTATGGCATCATTGACTCAGTGGACATGAGTTTCAGCAAATTGAGGGAAGAAGTGCAGGACAGGGAAGGTTGACATGCTACACTCCATGGAGTCATAGAGTCTGACACAAGTGAGGGACTGAACAACAACAACATTCCATTGTATATATGTACCACAGCTTCTGTATCCTTTCATCTATTGATGAACACCTAGGTTGCTACTGTGTCTTAATTGTTGTAAATAGTTTTACAATCAATGATGGGCTACATGTGTCTTTTTCAATTATGATTTTCTAAAGGTATATGCCCAGTAATGGGATTGTTGGATCATATGGTTGTTTTGTTACTAGTTTTTTAAGGAATCTCCATACTGTATTTCTTCAAGCTAGGCTTCAACAGTATCTGAACCAAGAACTTTCAGATGTGTAAACTGGATTTAGAAAAGACACAGAAACCAGAGAACAAATTGCAAACCATTGTTGGATTGTAGAAAAAGCTAGAGAATTCCAGAAAAAACATCTACTTATACTTCGTTGACTACATGAAAGCCTTTGACTGTGTAGAGCACAACAAACCAGAAATTTCTTTTTTTTTTTTTTTTTTATCAGTGTCTCTTTTGCTGTCTCGTATACAGCAGAAAATTCTTAAAGAGATGGAAATATAACCACCTTATCTGCCTCTTGAGAAATCTGTATGCAGGTCAAGAAGCTACAGTTAGAAGTACATTGTCACCCTGCTTATTTAACTCATATGCAGAGTACATCATGTGAAATTCTGGATTGGATGAAGCACAAGCTGGAATCAAGCTTGCTGGGAGAAATATCAATAACCTCAGATAGGCAGATGACAACCATCCTTATGGCAGAAAGTGAAGAGGAATAAAAGAACCCCTTGATGAAGGTGAAAGAGGAGAAGCAAAAAGCTGTTAAAACTCAACATTCAAAAAATCTAAGAAGACATCCAGTCCCATCGCTTCAGGCCAAGCAACTGGGGAAACAATGGAAACAGTGACAGACTTTATTTTCTTGGGCTCCAGAATCACTGAAGACAGTGACTGCAGCCATGAAATTAAAAGATGTTTGATCTTTGAAAGAAAAGCAATGATAAACCTAGAGAGCGTATTAAAAAGCAGAGACATTACTTTGCCTTCAAAGGTGTGTGTGCATGCTAAGTCACTTCAGTCATGTCCAACTCTGTGCAACTCCGTGGACTATAGCCTGCCAGGCTCCTCTCTCCATGGGATTCTCCACGCAAGAACACTGGAGTGGGTTGCATTACCTTCTCCAGGGGCTCTTCCCAACCCAGAGATCAAACCCATGTCTTTTACATCTTCTTCATTCTCAGGCAGGTTCTTTACCACTAGCCCCACTTGGGAAGCCCACCTTTAAAGGTCTGTATAGTCAAAGCTGATTTTTTCAATAGTCTTGTATGGATGTAAGAGCTGAACTTTAAAAAAGGCTGAGTGCAGAAAAATTCATGTTTTCAACCTGCGGTGCTGGAAAAGACTCTTGCTAGTCTCTTGGACAGTAAGGAGATCAAACCAGTCAATCCTACAGGAAATTAAGCCTGAATATTCATTGGAAGGACTGATGCTGAAGCTGAAGCTTCAGTACTTCAGCCACCTGAAGCTAGGAGCCAACTCACTGGAAAAGACCCTGATGCTGGAAAAGATTGAGAGCAGTAGGAGAATGGGACAACAGAGGATGGGGTTGTTGAATGGAATCACTGACCCATTGTACATGAATGTGAACAAATTGGAGATAGTGAAGGACAGGGAAGCCTGGCGTGCTGCAGTCTGTAGGGTGGCAAAGATTTGGACATGACTGAGCAACTGAATGACAACAGAATACTGTCTTCCATATGGCTGTATCAATTTACATTTCCACCAACAGTGCAAGATGGTTCCCCTTATGTACACCCTCTTCAGCATTTATTGTTTAGAGGTCTTTTGATGATGACCATTCTGACTAGTTTAAGGTGATATCCTATTGTATTTTTCATTTGCATTTCTCTAATAATGAGCAATACTGTGCATCTTTTCATTGTTCATTACCCATCTGTATGTCTTCTTCTGAGAAATGTATGTTTAGGTCTTCTGACCACTTTTTGTTTGGGCTAGTTGTTTTTCTGATATTGAGTTTCATGAGCTGCTCATATATTTTGGAAATTAATCCTTTATCATTTTTTCATTTGCTATTGTTTTCTCCCATGCTGCATGTTGTCTTTTCACCTTGTTTATAGTTTCCTTTGCTTTGCAAAAGTTTCTAAGTTTAATTACATTCCATTTTTTTTTTTCTTGTTTGTTTCTCTTTATTTCCATTTCTCTAGGAGGTGAGTCATAGAGAATTTTATGGTAATTTATATCATAGTGTGTTCTGCCTATGTTTTCCTCTAAGATTTTAATAGTTTCTGGTCTTACATTTAAGTCTTTAATCCATTTTGAGTTTATCTTTGTGTATCGGGTTAGGAAGTATTCTAATTTCACTCTTTTACATGCACTTGTCATGTTTTCCCAGCATCACTTATTTTAGAGACTATCTTTTCCCCATTCTATATTATTGCCTCCTTTGCCAGAGATAAGGTGTCCATAGTTGTGTGGCCTTATATCTGGGCTTTCTATCTTCTTTCATTGGTCTATATTTCTGTTTTTTTTTTTTTTGCCAGTACCATAACTGTCTTAATGACAGTAGTTTTGTATTATAGTCTAAAATCAAGACGGTTGATTCCTCCAGCTCCATTCTTCTTTCTCAACATTTTATTGGCTCTCTGGGATCTTTTTTGTTTCTATATAAATTGTGAAATTTTTTGCCTAGTTCTGTGAAAAATGCTCTTGGTAATTTTATAGGGATTGCATTGAATCTGTAGATTGCACTTGGTAGGTTAGTCATTTTCTTTCTGTTTCCTCAGTTCTTTGTGTTTCCTAAATAAACTGTAATTCCATTCTTCATACCTTGTTTATTGAAAACATATCTTCTACTTTTTACTATATACTGAAATGTACTGTATTATTCCTAATCATTTTAATTACATGTTTAAATTAGAATCCTCAACTCTTAAAACCTTAATTTTTAGTAAAGCTAAGAAGTAAGCAATTATGAGCTAGCTGTGATTGACTAATCATTGACATTGATTAGTGAGCATAAACAGCAGTGATAATATCTAAAAGCATATGTTTTCTTATAGAGAACATCTCAGGTGATAGCAAATATTTTCATTAGTACTCCCAAGTATCTTTAGTTTTTCTAATTAGCAATTGATGCCTCAGTATCTTTTAGCTATTTAATAAATTTAATAAATTTATTTATTAAATTTATTAAATTATATTAACACAGCTCTAGAATTTTAAATTACCAAATATCTGGAAATAGCATTTTAAGTACACTTTTCTAAAATATAATTACTTTAAAGATTTTATTCCAAAGTTATTTCATGTACATCTACTTTAAAATTTCACCATGTTATTTTTATTGCAAGTTATCTAATAAGGTCTTATGTATTAAACCTTGTATAATAATCTTAACAACATGTCACATTAATAAGATCAACAAACTTAAATATTCTTGACAGGTATCAACTTAATATTGAATATTTCCCAGTTCACATGAATCTGAAAGTCATTTTTGCCAGTTTCTGTAAATGCAGGCACTTTTTATTAAAATTGAATAAAGCTCTTTATAAACTTAATTTTGATAGTACTTTTTAGAAGTACAGATATCTCATGTGTATAATGTGTGAAAGTGAAAGTTGCTCAGTCGTGTCCAAGTCTAGTCCAGGGAATTCTCCAGGCCAGAATACTGGAGTGAGTAGCCTTTCCCTTCTCTAGGGGATCTTCCCAACCCAGGGATTGAATCCATGTCTCCCACATTGTGGGTGGATTATTTACCAACTGAGCCACAAGGGAAGCCCAACAATACTGGAGTGGGTAGCCTATCCCTTCTCCAGCAGATCGTCCCGACCCAGGAATTAACCTGGGATCTCCTGTATTGTAGGCGGATTCTTTACCAACTGAGCTATCAGGGAAGCCCTACATGTATATAGACATAAACAGGCAAACTAGAGATCGCATGGCTTAATTAAAGATTATATATGAATCATAGATTATAATATAAATCTACTAGTTTACAAACAGAGTGCATTAAAGTTGCTTGCAAGGATGACTAAAACTTAGTATCTATAATTTTGGCTAATGACCATTTCCAGTGGTTTGAATTTTTAACACTGCCTTTGTTTTCCCCTTGGCTTTAGATTTTGCCTCTTTTAGCTAATTCAGGTCCTTGTGGCCAGCATTTATATTTCTGGTTTTTAGACACTTGCAAGACAAAGACAATTGCTTTTAGTTTCCCAAAGAACAGTTCTAGTTCTGTTGCCTAAAGTTACTAAAATCAGTGACAAGATTTCTAACTAAACTGAAACTTATATGAATTGTAGGTTCTAAAAATTTAATTTATCACACCTTTAAAGGTTTACTTGAGGCATTCAGCAAAGATCTTTCTCAATTTACAAATTAAATAAAAGCAAAATCACTATTTTTATTTTTATTGGCCCTTGCATATTTAGTTCTCAGTTTTTACGTATTTGTATGGCTAAAGTAACGTATTTGCTTCCTCAGTACGTTTAGTTAATATTTCATATGTTTGCTCAGTCACTAAGTTGTGTCCAACTCTTTGAAACCACATGGACTGTAGCCTGCCAATCTCCTCTCTCCATGGGATTTTTTATTGGTGGAAATCTATATGTCTTGTCACAATAAAAAAATTAAAAATAACTAAATAAAAATAAATAGATAAATAAATATTAACTAAATAAAAAAGAAAGAAAGAAAGAACTAAAGAGCCTCTTGATGAAAGTGAAAGAGTAGAGTGAAAAAGTTGGCTTAAAACTCAACATTCGAAAAACTAAGATCATGGCATCTGGTCCCAGCACTTCATGGCAAATAGATGGGGAAACAATGGAAACAGTGAGAGACTTTATTATTTTGGGTGCCAAAATCACTGCAGATGGTGACTGCAGCCAAAAAAATTAAAAGATGTTTGCTCCTTGGAAGAAAAGCTATGATCAAACTAAACAGCATATTAAAAAGCAGAGGCATTACTTTACCAAAAAATGTCTGTCTAGTCAAGGTATGGTTTTTCTAGTAGTCATATATGGATGTGAGAGTTGGACTATAAGGAAAGCTGAGCACCGAAGAACTGATGCTTTTGAACTGTGGTATTGGAGAAGACCCTTGAGAGTCCTTGGACAACAAGGAAATCAAGTCAGTCAATCCTAAAGGAAATCAGTCCTGAATATTCATTTGAAGGACTGATGCTGCAGCCCATGGGGTTGCAAAGAGTCGGACACGACTGAGCAACTGAACTGAACTGGACTGATATAAAATTGGTATATTTAAAATGGGCTTTATATAAGATGGTTGCTGCTCTTGTTTAATTATATTGTTGAATCAGTTTAGTTCAGTTCAGTCACTCAGTCATGGCGTACTCTTTGCAACGCCATGGACTGCAACATACCAGGGCTCCCTGTCCATCACCAACTGCCAGAGTCTACCCAAACTGATGTCCATTGAGTCCGTGATGCCATCCAACCATCTCATCCTCTGTCATCCCCATCTTCCTGCCCTCAATCTTTCCCATCATCAGGGTCTTTTGCAATGAGTCTTCTCTTTGCATGAGGTGGCCAAAGTATTGGAGTTTCAACTTCAACATCAGTCCTTCCAATGAATACCCAGGACTGATCTCCTTTAGGATAGATTGGTTGGACCTCCTTATTCTCCAACACCACGCTTCAAAAGCATCATTTCTTCAGTGCTCAGCTTTCTTTACACTCCAATTCTTACATCGATACATGACTACTGGAAAAACCATAGCCTTGACTAGATGGACCTTTGTTGGCAAAGTAATGTCTCTGCTTTTTAATATGCTGTCGAGGTTGGTCATAATAGTTCTTCCTAAATTGACTTAACTTTCAAACCTTTAACTTGAGGATTAGGATTTCATTAGGATCCTATCCACAAGTGTTGGTCTTAGAAGCGGGGTTTTAGGAAGCTTGGGGCTGGTGCACTGGGATGACCCAGAGGGGTGGTATGGGGAGGGAGGTGGGAGGGGGGTTCAGGATGGTGAACACGTGTACACCCGTGGCGGATGCATGTTGATGTATGGCAAAACCAATACAATATGTAAAGTAAAAAAATAATAATAATAATAAAAATTTAAAAAAAATTTTTAATAAATAAAATAGAAGAAGAGGGGTTTTAGAAGTTTGTTGTTTTTCACTGTCCATTCACCTACTTTATATAAAAAGCTCTGTAATCCCCAGTTGGAGTTGAGCCAAGAAGGTCAGGCCCTTTGGCTCAATTGTCCCTAATAATGCTGGTCAAATATTTCAGTGTAAATTTTTCATGCTTCTTAAATATACATATATATATATATATATATTTTAAACTGGGATAAATAAAACAGTCTCTTTTGGTTTTTATTGTTGGGGACTAGTAAGAGGTCTTTTTGGTCCATTTAACCTTAGGTAGTGTAGTAATATCAAATCTTGCTTTAATTACATAAATGTCTATTTATCCCATTCTAAATAACTGTTCAAAAATTTCTTTATTCATTTGAGATAACTCCTTTTAAAATGTACCTTGTTGGAAATTATAGCCAGATTTTCCTTTCAAGTTTTCCTATTGACATTATAATTATTCTAATGTTCTTATTAGCATCTGTAAGAGCCAGTGAGGGGAAGCAAAGACCACAGATAAAGCTTCTCAAACCAGTTTTTCCTTTGTTGTTTTAAAACTGTGTAAGTTTTCCAGTTAATTATTATAATTTTCACACCTTTAATTTGACTTTTGTTTTATATGTACCAATTAAACAGTTGTTTACAATGAGAGTGCTCAAGATTGACCAATTTGTTAGTCTCTCCAATTTTAAAAAGGATCCATCATTTGGCCACCAGTAAAATATATCTCTAGAGAAGGGCATTGCCATCCACTCCAGTCCTCTTGCCTGGAGAATCCCATGGACAGAGGGGCCTGATGGGCTACAGTCCATAGGTTTGCAAAGATTTGGACATGACTTATCACCTTTGAAGTGACTTAGTACACAAAATGGCACCCCACTCCAGTACTCTTGCCTGGAAAATCCCACGGACAGAGGAGCCTGGTAGGCTCCAGTCCATGGTGTCGCTAAGAGTCAGGCATGACTGAGCGACTTCACTTTCACTTTTCACTTTCATGCATTGGAGAAGGAAATGGCAACCCACTCCAGTATTCTTGCCTGGAGAATTCCATGGGCAGTTGAGCCTAGTGGGCTGGCGTCTATGGGGTCCCACAGAGTTGGACACGACTGAAGCGATTTAGCAGCAGCAGCAGCAGCACACAAAATATATCTCAACAGAGATTCAAACTATTAAGATGCAAAGTGAAGTGAAAGTTGCTCAGTCATATCCAGCTCTTTGCAGCCTCATGGACTAAGTATTCTTATTGAAGTGGGTAGTCTTTCCCTTCTCCAGGGGATCTTTCCAACCCAGGGACTGAACCTAAGTCTCCGGCTTTGCAGGTAGACGCTTTACCAGCTGAGCCACAAGGGAATCCCTTAAGACGCAAAAGTCCTCCCCATAAGAGAGTCGAGGAGGATTTAACCTAAATTTAGGGGGTCTTACTTTCAAGGCCAAATTTTGAAAAACCTGAACAAACAAAACACACAAACATAGAATGGCCTAGGAAGATCAGATTGAAAAAAAAAAAAAAAAATTACATCTCAGTGACACAGAGGAATGTGTGCATTCCCCTCAGTTCAATTCAGTTCAGTTGCTCAGTCATGTCCGACTCTTTGTGACCCCATGAATTGCAGCACACCAGGCCTCCCTGTCCGTCACCAACTCCCGGAGTTCACTCAAACTCATGTCCATTGAGTCAGTGATGCCATCCATCCACCTCATCCTCTGTCGTCCCCTTCTCCTCCTGCCCCCAGTCCCTCCCAGAATCAGGGACTTTTCCAGTGAGTCATCTCTTCGCATGAAGTGGCCAAAGTACTGGAGTTTCAGCTTTAGCATCATTCCTTCCTAAGAACACCCAGGGCTGATCTCCTTCAGAATGGACTGGTTGGATCTCCTTGCAGTCCAAGGGACTCTCAAGAGTCTTCTCCAACACCACAGTTCAAAAGCATCAATTTTTCGGTGCTCAGCCTTCTTCAGAGTCCAACTCTCACATCCATACATGACTACAGGAAAAAACGTAGCCTTGACTAGACAGACCTTTGTCGGCAAAGTAATGTCTCTGCTTTTGAATATGCTATCTAGGTTGGTCATAACTTTCCTTCCAAGGAGTAAGTGTCTTTTAATTTCATGGCTGCAGTCACCATCTGCAGTGATTTTGGAGCCCCAAAAAATCAAGTCAGCCACTGTTTCCAGTTTCCCCATCTATTTCCTATGAAGTGATGGGACCAGATGCCATGATCTTTGTTTTCTGAATGTGTGCATTCCCCTAGAAGACCTTTATTTACTGTTTTACCAAGCCAGCTTTTAAGTTTAACAGCATGCACAATGAAAAAAAATAAATAAATAAAAAAAAAAAATAAAACAAACAAACAAACAAAAAAACCTTAATTTCCAGGACAAGATTTTCTCCAATTTCCAGTCAAGCAAACACTTGTAAATTTTGCATGTACATTAACACAGCTGGAGTATTGGCAATCTGTCATTCCTTTTTCTTTTACTTTGAAATATTTATTTCCCATTTTTGATGTCAGTTTGTTGAAATAAAATTGCTAATGATTTTGTGGTGGGCCAGTGTGTGATGCTTGGCAGCTTAACTTCTCTAGTTTGGCTCCAGAGTTACTTTAGCCCCATCTTATGTTCTTTGGGTCTTCCAGGGGAGTATAAGACTTCCACGGGTGCTTGGATCATGAAATGGCCAATTCTAATGTGTGTCCCTGGTTAATCAGTCTGCTAATTATATGAGTGGATTTCCCTACATGGACAAGCTATGCAGCATAAGATCTAGCCTCCACCACTCCCACAAAATTTTCAGTCACCTAAGAAAACTGTTGCAACCCAGGAGGAGAGAGTCCCTTCTTTGGTGCTCAGAAGCTCTCATAAGATTTCAGTTTTATTTCAAAAAACTCTCTTAAGGTAACGGATTCAAGGAAAAACAATAGGCCAGTCTTCCCTCTTAGCAACCCACCTTACTCAGCGTTGAGCTGAGCAAGACTTCTCAGTTGCTAAACTGAGACTAACCACCCAGTATCCAAGTCTTCCTAGTGCTTTTACACTGAGGGTCCCCTGCTGTCAAGGCACGAGCCAGGAAGCTGGAAGGAAATATGAGGAGCCTTAGGAACCACAAATATGCTTTATTTGCTAATGGCTGATGCAGCAGCAAGGCAGACATGCTTTATTCACAGTGGCTAATGCAGCCTCAAGGCACTGTTTACAGAACATGGGGTCGAGGGAGCCTGACCACCGCCATCTTGGCTAATTGCTATTTCTCTATATTCTACCCTTCAGGGTCTCTCTCTTTGCAATCTTTGTGCAGTCCATCTTCCACAATGCCCACTTGACACGTAACGCTGACCCTTGGACCCACATACCACAGCAACAAACTACTAGGGTGCAAGTTACACCTCCAATACAGAGGAAAACCCAATGCCAAGTACTGGAAACTTGACTTGCTCACAAGGGATCAGGTACTCTTTACCTAATGTACAATCTGGAACTCATGTTGCAGTGCTAGGCCCCACAAGGCTAGAAGAGTCACCCACTGCATGTGCAGTGCCTTTATCTTCCATGGCCCAGTCCAACCCACCATCTGTCCTTGACCAGTTGGAACCAGTAGTGGGATGCAGGAGAGCCTCCACAGGGGCAACTGCACACCTGCAGGGCTTCTCATTAAGGACCCAAAAAACTACCTCTCAGCACTGGACCCATCCCTTCAAAGAGGGGATTTCTGTTGCTTTCACAGCACACTCACATGATTCCAAATGTTCTATAAGCTCTGGTGCACACTGTTCTAAATCTGCCAGGGAATCAGAGGTTAGGAGCACATCATCAATATAATAGAATAATTTCACTGATGTTGGATGCTTCAATTTCACCAAGTCTTCTAAAACCAGGCTGTAACATATTGTTGGGCTGTGCAAATATCTTTGGGAAAGGACCTGGAATGTCCATTGGCTTCCCTACCAAGTGAATTTAAATTCACATTGGCTCTCATCATCTATAGTTATAGAGAAAAAAGCATTAGCTAAGGCCACCACGTAGTAATAAGTGCCCAACACTGTGGTCAATACATCCACAAATAGATCCATCAAATCAGAAATCAATGGCACAGCAGCACGCATAGGTGGCAGCACCTTATTATCTGTAGTTGACGGTCATTCACCGTGATCCATCAGGTTTCTGAATAGGCTACATGGGGGAGTTAAACAGACTATGAGAAGGCCATACAATGCCCACTTTTTCAAGCACAATGGTGGCCCCTATTTCTTCATGGCCAACTGGTAGACAATACTGTCTCATAGCTGTTAACCTCAATGGTTCTGGCAGCAACTGTGGGGTATGCTTCGTGTATCCTCTCACAGCAGCCTTTACCCACGTACTCTGAGGCAAAATCCCCCCACAGAGATTTGCATCATTAGGCCTTGAAGAATGTCTATACCCAAGATATATTCCAGGTTTGGATAATACATACACAGCATACACCTGAACAGGGAGTTGTCCAATTTCCAAAGATAAGGACACAGCCTTTACCTTAACTGTTTGGCTGCCATAGCTTTCAATTTGTGCACTAGGACTGGGAAACTGCTTTAGCTTGCTGTATATAAGACTGCAATGGCACCCCACTCCAGTACTCTTGCTTGGAAAATCCCATGGATGGAGGAGCCTGTTAGGCTGCAATCCATGGGGTCGCTAAGAGTTGGACACGACTGAGCAACTTCACTTTGACTTTTCACTTTCATGCATTGGAGAAGGAAATGGCAACCTGTGTTCTTGCCTTGAGAATCCCAGGGACGGGGGAGCCTGGTGGGCTGCCGTCTATGGGGTTACACAGAGTTGGACACAACTGAAGTGACTTAACATAGCATATAAGACTGCATTCAACAACAGAGTCCACCAGAGCCATTATTCTCTGTGCATTAGCCTGTGACAGAGAATTGCAAGCTCTACATGGGGCCTTTGGTCCTCCCTGGGCTCTTCAGGTTGGCACATTGGCCTGAGCCCCATTCAAAGTGGAAAAGGACATGTGAAGCAACATCCATGGGCACCATGTACTCTTCTAAATAAACCACATGTATCTCTTTCTGTGGATGCTTCCCACACTTGGTAAACTGCTGCTCTGGTCTCAGTTGCCTCCATAGCTCTAGAAGCATAGTACTGGGCTGTTGATCAATTTTATTTCTGTCAACACCCCCTGCTGGCAAATTGGCCCACATTTGCATCACCCAGATGGGGCCTTTACCAGCTCGGGCCTCCTTCAGGGTGTTCATGCTTCTAATCCCCTTTGCCTGCCACCATCCCTCTACTTTTCTCAAGCTTGCCAACATCGAGGTCACTTTGTAGATGGGGCAGCCCACATAGAGCTTAAGAATAGCAGTTAAGGACCTGAAAGAGGTAGACAGGGTGTTGTTCAAAATGGCATCTCACATGCCACATGTAAAATGCTCATTATCAGGGCCTTGAATATTTAGGCTAAACATAGCCTGTTTCATGCACAATTCTCTCTCACCTTTGGTAAACTTGGCAAAAGGTATGCCACTTACTCACACTGTCTGGGATTTCTCCCACATTTGTCCACACAGAGTGGATGGCAGTGTTAATCCATTCCATCAGGGTATGTGTTTGGTTAGGTGCCCCCTACCTGAGTCACCTAGAGTTCTGTAATCTTTGTCTCAGTGAGGTTAGTGGTTATAGATGCCAACTGTTCTATTTTATCCCTGGAACAAATAATACCATCAACCCTGTGTCCCAGGGTTGCAAAAACCAAGCTTCCAAGGGTTCCTCTTCCTGCTGCTGAAATTGCTTACCCAAATCAACCAACTCCACCTCGGAATATGGTCAATAATTTATATACTCAGTCACACTGGAGGCTTCTTGGGAATGCCCCCCACCCCGGGCCAAAGGTTGCTAATATTTCATCTTCTGTTGCACAACAGGCCTTGCTAATAAGCAGGGACCCATGGTCTCATAATGTTCATTGTCATGATCCCTTATTACCTCATTGTTTTAGGCACTGGGTTCATCAAGGCTATGCATTTCTTGCTCCAGCAAACACATATGCTCTTCTAGTACTTCCTCCCTTATCTGAAGTTTATGCACTTGCACAGAATCATGGAGGGTATTATCCATGTTAGCCTTCAGGCCAGTCAGGAAAATCCACCCCATGGTGCCAGCAGGAGTACGTGCTACTTTGTTGGGCAAACAGGAGCTTACGACCTGAAACACCTTTTCAAGGCTAACCATTGACTCCCAGTCTTCCACCAAGGCCCACGCCGAGAGGCCCGTGGCCACCAGGTACCACATGTTATGCGGTGACCACTGGGTTCCTCTATCCATTGGATCATCAGACTCCCCTACCTGATGGACATTGCTGACTATGCTGGTTGTCTTACTGATCACTGAATATAGGGGAGACAAGGCTCAAGCAGGGAGGCTGGAAGAAAATATAGGAAGCTGTAGGAACTGCAGACATGCTTTACTCACTAATGATTGACACAGAAGGAAGGCAGGCATGCATTATTCACAGTGGCTAATACAGCCACAAGGGATTTTCAGGTGGTGTTTGTATACATACACAGAACAAAAGGGGGCACATGGCCAAGGGCTTATCTCATGATGTGCATGTGCATTGTTATAAATGATCTCAGCTGTTATATAACAATGTAAAGTCATTGTTTACAGAACATGTGACAAGAGAGCCTGACCAGGCCATCTTGGATAATTGCTATTTCTCTACACCTGCTCAAGCAAAATCATTCTAATGCCTTCTACACTAAGTGTCCAGACACAGTGTTTAAACTGAGCAACACAGGTACCTCTTCTTGAAACCAACTTTCAAGGATAACTTCCCCACCTCCACCCCCACCAAATAAAACTCCAAGTCTATGCGCTGACCAGTAACACTGAAAAAGCTTAAGTTGAATGGTTCTATGAAGACCTACAAGACCTTTTAGAACTAACACCCAAAAAAGATGACCTTTTCATTATAGGGGACTGGAATGCAAGTAGGAAGTCAGGAAACACCTGAAATAACAGGCAAATTTGGCCTTGGAGTACAGAATGAAACAGGGCAAAGGCTAATAGAGTTTTTCCAAGAGAACACACTGGTCATAGCAAACACCCGCTTCCAACAACACAAGAGAAGACTCTACAGATGGACATCACCAGATGGCCAACACCAAAATCAGATTGATGATGTTCTTTGCACCAAAGATGGAGAAGCTCTATGCAGTAAACAAAAACAAGACTGGGAGCCGACTGTGGCTCAGATCATGAACTCCTATTTGCCAAATTCAGACTTAAATTGAAGAAAGTGGGGAAAATCACTAGACAATTCAGGTATGACCTAAATCAAAACCCTAATAATTATACAGTGGAGGTGACAAATAGGTTTAAGGAACTAGATCTGATAGAGTGCTTTGTGAACTATGGACAGAGGTTCATGACACTGTACGGAGACAGGAATGAAGACCATCCCAAAGGGGGGGGGGGGGGAATGGAAAAAATGAAAATTGGCTGTCTGAGGAGGCATTACAAATAGTTGTGAAATCAAAGGAGAAAAGGAAAGATGTACCCATTTGAAAGCAGAGTTCCAAATAGTAGCAAGGAGAAATAAGAAGGCCTTTCTCAGCGATCAATGCAAAGAAATAGAGGAAAACAATAGAATGGGAAAGACTAGAGATCTCTTCAAGAATATTAGAAATGAGTCGCCAGTCCAGGTTCGATGCACAATACTGGATGCTTGGGGCTGGCATACTGGGACGACACAGAGGGATGGTACAGGGAGGGAGGAGGGAGGAGGGCTCTGGATGGGGAACACGTGTATGCCTGTGGCAGATTCATGTTGATATATGGCAAAACCAATACAATATTGTAAAGTGAAAAAATAAAAAGAAAATCAGAGATATCAAGGGAACATTTCATGAAAAGATTGGCTCAATAAAGGACAGAAATGGTATGGACCTAACAGAAGCAGAAGATATTAAGAAGAGGTGGCAAGAATACACAGAACTGTATAAAAAAGATCTTCATGATGCAGTTAATTATGATGGTGTGATCACTCACCTAGAGCCAGGCATCCTGGAAGATGAGGTCAAGTGGGCCTTAGGAAGCATTGCTACAAACAAAGCTAGTGGAGGTGATGGAATTCCAGTTGAGCTATTTCAAATCCTAAAAGATGATGTTGTGAAAGTGCTACACTCAATATGTCAGCAAGTTTGGAAAACTCAGCAGTGGCCACAGGACTGGAAAAGGTCAGTTTTCATTCCAACCCCAAAGAAAGGCAGTGCCAAAGAATGCTCAAACTACTGTACAATTGTACTCATTTCACACACTAGTAAAGTAATGTTCAAAATTATCCAAACCAGGCTTCAGCAATACGTGAACCGTGAGCTTCCAGATGTTCAAACTGGTTGTAGAAAAGGCAGAGGAACCCAGAGATCAAGTTGCCAACATCCGCTAGATCATCAGAAAGGCAAGAGTTCCAGAAAAATATCTATTTCTGTTTCATTGACTATGCCAATACCTTTGACTGTGTGCATCACCACAAACTATGGAAACTTCTTAAAGATATGGGAATACCAGACTACCTGACCTGCCTCTTGAGAAACCTATATGCAGGTCAGGAAGTAACAGTTAGAACTAGACATGGAACAACGGACTGGTTCCAAATAGGAAAAGGAGTACGTCAAGCCTGTATATTTTCACCCTCCTTATTTAACTTATATGCAGAGTACATCATGAGAAACGCTGGGCTGGAAGAAGCACAGGCTTAAATCAAGATTGCCGGGAGAAATATCAATAACCTCAGATATGCAGATGACACCACCCATATGGCAGAAAGTGAAAAGGAACTAAGGAACCACTTGATGAAAGTGAAAGAGGAAAGTGAAAAAGTTGGCTTAAAGCTCAACATTCAGAAAACAAAGATCATGGCATCTGGTCCCATCACTTCATGGGAAATAGATGGGGAAACAGTGGAAACAGTGTCAGACTTTATTTTGGGGGGCTCCAAAATCACTGCAGATGGTGATTGCAGCCATGAAATTAAAAGATGCTTACTCCTTGAAAGGAAAGTTATGACCAACCTAGATAGCATATTCGGGAGAAGGCAATGGCTCCCCATTCCAGTACTCTTGCCTGGAAAATCCCATGGACAGAGGAGCCTGGTGGGCTGCAGTACATGGGGTCGCTGAGGGTCTGACACGAGTGAGCGACTTCCCTTTCACTTTTCACTTTCATGCATTGGAGAAGGAAATGGCAACCCACTCTAGTATTCTTGCCTGGAGAATCCCAGGGATGGGGGAGCCTGGTGGGCTGCCATCTATGGGGTTACACAGAGTCAGGCACAACTGAAATGACTTAGCAGCAGCAGCAGCAGATAGCCTATTCAAAAGCAGAGACGTTACTTTGCCAACAAAGTCCAATCCCTCAAGGCTATGGTTTTTCCAGTGGTCACGTATGTATGTGAGAGTTGGACTGTGAAGAAAGCTGAGCGCTGAAGAACTGATTTTGAACTGTGATATTGGAGAAGACTCTTGTGAGTCCCTTGGACTGCAAGGAGATCCAACCAGTCCATCCTAAAGGAGGTCAGTCCTAGGTGTACATTGGAAGGACTGATGCTGAAGCTGAAACTCCAAAACTTTGGCCACCTCATGGGAAAAGTTGACTCATTGGAAAAGTTCCTGATGCTGGGAGGGATTGGGGGCAGGAGGAGAAGGAGACGACAGAGAATGAGATGGCTGGATGGCATCACCTACTCGATGGTCATGAGTTTGGGTAAACTCCGGGAGTTGGTGATGGACAGGGAGGCCTGGCGTGCTGCAATTCATGGGGGCGCAAAGAGTCAGACGCGACTGAGCGACTGAACTGAACTGGATTTTTCAGACTTCAAGCCCAGGAGATAGCTTCTCAAATTACCTGATAGAACTGTTCTGAGGAGGGGGTGGTCCGATTAGGGGAGAGGAAGAAAGAGGAAAGAGTCAGGTTATACAGAAGTTTGCAGCAAGGGATTGGTAGTCTGAATATTAAAAGATTACTGTTAATTAAGGAAAACCAGATATTTCAAATTAAGGAATTTAGTGTTTTTTTTTTTTTTTTTTTTTTTTGTATTTATGGGAAGATACAAGAGTCTGGGCCTACTGAAATCATTCATTTCATATGCATCTCAGCTATCTGGAGTCAGCATTCTATCTTTTCCCTCCTGAAACTCCTCAGTGCTTGTTCTAGGGAGTGTTGGCAAGGCAGCTCAATAGCTGCCAGATAACAAACATTGTTTTTCCTGGGCATTCTCCAGGCTAAGAAATTCATATCTAAATGGTCAGCAAAGATGATGGCTGTGAAATCCTTGTTTATTGATATGGTAGAAAATACTCCATTTCACACTAGCCTTTCAGAGTCCATTCAGCATGTTTTTAAAATTTATTTATTTATTTTTTATACATTTTTTTAATTGGAAGACAATTGCTTTATAATATTGTGTTGGTTTCTGCCATACAGTATACACACCTGCCCTCCCTCATGAACCAACCTCCTGCCTCCCACCCCATCCCATCTAATCTGTTGTCACAGTCCTGGGTTCAAGCTCTCTGCATCAAGCAGCAAATTCTCACTGGCTATCCATTAAGAAGGTCATAGTTCTGGAGTGCTTTTCAGATGTAGCTTTTAGTTATTCCTCCTTCAATATGTCTTTGAATTGTCTAGTAATATGCATAATCTTTATTCAACTTTTATTTTCTGTATATGTGTTCATTGTTCACATTAGACTCCTTTTATGTAAATCAAGTTCCTAGATATGAAGAAACAAACAAAAAATAAATCCAGTTTAATTGGCTAATTTTCAAAGGTTTATTCTACATTGATTATAGCTGTTTTTTTCTTCCTTGAATTTTTAATTATGCTCTCCCTTTGCTATGCAAAGAGTTGCCTTGTAAAGTTGGTATTTAGAAAGTTGACCCAAATCATCTCAAAAAACCCACACACATTGTGACCTGTTTCTCAGTTTTCCAGTTCAGCAAGTTTAAAATATAACAAGGAGGGGAAAAGAGCCATGGAGGGTGGACGTGGGGGTGGTGGTGGTGCCTTTTTCACAGGTGTAATTCTTTTCTACTGCCTTTCTAACCTTGTGTTTTGCATCTGTCCAACATTTTCTCTTGTATCCTCATTTTTCCACCTTTGCAATTTTAACCTGTGAATTTATTAAACTTAGACTAAAATCAGAAGATTAAATAGCACTGGATTTGAAAGAAAAAACACCCAGTCTTTGTAGTTTAGCAGACACCTACCTCTGACTGTTCCCACCTCCCATCTCCCACCTTCCCACCTGATAGGGAATTCACATTTTCCCTAAGCAGTAAGCCTTTGTATTTCTCACTTTTATAAAATCACTGTTTCTCCTATGCAAAATTACTCCTTTTCTCCTATCTTGGATCACTAAAATCATGTCATATTCCTCATCTACTTCAGAGTTCTGAAGATGAAGAGACTTAAGACTTAAGTCCCCTTTGCTCTTTCCAAGTCCTTTGTTCTCTATCCTAAAAGGAATGTAAGTAGTCTCCTTTTTATTCCTGCTAATTTTAAATGGCAAAACAAGAGAAAGATACAGCCGCCAGTTTTGTTTTCCTAAATCTCCAAGTTTAACAATATTGGTTTATATAACAACTTTGCAGGAAACTACATAGTCACTGTTCTACTATAAAAAGTATTACACACACACATATGGCATGAGAGTTGTTTTATGTTAAAATTTCAATAAGTGCAGTGTCTATCCTTGATTTAATAAGAGATCACAGATAGCTCATGAGTAGTGAAGAAAAGGAATGAATCAAGTGTTCAGTGCAATATCTCTTGATACTATTCTTAGTCTCTTTCCCCCCTAATTTCCACATATTAAGTTAGCTATTACTAGTGTTTATATTCTGAATACTGTCATTATTTTTTAATTAATTTATACTTTATTGAAGGATAATTGCTGTACAGAATTTTGTTGCTTTCTGTCAAAACAGCCATATGTATATATGCATCCCTTCCCTTTTGAACCTCCATCCCATCTTCCTCCCCATCCCACTCCTCTAGGTTGACACAGAGCCCCTCTTTGAGTTTCCTGAGTCATACAGCAAATTCCAGTTTGCTATCTGTTTTACATATGGTAATGTAAGTTTCCATGTTACTCTTTCCATACATCTCACCCTCTCTTCCCCTCTCCTCATGTCCATAAGTCTATTCACTAGGTCTGTTTCTCCATTGTTGCCCTGAAAATAAATTATTCAGTACCATTTTTCTAGATTCTGTGTATATGCTTTAGAATATGATATTTATCTTTATCTTTCTGACTTACTGCACTCTGTATAAAAGGTTCTAGGTTCATCCACCTCATTAGAACTGACTCAGAGGTGTTCCTTTTTATGCTTGAGTAATATTCCATTGTGCATATGTACCACAACATCTTTATCCATTCATCTCTCCATAGACATCTAGGCTGCTTCCGTGTTGTAGCTATTGTAAATAATGCTGCAATGAACAATGGGGTACGTGTTTCTTTCTCAATTTTGGTTTCCTCAGGGTATATGCCTTGGAGAAGGCAAGGCAACCCACTGCAGTACTCTTGCCTGGGAAATCCCATGAACGGAGGAGCCTGGTAGGCTACAGTTCATGGGGTCGTGAAGAGTCCAACACAACTGAGCGACTTCATTTTCACTTCTCACTTTCATGTACTGGAGAAGGAAATGGCAACCCACTCCAGTATTTCTGCCTGGAGAATCCCAGGGACAGGAGCCTGGTTGACTGCCATCTATGGGGTCACACAGAGTTGGACATGACTGATGTGACTTAGCGGCAGCAACAGGGTATATGCCTAGGAGTGGGATTGCTGGGTCATATAGTGGTTTTATTCCTAGGTTTTTAAGGAGTCTCTATACCGTCTTCTTTAGTGGCTGTATCAATTTACATTCCCACCAACAGTGCAATAGCATTCCCTTTTCTCCATACCCTCTCCAGAATTTATCGCTCGTAGAGTTTTTGATGATATTCATTCTGACTGGTATGAGGTGATATCTCATTGTAGTTTTGATTTGCATTTCTCTAATAATGAATAATGTTGAGCATCTTTTCACCTGTTTGTTAGCCATCTGTATGTCTTCTTTGGAGAAATGTCTGTTTAGGTCTTTTTCCTACTTTTTGATTGGGTTGTTTGTTTTTCTGGTATTGAGTTGTATGAGCTGCTTGTATATTTGGGAAATTAATCCTTTGTCAGTTTTTTCAATTGCTATTATTTTCTCCCATTCTGAGGGTTATTTTTTCACCTTGCTTCTAGTTTCCTTTCCTATACAAAAGCGTTTAAGTTTAATCAGGTCCCACTTGTTTACTTTTGTTTTTATTTCTGTTACTGTAGGAGGTGGGTCATGGAGGATCTTGCTTTGATTTATGTCATCAAGTTCTGCCTATGTTTTCCTCTAAGAGTTTTATAGTTTCTGGTCTTAGATGTAGGTCTTTAATCCATTTTGAGTTTATCTTTGTGTATGGCATTAGGAAGTATTCTAATTTCATTCTTTTACATGTAGATTTTCTCAGCACCATTTATTGAAGAGGCTGTTTTTGCCCCATTGTATAGTATTGCCTCCTTTGTCAAAAATAAGGTACTCATAGATACATGGGTTTATTTATAGGCTTACTATCTTGTTCCACTGGTCTATATTTCTGTTTTTATGCCAGTATCATACTGTCTTGAGGACTGTAGCTTTGCAGTGAAAAGTAGTTGTTGAACCATGAAAGACACCAGGATTCTTGGCCTCCAGAGGAGAAGAATTCAATCCAGGGCCAGAGACGAGGCTTGATTGTGCAGGGCTTTTGTGTAATAAAGTTTTATTAAAGTATAAAAGGGATAGAGAAAGCTTCTGACACCGACATCAGAAGGGGACAGAAAGAGTGCCTTCCTGCTAGTCTTAGTCAGTCAGTTCAGTCACTCAGTCATGTCCGACTCTTTGCAGCACCATGGACAGCAGCACACCGGGCCTCCCTGTCCATCACCAACTCCCGGAGTTTACTCAAAGTCATGTTCATTGAGTCAGTGATGCCATCCAACCATCTCATCCTCTGTTGTCCCTTTCTCCTCCTGCCTTCATTCTTTCCTGTCGTCAGGGCCTTTTCAAATGAGTGAGCTCTTCACATCAGGTGGCAAAAGTATTGGAGTTTCAGCTCTTTTTTTTTAAATTTTATTTTATTTTTAAACTTTACAATATTGTATTAGTTTTGCCAAATATCAATTAACATCAGTCCTTCTAATGAATATTCGGGACTGATTTCATTTAGAATGGACTCGTTGGATCTCCTTGCAGTCCAAGGGACTCTCAAGAGTCTTCTCCAACACCACAGTTCAAAAGCATCAATTCTTCAGTGCTCAGCCTTCTTCACAGTCCAACTCTCACATCCATACATGACTACTGGAAAAACCATAGCTTTGACTAGACGGACCTTTGTTGATGAAGTAATGTCTCTGCTTTTTAATATGCTGTCTAGGTTGGTCATATCTTTTCTCCCAAGCCGGATGTTATATAGCTACTAGCAGTCTTCTGATTAAAGAAAGGAAATGTCTCAAACCTCAGAGAATGACACCAGGCCCCTCACCCACAACATGCATTTTGAGAAAACATTGGCACCAGGTGAGTCATCCCTGGCCATAAAGCGATTAGCATGAAACTTGAAGAAATGCAGATTTCTGTATAAATATATAGTTTCATTAACATAGATTAGGAGAACAATATATAACATACTGGTTTGTCAAGTTGGTTCTGAGCCTTTAGGCAGAACCAACCTGAAGACAGAGTCTAGGGTAAATGCATAGTACATTAACATAGCTTAAGACAAACATTTCCATAAGAAAAATGCGTTAAACAGCTCAAGGTTTGAGAAAAGTTAAGTTCAGGTGAAACCAGGTGTCATTATGGAAACACAGAATTTTAAGAGAAGCCTCTTTTTAAATTTGTATAGAGAAGGGGAGAAAAAAATAACACTAGTTGATTTCCTCCTGCCACTTAACAGAGAGATTAAAAAAAAAAAATGTCTGAAACTTGCAGCCCATTTCCTCCATTTGGTCTTCCTGCCTGTTACCCTCTCAGTAGTATAACCTGAAGTTAAGATGATTGATTCCTCCAGCTCCATTCTTCTTTCTCAAGACTGTTTTGGCTATTCAGGATCTTTCATGTTTCCACATGAGTTGTGAAATTCTTTGTTCTAGTTCTGTGAAAAATGCCATTGGTAATTTGATAGGGATTGCATTGAATCTGTAGATTGCGTTTGTTAGTATGGTCATTTTCACAATATTGATTCTTCCTACCCAGGAACATGGAATATCTCTCCATCTGTTTATGCCATCTTTGATTTCTTTCATTAGTTTCTTATAATTTTCCATGTACAGTTCTTTTGTCTCCTTAGGTAAGTTTATTCCTAGATATTTAATTATTTTTGTTGCAATCATGAAGTGTACAGATTCCTTAATTTCTCTTTCTGATTTTTCATTGTTAGTATAGAAGTGCAAGTGTTTTCTCTGTATTGATTTTGTATCCTGTAACTTTGATAAATTCGCTGATTAGCTCTAGTAACTTTCTTTCAGTATCTTTAGGGTTTTCTTTGTAGAGTATCATGTCATCTGCAAACAGTGAGAGCTTTACTTCTTTTCCAATCTGGATTCATTATATTTTTCTTCTCTGATTGCTTTAGTTAGGAGTTCCAGAATTATGTTGAATAATAGTGGTGAAAGTGGTTACCCTTATCCTGTTCCTGGTCTTAGGGGGAATGCTTTCAATTTTTCACCATTGACAATATTTGCCATAGGCTTATCATATATGGCCTTTACTATGTTGAGGTAGGTTCCTTCTATACTCATTTTTTTAAAGAGTTTTAATCATAAATGGGTGCTGAATTTTGTCAAAGAGATTTTCATCTCTATTGAGATGATCATATGGTTTTTATCTTTCAATTTGTTGATATGGTGTATCACACTGATTGATTTGATATATTGAAGAATCCTTGCATCCCTGGAATAAACCCAATTTGATCGTGGTGTACGAGCTTTTTGATGTGTTGCTGAATTATGTTTGCTAAAATTTTGTTTAGTATTTATCATCTATGTTCATCAGTGATATTGGCTTGTAGTTTTCTTTTTTGTGTGTTGTCTTTTTCTGGCTTTAGTATCAGGGTGATGGTGGCCTCATAGAATGAGTTTGAAGTGTTCCGTCCTCTGCAATTTTTTTTTTTTGGTTGGTTTAGCAGCTCAGCATTTTTTTTTTTTTTTTACAGTATATAGTAAGTACTTTATTTTTATTTTTTTTCTAATTTTATTTTATTTTTAAACTTTACATAATTGTATTAGTTTTTTGAAAAAGTTTTAGAAGGAGACATGGGTTCAATCCCTGGGTCAGAAAGTTCCCTGGAGAGGGAAAAGGCAACCCACTCCAGTACTCTTGCCTAGAAAATCCCATGGACGGAGGAGCCTGGTGTCCATGGGGTTGCAAAGAGTCGGACACGACTGAGCAACTTCACTTTCACTTTCATTTTATTTTAACTCTTCTCTAAATGTTTGATAGAATTCTCCGGTGAAGCCATCTGGTCCTGGGCTTTTGTTGTATGGGAAATTTTTGATCACAGCTTCAATTTCAGTGCTTGTGATTGGGTTCTTCATAATTTTTATTTCTTCCTTTTTCAGTCATGGAAGATTGAACTTTTTTAAAGAATCTGTACATTTCTTCCATGCTATCTATTTTATTGCCATATAGTTTTTCATAGTAGGTTCTTATAATCCTTTGTATTTCTGCATTGTCTGTTGTCATATCTCCTTTCTCATTTCTAATTTTGTTGATTTAACTCTTCTTTCTCTCTCTCTCTCTTTTTTTTTTTGCCTTGATGAGTCTAGCTAAAGGCCTGTCAATTTTGTTTATCTTCTCAAAGAACCAGCTTGTAGTTTTATCAATCTTTACTATTGTTTCTTTCATTTTGTTTTCATTTATTTCTGCTTGGATCTTTATGATTTCTTTCTTTCTACTAATTTTGGGGTTTTTCTGTTCTTCTTTTTCCAGTTGTTTTAGGTGTAAAATTAGGTTGTCTATTTGATGTTTTTTCTTGTTTCTTGAGGTAGGATTGTATTGCTATAAACTTCCCTCTTAGAAGTGCTTTTAATGCACCCTACAGGTTTTGAGTTGTCATGTTTGCATTGTCATTTGTTTCTAGAAATTTTTTGATTCCCCTTTTGGTTTCTTCAATTACCTGTTGGTTATTTAGAAACATGTTGTTTAATCTCCTTGTGTTTTTGTTTTTTTACATTTTTTTTTTCTCCTCTTGTACTTGATATCTAGTCTCATAGTATTATGGTCAGAGAAGATGGTTGATATGATTTCAATTTTCTTAAATTTACTGAGGTTTGATTTGTGACACGAGATTTGGTCTATCCCAGAGAAAGTTCCATGTGCACTCGAGAAGAAGGTGTATTCTGCATTTGGATGCAATGTCTTGAAGATATCAATGAGATCCATCTCATATAATGTATCATTTAAGTCTTGTGTTACCTTATTTTATGCTTTGATGATCTGTCCATCAGTGTAAGTGGTGTGTTAAAGTCTCTTACTATTATTGTGTTACTGTCAATTTCTCCTTTTATGTGTGTTAGTGTCTGTCTTATTCATTGAGGTGCTCCTATGTTGGGTACATAGATATTTACTATTACTCTGTCTTCCTCCTGGATTGATCCCTTGATCATTAAGTAGTGTCCTTCATTATCTCTTGTAACATTATTTATTTTAAGGTCTATTTCGTCTAATATGGAATTGCTACTCCAGCTTTCTTTTACTTGCTATTTGCATGGAATATATTCTTCCATCCTCTCACTTTCAGTCTGTATGTATCTTTAAGTCTGAAGTGGGTTTCTTGTAGACAGAATATATATGGGTCTTCTTTTTATATCCATTCAGTTAGTCTGTGTCTTTTGGTTGTAGCATTTAATTCATTTACATTTAAAGTAATTATTTTTATATATGTTCCTATTGCTATTGTATTAATTGTTTGGGGTTGATTTTGTAGATCTCTATTCTTCTCTTTATTTCTTGACTGTGTAAGTCCCTTTATCATTTGTTGTAAAGCTGGTTTGGTGGTACTGAATTCTTTCAACTTTTGCTTGTCTGAAAAACTTTTTATTTCTCCATCAATTTTGAATGAGATACTTGCCAGTTACAGTAATCTTGGTTGTAGATTTTTCCTTTTCAATAATTTAAATATATCCTGCCATTCCCTCTGGCCTATAGAGTTTCTACTGAAAGATCAGCTGTTAAGCATATGGGGTTTCCTTTGTATGTTACTTGATGCTTCTCCCTTGCTGATTTTAATATTCTTTCCTTGTGTTTAGTCTTTGTTAGTTTGATTAGTATGTGTCTTTACATGTTTCTCCTTGGATTTAACCTGTATGGGACTCCTTGTGCCTCTTGGACTTGATCGACTATTTCCTTTTCCGTGTTGGGGAAAATTTTAACTCTAGTGTCTTCAAAATTTTTTTCACAACCTTTCTTTTTCTCTTCTTCTGGAATCCCGATAATTTGAATGTTGTAGTGTTTGATATTGTCCCAGAGATCTCTGAGATTATTCTCAGTTCTTTTCATTTTTTTTTTTAAATTTTATTCTGCTCTTCAGAAGTTATCTCTACCATTTTATCTTCCAGCTCACTGATTTGTTCTTCTGCTTCAGATATTGATTTTTATTCCATCTAGAGTATATTTAATTTCAGTAATTGTGTTGTGTGTCTCGGTCTGTTTAATCTTTAATTCTTCTAGGTCGTTGTTAATTGATTCTTGCATTTTCTCCATTTCGTTTTCAATGTTTTGATCATCTTTACTATCATTATTCTGAATTATTTTTTAGGTAGTTTGCCTATTTATTCTTAATTTTTTTTTACTTCTGTGTTTCTAGTTTGTTCCTTCATTTTTGTAGTATTTCTCTGCCTTTTCATTGTTATTTTTTAACTTATTGTGTTTGATGTCTCCTTTTCCCATTATTCAAGGAAACCTGGATTCTTTCTTTGAAGAAGGTTGAATTATTTCTTCCTTTTGGTTTCTGCCCTCCTAAGACTGGTCCAGTGGTTTGTGTAAGCTTCACAGAGGGTGACTGAATGCTCCCAGTATTTTAATGGAGGAGAAAAATCAATAGCTGCTATGCTGACATTGGCATATATATCATTGTATGTTTACCAATTTTATAATGTGTTTCTGCTACATGGCTAAAGTCTAGGAGGTATAAAAAAACACACTTGCTGCTGGTCCTCCAAGTTTGGCATTACTGATAACTATTTGGGACTGCTAACACTAGGGACAGTGACTTCTCCCAGTGACTCAGCAATAAAGAATCCTCCTGCCACTGCAGCAGAGGCAGGTTCAATTTCTTAATTGGGATATCCATTAGAGAAGGAAATGGCAATCCACTCCAGTATTCCTACCTGGGAATTCCCATGGGCTAGGGTTTATAGGGTCACAAAGAGTCAGACACAACTTAGCAACTAAAAAACCACCACCAATATTTTTGTGTGTGTGCTCAGTCATACTCAATTCTATGTGACCCCAGACTTTCTCAAAGCAGTAAGTGTGGATAGTAGCCAACTATCCTGCACCAGTCAGTTCTTTGCCTCAGATATTTATCCTTGCAGACCTTCTGCATGAAATGGCAGGCCCATCTCCTCCATGGCATCAAAATATATATTTCACAATTGGCCCAGTTTCCCAATCACTGCTTGTAGTCCGACTTTCAGCCACTTAAGTTGAAAAGAGATTCAAGGAAGGGAAAAACAAAACAAAACAAAACAGAGTGAGAGAGAAGGCTGCAAATGAGGCCTCTTGGACTGGCAAAGAGAACTGCAAATCTGGTTGTGCCTGAACCTCTCCATAATTGGATGGTTCCAAATGGAAAGGACTAATTTCATGGGGCTGGTGCTGGGTCCCCTAAAAGTGTATACCATTTAAAAATTAATATTCGATGAGTGATAAGTCCAAGGTATTTCAATAGACCAGAAAATAAAGTCTTTCAAGAATTTGGATTTGAAAGAGTATAAGAATGAAGTGGGATAAATTCACATGAAGAAGAAAAACTGTGAAGAAGTTCAATTCTAATAAATCAGAAGTAAGTGAACTTATTCTTTCCTTGCACAATCCATGTTCCATAGTTGCGTGGCCTGGCATGACCTAGTACAGCAGTCTCTTGCCTCTCACCAGTGTATCCTTTCCTCATTCAACCTTACTGCTCTGACTTTGGATAAGAAAAACATTTCATTTTATGTAGGCAGTCTTCAACCACAGAAACCCTCAGAATTGTCAATATAGGAAACTGATCAGACAGTGATGGTCCTGCTAACAAAAGTAATAAGTAACATTTATGTAGTTCTTTACAGTTGATAATGTTCTTTTGTGTTATGTCTTTTAGTCTTAAAAAACTCTGTGAAATGAATAACAATATCATTTCAATTTTTGGATAAGAAAATCAAACCTCAGAGAGATTGTATAATTTGTCCAAGATTATGTCAATAGGCAATTTCCCTTGTAACAGAGATGGTAAGGAGTCTGTCTGCAATGCAGGAAACTGGGGTTTGATCTCTGGGTTGGGAAAATCCTGTGGAGAAGGGAATGGCAACCCACTCCAGTATTCTTGGCTAGAGGATTCCATGGAGAGATCATGGGGTCACTAAGAGTCAGACAAGACTGAGCACTAAACAGAATGTCAACAGGGAGTGGAGCAGGACTTGAACCCAACTCTCGTAACTAGTATTTTCAGTGACCTTTGTGATCTGTGGCAAAAAAAAATCATGTGCCTCACTAGTTGGGTGGGTCCTCCAAGGTTATTGCCAAACCCAGCCAAAAGTATAATTCCAGACACTGTTCTAGGTCAAGTAATTCCGGTATGAGGGAAAAGAATAACAAACATGGAGACCAGAGAGGTCCTAAAATAGCACAGGATGTGGACAGTGTGCCAGGTCCTGATTTCACTCACTCACAGACAAGGCTAAGAAGGAATGTAATCTTACATAGCCTAGAATCCTTCAATAAAAGAAGAATAAGCTAGAATTAATCATTATTAATTCTGAGTTATATTAAGAAAATGGAAGTTCCTCAAAATATTGAAACTAGAACTACCACTTGATTCTTCAATCCCACTTCTGGATATATATCCCAAGGAAATGAAAACAAGATCTTAAAGAGATATCTGTATCCCCATGTACATTGTGGCTTTATTCACAAAAACCAAGATATGGAAACTACCTTGGTGTTGATGGATAAATATGTAAAGAAAATTTCTCTCTCTCTCTCTCTCTCTCTCTCACACACACACACACACACACACACAAAGGAATATCATTCAACCTTAAAGAAGAAGGAAATTCTCTCATTTGAGATAACAAGGATAAACCTGGAAGGCATTATGCTAAGTGAAATAAGATAGACACAGAAAGACAAATACTGCTTTATTTCATTTATATGTGGAATCTAAGATAGGCAAACTGGTAGAAGCAGACTGGTTGTTGCCAGAGGAGGAGGGGGGAAATGAGGATGTTGATGTTGGTAAAATGGTACAGTTTCATTTATGCAGATGAATGAATTCTGGAGAACTAATGTATAGCATGGTTAGCAGAGTTTATTATTTTATTATATATTTTGCTAAGAGGGTAATAAAACTTTAATCTTCTCAAAATGTATACATAAGCATACAACATGATAACTATGGTAACATGATAATGAATAAATTATTTAGCTTGATTCTGGTGATCTTTTTACCACATATATATATCAAAACATCAAATATAACTTTTATATGTCAATGATGTCTCAAGAAAGTTGTTTTAAGACGTAAGTGATTATAACAGGAAGATATGGTTACAAAATTGCAATCTGCTATAGATTCCAAAACCCAGCCCTGATGAAGAAGAGTTAATATTAATACCTAACTTTTATTGGTCACTTACTATTTTCTTTACCTGTCTTATTTAATCCACACCACATCCTATCTGGCAGGTACCATTGTTGTTCCCATTTTATACAGGGGAACTCTGAGACTTTTGAGAGGCTAACTCATTCACACAGGAGTTACAAGGCAGCTCTAGGAGTCAAGCTTGCTTTGACTTCAGCACTTATCCTCTCCATTACTACGTCACATGGCATAGATTTGAAATATGTCTTCACCTTCCCCTTACTAGCCACAAAAATCATTTCATTATGACATGGGGACTGCACAAACGTGCTGGCCACAACATTTACAATATTCTAGCTGAGATGGGAACCAAGGTACATTGGAGCAAAGTGTTTTAATACCTTCCTGTGCTAGCTGTTATAAAAATAGAACTGTGCTTCAGGTTCAAAGAATGAAATGTGTGAAGGTAGAAGGAGCTCTCAAAGTCAACTTTCAGAATTATGTCTTGGCTGGCCTTTGTAAACAACTTTTATATTCCACTTTTGGACTGTGTATAATGAAATGACTAACATTTTCAGCTATAACTGGAGCACAGGAGTTGAGGGTTTTGTAGCTGGAAAGGTGAAAATTGGTGGAAAGGGTGAGCTGTGGGGATTCCTTGCCTCTGCAAGGACACAGTTTGTCTACTCCCAGTGGGAATGGCCTGCATAAAGCAAACAAGGTAAGAATACCAGGTAAATCACACCGTGCCTTCTCAGCATAAAATGAAGCTCTTATCTGCATGTTTCACTTCTGATTTTAATGTCATTGGACCATCTCTCTTGCTCACTAAAATGGAGAATATAGTGAAAAAGTAAAAGTGAAAGTCACTCAATTGTATCAACTATACAATCCATGGAGTTCTCCAAGCCAGAATACTGGAGTGGATAGCCTTTCCCTTCTTCAGGGGATCTTCCTAACCCAGGGATTGAACCCAGGTCTCCCGTATTGCAGGCAGATTTACAAGCTGAGCCATCAGGGAAGACCAAAGTGGAGAATACAGTTTTATTTTATTTTTTTAATTAATTTATTTTAATTGGAGATCAATTATTTTACAATATTGTGGTGGTTTTCAACATACTTCGACAAGAATCAGCCACGGGTGTACATGTGTCCTCCCATCCTGAACCCCCCTCCCACCTCCCTCCCCACCCCATCCCTCTGGGTTGTCCCAAAGCACCAGCTTTGAGTGTCCTGCCTCATGCATCAAACTTGCACTGGTCATCTGTTTTATGTATGGTAATATATGTGTTTCAATTTTGTTCTCTAATGAGGTGGATGAAGCCAGAGCCTATTATACAAAGTGAAGTAAGTCAGAAAGAGAAACACCAATACAATATATTAACACATATATATGGAGTTTAGAAAGACAGTAACAGTGACCCTGTATGCAAGACAGCAAAAGAGACCATGTATAGTTTTATTTTTAATCTTCCCCTAAAGAAAACTACAAGCTACAGAACTATAAGATTCCAGGTGCCCACCTAGAATTCAGAAACTTACATGATTTGCATTTGTAATGGAGATTCCCAGAGAGGTCTTTGGTGAGTAGTTTTTTTCCTCCTCTGTATTGTGGAGGAATAATTACTTACTTGTAATTGTGTATTGTGTTTACTGTATTGTGCTCAGGATTATGACTGAACCGTGAAGAGCTATGCTAATAATGGTACTTCTCATCCAAGGCTCTTGTTAAAATAGGAGTTTTTTTTTTTTTTTTCCCTGATAAAATCAGTAGCATATGGTAAAAAGTGTATACTGCAGGTGGGATAAAGCAGTCTTTAGACCCTGGTAGCCTTTTCTTTAGTTCTTGCTCTGCCATGATAGACAGATTATGTCCTTTCTCAGAACCTCAGTGGCCTCATCTAAAAAATGGGCATAATAATATATTTAAGATGGTTGTGGTGATGAATAAATGGGACACAATTGTAAAATACTGGCAACGGTAGATTCTCAGTAAATAGTGCTTTAGTATTATTATCAAGGGTAGTTTTTTTGGAGAAAAGCAGTGGCTTTGGTTCATTTGGAAGACAATAGCTTTTAATTTTCTCATGTTACTTCCCTCCTCAAAACAAATTCATTGCTTTGCACTGCATATACAATACAGTCATTTTCTGTGTGTGTGTATATCCATCTGTCTGTCTCTCTCTCTCTCTGTCTCTGTCTCTCTTGTCTCTCTGCACCTGTCTCTCTCTTTTACAACACACTTATACACATGAAATCCATTTTGGAGTCATCATCCTCTGGATTATTGTCCTGAATCAGAGATTTGGTTCCTGCGTCCTCAGTCACCTGGGCTTCCCTGGTGGCTCAGATGGTAAAGTGTTTGCCTGCAATGAGGGAGACCTGGGTTTGATTCCTGGGTCGGGAAGATCCTCTGAAGAAGGAAATGTCAATCCACTCCAGCACTCTTGCCTGGAAAATCCCATGGACAGAGGAGCCTGATAGGCTGCATGCATTCCATGGGGTTGCAAAGAGTCGGACATGACTGAGCCATTTCACTTTTCACTTTCCTCAGTCACCTAGAATGTCAATTCCTCTTCTCTCATCCTGTTGAACTGTTAAAAAAACTATTCCACTTTTGTATTCTTCTCCACAGGTCTTTTCACAAGGCCTTCAGCTCAAATTAAGGCTTTCTGCTTCTTCAAGTAATCTTTGTTGTATTAATACCTCTACCTTAGTGCTCTACACTGGCAGCTATGTAGTAAAGGATGCTTTCTGCTTTTTCTCTGCTTCACAAGAATGTGAGAGTCCACCATCCCAAGAATTGTGGCATATTCATCTTTGCATTCCTCCCAGCAATGGACCAAGTAAATGGATATAATTTGAGTTGAAGTTTAGTGTTTATGAAGCTCCTATCTCTGTTCTGAATTTTTCAGTACTTTATTTGTAATTTGTGTCTTATTATTTCTTGCTCCTTGGCAGCCACTTACTTTACGAATATCAGTCCTTTTATATAAGTCACTTCTAGACAATTTGTGCGCTCATTCAGGAATTTATAAATTGTTATTTTTGTTGTTTTGCTGAAATGTGTCTCTCATCTGTTTCCTTGTGAGTGACTCTTTAAATAACCAGCATTAACAATAGGACACAAACTAAAACAAGAGTTTGGAATGCAGCATCTCTTCTAGTGCTACTTTATGGATGAAAGAAGGATCTCAGATGTATTAGGATTGGATCTACTTTAGGAAGAATTTTTGCTCTGGTTTGTTAGTTTATTTTCAAGTGGAAGGCTCAGGCAGCAAAAGGACAGGATTGTCCAGGGGACAGGTCAGAAATGCTTGAAGTGTTGGAAATTCCAGTTTCCTAATACCATCTTCAGTTTAGCTGTTTTACAGTAGCATTAGGTGAAGACACATACTTGTTCAGAGCCCCCAAGTAGCTCATTGTTTCATTCTTCAGCCCCATAGTGGTAGCCAGGTAAGTGAGGTTCAAAGGTAAACCAACCAACCCAAGTCCCATAGGAAATTAGGGAGAAAGCTGGAGGCCAGGACAAGAGTCTCCAGGTTCTGAGTCCACTGCTTTTTCTTCTCCTACATCCTGTTATAGTTAATGTTGCTGTTGTTCACTCATGTCTGACTCTTTGCTACCCCATGGACTGAAGCATGCCAGGCTTCCCTGTCCTTTACTGTCGCCTAGAGTTTACTCAAATTCACATCCATTGAGTCAGTGATGCCATCCAACCATCTCATCCTCTGTCATCCCCTTCTTCTCCTGCCTTCAATCATTCCCAGCATCAGGGTCTTTTCCAATGAGTCAACTCTTCGCATCAGATGGCTGAAGTATAGGAGATTCGGCTTCAGCATGAGTCCTTCCAATGAATATTCAGGGTTGATTTATTTTAGTATTGAAAGGTTTGATCTCCTTGCTTTCCAAAAGACTCTCGAGAGTCTTCTCCAGTACCACAGTTCGAAGGTATCAATTCTTCGGTTCTCAGCCTTTTTTTGTTGTCCAGCTCTCACATCTATACATGACTACTGGAAAAACCATAGCTTTGACTATATGGACCTTAGTAGGCAAAGTAATGTCTGCTTTTTAATATGTTAGGCAAAGTAATGTCTACTTTTTAATGTGTTCTAGGTTTGTCGTAGCTGTTATATTGAAGAAGCAAGTGTCTTTTAATTTCGTGGCACAGTCACCATCTTCAGTGATTTTGAAGCCCAAGAAAATAAAGTCTGTCATTGTTTCCATTGTTTCCCTATCTATTTGCCATGAAGTGATGGGAACAGATGCCATGATCTTCATTTTTTTGAATGTTGAGTTTTAATCCAGCTTTTTCACTCTCCTCTTTCACCTTCCTCAAGAGGCTCTTTTATTGCTCCTCATTTTCTGCCATGACAGTGGTCTCCTCTGCATTTCTGAGATTATTGATATTTTCTCCTGACATTTTCATATGAAATGCTGGGCTGGATGTCATATGTCATACTCTGCATATAAGTTAAATAAGCAGGGTGACAATATACAGCCTTGACATACTCCTTTCCCAATTTGGAAACAGTCTGCTGTTTCATATCGGGTTCTAACTGTTACTGCTTAACCTGCATACAGGTTTCACAGGAGGCAGGTAAGGTGGCTTAACATTCCCATCTCTTTTAGAATTTTCCAGTTTGCTGTGATCCACACAGTAGTCACTTCCAGTTCACGGATTACTCACACAATCCAAACTGTATTATTTTCAAGGTTCACCTAAGGAATTATTCACTGTCTTTATCATCACCTATTTTTACTTTGAGAGGTAGGGCCAGACTTTGGCATGATTGAACTTTGTGTCTCCGCAGATGAAGAGACTGGTGTGGTCTAATTGCCTGAAATCACCTCCTACCAGCAGAGAGCTTGCCAGTGAGCACCTGTGTTTTGTTCTTTGGTTCCTTTGTGGTCCTGGTTCCTCATAAAATTGACACTCTGTTTGTATTGCTTTCTTTCCTTGTTGTGGGTGATGGGAGGGGGCTGGGATCCTAGATTCTTTTAGGTTGTTTGTCCATAGGTATACTACACTGTATTTAGCATCACTGAAGCTGAGATGTTTCTTATAGTCAATCATGTGACAGCTTGTCAATATATTTTCTTAAATGATGATCCATGTTACTGTCTTGCCATTGTGGAATTAAAAATATATCATAGTTCAAATTGTATAAAGTGCTTTCCCATAAGATAATAAGAGCTAACACATATAGAATGCTCAGTGTATGTCAGGCACTGTGGGCTTGATGTGTCATACTAATTAATTTATCCCCTCCTCATAATGGCTTCCAACTGGCATTATCCCCCATTTCATAGAAGAGGAAAATGATAAAATAATTTTGTCAAACTCACAAAAGTAGTAGGATACAGAGCTATAACCACACCCAAGACAGTTTTAATACAAAGCTGAAATTCTCTCCTCTTCTCCTCCTACTGAGTTTTGCTCTCAATCTATCCTAGAGTCAAATGGCTGGCAAGATGAACAGCATAACAGCACAACTCTCAAGTGACCTTGTACAAGTTACTCAACCATTTTGTGCCTCATCTGTAAAATGAGGATGAAAATAGAAACTTCCTATAGTCAGTGGTGAGGATTCAGGGAGATGAACTATATAAAACAGTGATACTGGGATAGGGGTGGAGTTACACACCATGGGTTAAGTAAATGTGAGTGATATTAACCAACATTTTGGAAATGGAGACCTGCTTGAAATAAAGAAACATCTATCTGTGGTCTATTAGGATTGCAGCCTGGAAGACACAGATTCAAATAACACTTGAATTGTGTTCCAGTGGACTGGGAGAGGTTTTTAAAGGCAAAGAACTCCAAATTGTTTGTCAAGAAGTATGACGAGCTGACAGGACCTAGGGGTATTTTTTTTAAGCAAGGGTTCTTCGGGGTTCAAAATTATTACATAGTTGTAAAGTAGGGGGCATTTTTGAAACTACAAGTTTTCAGCTGGCAACTGCTAGCAGATATTGTTTTGAAAATGACTGGTAATGGCCTTGAATTTGATACAGTTCAGAAAACTCAAGTTCTCAGTAATACAGGAATGTGTCTGAAACCACATTCACAATGGCCACCTTGCTCCACTTTGGATACCCGAATCATAGTTCCTCTATTTTGATTTTTTAATGATGTGAAATATGTCCCCAGTGATAATGTCACTCCTTGGTTTTCTGTGTCCCTTGTGGGTATCATCCTCAGCTTAGAAATGACTGCCAGCTCTTTCTATCAGCCATATTTGCATAAGCCTCTGAGATGTCCTGTGCTGTGTGCACCCTTCCAAGAGAGCTGGAGGGGAACCGTGGACTTAAAAACAGAGTCTTGGAGGCAATATAATGGCCTACAACATTACAGTATTAGATTGCAGATGTATTTCATCACCCCATGCTCTATCCAGTTGTTTCTGTGAGTTTTATTATATAGTTAAATATCATTTGGACCTTTTTTAATATTCTCTTTTTTATTAAAAATAATATATTATTATTCAGGCTAATGTCCTACAGTAAAGTAGACTCAAGCTCTATTGAGTATCCACTTATATATGTGTGTGTTTTGTTGCTCAGTCATGTCTGACTCTTTGATAACCCATCAGACTATAGTCCACAGGCTCCTCTGTCCATGGAATTCTCCAAGCAAGAATACTGGAGTGGGTAGCCATTCTGTTCTCCAGGTGATCTTCCAAACCCAAGGATCAAACTCGGGTTTCTTGCATTGCAGGCAGATTCTTTACCATATGTTGTTGTTGTAGAGTCATGTCTGACTCTGAAACACCATGGACTGAAGCACACCAGGCTTTCCTATCCTTCACTATCTTCTGGAGTTCGCTCAAACGCGTGTCCACTGCGTAGATGATGCCATCCAACCATGTCATCCTCTGTTGTTCCCTTCTCTATCACCCTCAATCTCTCCCAGTATCAGAGTCTTTTCCAGTGAGTAAACTCGTCAAATCAGGTGGCCAAAGTGTTGGAGCTTCAGCTTCAGCATCAGTCCTTCCAATGAATATTCGGGTTGATTTCCTTTAGCATTGACTGATTTGATCTCCTTGTAGTCCAAGGGACTGTTGACTAAAATATATGCACAACTTGAGAGATTTGAGTTAAGTTTTATTTGGAGCAAAATGAGAGACTTCCCCAAAGTGGCAGTGGGGGAAGGTCAATATATAAGGTTTGTGTGAAGACAGAGTTCAATACCATTACACACTCATTTTACAAAAGGTTTTTGTTAGTCATAAGGATCTGATGTCACCATGAAAGGACTTAGTGCTTATCTAGATATGGGAAGATGCTAGGGTTGAGATCACAAAATCTGTTCCTGAAAACATCCAACTATCTAGAGACCTGTCCCTTCGGATTCCCTGGAGCACAAAGTGCCTCATCCAACTCCCTCAGAGGCTGTTGAAGGTCAACAGCTATAGCAGCACCAGGTTCAATCTCTGCAGAGGCAGATGGCAAATGCCATTATTGTTCAGTCATTGGCAATTCTCTTGGTTAGTGCCAATTTGTAGTTGACAGGACTCTCAATAGTCTTCTCCAGCACCCCAGTTCAAAAGCACTATTTTTTCAGTGCTCAGCCTTTTTTATGGTCCAGCTCTCACATCTGTACATGACTTCTGGAAAAACCATAGCTTTGGCTATACAGGCCTTTGTCAGCAAAGTGATGTCTCTGCTTTTCAATACACTGCCTAGGTTTCTCGTAGCTTTTCTTCCAAGAAGCAAGCATCTTTTAATTTCATGTCAGCATTCAACAATCCACAGTGATTTTGAAGCCCAAGAAAATAAAGTCTGTCACCGTTTCCATTGTTTCCCCATCTATTTGCAGTGAAGTGATGGGACTGAATGTTTTGCCAAAAGTTTTCACTTTCAACTCAGGTTCAAAGGATTTGTTAACAAAACAAGTCACTTGTTATATGCAGATAAACAATACAAGTACTTATTAGAGAACTATCTACTATACTTGCAATGTACTAACATTAGAAGGGAAACAAAAGACATAGAAACAGCAGAGGAGAGCAACAGTACATACATGACCAAATGGCCCCCAGACTTAAACAGTGCTGGGAAGTCCCATGTGACAGCAGTCCAGAGTTCCAGTTGGGAAAAGGTCCCAGTTAGCATGTCTGCTCAGTGGGTGAGACTTCAAAGATACAGTTTGGGGATTCCCACTTATAATCCCAGGATGGACTCAAACTGATATGATCATCAATTTGTGACCAAATTGCCAACCTGGTTTCATGTTAATGCTGTTGGTTTTGTCATGTGAAATATGAAATGTTGGTAATCCTGGAGCTTGGTTGGTCACGCCCTCTCCAGGGACTCAAGATTCCTAAGTCTCAAGATTCCTCTCAAGATTCCTCTCAATCTCAAGATTCCTCGCTCATATTATCTATGGTGCTGCAAGTCTTGCACTCACAGCAGGCAGTCACTCAAAGTCATTTTCAATCAGGACAGTGTCCAGGCAGGTTAGAAGCAAGGTCAGAGTGTTGCAGGAAAGGCACCCTTCCAAGGCCCAAAACGGAGCTCTTGTCTAACACTCGGAAATAAATTGTCTGAAGAGACACATGTGCTGATTAAGCAAGAGGTTTTATTGGGAAAGGGTGCTGGGTCAGAGAGCAGTAGGACCAGGAGAACTGTTCTGCCACATGGCTCGATGGGATTAGTTTCTGAATTGTCTTTAACTGGGAGCTGACTGTGGCTCAGATCATGAACTCCTTATTGCCAAATTCAGACTTAAAATAAATAAACTAGGAAAACCTACTGGGCCATTTAGATTGACCTAAATCAAATTCATTATGGTTATACAGTGGAAGTGAAAAATAGATGTAAAGGACTAGATCTGATAGACAGAGTGCCTGATGAACTATGGATGGAAGTCCGTGACATTGTAGAGAAGACAGGGATCAGGATCATCCCCAAGATAAAGAAACACAAAGAAGCAAAATGGCTGTCTGAGGAGGCCTTACAAATAGCTGTGAAAAGAAAAGCAAAAAGCAAAAGAGAAAAGGAAAGACATACCTATATGAATGCAGAGTTATAAAGAATAGCAACAGGAGATTAAAAAAAAAAAAAGTGATCAGTGCAAAGAAATAGAGGAAAACAATAGAATGCAAAAGACTAGAGACCTCTTCAAGAAAATTAGAGATACCAAGGGAACATTTCATGCAAAGATGGGCTCAATAAAGGAGAGAAGTGGTATGGAACTAACAGAGCAGAAGACATTAAAAAGAGATGGCAAAAATACACAGAAAAACTACAAAAAAGATCTTCACCACCCAGATAATCACCATGGTGTGATCACTCGCCCAGAGCCAGACATCCTGGAAGGTGAAGTCAAGTGGGCCTTAGAAAGCATCACTACAAACAAAGCTAGTGGAGGTGACGGAATTCCAGTTGAGCTATTTCAAATCCTAAAAGATGATTCTGTGAAAGTGTTGCACTCAACATGGCAGCAAATTTGGAAAACTCAGCAGTGGCCACAGGACTGGAAAAGGTCAGTTTTCATTTCCAACCCAAATAGGGGCAATGCCAAGAATGAGCAAACCACCACACAAATGCACTCATCTCAGAAGCTAGTAAATTCTCAAAATTATCCAAGCCAGGCTTCAGCAATATGTGAACCATGAACTTTCAGATCTTCAAGCTGGTTTTACAAAAGCCAGAGGAATCAAAATTGCCAACATCTGATGGATCATTGTAAGTACAAGAGAGTTCCAGAAAAACATCTATTCCTGCTTTATTGACTGTACCAGAGCCTTTGACTGTGTGGATCACAATAAACTGTGGAAAATTCTGAAAGACATGGGAATACCAGACCACCTGACCTGCCTCTTGAGAAATCTTTCAATCCGTATGTAGGTCAGGAAACAACAGTTAGAACTGGACATTGAACAACAAACTGGTTCCAAATAGGAAAAAGAGTGCATCAAGGCTGTATAATGTCACCCTGCTTATTTAACTTATATGCAGAGTACATCATGAAAACGCTGGGCTGAATGAAGCACAAGATGGCATCAAGATTGCTGGGAGAAATATCAATAACCTCAGATGCAGATGACATCACCCTTATGGCAGAAAGTGAAGAAGAACTAAAGAGCCTCTTTTTTTTTTTCAAACTTTACATAATTGTATTAGTTTTGCCAAATATCAAAATGAATCCACCACAGGTATACATGTGTTCCCCATCCTGAACCCTCTTCCCTCCTCCCTCCCCATACCATCCCTCTGGGTCGTCCCAGTGCACTAGCCCCAAGCATCCAGTATCATGCATCGAATAAAGAGCCTCTTGATGAAAGTTAAAGAGGAGAGTGAAAAGATTGGCTTTAAGGTCAACATTAAGAAAACTAAGATCATGGCATCCGGTCTCATCACTTCATGGAAAAGAGATGGGAAAACAGTGGGAACAGTGAGAAACTTTATTTTTGGGGACTCCAAAATCACTGCAGATGGTGATTGCAGCCATGAAATTAAAAGACGCTTACTCCGTGGAAGAAAAGTTATGAACAAACCAGTTCAGTTCAGTTCAGTAGCTCAGTCGTATCCAATTATTTATGACCCCATGAACTGCAGCATGCCAGGCTGCCCTATCCATTGCCAACTGCCAGAATCTACCCAAATCCATGTTCACTGAGTCGGTGATGTCATCCAACCATCTCATCCTCTGCTGTCCCCTTCTCCTCCTGCCCTCAATCTTTCCCAGCATCAGGGTCTTCTCAAATGAGTCAACTCTTCACATCATGTGGCCAAAGTATTGGAGATTCAGCTTCAACATCACTCCTTCCAATGAACACCAAGGACTCATCTCCTTTAGGATGGAATGGTTGGATCTCCTTTCAGTCCAAGGGACTCTCAAGAGTCTTCTGCAACACCACAGTTTAAAAGCATCAATTCTTCAGTGCTCAGCTTTCTTTATAGTCCTACTCTCACATCCATACATGACTACTGGAAAAACCATAGCTTTGACTAGATGGACCTTTGTTGACAAAGTAAGGTCTCTACTTTTTAATATGCTATCTAGGTTGGTCATAACTTTCCTTCCAAGGAGTAAGCATTTTTTTTTTTTTTTAATTTCATGGCTGCAATCACCATCTGCAATGACTTTGGAGCCCCAGAAAATAAGCTAGACAAACTAGACCAAACTAGACAGGATATTGAAAACCAGAGACATTACTTTGACAACAAAGGTCCATCTAGTCAAAACTATGGCTTTTCCAGTAGTCATGTATGGATGTGAGATTTGGACTATAAAGAAAGCTGAGCACTGAATTTTGATGCTTTTGAACTATGCTTTTAGAGAAGACCCTTGAGAGGCCCTTGGACTGCAAGGAGATCCAACCAGTCCATCGTAAAGGAAATAATTCCTTAAGATTCATTGAAAGGACTGATGTTGAAGCTGAAACTGCAGTTCTTTGGCCACCTGATTTGAAGAACTGACTCATTTGAAAAGACCCTCATGCTGGGAAAGATTGAAGCTGAGAGGAGATAGGGATGACAATGGTTGAGATGGTTGGATGGTATCACCGACTCAACGGACTTGGGTTTGAGTAAACTCTGGGAGTTTAGGATGGGGAGGGAGGCCTGGCGTGCTTCAGTCCTTGGGGTCGCAAAGGATCTGACACAACTGAGCAACTGAACTGAACCGTTTTTAGCCAATCAGTTGACTCACAGTCCTTCCTGGTGATACATGCCTTTTTCAGCCAAATGGATGCCAGCAAGAAGGATTGGGGGAGGTGGTTGGACATGTGTCTCCTTTTGACCTTTCCTGAACTCTTCTGGTTGGTAGTGGCTTATTCTGTGTTCCTTACCAGGACCTCCGCTCATAAAACAACTCATGCAAGTGATTACTATGGTGCCTGGCCAGGGTGGGTGCTTTCAGTCAGTGTGTTCCCCTAAAAAGAGGCCTGCTCTGCTTTGTCTTTGAAGCCTAAACAAGACTATTTATTTAATTTTCCTAACATGGATGCCATGATCTTAGTTCTTTGAATGTTGAGTTTTAAGCCAACTTTTTTATTCTCCTCTTTCACCTTCATCAAGAAGCTCTTTAGTTCCTCTTTACTTTCTGCCATTAGGGTATTGTCGTCTGCATATCTGAGGTTATTGATATTTTCTCCTGACAATCTTGATACCAGTTTATGATTCATCCAGCCCGGTATTTTACTTGATGTACTCTGCATATGTTACATAGGCAGGGAGACATTGTACAGCCTTTATGTTCCCCTTTTCCAATTTTGAACCAATCTGTTGTTTCATGTTTGGTTCTAACTGTTGCTTCTTGACCTAAATACAGGCTTTGTAGGAGGTAGGTAAGGTGTTCTGGTATTCCCATCTCTTTAAGAATTCCCCACAGTTTGTTGTGATCCACACAGTCAAAGACTTTAGCGTAGTCAATGAAGCAGAAATAGATGCTTTTCTGGAATTATCTTGCATTTTCTGTGATCCAATGGATATTGGCAATTTAATCTCTGTTCCTCTGCTTTTTCTGAATCCAGATTGTACATCTAGAAGTTCTTGGTTTATGTACTGTTGAAGACTAGCTTGAAGAATTTTTAACATTATTTTGCTAGCATATGAAATGAGTGCAATTGTGTGGTAGTTTGAGTGTTTTTTTTTTTTTGAGCCACCAGGTAAGCCCAAGGATCCATTTTCCTCTTTTCAGTTTTTCTAAAGGCAAGCAATAAAGCCCCCATATTTCTAATTAGGTTATATTCTCAGTTAAATAAAACACGTGAGGGAAATTAGATTTTATAAATTTAAAAGAACTTGTAAAGCCATTATTCTCTTAAGAATGAGGGGCATGAGGAACATCTGTATTACATAAACAGCTTGATGCAGGAGTATTAAATTTAAAAAGTAGTGATAAATATACTTGATGGAATACTTTCTTTGTGGTAGACACAAATCAGATGAATCTAAATGAATCAGATGGCATATCTCATTTAACCTTTAGTACAGCTCTGTAAGATGAATACAGCTATTCTCATTTTACATAATGTGGAACAAAGACTTAAACACATTTTTAGTAGGTTCCATAATACATAATGTCTCTTGAGAGGTTTGCCTAGAATTTAAGTTTAGATCCTTCTGATTCCAGAGCCCAAATACTTACTCCCGGTCAGAGTATTTATATTCAAACCAGTATTATAATTTCAGCTGTGTGATTTTAGGCAAGTTACTTAACCACTCTGGGTCTGCAGTCTGGAGGTTCATTATTACTACCTCAGTTTCTGTGGTGACTAAATTAAATAATATACAAGCAAGTGCCCAGTACTATAATTACCTATAATTGGCATGAATTTACCACTTAAAAAAAAGGGGGGGGGGTTCCCACATTCCTAGATACAGTTGACCCTTTAACAAAATAGGTTTAAACTAAACAGGCACACTTATGATAGCTTGCAGTGGAAGATTTCAGATTCATGATCTCCAAAGAAGGAGATTTAGCTTTGGGACCAGGGCCCAGGCTTGATCAGTCAAGAACTTTTGTGTGGCAGAGTTTTATTAAAGCAAAAAAGGGACAGAGAAAGCTTCTAACATGGACATCAGAAGGGAGTGGAGAGTGCCCGCTCACTAGTGTTAGCAAGGGAGTTATATATGTTTTTAATTAATTACAATAAATCAAAAGAATGTCTCAAAGTTGTAAAGATCTTACTAGACCCACTCCCATAATATATATTTTAAGATGACAGGATTAGTCAGAAGGTGTTCAGGAAGGAGAAACATGTCCTCAAGAAGGATACATTATTGTTATATAATTCTTACTAAGGAATGTAGAAAAAAAAAATTTGTTCATTCCTCTTCCTCGAGAATTCCAGACCCCTGTCTCCTCCTTGAGAGCCCCAGACTCCTTTCTCCTCCTCGGCGACCCTGGACTTCTATCAACCTGCCTAGGAATTGACTTTCTCACTTATTCATGGGAATTTTTCAATAGTAAATAGTATCCATATATGAGGAATTACAGATTCAGTGGAACCTTGGATAGAGAGGACTCTCAAGTAGGGAAGGCTTACTCTAAGTTATCAAGGACCCAGCACATCAGGTGTTACAGGTCCGGCCCATATCTTCTTACAGGATTTTTGACTGCACAGAGGGTTGGCACGTCTAATCCCCCAATTGTTCAAGGGTCAACTATAATTGAGAAAAAAGAAACTATATATATATATATATATATATATATATATATATATATATATAGCCTTAAGTGTCCCTGGAAGTCAGTTACCTCCATTCATCACATTAGTGTGCAGACCAAGAACAAACCTGATCTTCTCCCCTGCAAATCAGCGAACCTGGCATCTTCTCAACTGGAACCAGGCTGTGGTCATGGTTGAGGGTCCATCCATTTCTATGCTGTCAGCAAACGTGGACAAGCTCACTGCTATGTGATCTTGACTCCATCTCTGGCCCCTTAAATTTTAAAGACTCCATTATGCTAGGTCCTGGATAGTATGGATTGCCTATATGTTTCTTCCACTTAATTATATAATCCAAAGAAGAAGAATACATAAAAAATTCCATTGTTGAGTGTGGATTTCTGGCTGGCAGTCACATATAAAACTCTTAATATCTCTCAAAACAAAAAGATTTGAGTTATAACTAAGGGTGGGGAAAAAGTTTAGTGAAACATAATCCTTTTAACTGAGATAAGAGGTATTTGGCTAGAATTTCCCATTCTGAAGAGGACAATTAATAAACAGATATGGTGAAAATGACTCAGTTTTACTATTTGCTAACAACTTGTTCAATGGCTCAGAGGTTAAAGCATCTGCCTGCAATGCGGGAGACCTGGGTTCGATCCCTGGGTCAGGAAAATCCCCTGGAGAAAGAAATGGCAACCCACTCCAGTATTCTTGCCTGGAGAATCCCATGGACGGAGGAGCCTCATGGGCTATACAGTCCACGGGATCGCAAAGAGTCGGACACGACTGAGCGACTTCACATTCACTTTCACTTTTGTTCAATTTGTGCAACAAATATTTATCAAGAGCCCAGTTTATGCTCAGCACTTTGAAAATGATGATAGAAGGATAAGTGGTCACAGAGTTACCTTCTATACCAGACTTACCTTCTATACCAATCTAGTCAGGAAAACTGACCCTAAAATAGGTTTAATACAGAATTAAAAAATAGTTAGATAGCATAATAAAGAATAATGATTGGCTATCTCTAAAACTCTGACTGTCACTGTTGTTCTATCACCAAGTCATGTTTGACCCTTCACGACCTCATGGACTGCAGCATGCCAGGCCTCCCTGTCCCTTACCATCTCTTGGAATTTGCCTCAGTTCATGTCCGATGAATTGGTAATGCCATCCAACCATTTCATCCTCTGTCACGCTCTTCTCCTTCTGCCTTCAATCTTTCCCAGAATCAGGATCTTTTCCAATGAGTTGGCTGTTTGCAGCAGGTGGCCAAAGTATTGAAGCACTGACTACAAGCTCCAAGTGCTTTCTGTGTATTCCTCAGAACAACCCTATGAGGTACACACTTCTATTACTATTTACAAGTGAGGAAGTTGGAACAGCCTGCACAGCTTGAGAGTGGTAATGCTGACTTGAATTCAGGTTTGTTTGGCTCCATTTGTGGCTTCTTTCTCCTGTGCCCAAGTTCCTTCATCCGGAAGCAGGGCTACTGTGTAATACAGCTTCACAGCACAGTTTAAATCACAGATTACAGAGTATGAAGTTGTGCAGCATATAGCCTATGAAGCTGTATAAAGATAATAAGATGGGTATTATATTCTTTTCAGAGATAAGAAGATTGAGATTTTTTTTTTTTTTTCTGTCTTGATAAGTTTTTCTTTTTTTTTTTTTCTTTTTTTTTTTTTTCTCTAATTTTATTTTATTTTTTAAACTTTACATAATTGTATTAGTTTTGCCAAATATCAAAATGAATCCACCACAGGTATACATGTGCTCCCCATCCCGAACCCTCCTCCCTCCTCCCTCCCCATACCATCCCTCTGGGCCGTCCCAGTGCACCAGCCCCAAGCATCCAGCATCATGCATCGAACCTGGACTGGCAACTCGTTTCCTACATGATATTTTACATGTTTCATTGCCATTCTCCCAAATCTTCCCACCCTCTCCCTCTCCCACAGAGTCCATAAGACTGTTCTATACATCAGTGTCTCTTTTGCTGTCTCGTACACCGGGTTATTGTTACCATCTTTCTAAATTCCAAATATATGCGTTAGTATACTGTATTTATGTTTTTCCTTCTGGCTTACTTCACTCTGTATAATAGGCTCCAGTTTCATCCACCTAATTAGAACTGATTCAAATGTATTCTTTTTAATGGCTGAGTAATACTCCATTGTGTATATGTACCACAGCTTTCTTATCCATTCATCTGCTGATGGACATCTAGGTTGCTTCCATGTCTTGGCTATTATAAACAGTGCTGCGATGAACATTGGGGTACACGTGTCTCTTTCCCTTCTGGTTTCCTCAGTGTGTATGCCCAGCAGTGGGGTTGCTGGATCATAAGGCAGTTCTATTTCCAGTTTTTTAAGGAATCTCCACACTGTTCTCCATAGTGGCTGTACTAGTTTGCATTCCCACCAACAGTGTAAGAGGGTTCCCTTTTCTCCACACCCTCTCCAGCATTTATTATTTGTAGACTTTTGGATCGCAGCCATTCTGACTGGTGTGAAATGGTACCTCATAGTGGTTTTGATTTGCATTTCTCTGATAATGAGTGATGTTGAGCATCTTTTCATGTGTTTGTTAGCCATCTGTGTGTCTTTTTTGGAGAAATGTCTATTTAGTTCTTTGGCCCATTTTTTGATTGGGTCGTTTATTTTTCTGGAGTTGAGCTGTAGGAGTTGCTTGTATATTTTTGAGATTAGTTGTTTGTCCGTTGCTTCATTTGCTATTATTTTCTCCCATTCTGAAGGCTGTCTTTTCACCTTGCTAATAGTTTCCTTTGATGTGCAGAAGCTTTTAAGGTTAATTAGGTCCCATTTGTTTATTTTTGCTTTTATTTCCAATATTCTGGGAGGTGGGTCATAGAGGATCCTGCTGTGATGTTCTGCACCACCAAACCAGCTCTCCAACAAATACTAAAGGATATTCTCTAGACAGGAAACACAAAAACGGTGTTTAAACTCGAACCCAAAACAATAAAGTAAATGGCAACGGGAACATACTTATCAGTAATTACCTTAAACGTAAATGGGTTGAATGCCCCAACCAAAAGACAAAGACTGGCTGAATGGATACAAAAACAAGACCCCTACATATGTTGTCTACAAGAGACCCACCTCAAAACAGGGGACACATACAGACTGAAAGTGAAGGGCTGGAAAAAGATTTTCCATGCAAATAGGGACCAAAAGAAAGCAGGAGTAGCAATACTCATATCAGATAAAATAGACTTTAAAACAAAGGCTGTGAAAAGAGACAAAGAAGGTCACTACATAATGATCAAAGGATCAATCCAAGAAGAAGATATAACAATTATAAATATATATGCACCCAACACGGGAGCACCACAGTACGTAAGACAAATGCTAACAAGTATGAAAGGAGAAATTAACAATAACACAATAATAGTGGGAGACTTTAATACCCCACTTACACCTATGGATAGATCAACTAAACAGAAAATTAACAAGGAAACACAAACTTTAAACGATACAATAGACCAGTTAGACCTAATTGATATCTATAGGTCATTTCATCCCAAAACAATGAATTTCACCTTTTTCTCAAGCGCACATGGAACCTTCTCCAGGATAGATCACATGCTGGGCCATAAAGCTAGCCTTGGTAAATTCAAAAAAATAGAAATCATTCCAAGCATTTTTTCTGACCACAATGCAGTAAGATTAGATCTCAATTACAGGAGAAAAACTATTAAAAATTCCAACATATGGAGGCTGAACAACACGCTGCTGAATAACCAACAAATCACAGAAGAAATCAAAAAAGAAATCAAAATTTGCATAGAAACGAATGAAAATGAAAACACAACAACCCAAAACCTGTGGGACACGGTAAAAGCAGTCCTAAGGGGAAAGTTCATAGCAATACAGGCACACCTCAAGAAACAAGAAAAAAGTCAAATAAATAACCTAACTCTACACCTAAAGCAACTAGAAAAGGAAGAAATGAAGAACCCCAGGGTTAGTAGAAGGAAAGAAATCTTAAAAATTAGAGCAGAAATAAATGCAAAAGAAACAAAAGAGACCATAGCAAAAATCAACAAAACCAAAAGCTGGTTCTTTGAAAGGATAAATAAAATTGACAAACCATTAGCCAGACTCATCAAGAAACAAAGGGAGAAAAATCAAATCAACAAAATTAGAAACGAAAATGGAGAGATCACAACAGACAACACAGAAATACAAAGGATCAGAAGATTGAGATTTGAGGGGCCTAATGACATCTCCAAAGTCATAACTGTAGAAAGTGATTGGGCCTAGAACTGAGCCTCTTGCCTCTGAGCACAATGCCAGGATTTCTAGATGCCAGGCTGCCTCTACTTTGCTCCTCATAAACCACTTTCAGAGCACAAGGAAGGGGCATTCAGTACAGGCTAGTCTGGAAAAATGGTCTGGGCAAGTGGTGGGGTCGGTGTCATGCAGTGTTTTAAGAGCTGAGAGTACAGTGATATCCAAGACACTTGCTTTCATGAGGCTTCTATTCCAGTGCAGTATCTGCTTCCTATGTGTCCTTGCTTATGTAACTCAATCTCTCTCGGTGTTAATTCTCTCACATGTGAAATGAGGACAGTGGTGTCTGACTCAGAATTATTGAGAAGTTGAAATGAGATAATGTAGTGTGCTTTGCAGACACCAGGCCCATTGCATGTTGTCAAGAAATCTTGGTCTATTCTCCATCCACCTACCCCTATAACATGAATATGACGAGACCTGCATTTGCCACTCATTTGAATCCTTCTGAGATGGTGATTGTACTTGTTGCTCCTACACAAAGTTGATAGATTATTTCAAGTTCATTCAATCAATATGGATTAGAGCAATGAACTGCTGCTCCATGTTGCTCTACTTTGTATACATTATGACTTTATATATGGGACTGTAAAGCTCAGGACAGGTTTATCCATATGACATATTGTGTATTTTCACAGAAATGTTTTGCCAGGCACCTGTAATACACTGATATATGTGAGCAGTTTTCTGAAGTTTATTTCTCATAGATCTCTCTTAAATTGCATCGGAAGTCACATTTTATGGTTTAACTTTTGTTTTCATGACATAGCCCCAATTTACATCTTTGCTCTAGCACTCAAGACTTCTCTGCTTATAGCTCATATGTTTCTCCTGAAGTAGTTTTTCAGCCCCACATTTCATCAAAAAGCTATTTTTATTCGTTAAAAATATTTTATTGAATATAGTTGATTTAAACTGTTGTGTTTAATTTCTGTTATATAACAAAATGACTCAGTAATACATACATATGTTCATATTATTTTCCATTATGACTTACTACAGGATATTGAATATAGTTCCCTGTATTATAGTAAGACCTTGTTGTTTATCCATCCTATATGTAATAGTTTGCAAAAACAGTTTCTGTTTTATTATACCTAATTTTCTTTGTCTAATTTTGTATTTCCCTTTCCCAAAGAGGAACCTTTAATATTCTTTTCATATTATGTAAAGCAAATTATTTTTCCTATTAAGATTATTATTATTATTAATTTTAATGATGAGGAGTAAATATGAGTGTCCCTGTCTCCTCAACTAACTGAAGAGAATGACCTTAATTCAGGTAAAATGTCAGGAACTGATCCCTGTAGGGAAAAAGCATGCTACCTATTGCCTAGTATAGTTTAAAATTCTTTCAGTACTCCAAGAAAAGGGACAGATATAGGCATAGAGAAATAGACAACAAAAAGATTGTACATCTAAGCATAGTAAAGTGTAGTCAAGTATAGAATGAATAGAAAATTTTCGTTTTGGTTAGAGAAAATTTTTCTAAAGGTGGTAAAGAGTTCTTGAGTTCTTTGGAGCAACCTGTGTGTAAGCTACATGCCATAATTCCTTGAAAAAAGTGAGATTTTCTACTTCTATGACAACTTAGAAAAAGCAAAACCAAGCAAACCACCCCCGCCAACCCAATAGCCAATTATTCATCATTTGTGTATAAAATTAAGTCTTTTATGTTTGAATATTACATTTTCAAGAGAGTGTATCTTAATTTTACCATGGCCAATGCAATCAATGATCATTTAGCTATCTGGTAGTCAAACAAAAACTATTGCTGAAGGTTGTTTTTTTTTTTTTTTTTTAATAACAATACCTGGGCATTTGTATTTTTCAAAAGCTCCTAAGATAATTCTGCTTTGAATCTGTATTTTAAAATGTGACTGCAAGTTTTTCTATTAAATGGTAGTTTTAGTGATATAGAATTCTGTTATTTTTTGTTGACCAATCATGATGCAATGATATTAAGAGAATAAACCTAATCACAACAGTAAAAGATACTTACCAGTTTTCACAATCAATAGCTAGACAAAAAATAGAAGATAATTACAATTGCAAGCCATAATGGAAACAAGATTAACCTAACAATATAAACTAATTACATACAATTTAGGGGTTAAGTAGAGTGATGTGGTAGTTGGAAATATACAGATGCACATATTCTCATCAGCCCAGCCTGTCTATGTCTTTTGGTTAATGCATTTAATCCATTTAAAGTTAAGGTAATTAATATGTATGATCCTATTACCATTTACTTAATTGTTTTGGTTTTATTTTGTGTAGATCTTTTCCTTCTTTTGTGTTTCCTGCTAGAGAATTCCCTTTTCTGGGTAGAGTATTCTTGTTTGTGAATTCCTCTCTTTCATACTTTAAATATAGTGTGCCATTCACTTCTGGTATGCAGAGTTTCTGTTGAGAAATCAGCTTATAACCTTATGGGAAATCCCTCATACATTGTCAGTTTTTCCTTGTTGCTCTTAATAATTTATCTTTAATTTTTATCCATTTGATTCCTATGTGTCTTGTTGTGTTCCTGCTTGGGTTTACCCTGACTGGGACTTTGTGTTTCCTGAACTTGGTTGACTATTTCCCAAGTTAGGAAAGTTTTCAGCTATTATTTCTTCCAATTTTGGAGGGTCCTTTCTCTCTCTCCCAGAAGGTGAACTTCTGGGACCCTTTAATGCAGAATTTGGTGTGTTTAATGTCCCAGAAGTCTCAGCCTGTCTTCATTATTTTTTTTTTTTTCCATTCTTTTTCTGTATTCTGTTTTGTGGCAGTGATTTATACCTTTCTACCCTCTACATCACTTAACCATTCTTCTGCATAAGTTATTCTGCTATTGATTCATTGTAGTGTATTTTTGGAGGTTTGTAAAAAGTTAATAAACTGAATAAACTGTGTGAACCACAACAAACTGTGGGAAATTCTTTATGATATGGGAATACTAGACTGCATTACCTGCCTCCTGAGAAGCCTGTATGCAGGTCAAGAAGCAAGTTAGTACCAGACATGGAACAGTGGAATGATTAAAAATTGAGAAGGAATACATCCAGGCTGTATAGTGTCACCCTGCTTATTTAACATCTATACAGAGTACATCATGTGATATGTTGGGTTGGATGAATTACAAGCTGGAATCAAGATTGCCAGGAGAGATATAAATCACCTCAAATATGCTATGGCACCACCCTAATGGCAGAAATTGAAGAGAAACTAAAGAACCTCTTGATGAAGGTAAAAGAGGAGAGCAAAAACAGCTGGCTTAAAACTCAACATTATTAAAAAAAAAAAAAAAAACAAATATCATGGCATCTGGTCGGTGGCAAATAGAAGGGTAAAAAGTGGCAACAATGACAGATTTTATTTATTTTCTTGGGCTCCAAAATCACTGCAGACAGTGACTGCAGCTATTAAATTAAAAGATGTTTGCCCCTTGGAAGGAAAGCTATGACAAACCTAGACAGCATATTAAAAAGCGGAGACATCACTGCTGAACAACAATAAAAAAAGGATAGTCAAACCTATGGTTTTCCCTGTAGTTATGTATGGATGTGAGAATTGGACCATAAAGAAAGCAGAATGCTAAAGAATTGATTCTTTCAAATTGTGTTATTGGAGAATCCTTGAGGGTCCCTTGGAATGCAAGGAGATGAAACCGGTCAATCCTAAAGGAAATCAACCTTGAATATTCATTGGCAGGACTGATGCTGAAGCTGAAGCTCCAATGCTTTGGCCACCTGATGCAAAAAGTCACACATTAGAAAATACCCTAATGCTGGGAAAGGTTGAAGGCAAATGGAGAACACAGCAGCAGAGGCTGAGATGATTAAATAGCATCACTGACTCAATGGACATGAATCTGAGCAAACTCCAGGAGTTAGTAAAGGACAGGGGTGCATATCATGCTGTAGTCCATGGGGTCACAGAATTGGACGTGGCTTAGTGACTGAACAATAACAACAACCAGGAGAATGTTGAGAGAAATTCTTTTGGAAATCAAAAATTGCTATGACTACTTCAAATGCAGCAACTACTACAGTGCCTACCACATAAGACACACTCAGTAAATAAATATTTGAAAAATGACTATTCAAACTAATGTATTTGTCTAAGTAGATGAAGATAATAATTAGTTATGCTCTGCCCACCTGGAATTCCTTTTTTTGCCTTGGATGCTTACAGGTTTGGTACAATGGAGAGAATCAGACTTTGCAATTAACAGATCTGAATCTGAAGCTTGACTTCACAACTTACCAGCTATTGGTGGAACTTGGTGTGACCTACATCAGTTTAATTAATCTTTCTGAAATAATTTCCTCTATAAGGTTAATACCACCAAATTTTCAAGTCCTTAGGAAGATTACAGCTCTTCAAAGTGTTTTGAGTCTAGCTCATAGGAGATGCTCAATAGATGTACATTTCTTTCTTTTCCATTTTGTTTCAGAATTTTATGGAAAGTGCAAGTCAAAAAGCCTGAGTCTACCTCAGGCAAAGAAAATAATTTGGAGAAGAGGTAGTGAGGTTTTGGGTTTCCCTGGTGGCTCAGATGGTAAAGAATCTGCCTGCAGTGCAAGCGACCTGGGTTCCATCCCTGGTTTGGGAAGATACACTGGAGGAAGGCATGACAACCCACTCCAATATTCTTGCCTGGAGAATCCCCATGGACAAAGGAGCCTGGCAGTCTAGTCCATGGGGTCCCAAAGAGTCGGACATGACTGAGCAACTAAGCAGAGTGCAGTGAGGTTTTGGGGGCTTCCCTGGTGGATCAGACATTAAAGAATCGACCTGCAATGTGGGAGACCTGTGTTCCATGCCTGGGATGGGAAGATCCCCTGAAGGAGGTCATGGCCACCCACTCCAGTATTCTTGCCTGAAGAATAGAAATGAATGGAGGAGCCTGGTGGGCTATAGTCCATGGGGTTGCAAAGAGTTGGATACAACTGAGTGAGTAAGCACAGCACAGTGAGGTTTTATGACAGCTATAATATCAAGGGGTCTAACCACACAAAGACTGGAATCAGTCTCTTTGCACTAATACCCCATAAACACTCTGGATATGGAACATGACTAATGCAAATCCATTTCTACAAGACAGCAACAAATGGACTGACCTCTCTAGGAAAGATGCCAAACTGGGGTCTTTATAAATAGCTTCTTGACAAACTGAACCAGAACTACCTGCTAGTGTTGGAGGGGGTCTCCTGTGAAAGTGTGTGTCAGAAGTGGCTTGCTATGGGGACAAGGGCACAGGCAGCTGCGGTCCTGGAAGGGACTTCTTGGCCTAAGTCCTCTTGGAGGTCACCATTAACCCTACCATAGAGGCCCTAAACCCCAGAACTTGAATGTCTCAGGCCAAACAACTAACAAAAAGGGAATGCAACCCCATCCATCAGCAGATAATTGAATTGAAGTTTTACCGAGCACAGCCCTGCCAACCAGAGCAAAACACAGTTTTTCTGACCACCAGTTCCTCTCATAGCAGAAGATGTTAAGAAGAGGTGGCAAGAATATACAGAAGAACTATACAAAAAAGATCTTCATGACCAGCTAATTATGATGATGTGATCACTCAGCTAGAGCCAGACACACTGGAATGCAAAGTCAAGTGGGCCTTAAGAAGCATTACCGTGAACGAAGCTAGTGGAATTCCAGTTTAGCTATTTCAAACCCTAAAAGATTATGCTGTTCAAGTGCTACTCTCAGTAAACCAGCAAATTTGGAAAGCTCAACCGTGGCCTCAGGACTAGAAAAAGTCAGTTTTCATTCCAATCCCAAAGAATGTCAATGCCAAAGAGTATTCAAACTACCGCACAATTGCATTCATCATACACACTAGCAAAGGAATGCTCAAAATTTTCCAAGCCAGGCTTCAACAGTACGTGAACTGTGAACTTCCAGATGTTCAAGCTGAATTTAGAAAACCCAGAGGAACTGGAGGTCAAATTGCCAACAATTCATTGGATCATTGAAAAAGCAAGAGAGTTTCAGGAAAACAAAACAAAACACATCTACTTCTGCTTTATTGATTATGCCACAGCCTTTGACTGTGTGGATCACCACAAACTGTGGAAAATTCTTCAAGAGATGGGAGTACCAGACCACCTTACCTGTCTCTTGGGAAACCTTATGAGGGTCAGAAGCAACAGTTAGAACCAGGCATGGAACAACAGACTGGTTCCAAATTGGGAAAGGAGTATGTCAAGGCTGTATATTGTCACCCTGCTTATTTAAATTATATGAAGAGTACATCATGTGAAATGCCAGATTGGATGAAACACAAGCTAGAATCAGGATTGCCTGGAGAAATATCAATAACCTCAGATATGCAGATGACACCACTCTTACGGCAGAAAGTGAATAACTAAAGAGCCTCTTGATGAAAGTGAAAGAGGAGAGTGAAAAAGTTGGCTTAAAGCTCAACATTCAGAAAACTAAGATCATGGCATCCTATCCCATCAGTTCATGGTAAATAGATGGGGAAACAATGGAAACCGTGAGAAACTTTATTTTGGGGGCAGCTACAAAATCACTGAGGTTGGTGACTGCAGCCATGAAATTAAAAGATGCTTGCCTCTTTGAAGAAAAGCTATAACCAACCTAGACAGCTTTTTTAAAAGCAGAGATATTACTTGGCCAACATAGGTCTGTCTAGTCATTGCTATGGTTTTTCCAGTAGTCATGTATGGATGTGAGAATTGGACTATAATGAGAGCTGAGCACCAAAGAATTGATGCTTTTGAACTGTGGTGTTGGAGAAGACTCTTGAAAGTCCCTTGGACTGCGAGTAGAGCAAACCAGTCAATCCTAAGGAAGTCAGTCCTGAATATTCGTTGGAAGGATTGATGCTGATGCTGAAGCTCTAATACTTTGGCCACCTTCTGCAAAGTACTGACTCATTGGAAAAGACCCTGAGGCTGGGAAATACTGAAGGCAGGAGTAGAAGGGGATAAGAGAGGAGAGGATGAGATGTTTGAATGGCGTCACTGATCTGATGGACATGAGTTTGAGCAAGCTCTGGGAGTTGGTAATGGACAGGGAAGCTTGGCGTGCTGCAGTACATGGGGTCACAAAGAGTTGTACACAACTGAGTGACAAGTGAACTGGGTTCCTCTCATCAGGAAGCTTCTACAAGATTCTTAGCCTCATCCACCAGAGGGCAGACAGAGAAAGAAGAAGAGTGGCAATTCTCCAGCAACTAGCATCAGACTTGCGAATGAGTATTGAGGGTTGGTTTACTTCAGGATTGATAGCAAGTCTCCTTGCTGTCCTAGGGACTCTCGAATATTCTCCAGCACCACAATTTGTTTTATTTCATTTTTTTAACTTTACAATATTGTATCGTTTTTGCCATATATCAACATGAATTTGCCACAGGTATACACGTGTTCCCCATGCTGAACCCTCCTCCCTCCTCCCTCCCTGTACCATCCCTCTGGGTCGTCCCAGTGCACCAGCCCCAAGCATCCAGTATCATGCATCAAACCTGGACTGCCGACTCGTTTCATACATGATATTATACATGTTTCAATGCCATTCTCCCAAATGATCCCACCCTCTCCCTCTCCCACAGAGTCCAAAATACTTTTCTATACATCAGTGTCTCTTTTGCTGTCTCGTATACAGGGTTATTGTTACCATCTTTCTAAATTCCATATATATGCGTTAGTATACTGTATTGGTGTTTTTCTTTCTGGCTTACTTCACTCTGTACAGTAGGTTCCAGTTTCATCCACCTCATTAGAACTGCTTCAAATGTATTCTTTTTAATGGCTGAGTAATACTCCATTGTATATATGTACCACAGCTTTCTTATCCATTCATCTGCTGATGGACATCTAGGTTGCTTCCATGTCCTGGCTACTAGAAACAGTGCTGCGATGAACATTGGGGTACACATGTCTCTTTCAATTCTGTTTTCCTCAGTATGTATGTCCCACAGTGGTATTGCTGGGTCATAAGGCAGTTCTATTTCCAATTTTTTAAGGAATCTCCACACTGTTCTCCATAGTGGCTGTACCAGTTTGCATTCCCACCAACAGTGTAAGAGGGTTCCCTTTTCTCCACACCCTCTCCAGCATTTATTACTTGTAGACTTTTGGATCTCAGCCATTCTGACTGGTGTGAAATAGTGGTTTTGATTTGCATTTCTCTGATAATGAGTGATGTTGAGCATCTTTTCATGTGTTTGTTAGCCATCTGTATGTCTTCTTTGGAGAAATGTCTATTTAGTTCTTTGGCCCATTTTTTGATTGGGTCATTTATTTTTCTGGAATTGAGCTGCAGGAGTTGCTTGTATATTTTTGAGATTAGTTGTTTGTCCGTTGCTTCATTTGCTATTGTTTTCTCCCATTCTGAAGGCTGTCTTTTCACCTTGCTTATAGTTTCCTTTGTTGTGCAGAAGCTTTTAAGTTTTATTAGGTCTCATTTGTTTACTTTTGCTTTTATTTCCAATATTCTGGGAGGTGAGTCATAGAGGATTCTGCTGTGATGTATGTCGGAGAGTGTTTTGCCTATGTTCTCCTCTAGGAGTTTTATAGTTTCTGGTCTTATGTTTAGATCTTTAATCCGTTTTGAGTTTATTTTTGTGTATGATGTTAGAAAGTGTTCTAGTTTCATTATTTTGCAAGTGGTTGACCAGTTTTCCCAGCACCACTTGTTAAAGAGATTGTCTTTAATCCATTGTATATTCTTGCCTCCTTTGTCAAAGATAAGGTGTCCATAGGTGTGTGGATTTATCTCTGGGCTTTCTATTTTGTTCCATTGATCTATATTTCTGTCTTTGCAGCACCACAATTTGAAAGAATTAATTCTTCACCACTCACACTGAGCCTTCTTTATGGTCCAACTCTCACATCCATACATTACTCCTAGGAAAACCATAGCTTTGACTATACTTTTTTTTGATCAGCAATCATGTCTCTGTTTTTTAATATATCGTCTAGCTTTGCCTTAGCTTTCCTTCCATGGAGCAAGCGTCTCTTAATTTCATGGCTGCAGTCACTGTTTTGGAGCCCAAGGAAATAAAATCTGTCATTGTTTCCACTTTTTCCCCTTCTGTTTGCCATGAAGTGATGGGACCAGATGCCCTGATCTTCTTTTTTTTTTTTTTTAATGTTGAGTCTTAAGCCAGCTTTTTTTCTCTTTATTCTTTCACCCTTATTAAGAGGCTCCTTAGATCCCCTTTGCTTTCTGCCATTAGAGTGGTATGATCTGCAGATCTGAGGTTGTTGATATTTCTCCCAGCAATCTTGATTCCAGCTTGTGATTCAGCCCACCCAGCATTTCACATGATGCACTCTGCTTGTAAATTAAATAAGTGGGTTACAATATACAGCATTGTCGTAGTTCTTTCCTAATTTGGAACCAGTCCATTGTTTCATGTCTGGTTCTAACTTTTGCTTCTGACCCTCATAAGGTTTCCCAAGAGACAGGTAAGGTGGTCTGATATTCTCATCTTTTGAAGAATTTTCCACAGTTTGTGGTGATCCACACAGTCAAAGGCTTTAGTGTAATCAATGATGCAGAAGTAGATATATTTCTGGAACTCCCTTGCTTTCTTCATGACACAGTGAATGTTGGCAATTTGATCTCTGGTTCCTCAGCCTTTTCTAAACCCAGCTTGTACCTTTGGAAGTCCTCATTTCACATCCTGCTGAAGCACTCGAAGGATTTTGAGCTTAACCTTACTAGCATGTGGTGTGAGTGTAATTGTATGGTAGTTTGAGCATTAATTGGCATTGACTTTCTTTGGGATTGGAGTGAAAACTGACCTTTTCCAGTCCTGTGGCCACTGCTGAATTTTCCACATCTGCTGGCATATCGAAGGCAGCACTTGAACAGCATCATCTCTTAATATTTGAAATAGCTTAGCTGGAATTCCATCACCTCTACTCGCTTTGTTGTTAGTAATAATTCCTAAGGCCCACTTGACTTCACACTCCAGGATGCCTGGCTCTAGGTGAGTGACCACACCCTCATGGGTATCCCAGTCATTAAAACATTTTTTGTATAGATCTTCTGTGTATTCTTGACACCTCTTCTTAATATTTTATGCTTGTGTTAGGTTCTTACCATTTCTGTCCTTTATCATGGCCATCCTTGCATGAAATGTTCCTTTGATGTCTCCAATTTTCTTGAAAAGATCTCTAGTCTTTCCCATTTTACTGTTTTTGTTTACATTGTTTATTTAAGAAGGCCTTCTCATCGTTCTTTGCTATTCCTGGAAACTCTGCATTCAGTTGGGTATATCTTTCCCTTTCTCCCTTGCTTGTTGCTTCTCTTCTTTCCTCACCTATTCATAAATCCTTCTCAGGCAATCACTTTACCTTCTTGAATTTCTTTATCTTTGGGGTGGTTTCATTGTCTTGGTATGTCACTATAAATGAGTGTTTTTATTGACACAAGAAAATACTGACCCCACATAGAACTAATTATTCACTTCCTGAGTTCACTGTTATGCCTGGTACATATTATGTACCTAGCACATACAGAGAATGTTCTCACTGAACACTGTGGGATGAATCAATGAATGGATTCATTTACAATACCCCTGTTGAATATATTTCTCATGTCTGTGTGTGTCAGTGGCCACAGGCTGGTTCTGTGTATCCCTAGTGCCTGACACAGCACCTGGCAGAGATCAGGGACTTGCTGAATGAGGGTGTGAGTGAAAAGAGAATTGTCATCAAACCAATTTAGGCATAATTAGAAACAATCAGTCTAATCTCAGAAATGTAACCAAAGTTGGGTCTAGAATAAACAAAGTGAGGCACTAGCCTCAGGTGCAAAATTTTTTGAAAAATTTATAAATCAAGGTATATAATATTTTCATACAACATTTTAAATAATCTTGACAGGGTCCAACAGAGGATAGAGCAGGGTAAGACAATGAGGTGTGTCACCCAGGTGAAGACCCAGATTCTGCTTTTGTTTAAAATTTTGTTTTTATTGTGCATCTTGTATTTTTTTATTAGTCTTAATTTTAAAAAGATATATATTGCATGAAAGTATTACTCATCTTGTTAACCGAGACTTTGGCTCCACTTAAGTGTTACATCCAAGGCCAGGCCTCAATTACCTCCCCCTAACCCCGGTCCCAGAAAACGAACAGCAGTAAGAAAGATGCTTTCACATTATAGGGATAATGTTTTATATACATAAATACAGAAGACCTACAAAAGCTTCTTATCAGGAAGATATTTTTGTGATGTCTTTTACAGACTGTATGACTGATGTTTGAGGAGGCAATACTATTTTCGTAGTCTCAGAAATGTATCAGTTCTGACTAAGATACTCATTTTCTCAGCTCCTATCTCCCAAGGAGTGCTAACCAGAACCTGAATACAGGAGCCCCTAGCCTATCAGCCTCCAGCCTGAATCAGCTTCATGCATTTACCTTAGCATGATTTACAAATGTCATATTCAACTGAATACCAAGATTCCTGCCATTATATGAAGCAGCATGATTTTATGTACCATGGCACTGCTGCCCCCAAGATGACAGCAGCTGGAAGGTGCTATTAACTGAAAAGTACATACCAACCTCAGAGATTTTATACTGTCCCAAATAAGTGCCTCTTAGAATGGGATAGAAATATTATATTATCATAGTCCAAGTGGCTGTGAAAAAGTTTGGGGAGATTCTACACAAGGGTACAGTGCAGTGACATATGAAAATGATTGTGATATTTTGTATATTTCAACATTCAAAAATCCATGCATTAGGCTCAGTTCATTGAAAGTTGATGCCATTCCTGCAATTAGATTAATCTACCAGAAAGGTAGAGGATCCTTAGGAAGGAGACCGCTTCATTTGTGCTTTGTAGAGATTTCTCCAAAAGAGAAGATATTGCAGTATTAGTCTTCTGATTATGTTATTTTTCAAGGAGTTAAGAAGTTTTTGTTATTCATTCATTTAGTTGTGTCTGAATCTTTACCACCCCATAGACTGCAGCACAACAGGCTTCCCTGTCCTTCACTATCTCTTGGAGTTAGCTCAACCTAATGTCCATTAAATCAGTGATGCCACCCAGTCAGAGCATGATCTCTGTCATCACCTTCTCCTGCGTTCAGTCTTTCCCTGCATCAGGGTCTTTTCCAATGAGTCAGCTCTTCGTAACAGCTGGCCAAATTATTGGAGCTTCAGCTTAATATCAGTCCTTCCAATGAATATTCAGGGTTGATTTCTTTTAGATTTGACTGGTTTGATCTCCTTGCAGTCCAAGGCACTCTCAACAGTCTTCTCCAACACCGCAGTTTGAAAGCATCAATTCTTCAGCATTCATCTTTATTTATGATCCAACACTTACGTTCATACATGACTACTGTAAAAATCATAGCTTTGACTATATGCACCTTTGTTGGCAAAGTAATATCTCTGCTTTTTACTACTCTGTCTAGGGTTGTCATAACTTTTCTTTTCAAGGAGCAAGCGTCTTTTAATTTCATGCCAGTAGTCACTTTCCACAGTGACTTTAGAGAGCCCAAGAAAATAAAGTCTGTAACTGTTTCCATTGTTTCCTCATCTAATTTCTATGAGTGATTAGACTGGATGTCATGATCTTAGTTGTTTTTAAATATTGAGTTTTAAGCCAGTTATTTCACTCTCCTCCTTCACCTTCATCAAGAAGTTCTTCATCAGTCCCTCTTTGCTTTCTGCCATTAGGGTGGTGTCATCTGTGTATCAGAGTTCATTGATATTTCTCCTGGCAATCTTGACTACAGCTTATAATTCATCCAGCCTGGCATTTCACATGATGTATTCTGCATATAAATTAAATAAGCAGGGTGACAATATACAGTCTTGATGTACTCTTTTTCCAATTCTCAACCAGTCAGTTGTTCCATGTCATGTTCTAACTGTTGCTTTTTAACCTGCATTCAGGTTTCTCAGAACACAGGTATGGTGGTCTGGTATTCCTATCTCTTTTAAGAATTTTCCACAATTTTTTATGATCCACACAGTCAAAGGCTTTAGCATAGCAACTGAAGCAAGAGTAGTTGATTTTCTGGAATTCTCTTGCCTTTTCTATAATCCAACAAATGTTGGCAATTTGAACTCTGGTTCCTCTACTTTTTCTAAATTCAGTTTGAATATCTGGAGGTTCTCAGTTCATGTACTGTTGAAGCCTAGCTTGAAGGAGTTTGAGCATTACCTTGCTAGCATGCAAAATGAGTGCAATTGTGTGGTAATTTGAACACTGGCATTACTCTTCTTTGGGACTGGAGTGGAAACTGACCTTTTCCAGTCCTGTGGCCACTGCTGAGTTTTCCAAATTTGCTGGAATATTGAGTGAAGCACTTTCACAGCATCATGTTTTAGGATTTGAAATAGCTCAACTGGAATTCCATCATCTCAACTAACTTTGTTCTAGTAATACTTCCTAAGGACCACTTGACTTCACACGCCAGATATCCGGCTCTAGGTGAGTGATCACAACATTATGGTTATCTGGGCGTTTAAGATGTTTTCTTTTTTTTTTTTTTTGTATAGTTCTTCTGTGTGGTCTTGCCATCCCTTCTTAATATCTTCTGCTTCTTTTAGGTCTGCACCATTTCTGTCCTTTATTGAGCCCATCATTGCATGAAATGTTCCCTTGGTATCTCTAATTTTCTTGAAAACATCTCTAGCCTTTCCCATTCTATTGTTTTCCTCTGTTTCTTTGCATTGTTCACTTCAGAAGGCTTTCTTTTCTCTCCTTGCTATTCTCTGGAACTGTGCATTCAGATAGGTATATCTTTCCTTTTCTCCTTTGCTTTTCACTTCTCTTCTTTTCTCAGCTATTTGTAAGAAGTTTATCTATCTACAGAGTTATTTGGGGCCACAGAATAAAGAGGAAAGGAAAGATGCATTACATCTGATTTGAGACTCAAAATCTATTTTCCTTAGCAGGTGAATGTGTTACATTAAAGTTTACTTATACTTAAAATATACACAATTATGCATTTATCCAAATAAGCATTGACTTCCTATTTTCAAAAATAGTCACAAAACAGCTGTCTGCCTTCCCATCATTAACTCTTGTTTGTACATATCTACCAAGCACAGACACAAGCTAGCCTTATGTTGTAACTGCAAGCTCACCACGGATAGAACTGTGTGATTTGCTTAAAAGTCCTAAAATTCTGCCTTGTGCCAAATTTTATCAAAATTCCAAATTAAAGAGAGATTAATATGGAGGGGCATTGTTTGAAGATAGATTGTCCAGGTTTAAATCCAGCTTTGCCCCTTACTGTATCTCAATTTCTTTCTGAAGCGGGGATAGTAATAATTACTTCTTCAAGTTATTAGGAGGATTTAATGAGCTAATACTCTAAAACACCTAGAACACTGTATAGTACTTGGTGTTTGCTAGCATTTCTGATCACAGGCAGCTCCAGCACAGGATTACTACATATAGATGATCAAGTGTTTTCATTCATTCCAGGGGTATGAGCCTATGGTACTGAGCTTGCAGTGTAAGTGGATTTGTTTCTTCTCTCTTGTTTTTCCGCCTCCTTCAACAGGGATGGGTGCAGTTATCACCTTGAAGAGGGTTCCCATCCAAATTCTAATGGTGAATGAACCTGCAGGCAAATATATTCTGGAGTGAAAAAGCATTTGCCAGACTCAGCTCATCTCTTTTTTTTCTTTTTTTTTCCTATTGACCTGTGCACATGTTTGCATTATTGTCCTCGCCATACTGCGTGTGATGATCTTTTTATGGAGTCGTCTCCTTGATGGATAATCTTAGGTCTTTATCTTATTTTACCTTGTCTGCTCAGGACCTGAGCACCTGTCCTTGGTGCACTCCAGGGACTGGATGGGTCTGGTGTATTAAGCAATGACCAATGACTGACTCTATACCTGTGTCACATCCTTGTGGGGGCTCAGTTCTCAGGAATCCTCTCCCTCCTTTGTATACTCTGGTATACAAAGTATACCTCTCCTTCTTTTGTAAATTCACTGGTCAGGCTACCAGAGCAGTAGAGCAACCTTCACGGAACTTTCTGAGGAGTAAAGGAGACCAGAGACCAAATATGAAATACATACAACCCTTTAAAATCCTCTAAAGCTTACTGAATAGAATGCCAGTGTTGGAATTTGCATTTAAGGGCATTTTCCAAGGAGATTGTAAGACATTTTAGATGATCTTTGGAATATCTGAGGTAATAAAACTAATAAATCTATTTTATGAATATGGCAGCCACTCTTTATTTAGAATTTTTATATCTCAGAGATGATAGAGCTTTATTAGTTAATTCTATGGTAGAAAGAAGCCCACTTTTTAATTTATTGGAAATAAGAGATGAATAAGTAGTGGAAATGAAGTTACAGAAAATTATGATGGCCTTAGGGGGAGAAATCTCTGTTCAATTTTAAATGCATTGTGACTGTAATTACATCTTCAGGAACTTTGTATGCATGCTAAGTTGCTTCTGACTCTTGAGACTGTATGGACTGTAACCTGTCAGGCTTCTTTATCCATGGGCTTCTCTAGGCAAGAATACTGGAGTGGATTGCCTCCAGGGGATCTTCCCAACCCAGGGATCAAACCTGCATCTCCTATATTGGTAGGCACTTCTTACAAGTGCCACCTGGGAAACCCAGAAACTTTGGAGGCAGGGAAATAGATCTGAGGGAGCAAAGGTATTAGTTGTTTGTTGCTTCATAAAAAATTATGCAAAGGCTCAGTGGCTTGAAACAATGAATACTTATTACCGGTTTCTGTGAATAAGAAATTTGGAATTCACTTACTTGAGATTCTGGCTGAGAGTTTCTCAGGGAGCTGCAGTCAGCATGCTGGCAGAGGTGGCAGTCATGTGAAGGCTTGGCTGGGGCTGGAAGGTTCACTCTTAAGTTAAATTGCCCACATGGCCATTGAAAGGGGGCCTTGGCTCCTCACCATAGGGACCCCTCTGTAGGTTGAGTGTCTTCATGACACGGCAGTTAACTTGCCCTGGAGTTAGAGGTCCAAGAGAGATAGTGAACAAAGAGAATGCTTCAGTGCCTTCTATGATTCAGTTTCCAAAGGCATCCTATGCTAGTTTCCTAGAGCTGCCTTTGGAAAGAACCACAGACTGGGTGGCTTAAAACTATAGAAACCTATTCTGTCACATTTCTGGAGGTGAGAATTCCACAGTCAAGCTGTCAGCAGGGACATGCTATCTAAAAGAATCTAGGGGAGGATTCCTTTCTTGACTCTTTCTAGTTTCTTATAGCTGCCAACAACATTAGCAGTTCTTGACTTCAGTATGCACCTGAAGTCTCTTGCTGTTCAGTTGCTCAGAGTGTGTGCTGCTTCATGGGCTGTTACACGTGAGGTTTCACTGTTCTTTACCATCTCCTGGAGCTTGTTCAAACTCATGTTCATTGAGTCGGTGATGCCATCCAAACATCTCATCATCTCATCACTTTCTCCTACTTTCATTCTTTCATACCATCAGGGTATTTTATAATGAGTCAGTTCTTTGTATCAGGTCGCCAGAGTATTGGCGCTTCAGCTTCAGCATCAGCTCTTTTAATGAATATTCAGTGTTGATTTCCTTTAGGATCGACTGGTTTGTTCTCCTTGCAGTCCAAGGCACTCTCAACAGACTTCTCCAACACCACAGTTTGAAAGCATAAATTCTTCAGTGATTAACCTCATTTATGGTCCAAATCTCACAACTGTATGTTACTACTGGAAAATCCATAGCTTTGACTAGATGGACCTATGTTGGGAAACTGATGTCTCTGGTTTTTAATATTCTGTCTTGGTCTGTCATAGCTTTTCTTCCAAAGAACAAGGGTCTTTTAATTTCATGGCAGCAGTCACCATCCAGAGTGATTTTAGAGGCCACGAAAATAAAAGCTGTCACTGTTTCCACTGTTTCCCCATCCATTTGCCATGAAGTGATGGGACTGGATGGTGTGATCTTAATCTTTTGAATGTTGAGTATTAAGCCGCCTTTTTCACTTTTCTCTTTCATTTTCATCAAGAGGTTCTTCAGTTCCTCTTCTATTTATGCCATTAGGATGGTATCATCTGCCTATCTGAGGTTATTGATATTTTCTGTCAGCAATCTTGATTCCAGGTTGTGATTCATCCAGCCTGGCATTTTGCATGATGCATACTGCATATAAGTTAAATAAGCAGGGTGATAATATAGTCTTGACATGATTCGTTTCCGACTTTGAGCCATTCTGTTGTCCCATGTCTGGTTCTAATCATTGCTTCTTGACCTGTATACGGGTTTTTCAGGAGGCAGGTGAGATGGTCTGGTCTTCTCATCTCTTTAAGAATTTTCCACAGCTTGTTATGACTTACACAGTCAAAGATTTTAGCATAGTTAGTGAAGCAAGAGATTTATTTCTGGGATTTTTTTGCCTTTTGTATGATCCAATGAATGTTGGCAATTTGATCTCTGATTCCTCTGCCTTTTCTAAATCTAGCTTGTACATGTGGAAGCTCTCGGTTCACATACTGTTGGAGTCTAGCTTGTAGGATTTTGAGCATTGCCTTGCTAGCATGCAAAATCAGTGCAACTGTGCAGTAGTTTGAGAATTCTTTGGCATTGGCTTTCTTTGGGACTGGAATGAAAACTGACCTTTTCCAATCCTGTGGCCACTGCTGAGTTTTACAAATTTGCTTACATATTGAGTGCAGCACTTTAATATCATCTTTTAGGATTTGAAATAGCTCAGCTGGAATGCCATAACCTCCACTAGCCTAGTTTCTAGTGATGCTACCTAAGGCCCACTTGACTTCACACTCCAGGATGTCTGGCTCTAGGTGAGTGATCACACCATTGTGGTTATTGGGGCCATTAAGATATTTTTCTATGTAGTTCTTTCTGTGTATTCTTGCCACCTTCTTCTTAATATCTTCTGCTTATGTTATGTCCATATTGTTTCTGTCCTTTATTGAGCCCATCTTTGCATGAAATGTTCTCTTGGTAACTCTAGGTTTTTTGTTTTTTAAGAGATCTCTAATCTTTCCCATTGTATTATTTTCCTCTATTTCTTTGCATTGTTCACTTTGGTTTTTTTTTTTTTTATTTTTTATTTTAATTTTTTAATTGATCAATTTATGTATTTTACTTTACAATATTTTTTTTCTTGTTAGAATCATATATTTACTTAATTTTTTTATTTTTACTTTTTTAATTTAATTTTATTTGTAAACTTTACAATATTGTATTGGTTCTGCCATATATCGAAATGAATCCGCACAGACATACATGTGTTCCCCATCCTGAACCCTCCTCCCTCGCCAATATTATAATGGTTTTGCCATACATTAACTTGAATCCGCCATGAGTGTACATGTGTTCCCCATCCTGAACCCCCTCTACCTCCCTCCCCATCCCATCCCTCATTGTTCTCTCTGGAGGGAGGGCTTTCTTATCTCTCTTTGCTATTCTCTGGAACTATGCATTCGGATGAGTGTAATTTCCTTTTTCCCTCTGCCTTTCCCTTCTCTTTTTTTCTCAGCTATGTGTCAGGCCTTCTCAGACAACCATTTTGCCTTTTTGATTTTCTTTTTCTTGGGGATCCTTTTGATCACCACCTCCCATACAATATTATGAAACTCCGACCATAGTTCTTCAGGCACTCTATCAGATCTAATCCTTTGAATCTTCAGTTTAAGTCTGAATTTTGAAAGAAGGATCTGATCCAGTCAGCCCCCAGTCTTGTTTTTGCTGATTGTATAAGGATTGTCCATCTCTGGCTATAAATAATATAATCAGTCTGATTTCAATATTGACCATTGGTAATATTCCAGTCTCTGCCTTCATCTTAACATGACTCTCTTCTCTCTGTATGTCTGTTTTCTTATAAGACACTAGATATTGGAAGAAGGTCTATCCTAATCCATTCTGACTTCATCTTCAGTTCAGTTCAGTTCAATTCATTTGCTCAGTCGTGTCCGACTCTTTGCGACCCCATGGACTGCACCACACGAGGCCTCCCTGTCCATCACCAACTGCCGGACCTTACTCAAATTCATGTCCATTGAGTCAGTGATGCCATCCAACCATCTCATCCTCTGCCGTCCCCTTTTCCTCCTGCCTTCAATCTTTCCCAGCATTGGGGTCTATTCCAATGAGTCAGATCTTCACGTCAGGTGGCCAAAGTATTGGAGTTTCATTGTCAACATCAGTCCTTCTAATGAATATTCAAGATTGATTTCCTTTGGTATGGACTGGTTGGATCTCCTTGCAGTCCAAGGGACTCTCAAGAGTCTTCTCCAACACCACACTTCAAAAGCATCAATTCTTCGGTGCTCAGCTTTCTTTATACTCCAATTCTCACATCCATACATGACTACTGGAAAAACGATAGCCTTGACTAGATGGACCTTTGTTGACAAAGTAATGTCTCTGCTTTTTAATATGCTGTCTAGGTTGGTCATAAGTTTTCTTCCAAGGAGCAAGCGTCTTTTAATTTCATGACTGCAGTCACAATCTGCCGTGATTTTGGAGCCCCCCAAAATAAAATCTGCCACTGTTTCCTCTGTTTCCCCATCTATTTGCCATAAAATGATGGATACCATGATCTTAGTTTTCTCAGTGTTGAGTATTAAGCCAACTTTTTCACTCTTCTATTTGGCAAAACTAATACAATTATGTAAAGTTTAAAAATAAAATAAAATTTAAAAAAAAGGACTTCTTTAGTTTTTTATTTTCTGCCATAAGGGTGGTGTCATCAGCATATCTGCAGTTATTGGTATTTCTCCCTGAAGTCTTGATTCCAGGGTGTGCTTCATCCAGCCCAGTGTTTCACATGATGTACTCTGCTTAATGTACTTAATGTACTCTCGCATGATGTACTTAAATAATCAGGGTGACAATATGCAGCCTTGATGTACTCCTTTCCCTATTTGGAAACAGTCTATTGTTCCATTTTGAGTTCTGTCAGTCCTGATCTGAATAAAAATTTCTCATGAGGCAGATCAGGTGGTCTGGTATTCCCATCTCTTTAATAATTTTCCAAATTTCATTGTGATCCATGCAGTCAAAGTCTTTCGCATAGTCAATAAAGTGGGAATACATGCTTTTCTGGAATTCTCTTGCTTTTTCAATGATCTAGCAAATGTTGGCAATTTGATCTCTGGTTTGTCTCTCTTTTCTAAAACCAGCTTAAACATCTGGAATTTCACAGTTCACGTATTGTTGAAGCCTGTCTTGGAGAATTTTGAGCATTACTTTACTAGCAGATGAGATGAGTGTAATTGTGCAGTCGTTTGAGCATTCTTTGGCATTGTGTTTCTTTGGGATGGAATTAAAACTGATATTTTCCAGTCCTGTGGCCACCACTGAGTTTTCCAAATTTGCTGGCATATTGAGAGCAGCACTTTCACAGCATCATTTGTAGGGTTTGAAAGAGCTCAACTGGAATTCCATTATCTCCAATGGCTTTGTTTGTAGTGATGCTTCCTAAGGCCCAGTTGACTTTGCATTCCAGGATATCTGGCTCTGGGCGAGTGATCACACCATCATGATTATCTGGGTCATTAAGATCTTTTTTGTACAGTTCTTCTGTATATTATTGCCACTTCTTCCTAATATCTTCTGCTTCTGTTAGGTCCATACCATTTCTGTCCTTTATTGAGACCATATTTGCATGAAACTTTCCCTTGGTATCTTTAATTTTCTTGAAGAGATATATAGTCTTTCCCATTCTATTGTTTTCCTCTATTTCTTTGCACTGATCACTGAGGAAGACTTTCTTATCTCTCCCTGCTATTCTTTATAACTCTGCATTCAAATGGGTATATCTTTTCTCCTTTGTTTTTTGCTTCTCTTCATTTCTCAGCTATTTGTAAGGCCTCCTCAGATAGCCAGTTTGCTTTTTGGCATTTCTTTGTTCTTGGGGATGGTCTTGCTCCCTGTCTCATGTAAGAATTTCCATCCATAGTTATTCAGGCACTCTGTGTATCAGATCTAGTCCCTTAAATCTATGTGTCACTTGCACTGTATAATTATAAGGGATTTGATTTAGGTCATTCCTGAATTGTTAAGTGGTTTTTCAACACTTTCTTCAATTTGAGTCTGAATTTGACAATGAGGAGTTAATGATATGAGCCACAATCAGCTCCCAGTCTTGTTTTTGCTGACTGTATAGAGCTTCTCCTTCTTTGGCTGCAATGAATATAATCAATCTGATTTTGGTGTTGACCATCTGGTGATGTCCATGTGGAGAGTCTTCTCTTATATTTTTGGTAGAGGGTGTTTGCTATGACCAGTGTGTTCTCTTGGCAAAACTCTATTAGCCTTTGCCCTGCTTCATTCCATATTCCAAGGCCAAATTTGCCTGTTACTCCAGGTGTTTCTTGACTTCTTACTTTTTAATTCCAGTCCCCTATAAGGAAAAGGACATCTTTATTGAGTGTTAGTTCTAAAAGGTCTTGTAGGTCTTCATAGAACCATTCAACTACAGCTTCTTCAGCATTACTGGTTGGGGCATAGACTTGGATTACTGTGATATTGAATGGTTTGCCTTAGAAACGAACAGAGATCATTTGGTGGTTTTTGAGATTTCATCCAAGTACTGCATTTCGGACTCTTCTGTTGACCATGATGGCTACTCCATTTCTTTTGAGGGATTCCTGCCTGCAGTAGTAGATATAATGGTAATCTGAGTTAAATTCACCCATTCCAGTACATTTTAGTTCACTGATTCCTAGAATATCAACATTCACTCTTGCCATCTCCTTTCGACTCCTTTCAATTTGCCTTGATTCATGGACCTAACATTCCAGGTTCCTGTGCTATATTGCTCTGTACAGCATTGGGCCTTGCTTCTATCACCAGTCACATCCACAACTGGGTATTGTTTTTGCTTTGGCTCCTTCCTTTCATTATTTCTGGAATTATTTCTCCACTGACCTCCAGTAGCATATTGGGTACCTACCAACCTGGTGAGTTCCTCTTTCAGCATCCCATCATTTTGCCTTTTCATACTGTTCATGGGGTTCTCAAGGCAAGAATACTGAAGTGGTTGCCATTCCCTTCTCCAGTGGACCATTTTCTCTCAGACCTCTCCACCATGATCCACCGGTCTTGGGTGTCCCCACATGGCATGGCTTAGTTTCATTGAGTTAGACCAGGCTGTGGTCCATGTGATTAGATTGACTAATTTTCTGTGATTATGGTTTGGGTGTCTGCCATCTGATGCCTCTTGCAACACCTACTGTCTTACTTGGGTTTCTCTACCTTGGACATTGGGTATCTCTTCATGGATGCTCCACCAAAGCACAGCCACTGCTTCTTACCTTGGACAAGGGGTATCTCCTCCCAGCCACCCCTCCTGACCTTGAACGTGGAATAGCTCCTCTAGGCCCTCCTGCACCTGCACAGCCACCACTCCTTAGACATGGGGTTGCTCCTCTCATCTGAGTTAAATTCACCCAATTCCAGTTCATTTTAGTTCGCTGATTCCTAAAATGTTGATGTTCACTCTTGCCATCTCCTGTGGGTTTGACCACTTCCAGTTTGCCTTGATTCGTTTATCTTACATTCCAGGTTCCTATGCAACATTGTTCTTTATAGCATCGGGCCTTGCTTCCATCATATCCACATCTGGGTGTTGTTTTTGCTTTGGCTCTGTCTCTTCATTCTTTCTGGGGTTATTTCTTCACTGATTTCTAGTAGCATATTGGGCACCTACCGACCCGAGGAGTTCATCTTTCAGAGTCCTGTCTTTTTTCCTTTTCATAGTGTTCATGGGGTTCTCAAGGCAAGAATACTGAAGTGGTTGCCATACCCTTCTCCAGTAGGCCAGGTTTTTTTTTCAGAACTCTCTACCATGATCAGTCCATCTTGGGTAGTCCTAAACGGCATGGCTCATAATTCGCTGAGTTAGACAAGGCTGTCATCCATGTGATCAGATTGGTTAGTTTCTGTTATTGTGGGCTGATTCAGAGGTAAACTGGGTCTTGTTCTGATGGACGGGACCATGCTCAGTAAATCTTTAATCCAATTTTCTGTTGATGGGTGGAACTGTGTTCCCTCCCTGATATTTGCCTGGGACCAAATTGTGGTGGAAGTAATGAAGATAATAGTGACCTCCTTCAAAATATCCCATGTATGTACTGCTACATTCAATGCCTCCAACACTGCAGCAGGCCACCACCAACTCATGCCTCCACTGGAGACTCCTGGACACTCACAGACAAGACTGAGTCAGTCTCTTGTGGGGTCATTGCTCCTTCCTACTGGGTCCTGGTGCATAGGTTTCAGTTTGTGCCTTCCAAGATTCTATTTCCCAGTCCTGTGTAAGTTCTGGCAGCTCTATGGTGCGGTTAATGGAAACTTCCTCCAAGAGGGCTTATGCCACACCAATGTCTGCTGCACCCAGAGCTCCTGTCCTTGTGGCAGCCTACTGCTGACCCATATCTCCACAGGAGATGCTCAAACACAGTTCCGTCTCAGTCTCTGTGGGGTCCCTGGGTCCTGGTGTGCACAAGGTTTGTTTGAGCCCTCTGTCTCTGGCAGGAATGGAGTTTGATTTTAAAAGTGAATTTGCCCCTCCTACCATCTTGCTGGGGTTTCTCCTTTGCCCTTGGAGGTGGGGTGTCTCTTCACAGATGCTTCAGCACCTACCATCTTACTGGGGTTTCTCTGACCTTGGACTTGGGGTATCTCCTCACAGCCAATCCAGCAAAGTGCGATGACTGCTCCTGACCTTGGATGTGGGGTATCTCTTCACGGCTGTTCCCACAAAGCACAGCTGCCACTACTGATTTTGGACATGGGATTATATCTGCAAAGATTTTATGTGCAAATAAGGTCACATTTTGAGGTTCTGGGTGGACACAAATTTTCTATTGTAAAGAGGAGTATTTATTCAACCCAGTATCAACCCATCATCACTACTGTTTTATTCCCTTTGTTAGAAGCAAGTCTTCACAGCTGAATTCTACCAAAAATTTAGAGAAGAGCTAACACCTATCCTGCTCAAACTCTTCCAGAAAATTGCAGAGGAAGGTAAACTTCCAAACTCATTCTATGAGGCCACCATCACCCTAATACCAAAACGTGACAAAGATCCCACAAAAAAAGAAAACTACAGGCCAATATCACTGATGAATATAGATGCAAAAATCCTAAACAAAATTCTAGCAATCAGAATCCAACAACACATTAAAAAGATCATACACCATGACCAAGTGGGCTTTATCCCAGGGATGCAAGGATTCTTCAATATCCGCAAATCAATCAATGTAATACACCACATTAACAAATTGAAAAACAAAAACCATATAATCATATCAATAGATGCAGAGAAAGCCTTTGACAAAATTCAACACCCATTTATGATAAAAACTCTCCAGAAAGCAGGAATAGAAGGAACATACCTCAACATAATAAAAGCTATATATGACAAACCCACAGCAAACATTATCCTCAATGGTGAAAAATTGAAAGCATTTCCTCTAAAGTCAGGAACAAGACAAGGGTGCCCACTTTCACCATTACTATTCAACATAGTTTTGGAAGTTTTGGCCACAGCAATCAGAGCAGAAAAAGAAATAAAATGAATCCAAATTGGAAAAGAAGAAGTAAAACTCTCACTATTTGCAGATGACATGATCCTCTACATAGAAAACCCTAAAGACTCCACCAGAAAATTACTAGAACGAATTAATGATTACAGTAAAGTTGCAGGATATAAAATCAACACACAGAAATCCCTTGCATTACTATACACTAATAATGAGAAAACAGAAAGAGAAATTAAGGAAACAATTCCATTCACCATTGCAACGAAAAGAATAAAATACTTAGGAATATATCTACCTAAAGAAACTAAAGACCTATATATAGAAAACTATAAAACACTGGTGAAAGAAATCAAAGAGGACACTAATAGATGGAGAAATATACCATGTTCATGGATTGGAAGAATCAATATAGTGAAAATGAGTAAACTACCCAAAGCAATTTATAGATTCAATGCAATCCCTATCAAGCTACCAACAGTATTCTTCACAGAGCTAGAACAAATAATTTCACAATTTGTATGGAAATACAAAAAACCTCGAATAGCCAAAGCGATCTTGAGAAAGAAAAATGGAACTGGAGGAATCAACCTACATGACTTCAGGCTCTACTACAAAGCCACAATTATCAAGACAGCATGGTACTGGCACAAAGACAGAAATATAGATCAATGGAACAAAATAGAAAGCCCAGAGATAAATCCACGCACATATGGACACCTTATCTTTGACGAAGGAGGCAAGAATATACAATGGATTAAAGACAATCTCTTTAACAAGTGGTGCTGGGAAAACTGGTCAACCACTTGTAAAAGAATGAAACTAGAACACTTTCTAACACCATATACAAAAATAAACTCAAAATGGATTAAAGATCTCAACGTAAGACCAGAAACTATAAAACTCCTAGAGGAGAACATAGGCAAAACACTCTCTGACATACATCACAGCAGGATCCTCTATGACCCACGTCCCAGAATACTGGAAATAAAAGCAAAAATAAACAAATGGGACCTAATTAAACTTAAAAGCTTCTGCACATCAAAGGAAACTATTAGCAAGGTGAAAAGACAGTCTTCAGAATGGGAGAAAATAATAGCAAATGAAGCAACCTACAAACAACTAATCTCAAAAATATACAAGCAACTCCTACAGCTCAACTCCAGAAAAATAAATGACCCAATCAAAAAATGGGCCAAAGAACTAAATAGACATTTCTCCAAAGAAGACATACAGATGGCTAACAAACACATGAAAAGATGCTCAACATCACTCATTATCAGAGAAATGCAAATCAAAACCACTATGAGATACCATTTCATACCAGTCAGAATGGCTGCGATCCAAAAGTCTACAAATAATAAATGCTGGAGAGGGTGTGGAGAAAAGGGAACCCTCTTACACTGTTGGTGGGAATGCAAACTAGTACAGCCACTATGGAGAACAGTGTGGAGATTCCTTAAAAAACTGGAAATAGAACTGCCTTATGATCCAGCAATCCCACTGCTGGGCATACACACCGAGGAAACCAGAAGGGAAAGAGACACGTGTACCCCATTGTTCATCACAGCACTGTTTATAATAGCCAGGACATGGAAGCAACCTAGATGTCCATCAGCAGATGAATGGATAAGAAAGCTGTGGTACATATACACAATGGAGTATTACTCAGCCATTACAAAGAATACATTTGAATCAGTTCTAATGAGGTGGATGAAACTGGAGCCTATTATACAGAGTGAAGTAAGCCAGAAGGAAAAACACCAATACAGTATACTAACGCATATATTTGGAATTTAGAAAGATGGTAACGATAACCCTGTATACGAGACAGCAAAAGAGACACTGATGTATAGAACAGGCTTATGGACTCTGTGGGAGAGGGAGAGGGTGGGAAGATTTGGGAGAATGGTATTGAAACATGTGAAATGTCATGTATGAAACGAGATGCCAGTCCAGGTTCAATGCACGATGCTGGATGCTTGGGGCTGGTGCACTGGGACGACCAAGAGGGATGGTATGGGGAGGGAGGAGGGAGGAGGGTTTAAAAAAAAAAAAAAAGAAAGAAAGAAAAAGTAAAATAGAAGTGAGGAGCAATTGCATTCTTCTTGGGCTGATCTGGGTTATAGAATGGAGACTACACCCCCTGAAGCCACAGAAGTTAAGAAATTCAGATAATAAAAAAATAAAAATAAAAAAATAAAAAAAGAAGCAAGTCTTTAATCAGCTCACACTCAAGAACAGAGAAATTAGACTATGCCTTTTAAAGAAAGAAGTATCTGAAAAACGGTGGGTATATTTTTAAAATACCACAAGGACAAAGTCGTGCTTATGTACCAGATATCCTTTATACTGGGCTTTTCTAGTCTCATATGCAATAATGTGGCCCAGTATAAAGAGAATGCTTTCTGAAGTTCCATCTTATTTAAGAAAAATTGATATTTGAAAATGACCATTCAAAGTGAATTTTTTTAATGGAGAACACATTTGCTTTTGAAAAATGAATGAAAAGATATTTTGGATTTTATAATGAAAAATAATTAGAATACATGTATTTTACTTAAATTGAAAAAGAAAATAAGTGAAAATATAGCTATATTAATTTTTAAAGAATGATCTGGTATTGTTTCTCACTTTGTTTTAATTTTTCCAACAAAACCATGCAATTTTCACAACAGATCCTTCAGTTTTAGATTGACTTTCTCAGCAAAGTCATAAAAATATTGTTTTTGAAAAATTCAAGGATTTTGTCATTATTCCCTGATTTATTTGTTATTAATCACATTCTCTTCTATAATGGCAAGGCTATCATTATGCTTGAGCATTTCTTCTTCTTTGAATAATGCCTACTTATGTTTCTGTCAAATCATCATTCAATAATAATACTTCATGTGTTTCTAGCCGTTCTTCAACAGTGCTTATTTATTTATTTATTTTTAACTTCGTGAAATATTTCATTTGAGGCAAATTTTTAAAATTTACTTTATAATCGTTTACAAAGTATATTTGTAAACTTTCTTGGAGTCAATGAGGTATTTATAATGACAATGATTTAGGCTATAATTTAGAGACTGATTTTGAATGGGTATTGTAGTTTGTAAGTGGTCAATTTGGTAATAGATATGTTCATATAATTGTGACAGTATTTATCTCTCAGTTCAGTTCAGTCACTCAGTCGTGTCTGATTCTTTGTGACCCCATGAACCACAGCACGCCAGGCCTCCCTGTCCATCACCAACTGCTGGAGTCTACCCAAACCCATGTCCATTGAGTCAGTGATGCCATCCAACCATCTTATCCTTCTCCTCCTGCCTTCAATCTTTCCCAGCATCAAGGTCTTTTCAAATGAGTCAGATCTTCACATCAGGTGGCCAAAGTATTGGAGTTTCAGCTTCAACATCAGTCCTTCCAGTGAACACTCAGGACTGATTTCCTTTAGGATGGATTGGTTGGATCTCCTTGCAGCCCAAGGGACTCTCAAGAGTCTTCTCCAACATCACAGTTCAAAAGCATCAAATCTTTGACACTCAGCTTTCTTTATACTCCAACTCTCACATCCATACATGACTACTGGAAAAACCATAGCCTTGGCTAGATGGACCTTTGTTGGCAAAGGAATCTCTATGCTTTTTAATATGCTGTCTAGGTTCGTCATAAGTTTTCTTCCAAGGAGCAAGCGTCTTTTAATTTCATGACTGCAGTCACCATCTGCAGTGATTTTGGAGCCCCCCCCCCCCCCCCGGAAAAAAAAAAAAATAATAAAGTCTCTCACTGTTTCCACTGTTTCCCCATCTATTTACCATGAAATGATGGGACTGGATGCCATGATCTTAGTTTTCTGAATGTTGAGCTTTAAGTCAACTTTTTCACTCTCCTCTTTCACTTTCATCAAGAGGCTCTTTAGTTCTTCTTCACTTTCTGCCATAAGGGTGGTGTCATCTGCATATCTGAGGTTATTGATACTCCTCCAGGCAATCTTTATTCCAGCTTGTGCTTCCTCCAGCCCAGCATTTCTCATGATGTACTCTGCGTATAAGTCTCTCTCTAAGACCTTTTAAATAGATCCTTCAGTCACAAAAACCCAAACAACAAAGACTCTCTGAGCTTTTTACCCTCTTTCTACAACTCCATTCCTCATCACACTAAATATATCATTAAGATCTTTCAGTCTCCTTTAAAGCAATACTGTGAAAAACAAACAATAAACAAACAAACAAACAAAATTAGAATTACTTTGGTATAATATTGTAAGAAAAGGATAGTGTATATAACCAGAGACTGTTAGTAGGGTTTCATTACCTCAGAAATTTATTTACTGAAGATGGACCTATATCATTTCAGATAACCAGAAGGTAGTACAATGCCTTGGGTCTAAAAGATTCTTCCTGTGGGAGAAAAAGTCAACCAGCATCAGAGGATTCTAGTTTACCCTTCCCTGTAGTAGAGGTCTGAAACTGTTTTTTGAAAGTTCCTTTCAGGCAAAGTCTTGGTCTAATGTTCAAGGCAATAAAAGTGACAAAACAAATGAAAATGTGTCTTATCTTACAAATGCAATGATTTATTCAAAGGCAATGCGTTTAGATGGCTGTCAATTAGAGAAGTTTTTTTGAGCCAGATGTTAGCCAGACATCATAAGTCACCACCACCCTAAAGACAATGGCTCTTTTCCAAAGCAGCCCACTCAAGTCTCCACCTGCCAACTTGGAATGTGCTAGGTGCATGGAGTTCCCTTCAAGGAAGAGACTGTATCTGCTCTTGCAGATATTCCCATGGTTACTTTCTTCTGTAGCTGTTTTTATACTTTCACTATTGCTTAACTCTGGGTAAATTTGTCTGCACACTTTATGTCTCCATCAATTCCATCTTTCTTGCATACACAATATATTCAGCAGTGAATGCAATAATAGTACTTATTCACAAGTAACTTAACAAAGCTCTGTTATAAGCATCCTTCTTGCTCAGCCTCTGGAAATAGTGCATTTGCAGTTCTTACTCTGCTCATTTGTCTGCAACAGAAATACGTTTTTGCTTCTGTTTTATAGCTTTGTTTGTAAAAACTGAAAGCCTATCTTCAGGTAGATAGCCAGGTTTTATGATTCCAGACAGAATGCTTAAACTTTAATGACTTATTGATTTATTGATGTAACTTTTTCTTCTTCTTTTTTAAGTTATGAAAGTATGATAGCACATATACAGGAGACTTAAAAAATACAGAACAGGGTTACATATGGTTCACATAATAGGGTGAACACAACAGTAGGATACAAATTCTATCCAAAATTCCATAGACTATGAATTAGGAGACACTAGAACATATCCAGGGACATAAAACAAGGTACAAAAATTTATGGTCTAAAGGTACTGAAATCATAGAAAGTCTGTTCTATCATTACCGTGGAATTATTTTAGAAATCAATATCAAAAGATATCTGAAGATAACCCACATTTTTCAAATGCAATGTGACGCTTACCAAGAGAGATCTTTGACTCAGCCATTGACAGTCTCAGTAAAGTTAGAGGCATGAAAAAACATGGCAAGTGATTGCAGAGAAGAAAGCATTTAATTGAGAAATTAATATCAAAGATACTTTAAAACTCCCATGTATTTGGAAGTTAAATGTTCACTGTTAAATGAAGTTAAAATCAAAAGAAGTAAAATTAGAAAATATTTGTAACATAATAAAAATAAAAGAGAATTTACCAGAATTTGAGGCATAAAGTCAAAGCTGGTGAATGCAAGTAAATACAATATGGAACCTTCATAAGATATGAAAACAAACAATAGACACTAGCATAAAATTTTTTGAAATTTGATCAAAATCTGTATTTTAGTTCTGTATCTCATGTTAATTTACTGTTTTGTTTTTTACAACATAGCATTTCTTTATAGTCTCAGAATTTGATTAGAATTTCCAAGTCTCATTCAATTTTTTAAAATCACTAAAATAATAACATTTTTTTATTTTTAGCAGTAATACTGGAATCTAAAATACATAGAACCATATCAAAGTTTTGAGTGAATATAAAAAAATGATCATATAGTCCAATTGTTTTTAAACATAACTGCTTATTAGAAACACATCTGGAGCTTTGGTGAAAAGAACCACTACTTGGGCATTTGTATTTTTCAAACAAAAATCTGATTCTTAAAAAGTGATTACAAGTTTTTCTATTAAATGGTACTTTTACTGATTGACAATTCTATTTTCTGTTGAACAGTCATGATACAATGATATTCAGTTCAGTTCAGTTCAGTCGCTCAGCCGTGTCCAACTCTTTGCGACCCCATGAATCGCAGCACGCCAGGCCTCCCTGTCCATCACCAACTCCCGGAGTTCACTCAGACTCACATCCATTGAGTCAGTGATGCCATCTCATCCTCTGTCGTCCCCTTCTCCTCCTGTCCCCAATCCCTCTCAGCATCAGAGTCTTTTCCAATGAGTCAACTCTTCGCATGAGGTGGCCAAAGTACTGAAGTTTCAACTTTAGCATCATTCCTTCCAAAGAAATTCCAGGGGTGATCTCCTTCAGAATGGACTGGTTGGATCTCCTTGCAGTCCAAGGGACTCCCAAGAGTCTTCTCCAACACCACAGTTCAAAAGCATCAATTCTTCGGTACTCAGCTTTCTTCACAGTCCAACTCTCACATCCATACATGACCACTGGAAAAACCATAGACTTGACTAGACGGATGTACAATGATATTAAGAGTTGCATAATCACAGTAGTAAAGTGAGAGTCGTTCAGTTATGTCCGACTCTTTGAAACCCTATGGACTCCAGGCCAGAATACTGCAGTTGGTAGCCTTTCCCTTCTCCAAGGGATTTTCCCAACCCAGGGATTGAACCCAGGTATCCCACATTGCAGGCGGATTCTTTACCAGCTGAGCCACCATGGAAACTGGTAAAGAGCCTGCCTGCAGTAAGGAAGACTTGAGTTCGATCTCTGGGTTGGGAACATCCCCTGGAGAAGGAAATGGCAACCCAATTCAGTATTCTTGCCTGGAGATCCAAAATTTGGAAGAACCTGGTGGACTACAGTCCATAGGGTCACGAAGAATCAGATAAGACTGAGTGACTTCATTTTTTAAATTGCAGTAGTAAAAGACATTTATTTGTGTTCATGATCAATAGCCAGACAAAAGATAAAAGATAATTATAATTGCAAGCTATAATGAAAACATGATTAGCCTAATAATATAAAATTATGACATACAACTTGAGGGGTTAAGTAGAGTGATGTTTTAAGTGGAAGTACATACATGCACACATTCTCATCAATTAAGCCAGTCTATGTCTTTTGGTTGGTGCATTCAATCTATTTACATTTAAAGTAATTATTGATATGTATGATCATATTACCATTTTCTTAATTGTTTTGGGTTTATTTTGGGTAGGTCTTTGCCTTCTCTTGTGTTTCCTGCTGGAGAAGTTCCTTTAGCTTTTGTTGTAAAGCTGTTTTGATGGTGCTGAATTCTCTTAACTTTTGCTTGTCCAGAAATATTTTGATTTCTTCATCAAATCTGAAGGAGAGTCTTGCTCAGTGAATATTCTTGGTTGTGGGCTCTTGCCTTTTCTGCCCTTTCATCATTTAAAATATGTCATGCAGTTCCCTTCTGGCTTGTAACGTTTCTGTTGAGAAAACAGCTTATAACCTTATGGGAGTTCTCTTGTATATTATTTGTCATTTTTCCCTTGTTGCTTTTAATATTTTATCTTTGTCTTTAATTTTCATCAGTTTGATTACTATTTGTCTCAGTGTATTTCTCCTTGGTTTTATCTTACCTGAGACTCTGTGATTCCTGAACTTGGTTGACTATTTCCTTTCCCATGTTAGGGAAGTTTTCAGCTATTATCTCTTCAAACATTTTCTCAGGTCTTTTCTCTCTTCTCCTTCTGGGATCCCTACAAAGTGGATTTGGTGTGTTTAGTGTCCAAGAAGTCTCTTAGAGTTGTTTTCCTTTTCTTTTTTTTCCCATTCTTTTTTCTATATTCTGTTTGTGGTACTAATTTCCACCATTCTGTCTTCCAGCTCACTTATCGGCTCTTCTGTTTCAGTTATTCTGACATTGATCCCTTCTAGTGCATTGTTTGTCTCTGTTTGTTTGTTCTTTAGTTCTTCTAGGTCTTTGGGAAACATTTCTTGATCTTCTTCATTCTGTTTCCAAGATCCTGAATCCTTCGCTGTTATTGTTCTGAATTGTTTTCCTTCTCCATTTAGTTGTTTTCTGTGGTTTTATCTTGTCCCTTCATCTGGGATATAATTTCTGCTTTTTCATTCTGATTAACTTTCTGTAATTCAATTTTGGTTCTAGCTACTGTGGGATTATGGTTCTTCTTGCTTCTTCTGTCCATCCTCTAATGGATGACTCTAAGAGGCTTGTGTAAGCTTCCTGATTGGAGGGTTTGGTGTGGGAAAAACTGGGTCTTGCTCTGGTGGGCAGGGCCATGCTCAGTAAATTTTAATCCAATTGTCTGCTTATGGGTGGGGTGGCACTCCCTACCTGTCAGTTGTTTGGCCTGAGGTGACCCAGATCTGGAATATATAAGCTCTGTGGAGGGCTAATGGTGATCCTCAAGAGGACTTAAGCTAAAGTTTAGCTTCCAGGACTGCTTCTGCCATTGCCCCTGTCCCCATGGCAACACACTGCCAACCTACACCTCCACAGGAGAACCTCCAATACTAGAAGGTATGTCTGGTTCAGTCTCCTGTGGAGTCACTGCTCCTTTTCCTGGGTCTTTGTGCATACAAGATTTTGTTTGTGCCCTCCAAGAGTGGAGTCTGTTTCACCCAGTCTTGTGGAAATCTTGTAATCAAATCCTGCTGGCTTTCAAAGTCAGAATACCTGGGGATTCCCAGACCCTTTACCTGATCCCCAGGCTAGGAAGCTTAATATGAAGCTGAGAACCATGACAACAGTGTAAGAACTTCTTTGATATTATTATTATCCAGTTTGTGGGTCATCTACAGAGCAGTTACTGAATTTGATTTTATTGTGTTTACACCCTTCCTACTATCTTATCGCAGCTTCCTCTTTGTCTTTAGATATGGAGTATCTTTTTTGGTGGGTTACAGCATCCTCCTCTGGATGGTTGGTCAAGAGCTAAATGCGATTTTGGTGGTCCTGCAAGAGGAGATGAGAGCACATCCTTCTCCACCATCTTGAACTAGAAGCCTATTGATCCAAATTTTATTAAAAGGACAATTATTTAATATGTATGAAAAATAAGTTATTAGTTTTATATATATATATATGAATATTATATAATATTATAATACATATACAATTTCTCTGTGTAAGTTTATATGTAAGAGAGACTTTTGCACCAATGCATGTTTGATGCACTACACTTTACAGGGAAATGTTTCCAATGGGGTAAATCTAATAACTACAAACCCTTTAAACTTACACAAAATACAGATCATAGTAAATGTCAACTCTAACATTGCACACATTCTGAGAGTAAGTGCAGAGTTATCTGACTTTGCAGTGCTCAATCACAGTTGTGTCTAATGGATACATGAGATATTTTGGTATTTTTGCAGCTGCTGATCATGACATCCAGGTCTTTAAATTTCTAGGTTTTGTTTCTAATGGCATCAAGGTTTACAAAACCAGAATCAGTTGTCCAGAATTAGTATATCCTATTGATCCTTGTCCTATTCTAATAACATTCTTTGTTTTTAATTCTATTTTCTTTTAAAATAAAATATATTATATACAGAGAATAGGTTATAAAGTAGACCCTATCAGCTGCCCATTTTAAATCTGTCCTCATTTCTACCTTCATTGGCAGAGTACTTATTTTGTTAAGGTGGTTTCTCTCAGTAAATACGACTACTCAATGGGCAAAGCCCAAGATCATCATTGTAATCTCATACCACTTATAAGTGACCAACTTAGAGGTGGATGTGCGACCTTGTTCAAGCTAAAGAGTTGAGAAATTCATGGAAGGCACTCACAGGAAATGTTCTCTTGCTCTTAAAAAGAGATATAAGGGGGAGACGATACTATTTCTTTCTCTAGTCATTGACATTCCTGAGTATGTTGCCTGGAAGTGCTGATGAAGCAAAACCCACAAAGGAAGACACAGCCACAGAGAAGTGAGGTCAGAGCCCTGATGCACCCTGCCTTGAGCCTTCCCCACATATAGATGGCTTGCAATGTGAGATAATAAATCTCCTTAAATTTAAGTTGACCAGGTACAGGTTTTCTGCCAATGTAGCCAAAAGGATAAACCAATGCATGTTGTGTCTGCTTGGAGGAGCTTCTTTCCATGTTTACATGGACAGGTCCCTAGTCCTACAAGCCAAGGTGCCTAGTCTTCACAGTGGAATGAACTATTGCCTCACCCAATTTCTCTTGAAACGTTTTGTGCAAATATCCTGCTATTTTTCCTATTTACTGGTACATCTTTATGAATTTGCCTGCTTATGGTTTCAGACAAATTCACATTACAAGTTTTCTTACAGAAGAGTCAGGTCTGTTCCAGAAATAGTACTAGGATCATGACTCAGTAAAATATTTACCAGCAAAGAAGATGAAATCCTATGCACACATCAGAAAATATGCTGTGAGAATTAGAGGTAATACAGTAGAATGGATATGTGTGAATGTTATGAAACCAGCAAAAGAGACTATAAAATCTAACTCTCAGTGCATACACACAGTTAAAGTCACATATGATGGCAAATATAAGTGACACAAGAACTGAAGATTCAATGTTGGGGTAAGAGGGTATAAATACTAAAATCAGATTGATTATATTATTTGCAGCCAAAGATGGGCAAGCTCTGTACAATAAGTAAAAACAAGAACTGGAGCTGACTGTAGCTCATATCATGAACTATTTAGCAAAATATTGGCTCAACTTGAAGAAAGTAGGGAAAACCACTAGACTATTCAGGTATGACCTAAATAAAATCCCTTATGATTATACATGGAAGTGGTGAATAGATTTCAAGGGATAAGATCTGGAAGACAGAGTGCCTGAAGAACTATGGATGGAAGTTCATAACATTATACAGGAGCTGGTGACCAAAACCCTACCCAAGAAAAAGAATTGGAAGAAGAAAAAGTGGTTGTCTGAGGAGAACTTACAAATAGCTGACAAAAGAAAAGATGCTAAAGGCAAAGGGGACAAGGAAAGATATACCCAACTGAATGCAGAGTTCCAGAGTATATCAGGGAGAGATAAGAAAGCCTTCTTAAGTATGCAATGCATAAACAGAGGAAAGTAATAGAATGTGAAAGACTAGAGAGCTCTTCAGTGTGTCTGCCCTCTGATGCCCTCTTGCAACACCTACCATCTTACTTGGGTTTCTCTTACCTTGGGCATTGGGTATCTCTTCACAGCTGTTCCAGCAAAGCTCAGCCACTGCTCCTTACCTTGGACGAGGGGTATCTCATCACCGCCGCCCTTCCTGACCTTCAATGTGGGATAGCTCCTGTAGGCCCTCCTGCGCCCATGCAGCTACCACTCCGTGATGTGGGGTTGCTCTTCCTGGTCACCGCCCCTGACCTCGGACGCGGGGTAGCTCCTCTTGGCCACCGCCCCTGACCTCAGACGTGGGGTAGCTCCTCTTGGCCACCGCCCCTGACCTCAGACGTGGGGTAGCTCCTCTTGGCCACCGCCCCTGACCTCAGACGTGGGGTAGCTCCTCTTGGCCACCGCCCCTGACCTCAGGGTGGGGTAGCTCCTCCCGGCCGCTGCTCCTGACCTCGGACTTTGGTAGCTCCTCTCGGCCATTCCTGCGTCATCACTGGCACTCTTGGCCACTGCCCCTGACCTCGGACGTGGGGTAACTACTCTTGGCCGCCGTTCTTCGGACATGGGGTCCTCCCGGATTCTGCCCCTCCTCTCGGCCGCACGTAGTGTGCCGGTCAAGAAAACTAGTCAATCTAATCACACTAGGACCACAGCCTTGTCTAACTCAATGAAACCGAGCCATGCCCATGGGGCAACCCAAGATGGGCAGGTCATGATGCAGAGATTTGACAGAATGTGGTCCACTGGAGAAGGGAATGACAAACCACTTCAGATTTCTTGCCTTAAGAACCCAATGAAGAGTATGAAAAGGCAAAAATGATAGGATACTGAAAGAGGAACTCCCCAGGTCAGTAGGTGCCCAATATGCTACTGGAGAAATAACTTCAGGAAGAATGAAGGGATGGAGCCAAAGCAAAAACAATACTCAGCTGTGGATGTGACTGGTGATAGAAGCAAGATCTGATGCTGTAAAGAGCAATATTGCATAGGAACCTGGAATGTCAGGTCCATGAATCAAGAAAAATTGGAAGTGGTCAAACAAGGGATGGCAAGAGTGAATGTCGACATTCTAGGAATCAGCAAATGCAAATGGACTGGAATGGGTGAATTTAACTCAGATGACCATTATATCTACTACTGTGGGCAGGAATCCCTCAGAAGAAATTGAGTAGCCATTATGGTCAACAAAAGAGTCTGAAATGCAGTACTTGGATGCAATCTCAAAAACGACAGAATGATTTCTTTTCGTTTCCAAGGCAAACCATTCAATATCACAGTAATCCAAGTCTATGCCCCAACGAGTAATGCTGAAGACGCTGAAGTTGAACGGTTCTATGAAGACTTACAAGACCTTATAGAACTAACACCCAAAAAAGGTGTCTTTTTCATTATAGAGGACTGGAAAGAGAAAGTAGGATGTCAAGAAACACCTGGAGTAGCAGGAAAATTTGGCCTTGGAATATGGAGTGAAGCAGGGCAAAGACTAGTAAAGTTTTGCCAAGACAATGCACTGGTCATAACAAACACCCTCTTCCAACAACAGAAGAGAAGACTCTCCACATGGACATCACCAGATGGTCAACACCGAAATCAGATTGATTATATTCTTTGCAGCCAAAGATGGAGAAGCTCTATACAGTTAGCAAAAACAGGACCAGGAGCTGACTGTGGCTCAGATCATGAACTCTTTATTGCCAAATTCAAACTTAAAATGAAGAAAGCAGGGAAAACCACTAGACCATTCAGGTATGACCTAAATCAAATCCCTTATGATTATACAGTGGAAGTGAGAAATAGATTTAAGGGCCTAGATCTGATAGATAAGAGTGCCTGATGAACTACGGAATGAGGTTTGTGACATTGTACAGGAGACAGGGGTCAAGACCATCCCCATGGAAAAGAAATGCAAACAAGCAAAATGGCTGTCTGGGGAGGCCTTACAAATAGCTGTGAAAAGAAGAGACGTGAAAAGCAAAGGAGGAAAGGAAAGATATAAGGATCTGAATGCAAAGTTCCAAAGTATAGCAAGGAGAGATAAGAAAGCCTTCCTCAGTGATCAATGCAAAGAAATAGAGGAAAACCACAGAATGGGAAAGACTAGAGATCTCTTCAAGGAAATTAGAGATACCAAGGGAACATTTCATGCAAAGATGGGATCGATAAAGGACAGAAATGGTATGGACCTAACAGAAGAAGAAGATATTAAAAAGAGGTGGCAAGAATACACAGAAGAACTGTACAAAAAAGATCTTCACGACCCAGATAATCACGATGGTGTAATCACTCATCTAAAGACAGGCATCCTGGAATATGAAGTCAAGTGGGCCTTAGAAAGCATCACTATGAACAAAACTAGTGGAGGTGATGGAATTCCAGTTGAGCTATTTCAAATCCTGAAAGATGATGGTGTGAAAGTGCTGCACTCAATATGCCAGAAAATTTGGAAAACTCAGCAGTGGCCACAGGACTGGAACAGGTCAGTTTTCATTCCAATCCCAAAGAAAGGCAATGCCAAAGAATGCTCAAACTACCACACAATTGCACTCACCTTACATGCTAGAAAACTAATGCTCAAAATTCTGCAAGCTAGGCTTCAGCAATACATGAACCGTGAACTTCCTGATATTCAAGCTGGTTTTAGAAAAGGCAGAGGAACCAGAGATCAAATTGCCAACATCCTCTGGATCATCAAAAAAGCAAGAGAGTTCCAGAAAAACATCTATTTCTGCTTTATTGACTATGCCAAAGCCTTTGACTGTGTGGATCACAATAAACTGTGGAAAATTCTGAAAGAGATGGGAATACCAGACCACCTGATCTGCCTCTTGAGAAATCTGTATGCAGGTCAGGAAGCAACAGTTAGAACTGGACATGGAACAACAGACTGGTTCCAAATAGGAAAAGGAGTACGTCAAGCCTATATATTGTCACCCTCCTTATTTAACTTATATGCAGAGTACATCATGAGAAACCCTGGACTGGAAGAAACAAAAGCTGGAATCAAGATTGCTGGGAGAAATATCAATAACCTCAGATATGCAGATGACACCACCTTTATGGCAGAAAGTGAAGAGGAACTCAAAAGCCTCTTGATGAAAGTGAAAGTGGAGAGTGAAAAATTTGGCTTATAACTCAACATTCAGAAAACGAAGATCATGGCATCCGGTCCCATCACTTCATGGGAAATAGATGGGGAAACAGTGAAAACAGTGTCAGACTTTATTGTTTTGGGCTCCCAAATCACTGCAGATGGTGACTGCAGCCATGAAATTAAAAGACGCTTACTCCTTGGACGGAAAGTTATGACCAACCTAGATAACATATTTAAAAGCAGAGACATTACTCTGCCAACAAAGATCCGTGTAGTGAAGGCTATGGTTTTTCCTCTGGTCATGTATGGATGTGAGAGTTGGACTGTGAAGAAAGCTGAGCACCGAAGAATTGATGCTTTTGAACTGTGGTGTTGGAGAAGACTCTTGAGAGTCCCTTGGACTGCAAGGAGATTCAACCAGTCCATTCTGAAGGAGATCAGCCCTGGGATTTCTTTGGAAGGAATGATGCTAAAGCTAAAACTGCAGTACGTTGGCCACCTCATGCTAAGAGTTGACTCATTGGAAAAGACTCTGATGCTGTGAGGCTTTGGGGGCAGGAAAAGAAGGGGATGACAAAGAATGAGATTGCTGGATGGCATCATTGACTCGATGGATGTGAGTCTGAGTGAACTCCAGGTGTTGGTGTTGGACAGGGAGGCCTGGCGTGCTGCGATTCATGGGGTCGCAAAGAGTCAGACATGACTGAGCGACTGAACTGAACTGAGAGAGCTCTTCAAGAAAAGTGATGATACCAAGGGAATATTTCATGCAAAAATGGGCATAATAAAGGACAGAAACAACAAGAAACTAACAGATGCAATTAAGAAGAGGTGGCAACAATACACAGAATAACTCTACAGAAAATATCTTAATGACTTGTTAACACCATGATGGTGTTTTTACTCACCTAGTGCTAGACATCCTGGAGTATGAAGTCAAGTGGGCCTTAGGAATTATTGCTGTGAACAAAGCTAATGGAGGTGATGAAATCCAGCTGAGCTGTTTAAAATCCTAAATGATGATGCTGTGAAAGTACTGCTCTCAGTATTCCAGCAAATTTGGAAAACCCAACTGTGGCCACAGGACTGGAAACTGTCAGGTTTTATTCCAGTACCAAAGAAAGTCAATGCCAAAGAATGTTCAAACTACTGTACAATTGCAGTCAGTTCACAAGCTAGCAAGGTAATGCTCAAAATCCTTCAAGCTAAGCTTCAACTGTACATGAACTGAGAACTTCAGATGTACAAGTTGGATTTTAAAAAGGCAGAGGAACCAGAGATCAAATTGCCAACATCTGTTGGATCAGAGAAAAAGGAAGGGGATTCCAAAAAGCAATCTACTTCACTGACTACATGAAAGCCTTTGGCTCTGGATCACAACAAACTGCGGAAAAGAGATGGGAATACCAAATCACCTTACCTGTCTCCTGAGAAACCTGTATTCAGGGAAAGAAGCAACAGTCAGAACAAGACACGGAACAATGGACTGGTTCAAAATTGGGAAAGGAGTACGTCAAGCCTGTATAATGTCACCCTGCTTATTTAACTTAAATGCAGATTCCTGTGCCATGCTGAGTTGCTCCGTTTCATCTGACTCTTTTTGACACTATGGAATGTTGCCTGCCAGGCTCCTCTGTCCATGGGGATCCTGCAGGTGATAATACTAGAGTGGATTGTCATGCCCTCCTCCAAGGGATCTTCCCAACCCATGGATCAAACCCAGGTCTCCTGCATTGCAGGCATATTTTTTACCTTCTGAGCCAGCAGGGAAGCCCAAGAATACTGGAGTGGGTGGCCTATCACTTCTCCAGGGGGTCTTCCTGACCCAGGAATCAAACCAGGATCTTCTTCATTGCAGGTACATTCTTTACCAGCTGAGGTACCAGGGAAGCCCGTATGCAGAGCATGTCATGAGAAATGCCAGTTTGGATGAATCACAAGCTGGAATCAAGATTGTCAGGAAAAATATCAATAAACTTAGATATGCAGATGATACCATTCTAATGGAAGAAAACAAAAAGGAACTAAAGAGCCTCTTGATGAAGGTGGGGGAAAAAAAAAAAAGTGAAAAATCTGGCTTAAAATTCAGCATCCAAAGTATTAAGATCACAGAATCACATAAAGTTGCATCAATTTATGGCAAATAGAATGGGAAAACATGGAAAGAGTGACAGATTTTATTTTCTTGGACTCCAAAATCAATGGGGATGATGACTGCAGCCACAAAATTAAAAGATGCTTGCTCCATGGAAGAAAAGCTATGAGAAACCTAGACAGCTTAAGAGAGGCATTACTCTTCCAACAAAGGTCCATCTAGTTGAACTATTTTTCTTCCAGTAGTAATGTATGGATGTGAGAGTTTGGCTGTAAAGAAGACTGAGCACTGAAGAAGTGATTCTTTCAAATTGTAGTGCTGGAGAAAATTCCTGAGATTCTCATAGACTGCAAGGAGATCAAACCAATCAATCCTAAAGGAAAACATCCCTGAATATTCACTGGAAGGACTGATGCTAAAGCTGATGCTTCAATACTTTGACCACCTGCTGAGAGGAGCTGACTTGGTAAAGATCTTGATGCTGGGAAAGATTGAGGGCAGGGGGAGAAGGGGGCTATAGGGGATGAGATGGTTGGATGGCATCACTGACTCATTGGACATGAGTTTGAGCAAACTCTAGGAGATAGAGAAGGACAGGGAATCCTGACGTGTTGTATTCCATGGGGTTGCAGAGAGTTGAACCCAACTTAGTGACTGAACAACAAGGAAGGTTAAGCCTTGACTTTTTGCAGCTACAAGAAATTAAAGAGGAACAAAAAGAACACATCCTTCCTGAGGGTGAACAAAAGGAATTGTATATCATATAAGAATCTGGTCCTCTCCAGGAAAGCCTGACTGTTTGGCTTATGGAAATGAAGGCCAGTACTATCTGTTCTCTACCACTATCACTTAGCCCTTCAGAATATTAATTTACCTTTACTTCTGAGCAACCACAAGGGTCTCATGAAGTGGATTCTGCCCTGTTTTGCCATGGGCTTGGCTCTGTTTTGCTTTCTCTTTCTTAACTGATAAACTGTGAGTTTATTCTCACAAGATCTTCTTGTGCTGCTGCTTTGAGTTCAAGGTTGATCTGTTTCATTTAAGATATCTGTACTTATAGCACACATTCTTGGACTGTGGTTCTGGTGTTTTACCTCTATACTCAAAGCCTCCTAGCTTTCTCCCTCATGTAGTCAGTTGCTCTCGACAATGCCTTTATGATGTCTTTCTCATTTGTACTTTCCTCTGTACTGGTATAATGCATAGGAATCTCAAACCCAAAACTCAAAAACTAAAATCATCCTTCTTATCCTTAGGCTTAGACTTACTCTCCAAATTAAAAAAACATAAGAAAGGGCTATAATGAATCCTTCTTTTTATCTGTAATTTACCAACTCTGTATCATTAAAGCCACAAGGAAATTTTATTAGGGCATTTTTGTCCTAACCTGAATCTAAACTCAGTGAGAGATCGAGATAGAATTCAAAGTTCAAGTTGAACAGAAGGTCCTAATAATGTGATCAGACGTGCTGTGCTCTGCCTTTTGGTTCATGTCAGACATCTAAAGAATGTGTGTCAAATCACCCAGAAAGACAGCAAACATGAAGGAATATCAGTTTGGAATAAAGAGGGCTGGATGTAGTAACTCTGCCTTGCTAGATTGCAGTCTTGAACTAAAGAAACAGTCAATAGGTAATGAGTTCTATACAGGGTACTGTACTAATATAAGTACTTTACCTGCCTTATCAGTGAGATGGGTACTATCATTTGCCCCTATATTGCAGGTAAAAATCCTGAGGATTAGCATGATTTTTCCAAGCCCACACAGTTAAATTTTGAATTCAGTATTCAAACTCAGTTCTGCCAGACAAAAAAGCTGGCTTCTTAATACTATATTGTATTTACTTTATCCCTACGATCCCAAGTTTTATCCATAAAATAAATCTAAGTGCTTATTTCCAGGTTTAGTGTAATGGATAAGTTATACTGTACAAGGAAGGTACCACCCTGTATGACACTGAGGAACAATTGTAGGGACCCCATGGCTCATTGCTTGGCTGTGTTTTGCTGATTTTCGTAATTGATTTTCATTTGAATTCCTTTGTTAGAGCTCTATTTTGTATCTCTTTCAAAGTTTTCCAATTTTCTTTCTGTTTAATTCTTCCTTTATATTTGGGCTTTTGGTTTACTTTATTTAAGTTACTTGATTATAGTCCAGCCTATAAGACCCTCCCTAACCTTGTCATTTCATTTTTATACATAGTCATTATTGCATGTCTGGACCACAGTAACAATTTACCTAACATCTGATGAAAAAAATCAGTGATTTTTGTCATTTACATATTAACTTGCCTCTTCTAAAAGACAGAGCTTTTTAAACTGCATCATTCTGTACATGGTAGGAAAGCACAGGATATATTCAGAGCCTGCTGCTTCTTGCTTTTTTTTACTCAATAAGGAATATATAATTAACCAAGGTCTATGAATCCCTGATTTCACACACTTGTGTCTCCCTCTAACATTTTTGAGGGCCTTCTGTTTTGTAGGGTACTCTGTTAGGTATCAAGGCTACAAATGTTAATAAAATAAGGTATCTGCCATTAGGATGTATGTACTCAATGTTGTAGGGAAAATATAAGAAATTAAAGTAACTACTATTCAGAGTTCTATAAAGGGCACAGCGGTGGTGGATGGGAAGGAGAAGAGACAGGCAAGAGCAGGGTCACAGAAGGTGCTAGAGAACTAATCTAAAGACTCTCTTGAGGAAAATCGTGTATTCTCAACCATTTACTGTTGAGAAGTACAGGGTATGTATGTAGAGATGTTTGCTATGTAATGGCGGGGGCACTTGCTCTGGTGTGGAATGTCTCATTGAATTTCTGTGGAAGTTTTGATAATGCATCGTCATTCCAGAAAAAAAAAAAAAAATTGTCAGTCTCCAAATAAGAAACAAGGCACTTTCATGCTGAGTAATAACTGCATTCACTCCCCCACAGTAATTAAGCAGTTCCATACCCTTTTACTGAGTTAGAATACCACTTCAGTTCAGTTCAGTTCAGTCGCTCAGTCATATCCGACTCTTTGCGACCCCATGAATTACAGCACACCAGGCCTCCCTGTCCATCACCAACTCCCGGAGTTTACTCAGACTCACGTCCATCAAGTCGGTGATGCCATCCAGCCATCTGTCCTCTGTCATCCCCTTATCCTCCTTCCCCTAATCCCTCCCATCATCAGAGTCTTTTCCAATGAGTCAACCCTTTGAATGAGGTGGCCAAAGTACTGGACTTTTAGCTTTAGCATCATTCATTCCAAAGAACACCCAGGACTGATCTCCTTTAGAATGGACTGGTTGGATCTCCTTGCAGTCCAAGGGACTCTCAAGAGTCTTCTCCAACACCACAGTTCAAAAGCATCAATTCTTCGGCACTCAGCTTTCTTCAAAGTCCAACTCTCACATCCATACATGGCTGCTGGAAAAACCATAGCCTTGACTAGACAGACCTTCATTGGCAAAGTAATGTCTCTGCTTTTGAATATGCTATCTAGGTTGGTCATAACTTTCCTTCCAAGGAGTAAGTGTCTTTTAATTTCATGGCTGCAATCACCATCTGCAGTGATTTTGGAGCCCCAAAAGATAAAGTCTGACACTGTTTTCACTGTTTCCCCATCTATTTCCCATGAAGTGATGAGACCAGATGCCATGATCTTCGTTTTCTGAACGTTGAGCTTTAAGCCAACTTTTTCACTCTCCTCTTTCACTTTCATCAAGAAGCTTTTTAGTTCCTCTTCACTTTCTCCCATAAAGGTGGTGTCATCTGCATACCTGAGGTTACTGATATTTCTCCTGGCAATCTTGATTCCAACTTGTTCTTCTTCCAGCCCAGCATTTCTCATGATGTACTCTGCATATAAGTTAAATAAGCAAAGTGACAATATACAGCCCTGACGTACTCCTTTTCCTATTTGGAACCAGTCTGTTGTTTCATGAATACAACTTACTTAATGTATTTATTAGAATTTTCTGAAGCTTAGAGCAGTTCCAAAAGACATATTTCTTTGGGGGTTTGGAGGTAAATGGGAAATGATTTAGAAGGTACTATTTCCATCAGGATTTTTCCTATAGTAAATTAACTAAGACAGAATGAATATATGTCTAAAAGTCCTAGACAATAACCAAAACTCAGACAAAATAGTTTAGTGAGAAATGCCCCAGATTAAGAATCCAGATCCAGGATCCCTGACTCCAGTCTGTCATTTGCTTCTTCTGTTGACTTAGAGGGCTTAGATTTTTAAATTATGTTAATAAATATTTGTAAAGTGAATGAATTAATGGATGAATGTAAGACAGGGATAGTAATACTTGCACCACCTACTTCACAAGAGTTTTAAATAATGTAATTAATTATACATTTGAGAAGATAAAATGTTTCAAGACATTTGTATTCCAATTTGTAAATTCATAGTGATAAATATCACTGTCAGGATTTTGTTGTTCATTGTTCAGTCACTCCGTCATGCCCAACTCTTTGCTCCTCTTTGGACTGCAGCACACCAGGCTTCCCTATCTTTCACTTTCACTTTCTGGAGTCTGCTCAAACATATTCATTGAGTTGATTATTACATCCAACCATCTCATCTTCTATCGTCCTCTTCTCCTCCTTCCCTCAATCTTTCTCAGCATCAAGGTCTTTTCCAGTGAGGATCTTCACATCAGATGGCCAAAGTATTGGAGCTTCAGCTTCAGAATTAGTCTTTACAATAAATATTCAGGGTTGATTTCCTTCAGGATTGATTGGTTTGATCTCCTTGCTGTCCAGGAGACTTTTAAGAGTCCTTTCTAATACCCCATTTCAAAAACATCAATTCTTAAATGCTCAGCCTTCTTTATGGTCCAGCTGTCACATCCATACATGACTACTGGAAAAACCATAGCTTTGACTAGGTGGACATTTGTCAGCAAAGTTGTATCTCTGCTTTTTAATATGCTGTGTAGGTAAGTTTGTCATAGCATTTCTTCCAAGGAACAAACATATTTTAATTTCATGGCTATAGTTATCACCTGCAGTTATTTTGGAGCCCAAGAAAATAAAATAAAGTCTGTCACTGTTTCCATTTTGTCATTTGTCATTACTTCATTTCCATCTACTTGCTACAAAGTGATGGGACTGGATGCCATGATCTTCATATTATGAATGCTTAGATTTAAGCCAGCATTTTTAATCTTCTCATCCACCTTCATCAAGAGGCTTTTTAGTTCCTCTTCGCTTTCTGCCATTAGGGTAGTGTCATCTGCATACCTGAGGTTTTTCTCCTGGCAATCTTGATTCCAGCTTGTAATTCATCCAGCTCCGCATTTCACATGATTTATTCTGCATGTAAGTTAAATAAGCAGGCCAGCAATGTGCAGTCTTGACATACTCCTTTCCCAATTTTGAACCAGTCCATTGTTCCATGTCTGGTTCTCTTTCTTCTAGAGCTGCATACAGGTTTCTCATGAGGCAATAAGGTGGTCTGTTATTCCCATCTCTTTAAGAATTTTCCACAGTTTGTTGTGATCTACACAGTCAAAGGCTTTAGTGAAGCAGGATTTCAGAGTCTGGGAATATACTGATTCTTCCATCATACAAAATTGTCCTTGACCAGGGAAGAAGAAATATTAACTGGAACCATAGGTGTTATACTACAATTCTATTGAATAATTAGCTGATTAGGAACTACAATAATTTAGCTTCCCAATGAACCAGATTCAGTATTTAGAAGTTGTAAATAATGGAAAGTTTTCAATGACAATGAAGTAGACATCCATATATATATATATATATATATATATATATATATATATATATTCAATAAATTTCATTCTCACATTTGATTCATTTCAGCTTAGTTCAATCGTTCAGTCATGTCTGACCCTTTGCAACCTCAGGAACAGCAGCATGACAAGCCTCCCTGTCCATCACCAACTCCCAGAGTCCATGGAAACCCATGTTCATTGAGTCAGTGATGCCATCCAACCATCTCATCCTCTGTTGTCCCCTTCTCCTCCTGCCCTCAATCTTTCCCAGGATCAAGGTCTCTTCAAATGAGTCAGTTCTTCACATCAGGTGGCCAAAGTATTGGAGTTTCAGCTTCAAAATCAGTGCTTCCAATGAACACCCAGGACTGACCTCTTTTAGGATGGACTTGTTGGATCTCCTTGCAGTCCAAGGCACTCTCAAGAGTCTTCTCCAACACCACAGTTCAAAAGCATCAATTCTTCGGCACTCAGTTTTCTTTATACTCCAACTCTCACATTAATACATGACTACTGGAAAAACCATAGCCTTGACTAGATGGTTTCAGTGTGTCTGCCCTCTGATGTCCTTTTTCAACACCTACTGTCTTACTTGGCTTTCTCTTACCTGGGACGAGGGGTATCTGCCTACCGCCGCCCCTCCTGACCTCAGACGTGTGGTAGCTCCTCTCGGCCACTTCTGTGCCATCACAGCCTGGCACTCACGGCTGCTGCCCCTGACCTCGGACACAGGGTAGCTCATCGTGGCCACGCTTCTGCGAGGTCGGTTGCAGCCGGCACTCTTCTGCCATGCAGTCCGTCACAGCAGTGAAATCGTAATCACAGAAAACTACTCAATCTAATCACACTAGGACCACAGCCTTGTCTAACTCAGTGAAACTAAGCCATGCCCTGTGGGGACACCCAAGACGGTGGGTCATGGTGGAGAGGTCTGAGAGAAAATGGTCCACTGGAGAAGAGAATGGCAACCACTTCAGTATTTTTGCCTTGAGAACCCCATGAACAGTATGAAAGGGCAAAATGATAGGATGCTAAAAGAGGAACTCCCCAGGTTGGTAGGTGCCCAATATGCTACTGGAGATCAGTGGAGAAATAACTCCAGAAAGAATGAAGGGATGGAGCCAAAGCAAAAACAATACTCAGTTGCAGATGTGACTGGTGATAGAAGCAAGGCCCGATTCTGTAAAGAGCAATATTGCATAGGAACCTGGAATGTTAGGTCCGTGAATCAATAAAAATTGGAAGTGGTCAAACAGGAGATGGCAAGAGTGAACCTCGACATTCTAGGAATCAGCAAATTAAAATGGACTGGAATGGGTTAATTTAACTCAGGTGACCATTATATCTACTACTGTGGGCAGGAATCCCTTAGAAGAAATGGAGTAGCCATCATGGTCAACAAAAAAGTCCGAAAGGCAGTACTTGGATGCAATCTTAAAAACGACAGAATGATTTCTGTTCGTTTCCAAGGCAAACCATTCAAAACAAAAGTAACCCAAGTCTATACCCCAACCAGTAATGAAGAAGAAGCTGTAGTTGAACGGTTCTATGAATACCTACAAGACCTTTTAGAATTAACACTCAAAAAAGATGTCCTTTTTATTATAGGGGACTGGAAAGCAAAAGTAGGAAGTCAAGAAACACCTGGAGTAACAGGCAAATTTGGCCTTGGAATACAGAATGAAGCAGGGTGGAGGCTAATAGAGTTTTGCCAAGAGAACGCACTGGTCACTGGTCATAGCAAACACCCTCTTCCAACAACAGAAGAGAAGACTCTCCACACGGACATCACCAGATGGTCAACATAGAAATCAGATTGATTATATTCTTCGCAGCCAAAGATGAAGAAGCTCTATACAGTCACCAAAAACAAGACCAGGAGCTGACTGTGGCTCGCATCATGAACTCCTTATTGCCAAATTCAGACTTAAATTGAAGAAAGTAAGGAAAACTACTAGACCATTCAGGTTTGGCCTAAATCAAATTCCTTATGATTATACAGTGGAAGTGAGAAATAGTTTTAGGGGACTAGATCTGATAGTTACAGTGCCCGATGAACTATGGATGGAGGTTCGTCACATTGTACAGGAGACAGAGATCAAGACCATCCCCATGGAAAAGAAATGCAAACAAGCAAAATGGCTGTCTGGGGAGGGCTTACAAATAGCTGTGAAAAGAAGAGACATGAAAAGCAAAGGAGGAAAGGAAAGATATAAGGATCTGAATGCAAAGTTCCAAAGAATAGCAAAGAGAGATAAGAAAGCCTTCCTCAGTGATCAATGCAAAGAAATAGAGGAAAACAACAGAATGGGAAAGCTAGAGATCTCTTCAAGAAAATTAGAGATACCAAGGGAACATTTCATGCAAAATGGGCACGATAAAGGACAGAAATTGTATGAACCTAACAGAAGCAGAAGTTATTAAGAAGATGTGGCAAGAATACAAAGAAGAACTTTACAAAAAAGATCTTCACGACCCAGATAATCGTGATGGCGTGATCACTGACCTAGAGCCAGACATCCTGGAATGTGAAGTCAAGTGGGCCTTAGAAAGCATCACTACGAATAAAGCTAGTGGAGGTGATGGAATTGCAGTTGAACTCTTTCAAATCCTGAAGGACGATGCTGTGAAAGTGCTGCACTCAATATGCCAGCAAATTTGGAAAACTCAGCAGTAGCCACAGAACTGGAAAAGGTCAGTTTTCATTCCAATCCCAAAGAAAGTCAATGCTGAAGAATGCTCAAAGTACCGCACAATTGTACTCATCTCACATGCTAGTAAAGTAATGTTCAAAATTCTCCAAGCCAGGCTTCAGCAAACTGTGAACCGTGAACTTTCATATGTTCAAGCTGGTTTAGAAAAGGCAAAGGAAGCAGAGATCAAATTGCCAACATCCTCTGGATCATCAAAAAAAGCAAGAGTGTTCTAGAAAACCATGTATTTCTGCTTTATTGACTATGCCAAATCCTTTGACTGTGTTATGTACACTTGAAAGATTATTTCTTTAAAGAATGGTGTTCACTTTTTTCAGAGTAGTGTTGTATAGTGGACAAAGCATATGCTTTGGCATAAAAGAGACCTGACATACCAGCTGCATAACATATGAAAGAGAATTTCTATTTTCCAAGCCACAATTTCCAGCCATTGATGGAATGAATGTAACCTTTCATGCCTAATGGTTATACAGTGTTTTAAGAATTAAATAAAAATATTTTAGCCTTTGTCAAAGGGTGGACCATCAGAAATAGGAGATCTCACCTCTTCAACCCTACTGTATTTGGTAGAGTAGGATCCTACTTCCATATCATTTGCCATGATAATGCTGTAAAAGGAGGCTCATAATGTCTATAAACTCAGTTTGCAAAGAAGGGTGTACAAAGTTTGCTATTTCTATTCTTTCAGTACTGCTCTTTTGAAGAATTTTCCTGAAATGTTGAATCTTACACAAAATCCTTTCACTGACTTACTTCCAAAGTTATGTGTGTGTGTGTGTGTGTGTGTGTGTGTGTGTGATTTGACTTCAAACCAGTATATATATGCACCATTTATTATGACAATATAAAAGTTCACACAACATTTTGCTTCCTAATCCCCAGCCTTATATTCCCCTTCCCTCTTTTATTATCCCTTTACTCTGTTTTTCCTCAGTAAAACATTACAGTGAAAGGAAATAAATATATACAATAAAAATTAAAACAAAAACAATCTCCTCCCTCCTTCATACTCTCATATGTTCACTTTTAGGTAGATTTTTTTCACATCCTGGCAAATTCCAGCCCAACAGTTATTTCAATTCTCTGTTTCTGTGCTATCACTGTTTCTTAACATTTGGCACATATAAATATACAGTTATTTTTCATATGTCCATTTTTCTCACATACTGAGAGATCTTTGACTGTGGTGTCTACAGAAATTGGCACAGGCATTCTACAAACATTATTGCTGCAATTGAATGAACGAACATATCTATTTTTCTTGACTCTGTTTTACTATCTTGTAGAAATGGATGTTGGCAAGATACTAAGTTAGATTCCCTACAGTTTAGTGTGGCGAAGACCTGGGTTCTACATATGCCACATACCCTGTGTTCTTGCTGCCTCATCTCTGTTTTTAGACTTCTTGCCCATGGCCGCCCCCACACTGGGAACTCTGACTGAATAAGAGGACTTTGACTTCTTTACAACACTGGCTTTGCCTGCATACCAGATGCTGCTGCTTTTATGCAAAGTGCTTTTACATAGAGAATGTCACTGAATTTACAAAGGAGTTATAGGATCTTGGAGAGAAAAAATCCCAGGAGAAATAATAGCATTATTTCCTCTATAGTGTGTTTACCTTGGCAAGCAAAAATAACAGATGAGAGGTTGAGAGCGAACCTTCAGCCTACAGAAAGAATGCCTTGCTTTTCGGTACAGTCAATAAAGGTTGTAGTAGTCCTATTTATGTTTGTTTATCATGGTGTCTTCTGAGTGGAAAATATGTGTTGAAAACTTGCACTGAGAGACATGGTTCACCCACTAACAAAGAACATGAGCTGGGTTTAGACCATCATCATAAAGGTTAGTTTTACCCTACTGATGATATTTATAGCAGCTGGAAGTTTATATATCTTAAATCTCATTTAATTTTTTTTTTTTTCTCATTCTACTCGTCCTCTTCTTTTACCTCTTCTCCCTTGCGTTGGGATTGCCACCATCATAAGTACCACCACATGACTTTGTTCGTACTCTTCCTTCCAGACCTGTCTAGCTAATACTTACTCACTCTTCTAGCTCAAATGTCCCTTCTCTTACCTTCCTCATATCCTCTGTTGTGCTCCAATAGCATTTGTTTGTTAGTCATATAGTACTTACTGCTAGTATTGCCTATATAGTGGACTGACTGCACACTTAATTCAAAGACAGGTATTATTGTTTTGTAAAAACACTATAACCTTTCAAAACTGAACCAGGAAGAAATAGAAAATATTAACAGACCCATCACAAGCATGGAAGTCAAAACTGTGATAAAAAATCTTCCAACAAACAAAAGTCCAGATGGCTTCACAGGTGAATTCTACCAGAAATTTAGAGAAGAGCTAACACCAATCCTACTGAAACTCTTCCAGAAAATTGCAGAGGAAGGTAAACTGCCAAACTTGTTCTGTGAGGCCACCATCACCCTATACCAAAATGAGACAAAGATGCTGCAAAGAAAACAAAACTACAGGCCAATATCACTGATGAACATAGATGCAAAAATCCTCAACAAAATTCTAGCAAACAGAATCCAACAACATATTAAAAAGGTCATACATCATGACCAAGTAGGCTTTATCCCAGGGATGCAAGGATTCTTCAGTATTCACAAATCAATCAATGTGATATACCACATTAACAAATTGAAAGAAAAAAAAAAACATATGATTATCTCTATAGATTCAGAAAAAGCCTTTGTCAAAATTCAACATCGATTTTTTTATAAAAAACCCTCCAGAAAGCAGGCATAGAAGGAACAAAGCTCAACATAATAAAAGCCATATATGATAAACCCACAATAAACATTATCCTCAATGGTGAAAAATTGAAAGCATTTCCCCTAAAGTCAGGAAAAAGACAAGGGTGTCCATTCTCACCACTACTATTCAACATACTTTTGGAAGTTTTAGTCACAGCAATCAGAGCAGAAAAAGAAATAAAAGGAATCCAAATTGGAAAAGAAGTAAAACACACTGTTTGCAGATGACATGATCCTTTATATAGAAATCCGCTAGAAACACCACCAGAAAATTACTAAGCTATTCAGTGAATATAGTAAATGTGCAGGATATAAAATTAACCCATAGAAATCCCTTGCATTCATATACACTAACAATGAGAAAACAGAAAGAAAAATTTAGGAAACAATTCCATTCACCATTGCAATGAAAAGAATAAAATACGTAGGAATAAATCTACTGAAATAAACCAAACACCTATATATATATAGAAATTACAAAATACTGATGAAAGAAGTCAAAGATGACACAAATAGATTGAGAAATAAAACATGTGCATGGATGAATCAATACAGCTAAAATAAATCAATATAATGAAAATGAGTATACTACACAAAGCCATCTGTAGATTCAATGCAATCCCTATCAAGCTACCAACGGAATTTTTTACAGAACTAGAACAAATAATTTCACAATTTGTATGAAAAAACAACAACAACAACAACAACTCTAATAGCCAAAGCAATCTTGAGAAAGAAGAATAGAACTGCAAGAATAAACCAGCCTGACTTCACAAAGCTACAGTCATCAAGACAGTATGGTACTGGCACAAAGACAGAAATATAGATCAATGGAACAAAATAGAAAGTCCAGAGATATATCCACACACTTATGGACACCTTATCTTTGACAAAGGAGGCAAGAATATACAATGGAGGAAAGACAATCTCTTTAACAAGTGATGCTGGGAAAACTGGCCCACCACTTGTAGAAGAATGAAACTAGAACACTTTCTAACACCATACATAAAAATAAACTCAAAATGGATTAAAGATCTAAATGTAAGACCAGAAACTATAAAGCTCCTAAAGGAAAACATAGGCAAAACACACTCCAACATAAATCAAAGCAGGATCCTCTATGACCCACCTCCCAGAGTAATGGAAATAAAGGCAAAAATAAACAAATGGGACCTAATTAAACTTAAAAGCTTTCGTACAATGAAGGAAACTATCAGCAAGGTGAAAAGATATCATTCAGAATGGGAGAAAATAATATCAAATGAAGAAACTGACAAAGAACTAATCTCAAAAATATACAAGCAGCTCATGCTGCTCAATACCAGAAAAATAAATGACCCAATAATAAAATAGGCCAAAGAACTAAGCAGACATTTCTCCAAAGAAGACAAACAGATGGCTAACAAACACATGAAAAGATGCTCAACATCACTCGTTATCAGAGAAATGCAAATCAAAAGCACAATGAGGTACTATCTCACGCCAGTCAGAATGGCTGCTATCCAAAAGTCTACAAGCAATAAATGCTGGAGAGAGTGTGGAGAAAAGAGAACCCTCTTACAATGTTGGTGGGAATGCAAACTAGTACAGCCACTATGGAATACAGTGTGAAGATTCCTTTAAAAACTGGAAATAGAACTACCATATGACCCAGCAATCCCACTGCTGAGCATACGCAGTGAGGAAACCAGAAATTAAAGAGACATGTGTACTCCAATTTTCATCGCAGCACTGTTTACAATAGCTAGGACATGGAAGCAACCTAGATATCCATTGGCAGATGACTGGATAAGAAAGCTGTGGTACATATACAAAATGGAATATTATTCAGCTATTAAAAATAATGCATTTGAATCAGTTCTAATGAGGTGGATGAAACTGGAGCCTATTATACAGAGTGAAGTAAGTCAGAAAGAAAAACACCAATACAGTATATTAATGCATATATATGGAAATTAGACAGAAAAGGCAATGGCACCCCACTCCAGTACTCTTACCTGGAAAATCCCATGGACGGAGGAGCCTGGTAGGCTGCAGTCCATGGAGTAACGAAGAGTGGGACATGACTGAACGACTTCACTTTCACTTTTCACTTTCATGCATTGGAGAAGGAAATGTCAACCCACTCCAGTACTCTTGCCTGGAGAATCCCAGGGACGGGGGATCCTGGTGGGCTGCCGTCTATGGGGTTGCACAGAGTCAGACACGACTGAAGCGACTTAGCAGCAGCATCAGCATGGAATTTAGAAAGATGGTAAGATGACCCTATATACAAGACAACAAAAGAGACACAGAGATAAAGAACAGACTTTTGGATTCTGTGCAGAAGGGGAGGGTGGGATGATTTGAGAGAATAGCATTGAAACATGTATATTATCATATATGAAATAGATCACCAGTCAAGGTTCATTTCATGAAACAGGAAGATCAGCGCTTGTGCACTGGGATGACCCCGAGGGATGGGATGGGGAGGGAGGTTGGAGTGGGGTTCAGGAGAGGGGACACATGTACACCCGTTGCTAATTCATGTCAATGTACAGCAAAAATACACTACAATATTGTAAAGTAATTAGCCCCCAATTAAAATAAATAATTTAATTAAAAAGTAAAACTCATAAAATGCTTAGAGTGTTGTCTGCAAACAGTAAAACTCAATAACTGTTTGGAGTTGGTAGTGTTAACCGACTACCATTGCTGCATTCCCTGGTGCCTAGAAAGTAGTATGGTAAATGCTTACTTTATTGTATTAAAGGATAACAACAACAAAAATGTCTTTCTTATGAATCTAATTACATCTTACTTTTTGCTAGTTTGCTCAGTGCCCATGGTAGTACATAGTGAGCCCAAGGAGGAAAGCCTGGGAGCATATTGTGAATAATAGGCCATAGATGGCTAGAATGTTTCAGTTCAACTCAGCTCAGTTGCCCAGTCGTGTCCAACTCTTTGCAACCCCATGAATCACAGCACGCCAGGCCTCTCTGTCCATCACCAACTCTTGGAGTTCATGCAAACTCACGTCCATCGAGTCGGTGATGCCATCCAGCCATCTCATCCTCCGTTGTCCCCTTCTCCTCCTGCCCCCAATCCCTCCCAGTATCAGGGTCTTTTCCAATAAGTCAACACTTCGCATGAGGTGGCCTAAGTATTGGAGTTTCAGCTTCAGCATCAGTCCTTCCAATGAATAACCAGGACTGATCTCCTTTAGGATGGACTTGTTGGATCTCCTTGCAGTCCAAGGGACTCTCAAGAGTCTTCTCCAACACCACAGCATAGAAGCATCAATTCTTTGGCACTCAGCTTTCTTCACAGTCCAACTCTCACATCCGTATATGACCACTGGAAAAACCATAGCCTTGACTAGATGAACCATTGTTGGAAAAGTAATATCTCTGCTTTTAATATGCTATCTAGGTTGGTCATAACTTTCCTTCCAAGGATTAAGCGCCTTTTAATTTCATGGCTGCAGTCACCATCTGCAGTGATTATGGAGCCACAAAAAATAAAGTTTGACACTGTTTCCACTGTTTCCTACTCTATCTGCCGAGAAGTGATTGGACCAGAGGCCATGATCTTAGTCTTCTGAATGTTGAGTTTTAAGCCAACTTTTTCACTCTCCTCTTTCACTTACATCAAGAGGTTTTTTAGTTCCTCTTCACTTTCTACCACAATGGTCATGTCATCTGCATATCTGAGGTTATTGATATTTCTCCCAGCAATCTTGATTCCATCTGTTCTTCTTCCAGCCCAGAGTTTCTTATTATGTACTCAGCATATAAGTTAAATAATCAGGGTGACAATATACAGCCTTGACATACTCCTTTTCCTATTTGGAACCAGTCTGTTGTTCCATGTCCAGTTCTAACTGTTGCTTCCTGACCTGCATATACATTTCTCAAGAGGCAGATCGGGTGGTCTGGTATTCCCATCTCTTTCAGAATTTCCCACAGCTTATTGTGATCCACACAGTCAAATGTGTTGACATAGTCAATAAAGCAGATATAGATGTTTTTTTGGAACTCTCTTGCTTTTTCCATGATCCAGCAGATGTTGGCAATTTGATCTCTGGTTCCTCTGCCTTTTCTAAAACCAGCTTGAACATCTGGAAGTTCACGGCTCATGTAATGTTGAAGCCTGGCTTGCAGAATTTTGAGCATTAGTTTACTAGCCTGTGAAATGAGTGCAATTGTGTGGTAGTTTGAGCATTCTTTGGCATTGCCTTTCTTTGGGATTGGAATGAAAACTGACCTTCTCCAGTCCTGTGGCCACTGCTGAGTTTTCCAAATTTTCTGGCATATTGAGTGCAGCACTTTCACAACATCATCTTTCAGGATTTGAAATAGCTCAACTGGAATTTTGTCATCTCCACTAGCTTTGTTCGTAGTGATGCTTTCTAAGGCCCACTTGACTTCACATCCCACAATGTCTGGCTCTAGGTGAGTTATCACACCTTCGTGATTATCTGGGTCGTGAAGATCTTTTTTGTACAGTTCTTCTGTGTATTCTTGCCACCTCTTCTTAATATCTTCTGCTTCTGTTAAGTCCATACCATTTCTGTCCTTTATTGAACCCATGTTTGCATGAAATGTTCCCTTGGTATCTGTAATTTTCTTGAAGAGATCTCTAGTCTTTACCATTCTGTTGTTTTCCTCCATTTCTTTGTATTGATCACTGAGGATGGCTTTTTTATCTTTCCTTGCTGTTCTTTGGAACTGCATTCAGATGCTTATATCTCTCCTTTTCTCCTTTGCTTTTCACTTCTCTTATCTTCACAGCTATTTTTAAGGTCTCCTCAGACAGCCATTTGGCTTTTTTGCATTTCTTTTCAATGGGGATGGTCTTGATTCCTATCTACTGTACAATGTCACTAAACTCCGTCCATAGTTCATCAGGCACTGTATCTATCAGATCTAGTCCCCTAAATCTATTTCTCACTTCCACTGTATAATTATCAGTTCAGATCAGTTCAGTTCATTCACTCAGTCGTCCTACTCTTTGCCAACCCATGAGTCTCAGCATGCCAGGCCTCCCTGTCCATCACCAACTCCCAGAGTTCAGTCAAACTCACGTCCATTGAGTCGGTGATACCATCCAGCTATCTCATTCTCTGTTGTCCCTTTCTACTCCTGCTCCCAATCCCTCCCAGCATCAGAGTCTTTTCCAATGAGTCAACTCTTCCCATGAGGTGACCAAAGTACTGGAGTTTCAACTTTAGCATCATTCCTTCCAAAGAAATCCCAGGGCTGATCTTTAGAATGGACTGGTTGGGTCTCCTTTCAGCCCAAGGGACTCTCAAGAGTCTTCTCCAACACCACAGTTCAAAAGCATCAATTCTTCAGCACTCAGCTTTCTTCACAGTCCAACGCTCACATCCATACATGACCACTGGAACAACCATAGCCTTGACTAGACGGACGCTTGTTGACAAAGTACTGTCTCTGCTTTTGAATATGCTATCTCGGTTGGTCATAACTTTCCTTCAAAGGAGTAAGTGTCTTTTAATTTCATGGCTGCAGTGATTTTGGAGCCCCCCAAAAATAAAGTCTGAAACTGTTTCTACTGTTTCCCCTTCTATTTCCCATGAAGTGATGGGACCAAATGCCATGATCTTAGTTTTCTGAATGTTGAGCTTTAAGCCAACCTTTTCACTCTCCTCTTTCATTTTCATCAAGAGGCTTTTTAGTTCCTCTTCACTTTCTGCCATAAGGGTAGTATCATCTGCATATCTGAGGTTATTGATATTTCTCTCGACAATCTTGATTCTAGCTTGTGCTTTCTTCCAGCCCGGCATTTCAGGGATGTTTAAATACAGTGTATTGTCAGCAGACCATGGTTTCACTTTTGAGGAACCCTAATGTAAATATTGACTTTCATAATATTGATACATGTATCAAGCAAAGTGGTCTCTCTTCTCAAATATATAATCCAAGGCACAGCTTCAGCTCCAATTCAAACCTTATCACCTACTCCTCAACAATTTTTCCCAACTCTGTTTCCAGCGCATATCACCCTTCATTGTTGGCTATTATATCTAAAAGTGAAAGAGGTTTAGCATTCCCACAAGTTAGAGGTGATAACATGCCAGGAATAAACAACTCCCCTGAAGAACTGGTTTCCAGCTGCAAGATATTTTTCTACAGCCCTCTTGAATAACTGAGATGCATGAGCAAATCCTTTTTGTCATTCTTTTGAGAGTACTCTCAGACTTTACCTAAAAATAATAGAGTAGCAGGGTGTCCTACCCCCAAAGCACAACCTCACAGTATATCCAGTCAGCTTGGCCCATGGACAGTTCTCCACATAAAGGAAAGAATGGGGACTAATCTTGCATATCCTCTGCTTGCACATTTCCCCAATAAAATATGATTTTGCATGATATTGGAATGATTTCAATTATGTCCAGTCCCCATCACTGGCTACCTTTAATTCCTTCCATAACCATATGAGAGTGTTTCATCAGCCCCTTTTAGCAGCTAAGGAGCTGACTAGAGTGCAACTGATTTAAACAACTTTCTCAAGGACCCCTAGTAGATGGAGGAGCAAGTGTTCAAGTCCAAGCTTGTCAGGCACCAAAGCCTTAGTGCCTTTGCCCCCTGCCTCATATTGCAGGTGTCCCCTCACCTGCCTCCTGAGAAACATGTACGCAGGTCAAGAAACAATGGTTAGAACTGGACATGGAACAACAGACTGGTTCCAAATTGGGAAAGGAGTTTGTCAAAACTGTATATTGTCACCCTGCTTATTTAACTTATATACAGAGCACATCATGTGAAATGACAGGCTGGATGAAGCACAAGCTGGCCTCAAGATTGCTGGGAGAAATATCAATAACCTCAAATATGCAGATGACACCACCCTTATGGCAGAAAGTGAAGAAGAACTAAAGAGTCTCTTGATGAAAGTGAAAGAGGAGAGTCAAAAAGTTAGCTTAAAACTCAACATTCAGAAAATTAATATCATGGCATCCAGTCCTATCACATCATGGCAAAGAGATGGGGAAATAAAAGAAACAGTGAGAGACTTTATTTGCTAGGGCTCCAAAATCACTGTAGATGGTGACTGCAGCCATGAAATTAAAAGATGCTTGCTCCTCGGAAGGAAAGCTATGGCCAACCTAGACAGCATGTTAAAAAACAGAGACATTACTTTGCCAACAAAAGTCCATCTAGTCACGGCTATGGTTTTTCCAGTGGTCATGTATAGATGTGAGAGTTGGACTAAAAAGAAAGCTGAGCACCAAAGAAGTGATGCTTTTGAACTGTGGTGTTGGAGAAGACTCTTGAGAGTCCCTTGGACTGCAAGGAGATCCAACCAGTCCATCCTAAAGGAGATCAGTCCTGGGTGTTCATTGGAAGGACTGATGCTGAAGATGAAACTCCAATACATTGGCCACTTGATGCAAAGAACTGACTTAATGGAAAAGACCCTGATGCAGGAAAAGATTGAAGGCAGGAGGAGAAGGGGGCAACAGAGGATGAAATGCTTGGGTGACATCACTGACTTGGAGATGAATTTGAGTGAACTGCAGGTGTTGGTTGATGGTCAGGGAAGCCTGTTGTGCTGCAGTCCGTGGGGTCACAAAGAGTCTGACACAACTAAGTGACTGAACTGAAATGAACTCTCCACAAATATGAGAAATCATGTACTATGGGAGAAAAAGATATTCTTGCCATTTCATATATGTATACTCAGTTGGTCTCTCTGAACCTGTAGTTTAAAAGGAAGTGAAACACTGGTGGCCTAAGTTCATTATGATCACAGGCAATTTTTCTTTCTTCTAAGGAATTGCCATTGTATGTATAATGCTTTTGGGAAACATAGACAGAGAATCCATGGAAGGAGACATCTTCTTGAAGAGTATCCATTCTCTTTCCATTTTCCATGAAAACCTTGAAAGTGCTATGTGCAATTTTACTTTATGAAACTAAAGTTTGAGATAATCTCTAAATTATTATCATGTATTACATATTGCTTTTCAAAGGAAAATAATATGCATTAAAAAGATTTGTTCGATCTTAAACCTGCCTCTGAGCATCCAAGATCAATGTAGAAGCTGATTAAGTTGTGTTCTGTAGATTTCTACAGTCAAATTCATTAAGGCACCCTTTTCTTTTCCACTAATGATGCTGAACTCCAAACTCTTCTCGGAAGTGCTATAATTTTCACATGGTCATTGTGAGAAGAGAGTGATTTAATGAGTTGCAAATAGGGAAAGAAAATTACGTAAATCATCTTTGTATCCTTTTCAATGGTCTTACTATCGCTGTTCTTTCATCATTATGATGGCTCCAATGGCTTCCTTGTACTCACAGAGTGAATATTAAATTATAAACCACAGTTTTGGTAGGGTGGCTCACCAATAAAACCATGAAATAATTAAGATAAATGCATGCTCACTCACTTCAGTCATGTCTGACTCTGTGACCCTATGGACTGCAGTCCACTAGGCTTCTCTGTCCATGGGATTCTCCAGGCAAGAATACTGGAGTGGGTTGCCATGCCCTCCTCTAGAGGATCTTCCCAACCCAGAGATGGAATCTGAATATTCTTTTCCATCTGAGCCACAAGAGAGGCCCTTTAGGATAAAGAACAAAGATAAATTAATGTCAACATGGCCAAATATCATTTTACCTTGTATTATAATAACTTTCTCCTAGATGATTCTTCTTAGTTTTTTTCTTTTCTTTCTTTCTTTCTTTTTTTGGAAACACTGTCTATCAATGCAGGTTTTACAAAGCCAACTTCCAAGAAGAGACTTCTACACCACATTCTTTTTTATTCTTTGGCAGACAGCCCTGCCTTTCAAAAAGATAAGATAATGGGTCTGAAGTTGGAACATAGCTCCATGTTTTAAAGGTAGCATTGAAAATTAGTGAAGTATTACTCAAAGATTAGTTAAAAGTGCTAGACATTTAGTAAATTCAGTGTATTTTGCTTTATTCTAAGTGGTGCAGTTTGAAAGAGTGTTTGAACTTAGTTAGAAATTTGATCAGCTGGCTGGAAGTTGGGAGAATAAAACAGGGATAGAAAGAAATAATCCTCAGGGTAAGCACTTAAAAATGCATCAAAGCCTATTGAAAAGAACACTCTCAATCTGTGTCATGTTGGAGAAAAAAGTGCTGACAGGAGGACAGAATGCCTTGGCTTGTGTTGCCATCTTGGGTGGTGGCATTACTGAGATCCACCAGTGAGAACAGGAGTCATCCTGCTTTCCTTTCAGAACAAGCCTCTCTCACTAATGCCCAAGGTAGAGGCCTGGTTGCCCAAAAGACTTGACTGTCACTTCCCAGCAAGGGCTCAGAGAAATGAGTGAAAGGACAGAGAGATCAAGCCTGTCTGACTCCAAGACTCCTGTGCAAGTTAATCAACTCTGAATTTTGATCCTGCTGAAAAGGTAGATTCTACCCATTCCAGAGCCTCTTATGAGGTTGGTATTTGCCTGTCCTTTATCTCACAAAATCATGGATCTCAGAGCTAAAAAGGTTCTCAGAATCATCCAGTCATAATTCCATGCCTCCATCCAAAGACCAGTTATCTCTACAGGAGACCAGGGTTGCTTAATTACCTCCCATTACAGGAAACTCACTTCTCACCAACATCATTCATTACCCTGTTGCTTAGCTCATACTGCATATTCTTTCTTATGTTGTCCATACTTTCTCTTTAGCAGTATGATTCTTGACTTCAATCTGTGGAACCTAAAATTATAAGCAAAATCACTATTTTATAAGCCAGTCCGCTGATGTTTAAAGGCAGCCAGCATAATGCTCCTGAGTTCTTCAGATTAATCCTCAATGGTTATCAAGCAATCTGCTGTGGATCTTGCTGCTCAGTTTGCATGTGCCAAGGTAAAATGAAGAGACACGTAGACCTGGTGACTAATTCTGCCCCTGCTGCTTACCAAATGTACCCTCATGTTCATCATGAGCATCTTTAAGTGCCTAATGCCTCAGCTATTCAAAAGGATTGTATGATAATCAAAGGAGATAATGTGTGTAACATTTTTTATAACACACTTGTAAACACACATTTGGCAAACATCTCACCTTGTGGTTCGTATGAAACTATATGTTCTAAAATCACAAAGTTATACATTGTCAAGCTACTCTCCCTAGGAGGGTTATGTGTCAGATCATCCCACATTAATATTCCTCCTCCCTCTAAATTATTGTTCATCATGTGCATGGAATCATGTGTTACCACAGCTTCACGTTAACCCATGAGGAAGCACTATTGCTGCCTCTATTTTATGGATGAAGAAATAGAAGTGAAAAAGTTCTTGCCCAGGTCACACTGGGCAAATGACCCAGCCATGACTCAAACCCCAATCTCTCTGATAATGGGTCCATTGAAAGGTTCTGAAGCATCTAGAAGCTGTCCTGGAGAAAATGGAAACAGAATCTAGGAGTAAAGCTTCCTCTTATAGGAGCAGATTCCTATTGCCAGTTCTGGTCAAAGGGAGGGTAAGCTTGGGATGTAATTGTGGTACACATCTGTTGCTTATCCAGGAGCCACCCTCTTTTTTCTTTCTTGATATTAGAAGCTGGATTTTCTAGCCCCTGGCACTAAATCATGTTTGGTCTAAGCTTATAATTGCCATTATATTTCTTTTGGTCAGATGCTCCCTTTGGTACTCTTATGACCCAGTTCTGGTAGATGAAAAAAAAAAAAGGAGAAGCTTCTAGAAAATATATTATATTTTATATAAAAAAATAACAAAAGAAAGTTTCTTTTCTTCCCATTCATTTATTTTCAACTTGGAAAAACAAAGTGTGAAGACATGTTGGGAGCCATTGAACCAACCATAAGATAAAAAGTGAGCACACAAAACTTGGGAGTATAGAGACTGAACTTTTAATCATACTTTAAGCTGTTGCTCTAATTCTAGAGTAACTTATTGTTTATCACTTGACAGTGCTTGTCAGGGCTCTAAATTACAAAATCACAGCATGCACTGTAGTTAGTTTGAGTAAAAACCAGTAAGTTTTAAAAGATGTTAGCTGGCTCACAGACTCTGAAGGAGAACCAGAGAGCTGGGCTTTGAAAATATAGAGATAAAAATAATGACTAACCATGTCAGGGGAACTGTTTTATTTTAGTGAAGACATCACTGTCATAGTCATTATCCCTCATCTTCAATGTTGCTCATGCCTGAATGCTAGAAGGTCTGAAGAAGTAGAAGCCTACATCACAATAATCACCAGCATAGTGAGAGCCAACACCTAGTTCTTTCCTCAAATTGCCCACTTTTGAACCCAAGTCTTACATGGATACAACCAATTTGCAGAAGCCCAGTCACAGACCTAGACTCTAGCTGCAAGGGAGTCTGGGAATACAAGTTTTATGGTCCCTATCCTTGTGCTTGTAGTATGAAATACAACCAACATATAGAGAGGATAGGGGACAATGATAAGAGACAAATAGCCAGTAGAGTGAGACAATCACATGGCATCATTTCTTAAAGCAGTATCAGTAAAATATTCTATTTCTTGGCTTCCTTCTCTCCATCAAGTGCAAAGTAAGCAGAGAGGTTGCAAGGTGTCCCTCCCTGAAGCAGAGTATCATCTTTCTATCTCTGGAACACCTGGGGCGCAATCATAATTGCTCAAGCCTGTGCAAAAGCCATTTAATGAGGTCAACTCCTAAACTTTTCAAGATTTGTACCTCATTTGCATTAGCAGATCATAAACTTTTCATAGATGAGGATAACAGGAGCTACAAAGCATAAAAACATAGAACTGTAAGGCTGGAATAGACCTCAGAAATGGTTTCTTAAAAAGCATAATAATCTGTATATCAGGTGCACTTTATTTTTTTTATTTTTATTGGAGTACAACTGATTTAAATGTTGTGTTATTTCAGGTGTACAGCAATGTAAATCAGTTATGTATGTATATGCACATAACCTCTATTTTTTAGATTATTTTCCCATATAACCCATTACAGAGTATTGAGTAGAGTTTTGTGTGCTATACAGTACATCCTTACTAGCTATCTATTCTATAACTGTGAAAGTGAAGGTGTCAGTTTCTCAATCAAGTCTGACTCTGTACAACCTCATGAACTATAGCCTGCCAGGCTCCTCTGCCCCTCAAATTCTCCAGGCAAGAATACTGTAGTGGGTAGCCATTCCCTTCTCTCGGGGATCTTCCTAACCTGTAGTAGTGTATATGTCAATACCAGTCTCCCAGTGTATTCCTACACACCACTTGTGTTTGCATATGTGTGCTCAGTTGCTCAGTTGTGTCAAACTCTTTGTGACCCTATGGACTGTAGCCCACCAGACTCCTCTGTCCAGGGAGTTTTCCAGGCAAGAATACTATAGTGGGTTGCCATTTCCTTCTCCAGGGTATTTTCCAGATCCAGGACTGAAGAAGCATCTCCTGTGTCTCCTACATCTCCTGCATTGAGAAGCCTATTCCCCCCACTTAACCCCAGTATCCATAACCATAAGTTCATTTTCTACATTTGTGACTCTCTTTTTGTTCTGTACAAGTTTATTTGTACAAGTTTTTTAGATTCCACATATAAGCAATATCACATGGTGTTTGTCTTTCTGTATGACTTACTTCATTCAGTATGACAATCTCTGGATCTATACATGTTGGTACAACTGGCATTATTTCATTTTTTTTATGGCTGAGTGATATTCCATTATATATGTAACACATCTTCTTCATCTATTCCTCTGTTGATGAACATTTAGGTTGCTTTCATGCCCTAGCTATTGTAAATACTGCTACAGTGAACATTGAGTGTGTGCAGATTTTTGAATTTTGGTTTTCTCTGGATATACACACAGGAATGGGATTACTGAATCATATGATATCTGAATTTTTAGTTTTTCTTTTTGTAAAAGAACCTCCATACTATTCTGCGTAATGGCAGTGCCAATTTATATTCCCACCAACAGTGTAGGAGGGTGCTCTTTTCTCCATATCCTCCCCAGCATTTATTGTTTGTAAATTTTTTAATGATGGCGCTCTGACATGTGTGAGGTGATACCTCACGTACTTTTTGATTTTCATTTCTCTAGTAATTAGTGATGTTATACATGCTTTCATGTGCTTTTTAACCATATCTATGTTTTCTTTGGAGAAATATCTATCTAGATCTTCGACCCATTTTTTGATTTTTTTATATTGATCTGCATAAACTATTTGTATGTTTTGGAGATTAATCTCTTGTCAGTCACTTCACTTGCAAATATTTTCTCCCATTTTGAGTTTTTTTTTTTTTTGATAATTTCCTTTGCTGTGCAAAAGCTTTTAAATTTAATTAGGCTCTATTTGCTTATTTTTGTTTTTATTTTCAAAACTCTAGGAAGTGGGTTAAAAAAGATATTGCTCTGATTTATGTCAGAAAGCATTCTGCCTGTTTTCCTCTAAAAACATTACATTCTCCAGCATTATATTTAGATCTTTTATCCATTTCAATTAATTTTTGTATATGGTGTTAGGGAGTATTCTAATTTCATTCTTTTACCTGTAGCTGTCCAGTTTTCCCAGTACCACTTATTGAAGAGATTGTCTTTTCTCCACTGTATATTCTTCTCTTCTTTGTCAAAGATACGTTGACCACAGGTGCCTGGGTTTATTTCTTGGATCTCTGCCCTGTTCCATTTATCTCTATTTATGGTTTTGTGCCAGTACCATACTGTTCTGATTACTGTAGCTTCATAGTAGAGTCTGAAGTCAGAGCCAAATTCCCCCAGCTCCATTGCTCTTTCTCGAGATTGCTTTGGGTATTCAGAGTCATTTCTTTTTCCATACTTCCATACAAATTATAAAACAGTTTTGTTCTAAACCTGTGAAAAATGTCTTTACTAATTTGATAGAGATTGAGTTGAATCTGTAGATTGCTTTGGGTAATATAATCATGTTGACAATGTTCCAATCCAGGGACATGGAATATCTGTACATGTGTTTCTGTCATCTTTGCTTTTTTTCATCAGTATCTTATAGTTTTCTTGAGTATAGATCTTTTGCCTCCTTAGGTAGGTTTATTCCTAGATATTTTAATCTTTTTTGATGCAATGGTGGATGGAATTGTTTTCTTAATATCTCTTTCTGATAATTCATATTTATTGTATAGAAATGTAAACAATTTCTGTGGGGAGAGAAAGACATCCCCATTCTACTATACATGAAGTGAATTGCATGCATTTTGGAATTGCCTGTGTGTATCTTCTTGACATTTATATGTACAAAGACCCTTTCTCCCTTATTGCGAGGGTCATTCCTGAATTTCATGATGGTGTCTCAATCATCTTATGTTTTCAAAATAAACAAAAGCTTGGAAATCAACTTAGCTTGGACGCTTTTTCTATCTGAATGATCTTGAGCAAGCCACTTGTCTCTAAATCAGTTTCTTAGTTTGTAAAGTTGAAGTGACAATTAAAACTACCTCATTGGACCACTATGAAAGTTAAAAAGCTAACCTGGTAATGAAGACCTCTAGAATGATGCCTGGCACATAGTAAGCACCTAAACAAATGCTAGTTTATATTCTCCTTTCCTCTCCCTCTGTAGTTCTTCTGGCATTGCGGTGGTGATTGTGGTATACTCACTAACTTGTATCTGACTCTTTGTAACCCCACGGACTACAGTCCACTAGCCTCCTCTGTATTTGGGATTCCCAGGCAAGAATACTGGAGTGGTTTGCCATTTTCTTCTCCAGGGGATCTTCCTGACCCAGGGATCGAACCTGGGAGTCCCGCATTTACAGGCAGATTCTTTACCAAATAAGCCACCAGGTAAGTTCACCTTTCTGACATTGTACTGGTTTTCAATTGCATATATGTCCCTTGTGACTCGTTGTCCTAAGTATTAGCATGAAACATTCAACTGTCACTTCTTGCTGCTGCCTTTATTTGTGTGGATCGGTCTTTGATCCCCCATTGAACCTGGACTTCACTGCTCCCATGTCCTGCCTCAGCCCAGCCCCTCACAGTCAGCTCCAGGCATACAGTGCTTGAGTTTGATGGGAGCAGGAATTGAAACTTCCGCAATCCATGTATATAATAAATGTTTATAATCACTGAAGCTATTAACTTAGTAAAGATTTAAAACACTTTAAAAATTAAAGGGGGCAACTTCAGAGAGGTTGTAATGGGCTCTTCAGAGGATTCAGAAGACATGGAGAGATAGTCTTTTAATAACACAAATCTCTGCTGCCTACAGCTTTCATTCCTGTAAATTCACTTAGACTTTCAAGAAGGATTATGTGTATCAAGAAAATGAGAAAGAACCAAAAAGAGCTGGAAATCAATTCTCAGAAGGGGATTTGCTGGACCATGATATTGGGACTCCTGTTGTCCTCCTAGGTCCTATAACATCAGAGGTCTCTGACATGGAGCTTCTGTAGTTGCTTAGATCTTCACCTTCACCACGAGCAATGATATTTGCACAGGGCTTGTATTGTGCTCTGAATCAACAATTTTGCTGGTTAAAAATAATTTTTAGATACCTGGCCCAATGGAACAGTGCTGATATGAGGGGAAAATAAAATAATATTCTATTCTTAGTGAGACCTTCAACTAGGCATGTAGACAAACGTTCTCATGGTTAATTCTTAAAATAATCCCCTATTAAAGGGTATGGTTAGGCATGACCACCAAACCACCCCTATTTACAAGGATAAAATTATATTTTGCATATCTATAGTGAAGAAAATGTGGTTCAGAAAAATTACACCATTTTTCCAAGCTTATATAACTAGAATCAGGTGTTTGAATCCAATATCCATAGAGCTTTTCACAACTATCTTCTAAGAAGATATAACACTGCCACTTCCACAAGTAAATAGCTGTTACTCTGAAGCAGAGATTAACAATGTTTTCTATAATGGACCAGAGAGTAAATATTTTAGACAGTGCTGTAAACATATGGCCCAATGCACATTCTGCTTTATCTATGTCTTTGTTGTATACCTTAAAATGATAACAACTATTCTTAGCTTATGCGGATATGCAAACACAGGCAGTGAACTGGACCTGAATAATGGAACTTAGTTTGCGGACCCAGGTGAGAATTAGACATCTTAATTAAATCAGTGAATAAAACCCCTAGCCCATGAAATAATAAAAATAGCTAACATTTAATGATTACTTACTGTATGCTATGCACTATTTTCAGCACTTTACATGTAGTTTCACAAAGTTACACAATGCATTAAAAACTAGGTCATTTTTCATTCCAATCCCAAAGAAAGGCAATGCCAAAGAATATTCAAACTATGACACAATTGCACTCATTTCACATGCTAGCAAGGTAATGCTCAAAATCCTCTAAGCTAGGCTTCAACAATATGTGAACTGAGAATTTCCAGATGTTCAGGCTGGATTTAGAAAAGGCAGAGAAACCAGAGCTCAAATTGCCAACATCTGTTGGATCATATAAAAAGCAAGAGAATTCCAGGAAAACATCTATTTCTGCTTCATTGACTATACTAAAGCATTTGTGTAAATCACAACAAGCTATGGGAAATTCTTCAAGAAATGGGAATACCGGACCACCTTACCTGTATCCTTAGAAACCTGTGTGCAAATCAAGAAGCAAGAATTGGAATGGAACATGGCACTGCAGACTCATTCCAAATTGGGAAAGGAGTACGTCAAGGCTGTATATTGTCACCCTGCTTATTTAACTTCTATGCATAGAGCGTCATGTGAAATGCTGGGCTGTATGACTGATAAGCTGGAATCAAGATTGCCAGGAAAATATCAGTAATCTCAGATGTGCATAGGACACGACCCTTATGGCAGAAAATGAAGAGGAACTAAAGAGGCACTTGATGAAGGTGAAAGATAAGAGTGAAAAAGCTGGCTTAAAACACTACATTCAAAAAGCGAGGATCATGGGATTTGGGACCATCACTTCATGGCAAATAGATGACAAAGTGATTGGAAACAGTAGCGGATTTTATTTTACTGTGCTCCAAAATCAATGCAGATGGTAACTGCAGTCATGAAATTTAAAAATGAATCAGCTGACCAATAACTAATCTCAAAAGTATACAAGCAACTCCTGCAGCTCAGTTCCAGAAAAATAAATGACCCAATCAAAAAATGGGCCAAAGAACTAAATAGACATTTCTCCAAAGAAGACATACAGATGGCTAACAAACACATGAAAAGATGCTCAGCATCACTCATTATCAGAGAAATGCAAATCAAAACCACAATGAGGTATCATTTCACACCAGTCAAAATGGCTGTGATCCAAAAGTCTACAAGCAATAAATGCTGGAGAGGGTGTGGAGAAAGGGAACCCTCTTACACTGTTGGTGGAAATACAAACTAGTACAGCCACTATGGAGAACAGTGTGGAGACTCCTTAAAAAACTGGAAATAGAACTGCCATATGACCCAGCAATCCCACTGCTGGGCATACACACCGAGGAAACCAGAATTGAAAGAGACACGTGTACCCCAATGTTCATCACAGCACTGTTTATAATAGCCAGGGCATGGAAGCAACCTAGATGTCCATCAGCAGATGAATGGATAAGAAAGCTGTGGTACATATACACAATGGAGTATTACTCAGCCATTAAAAAGAATACATTTGAATCAGTTCTAATGAGGTGGATGAAACTGGAGCCTATTATACAGAGTGAACTAAGCCAGAAAGAAAAGTACCAATACAGTATACTAACGCATATATATGGAATTTAGAAAGATGGTAACAATAACTGCTGTATGCGAGACAGCCAAAGAGACACAGATGTATAGAACAGTCTTCTGGACTCTGTGGGAGAGGAAGTTGGTGGGATGATTTGGGAGAATGGCATTGAAACATGTATAATATCATATAAGAAGTGAATCACCAGTCCAGGTTCGAAACAGGATCCTTGGGGCTGGTGCACTGGGATGACCCGAAGGGATGGTATGGGGAGGGAGGTTGGAGGGGTGTTCAGGATGGGGAACACATGTATGCCCGTGGTGGATTCAGGTTGATGTGTGGCAGAACCAATACAACATTGTAAAGTAATTAGCCTCCAATTAAAATAAATAAACTTAAAGTAAAAATAAATAAATAACATATATATATATATATAGAGAGAGAGAGAGAGGGAGAGAGAGAGAGAGAGCGCTGAATTAAAACTCAGTATTCAAAGAACTAAGATGATGGCATATGGTCCCATCATTTCAAGACAAATAGAATTGAACAAAATGGAAAGAGTGGCAGATTTTATTTTCCTGTGCTCCAAAATCACTGCAGATGGTGACTGCAGCCATGAAATTTTAATGCTTGCTCCTTGGAAGAAAAGCTATGAGAAACCTAGACAGTATATTCAAAAGCAGAGACATCACTCTTCCAACAAACTCTGTATAGTCAAAGCTGTGTGTGTGTTTTTTTTTTTTTTTTCCAGTAGTCATGTACAAATGTGAGAGTTGTACCATAAAGAAGGTGGAGTGCTGAAGAATTGATTCTTTCAAGTTGTTGTTCTGGTGAAGACTCTTGAGAGTCTCTTGGACTGCAAGGAGATTAAACCATATTAAAGGAAATAAACTCTGACTATTCATTGGAAGTACTGATGCTGAAGCTGAAGCTCCAATACTTTGGCAACTTGTGAAAAGCTGACTCATTGTAGAAGACCTTGATGCTGGGAAAGATTGGGGGCAGGGGGCAAAGGGAGCAACAGAGGATGAGAAGGTTGGATGGCATCATCAACTCATTGGACATGAATTTGAAGAAACTGTGAGAAATAGTGGAGGACAGAGGAGCCTGGTATGCTACAGTCCATGGGTTTTCAAAATGTCAGGATGGACATTACTTAGCAACTGAACAACAAAACAACAAAGGACAGCCTCATGAAGAAGGTAATACCTTGAGAAGTAGATGAATCAATGAGGGTCCCAGTAAGAAACTATAACATAAATGAAAATAACTTGAGAAAGGTTTGGTATGTGCCTGGTATACATACATTATAGGGAGAATGCAGTGCCCAGAATTGGCATTCACTGCCCTTTGACTGGAAGGAAAAAATGAAGGAGAGGGCCAGGCAGAGAGGGCTGCCTTAAAAGAGACAGTGACAATTGAAGGACATAGCCAGCCCTACTGGGACCCTGAGAGTGAGGAATAGATGATGGAATAAGTCCTCTGGCCTCCTTTTTTGACCCAGTATCCTTTCAGGTTTTTCATTGGCCAAATCAAAGCAGATGCCAGTATGTAATGGAAGCTGATAATGACCATAAGGCTCATTGTCCCACAGCAGAGACATTGGGAAAGGGTAGAGGCAGGATCAAGAGGGATAATGCAGAGTATCCAGCACAAGAAGAAATTTAGAGGGCATGAGAACATGGATTGATGGTTTGGTTTAATCGCTAAATTGTGTCCTATTCTTTATGACCCTATGAACTGTAGCCCACCACGCTCCTCTGTCCATAGGATTTTCCAGGAAAGAGTATTGGAGTGGGTTGCCATTTCCAACATGGAGTGGTCATAATTAAGTCTGTCCAGGGAAAATACAATGAGCTATGCAAAGCTATGATAAAATCACTATATTGCTTCATAGCTTATAAAACCCTTTTACATCTTATTTCATTTGCTGTCACAACAACCCCATGAGGTACAAATAAGAGTAATTATTCATATTTTACACATGATGAAAACATCTTTCCCACACCTGGGCTTCAAAGGTCTGGTTGGAACTTGTAGGTGGAATTTCCTGGAACCAACCCCTGCCCCCACCCTCCTGCACCCTGCCCTGATGCAAATTTTACCATGTATATGATGTACTTTACTGATGGTATCCCAGCAAGGTCATCTCCATGAAAGGATGTTATTAATCACTTACTGCTACATTTTTCTGTAGTTGGAACCCTTCACTTCCTCTATATTTATATGGGGTTTCATACTTTCTGGGGCTTCCCTGGTGGCTCAGACAGTAAAGAATCTGCCTGCAATGTGGCAGACCCAGCTTCAATCCCTGGATCAGGAAGATCCCTTGGAGAAGGCAATGGAAACCCACTCCAGTATTCTTGCCTGGAGAATTCCATAGACTGAGGAGGATGTTGAGTTACAGTCCATGGATTTCAATGAGTCTGACATGACTAAGCGAATAACACACACACATGCACACACAGTTCCTGTCGATTGCATAGAAAGGTCATGGAAAATCTACAGAATCCTCTGAGTGCCCAGGAGCTAGAGCTACTGGGCATAATCATTCCTCTTTTCCTTCTCCTACATGTATTTATTACTGTGCTATTTTGCACAATGAAAAGATGAAATCCCAATAAATTAAGAGAGATCACATGTGTGTTGAGTAAAAGAACAATAAATTTTGAGGGATAGGCAAACTAAGTACTGTTAATTGTTCTGAGAAGGATAGATTACTTCTATTAATAGCTTGTCAAGGAATGCAACATGAAAAGGTAGCTTTTTTTTTTTTTTTTTTTTTGAGCCTTAGATCAGGACCATCAAAAATCATCTTGGGCAGGGCACTGCTTCTATATGTAAAGCTTATGGAATTAAGAACAAAAGTAAATTCATGCAAAATATATGAATTCCAGTAACTACATGTAACTTAAGAGGTTTGATGTCTTTTAGGCTGGGATTCTAGGTTCACATCCTATCTCTGACACTCATTAACTGTAAGGCCTTGGGCAAATTACTTAGCTTCTCTGAGCTTGTTTCCTTATCTGTAACAATTAAACACATGTAAATTGCCTGGCATAGAATACATTCTAGGTTAACCATTATAATGATATATAAAGATATTCCCAAAAAGACTAAAAAAAAAAAAAAAGAGCATCATCTCTGATTAAACCTCACCTTTTGAGAGAATCTTTGATAATGTAGCTTTAACACTTTTATGCATCCTTTAATCCTTTCTTTCCACTTGTGGACACATGGTCAATAGGCAAATGCAGCAAGACTCTGATTGACACTCAGAAACTCAGAAAGTGTTGCTTTTAGCATGCTTACTGACTTCCTTTTTTTTTTTTTTTTTAATTAGGTTAGTTTATAAGACTTACATTTCATTTCACTACATTCAGCTCTTTCAATTTTCTGTGTTTCACTCATATTCACAAAATAATAAGGGAAATGCAAAGAAATAATCCAGTAATTGAACAAGCTGGCAGTACAGACAACAGTTCTGACAAGCTGAACTAGTAGCTGATAAATGAAGTCAACAAATGCTTTCTAGCGGCCATTGGTTAGTAAGGTGAAGGGATCAAAATTTGTGGAGGCAACATTGTATAAAAGATATCACATGGTACTATGTGACCAATCCACCGTGGTTTAGAGAGATTTATTAAACACACTAAACTGCCAGTGGTTCAAGAGGCACATATCTCAAAGTCCATGAGGATTTGAACGAGACCTGGAGAGCAGAAGTACCTGGAGAATAAGAGATTTAACATACCACTCTGACTAGAAGGTAGGGTAGGAGTCAGGGTAAGGTCAACGTTTTAAATAAAGATGGGTCAGGGAATTCCCTGGTGGTCCAGTGGCTAAGACTCTGTGCTTCCAATACAGAGGGGCTGGGTTCGATCCCTGGTCAGGGAACTAGTTCCAACGTGCCACAACTAAGACTCTATGCAGCCAAATAAATAAAAATAAATATTAAAATAAATAAATAAATATGGGTCAGTGATGGATTGAACCACACTGGAGCTTGAGACAAAAGGAAAAATCAGTAATACTGTTCCTTTATTTATAATTTTGAAGTTTTGTTTACCATGCGTTTTTCAGCATGAATTTTTTTTTTTAATTTTTTTAATAGGGCAGTAAAACATTTATTTTGATTACTGGATTATTTGTTGCCTCCTTAAATTGTGCAGAAATGATTGCCTCACTTGTCTCACCCTAACACTGGTTCTGCTAGAATGTAGGGTGTGTAAAAGGACACATTAAGAAAGGTATCTTAGAAGTCAGATGGCCTGGGATCAAATCTTGGCTCAACTCTACTCTCAGCCTTATCCTGAGTATGTTATCTTCCCCTTTGACTGGTTTATTGCTTAAAAGCAATAAAACCTACTATATTGGTGTTTTTCTTTCTCACTTACTTCACTGTGTATAATAGGCTCCAGTTTCATCGACCTCATTAGAACTGATTCAAATGCATTATTTTAATAGCTGAGTAATATTCCATTGTGTATATGTACCACACCTTTCTTATCCATTCATCTGCTGATGGACATCTAGGTTGCTTCCATTTCCTAGCTATTGTAACAGTGCAGTGATGAACATTGGGTTACACGTGTCTCTTTCAATTCTGGTTTCCTCAGTGTGTATGCTCTGCAGTGGGATTGCTGGGTTGTGTGGGAGTTCGGAGAAGGCAATGGCACCCCACTCCAGTACTCTTGCCTGGAAAATCCCATGTACGGAGGAGCCTGGTAGGCTGCAGTCCATGGGATCGTGAAGAGTCAGACACGACTGAGTGACTTCACTTTCACTTTTCACTTTCATGCATTGGAGAAGGAAATGGTAACCCACTCCAATGTTCTTGCTTGGAGAATCCCAGGGACAGAGGAGCCTGGTGGGCTGCCTTCTATGGGGGTTGCAGAGTTGGACACGACTGAAGCGACTTAGCAGCAGTAGCATGGGAATTCTATTTCCAGTTTTTTAAGGAATCTCCACACTGTTCTCCTTAGTGGCTGTACTAGTTTGCATTCCCACCAATAATGTAAGAGGGTTCCCTTTTCTCTGCACCTTCTCCAGCATTTATTGTTTGCAGACATTTTGATAGCAGCCATTCTGACCTGCTTTTGGACTCTGTGGGAGAAGGCGAGGGTGGGATGATTTGAGAGAATAGCATTGAAACATGTATATTATCATATGTGAAACAGATCGCCAGTCCAGATTCAATGCATGAGACAGGGTGCTCAGAGCCAGTGCACTGGGATCACTCTGAGGGGTGGGATGGGGAGGGAAGAGGAAGGGAGGTTCAGGATGAGGGACACATGTACCCCCATGGCTGATTCATGTCAGTATATGGCAAAAACCACTACAATATTGTTAAGTAATTAGCCTCCAATTAGAATAAATAAATTATTTTTTAAAAGGAAAAAAAAAAACTAATACATGGAATTTTTCATTTATCTATTAGTAAATATTTATTAAGCACCTATTATATGTTAGAGATGTAGCACTTATCAGAAACAAAACAAAGTGCTTAAAGTGTTTTTATTTTAGCTTGGGGAGTAATGCTCCATAAAAATAAATACATAATATTATGTAGCATAGTTATGACATTTTCTTAAAAGAAAAATGAATCAGGGTAGAGTGACTGAGAGTGTTGACAACAGAGGTAAAGAAAGAGGTGGGACTAGTTTAGAGAAAGGTTATTGAGAGGAACAAAGGAGATAATTCTCTCTGTGTTTATCATAATGTATAACACATCTTAATACCCTAGTAAATGATTATTGTTTATCTTGATGAAGCAGGGAAAGATAAGTTTGGAATGGCGGGGATCAATGGACATGCCTTTAAAGCTGAAACTCCAGGATTCTGGACAATTCTACCATAAAATGTACTGATATAGCATTAAAGTGTTAACAGCTATCTTCATCACTTAGTTCAGATGGGAGTCTCTGACCTTAAGGCCCAGAAAATTCAGTTATCTGAAAAAAGCTTCACCCTTCTCTTCCTCCATAGTGAGAACACTTGGGCTTCATCCTTATTCCTTGCAGCAAATGGAGGAGAAAGACCATATATCCATTTATGTTGAAGAAGTAAAAGAGATGAGAAGAACCACAAATCAGCTCTTTGGTAACTGGGTGTACCAGAGTGAAAATAAGTCCTTTCCAGAGAAGCAGCCAACCATGGCAGAAAACATCAGTAAAGACACTGCACTTCATTAGAGCTGGAGCCCTTTTCCCTAACCCCTGACTTCCTGTGGGTTGGCTGATCTGGCCTGGTCTGGCCCACATGGCCCTTTGCCAATACTCTGGATGTGGGTATCTGGCATTTCACCAACTTATTTTATGGTGTTTGGGTTCTGGTAAAATAGCATGTAAAGAAAGAAGTAAACATTTTCTTTTCTCAACCTGGAATTTTTATATTTTTTTGACTTTTAAAAACAAACGAGACAAAACAAAAGTAAAGAAAGCAAAGTGCTACCTAGTTTAGGAAAAGCAGGGCTCACAAAAAAATATTTTAAAAATCTCTTGGTTGATAAAATCTCTCTAGTAAATTATTAGGGATGAAAAGAAGATGAGGATGATGAGAATAAATCTACATGTCTTCCTTAGACTGTGGCAGAAGGATTCTGTCCTTCTTTTCATCTAGAATCACTTAAAGTTCCCCAAATACATCATGTTTTTTCTTCTTTAGAATCTTTGCACATAATATTTGTATTCTCCATTGAATTTCAAACTATGCAGGGCTACTGCATAGTTTCTCCATTTTCTGTCTGGCTAATATTACCTTTTAATTTTTCAAAACTCAGAACAGATGGCACATTTTCCAAAAGGGACTTATGACTTCTCCCTCTGCCTCACCAAGTCCTGCAGGCTGCCCCCTCTCTGAGTTTCTGGCTCACCACCCTTTACATTCTATCTGTCTACATTCGCTGAGTACTTACAGTGAGCCAGGCACACTTTTACATACTAGGAAAACATCAGGGATCCAGACAGGCATCACAGAGCTTCCATTTCATGAGGAAGAAGATAGGAAACCCCTGAACAATTAGATATATGTCCAACTACATTGTCCTTAAAAGAAAAATTAACAGAAGGGCTTGCATAATTCAATGAAGCTATAAGCCATGACATGCAGGGCCATAAGACAGATTGGTCATAGTGGAGATATCTGACCAAATGTGGTCTACTGGAAGAGGGAGTGGCAAGCCACTCTAGTATTCTTCCAATGAGAACTCCATTAACAAGAACAGTATGAAAAGGCAAAAAGATATGACACCAAAAGATGAGCCCCCATGTTGGAAGATATCCAATATGCTACTGGGGAAAATGTAGGGGAATTACTAATGGCTCCAGTAAGAATTAAGTGACTGGGTCAAAGCAGAAACAACACTCAGTTATGGATGTGTCTGGTATTGAAAGTAAAGTCTGATACTGTGAAAAAACCATTGCACAGGAACCTGGAGTGTTCAATCTATGAATCAAGGTAAATTAGAGTTGCTTGAGCAGGAGATGGCAATACTGAACATAAGCATCTTAGGAGTCAGTGAACTAAAATGGATGGGAATGGGTCAATTTAACTCAGAGGACCATTATATTTTCTACTGTGGCCGAGAATCCGTTAGAATAAATGGAGTAGCCATCATAGTCAACAAAATACATACTTCCCTATGCAGTAGCCCTGCATAGTTTGAAATGCTGTACTTGGGTATTTCAAAACAACTGAATGATCTCAGTTCATTCAAAAGGCAAGCCATTTAACATCACAGTAATCCAAAGCTGCCCCCCCAAACACTGATGATGAAGAAGCTGAAGTTGACTGGTTCTATGAAGACCTATAACACCTTTTAGAACTAACACCAAAAAAAGATGTCCTTTTCATCATAGGATTTTGGATGCAAAAGTAGGAAGTCAAGACATACCCGGAGTAACGGGCAAGTTTTGTCTTGGAGTACAAAATGAAGTGGGGGAAAGTCTTACAGAGTTTTGTCAAGAGAACACTGGTCATAGCAAACACCATTTACCAACAACACAAGAGATGGTTCTACACACAGACATCGCCAAATGATCAATACTGAGATCAGATTGATTATATTTTTGCAGCAAAAAGTAGAGGAGCTCTATATAGTCAACAAAAACAAGAACTATAACTGTGGCTCAGATCATGAGATTTTTATTGCAAAACTCAGGCTTAAATTGAAGAAAATGTAGAAAACTTCTAGGCCATTCAGGTATGACCTAAATCAAATCCCTTATGATTCTACAGTAGAGGTAATGAATAGAGTCAAGGGATTCGATCTGGTATACAGAGTACCTGAAGAACTGCGGACAGAGGTTTATAAAATTGTGCAGGAGGCCATGACCAGCATTGCAAATAAAAGGAAATGCAAAAGGGAAAAGTGGTTGTCTAAGGAGGCTTTACAAATAGCTGAGGAAAGAGGAAAAACAAAAAACAAGGGAGAAAGTGAAACATATATCCAACTGAATGCAGAGTTCCAGAGAATAGCAAGGAGATGAGAAGGTCTTCTTCGATGGGCAGGGCAAAGAAGTAGAGGGAAATAATAGAATGGGAAAGATTAGAGATTTCTTCTAGAAAATTGGAGTTATCAAGGGAATATTTCATGCAAGGATGGAGACGAGTAAGGACAGAAACAGTAAGGACCTAACAGAGGCACAAGACATTATGAAGAGGTGACAAGAATGGACAGAAGAACTACACAAAAAAGAGTCAAAATGACCTGGATAGCCATGATGTTATGGTCACTCACCTAGAGCCAGACATCCTGGAGTGTGAAGTAAAGTGGGCCTTAAGAAGCATTACTAAGAACAAAGTTAATAAAATTGATGGAATTCCAGCTGAGTTATTTTGAGCCCTAAAAGATGATGCTGATAAAGTGCTGCCCTCGATATGCCAGCAAATTTGGAAAACATGGCAGTGGCCACAGGACTGAAAAAGGTCAGTTTTCATTCCAAGCCAAAAGAAAGACAGTGCCTAAGAATGTTCAAACCACCAGACAATTGCACTCATTTCATAAGCTAGTAAGCTCAAAATCCTTCACTAGGCATCAGCAGTAAATTAACCAAGACATTCCACATGTGCAAGCTGGGTTTAGAAAAGGCTGAGGAACCAGAGATCAAATTGCCAAAATTTGTGGGATCATAGAGAAAGCAAGGAAATTCCAGAGAAAAATCTTCTGCTACATTGACTATGTGAATGCCTTTGACTGTGTGCATCAAAAAAAAAAAAAAAAAAAAACCTGTGGAAAATTCATAAAGAGATGTGAATACCAAACCACCTTGAGGCCTCATGAGAAACCTGTATGTGGCTCAAGAAGAAACAGTTAGAACTGAACATAAAACAACTGACAGGTTCAAAATTGGGAAAGGAGTACAAGGCTGTATATTGTCACCCTGCTTATTTAACTTTTATGGAAATGCTGGGCTGGATGAATGACAAGCTAGAGTCAAGATTGCTGACAGAAATATCAGCAACCTTAGGTATGCAGATGATACCACTGTAATGGCAGAAAGTGAAGAGGAGCTAAATAGCCTCTTGATGAGGGTAAAAGAGGTGAGTGAAAAGGCTGGATTAAAACTCAACATTCAAAGAACTAATATCATGACATCTGGTTCCATCACTTCATGGCAAACAGACTGGGGCAAAGTGGAAACAGTGACAGATCTTATTTTCCTGGGCTCCAAAATCACTGTGGGCAGAGACTGCAGCCATGAATTTAAAAGAGCATTGCTCCTCAGAAGGAAAGCAATGACAAATGCAGATAGCATATTAAAAAGCAGAGACTTCGCTTTGCTAAGAAAGATCTGTCTAGTCAAAGCTATGATTTTTCCAGTGATCATGTATGAATGTGTGAGTTAGACCATATAGAAGGCTAAGTGCTAAAAAACTGATGTGTTTGAATTTTTATGCTGAAGAAGGTTCTTGAGAATCCCTTGGATGTCGAGGAAATTAAACCAATCAATCCTATAGGAAATCAACCCTGAATATTAATTGGAAGGACTGATGCTGAAACTGAAACTCCTGGTCATAGCAAACACCCTCTTCCAACAACACAAAAGAAGAGTCTACACTTGAACATCATCAGGTGGTCAATACTGAAATCAGATTAATTATATTCTTTGCAGCCAAAGAAGGAGAAGCACTATACAGTCAGCAAAAACAAGACTGGGAGCTGACTGCATCTCAGATTATGAAATTCTTATTGCTAAATTCAGATTTAATTTGAAGACAGTAGGGAAAACCACTAGACCATTCAGGTATGACATAAATCAAATGCCTTACAATTATACAGTGGATGTGACAAATAGTTTCACGGGATTAGATCTGATAGACAAAGTGTCTGAAGAACTATGGACAGAGGTTTGTGACATTGTACAGAAGGCAATGATTAAGACCATCCCCAAGAAAAAAAAAAGTGCAAAAAGGCAAAATTGTTGTCTGAGGAGGCCTTACAAACATCTGAGAAAAGAAGAGAAGTGAAAGGCAAAGGAAAAAAGAAAAGATATACCCATTTGGATGCAGAGTTCCAAAGAATAGCAAGGAGAAATAAGAAAGCCTTCCTCAGGGATCAATGCAAAGAAAGAGAGGAAAACAATAGACTTGGAAAAAACAAAGATCTCTTCAAGAAAATTAATAATATGAAGGGAACATTTCATGCAAAGATGGGCTCGAAAAAGGACAGAAATGGTATGGACCTAACTGAAGCAGAAGATATTAAGAAGAGGTGGCAAGAATACACAGAAGAACTGTACAAAGAGAGCTTAATGACCCAGATAACCATGATGGAGTGATCACTCACCTAGAGCCAGACATCCTGGAATGCAAAGTCAAGTGGATGTGTCTTAGGAAGTACCACTACAAACAAAGCTAGTGTAGGTGATGTAATTCCAGTTGAGCTATTTCAAATCCTAAAAGATTTTGCTGTGAAAGTGCTGCATGCAATATGCTAGCAATTTGGAAAACTCAGCAGTGGCCACAGGACTGGAAAAGGTCAATTTTCATTCCAATCCCCAAGAAAGGCAATGCCAAAGAATGTTTAAACTACTGCATAACTGCACTCATCTCACACATTAGCAAAGTAAGTCTCAAAATTCTCCAAGCCAGGTTCATGGTACATGAACTATGAACTTCCAGATGTTCAAGTCTGATTTAGAAAAGGCAGAAGAATCAGAGATCAAATTGCCAACATCTGCTGGATCATCCAAAAGGCAAGAGAGTTCCAGAAAAAACATCTACTTCTGCTTTATTGACTACACCAAAACCTTTGACTGTGTGGATCACAACAAACTGTGTAAATTCTTCAAGAGATGGGAATACCAGACCACCCTACCTGCCTCCTGAGAAATCTGCATGCAGGTCAAGAAGCAACAGTTACAACTGGACATGGAACAACAGATTGGTTCCAAATTGGGAAAGAAGTACATCAAGATTGCATATTGTCACCCTGCTTATTCAGTGTATATGCAGAGTATATCTTGCAAAATGCCAAGCTGGATGAAGCTCAAGCTGGAATCAAGATTGCCAGGAGAAATATCAATAACCTCAGATACATAGATGAAACCACCCTTATAGCAGAAATCAAAGAACTAAAGAGCCTCTTGATGAAATTGCTGACAAATATCCATCTAGTCAAAGCTATGGTTTTTCCTGTAGTCATGTATGGATCTGAGAGTTGGACTATAAAGAAAGCTGAGCACCAAAGAATTGATGCTTTTGAACTGTGATGTTGGAAAAGACTCTTAAGAGTGCCTTGGACTTCAAGGAGATCAAACCGGTCAATCCTAAAGGAAATCAGTCCTGAATATTCATTGGAAGGATTGATGCTCAAGCTGAAACTCCATAACTTTGATTACCTCAAGCGAAAAGCTGCCTCATTTTTATAGACTCTGATCCTGGGAACGATTGAAGGCAGGAGGAAATGAAGACAATGGGTGAGATGGTTGGATGGCATCACCAACTCGATGGACATGAGTTTGACAAGCTGTGAGAGTTGGTGATGGACAGGGAAACCTTGTGTCCATGGGGTCCCAAAGAATCCAACACCACTGAGTGAATGAACTAAATTGTACTGAGATGTATCAAGCAAGATTCTTATCTTCAAAGAGTTTATAACCCATGGAGTCATGGAACAAATATTTATTGAGTGCCTACTATGAGTCAGTTGGGAGTGCCTTTTTTGAGTGCATTCTATGTGCCATACAAAAACAAGGACACACTGAAGTGGGGATGGTGTGGACTCAGTCTGAGGACAATCTAAGGGTTTACAGTTGAGGTTAGTGTTACATGCAAGTTTCAGGTTCTAGAGTCAGATTTTTAGGTTTTAAATTCTGGCCGTGTCACTGGCTAGCTATGGAACTTGAGAAAATCCAATTAACAACTCTGAGTGTCATCTATAAAACAAGAATGATGGCAGTGACCACTTTATAAAATCCTTATAATGGTTAAATGAGAAGATGGATATGAGAACTCATCCTAGGGTAAATTGTCAAACAAGGACAGAAAGACAGGGAGAGTGCACACTTCTGGCAACAAATAGGATTTGAGTGGAACTCTGGAGGTTGGATCTAAATTCATGAAGAAGAGAGAGGATGAAATTCCACTGGACAGAGTTCTCAATCTAAAAGAAAGTTCAAAGGGGCACCTGCAGCCCTAGGCTCCAGGCTCTAGAGGAAGACTACACCTGTATCACTTCTTCCTCGAAGAAATATGAATGTGGGACTTTGAGCCCTTGGGAAACTGTTGGAAATTGTGTTCAGGTTATACATCTGCTAAGTTGTTTCAGAGGGTGACTGCTTTTCAGTTCCATTTGCTCATCAAGGGTTTCTTAATGAGGCTAATTACCCCCAAACAGCAAATTCTCCCAGTGCTCCATGGAAAGCTTGGTTGTTTATAAAACAATGAGCCTGGGACCTCTGTCTATGGCTAAGAAGCCTGCTTTCTGGGCATCAATCTTATCAGAGCTTAATGCTAAAGACATTTCACAGTTAGTAAGGGTTTGCTGTGGCCTTGGATCCAAGGAAGCCATCAAGCACTGAAGACCAATCCTGTGGCCAGAAGGAGGCTGCCTCTGATGTCAATCAGATGTCAAGGGGCAACATGTGGCTGGAGAGAAAACAGTGGCAGAAGATTTACCTCAGGAAGTTTAATTTGTTTATGGGTGATTACTTCAGTACTCATACATGCTGACATAAAAATGTGAAAAAAATATATATATTTAAAATCTCATTTAGTGATATCAAGTAAGAGACCTAAATTTACAGTGATTTTCTTGAATGCAGCTTTTCTCAATAATAAAAGTGGGCAGATAGCCATGGCTACTAATACCTTGTTTCTTAGCATTCTTTTTCTAGATCTCCAGATGGCACATCACATAGAGTCCACTAGGAGATACTAGACATAGGATCCTTACTTTAGGTTGCTAGAACAATAGAAGTAATTTAGCTAGCATTTATCAAGTCTTATTATATTCCATGGATTTTAACCCCCAATACACTATGAGGTAGGTACTACAGGTCTTCCTCAACAAGGGGATTATATTCTGATAAACACATTGTAAGTTGGAAGTATCATAAGTCGAAAATGCATTTAATACACCTAACCTACCAAATATTGTAGCTTAGCCCAGCCTACCTTTAACGTGCTCAGAACACTTACATTAGCTTATATTTGGGCAAAATAATCTAAGACAAAGCCTATTTTATAATAAAGTGTTGAATATCTCATGTAGTTTGTTGAATACTGTACTGAAAGTGAGAAACAGAATGGTTGTCTGGGTACACAATCAGTATATTGGTTGTTTGCCCTGGTGACCAAATGGCTGATTGGGAGCTGTGGCTGCTGCCCTGCTCAGCATCATGAGAGTGTCATCCCCCATATCATTAGCCTGGAAAAGAGCAAAAATCAAAGTTCCAAGTATAGTTTATCCTGAATGCAGATCATTTTTGCTCCATCATAAAGTCAAAAAATTGTAAGTTGAGTACTGTCTGTATTACTATCTCTCTTTTACAGGCAAGAAAAGAAAGACTCTACAGAAAAAGGAAGCAGCAAGCTCAAGGTCTCATTTGTTAGTGGCATTCAAAGCTAGACCATCTTCAAACCAAAGCTGGCAGATTTAGCATTGCACACTTACCCCCTTAGGAAATAGACACATTGATGATTATGTCTTTTAAGCTTAAACAATCATCCCCCAAGTCGGGTGCTCTGAACAGGACCCTCCTTTAGGAGGCAAGGAAGTATTGTGGAGAACATAGTCTCTGGGAATCATGGACTAGAATTGCAGTCTCAACCCATAGTTCCTGGGACACACAAAACAAATAACTGCCTCCTGGCACCCATGTTTCCTCAATAGCTAAAAGAAGAATTAGCTTAGAAAGATCTCTTAACTCCCTTCTAGCTCTGGCATTCTACCATTATATGATGTGTGAAATAATGGAATCAAATAAGATATATATTTTTAAAAAGGAAAAGTCAGATGCTAATTTTGGCAGCTCTCAGGTTTGTGAGTCTTTCAAAGAAAAATATGTTTTTTCAGTGCAAGATTAAAAAAGGAAAAATCAACTCAAATATTTATTTCCTTTCTTCTTTCAGTGAGTTTTAAATTACCCATCAAGTAGGATTAAATTATCATTTTGTTTTTACAGTTGAATAAACTGAGGCTCATTTTGGTTAATGAATTAATTAGGATCACATAGCAATTCAACAGCAGAGGACAAATAAGCATTCACCATGTATCATTTGAAAGACCACTCTGAATTGGCAAATGTCAGAGACTTTGTCACTGAGTAACCACATCCATAACATGAAAGTCTTTGATAATAATGCTGCTGGCAGTGAACATGGTGGCAGAGAGCAATACTGGGCAGTATACACTGTAGCAAACATGGAACCAAGCTGAGTTAAAAGCCCAGTTCTGCAATTTACTATTTATACTAACTTGGGCAAATCTTACCATTTCTCCCACTTCCCACTACCCAATTCCTGCATTCCACATAGTAGGGTTTTAAGAAATATATATGATGATTGCATGATGGTAGTTCCTGTCTCACATTCCCTTAACTTCTTATGACTCAGTTTCCTTAACTGTAAACAGGTTGTTATCATATCTTCATTGCTACTTGCAGATATACTGTTGTAGCCACACTTTCCGGAAAACAAACTCACTCAGAAGGACAATGTAGATAGTGCAGTGCAGTTTATTACACCAGCAGGCCCAAGGCAGAGTCTCCTCTTAGCCAAGGACCCCAAAAAGTTTTTGTGAAAACCTTATATACTCTAAGTGTATAAGGTTCCCGGAAACTAGTCTGAATAAAGGAAAAATAAAGATACAGTCAAAGTTAACCCATGATCATATGCCTTAAGCCTAGATAGTTAACAGTGGACAATTATCAATAGGCCTAGGCCTGTGGTCATACCCCAATAACCAAAATAGAATGTATGATTCTATTCGGTTACACAGATAATTAGGGTATTCTTTTAGCAGTGGAGAGCCCTAGGGCTCTTCCTTGGGTGGCGGGGGGGGGGGGGGGTGGTTGGGAGCAGGGTGAGGGCCTGTTTTTCCAGTTGGTATGTCATTTCCATAGATACTGGGCATATAGCTCAAAGTCCACAGTCCTGCCCAAGATGGAGTCCTGCTTTCAAGATAGAGCCTATTCTGTTTCCTCCTTCAATACCACTGGAAGGATATGGAACAAACTGGCCTTGTTAATCTACTTCATGCATTCCTGCATATATGAGGATATTTGTCCACTTGATCAGAAGAAATAACCCAAAGGAAGCATCAGTATATTGAACCAGTTCAAGCAGATGCCAAAGGGGCTGCCAATTCTGGCTTAGAATTTAGTCAATGCCCTTAGGTGACAAGAACTGCTGTGTGTGCCCTTGGAACCTCCTAATTGGATTTGAAGATAGCATCTCCCCAGGTTTTCCATCCATACAAAGATGCTGCTACTTTTCCCTCCCACTACCATCTAAGTGAAAAAGGCAGGGCCCAGGGCAAAGAGTAGCAAACTTTTCCTTAAAGAGCCAGATGGCAAATATTTTAGGTTTGCAGGCCTTCTGGTCTTTGCCTCACTTCTGCCAGGAAAGCAGCTCAGACAATATGTAAACAAATGATAGACCTGTGTTCCAATAAAATGTGACTTACAAAAACAGGTAAGTCATTGTTTGCTTTTTCTTGATTTAGGGAAAAGTAGCCTTTCTTGGTAATTCATAATAATCTCTTCATCAACAGCACATGACATTCATGTTCTCCTCTTTACTCTCCCCAACTACCCTGTGAATAGATGATATGATTATTTTCAAGAAGAAGTTTAGAAGCTAGGCTGAGAGCAATTAAGAAGCTTGGCAGGCTTAATCAGTGTGGCTGTGGCAAAAAAACTCCTCGAATCTCAGTGGCTTAACAGCACAAAGTTTTCTTCCTTGCTCATAGTATGGCCCAATGTGGGTTGGCAGGGCATCCCTGGGGATGGGATGGTGCCATGGCGGGAAGAAGAGCTCTGATCCATGCAGTCCACTCAGAGAGCAGGAGCTCTGAACCTTTTTGTGCCACAAATCCCTTTGTCAGACTGCTGCCGCCTATGAACCTTCTCTGAAAAATTTTTGTAAATGAATAACATAAAATAGGATAAAATAACATAGGATTATATAGAAAATCAAATTGGAAATAGGTATCAAAATAAATATTAAAGTTAAAAGAAAAAATGTAATATAGTAATGTGTGTTCTTTATTAGTGCATTATTAGACAGATTAAGCAGCCGCTCTTGGGGCTTCCTTGGTAACTCAAACAGTAAAGAAGCTGCCTGCAATTCTATTGGTTTGATCTGACTTCAATCTCTAGGTTGGGAACATCCCCTGGAAAAAGGAATAACCATTCACTACATTATGCTTGCCTGGAGAATTCCATGGATGGAGGTACAGTCCATGGGGTCACAAAGAGATTGAAAAGAATGAGTGACTAACAATTTTTAACTGATAACTACTATAATCAAAAGGTTGTTGTTCAGTCACTCAGTAGTGTCCAACTCTTTGTGACCCCATGAACTGCAGCAAACCAGGCTTCCCTGTCCTTCACAATCTCCCAGAGTTTGCTCAAACTCATGTCCATTGAGTCAATGATTCCATCGCACCATTTCATTTTCTGTCACCCCTTCTCCTCTTGCCCTCGATTTTTCCCATCATCAGGTCTTTTCCAGTGAGTCAGCTCTTCACATCAGGTGGCCAAAGTATTGGAGTTTCAGCTTCATCATCAGTTCTTCCAGTGAATATTCAGGGTTGATTTCCCTTACGATTGACTGGTTTGATCTCCTTGAGGTCCCAGGGACTCTCAAGAGTCCTCTCCAGCACCATATTTCAAAAGCATCAATTCTTCTGTGCTTAGCTTTCTTTATGGCCCAACTCACATCCATACATGACTACTGGAAAAACCATAGCTTTGACTATATGAACTTTGTTGATAAAGTGATGCCTCTGCTTTTTAATATGTTGTTAAGGTTGATCATAGCTTTTCTTCCAAGATGCAAGTGTCCTTTGATTTCATGGCTGCAGTCATCATCTGCAGTGATTTTGGAGCATAAGAAAATGAAGTCTGTAAGTGTTTCCAGTTTTTACCCATCTATTTGCCATGAAGTGATGAGACCAGATGCCATGATCTTCATTTTTTAATGTCAAGTTTTAAGCCAGCTTTTTCACTCTCCCTCTTTCACATTCATCACGTGGCTCTTTAGTTCCTCTTTGCTTTCTGCCATTAGGACGGTATCATCTGCATATTTGAGATTATTGTTATTTCTCCTGGCAGTCTTGATTCCAGCTTGAGCTTCATCCAGGCCAGCATTTTGCATGATGTACTCTGCATAGAAGTTAAACAAGCAGGATGACAATATACAGCCTTGACATACTCCTTTCCCAATTTGGAACCAGTCTGTTGTTCCATGTCCCATTCTAACTGTTGCTTCCTGACCTGCATACAGATTTATCAGGAGGCAGGAAAGGTCGTCTGATATTCCAGTCTCTTTAAGAATTTTCCACAGTTTGCTGTGATCCATGTAGTCAAAGGTTTTAGCACAGTCAGTGAAGCAGAAGTAATTTTTTTTTTTCTGAAATTCCCTCTTTTTCTATGATCCAGCAGATGTTGGCAATTTAAGCTCTGATTCCTCTGCCTTTTCTAAATTCAGCTTGTACATCTGGAATTTCTTGGTTAACCTACTGTTGAAGCCTAACTTGAAGGATTTTGAGCATTACCTTTAGCAAAAATGATACTTTGAGATATTGATGTAATAACTATAATGTGATATGAAACCATCTTGATTTCTATTAGAGAAGGAGTCACAAGTACTATTAGCATTACAATAGTTTTGTGCTTACACTCAAATTGAGAAACTGCTAAATTTCAGAGGTTAGCAAAAATAAAGTAGTGTTTCCCTTCCCAAGTTCCAGCATTTTTGGACCTCTTGGGCACCCAAAGGTCTAAGTTTTGAAATTCCTTAATCCAATGTCTAGATCAGGCCTCAGCATTCTCCACTGGATTCTCTGCTGGAAGGTAGACGGGAGCAGAGTTGGAAGGTTTCATGGGCAGCTTAGGGGCCAGGATAACATAAGGGGTCACATAACTTCATCTCTGTCCACTATCATATACTGCTGCTGCTGCTGCTAAGTCACTTCAGTCGTGTCCGACTCTGTGTGACCCCATAGACGGCAGCCCCCCAGGCTCCGCAGTCCCTGGGATTCTCCAGGCAAGAACACTGGAGTGGGTCACCATTGCCTTCTCCATTGTGTGAAAGTGAAAAGTGAAAGTGAAGTCGCTCAGTCGCGTCCGACTCGTAGCGACCCCATGGACTGCAGCCTACCAGGCTCCTCCATCCATGGGATTTTGTAGGCAAGAGTACTGGAGTGGCTTGGCATTGCCTTCTCCGATCATGTACTAAGGCATAGGATTTACCATTCTGTGGCAAGGAGCAGGGAGAGACTTGCTGTATGAACTTTTGCTGTATAACACGAAGCAGAGGAGAACCACGTAACTGTGAGCCCGAGAAAGGCTCTTTCACATTAGCAGAACTATGATTGGACTCTGGCTTTCAGGCAAATGGCCAGAGTTCTTTCCACTACTCTACACTGCCTCAGTAATGTGACACATGCCCAAACTATCTCACTTCCTTAGTCCAGGGTTTCTCTACTTCAGCACTACTGACACTTTGAATTACTTATGGGGGATGTCCTGTGCGTCAAAGGACAGGACAATGTAGTAGCAATTCTGGCCTTTACCCACTAGATTTAGTAGCACCTCCTAAAGTGTCTCCAAGTATCACCAAGTGTCTCTTAGCAGGGGGAGCTTTGGGTGGATCGCTCCTGGTTGGAAACTGCTGCTTTACTCCCCTTACCCAATCCTCCCTCTTCAGTATCTGGAGTATATCTCTGGAATGTTCAGAATTGCTTGGAAAGAAAAAGCAATGAGACCCCCGAAGTCATATTTACAATGCATGATCCTTTTAGACTAGGGCACAGAAGCCTCTGTACAACTTTTCACAAACTCCCTCTCCCGTATTTTTGCTGGATGTTTAAGTCTGGACCAGCCATGCAGTGATGTGAAGTTAGCTTAGTACACTAGCAACTCAGCATTTCATGGGCAAGAAGTTAAAGTCAATAGGGACTGCAGTGACTGCCCAACCCTACTGGATCAAAGCAAACAGGAAACTGACCAATATGGGTAGTTTAAATTTATTGTGAATAGAAGGCTGAAATATATTTCTGCTAATGACCCCACCACTGTGTACTGACTCAGAGACAGAATATCAGCTCTCCTAGTCACACTATCTTGATTCAGTTCAGTTCAGTTCAATCGCTCAGTCGTGTCTGACTCTTTGAGACCCCATGAATTGCAGCACACCAGGCCTCCCTGTCCATCACCAACTCCCAGAGTTCACCCAGACTCATGTCCATCGAGTCAGTGATGCCATCCAACCATCTCATCCTCTGTTGTCCCCTTCTCCTCCTGCCCCCAATCCCTCCCAGCATCAGAGTCTTTTCCAATGAGTCAACTCTTCGCATGAGGTGGCCAAAGTACTGGAGTTTCAGCTTTAGCATCATTCCTTTTAAAGAAATCCCAGGATTGATCTCCTTCAGAATGACTGGTTGGATCTCCTTGCAGTCCAAGGGACTCTCAAGAGTCTTCTCCAACACCACAGTTCAAAAGCATCAATTCTTCAGCGCTCAACCTTCTTCACAGTCCAACTCTCACATTCATACGTGACCACAGGAAAAACCATAGCCTTGACTAGACGGACCTTTGTTGGCAAAGTAGTGTCTCTGCTTTTCAATATGCTATCTAGGTTGGTCATAACTTTCCTTCCAAGGAGTAAGCGTCTTTTAATTTCATGGCTGCAGTCACCATCTGCAGTGATTTGGGAGCCCCCCAAAATAAAGTCTGACACTGTTTCCACTGTTTCCCAATCTATTTCCCATGAAGTGATGGGACCAGATGCCATGATCTTCATTTTCTGAATGTTGAGCTTTAAGCCAACTTTTTCACTCTCCACTTTCACTTTCATCAAGAGGCATTTTAGTTCCTCTTCACTTTCTGCCATAACGGTGGTGTTATCTCCATATCTGAGGTTATTGATATTTCTCCCGGCAATCTTGATTCCAGCTTGTGTTTCTTCCAGTCCAGCGTTTCTCATGATGTTCTCTGCATATAAGTTAAATAAGCAGTGTGACAATATACAGCCTTGACGTACTCCTTTTCCTATTTGGAACCAGTCTGTTGTTCCATGTCCATTTCTAACTGTTGCTTCCTGACCTGCATACAGATTTCTCAAGAGGCAGATCAGGTGGTCTGGTATTCCCATCTCTTTCAGAATTTCCCACAGTTTATTGTGATCCACACAGTCAAAGGCATTGGCATAGTCAATAAAGCAGAAATAGATGTTTTCTGGAACTCTCTTGCTTTTTCCATGATCCAGCGGATGTTGGCAATTTGATCTCTGGTTCCTCTGCCTTTTCTAAAACCAGCTTGAACATCTGGAAATTCACGGTTCACATATTGCTGAAGCCTGGCTTGGAGAATTTTGAGCATTACTTTACTAGAGTGTGAGATGAGTGCAATTGTGCGGTAGTTTGAGCATTCTTTGGCATTGAAGAATTGATGCTTTTGAACTGTGGTGTTGGAGAAGACTCTTGAGAGTCCCTTGGACTGCAAGGAGATCCAACCAGTCATTCCGAAGGAGATCAGCCCTGGGATTTCTTTGGAAGGAATGATGCTAAAGCTGAAACTCCAGTACTTTGGCCACCTCATGCAAAGAGTTGACTCATTGGAAAAGACTCTGATGCTGGGAGGGATTGGGGGCAGGAGGAGAAGGGGACAACAGAGGATGAGATGGCTGGATGGCATCACTGACTCAATGGACGTGAGTCTGAGTGAGCTCTGGGAGTTGGTGATGGACAGGGAGGCCTGGCATGCTGCGATTCATGGGGTCACAAAGAGTCAGACAACACGACTGACCGACTGATCTAATCTGATCTGATCTGGCATTGCCTTTCTTTGGGATTGGAATGAAAACTGACATTTTCCAGTCCTGTGGCCACTGCTGAGTTGTCCAAATTTGCTGGCATATTGAGTGCAGCACTTTCACAGCATCATCTTTCAGGATTTGAAAGAGCTCAACTGCAATTCCATCACCTCCACTAGCTTTGTTCATAGTGATGCTTTCTAAGGCCCAATTGACTTCACATTCCAGGATGTCTGGCTCTAGGTCAGTGATCACAACCATCGTGATTATCTGGGTCGTGAAGATCTTTTTTGTACAGTTCTTCTGGGTATTCTTGCCACCTCTTCTTAATATCTTCTGCTTCTGTTAGGTCCATACGACTTCTGTCCTTTATCGAGCCCATCTTTGCATGAAATGTTCCTTTGTTATCTCTAATGTTCTTGAAGAGATCTCTAGTCTTTCCCATTCTGTTGTTTTCCTCTATTTCTTTGCATTCATTGGTGAAGAAGGTTTTCTTATCTCCTCTTGCTATTCTTTGGAACTCTGCATTCAGATGCTTATATCTTTCCTTTGCTCCTTTGCTTTTCGCTTCTCTTCTTTTCACAACTATTTGTAAGGCCTCCCCAGACAGCCATTTTGCTTTTTTGCATAGATTCTCCTAAAGATTAGTTAATTCCACAGATCATGAGCTCCACAGAAACCTAGTTTCACAAAATATTAATAGGTCTTCAGAGAGGGAGTCTATCTTTCATGTTCATATATGTGTGTGTATGTATGTATGTATATATATAGATAGATAGATAGATAGATAGATAGATATGGACTTCCCAGATGACCCTGGTAATGCAGGAAAGCTAAGAGACACAGGTTCAGTCTCTGGGTCAGGAAGATCCCCTGGAAAAGTGCATGGCAACCCACTTGAATAATTTTGCCTGGAGAATCCCATGGACAGAGGAGCCTGGGGACAGTCCATAGAGTCTAAAAGAGTAGTACACGACTGACCGAAGTGACTTAGTGTACATGAACGCATGTGTGTGTGTGTGTGTGTGTGTGTGTATATATATATATATTGTATGTATATACATATATATTATATGTACATATATACATATACATTTTAACAACTATTTAGGTAAGATAATTTTGTTTTCTTGCTGTAGAACTTACCAGAGCCTTTACTGTGCCTTGCACTTTTAACTTTCTAAGCAAAGATAGAGCATACAGTATTTCCCACTCATCTTTTTTTTTTTTTTTCATAGAGTATCTCCAGGGATTAATATGCTCCCAAAATATACTTTATAAAATGCTGCTGGCATCTCTCTAGGTCTCAGTTTCTTCACTCTTACAATGGGGTAAGACTGTGTGCCATGCTGACCTTACAGAGCTATTGGGAGAAAAATATGAGAAAACACTTGAGAAAGTGCTTTGTAAACTCTAAAGAGTTTAAGAGGTCAGTATTAATGCATATTTATTAATAATTTACTAGTAATAAAACTTTCCCTGCCTCAATTAGATGTTGAGTTGTTATAAGTGGTAATTGAAGCAGCAGAGATCCCAAGAGGTTAAGGTCTTGCCCAAGTTTGTGTAGCTATAAATGGAGCTACAGCGCATATAAGTTAAGGTCACTATACGGATGTGTTCTGAGCTGAGGAAAGTACTCTCTGCAGTGTCAGTTGCTTTTGTTGTTGGGGTGGTTATTATTTTGACTGTAGTGGTAAAAAAGGCATTAGGAAATCAGATAGTGATGAAAGACATCCAGAAATTTGGAATTAATGAGTAAAGGGCAGTAGACTGAGTCAGAACATGGCATGAGCTCTTCTGTAAGCTATTTGACCTCTGTTCTCCAATCTACAAAGTAACATTTTTTTGTTTGTTTGCTTATTTAAATGACACCTACTTCCTGTGTCAGGAAGATACTCTGGTGAAGGGATAGGCTACCCACTCCAGTATTCTTGGGCTTCCCTGGTGGCTCAGCTGTTACAGAATGTGCCTGCAATGTGGGAGACCTGGGTTCAAAACCTGGGTTGAGAAGATCCCCTGGAGAAGGGATCAGCTACCCACGCCAGTATTTTGGCCTGGAGAATTCCATTGACTGTATATCTATGGGATTGCAAAGAGTTGGACATGACTGAGTGACTTTCACTTTCATTTTCTTTCACCTTCCAGAGTGCTTTCACCTTCCAGAGTGCTTGCAAGCACTGGAATATCCATGGGGTATCAGGATTGGTGTAGTGGGTTATAGTGTGGGGACTGGAGACTATTTGTAAGAGAAAGCTTTCATTCTTACCTTGAAATTGCATGCAACTTTTTGGAGAATCCTCTAAAGGCTACAACTCTATAATGGACAGACCCTATGCAGAGGATGCAACAGAGGCAAGGGGCACAATTCCAGAACTCCAGGTGAAACATGTGAATGATTATGCAAAAGAACATTGACCTGAGGGAAACTCAAGGGATAGAGTGAGAGTTGCTGGGGTTCTGAAGAGAGCTTACTGGACTATCTAAAAGGGCTCCCTGCAGGAGGTGGTACTCGTACTGACCCTTCCCTCTTCACATGTAAGTGTAGGCTTTGTCTTCCTCACACCTCTGGCCCTCACCACAGCTGCCCAGATGAGCAATCTGGGTATGGAACAAACCAATGTATTGATGCCAAGACTACAGCACTGAAACCTATTTGAGAATTCCAGTGTGAACACGGGTAATAAAACATGTCCTGATGAAATGGCACAATTACATCTCAGCATTGATGAAGTACTTTAGGCCTTTAAAGTATTTTGTATCCATTAATTACATGTACTATTGTTCTGCCAGAGACAATCATTTTAAGAAGCCCCTTCCTTCAGAGTACAGAACTCTTGTCCCTCCCCAATTGGTAAAATTTTAATCTGTTATATATGACTCTCTTTTTAATATTTTCTATCTGCTCTGTACTTTTCTATTATCTGACTTGCATAAGTGAAATTTTAATGCCAATTACAAGTTTTAAAAAGTAAATAAAAGTTAAGCATCTTGTTTTTTTTTTTTTTTGTTTTGTTTTGTTTTACATTTATTTAATTGGAGGATAATTACAATATTTAATGGTTTTTGCCATACATCAACATGAATTAGACATGGGTACACATGTGTCCCTCCATCCTGAACCCTTCTCCCACCTCCCCACCCCATCCCTCTGGGTTGTCACAGAGCACTGGTTTTGTGTGCCCTGCTTCATGCATCAAACTTGCACTGGTCATCTATTTTACGTATGGTAATATACATATTTCAATGCATCTTTATTTCTAAGCCATACCCAAAGTGAATAATTTAAGACACAAAGTTGTGCTTGTCCTCTGAGGTTATAATGAACAGTTTGGAAGATTACTAAGCATGATGCCCTCAACCTGGCAGCTTCCTGTCAGTGCTCTGAGGGCAGCAGAACTTCCCTGAGCTTTTTCTTGCCTTTCAAAGCAAAGGCCAGAAATCAGCCTGGGAGCAGGTAGGGCTCAGGGAAGTAGAAGGAGAATCAGGAAAGCATATCTTGGTAACTAAAAACAGGATTCTTTAAGCAAAGGAAAGCCAAGTGTCATAGGTTTCATACCAGAGAGTGGAAGGAAAATGCATATAATTAATCCCCTTCTCTGTCAGCTTTCTTGTCAACTATATATAGTTCTTGAATCCCCTCAATAATCCCCTGCCCTGATTTTAGTGCCTCAGTGCAAGGCCTCAACATTTGTGGATTAGCCTAACAGTGGGGTGTTGGTTTACCAACAGCTGGATATAGAGAGAAGCTTTGACTTTAGTGTTTATCAATTTCCATGTTATAACTACTTCTGTTATGGCAAATCTCCAGCTAACAAAATGAAAGATATCATTAAACATGGAGTAAGAAAGAGAGGCACAGTGGCACATCATTTTACACCATTTCTACCATTAAAGATAAAAAAATATATATGATTTTAATAATCTCCAGAGCAGAGAAAATCATAAAATGTAATAAAATAATTTGGAAGTAATGAGTTTTGAGGATGCATTGCTATTGTTTCAATATAATTAAATTTAATGGAAAGTTTATAGATTTTAGTTATCAATAATGATGTATTTAACAACTTGCAAAATTCCTAAAATATAACAATAGGCTCTTGCAAGCTGGTACAGGTGGACTGTAGCACTTTAATTGTAGCAATCTTTTAGCTATGTCATTGCCTTCCAGCCAAAGGCCACCAGGAACACATATTCAGTTGAACAAATCTAGTCTATCGCTCTTACAAATGAGGCAGAATGGGTATCATCGGGCTTCTCAATAGCAGGTGCTAGTGAGGATTTATTATAAGATTTAAACTTGTGTTAGGTGCTTTGGAGAAGGGTTCAAGGAAGAGGAAACAGCTCTGAACTGTGTGTTGTCAAGAAATGCAGATAATTCTGAGACTGTATATCTTATCTATAATACTGGAAGAATGAAACAGGGTGAAAAGTGTAATTGGTAAAGCAGCATCAGTGGCTGACATTAACAGGAAAGGGGGATGTTTGGTCATTTTTATAGTTAGGACAATGTTTGTGCTTTGTGTCTGTGTGATAGGATTGTGAAGTGGTCTTGTTTTTGGCTTGACCCATCATGGGCAGCAGAGAAGGTAATGGCAACCCACTTCAGTACTCTTGCCTGGAAAATACCATGGGCAGAGGAGCCTGGTAGGCTGCAGTCCATGGGGTCACAAGGAGTCAGACATGACTGAGCGACTTCACTTTCACTTTTCACTTTCATGCATTGGAGAAGGAAATGGCAACCCACTCCAGTACTCCGGCCTGGAGAATCCCAGGGACTGGGGAGCCTGGTGGGCTGCCATCTATGGGGTCGCACAGAGTCGGACATGACTGAAGTGACTTAGCAGCAGCGGTAGCAGCATCATGGGCAGAGTGGCCTTCTCTCTCGTGGTCTGTGAAGGCATTTATGTTCATCAGGGGAACACCAAGTTTTGACTGACAGTCCCAGCCAGGTCCTAGAGGTCAGGAACTACTTTTCCCTTTCCCAGCTGAAATCCTCACCCCAGTCTTGTGTCACCAAAAAGTGCCTTTCCATACTGTCAGACTTTCTAAAACAAAGATCCAATTGTGACCATCCCCACTTAAAACAATCTGCTTGATTTCTTTTAAATTGAATCCTACTAAAATGGAAGCTTACAAGTCCTAGTGGAATCTAGTCCCTGCCTCATTTTGACGATCATCTTTAGGTACCGGTTTGACACTTTCCAGCTCCTCTCCAGTGGCTTTTCTCCACTATGTCATTCCTTTCATATTCCCATATTTAACAATGTCTTCTCTCACTTCCCTCAGCCCTCCCACTTCTGTTCAGACACTGCAGACAATCTATTCATCCTTTGAGGCCTATCTCAATTGCCACCTCCTACAGAAAGCCATTTTGACATCCACCCCTATTTCTATCCAAGCTGGAAAACTTCCTTGGTACTCCCATAACATCACTTAATTAATTCAACAAATATTTCATGAAAGTTTATTTTCCAGGCTTTATTCTAGGCTCTAAGAATTCAGCTAGGAATAAGGCAGACATTGTCTGTGTTCTCTTGGATTTCACATTCTGATGGACAGAAATAGTCAATCTCTTTTAAAAGCTACAAAATAAGAGACACACCAATACTAATTTATAGATTTATAATTGGGTTATAAATCTATAATATAGATTATATATATATATATTTAATATACAGATATTAAATAGATCTATATAATTAATATATATTTAATATATATTATATATATATATTTATTATATATAATTATATATTTATTTATTTATTTATATTTATTAATTTATAAATTATATAAATATAAATATTTTATAAATTTATAAAGTATATATTTATATATATTTATATATTTATAAATATAAATATCTATATATAATATATAGATATTAAATAGATCTATATAATTCTAGATTTATAATTGGGTTCTAGGAAAAGACTGGCTGAGATTGGGCCTTACTGCAGAGGTGACAATCCAAGGTTGAAATCCAAGTGACTAAATAGCCTGAAGCATATTCTAGCCTTATTACCCTATTGGGGACCCATTTTCTTACAATACTAAAAGAGCATGGGATCATTCTTACCTCCTGGGCTTTTGAGCTGCTGGGATCTCCCCCTGTCACCTCCAGGTACCCAAATCTCATCCATGGTGAAGCCTAGTGAGGTTGTCCCTTCCCTGAATGTTTTGCTGGATGCTGAAGACTTTGGCAGTCCTGCAGCATCCGTAACCCGCATCACACAATGATCTTCAAAATCAGGATGTTGCAGATGAGCAACTTGACTCCTGGCCCCAGCACTGTCTGTAGGACATTGGACAAGTCATTTGACTTCTCAGTGCTTTTTACATTTGTTCAGTGGATGAGCTCCCTTGTGATATATTTTTCTTTACATATAATTTACATAGAGCTGTAAGAACTGTATCTTATTTATCTTTGTATCCTCAGTGAAACAGATGGGTGTTGTTTCCTGGGGCTCTGAAGAGCTCCAGTACCATAGTACTTTAGATCTTAGTGCAGAAAGAATTCAGTGAGAGACAAACTGATAGTTGAGAAGTGATTTATTAGTCTTGTGGGGCTTCCCTGATAGCTCAGTTGGTAAAGAATCTGCCTGCAAGGCAAGAGACCCTGGTTCGATTCCTGGGTCAGGAAGATCTGCTGGAGAAGGGATACACTACCCACTTCAGTATTCTTGGGCTTGCCTTGTAGCTCAGCATGTAAAGAATCCACCTGCAATATGGGAGACCTGGGTTCAATACCTGAGTTGGGAAGATCCCCTGGAGAAGGGAAAGGCTACCCACTCCAGTATTCTGGCCCAGAGAATTCCACGGACTGCATAGTCAATAGGGTCACAAAGAGTAGGGCATGATTGACCTAATAGTTAAGGAGTGATTTATTAGAATAGGATGATTGTGAGGCTTACAAGTGGGTGGGCAAGGGTGTGCCACTCCCTGAGACCTCACTGAGCTATAGTTTTATAATCAAAGAAAAAGTTAGGAGGAGAAGAAGTACTTCTTTGCCTTTCTTGAGCAGATGTCATGATTTCATCATCAGCTCCTCCTCCAGGTTGAGCAGGGGAGTTTTCTTGTCCCTACGTGGTCAAACTAGGTCCAGAAATCTTTGTTTTTTATGTGTGCAGAGAGGATGTCCTAGGGATCATTAACTTACTGAGCTCACTGAGAAGGATATGGGTCTCATGTCACCATTATTTTATTCTTTCGGGGCATGTCTTGTGCTTCTGTTGCAGGGTTTTATTGCTAAGCAAGTAATAATTAATTACAATGGTCTCCCAAGTGTTTCCTAAGTGTCTCAGCAGTAAAAAATCCTCCTGCAATGCAGGAGATGCAAGAGATGTGGGTTCAATCTCTGGATCAGGAAGATCCCCTGGAGGAGGGCATGGCAGCGCTTACCAGTATTCTTGCCTGGAGAATCCCATGGAAAGTGGAGCCTGGTGGGCTTTGCTCAATGGGGTCACAAAGAGTCAGACACAACTGAAGTGAATGAGCACATACACACACACACTCACAAGGGTCTCCCATATATTTTTTCTATTTACAATTCTCTAGTGGGATTAACTGTTTAATCACTTATTTTGTCCCTTTACCCTAACTCTATCACTAGCACTGAACACAATGCCTGACACACATTCAGTTCAGTTCAGTTGTTCAATCATGCCTGACTTTTTGTGACCTCATGGACTGAAGCACACCAGGCCTCCCTGTCCATCACAAACCACTTCAGTATTCTTGCCTTGAAAACCACAAGAACAGTATGACACACATTAGATGTTTATAAATGTTTGTGGAATAAATGGATGGGAATGATCATAACCACTTTCATCAAGGAATGTTTTTGACATAATTGATATCAAATGTCTAATAGGAAATAGGTCAAAATAAACTCTAAGTCTTCACACTTACATCAGTCTTTTTTTTCCCATATGGTTTTTGTTCCTTTTATTTACACTGTTATATTTTCATTTTATTCCTCATAGTGCTATGATAAGTTTTTGACACAAAGTTAGGGCTTAATAAACCTCAGTTTACTCATTTAAGAATGTGATGTTGTTAGAGACATTTGATAGCTCTGAAAAATATACAACATCTAAAAATATGCATCAAAGATATTGGAAACTGATCTGTTTTGTCTTAAGATGTCATTCTTTAAGTTATAAATATAGTGCACACTCATTAAAGAAAATTTAAGAACTATAGAAGAGTAGAAAGAAAAGCAATATTCTAGTTATCCCATTGAACATAATCAGTTCATGATGACAATTGAGTATATATGCATTTTAATAAACGTGTACTGTTGAGTAGTTGAAACATACTGTACATGCAATTTCATTTATGTTTTCTCCTTAGCATACCAAAAGAACTTTTCAAGCTATTGTCTAAATTTTAATGTCTGCATTATATTCCATTTAAAAGATACACCACAGTTCACATAGACATTCCCTATCATTGAATATTTATTTGTTTCCTATTAGTTTCTATTCTAAATAATACTGCAACTGGTGTTTGTGTGGACGTTCTACCTCAGAAACAAAACAAAATAATAAGTTCAAGAAATTGTGATGCAGATGTAAATCTGAAATTGCCTCTAGAATTCTTTTCTGTAAAGCAAACTATGTGAAGTACTTTTCCAAAAAACAATCTCTTAGATCCAAACTCTGTTGTCTTCATTGATACGGGTTGAGAAATAAGAAAAAAAAAATTCAGGAGATAATTGGGAAATAACAAGTTGAGTATATTGTCTAATCTAAACCCATTAGATAAGCATTTATTGCAATACAAAATCTTGACACATGTATAGTCTATAGCAGTGGTCCCTACCTTCTTGGCACCAGGAATCAGTTTTGTGGAAGACAGTTTTTCCAGGGTTCAGAAAGGGAGTGTGTGTTGGGGGAAGGATGGTTTGGGGATGAATCTCATTAGGAGTGGGCAACCTAGATCCCTTATGTGCACAGTGCACAGCAGGGTTCATGCTCCTGTGAGAATCTGATGCTGCCGCTTGTCTGACAGGAGGCGGAACTCAGGTGAGAATGCAATAGATGGGGAACCGCTGTAAATACAGATGAAGCTTTGTTTGCTTGCCCACTGCTCACCTCCTGCTGTGGGGCCTGGTTCCTAATTGGCCACAGACCATTACCAAGCCCCAAGATCCAGGGGTTGGAGACGCCTGGTCTATAGTAAGCTTAAAGATGTTTATGGACTGAAGTCTTGAAATCGACAGCCTTTCAAGCAGAGCTGTGGCTGTGCAGCATGTTCCATGAACAGTGCGGTTGGTCACAGAACTCCCTGAGCCTAATACTCCCAAGCCTGGTCTTACTTTTCAGAGCTGTTATAAGAGAACAAGAGATGACAATTAGAACCTTTCATTATTTTTTTCATTCATCGAATCTGTTGAGAAGTAACTTGCATTCAGATACATGCACAGATCTTAAAAGGACAATTTGAGGACTTATATGTTTACACCTGTGTTACCTCCATTAAGATCAAAACAAAGAACATGTCCAGCACCCTGGAAAATTCCTTCATGCCCCCTCTCAACCAGCAGCTCCCTATTTAACTTAACCTCTGTCATTATTTTGCCTGTTTTTAAACTTCATTTGAGTAAAATTGTACAATATAAACTATTTTTTTTGTCCTGACGTCTTTTACTGATTATATGTTAAGATTTCTGACGTTGTTTTGTGAAACAGTAGCTCACTCTTTTTCATTTCTATTCTATTCTGTGACTATATCCATTCTACCACAATGGACATTTTTGCTATATCTACTTTTTGACCATTATGCTTAAAGGCACTGTGGACATTTTTACAAGTCTTTTGGTGAACAACAGGCATAAGCTTTTAAGTGTTTCCAAGCTAGTGGTGAGAACAGTGGATCAAAAGCTAAGGGACCCAGACTCCTTTGAGAGTTCTGCCATTTTCTAGGTATATAATTTTATGCAAATCACTTCACATCTCTGGATCCAAATTTGCTCAACAGTAAAATGGATAAGGACTTTTCACTCTGAGAGTTCATGACTTTCTGACTAAATACTTCTGTAACATGAAGGAAAGTCATTTCATTTCCATAGGTCTTGGTTTCCTTATCTGTAAAATAAAGTAGGTGAACCAAATGCTTCCTAAGGTCCCTTCTATCTGTAATTCCATGTTTAAAAAGAATCTGATATTGTCTGCATTCCAGAGATAATCATTACATGCCACAGGAACACATCTAAGTGTCATGGGTATAGCAATTCTTTCCAAGATCCACCATTCAGCAAAGGGATTTGGAGGCAAAAGTCAGATTTGAGTCTCAGCTCATATTTTAGGCATGCACCTCAAAATTCCTTGTTTTTTTTTCCCCACCTGTAAAATGAAGATAATTAAGTCTGACTTATGCCCCTCTCAAGCCTATTGTATGATATTGTGATTTTCAGCTTCCTCCAACATGACGGCTCCATGCAGAGAGACTTTTACTATCTTGTCAAATTGTATACCACCCATGTGCAGTGCCTGGTACAAGGCAGGTACTCAGAAAGAATTTCCTGAATGAATGAAAGTCCTTTGAAAACTACACATTGTTTCACAAATGTTGACTTCCATTATTATCTCACGTTGTATTCCATGTGCTAATGGAATAAAATCTCAAGTTAGATTAATTTATGCAATTGAAATTATACATTGCTTCTCTTGTGCATTAAATATGTTACTTGCTGAGAGGATTCAAAACATGAGGCATGACCTCAGCCCTTGAAGAAATGCATTATTCAATTCAACAAATATTTATTTCCTGAGCACCTGTTACTGGATCAGGCATAGTGCCAGGTGCTCATAATAAAAAGATAAATAACACGTAATTCTTTTTGCTATCTCATTGTTGTTTGTTATTTTTCCATTAGTATACTTATTTGGTGAGTTTTCCCCTACCAAGTAATCCACCAAAGTCATGCATAACGTATAGAGGAGATAGACAAGTAGATTATTAATAATCCCTTATAATTGGTTTTTAGTGAAAATGTGGATAGAGCTCTATGGGAACAAAAGTGAGGGCACAGATAAAGCCAACCAAAGTAGGTTACATTTAATCAAATCTTAAAGGATGAGTAGAAATCAGCCATATAGACATAGGTTTCTATCTCTCTGCTTTTTTCTTTGGCCACTCTCTGAACTCAGCTCTGCAAAGCTGCTAGGAATCTTTGAAAAGGAGAATCATAGCATGTTGCACTTCTACATAAAACCCTCAGTGATCTCCCATGTTCTCAGAGAGAAATCCAAGCTCCTCACCATGCAACAAAGCCTGGAACATTCTGGATCCTGCCTCCTGCCCTGTTCTCACCCTTGTTCATTTTGCACAGTGGCATCCATTTTGCTCCTGAACCATGCAAAACTCTTTCCCTCCTCCAAGGAGGACCAGTTTGTGCACTTCTCTCAATCAAGAGAGCTATTATCCACATTCCTTGTAAAAATGGTTTATTTTCATCCTTACAATTTAGCATAGCTGTTCCCTCCCCTTATTTACTCTGCCTAGTGTTTCTCAGTCCATCATGCACATTAAAACTATCTGGCAAATGAAATGTCTAGAAAAGGAAAATCTGTAGAAAGTAGATCAAGGGTTGCTTAAGGCTGGGGGTGAGAATGAGGAGTACTACAAAGGAGCAGAAGGAATCTTCTTGTTTCTCAGTAGCTCAGTTGTGTCCAAATCTTTGTGACCCTATGAACTGAAGCACCAGCATGCCAGGCTGCCCTGTCCTTCACTGTCTCCTGGAGTTTGCTCAAATTCAATTAATGTCCATTAAGTCAATGATGCCATCCAACCATCTCATCCTTTGTCACTGCCTTCTCCTCCTGCCCTCAATCTTTCCCAGCCTCTGGGAAATGAGTCAGTTCTTTGGATCAAGTGGCCAAAGTATTTAAGCTTCAGCTTCAGCATTAGTCTTTCCAATTAATATTCAGGGTTGATTTCCTTTAGTATTGATTGGTCTGAGCTTGCTCTCCACAGGACTCTCAAGAGTCTTCTCCAACACCATAGTGGGAAAGCATTAATTTTTTGGCAGTCAGCCTTCTTTATGTTCCAACTCACACATCCATATGTGACTATTGGAAAAACCATAGCTTTGACTAGACAGACCTTTGTCAGCAAAGTGATGACTCCGCTTTTTAATATGCTATCTAGGTTTGTCATAACTTTTCTTCCAAGGAGCAAGCATTTTTTAATTTCATGGCTGCAGTCACCATCCACAGTGATTTTGGAGCCCAAGGAAATAAAGTCTGTCATTGTTTCCATTTTTTCTCCATTTGCCATAAATGGAAATATTTTAAAACTGAACTCTAAGGATAGTTGCACAACCTTGTTGTTTACTAAAAATCATCAAACTATGTTTTATACAATGGGTAGTATAAATTATATTTCAATAAAGCTGTTTTTAAAATTTACTCAGGCAGTTTTAAAAAAATACAGGTGTCTCATTCCTAGAAATTCTGGAGATGAGGCCTAAGCACCTGTGAATTTTTAAAGCTCTCCAGTTGATTCTAATGTTTGGACATAACTGAGAACCACTATTCTGTCTTATCACCCTGATTATTACCTTAATAGCACTGTAATTATATTATTTACTCAGTTGTTTACTTGATTGAGTAATCCTGACCACACAAAGTAAAAGTTCCCTAATGAAGAGTCTTTTACTGGATCAACTTCTGAATCTCCAGCATCTAAACATACAGTAACTTCTTAATATATGTTTATTAAGTAAATGAATAGAAAATTGGAAAACAGAGGGAAAGCCTCTAAGGCACAGAAACACAAATAACATGGTGCTGTAACATGGCAGCCTATCCCCAGATTGGCAAACGTAGAACTGGAACTACATGTATATAAGATTCATTCAGTCAGTGCTGAAAGGGACTGGTGAAACCACAGATCCAGTGGTCTCATAGCCCTGCAAAGCAGTACAGAAAGACTTAAAACACAGGAAATGGAAATGTTCAGTAAAGGATCCCAGAAATATGGGAATGGAGAGTTCAGGCAAAGTACTGTCTTTCCCCTTACTAACACCCTCAGTGTAGGAGATTTTATATTTGAGGATTTCAAGGCCTGTCATCACTATCTTGAGAGATATCTTCACTACTATGTTCCTACATTTGAGATATGGAGATTTTTAAACAAACTAAGTATCCATCAATAGGTGAATGGGTAAAGAAAATGTGAAATACAGGTTCAATGGAATATTATTCAGCCATAAAAAGATGAAAACACTGCCATTTTTGACAAATTGTGTAGACCTTGAAAACATTATGCTACATTAAATTAATCAGACAGAGAAAGACAGATACTGTATAATCTCACTTTTATGTGAAATCTAAAAACAAACAAACAAACAAACTAAAAACAGAAAACAGTTTGCTGGTTGTCAGGGGTGTCAAGCTGAAAAATATTCACAACTTTAAAGTTGAGAGTTGTGTTTATTTGGTGGGAATTTTTTAGGACTTGAAGCCTGGGAAACTGCATCTTAAGTAACTCTGAGACAATTGCTCCAAGAAGGTGAGAGAAGGAGCCAAGTTATACAGAAGTTTTGCAACAAAGGCCAGGTAGTCTGAACATCTAAATATTTTTTGGTAAATTAAAGAAAACCAGCCATCTCAAGGTAAGAAATTTAGTATTTTTCTATTTATGGTAAGATGTAAGAGTCTGGGCACTGAAATCATTCTTTTGATATGCACCTCAACTCTTTGGGGCCAGTATCCCTTTTTCACATCCTGAGTTTCTCAGGGCTCATCATAGGGAGTGGATGCAGTCTTATGGCTGCTAAATGGCAGATTTTCTTCTCCTTTCTGAGTATTCTCTAGGCTCACTGGCTCACATTGAAGGGCTGCAATTGCTGATGACTGTGGCATCCTTATTTACTGACATGGCTGGGAATATTCCATTTCTCAGGGGCAGGGAGTGAGGGAAATGGGTGAAGGTGGTCAAAGGGTACAAACTTCCAATTAAAAGATGAAAAAATTCTGGAGATGTACCATACAGAATGATGGCTATAGTTATGACACCATATTGTACATTAGTAAGTCATTAAGTATTGTATTATAAAAATCCCCACTACACACAAAACTGAAACTATATGAGGTGTTGGATGTGTTAACTAATCTTATGGTGATCATTTTGCAATATACACATATATAAAGTCAGTATGTTGCACACCTTAAACTTACACAATGTTATATGTCAATTACATCTCAAAATAATAAAGAACAAAATAAAGAACTGAAATGGTATGGATCTAACAGTAGCAGAAGATATTAAGAAGAGGTAGAAAGAATGCACAGAGAAGTATACAAAAAAGATCTTCATGACCCAGATAATCACAATGGTGTGACCACTCACCTAGAGCCAGACATCCTAAAATGTGAAGACAAATGGGCCTTAGGAAGTATCACCAGGAACAAAGCTAGTGGAGGTGATGGAATTCCAGTTGAGCTATTTCAAATCCTAACATATGATGCTGTGAAAGGGCTGCACTTAATATGCCAACAAATTTGAAAAACTCAATAGTGGCCACAGGACTGGAAAAGGTCAGTTTTCATTCCAACCCCAAAGAAAGGCAATGCCAAAGAATGTTCAAACTACCCTCACAATTGCACTCATCTCACATGCTAGCAAAGTAAGGCTCAAAATTCTCCAAGCCAGGCTTCAACAGTATATGAACCATGAACTTGCAGATGTTCAGTCTGGATTTAGAAAAGGCAGAGGAACCAGAGATCAAATTGCCAACATCCGTTGGATCATCAAAACAGCAAGAGAGTTCCAGAAGAACACCTACTTCTGCTTTATTGACTTTGCCAAAACCTTTGACTGTGTGGATCACTATAAACTGTGGAAAATTCTTCAAGAGATGGGAATACCAGACCACCCTACCTGCCTCTTGAGAAATCTGTATGCAGTTCAGTAATCATCAGTCAGAACTGGACATGGAGCAACAGACTGATTCCAAATCGGGAAAGGACAATGTCAAGGCTGTGTATTGTCACCCTGCTTATTTAACTTATATACAGAGTACATCATGTGAAATGCTGGGGTGGATGAAGCACAAGCTGGAATCAAGATTGTCAGGGGAAATATCAATAACCTCATATATGCAGATGACACCACACTTATGACAAATAGTGAAGAAGAACTAAAGAGCCTTTCAATGAAAGTGAAAGAGGAGAGTGAAAATGTTGGCTTAAAGCTCAACATTCAGAAAACTAAGATCATGGCATCTGGTCCCATCACATCATGGCAAATGGATGGAGAAACAATGGGAACAGTGAGAGACTTTATTTTGAGGGGCTCCACAATCATTGCAGGTGGTGATGGCAGCTATGAAATCAAAAGAGTCTTGCTCCTTGGAAGAAAAGCTATGACCAATCTAGACAGTGTATTAAAAAGCAGAGACAATATTTTGCCAACAAATCTCTGTCTAGTCAAAGCTATGGTTATGATGTGAGAATTAGACTATAAAGGAAGCTGAGCACCAAAGAATTGATGCTTTTGAACTGGTGTTGGAGAACACTCTTGAAAGTCCCTTTGAGGATGAGATAGTTGGGTGGCATCATTGACTCAATGAACGAGTAGCAATCTCTTAGAGTTCATGGTGGACAGGCAAGCCTGGCCTGCTCCAGTGCATGGGGTTTCAAAGTGTCGGACACGACTGAGTGACTGAACTGAACTGATATCTCAGTAAAACGGGAAAAACAACATTATTGCAAAAAGAAGGTTAAGGAAAAAGGTCTTATCTGTAAACCTGTGGAAATCCAATGGGTATTTTACATTCACTGATATAGAGCATCAGACAGATAACTAAATAATAAAATATAAAACAAAAGACAGTACATATATATTTAAATAGTAAAAATAGTCAAGAAAGTTTTCAGGCTCTTCTCCTTCCATTTCAATTAGATGTAACTTCATTTTGCATTGTTGCAGGTAATTTTCTCCTAGGAAAGCAAATTTATTTTTTCTCTTTGGTGTTCCATCCAAGTTAGAAGATTGCAGATGGAACTTCACCCAAAACTTGGTGAGGACTGAGAGTATAAATAGAAACAGAGGTTTATTTCAATGAGAAGAAACCACAATGTCCAAACTGCGGTCAAAAGTTGACTCTCAACAGGCTGAAGTTGCAAGTTTCATAGGAGAGGACCAATAAATAGTAATGGGAGTCTAGAACTGGAGAAATCTTGGGTAAAGAGCATAGTTGGATAGAACAAGTTGGAATAGGACTTGTCCAGACCTAAGCAAGCTATCTTTTTTTTTTTTTTTTTCCTGTGTATGTGATTGTCATTGGTGCTCCTTATCCCAATTCCCTGACTTAAAACAAGTATTTTGTGCTAGTCCATGTTACTGCAGACCACTTGTGCTTAAAATTAAGACCCAGGAATAAAAGAAAGATAGCTAACAACAAATTGATCTATTGAACAGAGTTAGTGAAAACAATCCAGTTATGCTTTGGAGGATATCTGTGACCAAAGGGATTTTAACTTTTAGTACAGTTGATAGCCAAGCAAATATCTGTGAAGAGATATTTAGCAAAACCATTGATCAGTTTCAGCAGCTCCCAGTATGTGGTATCATAGAAGACAATTCTAATTTCTATGCCTGAGTAGTTTGCGTGCAGGTGATTGTAAAGCTATTTAAGATCATCAACATGTAAGCTAAGAAGAAGAGGTTTCCTTTTGTGACTAAACATAATTATCTGATTTCTCAAGAGAAGAAACTGACCTTAGGTCTCCTAATAGAATTGTGAGGCAACTTTTGTCTACATCAGTAACTAAGTATTGACAATTAAGATTCATACCAGGTCATATTAAAGGCCAAGAAGAGGTCAATGAAAGCTGCAAAGATTTTGTATTAATTCTTGAAAGGTTTTTCACAAATGTTAATGAGTATAAGAACTGTCAATAGCAGATTAACTTTGCCTATAAAAAAGTCCATAGAAACCCTGACCCATATGTTAAGGAAGAAATGTATATGTATTTCTTTGTATATATCCAAGATTTATGCATATGTGATACCCAACCAAATTTTTGTAGGAATAAAATCATTTTCTCTACAAAGATGAGTAAATTGTATATTTGGTGCAATAATTCAGGTGCAATAATGCCATGATAATTATAAGGGTAAACATGTTTGCAAGGGTCAAGTCTGCCTGTCAGAAAGGACTTTAACTCTTCCTGGGGCCACGGAGTCTTTATACCTTAATTAAATTATGCTAACAGTTTATTAATCAAATTGTGATATGTGAATTACCAAGCGAGTAGCATATTTACACCTGATTCTGGGAAGATACCCCCCAGTGCATGACTAAGAATGCAGCCATAAATGCAAACTGTGACTTTCATTAAATCTTTCTAGAGCAAGGTGGCCAAGGCCTTTTCTTCTTTTCTCTCCCGTCTCCTGCCAATGTTACATGCCTCCCTATTCTGAAGGCTTATGGAAGAAACTGATCTATTGTGGAGGTGCTGCTGCTGCTAAGTCGCTTTAGTCGTGTCCAATTCTGTGTGACCCCATAGACGGCAGCCCACCAGGCTCCTCTGTCCATGGGATTCTCCAGGCAAGAACACTGCAGTGGGTTGCCATTTCCTCCTCCAATGCATTAAAGTGAAAAGTCAAAGTGAAGTCGCTCAATTGTATCTGACTCCTAGCGACCCCATGGACGGCAGCCTACCAGGCTCCTCCGTCCATGGGATTTTCCAGGCAAGAGTACTGGAGTGGCGTGCCATTGCTTTCTCCATTGTGGAGGTAACTCAAGTATTTTAGATTTTACTGCTCTGTTTTCTCATGACCTCTGCAACTGTTCACAAGAAGATCTTTCACTTCAGTTCAGTTCTGTTCAGTCACTCAGTCATGTCCGACTCTTTGCAACCCCATGAATTGCAGCACACCAGGCCTCCCTGTCCATCACCAACTCCCGGAGTTCACTCAGACTCACGTCCATCGAGTCAGTGTTGCCATCCAGCCATCTCATCCTCTGTCGTCCTCTTCTCCTCCTTCCCCCAATCCCTCCCAGCATCAGAGTCTTTTCCAATGAGTCAACTCTTAGCATGAGGTGGCCAAAGTACTGGAGTTTCAGCTTTAGCATCATTTCTTCCAAAGAAATACCAGGGCTGATCTCCTTCAGAATGGACTGGTTGGATCTCCTTGCAGTCCAAGGGACTCTCAAGAGTCTTCTCCAACACAACAGTTCAAAAGCATCAATTCTTCGGCGCTCAGCTTTCTTCACAGTCCAACTCTCACATCCATACTTGACCACTTGAAAAACCATAGCCTTGACTAGATGGACCTTTGTTGGCAAAGTAATGTCTTAATTACATTATAATTTAATGTCTTAAATTATTCTTAATTTGTGACATATCATTGTCCATATTTATCCTTCCTATGTTCTCCTTTTGTCTCCTTCATAGATTCCCACAACTCAAATTTTGCAAGTGACTACTAACCCAAATCAAGAAATGAACCATCAACTGTAGTCACTTGCAAAATTTCAGTTGTGAGAATCTATGAAGGAGACAAGAGGAGAACATAGGAAGGAGAAATATGGACAGTGATATGTCACAAATTAAGAATAATTGGCTAATCATGTGTGGCAGATGCTATCATCAATGAATTTATGCTCTTACTCTTTTTCCCCAGATTCATTTCTAGAAATTTGTATTTTTGAATAGGCTTGACATTGGAAGAGATAAGTTCAGAAAGAGTAAGAATCATTTCAAAATCTTTATAGATAACACTAACTTAGCAGTTAATATGTGCCAGGCAACATTTATTTTTTTTAAGATTTAATTTATTTGTTTCTCATGATAACCCTCATGATAACCCAGTGAGATAGGCATGGATTAATATGAAGAAACTGAAACACAAAGAAGTTCAGTAACTTGGTCGAGATCACACAGTGTCTAAATCAAGCTTTGAGCCAAACAACATAGCTCCTAGATCTCTACACTTAACTATTTAGGTTGGTGCAAAAGTAACTGTGGTTTTTGCATTTTTGAAATTTGCTTTTTGATATTGGAATATATTCTTAAATAAATGTGGCTATTGTCGTTATCTTGCACATCATTTTAATGAACATCTCTAGCCTTGGAGTTTTTTGCTAATGACATTACTTGTTTTGTTTTGTTTTGTTTTGTTTTTGTATTTATTTTTGACTATGGAAATGATGTTAGACAAAAAGCAAATCTAAGCAATTTTTTTATTTGAGTTCAAAATTGGTCATAAAGCAGTGAAATCAACTCATAACATCAACAACACATTTGGCAAAGGAACTGCTAATGAATGTTCAGTACAGCAAGAAGTTCAAGAAGTTTTGCAAAGGAGACAAGAGACTTGAAGATGAGGAACATAGTGGCTGGCCATCAGAAGTTGACAACAAACAATTAAGCCAATCATCAAACCTGATCTTCTTACAACTACATGAGAAGTTGTGAAAGAATTCAACATTGACCATTCTACAATCATTTGACATTTGAAGCAAATTAGAAAGGTGAAAAATCTCAATAAGTGGGTGCCTCTTGAGCTGACTGAAAATCAGAAAAAAAATCGTTGAAGTGTCATTTTCTCTTATTCTACACAAGAATAAAGAAACATTTCTTGATTGTGACATGTAATGAAAAGTGGATTTTATGTGACAAGATGATGACCAGCTCAGTGGTTGGACTGAGAGGATGGTCTAAAGCACTCCCCAAAGTCAAATTTGCACCAAAAAAAGGTCAAGGTCACTGTTCGGTGTTTTGCTGCGGGTCTGATCTGCTACAGCTTTCTGAATCCTGGCAAACCCATTACAACTGAGAAACATACTCAGTAAAGTGATTAAATGCACTGAAAAACTTCAATGCTTGCAGCCAGTATTGGTCAACTGAAAGGGCCCAATTCTTCTCCGTGACAACACATCACACAACCATCACTTCAAAAGTTGAACAAATTGGGCAGTGAAGTTTTGCCTCATCTGCCATATTTGCTGGACCTCTCATCAACTGACTACCACTTCTTCAACATCTTGACTTTTTGCAGGGAAAATGTTTCCACGGCCAGGAGGATGCAGAAAGTGCTTTCCAATAGTTTGTTGAATCTCAAAGCATGAAATTTTACACTACAGGAAAAAACAAACTTATTCCTTGTTAGCAAAAGTGGGTTAATTGTAATGGTTCCTATTTTGATTAATAAAGGTGTGTTTGAGCCTAGTTACAGTGATTTAAAATTCACAGTCTGAAGCTGCAATTACATTTTCACCAACCTACTGAGTCCAAGCTCACTCTGCCTGCTGCACAACAAGCCAATAAATCCAAGAGATGGGGTGTTGAGGAATGGAATATGAATTTATTTGGAAAGCCTGCTGACCAAGAAGATGGCAGACTAATGTCTCAAAATAACCATGGATGGATGGTATGGATGCTAGATTCTTTTATGTAACAACAGACATGGGGGGAGGTGAGGAATTTAAGCCATTAATCTTGCCATTATCTCCTAGAATGGCAAGCCTTGGGGAGGAGTTGTGTTAATTTCTTCCTTCCTGTAGCTACCTATAGGTAGACAGGGTCCTGAACAAAGACTCTTTAATTTAACATTAAGTAGAGGGGCAGGGTTCCCCAAGGCAGGCCATTATGTATAAAAAACATCCTTTTAGTGAACAAAAGCAAGGGAAAGCAAAGGTTTAAGGAACAGATCCAGCATTGAGTCAGAATTTGCTCTTCCCTGTAACACTACAGGTTTCCTATAAAATGCAACATGGGAAGGAAATCTCTTTTATTATCTTTGTCTTGCCTGCTTTTTATTCATTGACAAAAAGAAAGATGCTAGAATCATTACAACTTAGTAACTTAAAACTCCATTTGTGCTGAAAATGGAAAACACTGAAAAGTAAATTTAATTAGTTCACTGGTAATTATTGTCTGACTAAATTGTACTTTAAAATTTAATATACCAATCACCACTTAATTAGCAAACTGAGTTGTAGAGTAGCCATATGCTCTTAATTAGACTAAAATTGGTGCTTAAAAATAAACACTGTGTAGATCTCTGCTTTTCCTAAATTGTAGTAGTTTTTGTTTATTCCTCCATCCCAATCTCACCACCCCCAGCCAATAAATGAATAGAAAAAAATAGAAAAGGTAGAAATAAATAAAAAATTTTCCAAGACTTGAAGTCTCCATAAATTTTTCATTGTTAGGTTAGAGTTTATAGTAGAGAAAGAGATACAGAAATCATGATTAGAGGGAAAGAATGAGTGAAAAGGAAATGAGGTCTCTAGTGAAGGCCTAGAATACAGGAAGGCTGAGAAGGAAGAAGCATTTGGGAAGCTGACCATTTCTGCCTGCCATTTTGGAACAGCAAATGCTCAGAGGGGGAAGACTCAATCTCAGGAGGATGGAAGATAGGGCTACTTCTTCTTCAGGAAAACTTGGACAGGGTTCTCCAACCTCATCAGCTTCAGAGCCCTTTTGGCTAGACTGTATTAGTTTCCTACCAATCCAGAGGTTTGAGCATTATTCATTTCTGGTACAATTTCAAGAGATGTCAGGGAAAGTAAGAGAAAAACTGGCTTGTACTGTGACAGGTTTATTCCCCATTTAAACTTGGAGTAGCATGTCAATCCCTTATTCAGAAGGGTGTCTGGTCATGACTGTCAGGGTCCTGAGATGTTAGGCTATGAGTCTCACTGTCTGTTACTCTAAATTTAGTGTCAATAAGATAGAAGTTCTACTGTCAATCTCTCAACAGAGATAGATGATTTTTAGTGATTGAACATGCCGTGGTAGGAGTACTTGTCAATCAAGAGTTTTGATTAGACTGAAGTGTTACATTGAACAGAAATCTGAAATCTCAAAAGAGTATGTTTAATCGGTTGCTTTACCTCTCCAGTGTTTTCAAATACTCTGAAGAACTTAGTATGTTCACCCAGCCAAATCCAACATTTTTGTTTACCACTCAGTTCAGTTCAGTTCAGTTGCTCAGTCATGTTCGACTCTTTGCGACCCCATGAATTGCAGCACACCAGGACTTCCTGTTCATCACCAATTCCCGGAGTTCACCCAAACTTATGTCCATCGAATTGGTGATGCCATCCAGCCATCTCATCCTCTGTTGTCCCCTTCTCCTCCTGCCCCCAATCCCTTCCAGCATCTAACCTAAAAAAAATAAAATAAAATATAATCTTTTCATAAAAAAAAAAACAATAAGATAGCAGTTCCACTGTTATTGGTGAAGGGATAGTGGCACGTAAATATGGGAGAGATTTAGCAGAATCTGAAAGTGAATATAACTTGGTTACTTGAAAGAAGGTTACAGAACCTGCTGAAATCAGGCAAAGATTGCAAGCTTCTAGTATCATGTCCCAATGAAATAATGGGCATGGTATGGAGGTATCTAGGTCCTTCATCACGTTAGTTTCTAGTATCATCTGCACATTAACTGGTTGTGGGGACATGCTATGGATGCCCCAGTCATCTATTCAGAGAAGGCAATGGCACCCCACTCCAGTACTCTTGCCTGGAAAATCCCATGGATGGAGGAGCCTGGTAGGCTGCAGCCCATGTGGTCGCAAAGAGTCAGATACAACTGAACGACTTCACTTTCATTTTTCACTTTCATGCATTAGAGAAGGAAATGGCAACCCACTCCAGTGTCCTTGCCTAGAAAATCCCAGGGATGGAGAAGCCTGGTGGGCTGCTGTCTTTGGGTTCGCACAGTCAGACACGACTGAAGCAACTTAGTAGCAGCAGCAACAGCAGCAGCAGCCATCTATCCCTCAGACTGAATCCAGACTCATCAATCCCCTCTCAACTTAAAATTAATCCTCAGATGTCCTTTGGATCATGTGAAGCTCTTTTGGTTTTCCAAATTTCATGTACAAGTCCTCCCTTCAAGCACATCCTGACTAGTACATTAGGTGGAGTTCAAATACACTGGACTGAGGAGGACCTTTTTTCCAAAGTGGAAATTATCTTTCTTCTACAATACCAGGGATTGATTGTGCTGGGCACTTGTGAGAACCACATGAGTTGAAATATTCAAATCCCTTTTGAACTAAGCCCATGTCATTAAGTAAAGCCCAGGCAAAGCCCATGGCACTAAGTAAGTAATGTATAACAGATCACAATTATTATTACCCCTACTTGTAAACTAAAAAAAATGAAGCCTCAGGGAGATTAAATACAAAACCAGGATTGAGAACATGTGTGATTGATTCCAAATCCTTTCCTTCTAGAATGCTATCTCCCTTAGGATAACTAATAAGAAACATAAACAGCAGACCTATTGGCCATACCATAAGACCAGTCTTACTCCCAGCCCCTGCTAAAAGCCTAGGTAGGCATAATCAATAATAGTGCACTTTTTCCAATTAAAGTTCTGAAGCAGCTTCTGAATGCTTCTCAACATGAAATGCCATGCAGCCACTTCCCATTTCATTTAGAATTCTGTTCAAAAATGAAGCTATTTGACACCTCTGAGTTGTGATACCCAACTATGAGGATAGGTGATAACAACTATGTAGATCCTGTGGACCATACCTTGTAACCCTTCCCTGAAGCTTAATCGATTGTGATCTTTTCAGCTTGTTCTCTGAGGAATATCTCTAGTAAGGCTATAATTAAGAGTTAAAAAGAGTTCAGAATGACAGTCTCACATCCTTCAAGCATAAATACTGTTATGAGAATCAGTTCAGCTCAGTGCAGTCCACTCAGTTGTGTCTGACTCTTTGTGACCCCATGAACTGCAGCTCGCCAGGCCTCCCTATTCATCACCATCTCCCGGAGTTTACTCAAACTCATGTCCATTAAGTCGATGATGCCATCCAACCATTTCATACTATGCCATCCAACCATCTCATACTCTGTTGTCCCCTTATCCTCCTGCCTTCAATCTTTCCCAACATCAGGGTCTTTTCAAATGAGTCAGTTTTTCACATCAGGTGGCTAAAGTATTAGAGTTTCACCTTCAACATCAGTCCTTTCAAAGAACATTCTGGACTGAATTCCTTTAGGATTGATTGGTTGGATCTCCTTGCAACCAAGGAACTCTCAATTATATACTTCAAACACCAAGATCAAAGCTTGCTGATGTCATTGAGTTAGATACTTTTTGTAAAACATGGGTTGTCTTGCACTAGAATGCCTTTCTTTTAGGTCACCCTAATTTTTGTTAACTTATAACCTAAATCTGGAATCATTCAAAACAAAATGTCAGACCCAAGAGAACTAACATAAAGTAGACATGGCATCCACAATTCTCTTCTGGATTTGCTCACTGCTCTTTCTAGATTTTGTTTCTGAGAAAGATTGTTTCTTGTCACTATTTTTTCTTAATTGCCTTTCCTCACAAGAACATTCTATAATTCACACAAAGTGTTTATATAAGGAAGATAGAATTTAAGAGCTTTTTTCTCCTCTTGTGTTAAAATTAGAAATAAAGAATATTTATACTGTTAAGAAAGTGCCAGAGATCCTGCCTATGATGAATTTATTCTCTTATCTGTCCTAAAAGAGACTGGTGAATTTTAAGAGGGAGAAAAGATGTCTTGCCAGTTCCCAAGGGGCACTGCAGATTACTGACAATCAAAAGATGGATAGGTAGTGCTTTTATTCATTCCATTGTCTGTCAGTCAATAGCTCTGACTATCCAGAATGAATATGTATGTGGTTTTTCACTCTCTCCTTAGTGGAATCTGCCACAAGGAGCAAGGTGTCTGTCACCACAACACATCCCAGTCACATCCTGTCATGGGGGAAATAAAAGATGCCTGAAGGACTTCAAAGGCAGAAATGACCACCAGTCACTGAGGTAAAGGTAGGCTTATTCTATGACCAGGCCCCCCTCCCTGTAAAGAGTCAAGAGATACTCAGAAAGTCCAGGGACTCCTAGGACAGGGATACAGTGAAATGGCAGGGCAGGTTGGACTAATGAGGACAGGTACTTCACCTAGTCATACTTGTTGATGTTGATGGAGACTGGGAGTCATGAATTGAATACCTAAAGACCAGTAATCTAAGCATTGTGTGTGAGCATAAAATTTGAATTTGTAAGAATGAAAGATCTCTGTTTTTGTTGAATAGATTTAATTTCAGATGTTACAAACATTTCTCTAACATGCATTGTGTTTTATTGATTCTAAGACACATATTTTTCTACAGTTAACATCTCTGAGGGCTTCATTTGTGGCTCAGCTGGTAAACAATCCATCTCCAATGCAGGAGATGTGGGTTCAATCCTTGGGTTGGGAAGATCCCCTGGAGGAGGGCGTGGCAACCCACTCCAGTATTCTTGCCTAGAGAATCCCCATGGACAAAGGAGCCGGGCGAGCTACAGTCTACGGGGTCACAAAGAGTCATATGTGACTGAGCATCTAAGCACATCTCTGAAATCAGAATACACATTATAATTATCTGTTGTAGTTAATTTGTCAGTATTTTTTCTTTCTTGGTGATACATAAAATAATGGTGCATATTACAATCTAGAGCATCAGAGTTTTCATGAAGTATGGTTACATGGCCAAGTACTATACTGGTACCTTCATAGGAATTAACTTATTTAATTTATGTTTTCTAGTAGAAGCTTTATTGAGATACCATACAATTCACCCAACTAGTTTATAATTCAGTGTTGTTGTTGTTTATACTTACAGAGTTGTGCTGCATCACCACAATTTTATATAATTTTTTATCATATCATAAAGAAAAAATTTACCATGTAGAAGTCCCTTCCATTTCACCCAACCCTAGGCAACAAATTTGCTTTCCAACTCTATAGATTTGCCTATTCTGGATATTTCATATAAATGGAATCTTATCATATGTGGCCCTTTGTGTTTGGCTTTTCTCATTTAACATGATGTTTTCAAGGCTTATACATGTTGTAGTATGTGTACTAATTAATTCATTTTTCTGGACAAGTTATTCTATTGCATGAGTATGCTACAATTTATCTGTTCATCAATTGATGGACGTTGGGATTGTTTCCACCCTTTGGCTCTTATGAATAATGAGGCTACAAACATTTGTGCATGGGTTTTTGTGTGAACTTATGTTTTCATTTGTCTTGGGTATATTCATGAACTGGAAATGCTAGGTCAAATGGCAAATCAATGTTTAACTTGTTGCAGGACAGCCAGACTGTTTTTCGAAGTGATTTCTCTAATTTCAGTTCAGTTCAGTTGCTCAGTCATGTCTGACTCTTTGCGACCCCATAAATCGCAGCATGCCAGGCCTCCCTGTCCATCACCAACTCCCGGAGTTCACTCAGACTCACGTCCATTGAGTCAGTGATGCCATCCAGCCATCTCATCCTCTGTCCTCCCCTTCTCCTCCTGCCCCCAAACCCTCCCAGCATCAGAGTCTTTTCCAATGAGTCAACTCTTCGCATGAGGTGGCCATAGTACTGGAGTTTCAGCTTTAGCACCATTCCTTCCAAAGAAATCCCAGGCCTGATCTCCTTCAGAATGGACTGGTTGGATCTCCTTGCAGTCCAAGGGACTCTCAAGAGTCTTCAACACCACACTTCAAAAGCATCAATTCTTCGGCGCTCAGCTTTCTTCACAGTCCAACTCTCACATCCATACATGACCACTGGAAAAACCATAGCCTTGACTAGATGGACCTTTATTGGCAAAGTAATATCTCTGCTTTTGAATATGCTGTCTAGGTTGGTCATAACTTTCCTTCCAAGGAGTAAGCGCCTTTTAATTTCATGGCTGCAGTCACCATCTGCAGTGATTTTGGAGCCCCCAAAAATAAAGTCTGACACTGTTTCCACTGTTTCCCCATCTATTTCCCATGAAGTGATGGGACCGGATGCCATGATCTTGGTTTTCTGAATGTTGAGCTTTAAGCCAACTTTTTCACTCTCCACTTTCACTTTCATCAAGAGGCTTTTGAGTTCCTCTTCACTTTCTGCCATAAGGGTGGTGTCATCTGCATATCTGAGGTTATTGATATTTCTCCCAGCATTCTTGATTCCAGCTTGTGTTTCTTCCAGCCCAGCATTCCTCATGATGTACTCTGCATATAAGTTAAATAAGCAGGGTGACAATGCACAGCCTTGATGTACTCCTTTTCCTATTTGGAACCAGTCTGTTGTTCCATGTCCATTTCTAACTGTTGCTTCCTGACCTGCATACAGATTTCTCAAGAGGCAGATCAGGTGGTCTGGTATTCCCATCTCTTTCAGAATTTCCCACAGTTTATTGTGATCCACACAGTCAAAGGCATTGGCATAGTCAATAAAGCAGAAATAGATGTTCCTATAAACAATGTATAAGTGCTCCAATTTCTCCACGTCCTTGCCAATACTTGTAAATATCTGACGTTTTGGTGCTAGTCACCATAATACACATGAAATAACATCTCACTGAGGTTTTGATTTGGCTTTCCAGGTGGTTCACTGATAAAGAATCTCCTGCAATGAAGGAGACTTGCAGGAGACAAGAGTTTGATCCCTGGATCAGGGAGATCCCTTGGAGAAGGAAATGGCAACCCACTCCTGTATTCTTGCCAAGAAATCCCCATGGATAGAGGATCCTGTCAGGCTACAGTCCATGGGGTCACAAAGAGTCAGACACAACTGAGTGACTAAACAACAATGAATAATGAGGTCAAGCACTTTTTCCCCATGCTTATTGGCCATATGTGTATCTTCTTTAGAGAACATTCAATTCATTTTTTGTGACAAACTTTCTTTTTTATAATCAATTTATTTATTTTAATTGGAGGCTAATTACTTTAAAACATTGTAGTGGCTTTTGCCATACATTGACATGAATCAACAATGGGTGTACATGTGCCCCCCATCCTGAATGCCCTTCCCACCTCCCTCTCCGTCCCATCCCTCAGGGTCATCACAGTGCACCAGCCGTGAGTGCCCTGTCTCATGCATTGAACCTGGACTGGTGATGTATTTCACATATGGTAATATACATGTTTCAATGCTATTCTCTCAAATCATTCCACGCTCGCCTTCTCCCATAGAGTCCAAAAGTCTGTTCTTTATTTCTGTGTCTCTTTTGCTGCTCACATAGAGGGTCATCGTTACCATCTTTCTAAATTCCATATATATGCATTAATATGCTGTATTGATGTTTTTCTTTCTGACTTACTTCACTGTGTATAATAGGCTCCGGTTTCATCCACCTCATTAAAACTGATTCAAATGCATTCTTTGTAATGGCTGAGTAATATCCCATTGTGTATATGTACCACAGTTTTCTTATCCATTCATCTGCTGATGGACATCTAGGTTGCTTCCATGTCCTAGCTATTGTGAACAGTGCTGCGATGAACATTAGAGTACACGTGTCTCTTTCATTTCTGGTTTCCTCAGTGTGTATGCCGAGCAGTGGGATTGCTGGGTCATATGGTAGTTCTATTTCCAGTTTTTTTAAGGAATCTTCACACTGTTCTCCATAGTAGCTGTACTAGTTTGCATTCCCACCAACAGTGTAAGAGGGTTCCCTTTTCTCCACACCCTCTCCAGCATTTATTGCTTGTAGACTTTTGGATCGCAGCCATTCTGACCGGCATGAAATGGTACCTCATTGTGGTTTTGATTTGCATTTCTCTGATAATGAGTGATGTTGAGCATCTTTTCATGTATTTGTTAGCCATCTGTACATCTTCTTTGAAGGAATGTCTATTTAGTTCTTTGGCCCATTTTTTGATTTTATGGTTTTTTTTTCTGGTATTGGGCAGCTCTGCCTCAGCTGCTTGTATATTTTTAAGATTAGTTCTTTGTCAGTTGCTTCATTTGCTATTATTTTCTCCCATTCTTAAGGCTGTCTTTTCACCTTGCTTATAGTTTCCTTCATTGTGTGAAAGCTTTTAAGTTTAATTAAATCCTACTTGTTTATTTTTGCTTTTATTTCCGTTACTCTGGGAGGTGGGTCATAGAGGATCCTGCTGTAATTTAGGTCAAGGAGTGTTTTGCCTATGTTTCCCTCTAGGAGTTTTATAGTTTCTGGCCTTACATTTAGATCTTTAATCCATTTTGGGTTTATTTTTATGTATGGTGTAGAAAGTCTTCTAGTTTCAGTTTTTTACAAGTGGTTGACCAGTTTTGTTTTAACAAACTTTTTTTATTGAGCTTTTACCATATTCTAGGCATGTGATGATATTAATGGCCTCAATTCTTTACTTCTTTCTGTATTCATACTCTTTGCCAATTAATTTAGTACTTGGTAGTACCAATTTGGAAGTACCCTATCATTTGGACTCAGAACTTAACCATGTGTCTTGCTTTGTCCAGTGAGATATTAGGAGATTCTTACCCAATCTAGCTTGTTGAAGCACCAGATATGGGGTGAAGGGCTGAGTCATCCCAACCAAGACTATTGTTATATCCAATAGCCAGGTAACTCCCTGATATGTGAATGAACCCAGTAAATTTGTCAGAGCTGTCTAATTGACTTAGAACTAACTACAGATATATGAACAAATTCAGCTCAGATCATTGAACCCCTAAGACTCATGAGCTAGATAAATGTTTAATGTCACCTGCCACTGAGGGTTTGTGACTATTTTGCAGCATTATTATGAGACCAGATAATTAATACAAGACAGTATCCTAAGTACTGAGAATAGAAATAGAAAATGAAAGACACAGTTCTTGCCCTTACAAAACCATATTGAATCAATTTGGAAAGGCCATAGAGTAATTCATAATTCTGAATGCCATAGAGTAATAATATAGTTCAATCTGTGCTATCAAAGACATATGAACACTCTTTTAACCAAATAGCCATCAACGTCCATTTTGCATAAGAGGTTTTAAGAGTTTGAGTGACAAAACTTCCCACCATTTTCTCCTCCTTGTGCATTTGACTCTTCCTTGATGTTCAGTGCAATGTATCCTATACATTCATCATGTTCTTCCTGGAGTCATTAAAAATGTTTGGCAATGTGAAGAGTTGCACAAAATTTTAATTATAAATCTTGGTTACTCAAATTAGTGTACTAGCATAACTTAATTTAAAAATTACTGCTTCATATTTCTCCCAAGTTCTGCCCTGATAAAATTTTATTATCCTTTTAAGTCTGTGTCTTAAGCTTTCTCTGGCTTTACTTGCCTTTTCCTTGAGACTTTTTGGCTTGGCCATACTTTTGCTTCATATTAGTGACAGTGCAACTTTAAACCAACCTAACTTTTTCTCTCAAGTTGCATTAGCTTTTATGTTCATGTCCTCTATGTTGACACTTTATCAAACACTTTCATTATGCTTAGCATAGCTAGATGTGTCAAAAACCAGTAGGTTAAGCTAACTTCCTAAAGTAGATTTTTTTTTCTTCTTTCTTTCTTTCTTTCTTTCTTTTTTTTTTTTTTTTTAAGTTCTAAGCCATCCCCTTCATAACAGTAGAAAAGCAGCCTCTTATCATGGATATTATATGTTAGAGGTTCAAGTTACTTTAGGTAGAAGGTAGATCTTTTTGAACATCTGGTGAAAGCTATGAACCTTCTTCAAAAAATAAGCAGAGATGTGTGTATACAGAAATATTTATACATTTTCAGAGGCTAATTTCTAAAGACCCAGAGTTGCTCTAAAGCTTTTCAGCCTCTTACCTAAGGGACTCATGTTGTAGAAAGATGAGCTTCCAAAGGGAGGTCAAGTTAGATTAAATATCTTTTGATCAATAAATGTGTTTGCCTAGTCATGTGCACATATGTTGTGAATAGGACAAAATAGGTAAACTAGTTTGGCCATTAACAGGGGACGGGGCAGTGTAGGTTGGTATTGTTGGTTAGTTGCTAAGTCATGTCTTACTCTTTTATGATTCCATGAACTGAAGTCCACCAGGCTCCTCTGTCCATCGGATTTCCCAAGCAAGAATACTTGAGTGGGTTGCCTTTTCCTTTCCTGGGGAATCTTCCTGACCCAGAGATCAAATCCATGTCTCCTACATTGGCAGGTGGATTCTTTACCACTGAGTCACCAGAGAAAGCTGTAATATATATTGTAAGAAGAAGCAAAGTCATAAGAAGTCACTGATTTGCTTCTAGATCCATGTCTATCAGGGCTTTGCCATGGGTCCAACACAGCTCTATTCCCAAGGCTGTGGCATCTTCTTCAATAAGAATTACTCTGGTGAAAAGGAGGCATGTGAACTATAATCATTGGTTACAAAATTCTAATCCATGGATGCATGATGAGCTGACTATATCCAAATCATTTGGAAAGGTGTTCATATATAGATTGTTTTTTCTTTATCTTTAGATATTTTGATTTACTAGGTCAGAGGGTGGGATCCAGTAATCTGTAATTTCTAAAAGCTCCCAGATGGTTAGTTTGGTCAGTAAGCATGGTCAAGTGTAAGAACCATTGGATTAAATTATCCAGGAAGCAACAGTTAGAACCGGACATTGAACAACAGACTGGTTCCAAATAGGAAAAGGAGTACGTCAAGACTGTATATTGTCACCCTGCTTATTTAACTTATATGCAGAGTACATCATGAGAAACGCTGGGCTGGAGGAAGCACAAGATGGAATCAAGATTGCTGGGAGAAATATCAATAACCTCAGATATGCAGATGACACCACCCTTATGGCAGAAAGTGAAGAGGAACTCAAAAGCCTCTTGATGAAAGTGAAAGTGGAGAGTGAAAAAGTGGGCTTAAAGCTCAACATTCAGAAAACGAAGATCATGGCATCTGGTTCCATCACTTCATAGGAAATAGATGGGGAAACAGTGGAAACAGTGTCAGACTTTATTTTTGGGGGCTCCAAAATCACTGCAGATGGTGACTGCAGCCATGAAATTAAAAGACGCTTACTCCTTGGAAGGAAAGTTATGACTAACCTAGATAGCATATTCAAAAGCAGAGGCAATACTTTGCCAACAAAGGTCTGTCTAGTCAAGGCTTTAGTTTTTCCTGTGGTCATGTATGGATGTGAGAGTTGGACTGTGAAGAAAGCTGAGTACCGAAGAATTGATTCTTTTGAACTGTTGTGTTGGAGAAGACTCTTGAGAGTCCCTTGGACTGCAAGGAGATCCAACCAGTCTATTCTAAAGGAGATCAGTCCTGGGATTTCTTTGGAAGGAATGATGCTAAAGCTAAACTCCAGTACTTTGGCCAGGTCATGCGAAGAGTTGACTCATTGGAAAAGACTCTGGTGCTGGGAGGAATTAGGGGCAAGAGGAGAAGGGGACGACAGAGGCTGAGATAGCTGGATGGCATCACCGACTCAATGGATGTGAGTTTGAGTGAACTCCAGGAGTTGGTGATGAACAAGGAGGTCCTGGGGTCGCAAAGAGTCGTACACAACTGAGCAACTGAACTGAAGCGAAGGCCAGCTCTAGAACCATCACTCCACAAGTCAGTAGTCATAATGTGTTTTTGCATGCACTTGGAAGATCCACAAAAACATCATCGTTATACATAGTACAGTCAAATGCAAGTCCAATTTCATGCTGTCTGCCCTCAGTAGCTATTCCATGCCCAAATTGGCTGCCAGCCACCAATAGCTGGGGCTGTCTGTGATAGGTCTGCTTGTCTCCCTGATGCCAGAGCTGTGCAAAGGCTCTCTAGGTTCTACTTCCAGCTGATGGGCAGCTGTTCTGGCAGACACAGCTGGCAGATGGTCTGTAGATAAGAAATGTATCTTCTAATGCTTCTAGGATGCTTCTGGGGAAAAGAATAAAAGACATGTCTTTAAAGGTGAGGATAATGACTGAATAATTGTTAACAAGATCATCATCCTCAATTTTAAAGACACTTATTCTGTGCTTTATAGATTAAAAAATGCCAACACCTGTGGGAAGTGGCTTTGCAATGACCTTCCCAAGCCTTGATAGCTTTAGGGAAAGCAGCAGTGCTCTTGGCATGGATGCTAAAGGACTTGGCAACAAACATAAGTTTGGGGGGTTGGAGGGGAAGGGACAAAAAAAACAGATACTACACTGTAATTAGGAGATGGCTTCCCTGATTTGAAGTGCTTCAGGCAACCGAACTCTAGGTAGAGAAAAACCCACAGTAACCCACTCTTATGACTATTGTGGATTTACTTTAATCCCAAGCTAGAGTGGTCCAGACCTCATGAATTTTACTTGAATTACCCACCCAAAAAGATTTAAAGCACATGATTATAGGTCTTCTCATATAGTCTGTTGACTTAACCTACTCCTTATCTCCTTTATCACAAAGGGAGAAGGTTTCTCTGAATAGAGCCCCAGCATGTCCTCATACATGGTCCGTGAACTTACACTTCTGAGAGTGATAGAAGCATGTTGGTCCTCTTTGAAGACTAGATAGCCATAGACTGCATATGGAATTAGAATGACAGTGGGCCTGTGATAGGGGAGGTAAGCTCTGGTCAGGCTCTTTTACTAATTTTGATGAGATCCTGGGCAAGCCCCATTGTCTTTGTGGGCCTCAGTGCCATTCTCTGAAAAAGAACAGAACTGGAACAAGAAACCTGTGGGATATATCCCCTCTGTAGCATTCAACTTCATGTTAATGGTCAAGGAAAGAAAATCAATAGCCAGGTTGTCAGAGATGGCAATAAAAACTTGGATGAAGAATAGCACTTTAGATTCTGATCCCATTGCTGCCATTACTAGAAACCTCTGTCTCTTTCCATATTCCATAAAATAAAGTATCTAGATAAGTTGCTCTGAGTTCTAGGACTTTACAAAAAAATATTTTGTTTTTTAGAGCAGTTTTAGGTTCACAGAAAAATTGAGAGGAAGGTACAGAATTTCCTGTAGACCTTCTGCCACTACCCATATATGTCTTTATCAACATTCCCCACTAAAGTAGTATATTTGTTACGAACCTATAATGAACCTATGATGATACATCATAGAGTCCATAGTTTACATTAATTAGGGTTTACTCTTTGTGTTGCATATTCTATGTTACGATGTATGTATAATGATAGGTATCCATCATTGCAATATCATAAAATATGTTCACTAGTCTGAGCATCCTCTGTGCTCTGCCTGTGTGTCTCTCTCCACTCGACCTCTGGTAACCACAACCTTATTACTTCTGCCAAAATTTGCCTTTTTCAGAATGTCATATAGTTATAATTGGGCTTATTAGTTGACTCAGTGGTGAAGAATTTACCTGCCAATGCAGGAGATGCAGGAGACACAGGTTCTATCCCTGGATCAGGAAGATCTTGCAGAGGAAGAAATGGAACTCACTCCAGTATTCTTGCCTGGAAAATCCCCTTGACAGAGGAGCCTGATGGACTAGAGTCCATGGGGCCACAAAGAGTCATACACAACTGAACAAGCATGTGTACATATAGACTGAGCAAACACACATACATGTATGTGTGTGTGTGTATATATATATATGTGTGTGTGTATATATATATATATATATATATGTATGTATGTATATGTATATATATATAATTTGTAATCATATAGAATGTAGCCTTTTCAGATTGGTTCCTTTCTACAACCTTTTTATCACATATTTTTTTGGTTCTTTGGATTCTGGCCTCAACTCTCCAAATCAAATTTTTGAAAAGTGGGCTTCCTTGATAACTCAGTAAAGAATCCACCTGCAAAGCAGGAGACCCTGGTTCAATTCCTGGATTGGGAAAATCCACTGGAGAAGGGATAGGCTATCCATTCCATTATTCTTGGGCTTCCCTTGTGGCTCAGCTGGTAAAGAATCCACTTGCAATGTGGGAGAACTGGGTTCAATCCCTGAATTGAAGATCCCCTGGAGAAGGGAAAGGCTACCCATTCCACAATTCTAGCCTGGAGAATTCCATGGCCTGTATAGTTCATGGGGTTGCAAAGAGTTTGACACAACTGAGCAACTTTCACTTACTCACTCAGAGAGTATTTTACACATTCAGAAGCATTAACATATATGCTTACCAGTTCTTCCTTACAAGTGCCCAGCACAATGTTGCCCTCTGACCACAATGAGTGTAGTGGTCACTTGCAGAGGACACTTTGTGCCATACTGGGATCAGCCCTGAGCTCTATCAGCACTGGTCCCATCCTGGAGCAACTATGTTTAGGAAGGACACTCAGGTCCTTTACCTCCCAGAGGAAGCTGAGGCCAAGAAACCGACCTTCATCCAAAGACACTTATATTAGGTTAGTACAAAACAAAACCTCACTCACCCTCAATTCTTATAGAAACCATGTTAGTTGAATCTTCTGATTGACTTTTCAGTGGCTAAAAGTCTTTCTTAATAAAAAATATTCTCTTTTGTTAAGTAGAAAACACCAGTGAGAATGGAATCTTTATTAGATGGCTGTGGCTCCCCTGGAACCTTGTCACATAATTCTGAATGTTGGTTCTGTTTCATCTTATGAGGAAAATGATGCCAGACACAATTCTGAGTATGAATCAAATCCAAGAAAGCCTTCTGGAAGTTCAGTTTTAGAAGTGAGGAAAAGCAAGAAGACTTACAGAGCGTATGCTGTGTGTCAGCCTCTAGGCTGGGTATTCTGCATACATTGTGTCATCCCAATCTGACAATTAAGCCTTGCATTGAACTTTTACAAACAATGAAACAGAGAAGAAGAGTTAAAGCTTCTGGAAAATCTTGATCTGAATCCATGTCCTTTCTAGATGCCATCCTGCCTGGTACATCCTATATTCTTTATGGTTTGTCTCTTTCTTCCAGAGGAGAACTAGCAACTCAGTTGTGATTAACTGAGAGTCCTGGATAATTCTCTTCTAGTTAAATGAAATTTGATCATAAATCCTACTTAAACTGAGCATTTTTTAGATTTTTTTTAAAGTTTCAAGTATCTTGTTTTATATTTGTAGAAATATTATTGATTTTGCTGTAATCAATATATTTTGGGGGTTGCACTCCCTACTTTTTTCTTTACTTACTTTCTTCTCTACTTTTTCACTCTATTACTATAAATTTATCATAATATTTATATTATCAGATCACATCAGTCGCTAAGTCGTGTCCGACTCTTTGCGACCCCCTGAATCGCAGCACACCAGGCCTCCCTGTCCATCACCAACTCCCGGAGTTCACTCAGACTCACGTCCATCGAGTCAGTGATGCCATCCAGCCATCTCATCCTCTCTCCTCCCCTTCTCCTCTTGCTCCCAATCCCTCCCAGCATCAGAGTCTTTTCCAATGAGTCAACTCTTCGCATGAGGTGGCCATAGTACTGGAGTTTCAGCTTTAGCACCATTCCTTCCAAAGAAATCCCAGGGCTGATCTCCTTCAGAATAGACTGGTTGAAACTCCTTGCGGTCCAAGGGACTCTAAAGAGTCTTCTCCAACACCACAGTTCAAAAGAATCAATTCTTTGGCGCTCAGCCTTCTTCACCGTCCAACTCTCACATCCATACATGACCACAGGAAAAACCATAGCCTTGACTAGATGAACCTTTGTTGGCAAAGTAATGTCTCTGCTTTTGAATATGCTATCTAGGTTGGTCATAACTTTCCTTCCAAGGAGTAAGCGTCTTTTAATTTCATGGCTGCAGTTACCATCTGTAGTGATTTTGGAGCCCAGAAAAATGAAGTCTGACACTGTTTCCCCTGTTTCCCCATCTATTTCCCATGAAGTGATGGGACCGGATGCCATGATCTTCGTTTTCTGAATGTTGAGCTTTAAGCCAACTTTTTCACTCTCCACTTTCACTTTCATCAAGAGGTTTTTGAGTTCCTCTTCACTTTCTGCCATAAGGGTGGTGTCATCTGCATATCTGAGGTTATTGATATTTCTCCCAGCAATCTTGATTCCAGCTTATGTTTCTTCCAGTCCAGCATTTCTCATGATGTACTCTGCATATAAGTTAAATAAGCAGGGTGACAATGTACAGCCTTGACTCACTCTTTTTCCTATCTGGTACAAGTCTGTTGTCCCTGTCCAGTCCTAACTGTTGCTTCCTGACCTGCATACAAATTTCTCAAGAGGCAGATCAGGTGGTGTGGTATTCCCATCTCTTTCAGAATTTTCCACAGTTGATTGTGATCCACATAGTCAAAAGCATTGGCATAGTGAATAAAGCAGAAATAGATGTTTTTCTGGAACTCTTTTGCTTTTTCCATGATCCAGCGGATGTTGGCAATTTGATCTCTGGTTCTTCTGCCGTTTTTAAAACCAGCTTGAACATCAAAAGTTCACGGTTCACATATTGCTGAAGCCTGGCTTGGAGAAAGTTGAGCATTACTTTACTAGCGTGTGAGATGACTGCAATTGTGCAGTAGTTTGAGCATTCTTTGGCATTGCCTTTCTTTGGGATGGGAATGAAAACTGACCTTCTCCAGTCCTGTGGCCACTGCTGAGTTTTCCAAATTTGCTGGCATATTGAGTGCAGCACTTTCACAACATCATCTTTCAGGATTTGAAATAGCTCCACTGGAATTCCATCACCTCCACTAGCTTTGTCGTAGTGATGCTTTCTAAGGCCCACTTGACTTCACATTCCAGGATGTCTGCCTCTAGGTAAGTGATCACACCATCGGGATTATCTGGGTCGTGAAGATCTTATTTGTACAGTTCTTCTGTGTATTCTTGCCATCTCTTCTTAATATATTCTGCTTCTGTTAGGTCCATACCATTCTGTCCTTTATTGAGCCCATCTTTGCATGAAACGTTCCTATGGTATCTCTGATTTTCTTGAAGAGGTCCCTAGTCTTTCCCATTCTGTTGTTTTCCTCTATTTCTTTGCATTGATCTCTGAAGAAGGCTTTCTTATCTCTTCTTGCTATTCTTTGGAATTCCCCTTTCTCCTTTGCTTTTCACTTCTCGTCTTTTCACAGCTATTTGTAAGCCCTCCCCAGACAGCCATTTTGCTTTTTTGCATTTCTTTTCCATGGGGATGATCTTGATCCATGTCTCCTGTACAATGTCACGAACTTCATTCCATAGTTCATCAGGCACTCTATCAGATCTAGGCCCTTAAATCTATTTCTCACTTCCACTGTATAATCATAAGGGATTTGATTTAGGTCATACCTGAATGGTCTAGTGATTTTCCCTATTTTCTTCAATTTAAGTCTGAATTTGGCAATAAGGAGTTCATGGTCTGAGCCACAGTCAGCTCCTAGTCTTGTTTTTGGTGACTGTATAGAGCTTCTTCATCTTTGGCTGCAAAGAATATAATCAATCTGATTTCGGTGTTGACCATCTGGTGATGTCCATGTGGAGAGTCTTCTCTTGTGTTGTTCAAAGATGGTGCTTGTTATGACCAGTGGATTTTCTTGGCAAAACTCTATTAGTCTTTGTCCTGCTTAATTCCATATTCCAAGGCCAGTATTTGCCTGTTACTCCAGGTGTTTCTTGACTTCCTACTTTTGCATTCCAGTCCCCTGTAATGAAAAGGACATCTTTTTTGGATATTAGTTCTAAAAGGTCTTGTAGGTCTTCATAGAACCATTCTACTTCAGCTTCTTCAGTGTTACTGGTTGGGACATAGGCTTGGATTACTGTGATATTGAATGGTTTGCCTTGGAAACAAACAGAGATCATTCTGTCGTTTTTGAGATTGCATCCAAGTACTGCATTTCGGACTTTTTTGTTGACCATGATGGCTACTCCATTTCTTCTGAGGGATTCCTGCCGGCAGTAGTAGATATAATGGTCATCTGAGTTAAATTCACCCATTCCAGTCCATTTGAGTTCGCTGATTCCTAGAATGTTGACATTCCCTCTTGCCATCTCTGTTTGACCACTTCCAATTTTTCTTGATTCATGAACCAGACTTTCCAGGTTCCTGTGCAATATTGCTCTTTACAGCATCGGACCTTGCTTGTATCACCAGTCACATCCACAGCTGGGTATTCATTTTGCTTTGGCTCCATCCCTTCATTCTTTCTGGAATTATTTCTCCACTGATCTCCAGTAGCATATTGGGCACCTACTGACCTGGGGAGTTTCTCTTTCAGTATCCTATCATTTTGCCTTTTCATACTGTTCATGGGGTTCTCAAGGCAAGAATACTGAAGTGGTTTGCCATTCCCTTCTCCAGTGGACCACATTCTGTCAGATCTCTCCACCATGACCCGCCCATCTTGGGTTGCCCCACGGGAATGGCTTAGTTTCACTGAGTTAGACAAGGCTGTGGTCCTAGTGTGATTAGATTGACTAGTTTTCTGTGAGTATGGTTTCAGTGTGTTTGCCCTCTGATGCCCTCTTGCAACACCTACCGTCTTACTTGGGTTTCTCTTACCTTGGGCGTGGGGTATCTCTTACCTTGGGCGTGGGGTATCTCTTCATGGCTGCTCATATTGAAATTCTGACTATATGCCAGAGTTTACAGAAAGGCCCTAAGTAAATATTGATTGAAATAATGAAGGTATTTATGAAAACTGCATATTACATTTAGTATATATATATATATATATATATATATATATATATATATATATATATTATACATGATGTTTGTTTCTATTTGATATCAAATTTTAAATATCATACAATTGAATTTAAATTGTATATAAAAAAGAACACTGCCTTAGTAAGAGAAGGTGTGTTAGAGCCCAGTGCCTAGAAATTAAAATGAATACAATATAATTAGATGACACCTGCTGATCTGGGATAAAAAGAGCTAGTCTCCACTTTCATCTCTGCCACCAGTTACCTGTATGAACTTGAAACAACAATGTAACCTTTCTGACTTCAGTTTTCTCCTGGTGAAATGGAGGTGGTCCTCCAGCACTTTTCTTCCAGCTCTATACCATATCTATACTTGTAGGTGCCCAGGAAGCATAATTCCCTGTTTACATACTCATTTTGGTTAGCAATGGAACCAGAAACAAACTAAAAATGCACCTTTCCCTCTTGGGATACTCAAGAAATTCCAGGTGACTGGTGTAATTAATTTCTCTATTTGAGCCTTGTGAGACACAACAAAAAACTCTGGCCAAAAAGTGGCTGTTTTAATTTTCAAATATCTGTATTGAGTAGTTCAATCCAGCTTTCTTCCAAACAACTACCAGCATCTGTTGACTTTTCAGAGATGGGTCCAGCAGTCACCATTTGGTGTTTGACTTAATCTGTACAAAGAGAAAAAGACTCTCAAAAGCAAATCCTCATCAGATTGTATTTGATGTGAAGAATCTTGGTGTACACAAATATTCTAGGGCAGATGGAAACGCAGCAGGGTCACAAAGAGTCGGACACAACTGAGCAACAGAACTGAACTGAACTGAACTATCCTGAATGAAGAGTCTGCAAAGGAAGGTCAGAAATGAAGTGGTCAGGAAAGAAAGCACGAGGAATGCAAAGCATGTCTAAAATATGACGGGAGGGGGAAAAAAAAAAGATTGACTTTCCTACATATATATTCATCTTTGCATGAAATGTTCCTTTGATATCTATCTCTAACTTTCTTGAAGAGATCTCTAGGCATTCCCATTCTATTGTTTTCCTTTATTTCTTTGCATTGATACTGAGGAAGGCTTTCTTATCTCTCCTTGCTATTCTTTGGAACTCTGCATTCAAATGGGTAGTTTCCTTCTCTCCTTTGCCTTTCATTTTCTTCTTTTCTCAGCTATTTGTAAGGCCTCCTCAGACAGCCATTTTGCATTTTTGCATTTCTTTTTCTTGGGGGATCCCTGCCTCTTTACAATTTCATGAACCCCTGTCCATAGTTCTTCAGGCACTCTGTCTATCAGATCTAATCCCTTGAATCTATTTGTCACTTCCACTGTATAATAGTAAAGGATTTTATTTAGTTCATACCTGAAAGATCTAATGATTTTCCCCACTTTCTTCAATTTAAGTCTGAATTTTTCAATAAGAATTTCATGATCTGAGATGCAGTCAGCTCCCAGTCATTTTTGCTGACTGTATAGAGCTTTTACATCTTTGGCTGCAAAGAATATAATCAGTCTGATTTTGATATTGACCACCTGGTGATATCCATGTGTAGTCATCTCTTGTGTTGTTGGGAAAGGGTGCTTTCTATGACCAGTACGTTCTCTTGGCAACATTCTGTTAGCCTTTGCCCTGCTTCATTCTGTATTTCAAGGCCAAATTTGGCTGTTACTCCAGGTATATGTTGACTTCCTACTTTTGCATTCCAGTCCCCTGTAATGAAAAGGACATATTTTGGGGAGTTTAGTCTTAGAAGATCTTGTAGGTCTTCATAGAACCATTCAATTTCAGCTTTTTCAGCATTAGTGGTTGGGGCATAGACTTGGATTACTGGGATATTGAAAGGTTTGCCTTGGAAACCAACAGAGATCATTCTGTAGTTTTTGATACTGAATTCCAAAAATGCATTTTGGACTCTTTTGTTGACTATAAGGGATACTCCATTTTTTTTCTAAGGGATTCTATCCTACAGTAGTAGATATAATGCTGATCTGAGTTAAATTCACCCATTCCAGTCCATTTTATTTCACTGATTCCTAAAATGTCAATGTTCACTCTTGCTATCCTCTGTTTACCATTTCCAATTTGCTTTGAATCATGGACCTAACATTCCAGGTTCCTATGCAAGATTGTTATTTACAGCATTGAACTTTGCTTCTATCACCAGTTACATCCACAACTGGGTATTGTTTTTGCTTTGGCTCTGTCTCTTCATGCTCTCTGGGGTTAGAAATAGAAGAAAGGGAATAGAAATAGTATTTCCCAGTAAAATGGGAAAGACTAAAGATCTCTTCAAGAAAAGATGGGCACAATAAAGGACAGAAATTTTATGGACCTAACAGAAGCAGAAGATATCAAGAAAAGGTGGCAAGAATACACAGGAGAACTATACAAAAAAAAAAAAAAAAACAAAACTTCATGGCCCATATAACCACAATGGTGTGACCATCCACCTAGAGCCAGACATCCTGAAATGCGAAGTCAAGTGGGCCTTAGGAAGCATCATTATGAACAAAGCTAGTGGAGGTGATGGAATTCCAGATGAACTATTTCAAATCCTAAAGCATAATGCTGTGAAAGTCCTGTACTCTATATACCAGCAAATTTGGAAATCTCAGCAGTGGCCACAGGACTGGAAAACGTCAGTTTTCATTCCAATCCCAAAGAAAGGCAATACCAAAAAAATGTTCAAAATAACCTCACAATTGCACTCATCTCACATACTAGCAAAGTAAGGCCCAAAATTCTCCAAGTCAGGCTTCAACAATATGTGAACTGTGAACTTCCAGATGTTCAAGCTGGATTTAGAAAATTCAGAGGAACCAGAGATCAAATTGCCAACAACCGCTGGATCATAGAAAAAGCAAGAGTTCCAGAAAAACGTCTACTTCTGCTTTCTTGACTACACCAAAGCTTTTAACTGCATGGATCACAACAAACTGTGGAAAATTCTACAAGAGATGGGAATACCAGACCACCTTACATGCCTCCTGAAAAATTTGTATGCAGTTCAGGAATCAATAGTTAGAACTGGACATGAAACAGCAGACTGGTTGCAAATCAGGAAAGGAGTATGTCAAGGCTCTGTCTTGTCACTCTGCTTATTTAAATTTTATCCAGAGAACATCCATCAAAACACCAGTCTGGATGAAGCCCAAATTAGAATCAAGATTGCTGGGGAAAATATCAACAACCTCAAATATGCAAATGACACCACGCTTAGAGCTTCCCTGATGGCTCAGATGGTAAAGTGTGTGCCTGCAATGCGGGAGACCTGGGTTCAATCCCTGGGTTGGGAAGATCTCCTGGAGAAGGAAATGGCAACCCACTCCAGTATTCTTACCAGGTGAATCCCAGGGATGAATGAGCCTGTTAGGCTACAGTTCATGAAATCGCAAAGAGTCGGACATGACTGAGCGACTTCCCTTCACTTCACTTCCACGCTTATGGCAGAAAGTGAAGAATTAAAGAGCCTCTTGGTAAAAGTGAAAGAAGAGAGGGAAAAAGTTGGCTTAAAACTCAACATTCAGAAGACTAAGTTCATTGACTCCAGTCACATCATTTCATGGCAAATGGATAGGGAAATAATGGAAACAGTGAGAGACTTTATTTTGGGGGGCTCCAAAATCACTGCAGGTGGTGACTGCAGCCATGAAATGAAAAGATCCTTGCTCCTTGAAAGAAAAGTATAACCAACCTAGATGGCAAAGTTTCATCTAGTCAAGGCTATGATTTTTCCAGTAGTCATGTATGATTGTGAGAGTTGGCCTATAAAGAAATCTGAAATGTTGCTTTTGAACTGTGGTGTTGGAAAAGACTGTTGAGAGTTCCTTAGACTACAAGGAGATCAAACCAGTCAATTGTAAAGTAAATCAGTCCTGAGTATTCATTGGAAAGACTGATGCTGAAACTCCAGAACTTTGGCCACCACAAGTGAAAATTTGACTCATTGGAAAAGACCCTGAAGCTTGGAAACAGTAAAGGCAGAGAAGATGATCACACAGGATGAGGTGGTTGGATGGCACCACCAACTCAATGGACATGATTTTGAGAAAGCACTTGGAGTTGTTGAAAGACAGGGAAGGCGAACATGCTGCAGTCCATGGGGTCGCAAAGAGTCGGGCACGACTGAGCAACTCACCTGAACTGAACATATGTACCACGTAGGTCTGTGTACTAATTTACAAAGGAGTTCTTTGGTGTTTCCACTGTTTCATCATGTAAGAGAAATGTTTCAGTAAATTTGTCTAAACCTAACCTCTAGTCAAAAACTATTTGTTTTATCTTTCTGTCTTGACCAAGCTGTTTTGACACAGGGCAGAATTGACATAATCGATATTTTTTCCTCATTTTTCAGCCAGTAATGACTTCTGGACTTTAATGACTTCTGGACTTTAATATATGTCACATGACTAATGGAGCAGGCAAATAATCTTAAACCATCTTATCACATAAATCTACAGACAGATAGCTGTCAAAAGAGGCATCTTGGTTTTTGTTTCTCTGAATTTTTCCCCAAATGGCCTCTGATCCAAAGGAATTTGTCAGTAATTCAGTTCATGGCACAGAATTCTCTCTGCCCCTTCCTCTACGAATCATCATTTGCTATTCCTTCAATGTAGATGGACTCAAATACAAGACATTCTGGTTCCTCAGTATCATGGGCCATGCAGAAAGGATAGAAGATGGAAATAAAGTGACTAGATGATCAATTCTCTCCATGAACATTACTAGGGAGAAAAAAACTGAAAAAAAGCTGTACCTTGAAGGTCTGCATTCTCACTGTTGCTTTTCAATTAACTATTGACAGTCTTGGACAAGAACTTCTGAACCTCTGTTCCTCACCTGTGAAGTATAGTGTTGTTTGAAGATTAAAATAGATTAGGGGTTTGGCATTACATTTAAGCTACAAGTAGCTTCATAAACATAAGATATTATTGTAGTTGTAATAGTAACTTTTAGGAAAGACATTAATTATCCCTAAAGTTTACTCGCACATGATTTATGACTCTTATTTGCATCATACAGACCAGCCTCTCCATTAGATATTTTGGTCCTGGTGCTCATTTTCCTTTTATTATTTTTTTTCCTAGGTGGATTAAGACATAAAATAGCTACTGGTCAATTTGTTTTTTTTTTTTGTTGTTGTTGTTGTTGTTTTTTTAATTTAAACATAATTAACAGAATGCTATCATGATGGCTTTACATATATCTGGCAATTGAGGCTGAGCTTCCATACTAGGCTTCATTCATTAGTTCAATCTTTGCTTCCTATTTTAATGAATTAGCTTTTCATAATGTAGTTACTTTGATAAACATATGCTGTCACCCGTCTTCCACTGCTCAAGTACTTTGAAGCTGTTAAATAGGATTTGATTATGTTTAGCTATGATTACATACCCTCTATCTGTTATTGGGTTTATCAAGTCACAATTCAACAATTACTAAGCTTTTAAGCAAAACATGAGGAGGTAGCTCATAAAATGGAAGAACAGGGTTTGAAATCAAACAAAATTGGGCTCCATTTCTAACTCCATCATTTGTAGTTGTCATTACTTAGAGAAAGTTGCTTAACCTCTCTGTGCCTGTTTTCTCTTTGGTAAAACTGGAGAAGTAATATCTATCTCTCAGGTGAGAACTATCCATAATATATGTTAAGTATGTGAGTACATCCTAAGTTGCTTCAGTTGTGTCTGACACTTTGCAATCCTGTAGACTATAGCTTACCAGGCTCCTCTGTCCATGGGATTCTCCAGGCAAGAATACTGAAGTAGGTTGTCATGCCCTCCTTCAGGGGATCTTACTGACCCAGGGATTGAACCCACATCTCTTCTGTCTCATGCATTGGCAGGCAGGTTCTTTACCACTAGCACCACTTGGGAAGCCCATATGTAAAGTACCTGTCACAATACCTAAACTAAGAGCAGGTACACTGTCATATTTTTCTACTTGTTCATCCTTCAAGTTCTCTCTCTATGCATCATGCGTGATGTTTCTCTGTGTAGATAGGAATAGTGCTTATTTTCAAGAATTTACCATCTAGTAGAAAATATAGAAATATACCCAAGTAATTTTCATGCAATTCAAAATTGAATGGGTTATAAAAGAGAGGTTAAAACCAAGCTCTATATCATTACAGTTGAAGTGTATTAATACCTGAAATGAAAAGACTAAATTCCCTTCAAAGGCTACCAGGATTCCAACAAGTGGCAAGGTGAGAATATTCACTTACATAGTTAACCCAGAAGAGCTGATTCTACCACAGCACCATTAAGAATCCATTTGTGTCTAGTCATCTGAGGTGGTGACACCTCAGTGTTGATAATTCCCAGACACAGGCCTCCATCTACTTATGGTATATGGAATAATTTCTTTAGGTTCTTGATCACAGACACTTGCCTTAATATGAGTCAGAGAAGCACTTACCTGGTGGCTCAGTGGTAAATAATCTTCCTGCCAATGAAGGAAACATGGGTTCGATTCCTAGACTGGGAAGATCCCTTGGAGAAGGAAATGGCAACCCACTCCAGCAGGCCTGGGGAATCCCATGCACAGAGGAGCCTGGAGGGATACAGTCCATGGAGTCCCAAAGACTCAGACATGACTTAGTAACTGAGCACATATGCATGAGCCAGAGAAAGTGAGATTGGATCAGGCAATCCAAAGAGTCATATCAATATCCTCCTGGTGTAGTCAGTGAGAAAGTTTAGCAGTTGCAAGGAAACGAGCTAAGAATCCACAGGATGTTTAACAAACATTAGTTGAATACCTATTGTGTACAGGCACTGTACATTTCAATCAAAAATATATAGATGAGATATTAATTGTACCTTTGTATCTAAAGATCAAATTTTAAGAATTCATTGTAATATTGTCATTTGATCACATGAACTATTTTGGGTGGAAATTCAAAATGACATACACTTCTATTAGCAGCATTAGACTAGTACAGTAAGCAAATCATGAATGGAGTATATAGGACTTAGTCTACCTCTACTATTTACTATGTATGTGATCCACTATACTATTACAGTGTACAGAGAGAAACTATATTCTCAATAATTACATAATCAACAGTATTCTTCCTAAAGTTCTTCAAGGTATGTATCTTGGTTATCATTTTCCAGATATAGAAACTAAAGCTATATAAAGACAAGTAACTTGCCTAAAGACACATGCTACATAGCTGAGAGAGCCTGGACTTAAACCTCAAAACATAGTTTGTCCTCCTGACCAACATGTTATGTTGCTTCCATGGGAAGTGGATACTACCCCTTTCCCTAGAAGTGGAGATAATATCTATGAAAGTGATGATGTGTTGGAAAACTGTATAGAGATAATTATTACAAATATCATTTAGTACATTGTTAACATCAATATTACCAAGATACAAAGCTAGCTCAATTCAATCACTCAGTCCTGTCCTACTCTATGTGACCCCTATGCTAGCAACACGGCAGGCCTCCCTGTCCATCACCAACTCCCAAAGTTTACTCAAACTCATGTCCATTGAGTCGGTGATGCCATCCAACCATCTCATCCTCTGTCGTCCCCTTCTCCTCCTGCCTTCAACCTTTCCCAGCATCAGGGTCTTTTCAAATGAGTCACTTCTTTGCAGCAGGTGGCCTAAGTATTGGAGTTGTAGCTTCAAAATCAGTCCTTCCAATGAATATTCAGGACTGATTTCCTTTAGGATGGACTGGTTTGTTCTCCTTGCAGTCCAAGGGACTCTCAATAGTTTTCTCCAACACCACAGTTCAAAAGCATCAATTCTTTGGCATTCAGCTTTCTTTATAGTCCAACTCTCACATCCATACATGACTATTGGAAAAACCATATCCTTGACTAGACGGACCTTTGTTGGCCAAGTAATGTCTCTGCTTTTTACTTTCTTTTTTTTTATTATTTAATTTAATTTTATTTTTTAACTTTACAATATTGTATTGGTTTTGCCATATATCAAAATGAATCCGCCACAGGTATACATGTCTCTGCTTTTTAATATGCTGTCTAGGTTGGTCATAAGTTTTCTTCCATGCGGTAATCATCTTTTAATTTCATGGCTGCAATCAACATCTGCAGTGATTTTGGAGCCCCTAAAAGTAAAGTCTGCCACTGTTTCCATGGTTTCCCCCACTATTTCCCATGAAGTGATAGGACTGGATGCCATGATCTTAGTTTTCTTAATGTTGAGTTTTAAGCCAAACTTTTCACTCTCTGCTTTCACTTTCATTAAGAGGTTCTTCAGTTCTTCTTTGCTTTCTGCCATAAGGTTAGTGTCATCTGCATAGCTGAAGTTTTTGATATTCCTCCTGGAAATCTTGATTCCAGCTTGAGCTTCATCCAGCTCAGCATTTCTCATGATGTACTCTGTGTATAATTTAAATAATAGGTTGACAATATACAACCTTGACAACTTCTTTTCCTATTTGGGTTGGGGGCCAGTCTATTGTTCCATGTCCAGTTCTAACTGTTGCTTCCTGACCTGCATACAGATTTTTCAACAGGCAGATCAGGTGGTTGGGTATTCCCATATCTTTCTGAATTTGCCACAGTTAGTTGTGATCCACACAGTCAAAGGCTTTGTCATAGTCAATAAAGCAGAAATAGATGCTTTTCTGGAACTCTCTTGTGTTTTCAATGATCTGACGGATGTTGGCAATTTTATCTCTGGTTCCTCTGCCTTTTCTAAATCTGGCTTGCATATCTGGAAGTTCATGGCTCACATATTGTTGAAGCCTGGCTTGGAGAATTTTGAGTATTACTTTGCTAGCTTGTGAGATGAGTGCAATTTTGCAGTAGTTTTATCATTCTTTGGCTTTGCCTTTCTTTGGGATTAGAATGAAAACTTAGCTTTTCTGGTCCTGTGGCCACCGCTGAGTTTTGCTGGCATATTGAGTGCAGCACTTTCACAGCATCATTTTCACAGAGCTAGTAGAATATTTAAAATTGATCTACCTATTCATCTAAGCCTTTCATAGTAACAGAATGAATTTGAAATCAAGTTTTTCACAACTTCATTGAGAAGACATATTTTTAAGCAAAAAAATTAAAATCTATTTTTGGTAAATTTAGGAAGAGAATTGTGTCCAGGGCAGACAAGAAGCCAAAGGGGAGAGAGTGCTTACCTGAGCTAGGAAAATGGCAGGAGAAATGACAAATCAATATGGGTTTGTCAAATGCAAGAAGAACAATCTCAGTTACCTGTCACTTAAGGCAGAGATTTATTACTTGCAACTCAGAGGACAGTTGTCACAACAGGAACACCATCCTATTGGAGATAGAAGTAGGCCCAGCTGCAAGCACATTTGACTGTCATCTTCTTACTGAGTTCTCCTTTATTCTCTTCATTGTGGCACAGTCATCAAGGGCCCAGGCAAGCAAGGGAAGTCAGATGTCAGGGCTCTAGTGGAGCATCACATTAAGATAGGTCCCAGGCACCCACCAAGAATGAACCCTTGTTCCTCACTCATTGGTCTGTATAAGCATGTGATTTACAATGGTTCCTCCCATGGCCAGCAAGTAAGGAAGCAGCTAAGTAAACCACTGACCAGGCTTTACTTAACAGGGCAGGGATGGAGCTGGCTGAGGCTGGTGCAGACTGTGGGCCCATCAAAGGGTCTGGAAAGTGATGGGGAGGTGAGACATATACCTTATTATGAGAAGAGTTGTGTCTAGAGAAGCCACCTATTTTCATCTTTCAGAGAGTCATCTCCCCAGTTTCACCTAAGACTAGAACCAGAGCCATTTGCTGGGATTCACAGGTAGAACATGAGAGGATCTATCATTCTAGGCACTTATAATAGAAAGTGACAAATGAGTCTGTGAATGGGGGTGTAACCACTACCTGTGTATGGATGCCTAGCATGTGAAACAGGCTTAGGCAGCCATTGCAAGTTGGGGCTAAGGGACCACCTCCCTAAGAAATTTTCAGCCAGGTGGAAGTCAAGGGAGGTGAGAATAGGCAGAGCAGCTGCTGGTTTCCCAGCAGGGGAAATACCATGTGCACACACTGGCAGAGCATTACAGCTGGGAGCCAGAAACCATGCAACATATATTGGAGTGTTTCCTACAAGGGCAGAATCAGAGCAAGATTTGTCTCCGGTGCATTGAAGAAGCTAATGGCAAATGTACTGAACCTGTTCTTTTAAGCTACAGGCTCTAATCTGATAGAAAAAAGGTGAATTACAAATAAATACAGCATTATAGTGTTACAATAAGATAAATGTCTTTTATTAGAAAACTGGATAATTGAAAACTAAATTATATGACAAATACTGCAAATGCCACTGAATGTCAGAGGAAAGGGGAAAAGAAGCGGGAAAACTAGATTTATTTAGTTATTCTTCAGTTGTATATTCTATATAGGTAGGTTTTTCTTTCATCGAAGTGTTTCAGAAGAGGAAACTGAGCCTCAGGCAGGTAAGTAACTTGCCCAGAATCACACAGATAATTAGCAATAGAGCCTGGAATTGGACCTGGATCTGTTCATTTTTTAAGCCTCAGTAGAGTGGTCAGGGAAAATCTTCCAGGAGGAGGAGAAATGGGGTTCCCTGGAGATTCTTCATAGTAGATTTTGATGGGAATCTTTTAAAACCAAAATATTTTAAATGAAAACCTATCTAATTCCCATAACCAGACATAGCCTCCTGTATTCTCTTACACCAACATCAGCACCCAGCACAAACTACCCTTGCCCTCTGTTTGCATATAGAAAAGATACCTCAGGAAATTCTCAGTTGTCCCAGTAAGGTGACTCATTCTGAAATCTACCAGGGCTTTTATTCACTTTATTACCTTCTCTTTTCTTCTCTCTTCTTTTTAGTCTTCTCCTCCTTTGCATCTTGTCTTCTTCTTCCTTGCTTCAGGATGGAGAGTGGAACCGCATGAACTAGATGGACTTAAGTAGTAACTGTTACTGTGAATTTCAGCTTCTCTATTAGACATTGAAAATATGACTTAACCTTGCTGAGTTCAAGTTTTTCTGTCTAATGTAGATAATAGAGTGTTTGGGTATTGTTTATGAAGACTGAATGTGATGTGCCTGGTCATTACTCTTTGAGACAATACAGGTATAGAGCATTACTACCATTCTGAAAAGTTCCTTTGTAGTCCTTCCAGTCAGCGTCTCCCAATAAGTGACTTCTGTATTTTCTGACTTCTATATTTTCTGACTTCTATATTTTCATAGAATGAGTTCACCTTGGCACAAATACATTTGAGACAAGATAATCAGCAGATGAATGGATAAGAAAGCTATGGTACATATACGCAATGGAGTATTACTCAGCCATTAAAAAGAATACATTTGAAGCAGTTCTAATGAGGTGGATGAAACTGGAGCCTATTATACAGAGTGAAGTAAGCCAGAAGGAAAAACACCAATACAGTATACTAACGCATATATATGGAATTTAGAAAGATGGTAACAATAACCCTGTGTACGAGACAGCAAAAGAGACACTGATGTATAGAACAGTCTTATGGACTCTGTGGGAGAGGGAGAGGGTGGGAAGATTTGGGAGAATGATGTTGAAACATGTAAAATATCATGTATGAAACGAGATGCCAGTCCAGGTTCGATGCACGATACTGGATGCTTGGGGCTAGAGGACTGGGACGACCCAGAGGGATGGTATGGGGAGGGAGGAGGGAGGAGGGTTCAGGATGGGGAGCACATGTATACCTGTGGCGGATTCATTTTGATATTTGGCAAAACTAATACAATTATGTAAAGTTTAAAAATAAAATAAATTAAAAAAAATTATTTATTGCAGGAGCTGTCCCATGCACTATAGGGTATTTGGCAGTGTCCCTAGGCTCTAGCCACTTGACTCCAGTAGTAAACCACCTCCTCCTACCAGCTGTGAAAGCAAAAAATATCTTCAGACATTGCCAAATGTCCCTCAATGAAGGGTGGGGATTCACCCTGGTTGAGAACCACCAGTCTAAATTAGTGTTGCTTGTCCTGAAACTTAACATGAATAGAATCATATAGTAACAACAACAAAAAAGGACCAAATGTGAAAATACCGAGGTTTTTATCTATTAATAAAGACCTGTTTTGGTCTGTTAATAAGGACCGATTAATTAATTCAATGGGCTTCCCAGGTGTCACTAGTGATAAAGAAATTCCTGCCCATACAGGAGATGTAAGAGATGTGGGTTCAATCCCTGAGTTGGGAAGAGCCCCTGGAGAAGGGCATGGCAACCTTCTCCAGTATTCTTGCCTGGAGAATCCCATAGACAGAGGAGCCTGGGAGGCTGCACTTCATAGGGTTGCAAAGAGTAGGACATGACTGAAGTGACTTAGCACACATGCAATTAATTCATTAAGTGATCAAATATGTATTGGCTGAGTACCAAGTGTGTTCAAGACACTTTTACATTTCAGGCATGGGGCACTGAGAGAAGAAAACACTATCTTTCATACTTCTCTAATGGTCCACTTGAATAAGTACTCATTTCCAAATAAGTTCTTGCTCTGTGGACATCTTCCTGCTCATCAGCGTCTCTGAATTCAGAAGGACAGAAGGAAATAAGAGTTTCCCATCAGCCAATGAAGGAGCCCTGGGGAAAAAAAAATATTTTAGACAACAAATAACTGGGAGATTGTCAGTAAAACTGTATTTTCCAAACTATGTCACCCAGGATTCTTGGTTGCAAAAATAGAAATAACTGGCCATCTTAGCAAAAAGGATATTTGTTGGAAGGATATTAAGGGCAGGCTAGAGGAGAAGACATGGAACAAGAGATATCAAACATTAGAACAACCACCTCTTGTCAGGAGGTCACCAAAGACTCTGAAACATCATTGTTGCCATCACTGTTGCACCATCACTAGGACAAGTTGACCTCTGTCAGGTCACCATTTACTATTGTGAAATGCACTCTCCTATTTCCTGGCTGTATGGAATATTGCAAGGATCTGAGCCTCAGACTTCTAGAGAGAAAGACAGGCACTGGGAACTGGTCTCCTGCCAAGACCATATACACAGGAGAAGAGAGAGATTCCCTCTTAGAGGACTTGGGTTTTAAATAATCAGAAAACCATCCTATGTGTATCGTGCATCCTGTTTCCATGGAGAATGGAGAAGTGAAAAAAGTAACCATGGTCTTTTCTTATCAGAAAAGAATGGATCAATGCTTGACATCAATCACCACTATTAAAAAAAGAAGTACAGTCCAATGGACCATGATTTGAGTTTTTTTAATTTATTTATTTTAATTGGAGGCTAATTACTTTACAATATTGTAGTGGTTTTGCCATACATTGACATGAATCAGCCATGCGTGTACATGTGCTCCCTATCTTGAACCCCCTTCCAACTTCCCTCCACATCCCATCCCTCAGGATCATCCCAGTGCACCAGCCCCGAGCACCCTGTCTCATGCATCGGACCTGGACTGGCAATCTGTTTCACATATGACAATATACATATTTCAGTGCTATTCTCTCAAATCATCCCACCCTCACCTTCTCCCACAGAGTCCAAAAGACTGTTCTATACATCTGTGTCTCTTTTGCTGTCTCGCATATAGGGTTATCATTACCATCCTTCTAAATTCCATATATATGTATATATATATATATATATATATATATATATATATATATGCGTTAGTATCCTGAAATGGCATTTTTCTTTCTGTCTTACTTCACTCAGCATAATAGGCTCCAATTTCATCCACATCATTGCAACTGATTCAAATATATTCTTTTTAATGGCTGAGTAATATTCCATTGTGCATATGTACAACAGTTTTCTTACCCATTTGTCTGCTGATGGACATCTAGGTTGCTTCTATGTCCTGGCTATTACACAGTGCTGTGATGAACATTGGGGTACACGTGTCTCTTTCAGTTCTGGTTTCCTCAGTGTGTATGCCCAGCAGTGGGATTGCTGGGTCATATGGCATTTTTATTCCAGTTTTTTCAGAAATCTCCACACTGTTCTCCATAGTAGCTGTACTAGTTTACATTCCCACCAACAGTGTAAGAGGGTTCCCTTTTTTCCACACCCTCTCCAGCATTTATTTTTTGTAGATTTTTGGATAGCAGCCATTCTGACTGGCGTGAAATGGTACCTCATTGTGGTTTTGATTTGCATTTCTCTTATAATGAGTGATGTTGAGCATCTTTTTGTTAGCCATCTGTATGTCTTCTTTGGGGAAATGTCTGTTTAGTTCTTTGGCCCATTTTTTGATTGGGTCATTTATTTTTCTAGAATTGAGCTGCAGCAGATGCTTGTATATTTTTGAGGTAAATTCTTTGTCAGTTGCTTCGTTGGCTGTTCTTTTCTCCCATTCTGAAGGCTGTCTTTTCACCTTGCTTATAGTTTCCTTGGTCATGAAAAAACTTTTAACTTTAATTAGGTCCCATTTGTTTATTTTTGCTTTTATTTTCAGTACTCTGGGAGGTGAGTCATAGAGGATCCTGCTGTGATTTAAGTCAGAGAGTGTTTTGCCTATGTTTTCCTCTAAGAGTTCAATAGTTTCTGGTCTTACATTTAGATCTTTAATCTATTTTGAGTTTATTTTTGTGTATGGTGTTAGAAAGTGTTCTAGTTTCATTCTTTTACAAGTGGTGGGCCAGTTTTCCCAGCACCACTTGTTAAAGGGATTGTCTTTTCTCCATTGTATATTCTTGCTTCCTTTGTCAAAGATAATGTGTCTGTAGGTGTGTGGATTTATCTCTGGGGTTTCTATTTTGTTCCATTGATCTATATTTATGTCTTTGTGCCAGTACCATAATGTCTTGATGACTGTAGCTTTGTAGAATAGCCTGAAGTCAGGCAGGTTGATTCCTCCAGTTCCATTCTTCTTCCTCAAGATTGCTTTGGCTATTAGAGGTTTTTTTTTTGTATTTCCATACAAATTGTGAAATTATTTGTTCTAGTTCTCTGAAAAATACTGTCAGTAGCTTGATAAGGATTGCCTTGAATCTATAGATTGCTTTGGGTAGTACATTCATTTTCACTATATTGATTCTTCCAATCCATGAACATGGTATATTTCTCCATCTTTTTGTGTCCCCTTTGATTCTTTCACTGGTGTTTTATAGTTTTCTATATATATGTCTTTTGTTTCTTACGTTGATATATTCCTAAGTATTTTATTCTTTTCATTGCAATGGTGAATGGAATTGTTTCTTTAATTTCTCTTTCTGTTTTCTCATTGTTAGTGTATAGGAATGCAAGGGATTACTGTGTGTTTATTTTATATCCTGCAACTTTACTATATTCACTGATTAGCTCTAGTAATTTTCTTTTTTTTTTTATTTTATTTTATTTTTAAACTTTACAATATTGTATTAGTTTTGCCAAATATCGAAATGAATCCGCCACAGGTATACCCGCATTCCCCATCCTGAACCCACCTCCCTCCTCCCTCCCCTACCCTCCCTCTGGGTCGTCCCAGTGCACCAGCCCCAAGCATCCAGTACCGTGCATCGAACCTGGACTGGCGACTCGTTTCATACATGATATTATACATGTTTCAATGCTATTCTCCCAAATCTCCCCACCCTCTCCCTCTCCCACAGAGTCCATAAGACTGATCTGTATATCGGTGTCTCTTTTGCTGTCTCGTACACAGGGTTATTGTTACCATCTTTCTAAATTCCATATATATGTGTTAGTATACTGTATTGGTGTTTTTCTTTCTGACTTACTTCACTCTGTATAATAGGTTCCAGTTTTATCCATCTCATTAGAACTGATTCAAATGTATTCTTTTTAATGGCTGAGTAATACTCCATTGTGTATATGTACCATAGCTTTCTTATCCATTCATCTGCTGATGGGCATCTAGGTTGCTTCCATGTCCTGGCTATTAAAAATAGTGCTGCAATGAACATTGGGGTACACGTGTCTCTTTCCCTTCTGGTTTCCTCAGTGTGTATGCCCAGCAGTGGGATTGCTGATTAGCTCTAGTAATTTTCTGGTGGTGTGTCTAGGGGATTTCTATGTAGAGGATCATGTCATCTGCAAACAGAATTTTATTTCTTCTTTTCCAATATGAATTATTTTTATTTCTTTTTCTGCTCTGATTGCTGTGGTCAAAACATCCAAAACTATTTTAAATAGTAGTGGTGAAAGTTGCCACCCTTGTCTTGTTCCTGACTTTAGGGGAAATGCTTTCAATTTTTCACCATTGAGGATAATGTTTGCTGTGGATTTGTCATATATAGCTTTCATTATGTTGAGGTATGTTCCTTCTATTCCTGATTTCTGGAGGATTTTTATCATAAATGGATGTTGAATTTTGTCAAAGGCTTTCTCTACATCTATTGAGATAATCATATGGTTTTTATCTTTTAATTTGTTAATGTGGTGTGTTACATTGATTGATGTGCGGATATTGAAGAATACTTGCATCCCTGGGATAAAGGCAACTTGGTCATGATGTATGATCTTTTTAATATGTTGTGGGATTCTGTTTGCTAGAATTTTGTTAAGGATTTTTGCATCTATATTCATCAGTGATATTGGCCTGTAGTTTTCTTTTTTTGTGGCCTCTTTGTCAGGTTTTGGTATTAGGGTGATGGTGGCCTCATAGAATGAGTTTGGAAGTTTACCTTCGTCTGCAATTTTCTGGAAGAGTTTGAGTAGGATAGGTGTTAGCTCTTCTCTACATTTTTGGTAGAATTTAGCTGTGAAGCCGTCTGGTCCTGGGTTTTTGTTTGCTGGAAGATTTCTGAATATAGTTTCGATTTCCATGCTTGTGATGGGTCGGTGAACATTTTCTATTTCTTTCTGGTTCAGCTTTGGAAAGACATACTTTTCTAAGAATTTGTCCATTTCTTCCAAGTTGTCCATTTTATTGACATATAGTTGCTGATAGTAGCCTCTCATCATCCTTTGTATTTGTGTGTTGTCTGTTGTGATTTCTCCATTTTCATTTCTAATTTAGTTGATTTGATTCATCTCCCTTTGTTTTTGATGAGTCTGTCTAATGGTTTGTCAATTTTATTAAACTTCTCAAAGAACCAGCTCTTAGCTTTGTTGATTTTTGCTATGCTCTCTTTTGTTTCTTTTGCGTTTATTTCTGACATAATTTTAAAGATTTCTCTCCTTCTACTAACCCTGGTGTGCTTCATTTCTTCCTTTTCTAGTTGCTTTAGGTGTAGAGTTAGGTTATGTATTTGTTTGTTTCTTGAGATAGGCCTGTATTGCTATGAATCTTCCCCTCAGCAGTGCTTTTACAGTGTTTTGGGGTTTTGTGTTTTCATTTTCATTCGTTTCTATGCATATTTTGATTTCTTTTTTGATTTCTCCTGTGATTTGTTGATTATTCAGAAGCGTGTTTTTTAGCCTCCATATGTTGGAATTTTTAATAGTTTTTCTCCTGTAATTGACATCTAATTTTATTGCATTGTGGTCAGAAAAGATGCTTGGAATGATTTCATTTTTTTTTTTTTTTTTTTAAATTTACCAAGGCTAGATTTATGACCCATGATGTGGTCTATCTTGGAAAAGGTTCCATGTACACTTGAAAAAGGTGAAATTCAGTTTTGGGTGTGAAATGTCCTATAAATATCAATCAGGTCTAACTGGTCTATTGTATAATTTAAAGTTTGTGTTTCATTGTTAATTTTCTGTTTAGTTGATCTATCCATAGGTGTGAGTGGGGTATTCAAGTCTCCCACTATTAGTGTGTTATTGTTAATTTCCCCTTTCATACCTGTTAGCATTTGCCTTACATATTATGGGGCTCCTATGTTGGGTGCATACATATTTACAATTTTTATATCTTCTTCTTGAATTGATCCTTTGATCATTATATAGTGCCCTTCTTTGTCTCTTTTTACAGCCTTTATTTTAAAGTCTATTTTTTCTGATATGAATATTGCTACTTCTGCTTTCTTTTGGTCTCTATTTGCGTGGAATATCTTTACCAGCCCTTCACTTTCAGTCTGTATGTGTCCATTGTTTGAGGTGGGTCTCTTGTAGACAGCATATATAGGGGTCTTGTTTTTGTATCCATTCAGCCAATCTTTGTCTTTTGCTTTGGGCATTGAACCCATTTACAGTTAAGGTAATTAATGGTAAGTATGATCCTGTTGCCATTTACTTTGTTGTTTTGGCTTCAAGTTTTTACACCCTTTCTGTGTTTCCTGTCTAAGGAAGATCATTTAGCAATTGCTAAAGAGCTGGTTTGGTGGTGCTGAATTCTCTCAGCTTTTGCTTGTCTGTAAAGCTTTTGATTTCTCCTTCATATTTGAATGAGATCCTTGCTGGTTACAGTAATCTGGGCTGTAGGTTTTCCTCTTTCATCACTTTAAGTATGTCCTGCCATTTCCTCCTGGCTTGAAGAGTTTCTATTGAAAGATCAGCTGTTATCCTTATGGGAATCCCCTTGTGTGTTATTTGTTGTTTTTTTTCCCTTGCTGCTTTTAATATTTGTTCTTTGTGCTTGATCTTTGTTAATTTGATTAATATGTGCCTTGGGGTGTTTCACCTTGGGTTTATCCTGTTTGGGACTCTGGGTTTCTTGGACTTGGATGACTATTTCCTTCCTCATTTTAGGGATGTTTTCAACTATTATCTCCTCAAGTATTTTCTCATGGCCTTTCTTTTTGTCTTCTTCTTCTGGGACTCCTATGATTTGAATGTTGGGGCGTTTAACATTGTCCCAGAGGTCTCTGAGGTTGTCCTAATTTATTTTCATTCTTTTTTTCTTTTTTCCTCTCTGCTTCATTTATTTCTACCGTTCTACCTTCTACTTCACTTATAGTATCTTCTACCTCCATTATTCTACTGTCGGTTCCCTCCAGAGTGTTTTTATCTCATTTATTGCATCATTCATTATTGATTGACTCTTTTATATTTCTTCTAGGTCCTTGTTAAACATTTCTTGCCTCTTCTCAAACCTTGTCTCCAGGCTATTTATCTGTAACCCCATTTTGTTTTCAAGATTTTTGATCATTGTTTCTATCATTCTGAATTCTTTTTCAGATAGACTACCTATCTCCTCCTCTTTTGTTTGGTTTTGTGGGCATTTATCATGTTCTTTTACCTGATAGGTATTTCTCTGCCTTTTCATCTTGTTTAGATTGCTGTGTTTTTGGTAGCCTTTCTGTATTCTGGCAGTTTGTGGTTCCTCTTTATTGAGGAGGTTCCTTGCAGTGGTTGGGGTTGGACAGGTGGCTTGTCAAAGTTTCTTGGTTAGGGAAGCTTGTGTCAGTGTTTTTGTGGGTAAAGATGGATTTCTTTTCTCTGGAGTGCAATGAAGTGTCCAGTAGTGAGTTTTCAGATGTCTGTAGGTTTGGTATGACTTTGGGCAGCCTGTATATTGAAGCTCAGGGCTATGTTCCTGCATTGCTGGAGAATTTGTGTGGTATGTCTTGGTTGGAACTTGTTGGCTCTTGGGTGGTGCTTGGTTTCAGTGTAGGTATGAAGGCTTTTGGATGAGCTCTTATCAATTAATGTTCCCTGGAATCAGTAATTCTCTGGTGTTCTCAGGTTTTGGACTTAAGCCTCCTGCCTCTGGTTTTCAGTTTTATTCTTATAGTAGCCTCAAGACTTCTCCATCTATCCAGCACCAATGATAAAGCATCTAGTTTAATGATGAAAAGCTTCTCTACAGTGAGCGACACCCAGAGAAGTACACAGAGTTACATGGAGAAGAGAAGAGGGAGGAAGGAGACAGAGGTGTCCAGGAGGAAAAAAGGAGGAATCAAAAGGAGAGAGACAGATCCAGCCAGCGTTCAGTTCCCACTGACCCGTTCTCCACAGCCCAGAACACACAAGAGATTCACAGAGTTGGGTAGAGAAGAGAAGGGGGAGGGAGAAGATAGAGGTGACCTAGTGGAGAAAATAGAAAGTCAAAAGGGGGAGAGAGCAATCAAGCCAGTAATCACATTCCCAAGTAAAAATGGGTACTAAAGATTGGGTTCTTAAAGGTACAAACCTGATAACAAATACTAAAAAGCAAAGATTAAAAATCTAGAGTAGAGGTTAGACTCTCAAAACTACAATATTAAAAAAAAAAAAAAAAAAAACAAAGTCACAAAAATTATAAAATATATATATGAAGTTTACTTTTAAAATAGGGTCTTTATTTTGCAAGGTAACAGTAGGTTATAAAACTGAAAATTAAAGGAGTAATAGAGGACTTAAAATTAATACGAATTAATTTGAAAAATGATAATAGTAAAAATAATTTTAAGAATTTCTCTGAAGCTGTAGCAGGCAGTGTCAGTTCAGTTCAGTTTCAGATAGTTCCTTGATCTGGCTTATACTTCTACTACAGGCCCCTTCCAATGTAGTTGGTGCTAACTACAGAGTTTTAATCTGCTGCACCTGTCACTTCCGAAGTGGTTCCCTCTGTTTATTTTAGTTTCTTCTGTTTGCTGGTCTCTTCGTGAGCGACTGATCTGATCTGATCTGATCAGTGTCTAATTTCTGCTCTGGCACAAGGGGGCGTATGTGGTCACTTATTTAGGCTCACTTGTTCAGTCGTCCTGTGGGGAGGGAGGAACACTGCAAACAAATATCACTGGCAAATGTGGGGAGTGCTCTCAATGTCTCTGCCACACTGGGTTTGCCCCCGCTCACAGCGCGTGTGCTTTCCCAGTCTACACTTCTCAGGCTTTAGGTTGCTCTGCCGGGGAACTGTCCTAGGTGAGCCCTGGGTTATGTACACTTCCCAGCTCTAAATTGCTCAGGTTCAGGTTCAAGTTCTTGGGTACTCCACAAAGGCCCAGGCTCAGTTGGGCCTGCGTTTTGTGCCCTTCTCAGGTCCGAGCAGCTCAGGTGACCAGCTGCTTGGCAAGCACAGTCTCCTCAGGTCGGGAGTGAGTCTTATCACTTCCTCGGTCCCAGTCGCTCAGTTTCCTGGGTGGCCGCAGGTGCGCCCATCTTAGGTGTGCCCTTGTGTCTCTTCTGGGGAGCTGATCTCTGGCTGCAACCCTCCCATTGAATGTCAACCATCCAGAATCCCAAGAAATTTTGATTAGCAACTGGAAGGCCGTTAGCAGTTTGGTAGGGAATGCCATCTCTGGGGCTGAGCTTGCCCCTTGCCTTCCAGCTCTGACTGTGGCCCGCCTGCCTCCCTGCCTCCAGTGGGGGGTGGGCCAGTCCGCAGCCGGCTAGCTCTCCTCTGGTATCCACTCAGTCCTTTGTTCTGTGAGCAGGCCTGGCAGTGCCCCAGGTTAGGGCTTTTTGTGGGATAGTTCTCTCTCTTTCTTTTTTTTTTTTTCCTCTTTCTGGCTGTCCCACAGTTTGGGTTTCTATCTCACATTAGTTCTCTCAGATTGCCCTCAAGGCATTCAGGCCCAATCCTTACCCTAAGCAATGCAGCCTGCACCTCCCTGTTAGCCCTCATTTAATGGTGATGGATGCAAGCATCTGGGCTACTTCTCTGCTGGGAGTTGCCATTAGGCGAATAATCTGTGGGTTTTATTTATTTATTTTTCCTCCTGGTTATGTTGCCCTCTGAGATTCCAAAACTCCCCACAGATCTGCTGATGAGAGTGTTTCCTGGTGTTTGAAAACTATCCTCTATTAAGACTCCCTTCCTGGGATGGATCTCCATCCCTACCTCTTTTGTCTCTCTTTTCATCTTTTATATTTTGTCCTACCTCCTTTCAAATACAGTGGTCTGCCTTTCTGGATGCCTGATGTCCTCTGCCAGCACTCAGAAGTTGTTTTGTGGAATTTGCTCAGCGTTCAAGTGTTTTTTCAATGAATTTGTGGGGGAGAAAGTGGTCTCCCTGTCCTATTCCTCCACCATCTTAGGACCCCCCCACCCCATGTTTTGAATTTAACTGAGAAGGTATTTTCGCCTAGAAGATGCTGAGTATCAGGCCTCCTCAACAGAGAGACTTCACTTCTGGGTGGACTTGTCATCTGTAATTAAAACATCCAGGTGCTTGTGTTATGATTGGTAGGCCAATATTTTCAAGCAGCTGTTATAATGCTGTTTAGCATATAAACAGAAAATTATTTCCACTCTTGCCATACGTCAAAAGAGTGGTAATTTACAAAGGCCAAGAATGAGTTAGTAATGCATTCTTTGGAACAATCTAAGTGACCGTGGGACAAAAGACTTTTCAAATTAAGTCTTAAGAAATTTAATAAATGTTAACTTTCCCATCTTAAATTGGGTACTGAGGAAAAAAAATATTCAGAAACACAGTCTGGTTGAGGAAAGAGGCTGACTTACAATGAATAATTTGGAACATCAAAAGATAGTGCACAAATAAGTATCCTTCCAGGGCACAATTATATGCTTTGAAATCAGGAAAATCTCACTCAAATCCAAGTCCTCTCACTTGGTAGCTATAAAATTTGGAGAATGTATTCTATGCCCCAGTTTTCTCACCTGCAAAATAGGAGTAATAACAATAGTTACATCACTGTTATATAACCACAATCATTATACAGTATCTACCTCATGTAATAGAAGATACGGAACTGAAGTACAGAAATTGTTGAGGATAATGCCTTGCATACAGTAAGAAGTCAAAATGTTATATACCATTACTGCTATAAGATCAAAAGTCTACATGGCACAAGAATGAAAGTAGGACTTAAAGAGGAGAAAAGAAAGAAGGCACACAGATGGAATGATGGATATTAGGCATCTCTATCAAACACTGAGTTCTATTGGTTGCAAGATGCCATGGATACAAAGATGAATGTTCCACTTTCAAGATGCTCACATCAAGTGGAAGAAATGAATAAAGCAAAGAGAAAATTTGCTGGAAGGATATTAATAGCTTTCCATTGGGCTTAATATAAGGTGTTGTCCAGTCGCTCAGTCATGGTTGACTCTTTGTGACCACAGGCTTCCTTCTCCTTTGTTATCTCATGGAGTTTGCTCAAACTCATGTCCATTGAGTTGGTGATGCCATCCAACCATCTCTTCCTCTGTTACCCCCTTCTCATCCTGCCCTCAATCTTTCCCAGCATCAGGGTCTTTTCCAATGAGTTGTCTCTTCACATCAGGTAGCCAAAGTATTGGAGCTTCATCATCAGTCCTTCCAATGAACATACAGTGTTAATTTCCTATACGATTGACTGGCTTAACCTCCTAGCTGTCCAAGGGACTCTCAAGAGTCTTTATGGTCCAACTTTCATATCAATATATGACTACTGGAAAAAATCATATTTTTGAACTAGACAGACTTTTGTCAGCAAAGTAATGTCTCTGCTTTTTAATACACTGTCTAGGTTTGTCACACCTTTTCTTCCAAGGAGCAAGCTTCTTTTAATTTCAAGCCTTCAGTCATCATCTGCAGTGGTTTTGGAACTCCCAAAAATAAAGTCTGCCACTGTTTCCACTGTTTACCCATCTATTTGCCATGAAATGATGTGAACGGATGCCATGATATCAGTTTTCTGAATGTTGAACTTTAAGTCAACTTTTTCACTCTCCTCTTTCACTTTCATTCAGAGGCTCTTTAGTTATTCTTCTCTTTTGGTCATTAGGATGGTGCCATCTGCATATCTGAGGTTACTGATATTTCTCATGGAAGTCTAAGTAAATTCGGATAATAAGAGGCCATTCGACCTTGAGCCTCAATGGAAAAATATTCCATTGAAGAATTCCCCTCTGAACTTATAGCTAAACAGCCTCTCTCCTTATTAACCTGCTATTGAAAACAAGTACTTCGTTTCTTGAGGCAATTCTGAAACCATGGCAAATCAACATTCCTATCTCTGAATATGTCCTATTTGTAGAGCATTAGCAACTAGTATTTTATAGCAAAGTGCCAGGAATTGTGCTAGATTTGTCTGAGATAATATTCACAGCAGTCTTTCTTAGGGAATTACTTTAATCGCTATTTCACAGGTGAATACACTAAGACTCAGAGAAGATAAGTGACTCATGCAAGCAAGTCTTTACCATTCAAATCCCTTCTTAACTTGATCCTTACCAAGCTAAGATCATAGAAAAACCAAGAGAGTTCACTTCTGCTTTATTGACTATGTCAAAGCCTATAACTGTGTGGATTACAGCAAACTGGAAAATAGTTAAAGAGATGGGAATACCAGACTACCATACCTGCCTCCTGAGATATCTGTATACAGGTCAAGAAGCAACAGTTAGAGACAGACATGGAATAACAGCCTGGTTCCAAATTAGGAAAGGAGTATGTCAAGTCTGTATATTGCCCTGTTCATCTAACTTATATGCAGAGTACATCACGCAAAATGCCAGGCTAGATGAAGCACAAGCTGGAATCAAGATTGCCAGGGGAAATATCAATAACCTCAGATATCCAGACACCACCCTTATGACACAAGCTGAAGAGAAGTTAAAGAGACTCTTGATGAAAATGAAAGATGAGAATGAAAAAAGCGGGTTTAAAATTCAATATTCAAAAAACTAAGATCATGGCAGATGGTCCCATCACTCCATGGCAAATAGGTGGGGAGACAGTGGGAACAGTGTCAGACTTTATTTTCTTGGGCTCCAAAATCACTGCAGATATTGAATGCAGCCATGAAATTAAAAGACACTTGCTCCTTGGAAGAAAAGCTATGACCAGCCTAGACAATGTATTAAAAAGCAGAGACTTTACTTTGCCAACAAAGGTCCATCCAGTCAAAGCTATGGCTTTTCCAGTCATCATGTATGGATGTGAGAGTTGGATAATAAAGAAAGCTGAGCACCAAAAAAATGATGCTTTTGAATTGTGGTGCTGGAGAAGACTCTTAAGAATCCCTTGGACTGCCAGGAGACCAAACCAATCAACCCTAAAGGAAATCTGTCCTGAATATTCATTGGAAGGATTGATGCTGAACCTGTAGCCCCAATACATTGGCCACCTGATGTGAAGAACTGACTCATTGGAGAAGACCCTGGTGATGGGTAAGATTGAATGCAGGAGAAGAAGGGAATGATGGAGGATGAGATGGTTGGATGGCATCACCGACTCAATGGGCATGAGTTTGAGCAAGCTCTGGTTGTTGGTGATGGACAGGGAAACCTGGTGTACTGCAGTCCATGGGGTCTCAAAGAGTTGGCTATGACTGAGCAACTGAACCGAACTGAACTGAAGCTAAATGGATTCCTCTTTTGTCATACTAGTCATTGTTAACTACTTACATACTTTACAGTGGCATGCAAACTATATCCCACTGGCCAAATCTGGCTAACTGCCTAATTTTATGGGCTTCCCTGATGATGCAGCAGGTAAAGAACCCGCCTGTAAAGCAGGAGACACAGGGTATGCAGATTCAACCCATGGGTTGGGAATATCTCTTGGAGGAAGAAATGGCAACCCACTTCAGTATTTTTGTTTTAAATGAGTCACAAAGTGTCAGACAAAACTGAGTAACTAAGCACAGCCTAAAGCATGGATGTGCCCATTTGCTTGCACATTTTCTGTGGCTGAAAGATTAGAGCAGTTGCAGCAGAAAACCTATGACCTATGAAGTCTAAAATTTTTATTTCCTTGCTCTTCACAGAAAATGTTTATGACACCTACTCTAGAGTTTTCTCTCCTCCAGCCTCTTGAACATTTGCTTTCTGCCAGATGTGCTATTTCTTTCCTCAGGATGATGAATTTTAACTTCTGACTCAAAGCCCTCTGAGACTTTCTGATTTCTCAAGAAGTTTGTTTTTTCCTCTCTGGAGTTACCACTGTTCTACATACATTTCTGCTTAGCGTCTGTCCCACAATATTTCAGTTATTCATTTACATGCCTTTGTGATCTAAAGGACAGCAGTCTTATTTTATGCATCTGTATATTTGTCATGCCTAGAAAGCACATTAAAAAGAAAATACATCATTTTGATGACAAATTCCCATATAGTCAAATCTATGGTTTTTCCAGTAGTCATATACAGATGTGAGAGTTGAATCGTAAAGAAGGCTGAGTGCTGAAGAATTGATGCTTTCAAATTGTGGTGCTGGGGATGACTCTTGAGAGTCCCTTGGACTGTAAGGAGATCAAACCAATCAATTCTGAAGGAAATCAACACTGAATATTCATTGGAAGGACTTCCCTGGTGGCTCATCTGGTAAAGAATCTGCCTCCAATGCAGGAGTCCTGGGTTTGATCCCTGGGTTGGGAAGATCCCCTGGAGAAGGAAATGACTACTCACTCCAGTATTTTGGCCTGGTGAGTTTCATGGACTGTATAGTCTATGGGGTCACAAAGAGTCAGACACGACTGGAGACTTGCCCTTTTGCATTCATTGGAAGGACTGATGCTGAAGCTGAAGCTCCCATCCTTTGGCCACCTGATGTGAACAGATGAAGACCCTGATGCTGGGAAAGATTGAAGGCAAAAGTAGAAGGTGGTGGCAGAGAATGAGATGGTTAGATAGCATCACCAACTCAATGGACATGAATTTGAGCAAACTCCAGGAGATTGTGAAGGATGGGGGCGCCTGTTGTGTTGCAATTCATGGGGTCATAAAGATTAGGAGATGACCTACTGACTAAACAACAACAATATACCTATCATGCCACCAAATTCCTGTAATATATTAGGTTCTTATTTAGTATTTATTTAAACAAATTGCAGCTCTTCCTTCCTTCCCTGCTCTCTAGCATATTGTAGCCATATAATGAGAGTATCTTAGAGGCTATAGTTGTGCCAGAAGGAGACACTGGAAGCCAGAAGCCAAGATTCAGGAAACATGGTGTCACTTCTCCTGTCTTTAGATAGCTCATTTCATCACTTGAGTGATCTTGGGCAGATGCCTCATCTCTCTGGGTCAGCAGACTTTCATCCACACTATGAAGGTATTAGACTCCACTCTCTCCAATGTCTTTTTTTTTTTTTTTTTTTTGTACTAAAAATTCTATGAACCAGGAAGACATTTAAGTCACAAACTCTCCCCTTTTCTTGTCAAAGAAGGTTTTATTGGCAAGAATACCAAGACTGTTTCAGAAATCCAGGTTGGATTTCTATGATTATATTCCCAAAGCTATTTGTTTTCTCTTATTTATATAAAAGAGAATTAATTAGCAAGTCATGATGCCTTCTTCTTGTTTTCATGTTTACTGGATTAAACTACTACTCATTCAGAATCCACAGAGAGAGATAGTCTTCTACATTATCTATTGCAAAGAAAAACCAGAAAGGACTAGTAAATGGCATCCTCATGTCCCATCATCATCCATCCCCACAGGATGGCATTTCACAGCCATGATCAGCTCCAGTTTCTACTTGGAGCACATTCCCCAAATTTGTCTTATGACAAGAGTCATATGAGTTACTTTTTAAGCTATAGATTTCTAAGCCCCATATCTGAACTCCTTGAACCTAATCACCAGAAGTGGGGCTGAGGAATCTATAAATTCACAAGCAGTAATTCAACAGGCAAGTCAGAGAATCCTGACTTAAGAGTCTGAGTCCAAGCCTAAAGTTCCACTGGCTTCATCATCAGCTACATTTGTCACGCAAAAAGAAAATGGCAGTACAAGGAAAGCACTTGCTGAAGGGGAGGCATTTTTCAAGCTCTTCTGCAGCACTTTCAGATAGGTCGCATTTGCACACCCGCATATTTTCCTCAGTTTTCCAGTATAACGCTCTGTGAATCCTTGCAGTTTTGCTAATTGAATCTGAGAGCACTGGTTTCTTAATCACTATTAATACAGCTCATGGACACAGAATTTGTAATGAATTATTTATAGAGTAATTTAATTTTTTAAATTATAAAACCATTCAGTGGTCATCTGAAGGCCAGAATCCTGTCTTGGAGGGTAGAGGACAGAGGAGGCTGCTAGATAGGCAGGAAACCTGAGATGCCAAACCCTCAGCAGGGCTCTCAATCCAGCCACTACTAATATTTCCCCCAGTTTTGGAAAATGGAAAGCAAGGTATGTCTCTCCATTTTTAACCCTCCCTGGCTCTGACCACTTAGTGGTTTTCAGTTTCCTTATAACTCCAGATTCAGCACTTCCTGCCACAAACTCTTTATCTATGTTTTTGATTTTGTGAATCAAAAAGTACCCAGTTCAAACAACTGATGTATGACTGCAGCTTGCAGGAGGTGGGAAATGGAGTTCATGATTCCCAGGACCCGCCTCTCCTCAACTCTTTGACCTGACAACATGAGACTTCAGAGCTTCTGTTTCGTCAACAGTCTCATCATAGGTTACTTTCTCCGGAAAACTTCCCCATATTTTCCTCTCTACACAGCTGGAGCTGGAAGCCTCACTTCTGTGATTCCCTCCATCAAACCTTCTAGCACATTCTACCATGATTGTCTGTTTATTGATTCTGCCTCCGGAGCAGAAGCAAAAGCAGCTCAGCCTTGGGCTCCCATTCCTTAGCACAAGGCCTTGGGAAAATGGCAATGCTTCAAAGCTTCAACATGAACAAATGATTAAGCACTGGACTATTTCCTTTGTATAAAGATGTTAGATGTGATTTTACAGCTATCATGACCATTATTATGTGGTCAAGGTGTATTTTCTGTAATATCATCTAAATGATATCATCTAATATCATCTAATGATGGAATAAAACCTTCTAACAAAGTGTGAAATCCTGTAAGACTTCACTGTCTGTGTCATCTTGAGCGGTCCTGTTCTAAAATAGATTTGGTCCTGTTACCCAATCAACTGCCAAGCCCACAAGCCAGCCAGCTATGCCTGACTTCCAGAAAACACTGAATCTGAGGACTTGCAGATTGTGCCACTGGTCCTCCTCTGATGTCAGTGGAGTCCTGGGAGAGTTGCCTGTGAACCTCACACTGAACTTGACATATATTGACAAGACACATACAATTGATGGGTCCTGGGGAGATTCAAGTAAAACCTTACACTCAATTCAGTTATTGGGAAATTTCTAAGTATGCTTACAATTTAGGAGTATGAATCTACTTTCTCAACTATAACTTTTATGAAATATAAACTCATATCAAGTATTTCCAAATATAAGTTGATATTTCAAAATGAGATGTCCTGTAACTATACAGTAAGTACACATGGATTTAAAAACATATGTAAGATATCCAATTAATATTTTCTTTGACTACATGTGAAATCCTTGAGATTTACTTAGGTTAGACAATATGTGTTCTTTTTAAATTAATTTTTTAATTGGAATATAGTTGATTTACAATGTTTTGTCAGTTTCTGCTATACAGCAAAGTGAGTTAGTTATATATACACGTATATCCACTCTTGTTTAGATTATATTCCCATTTAGGTCATTACAAAGTATTGAAAAATTCCCTGTGCTATTAAGTAGGTTCTTATTAGTTATCTATTTTATATATAGTAGTGTGTATATGTCAATGCCAGTCTCCCAAGTTATCCCTCCCCCAGTTGCCCCCTGGTAACCATAAGTTTGTTTTCTAAATTTGGTACTCTATTTCCATTTTGTAAATAAGTTCATTTGTACCTTTAAGATTTCATATATAAGCAATATCATATGACTTTTTTCTTTCTGTCTGACTTACTTCATTCAATACCACAATCTTCAAGTCCATTCAAGTTGCTGCAAGTGGCATTATTTCATTCTTTTTTTATGCTTGAGAAGTGTTGCACTGTATATATGTATTACATCTTCTTCATCTATTCCTCTGTTGATGAACATTTAGGTTGGGTGCATGTATCTTCTCAAATTATGGTTTTCTCTGGATAAATCCCCAGGAATGAGATTGCTAGATCATATGGTAGCTCTATTTTTAGTTTTTTAAACTAATTTATATTGCCACCAACAGTGTAGGAGCTTCCCTTATCTCCACACTGTCTCCAGCATTTATTGTTTGTAGATTTTTTAATGATGGCCGCTCTAACCAATGTGAGGTGATAGCTCATTGTCCTTTTGATATGCATTTCTCTAGTAATTAGTGATGTTGAGCACCTTTTTGTGTATTTGTTGGTCATCTGTATGTCTTCTTTGGAGAAATATCTATTTAGGTCACTCACTCATTTTTTATTGGGTTGTTTATTTGATATTGAACTACGTGAGTTTTTTAGTATATTTAATGTTTTGTCATTTGCTTCATTTGCAAATATTTTCTCCCATTCTGAGGGCTGTTTTTTTTTGTTTTGTTTTGTTTTATTTATGGCTTACTTTTCAGTGCAGAAGTTTTAAATTTAATTAGGACACCTTTGTTTATTTTATCTTTATTTCCATTACTCTAGAAGGCGGAGGGGGGTCAAAGAGGATCTTGCTGTGATTATGTTAAATATTTGTATGTCAAAGACTGTTCTATGTTTTCCTCTAAGAGTTTCATTCTCTGGCATTATATTTAGGTATTTAATGCATTTTTAGTTCATTTTCCTACTTGCAGTTAAGAAGTGTTTTAATATCATTCTTTTACATGTAGCTGTCCAGTTTTCTGAGCACTATTTATTGAAGAGACTACCTTTTATTCGTTGTACATTTTTGCCTCCTTTGGCAAATATCAGGTGCCCATTAGGTGTGTCAGTTTGTCTCTGGTATTTCTTTCCTGTTTCATTAATCTCTATTTCTGGTATTGTGCCAGTACCATGTCTTAATGACTGTCTTTGTAGTATAATCTTAAGTCAGAGAACCTGAATTCTTCAGCTCTGCTTTTTTTTTTTTTTTTTTTTTAATTTTTTCTCAAGATAGCTGTGTCTATTGGGAATCTTTAATATTTCCACACAAATTGTAAAAATTTTGTTCTAGTTCTGTGAAAAATGCCTTTGGTTATCTGATACAGATTGCATTAAATCTGCAGATTGCTTTCAGTAATAGTCATTTCACAATATTGATTGTTCCAATCCAAAAGCATAATATATCTCTCCACCTGTGTGTGTCATCCTTGATTTCTTTCATTAGTGTCTTATAGTTATCAGCATACAGGTCTTTTGTCTCTTTAGGTAAGTTTATTCAAAGGTATTTTATTCTTTTGGTTGCAATGCTATGTAGGATTGTTTACTTAATTTCACTTGATGATTTTTCTTTGTTAGTGTATAGGAATGCAAGAGATTCTTGTTCATTACTCTTGTATCCTGCAACTTTACTAAATTCATTGATTAGCTCTATAAATTTTCTGGTGACACTTCAAGGCTTTTCTAAGTATAGGATCATGACATCTGTAAACTGAGAGTTTTACTTCTTTACAAATTTGGATCCATTTTGTTTCTTTTTCTTCTCTTATTGTCATGGCTAGGACATGCAACACTACATTGAACAATAGTAGCAAGAGTGAACACCCTTGTCTTATTCCTGATCTTAAAGAAAATGCTTTCAGGTTTTCACCACTGAGAATAATGTTGATTGTGAGTTTGTCATTTACGGCATTTATTATGTTGAGGTAGGTTCCCTCGATGTCCACTTCCAGAAAGTTTTTATTATAAATGGGTATGGAATTTTGTCAAAAGCTTTGTCTGCATCTACTGAGATGGTCATATGGATTTTATCCTTCAGTTTGTTAACATGGTATATCACATTGACTGATTTGTGGATTTTGAAGAATGCCTGCATCCCTGGGATAAAGACAACTTGATGATCATGCATGATCCTTTTTTGTGTGTTTTTGGACTATGCTTGCTACAATTTTGTTGAGGATTTTTAAATTTATTTTCATCAGTAATATTGTCCTATAATTTTATTTCTTTTTGTGATGTCTTTGTCAAACTTTATTTTTGGGGGGCTCCAAAATCACTGCAGATAGTGACTGCAGCCATGAAATTAAAAGATGCTTACTCCTTGGAAGGAAAGTTATAACCAACCTAGATAGCATATTCAAAAGCAGAGACATTACTTTGCCAACAAAGGTTCGTCTAGTCAAGGCTATGGTTTTTCCTGTGGTCATGTATGGATGTGAGAGTTGGACTGTGAAGAAGGCTGAGTGATGAAGAATTGATGCTTTTGAACTGTGGTGTTGGAGAAGACTGTTGAGAGTCCCTTGGACTGCAAGGAGATCCAACCAGTCCATTCTGAAGGATATCAGCCCTGGGATTTCTTTGGAGGGAATGATGCTGAAGCTGAAACTCCAGTACTTTGGCCACCTCATGTGAAGAGTTGACTCATTGGAAAAGACTGATGCTGGAAGGGATTGGGGGCAGGAGGAGAAGGGGAAAACAGCGGATGAGATGGCTGGACTGCATCACTGACTCGATGGACGGAAGTTTGAGTGAACTCTGGGAGTTGGTGATGGACAGGCAGGCCTGGCGTGCTGTGATTCATGGGGTCGCAAAGAGTTGGACACAGCTGAGTGACTGAACTGAACTGTCTCATTTTAATGTCAAGGTGATTGTGGACTTGTAGAATAAGTTTGGGAGTGTTCTGTCTTCTGAAATTTTTTGGTTGAGTTTGAGAACAATAGGTGCTAGTTCTTTTCTATATATTTGATAGAATTTAACTTTGAACCCACATGGCCCTGAACTTTTGCTTTTTGGAAGATCTTTGATCCCCATTTCAATTTTAGTACTTATGATTTATCTATTCATAGGTTCTATTTTCTTCTGGTTCAGTCTTGGAAAGTTATACCTTTCTAAGAATTTGTCCATGTCTTCCAAGTTGTCCATTTTATTGGCATATAGTGGCTTCTAGTAGTCTCTTATGATCCTTTGCATTTCTGTAGTATTAGTTGTAAATTTTCCTTTTTTTATTGCTAATTTGATTGATTTGAGTTTTCTCTCTTGTTTTCTTGATGAGCCTGGTAACAATTCATAAATTTTGCTTATCTTCTCAGAGAACCAGCTGTTAGTTGTATTGATCTTCGCTATTGTTTCCTTCATTTCTTTTCATTTATTTCTGATCTGATCTTTAGGATTTTGTTCCTTCTTCTAACTGGGTTTTTGTTTTTCTTTCTCTAATTGCTTTAGCTATAAGGTTAGGTTATTTATTTGAGATTTTTCTTGCCTCTTGAAGTAGGATTGTATTGCTATAAACTTTCCTCTTAGAGCTGCTTTTACTGCATCCCATGCATTTTGGTTCATCATGTTTTCACTGTGATTTGTCTCTAGGGATTTTTTATTTCCTCTTTGATTTCTTCAGTGTTCTCTTGGTTATTTTGGTAGCACACTGTTTAGCCTCCATGTGTTTGTGTTTATTAAGGTTTATTTTTCCCCCAATAACTGATATCTAACCTCATACCCTTGTGGCCAGAAAAGATCCCTGAGATGATTTCAATTATCTTAAACTTCAAGGATTTTTTTGTGACCCATGATGTAATCTGTCCTGAGGAAAGTTTTACGTGCTCTCAAGAAGAAAGTGAGTTTTGCTACTTCTATATGAAATATCCTGTAAATATCAATTAAGTCTACTTAAATATCAATTAAGTCTATACATTAAGTCTAATGTATTATTTGCAATCTGTGTTTCCTTAATAATTTTCTGTCTGGAGGACATTTCCATTGGCCTAAGTTGGTGTTAAACTCATCCACTATTGTGTTGCTGTTGGTTTCCCCTTTTATGGATTTGCTTTATTATTATTACTGTAATTGTATACATTATTATTATATACATTTATATATGTATACATTATATACATTATTATTATACATGTTATTATTACATATTAATGTTTGCCTTATGTTTTGAGGTGCTCCTACATAGAATTTTTATATCTTCTTTGTCTATTTTAACAGTCTTTATTTTAAAGTCTATTTAATCTGATAAAAGTATTGCTACTCCAGCTTTCTTTTGATTTCCATTTGCATGGAATATCTTTTTCCATCCCCTCATTTTCAATCCGTATGTGTCCCTGGGTCTGAAATGGGTCTCACAGATAGCATATATACAGATCTTATTTTTGTATCCCTTGAGCCATTCTGTGTCTTTTGGTTGGAATATTTAATCCATTTACATCTAAGGTATTATCAATATTTATATTCCTATTACCATTTTAAACTGTTTTTTAAGTCTTTTCCTTCTCTTGTATTTCCTGATGAGAGAAGTTCCTTTAGCATTTGTTGCAAAGCTGCTCTGCTGCTGCTACTGCTGCTGCTAAGTCGCTTCAGTTGTGTCTGACTCTGTGCGACCCCATAGACGGCAGCCCACGAGGCTCCCCCATCCCTGAGATTTTCCAGGCAAGAGTACTGGAGTGGGGTGCCATTGCCTTCTCCGAAAGCTTGTCTGGGGGTACCGAGTTTTCTTGGTTGTAGGTTTTTCTCTTTCATCACTTTAAATATATTCTGCCACTCCACTCTGGCCTACAGAATTTCTGTTGAAAGATCAGATGTTAACCTTATGGGGATTCCCTTGTATGTTATTAGCTGATTTTTCCCTTGCTGCTTTTAATATTTTTTCTTTGTGTTTAATTTTTGTTAGCTTGATTAATATGTGTCTTAACTTGTTTTTGTTTGGGTTTGTTCTGTATGGGACTCTGCACTTCCTGGACTTGACTGATTATTTTCTTTCTCACATTAGGGAAGTTTTTGATTATAACCACTTCAGACCCTTTCTCTTGCTCTGTCCTTCTGGGGCCAATATAATGCAAATATTAATGCATTTGATATTGTCCCAGAAATCTCTGAGTGAATCTGTCCTCATTTCTTTTCATTCTTCTTTTTGTATCCTATTCTGTGGCAGTGATTTCCACTACTCTGTCTCCAGTTCACTTATTCTTTTGTCTCAGTTATTCTGTGATTAACTTCTTCTAGTATGTTTTTCATGTCAGTTATTGTATTGTTTATCTCTGTTGGTTTGTTCTTTAAATTTTCTAACTTCTTGTTAAACTTTTCTTGTATCTTAATTCTCTGGGCTTTCACACTTTTTCTGAGATTTTGGATCATCTTTATTATTATTTCTTTGAATTTGTTTTCAGATACATTGCCTATCTCTGCTTCATTTGGTTATTCTTGCACATATTTACCTTGTTCCTTTGCAGCATATTTCTCTGTTGACTCATTTGTCTGAATTTTGGTGTTTGTGGTCTACTTTCCATGGACTGCAGTATCATAATTCCTCTTGCTTCTGATGTCTGCTTCCTGCTAGGTGAGGTTGATCCAGGGGCTTGTGTAGGCTTCTTGGTTCCTGCCCTTTCATTGGTGAAACTGGATCTTGTCCCTCTGATAGGCAGGGAAGTGTCAAATGGTGTGTTTTGAGGTGGCTGTGAACTCTGTATGACTTTAGACAGCCTGTCTTCTGATGGGTGGGGCTGTGTTCCTCTCTTGGTGGTTTTTTGGTCTGAGGCTTTCTAGCTCTTGAGCCTGCAGGTTTAGGGGTGGCTTGGTTTTGATACTGAAATGTGGACCTCTAGGAGATCTCACTCTGATCAATATTCTCTGGAGCTTCTGCTACCAGTGTCCTTGTCCTCACAGTAAGTGATAGTTGCCTTTCACCTCACCAGGAGAACCCCTAAGACCCTTAGCCCAGGTTCCTATGCAGATACTGCTTTGTGCTGGGTTCCAGTGTACATGAGAACTTGTGTGCATCCTCCAAGAGTGGAGTTTCTTTTTCACCCAGACCTGTGGAGTTCGTGCACTCAAGATCTGTTAGTCTTCAACGTTAAATGCTCTGGGGTTGTCCTGCCTGATATCAGATCTTCAGACTGCCTTGGAAGACTATTTTATGTGGGAATATATCTGTGTAGCCTACACAGGTTTAATATTTTTTGGTGCGAGGTTTTTTTTATGATATTGATGTCTGCCACCTCTTTACTCAGTCTATGCTGGCCATTATCTCCTTTGTAGAAGGTGTGACATATTGTGCTGACCCAAGCCTGCTCTGGGTATTGAGCAGGGCCTCTTCTTTCACTATGTGGTTGTCACTTCCCTGTCAGAGGTGGGTTCTGCTCCCTAGTTGTTGGAGTATAAGCCTTCATAACAGTTTCTTTGTGTTTCTGATCTGCAGTGATAGGTAGGTGAAACCGGGGCTCCAGCTGGGAGGGAAGGTGCTGAGTATTCCTTCTGTGGAGCTGCTCAACTGTGGGTATATTCTCTTGTCACCTTTCACTTGTTGTGTGAGCTCTCAGATTATACTATTGTTGGAACTTCTCTCAGTCCCACCTTAACTATGGTTTACCAGCAATTGACTGTCGGTGTTATTTTCACCAGGCCACCGGCATAGATCCCATTGAAGTCAAGTCTCAGGATTGCAACAATCATGGATCTGGACCTGCTGTTGGTGTTATGGGGGCAACTCTGACTCTGTCCTGGCCCAACCCCCATGTGTATGTGCCCACACAGTCCGCAAATGCTAAAGCTTAAAGCTATTTGCATCTTGGTTGCAAGAGCATTCATTGTCCATTCAGATCTTCTGTAGGCAATGAGTTTACAAGGCCAGTCACAGGGGTGTCAGTTCATTACTTGGACAACTGTGAGAAGTGATTTCAGCTTTTCTTCCTTAGCTGCATGCCCCCTGGAGTACAGCTGTGGTTTCATCCCCACACCTATGTGTGGGCCACCCACAGGAGTTTGCTCTTGAGGTTGCCCTGAAGCACATCAGTCCACCCCAGTGAAGAAAGAGCATGGAGACAGCATAGTATGTTGGATGAAGGACACCATTTGGCTAACAGTGGCAAAGCTCCCCTTTTAGTGCTCCCATCCCTCAAGCATCCCATGGATCCCGGGGTAGTATTCCAAAGAAAGCCATTCACCCTTTTAAAATATTATGAACAAGCTAAATATTAATACTAGTCAGTTGAGCTATTTCAAATCCTAAAAGATGATGCTGTGGCCAAAGGACTGGAAAAGGTCAGTTTTCATTCCAATACCAAATAAAGTAATGCCAAAGAATGTTCAAACTACTGCACAATTGCACTCATTTCACATGCTACCAAGGTAATGCTCAAAATACTTCAAACTAGGCTTCAACAGTATGTGAAACAAAACTTTCAGATGTACAGCTGGACTTAGAAAAGGCAGAGGAACCAGATATCAAATTGGCAACATCTATTGGATCATAGAAAAAGCAAAGGAATTCCAGAAAAACATTGACTTCTGTTTCATTGACTATGTAAAGCCTTTGACTATGTGCATCACAAAAAAACTGTGGAAAATTCTGAAATAGATTGGAATACCAGACCACCGTACCTGCCTCCTGAGAAACCTGTATGCGGGCCAAGAAGCAACAGTTAGAACAGAACATGGAACAATGGATTGGTTCAAAATTAGGAAATGAATATGTTAAAGCTGTATATTGTCACCCTGCTTACTTAACTTATATGCAGAGTACATCATGCAAAATGCTGGGCTAGATGAAGCACAAGCTAGAATCAAGACTACTGGGAGAAATATCAATAACCTCAGATATGCAGATGATATCACTCTAAAAAAGTGATATCACTTTCTGAAGAAAAACTAAAGGGCCTCTTGATGAAAGTGAAAGAGGAGAGTGAAAAATCTGGCTTAAACTTCAACAGACAAAAATGAAGATCATGATATTTGGTCCCATAACTTCAGGGCAAATAGATGGGGAAAAATGGAAACAGTGAAAGACTTTATCTTCTTAGGCTCCAAAATCACTGTGGACAGTGACTGCAGCCATGAAATTAAAAAACAAATCAAAACAAAACAAACAAACAAAAACACTTGTTCCTTGGAAGAAAAGCTGTGACAAAACTAGAAAACATATTAAAAGCATAGACATCACTTTGCTGACAAGGTCCATAAAGTCAAAGCTATGGCTTTTCCAGCAGTCATGTACAGATGTGAGATTTGGGCCATAAAGAAGGCTGAGCACTGAAGAATTGATGCTTTCTTACTGTGGTATTGGAGAAGACTCTTGAGAATCTCTTGGACAGCTAGGAGATCAAACCAGTCAATCCTAAAGGAAATCAACTCTGAATATTCATTGGTAGATGGATGCTGAAGCTGAAGCTCCTATACTTTGGCCACCCAATGCAAAGAGCCAGCTCACTGGAAAAGAACTTGATGCAGGGAAAGACTGAGGGCAGGAGGAGAAGAGGGCAACAGAGGATGATATGTTGGATGGGATCATTGACTCAACAGACCTGAGTTTGAGCAAACTCCGAGAAATAGTGAAGGACAGGGATGGAAGCCTGGTGTGCTACAGTCCATCTGGTCACAAAGAGTTGGATATGACTGAGTGACTGAACAACAACAACAATAAAATAATGTTTTCTCATTGAGTTGCTCTAAAAAATGGCAAGAACAGATGAAATGCATTATAAAGATATGAAAATGTTATTTGCCTTTAAAAATTTTTTAAAAGAACCTGCACATAACTGCAGACTATTTTAAGAGCAGCCCTGGGAAAGTTGGTGTGGAGAGAAACAGTTTGCTTTGAATTTTCCCTGTTCAGTCTGGTCCTGTCATCAGTTTTCCTCAATAACCTTTTTGTAAATGCAATGATCTCTCAAAATTGAGTTCTGAGACGGGTTTGACTTTCTTTTGTTCTAGGACAAAAGGAAACACAAATTGCATACCCACTATGTACTATGTACTAGCCACACTGTAGATTCACAGGGCTCATCTCTACATTATTTTGAAAACATTAAAGAAATTTGACTACAAAGTTAATGTGGCAACAATGAGGAAAAGGTCCCTATGATCAGTTTGGATTTGATGTAGTGCCAGGCTCTGAATTTAGAATTAGGGACCTGACATCATAAATGTCTCTATCTGTGTAAGTACACAAAAGAAAAGTCCCAGTCACAAGTTTTCAATAGAAAGTTATGCACTAAGATCAATAGAGCAATATTTTATGAAATTCAATTTATCAGAAGATTTGACATTTTAAAGATGATGGAATGTCTTATTTATAGGCAAGTGTGGAAACTTCAGAAATGTTTGGTGCAGTGAATACAAACGCCCAAAATTGACTTGAAATTTTCCATTCTTGAAAGAAGATAGTGATGGAGAGTTACTTTTGAAAGCTGAATCCAAATTTCAAACCCGCATTGCCATGGTAAAAGCAAGCCAACATTCCTAGACAAAATGAAACTATCATTTGCAATAAGTTTTCAGAATTGCTTCTACCAAAATCAAAAAAAAAAAAAAAAAAACAAGCAAAAATCTAGTTTATCTTTACAAGTGAGTATAGCATACAAAAATATTAGCTTTTAAATTTATCCCTATGCCAACCATCTCCAAAATGAATTTGAAACAAATTAAAACTCATAGTCACTTAGACCACAGCCTTGTCTGACTCAGTAAAACTATGAGCCATGTCATGTAGGGTCACCCAAGATGGACAGGTCATGGTAGAGAGTTCTGACAAAACATGGTCCACTGGGAAGGGACCATAAGGGAAGGGAATGGCAAACCACTTCAGTAGTCTTGCCTTTAGAACCCTATGAACAGTATGAAAAGGCAAAAAGACATGACACTGAAAGATGAATTCCCCAGGTCGGTAGGTGTCCATTATGCCACTGGAGAAGAGTGGAGAAATAGCTCCAGAAGGGCTGAAAAGGCTGAGTCAAAGTGAAAACAATGCCCAGTTGTGGATGTGACTGTTAATGGAAGTAAAGCCCAAGGTTATAAAAAACAATATTGCATAGGAACCTGAAACGTTAGGTCCATCAATCAAGGTAAATTGGAAGTGATCAAACAGGAGACAGAAAGAGTGAACATCAATATTTTAGGAATCAGTGAACTAAAATGAAATGGAATGGGTAAATTTAATTCAGATGACCATTATTTCTACTACTGTGGGCAAGAATCCCTTAGAAGAAATGAAGTAGTCCTCATAGTCAACAAAGAGTCCAAAACGCAGTACTTTGGTGCAATCTCAAAAACAGTGATGCTAATCAACCACTAGTGCTGAAGAAGCTGATGTTGAATGGTTCTATGAAGACTTACAAGACCTCCTAAAACTAACACCAAAAAAGATGTCCTTTACGTCATAGGGAACTTGAATGAAAAAGTAGGAAGTCAAGAGATACCTGGAGTAACAGGTAAGTTTGACCTTGGAGTACAAAATGAAACAGAGTAAGGCTAAAAATGTTTTGCCAAGAGAATGCATTGGTCGTAGTAAAACCCTCTTCCAACAATATAAGAGATGACTTTACACATGGACATCACCAGATAATCAATACCAAAATGAGACTGATTATATATTTGTAACCAAAGATGGAGAAGCTCAATATAGTCAGCAAAAGCAAGACCAGAAGTTGACTGTGGCTCAGATCATGAACTCCTTATTGTAAAATTCAGACTTAAATTGAAGAAAGTAGGGAAAGCCACTAGATCATTCAGGTATGACCTAAATCATATCCCTTACAATTATACAGTGGAAGTGACAAATAGATTCAAGGGATTAGATCTGATAGATAGAGTGCCTGATGAACTATGGATAGGGGTTTGTAACATTGTACAGGAGGCAGTGATCAAAACCATTCCCAAGAAAAAGAAATGCAAAGAGACAAAATGGTTATCTGAGGAGGTGTTGCAATAGCTGATAAATGAAGAGAAGCTAAAGACAAAGGAGAAAAAGAAAGACATATCAATCTGAATGCAGAGTTTCAAATAGCAAGGAGAGATAAGAAAGCCTTCCTCAGTGACCAATGCAAAGAAATAGAGGAAAACAATAGAATGAGAAAGCCTAGAGATCTCTTCAAGAAAAGTAGAGATACCAAGGGAATATTTCATGCAAAGATGGGCTCAATAAGGACAGAAATGCTATGGACCTAACAGAAGCAGAAGCTGTTAAGAAGAGGTGGCAAGAATACACAGAAGAATTATACAAAAAAAGATCTTCCTGACCCAGATAACCACAATGGTATGATCACTCACCTAGAAACAGACATCTTGGAGTGCAAAGTCCATTAAGCCTTATGAAGCATCACTATAAACAAAGCTAGTAGAAGTGATGGAATTAGAGCTATTTCAAATCCTAAAAGATGATGCTGTGAAAGTGCTGCAGTCAATATGCCAGCAAATTTGGAAAACTCAGCAGTGGCCACAAGACTGGAAAATGACAATTTTTATTACAATCCCAAAGAAAGGCAATGCCAAAGAATGTTCAAACTACTGCACAATTTCCCCCCATCTCACACGCTGGTAAAGTAATGCTCAAAATTCTCCAAGTTAAGCTTCAACAGTACGTGAACCAGATGTTCAAGCTGGATTTAGAAAAGGCAGAGGAACCAGAGATCAAATTACCAACATCCATTTCATCATAGAAAAAGCAAGATAATTCCAAAAACATATCTATTTCTGCTTCATTGACTACGCTTAAACCTTTGACTCTGTGGATCACAATAAACTGGAAAATCCTGAAAGATATGGGAATGCCAGTGCACCATACCTGCCTCCTGAGAAACCTGTACGCAGGTCAGGAAGCAACAGTTAGAACTTGACATGCAACAAAGGACTGCTTCAAAATTGAGAAACAAGTATGTTAAGGCTGTGTATTGTCACCTTGCTTATTTAACTTATGTGCATAGTACATCATGTGAAATGCCAGACTAGATGAACCATAAGCTGAAATTAAGATTTCACAGAGAAATATCAATAATCTCAGGTACGCAAATGACACCACCCTTATGACAGAAAGTGAAGAGGAACTAAAGAGCCTCTGGATGAAAGTAAAAGAGGAGAGTGAAAAAGCTGGCTTAAAACTCAACAATCAAAAAATGAAGATCATGGAATCTTGTCCTGTCCCTTCATGGCAAATAGGCAGGAAAACAATGGAAACTTTGACACTTTTATTTTCTTGGGGTCCAAAATCACTACAGATGTTGACTGCAGCCATGAAATTAAAAGTCTTTTGCTCCTGGATGAAAAGCTATGACAATCTTAGACAACATATTAAAAAGCAGAGGCATTACTTTGCTGCCAATGGTCCACCTAGTCAAAGCTATGGTTTTTCCAGTAGTCATGTATGTATGTGAAAGTAGGATCATAAAGAAAGCTGAGAGCCAAAGAATTGATGCTTTTTAACTGTGGTGTTGGGGAAGACTCCTGAGAGTCCCTTGGACAACAATGAGATCAAACCAGTCAATCCCAAAGGAAATCAGCTCTGAACATTCACAGGAAGGACTGATGCTGAAGCTGAAGCTGTGATACTTTGGCCACCTGATGCGAAGACCTGACTCATTGCAAAGACTCTGATGCTGGAAAAAGATTGAAGGCAGAAGTAGAAGGGGATGACAGAGGGTGAGAAGGTTGCATGGCATCACCGACTTGATAGACATGCAAAATTAGCAAGCTTTGGAAGTTGGTGATGAATAAGGTAGCCCGGCATGCTGCAGTCAATGGGTTTGCAAAGTGTTGGACAGAACTGTGCAACTGAACTGCACTGATCCTGGATTGTGTTCTGTAACAGAAAAATGGCACAAGTGGAAAATCTGATGAAATCCAAATAAAACCTATAGTTTAGTTAGTAGTGATGTACCAATGTTAATTTCTTAGCTGTGACAAGTGTACAGTGGTTATATAAGATGTTAACATTAAAGAAATTTGGGTGGGGATATACAAGAACTCTCTATACTCTCTTTGCAACTTTTCCCTAAACCTGAACTTATTCCCAAATTTAAAGATTATTTTAAAAATCTAAGAGGATCAAATCCAGAAATCACTGAGGAAGAGAAATGAAATACAATAAAGAATGTGAGACATGGAATCCATCCAAAGGCATGAATATAGTGCTCCCCTCTCCTGTTATTTGCTGTCCCTCTGCTTAAGTTCTTAACCTACCTGAGCCTCAGTTTTTTTCATCTTTAAAAACATAGAGTCATAATTAACCAATCTTCATCTAATCATTATGATGATTAAATGACATAACATATAAAACAAACTTATAGATAGTAAATATCCAGTGTACATTACTTGAATTTAGTAAAGACCAAGATAAGTATCAAAAACTGAAAAAGAGATTTTTTTTTTTTTTTAATTAAATCTGGGAAATCTTTGTTAAGCCACCTCCCATAACTTCTAGACAACCAGGAAAATCTCATTTCAAGGACAAGAAAAATTTATAGACATTGCCAGTGTTGCCCATCAGGGACCTCTGGCAATAATTTTAGTTTGGCACAATCCATTTCTCACCTTAAATAAACACCCCAATTAGTGTGTTATTATTGCAGCCCTTTGACTTATGGAAATATTCTTTTTCCACAAATTTATTTCCAAGTTATTTGAATTAACAGAAATCTTAATTGGGGCTTCCCTGGCGGCTCAAATGGTAAAGCATCTGTCTGCAATGTGGGAGACCTGGGTTCAGTCCCTGGGTGGGGAAGATCCCCTGGATAAGGAAATGGCAACCCACTCCAGTACTCTTGTCTGGAAAATCCCATGGACAGAGAAGCCTGGTAGGCTATAGTCCATGGGGTCACATAGAGTCAGACACAACTGAGTGACTTCACTTTCTCTTTCACTTTCTTTACTTTCTAAGTAAGTTCCTCTCTAGGTAAGAATTGCTTCAAGGGAAAGAATCCTGATTTTTATTTTTTCTTCTCTTTGGTTTTAGAGAAATAAATAGAAAACAAGCAAAAATAATCAAACTGGTATTTATGTATCTTCCCATCGCCTTTGAAATGGATAGACTGCCAAACAAATTAAATGTAATTTAAGGAAACTACAGCTCAGATAAGTTGAGCAACCTGCCCAATACCACCCAGCTAAGAGCAGAGAAATCAGCTTAAACTTGACTCTAAGAGCTGTTCTCTTTCCTCTATGTTACCTGTCCTCTTCCCTAGAGTCAAGCTGAAGGATACTAGTGAACTCATCTCTTCTATCTGGGTTTTCCCTCCAAATCAGAGCTTCCCAACATGAATGGGCAGCATGTCAGAGGATCATCTACTCCTGCATAGAGACTTGTGAAAAATTTATTCCATCTACTTCTATATTTAAAATCAAATAGTTATCTTTTCACTCTTGAATGTAGATTATAGAATCAAGCAAGCCTGACCATGAAGCCTTTGCTCTTAAAGGAGCTACTGAATGTGGAACTTCTTAAAAAGATACCCATTGGGCTGGGTTGCCCTTGCCCCCATCACCACTAAGTGCCTGGTCCTTCATACACTGTATGGGCAACTCCAAATCAGTATGAATTTCAAGCATATTTTCTTGCTTCCCAGCCTAGATCCTGCACTCTTTTCCTGTCTAGCACTCCTGTTTTTTGATTGAATCTCACTTACCTTACTTAAAGAGCCCATGCATCTTCAGTTCAGATTTCACACTTGATACTACCTACCTAGTAGTAACCTCAGCTTCTTTATTCAAGTATGATTTCAGGGCTCACAGACTATATATTCTTGACTTTCCCAGGTATGTATTTTTCTGTCTGGCTTGAGTCATCTCAGCTTTCCAAAACCTTTCCTAGAGCCCTCACAGTTTCCTGACTTTCCTGCTGGATTGCCTGAGCCCAAGACACACACACACACAGTCACAGCTATCTGACTTGCAAGCACTTATTAGCATTAAATACCAAGTTTTAGGAATAACCAGCCTCCTTGTTACAAGTAAATCAGAGATTACTGCACTGATGCAGTAATGGAAATGTAATGAAGGAATTTATTGTCCTTGGAAGATACTCTCTGCCACACAAACCCCATGGGATATCTCCAGATAGTTATTAACTCCATGCCTTTATTAACTCTGGCCCATAGTTATCTCAGGAGGACCAGGACCCTGCAGTTCTCCATATTAAAAGTATATTTCCTTACAAAAAGAACTGTGCTTTATTGAATTGCAGTATTTTGATCACTGGAAATTGACATATCAGGCTCATTATCAAGGCAGTTGTATAGTTAATTTATGAAGTTTCCTCAGATCCTGTCCCAGACAACTCATTGATGGAGCTAAACAGCCCACAATGATCTAGAAGTAAGTTACTCTGGCAGGGTTGCACTGTATATATCTCATTAAAGAGATAATGAACAGAAAACTTTCCTAGTGCAGATACTGCTCGTCACCCCTTGCTCCCCTCTCCCACCTCAAAATGATTTTGGTTTATTGTAACCTGATACCATTTGCTGGGCAGTCTTATTCTGCTCATTAGCACCATTTTTTTCATTTAAAATGCTTCAACTGCTAAGATGAAAAGGCAATCTGAGTCTTTGCCTTTACCTTTAATATTTAAAAGTGTTCACACAGCCTTTTTTAAAAAAATCAAATATTGATGCTGCTACATGTTGTATTTCAAAGTGAAGCAGTTATACTCCAGGCACTTCATGGCAAGGCTATTTTTATTAGAAATGAGAATGGAGATGTTAAGGAGGAATTTTTTTTTCCCTCTCCATGGCCTCCCCCTTCTGGCCCTGGATGGAAAGCTGGGAAGAGCATTTGGCTCCTATTAAAGTGCTGAGGCAGCCACCTGGAAACAACTAGTGGGCGGGCTTACCAGGGACAGGGAGATGTGAGAAGCATCCCCAAAGGAGGTCCTGGAGAACAGTGAGGCGCCCGTGGAGCTTTATAGCCTGTGAGGCTCTCAGCCAGTTTGCCCACAGGAGGTTGGCTTCCTTTAATCTCTGCAACCTACATTCCTGGAGAACAGCAATTTCTAATGGGCTGGATAAAGCACAAGCTGGAATCAAGATTGCCAGGAGAACTATCAATAACCTCAGATATGCAGATGATACCACCCTTATGGCAGAAAGTAAAGAAGAACTAAAGAGCTTATTGATGAAAATAAAAGAGAAGAGTGAAAAAGTTGGCTTAAAACTCAACATTCAGAAAACTAAGATCATGGCATCCAGTCCCATCACTTCATGGCAAATAGATGGGGAAGCAATGGAAACAGTGGCAGACTTTGTATTTTGGGGCTCCAAAATCACTGCAGATGGTGACTGAAGCCATGAAATTAAAAGATGCTTGGTTCTTGGAAGAAAAGCCATTGACCAACTTAGCATATTAAAAAGCAGAGGCATTACTTTGCCAACAAAGGTCCATCTAGTCAAAGCAATGGTTTTTCCAGTAGTCATGTATGGATGTGAGAGTTGGACTATAAAGAAAGCTGAACACCGAAGAATTGTTGCTTTTAAACTGTGGTGTTGGAGAAGACTCTTGAGAGTCCCTTGGACTGCAAGAAGATCCAATCAGTCTATCCTAAAGAAAATCAGTACTGAATATTGATTGGAAGAACTGATGCTGAAGCTGAAGATCTAATACTTTGGCCATCTGATGTGAAGATCTGACTCATTTGAAAAGATCCTGGTGCTGGGAAAGATTGAAGGTGGGAGGAAAAGGGGACGACAGAGGATGAGATGGTTGAACGGCATCACCAACTCAATGGACATGAATTTGAGTAAGCTACAGGAGTTGTGGATGGACAGGCAGACCTGGCATGTTGCAGTCCATGAGGTTACAGAGAGTCAGACATGGCTGAGCAAATGATTGAACTGAATGGTTCCACACTGCCCTCTAGGTTGCTGTTACCAGAAGCTATGAGCATCATGCAGTCTTCATCTGCATTCAGTAGTATCTAGCCCAGGACCTGCCCTGTGCCAAGGACCTGGAATATTGAGGTCAATAAGACATGAAGCCTGTCCTAAAATTCCTCATAGTCCTTGGAGGGGAATTCATAGGCTGATAATTACAAAGCAGCACGTATGTATTTTTACACAGGATGCCATGGGAATTCTGGACAAGACAGCTTTATCACCATGTCTATAAAGCAGGAGTCCCCAAACCCCAGGCCATGGACAACTATGTCTGTGGCCTGTTAGGAATCAGGCACCCACAGCAGAGGTGAGCTATGGATGACTGAGCAAAACTTCATCTGCAACTCCCATTGTTTACATTACACCTGATTCATTACCACCTCCAGTCTGAGGGAAAGGAGATGTAACTCAAGGTCTGATTGTGTAGGGGCTGCTCTCCCCCTATAAAATCGTATGAGAGATTAGGAGACAATTGTAAGTGTTTAGTTGAGAAACTGTGTGTCAATTTTAAAGATACACATTTTCTTTTCATATTTTAATATCTGTTTGGGATGTGTTCTATAATGATGGTGCTTGTCAATTTATTTGTAGTATTTTTTCTTTTCATCGTGAGACATAAAATCATGGTGCATTTTAAAAATCTATGACAACTAAGATTTGAGAAAATAGAGTAAAATAAAGGTTTAAATTAGGCAGTGAGTGAGGGGTAGAAAGGAAAGAACAGCATAAAATATAGGGATATAGTAACAGAACTATATACCCTAGTGGGCAGAGAGAAGGGGACAGGTTATAGAGACTTTGGGGAGGTGAGATTTTTAAATAATTGTTGAATAATTGTATGTCAGAGACAAAGATGAGGAGAGTTCCTCTTGTGTGTGTGTGTGGGGGGGGGGGCAACAGTTAGAAGAAACTAGTAAAAAGAGGTTTTGACCTATTACAGGTTCTTTTTAAAAGAGGTATATTAGTTACTCAGTCGTGTCTGACTCTGTGCAATCCCATGGACTGTAGCTTGATAGGCTCCTCTGTCCATGGATTTCTTTAGGTAAGAATACTGGAGTGGGTAGCCATTCCCCTCTCCAGGGGATCTTCCTAACCCAGAGATTGATCAAACCCCAGTCTCCCTCATTATAGGCAGATCCTTTACCTTCTGAGCCACCAGTAGGGGGTTGCATAAACAGAAAGGTGCTCTGAGATCACCTCATTAAAAAGAAATCTGCATAAGTTTTCAATGGGTAAGATGATAGAAGCAGAACAGGGAAGGCATGTGGGAAAGAATTGGATGATTTCTTTTTGGCCCTCTGGGTTTAAGATGGCCTTTTCCCTATAGAAAACAGGAACATAGCACTACCTTTAATTTGCTCAAACTCATCTGTGAATATGCTCTTCTAATATCAGGTACATCAATTGTACAAATAACTTTGGAGCCATTCACTATTTTTGCCATGGATGAAATTGAGAGGTACTATTTGCTTCCCCATCCTGAATACCCAGAGAGATAATTTTAGGATCCATTACAAAGAATCTTCACCCTCACAGCACACACACTTCACAGTCTTCTTTCAGTAGGCATTTTACTATATTAAGGATACAAATTGGCTCATGTAAATGATGCTTTGGAGCCATGAAATAGAGTATCAGTTGCATAAAATTGAGCCATGTATTTCTGAGATATTATTGCAGTATTTATCATCTCATCCCTAAGGTGAAATTCTAGCAGGTACTGTCAACCACTTAACCATTTATTTTGGGCTTTTACTCATTGGTGATTTTTAGATTTATTTCTATTAGTCAAAGACTGGGGAAGAGGGAGAAGAGTGTTGACGGGGTGGCAATGGTGGTTGGTATAATGATAAGCACTACAGAGGAGAGAGAGATACAGAAATGTGGCAAATCAGAAGAATCAATATAGTAGAGCAGGGCATGCCAGCAGGAAATTATTTTTAAAGAAAAGTGTACTTTTCTAACATAATTTCACAGTATAGTGGAAAGAGTGGGACAGATATGCACTCAAATCCTTCCTTCTTTGCTCGCTGACTGTGCAGCCTCAACAAATCCCTGAACATCTCCGAGCCCAGTTTTTCTTTATCTATAACAGAGAGAACCTCACAGATTTTGCAAACAATAAAAGGAGATGATCTGTGTAAAGCGTTAGCTAGGAGTCTGTCACACCCCAGTCACAAGTTCCCCATGTCATCCCATGCTTGCTCCTGTCTCAGTTACTCTAGGAATACTAGTTCTTTCTTCCATTCCCTTTTGCACCTTTTATATTTTCCCATCCCCAGGTCTCTGCTATCCTAAGTATGTCTGGACATTCCCAAAGCCAATCCCCAAGGCTCATTTCAGTGACAGCTCCTCTAGGAAACATCACTGGCGCTCCTGAATAGAAGTCATCTCTCCCTTCTCAAAGCCAGTGTATGCAGTCCACATGGGCTATTTCACATTTACCATTTCTGACACTCACAGTTCTGTGACATATTTGCCCTTACTGAGCCTCAGTTTCTTCATCAAAATGGTGATAATAAAAAAAAATTTGTCTCTCAGGGCAGCAGCAAGGATCAAGTTGTTAATGCATGCACAGCAACAGACACACAGGCTTGACAGATGAGAGTGATGCTGATATATTCATCACCGTAGATCTAGATGTGACCTCTAGTCAGAAAATGTAACTGTCTTGACTGCCTGTTTCTAGAAAAGACATATTCTATTTCTAGAAATTGGTGTCTTTTTTTTTCTCACTGTCACCCCTCACTTTTTAGGGGCTACAGCTGTCAATGACAGCAGTATGAACCCAATAAAATATTGGATTGTGTCAGTCGTCCTTGAATTTCACTTGTGGATTATATTTACTTATCAGTCAAAGACCTTAAGTCTTCCTTCACAGGAAAGGTTCATTATGGTTGCAGAGCCACTGAAAATTGCAAAGCACATAAAAACTGGACAATATGAAATCCCATCTACATAGTTGTTAACTGACAAGACAGTTTAATTAATGCTTTAATTAATACAAAATAAGTGACTTTCATGTATGAGACAAAGGCTATCTATTCCTGGGAGGAGAAGAAACAGTGGGATAGCAGCACTTGGGAATTCTCCCATTTGTATTTACCAATACACCTGTGAGAAAAAGGTTTCCCACTTTTATGTAATTTATCTTCTCATTTTATTTCATGATTTTCAGATTCAGCCAACTTCTTAGGAGGAATATTAAAAGGTTTATAATTTAGATAACAGGACCTTAGTGAATAGTGGTAGGCAATGCGTATCTGAGTTTCAAGGACAGTAGATTCTAAACACCAGCCCAGGTGACTGTCATTTGTCTACTTTCATGCATGGTTGCTCCATAAATTTTACTATATGAATCACTGAAAAATAAGAGGAGAAGAAAAGAAAAATCTGAACAGGTAGTGAACTGTGTATGCAGGTGGGAAGCAGACACTTACTGCTTATTAGCATACAACTTACTAATACCATGCTCCTAATATATTCCTGTGGTGTTTAGTGCTCCTGAGTCTAGCATCTCCAACAGCTGCCCAGTTTGCTTAGTCCTTAATATGAAACTATGAGAAAGAACAGGTTGGAAAAGAAGACTGACTAGGCTACCCTGTCCAGAAAGGCAGTCACATGTGGCTATTGCATACCTGAAATGTGGCAAGTCTGAATTGATATGTTCTTTGAGTGTAAAATACATATCGAATTTCAAAGACTTTATGAAAAAGTAAAGTCAAACATTAATAGTTTTGTATAGGTTGCATGTTGAAGTAATATTTTGGATATATAGAATTAAACAAAATATGTTCTTAATTTTTTTCTTTTTTTTTTTTTTACGTGTAACTTTTCATTACTAGAAAATTTAAGATTGCAAATGTAACTTTGCTTTCTATTTCTATGGGCAGCTACTCTAGACTAGCTCCTGGGCCCACATCATAGCCATTGTACCTCATTCAAGATTTAGCATTTGATGTGATTGTCCAAAGTGTATCTTATTTCAATTTAAAAATCATTTTGTTTACTTATAAATTTAAAACAATACCAAAAAGCACAAGAGTGCAAAGTAAATTTTGTATCCTCTGCCTCTCCTTTCCCTGATTCCCATTGTTTTCTCCCCCCGAGGCAAGCATCACCCGATTTATCTTGTACACCCTTCGCGAGATGCCCAGGACACTGCCCCCAATTGCCCCCACCATTTCCATCACACCTCACCTACCTCACTTATTTATGTTGCCCACTGATCACTGTGGACATTTGAGTATGTTCTAGAGGGTAGCAGCTCTTGATAAACAAGAGTCCATAGGGTCAAGAACATGGTGAGAGATAAATGTTAAATAATTACCTTGCATACAATGGCATGAGGAATGAACCAAAGGACTTATTCTCTAAATACTCTCCAAACATTTGCTATTTTTAATTTCTTTGAAAAACTGACATCAAGGATTCTAACCCAACAAGTGGGACCCAGGACACCCATGTGGAAGAATGTTAAGAAGGTGATCTGTCTGCTCTTTTGGTGCCTATGTGCCCTTGTGTCCCACCAAGCTCTTCTTAGGAGACATTTTTCTCTTTGGACATCAAATAACTGGAGGTGGAGAGTTACTTGGCTAAAGCCTGTGCATCAGAGATTGGATTAAGTGACATTAAGCTAGAAATACTTTTCTAAGATAAGTTTTAGTATGTTAATTAGGTGGACTAACCTTGAATTTTCACAGAGTAAGGATAAATGGTGTCCTGAAAATGAGTCAATATATGTTTAGAAAGAGATTTTATACTATTGTCTTTCTTGGAATTATCTTTTTTAATTTTTATTTTTAATTGGAGAGTAAAGTCTTTATAACGTTGGGTTGCTTTCTGCTATACAACAATGTGAATCAGCTACAAGTATATATATATTCCCTCCCTCATGAGCCTCCCTCCCATCCCCTCATCTCACCTCTCTAGGTCATCACAGAACATAAGGCTGGGCTCCCTATGTTATTATATAGCAACTTCTCACCAGCAATCTATTTTACACATGGTAATGTATATATTTCAAAGCTACTCTTGGAATTCATCTCACCTTATTCTTCCACTACTGTGTCCTCAAGTCCATTCTCTATGTCTATGTCTCTATTCCTGCCCTGCAAATAGGTTTATCAGTACCATTATTTTTTTATATTCCATATATATGCATTAATATATGATATTTGTTTTTCTCTTTCTGACTTACTTCACTGTGTATAATGGGCTCTAGGCTTGGCCACCTCAGTTCAACGGACTCAAATTCATTCTTTTTGTGGCTGAGTAGTATTCCATAGTATATATGTACCACTTCTTTATCCATTCATTTGACAATGGACATCTATGTTGCTTCCACATCCTGGCTATTGTAAATAGTGCTGCAATGAATATTTGGGTGCATATGTCTTTTTTTAATATAATGTATGTTTAATTGCTTAATTAATTTTGAAGTATAAATGATTGACAATGTTATGTTAGTTTCTGATGTATATCAGAGTGATTCATTTACATATACATAATATATATATATATTCTTTTTCATATTTTTTCAATTATGTTTTTTTCTTAATTATGGTTTTCTCAAGGTATATGCCCTGTAGTGGGATTGTTGGGTCATACTGGCAATAGTGGTAAAGAACCGGCCTTCCAGTGCAGAAGACTTAAGGGACGTGGGTTCAGTCCCTGGGTCGGGAAGATCCCCTGTAGAAAAGCATGGCAACCCACTCCAGTATTCTTGCCTGGAGAATCCCATGGGCAGAGGAGCCTACCAGGCTATCACCCATAGGGTCACACAGAGTCAGACATGCCTGAAGTGACTCAATACATCATGGCACTGTTGTTTTATCTCTAGTTTTTTCTTCCATAGCAGATGTATCAATTTACATTCCCATCAACAGTGCAAGAGGCTTCCCTTTGCTCCACACCCTCTCCAGCATTTATTGCTTTTAGATATTTTGTTAATGGACATTCTGACAGGTATGAAGTGATACCTCATTGTAGTTTTGATTTGCATTTCTCCAGTAATGAGTAATGTTGAACATTTTGTGATATGCTTGTTGGCCATTACAGATGTCTTCTTTAGAGAAATGTCTGTTTAGGTTTTCTGCCCGTATTTTGATTGGGCTTTGTTTTCTGATATTGAGCTGCATGAGCTGTTTGCATATTTTGAAAATTAATCTTTTATCAGTTGCTTTGTTTGAAATTATTGTCTCCCATTCTAAAGGCTTTCTTTTCATCTTGTTCATAGTTCCTTTTGCTTTGAAAAAGTTTTTAAGTTTAATTAAGTCCCATTTACTTATTATTATTTCCATTAATCTATAATGTGGGCCAAAGAAGATCTTGCTGTGATTTATGTCAAAATTTGTTAAGCCTATATTTTTCTTTAAGAGTTTTATAGTTTCTGTTCTTATATTTATGTATTTAATCCATTTTGAGTTTATTTCTGTTTATACCATTAGGACAGAGAAGGAAATGGCAACCCAGTCCAGTACTCTTGCCTAGAGAATCCTGTGAACAGAGGAGCCTGGTGGGCTGCTTTCCATAAGGTCACACAGAGTCAGACATGACTGAAGCGACTTAGCATACATGCATGCATTGGAGAAGAAAATGGCAACCCACTCCAGTGTTCTTGCCAGGAGAATCCCAGGGACGGGGGAGCCTGGTGGGCTGCCATCTATGGGGTTTCACAGAGTCAGACACGACTGAAGCAACTTAGCAGCAGCAATGATACTGTCAGGAAGTGTTCTAATTTAAGTCCAGTTTCCCAGCATCATTTATTGAAGAACTTGTCTTTTCTCCATTGTACTTTCTTACCTCCTTTGTCAAAGATAAGGTGCCAATAAGTGCATGGTTTATCTCTGGTCTATCTTGTTCCATTGATCTATATGTATGGTTTTGTGACAGTATTATACTGTCTTGATTATTGTAGCTTTTTGGTATAGTCTGAAGTCAGGAAGGTTGACTCTTCCAGCTGTTTTTCTTTCTCAAATTTGCTTTGACTATTCAAGGTACTTTATGTTTCCATACAAATTGTAAATTTTTGTTGTTGTTCTAGTTCTGTGAAAAATGCCATTGGAAATTTGATAGGGATTTCATTGAACCTACAGATTGCTTTGGGTAGTATAGTCATTGTCACAGTACTGGTTCTCCCCATCCAAGAACATGGTATATGTCTCCATCTGTTTGGGCTGTCTTTGATTTCTTTTGTCAGTGTTGGAGATGTCTGCATACAGACATCTGTTTCCTTGGGTAGGTTTATTCCTAAGTATTTTATTCTTTTTCTTGCAGGTGAATGGGATCCTTTCCTTAATTTCTCTTTCTGATATTTTGTTATTATTGTATAGGAATCCAAAGGATTTCTATGTATTAATTTTATATCCTGTGACTTTACTAAGTTCTCTGAATAGCTCTATTAATTTTCTGGTGCCATCTTTAGATTTTTCTGTGTATCATATCATGTTATCTGCAAACAGTGGGAGTCTTACTTCTTTTCCAATCTGGATTCCTTTTATTTCTTTTTCTTCTCTCATTGTCATGGCTAAGACTTCCAAAACTATATTGAACAATAGTGGCAAGAGTGGTGCTCTTGTCTTGTTCCTGATCTTAGAGGAAATGCTTTCAATTTTTCACTGTTGAGAATAATGTTTGCTGTGGGTTTATGTATATGATCTTTATTATGTTGCAGTAGGCTCCTTCTATGCCCATTTTCTGGAGAATTTTTGTTTTTTTTTATCATACATGGATGTTGAATTTGCTATCATCTTTATAATTATCAAAGAAACTCTTTGAAACATAAAGAATAGGGAAAAGATAAAGAAAATTATACTGTACTACTGTGCACCCCCACCAGTACTGAATATGTCTGGCTTGCTTAAAATGAACATTAAGGGCAATCTGGAAGAAGAAGATGGCAGTTTCCTGAGTCCCACCGCAGACATTTTGAGTCAGTCTGAGGGTGGACCTGGAGCAGCATCCAGATATGCTCAGAATATCATCTTGTCCACTTCTCAATAAATAAAAAGCAAGCAGTATTGAGGTACTAGGGATACAACGGGACGTATGAAAGGTAAATACAGAGAAACATGTTATTATTCCCCTCTCTACCAAAAATTATTTCCATTTATAGGCATGTACTCAACCTAAGCTTAATTTTAGCTATCACACAACCCCCAAAAGGAGTACTTGTTGTTCAGACATTAGGTCATGTCTGACTCTTTGAGACCCCATGAACTGCAGCATGTCAGGCTTCCCTGTCCTTTACTATATCTTGGAGTTTGCTCAAACTCATATCCTTTGAGTCAGTGATGCCATTCAACCATCTCATCCTCTGTTGTCCCCTTTTCCCACTGCTTTCAATCTTTCTCAACATCAGGGTGTTTTCAAATAAGTCAGTTCTTCGCATCAGGTGGCCAAAGAACTGGAATTTCAGCTTCAGCATCAGTCCTTGCAATGAATATTCTGGGCTGATTCTTTTAGGATTAACTAGTTTGATCTCCTCAGTCCAAGGGACTCTCAAGAGTCTTCTCCAACACCACAATTCAAAAGCAACCATTCTTCAGTGTTCAGCCTTCTTTATGGTCCAACTCTCACACTTTTACATGACTATTGGAAAAACCACAGCTTTGGTTATATGGACCTTTGTCAGCAAAATGATGTCTCTGCCTTTTAATACACTATCTAGTTTTGTCATAACTTTTCTTCCAAGGGGCAAGAATCTTTCAATTGTGGCTGCAGTCACCAGCTGCAGTTATTTTAGAGCCAAAGAAAATAAAATCTATCATTGTTTCCATTGTTTCCCCATCTATTTGCCATGAAGAGATGGGACTGGATGCCATGATCTTAGTTTTTGAATGTTCAGTTTTAAACCAGCTTTTAAAGTCTCCTCTTTCACCTTCATCTAAAGGAATAGAAGAGCAAATATTTCCAAGAGGATAGCACTGCTGGTCAATCAGCTGATACCACCTTGATTCTGATTACTCTGTACAGTTGGTCACTCTCTAGAGAATCCAAAAATTTAGATACAAATGAGATGCTTGGCAAGAATTCTCTAGACATTCAAATGCCTAGCATGCCGATTTAGAGTTCTAGTCCAACTAAGAGAATTGGAGAACTAATCCTTCACCTAAAACTGAACCACAGTGATACAGATGAGGCTGGCTTTTTAAGGGCTAGGAGAAGCACAGTGGAGGAGAAAGAGACCAATATTGAAACAGACAGTTTGCATCCAATCTCTGAGTCTTTAGCCTACTAGCTGTAATGTCACTGAGCAAGTTACACAACCTTCTGTGTTTTAATTTCCTCATCTGGAAAATGGGAATGTCACACCTACCTCCAGATTTTGTGAAAGGGTTTAAAATGTTCATAAGATACAGAAGTAAAATTATCAAAATTAAATTTTATTCATAAGATTAAATCATTCAAATAACATTAAATTAATAAAATCATTAGTTGGCAGCAATAAACAAGAAATATATGGGACTCATGCCTGGAAATCTATATACCAGGGTTATAGTGGAAAAACTCATTCCAGACACATCTTTCTGCTTCCCTCTTCCTGGTCAGATACTGGGCAAACCTAGGGCATAGGTGAAGGACTTCAGTGCCAACAACTATGGAAGGCAAGAACATGCCAAGCCTAATGCCAGCTACCTGCCTATGGTCCCCTTAAGAGAGATGGAAGATAAAGAACATTCTCTTTACATAGCCTATACCTTTGCAGATCAGGCAGCATCTTTCACAATATTCCTAATTCTTCTTGTCATTACCACTAGCACCAATCATGTTAAGGGATACTTTACTGCAGCCAAGCAGCCCTGAAGTATTCAAATTGAAAGATATCATCTGTGATTTGATGAGTCAGTATTACCATACATAGGTTAAATTTTTATCTTAATAATAATAATAGGATTAGTATATTTATAAGAAGCACATTTGATCATTGCATCTAGTTTTTCAATATTGACTCCAAACTCCCAGTTTCTTCATATAGGAAGAGCAGAGTGACTTAGATGGATGGGTTACAGAGAGATAAGTAAACTAGTATTCCTAGGGAATAAAACCTCTATCCTCCCTGCAGGGTTAAGAGTGGTAGGTGAGATTGTACTTTAACCTGCCTGTCCAGCTCCTTTTTCTTTTTACCCACATCTTAGTAAGTCCCTTTCTAACTACTCCAACTCGCAAGCTCCAAATATTTATCTTCTCTCTCTTTCAAAGGTACATTGCAAAAATGCCTGCTTCTAATACTCCATATCATTTACCTTCATCTCCCCTCTCAGCATCTAACCCGCTTCATTTGTACTCAGTGCTGTAAAGTCATGGTACAAAACATTTGAACAACCACTAAGAGGAGCTCTATATCCAGATGAGTGATATCATGTAAATGATATGTCCAGATGTCAGGCTGATTTTTTTTCTATTTTTTTATTGACTGTGTATACATCTGTAGTAGTTGTGTATACACCTCTCAGTGCTCTGACATTTCTGAGTCCGTCTTCTGGTGTACCCTCAGTGTAAAACAATTTGAAAGGCAAATAAAAGAATAAGAGGAAGGGATGATGTGCTTCACAGAGCAAAAAGCAGAGTTAACTGGTTGATTTCTAGTCTTGGGTCTGCAACTTAGTTGTTATACAATCTTAGATAAGTCTCTCAACCTCTCTGTGTCCCAGTTTCCAGGTTTATTGAGTGAAAAGTTGGGCTTATCTCTGTAGTCCCTCTCACTCTAAAATCCACCTCAATTTTGCCAATCTATGTATATGTACACTGTAGTGAGGCCAATAATTTGACTCCAGTTGTTTCTGCCACATCGTTTTTCTTCCATGGATGCCTTCAGAGTGTCTCTATGAACAATAAGCCTACTGGCTTCATGAATTCAGCCTTTAGAAGTCAACCCTTCGGCATCTTGAGCTACTCTGTAGGAAACCAGACTAAGTGATGTTCTTAAATTTCTTGGGCCCACTAATTACATTCAAAGGCCCATTACATACCTCATCAGAGCAGTCAGAGACACATCATAGGAAACCTCAGTTGCAAAGAAATGACACCTGATTACATGACATGATTGTTGGAACTTCTTCACTAATCCCTCTAGGCACTGAGCTAACATTATGAGTTTGACCACTCAGTTGATAAATCCAACACTAGGATAATCAGGTATGAATCCATATCTCAACAACCAGCAAGTGTATACTGGGGTTTCTCCTGATGCCTGGATGGTTAAGAAATCCCCAAGGATATTTAGGCCAGGCCTGGTCAAAAAAATTAAACCCAACCTCTCACATCTGTGGGGAATCATATTTGGATTTTAAGAGTTTATCTCCAATCCCAGCAGCTACTTATAAGCTAAATGATTTTCCAAGCACTCTTTCTGCTAATTCCTGCCCTTTTCTCTTTTAAGATCTATATAATTTGGAATCAGACAAGCCAGGGATGCATTCTGACTCTGCCAGTTTCTAAACTTACAGCTTTAGATAGAGTCATGTAGCCCCTTGAGCCTCCATCTCCTCCTTTTATAACATGGATCTTAAGGTCTTCTTCACATGGGCAGCACAGGATTAAGTGGAGACAGTAACTCAAGCCCTAGCACACAACATAATCATTGATACTGTCGTGGATGTTAGGGTTACAGTCACCAGCCCAGTGTGTTCAGTCAAATTAGTGTAAAAAATAACCTGCTAGAGAAGACTGAATCCTAAAGGAAAGAGTACCAAAACTTCTGTTAGGAATGAGACGGGTTTCTGCCAGTTCTATGTGGGAAATAAGTTGGGACTATTATTAAAATTCTACAATGTAAGTGACAAATAGATTCAAGGGATTAGACCTGATACACAGAATGCCTGCAAGAACTATGGATGGAGGTTCATAACATTGTACAGGACGCGGTGATCGAAACGATTCCCAAGAAAAAGAAATGCAAAAAGATTGTCTGAGGAGGCCTTACAAATAGCTGAGAAAAGAAGAGAAGTTAAAGGTGAACGAGAAAAGGAAAAATATACCTATCTGAACACAGAGTTCCAAAAAATAACAAGGAGAAATAAGAAAGCCCTCCTCAGTGATCACTGCAAAGTACTAGAGATACACAATAGAATGGGAAAGACTAGAGGTCACTTCAAGAATACTGAAGATACCAAGTGAACATATCATGAAAAGATGGGCACGATAAAGGACAGAAATGGTATGGACCAGAGAGAAGCAGAAGATATTAAGAAGAGGTGGCAAGAATACCGAGAAGAACTATACAAAAAAAAAAAAAATCTTAATGACCCAGATAACCATGATGGTGTGATTACCCACCTAGAGCCAAACATCCTGGAGTGCAAAGTCAAGTGGGCCTTAGGAAGCATCACTATGAACAAAGCTAGTGGAGATGATGGAATTCCAGTTGAGCTATTTCAAATCCTAAAAGATGATGTTAAATGTTACACTCAATATGCCAGCAAATTTTGAAAACTCAACAGTGGCCATAGGACTGTTAAAGGTCAAATTTCATTCCAATCCCAAGGAAAGGCAAAGCCAAAGAATGATCAAACTACCACACAAAGGCACTTATTTCACACTCTAGTAAAGTAATGCTCAAAATTCTCCAAGTTAGGCTTCAACCATGTGAACCAAGAACTTCCAGATGTTCAAGCTGGATTTAGAAAAGGCAGAGGAACCCGAGATTAAATTGCCAACGTCAGTTGACTATTAGAAATAGAAGAGAATTGCAGGAAAACATCTAAATCTGCTTCATTGGCTATGCTAAAGCTTTGACTGTGTGGATCGCAACAACCTGTGGAAAATTCTGAAAGAGATGGGAATACTAGACCAAGTTACCTACCTCATGAGAAACCTGTATGCAGATCAAGAAACAATAGTTAGAACCATGCATGGAACAATGGACTAGTTCAAAATTGGGAAAGGATTATGACAAGGCTGTATATGGTCACCCTACTTATTTAACATATATGCAGAGTACATCATGCGAAATGCTGGAGTGGATAAAGCACAAGCTGTAATCACAATTTCCAGGAGAAATATCAATAACCACAGACATGCAAATGACACAAGCCTTATGGCAGAAAGTGAAGAGGTAGTAAAGAGCCTCTTGATGAAGGTGAAAGAGGAGAGTGAAAAAGCTAGTTTAAAATTCAACATTCAAAAGACGAAGATAATGTCATCTGGTTCCATCACTTCATGGCAAATAGATTGGGAAACAAGGAAAACAGTGAAAGACTTTATTTTTGGGGGCTCCAAAATCACTGCAGATGTTGACTGTAGACATCAAATTAAAAGATGTTTGCTCCTGGGAAGAAAAGCTATGACAAACCTAGACAGTATATTAAAAATCAGAGACATTACTTTGCCAAAAATGTCTGTCTAGTCAAAGCTATGTTTTTTCCAGTAAGCATGTGTGGATGTGAGAGTTGGACTGAGGGCTGATCTCCAAAGAATTGATGCTTTTGAACTGTGGTTCTAGAAAAGACTCTTGAGAGTCCCTTGGACTGCAAAGAGATCCAACCAGTCCATCCTAAAGGAAATGATCCCTGAATATTCATCAGAAGGACTGATGCTGAAGCTGAAGCTTTAATATTGGTCACCTGATGCGAAGAGCTGACTCAGTAGAAAAGACCTGATACTGGGAAAGATTGAAGGCAGGAGGAGAATGAGACAACAGAGGATGAGATGGTTGGATGTCATCACTGACTCAAAGGACATTAGTTTGAGCAAGCTGTAGGAGATGGTGAAGGACAGGGAAGTCTGAAGTGCTGCAGTCCATGGGGTAGCAGAGTAGGACATGACTGAGCAACTGAAAATTTATAGGGTCATTGAAAAATGGAGTGCAGCATCTGTATGGCAGCTTTGAATCTGTTGTCTAAGACAGCAGGAAGACCATGAGCTTTTGCTCAAAGTCTTTTGAGTGGTAGCACCCTCTCTTGCTCCTCACATAACCTTGAATAGTCTTTAGCTTTTATTTGTACCTAGTTTTATGATCCAAAATGTGACATGGCATGTGACACATAAGTTCTCAAAATTCTTGTGTGTTTTCTATCCTGACTCCCATCCATCTGTGCTAAGAATCAACCTTTGTTCATCAGATGACAGTCTTTCCCTTTTACACAGCTGGAAATCTGTTTCCTGTTCTATACATGAATGCTGTGGGGAATTTTTTCTGGGTATTTAGAGGAGATTTCAGTCAGACTGCTTTGAGAGAAAATAGAAACAGAATAGAATAGAAATGTCACATAAGCTTTGTAACACATCAAACAAATAACTATTTATTGAATGTTTTGTAATTTCTGAAGGTGAGATTCACTCAAGCTTAGCTGTCCACAGTAGACATCAACCATACAAGTGCTATCTCCATTAAGCCAAAAGATTTTCAGTATATTTATTTTGTGAATTAGGTCTTTTAAAAAAGATGCACTTCCTCTTTTTTTCCACAATCCGATAATAGGGAGTTTGACAACCTGAAGGACTTGAACAGAATCATCTCTAATATCCCATGCAAACTCAAAGATAAAGCTATCTTGTTGTGTGTATAACCAATTTATTAAAAGCAATTTATTTTAAAAGTTATTAATAAATTGTTTCTTTTTAATTGTTCTATAATTCAAACATACATTATTACAAACTGGCTCTACTCCAATATGACTAATGTTTGGAGAACAACTTTAGTATAGTTGACTTTATAAACTATATAATATAGAAATTATGTGTGCATGCATGCTAAGTCACTTCAGACTCTTTGTGACCTTAAGGGCTGTAGCCCACCAGGCTCCTCTGCCCATGGGATTCTCCAGGCAAGAATATGGAGTGGGTTGCCATGCCCTCCTTCAGGGGATCTTTCCAACCCAGGGATCAAATCTGTATCTCCTGTAGCCCCTGCATTGCAGGTTGATTCTTTACTGCTGAGCCACCAGGGAAGCTCACAGAAAATACATACTATTATATTACATATATCAGCCTGTTATGTGTGGTATTAGCACAGCTGCTTAAGAGCTGTTTAAGGAAAATATAGTAAAGAAAGTAAATGGGATTTGAAGATAAATATGATGGTTAATTTTATGCGTTAAGTTGTCTGAGTTATGGTGCCTGGGTATTTGGCCAAACACTATTTTGGATGTTTCTGTGTGGGTAGTTTAAGTAAACTCTGGGAGTTGGTGATGGACAGGGAGGCCTGGCATGCTGCAATTCATGGGGTCACAAAGAGTTGGATAGGACTGAGCGACTGAACTGATTGACTGAATGACTGTGAGGGTAGTTTTGTATGATATAAATTTTTAAGTCAGTGGGCTTTGAATAACACAAACTTCCCCTCATAATTTGTCTGGGACTCATTGCATCAGTTGAAAATCTGAGTAGAACAAAAAGACTGGCCTCCTCAGGTAAGAAGTAATGCCGCAGTAATTGGACTTAGGGCCTGAACTACATCATCAGTTACTTTTGGGATCTCTAGCCTGCCAGGACACCCTTCAGATTTTGGACTCACCAGCCTCCATAATCACGTGAGCCAATTCTTTAAAATAAATCTCTTTCCACATTGTATTGATTCTGTTTCTCTGGAGAACCCTAATATAATAAATAACCCCAGACCTTATGAACTCTGAACCACTGAGGGTTTCCTATGCTATCAATCCATATTTGAAGAATGCATCGGTAGGTAATCAGTGTGTGATCTAATAGTTCCCAGTGGTTAAAAGTATACGCTTTAGAGCAAGAGACATGTGGGATCAAGCTCTGTCTCCCTTGTTCTCTTTGCCTCAAGATGCGAAGAAGCCACAGAGATCAAGGAGAAAAGGTATGCCTGTGGAAGGCCTCCACTCTATGCAGGCTTGGCACCAAAGCTTCGCATCCAAGAAGAAGCAAACAGCACAGATCTAAGTACCACACTGGATTTGGTGATGGAGAAATTGTGAAGATTAATTAATTTCAGATTCAGTACTTAGCACCATGTGTGTGTACATGCCTGCTCAGTCATGTCCAACTCTTTACAACCCCATGGACTGTAGCTCACCAGGCTCCTCTGTTCATGGGATTTGCCTTGCAAGAGTTGTGTAGTGGGGTTCCATTTCCTCTTCCAGGGGATCTTCCTGACCCAGGGATCAAACTCGAGTCTCCTGCATCTCTTGCATTGCAGGTGGATTCTTTACCATTGAGCCATCCAGGAAGCCTGTACTTAGCACCATATCTGACACCAATTAAGGATTCAAACCAAGATGTCAAGTGTTATAAATAGGATTGTCGCTCATTTTCAAAGAATGAAAAATCCCCTTAATATTGGCTCAATTTTTTTCCTTCTAAAGCAGCAATGTCAGCAGAATGAAAGAGGAATTGAGTCCATTAGTAAGAGGTCCTGGCTAATTGTGAGCTGCCAAAAAACACTGTATCTGCCATATTAGAACAGCCAACTTTACAATGTGAGCATTTGCTCAAATCAAGATCATTAGACTTGGAATCAGGAGACAAGGCATTGAGCATTCACCAACTACACTTACTTCTCTCACTTACAAAATGGGCATGACATCTCTCATCTCATTTTGTAGTGAATTAAAATAAAACAAAAAGGAGAACTGTGAGGCATCCAGAGGCAACCTGGATATCTCCTGCAGCTTCAACTTATATCCTGAATGGTCTGAACTCAGTTTCCTGGTCTACATAATATAACTTTTTCCAACATGCTGTGCATCAAAGTAGTTCACAAAGTAGAACACTATAAATTAGCATTACAGGTAAGATGACACTGCTGCAATGTTAATTACTACAGTGCAGATGTACCATTAGATATCATATATAATGTTGTCAAGCCTTTATTTTTAAATTAAATTGCAACACACCATTACCTTGGATACACATTTTTTTTTTTTTTAATCAATGTCTGGGGGAAGGGTAGGGGAATAGGGGTATTGTCTTTAATTGTTAAAATACATAAGCAAATAGTAGAATTTCAGATGGATTCCCCATAACTTCCTTCCCTCACTCTGGTCTCTATAATAATAGAGATTGTGAGCTCCTTGAGGCAGGGACCATTCCTGCTTTCACTCACCACACTGTCCCCAGATCCTAGCACACAGCCAGAGGAATGAATAAAGATAGAGCCTTGGAAGTAGAAGTCTGGAAGTATGCAGTGGGAGAACTAGAAGGCACGGTAGTTTATTCCTGGTTATCCTGGTTTCAAGTTTGCTTCATGGCCTTCAAAATGATCTTGGATATTCCCCATATCCAAAGCTTTAAAATACGAAATGAGAGGCAACTGAATCATCACAATGCAGAAGTCAGTAAAAGTTCTTCATTGTGACTTTTAGAAAGTGGCACTGTATTCCATTGGGCTATAGTCTCTTAACATCAGGTCGCTTCACATCAGCTAAGCGCCCATTGTCAAAAGTAAGGAAGGAAAATAATTAAAATGTTTGATCATTACATGTATTAAATCTCACAACAAACTCATGAAGGAATTTTTCCCAATTTTTATCTGTGTAAAAATCACATCTTAACCACATCTTAACACACATCTTAAAACCACATCTTAACCTTAACTTTTACATTCAGCAGTATTAAGTACAACCTCCATCCATCTCTAGAACTCTTTTCATCTTGCCCATCTCAATGGGCATAACTCTATGCCCGTTAGGCAATAACTTCCATTCTTCTCTGCCCCTCCTCCCCAACCTCTGGTAACCATAATTCTGCTTTCTATTTCCATGATTTTGACTATTCTAGGTACCTCATATAAGTGGAATCCACTTACATTTGAAGTAATTACTGAAGAGCTTATTTCTATCATTTTGGTATTTATTCTATATATCTTATACTTTTTTTTAATCCTACATTTTCATAAGAGAAATTCTCTTGTCTCTATTTTACTATTAAGGAAACTGAAGCTTCAGGAAATTAACTGAACTACTGAAGTAACCAAGAGGCATATTGGGAATCCTTTGACTCAAGAGCCCTTTATTCTTGTCTCTACTTTGTGTCAGGGTGTTTTCTAAGTACTTGGAAAGTGCAGACAAACATAGGACATGGTCTCTGCTTTGTTTCAATGGGCAATAAGTTTCTTAGGAAAGTTCAACAAATACACTGAGATGATTTTTAGAAGTGCAGGGAAATCAAATATACTTGTTTATTTGACTAGAGCACATATCCTATAAGAATTTGAAGTAGCTCCTGTATGCAGCTTGCATACTATAGGTACCTCGTGAATGTTACTAGTTGAATTAAGGTCATTTGAAGAGAATGTGAGATCCAGTTCTGCTTTGTGGGATCGACTCTAGGCAACAGATGGCTTTGACAATAGACAATAAGCACTGCAATAATGCATACACCATTTAACCCAGAGTTTGCATAATGAAATATCTCTGAACTAGTAAACATGTTTTTCCATAAGGATGCTCATTGCAGTATTCTGTTGTTGTTGAATCAAAGATCCAGTTGTAGTGCTATACAATTTTCACACAAATGATTTCAAATAATCCCATATTAATCCCTTCTTTCTTCTACTCCTATGTTGCTTCTCCCTCCTTCCCTTGCTCCACTGGTAACCACACTGCAATATTTTTAGCAATAGTGAAAAGGAAAAGTGTAAAGTGAAAATGTAAAGATTCAACAGTAAGTTATATATTTTTACAATGGAATATTATGAAACCATTTCAAAGTGATATTATAGCAGAATGGTTAATAACCTCGAAATATTCAAGTGACTAAAACTAATATATGTTTACTATATATTAGTATAAAGTGATATGTAATAAATATATTAAATTATTATGCATGATAGTTGTATGTAATATATTATATATATAAATTTTATATAATATATTTACATATATAGACAATCCATGTGAAAATAATTTGTTACATATATAAAATGATCTCATTAAAATATAGGCGTATATGGTTATGAGTGTGAAGAGGTATATACCAAAATATTACTGTTGATTACGGGTTAGCTGTGGAATTGTGACTGATTTTTATTTCCTTGAGCTGTTCTGTATCTTCCTACTCATGTATAATGTCTATGTATTATCTTAATAAGTAGAAAAAATAAATTTTGCTGAAAGATGAAAACAGTGCCAAACACAAATCTATCTCTACCATTTCATTGCAAAGAAAGACTTGAACTGAGACAAGAAAAGAAGACAAGCTCTCGTTATGTAACACTGACTAAATATACATTTATTTGAGATTGGAAAAAGAAGTAGAGTCTTTGATATGCATCATTTGGTTCAAAGAATAGATAACTTACAAAATATAAATCCCTTTGTAAGATACAAAGTATCAGAAGAAGTGCAGCCTGGGCCTCATGAAGGAACTGGAAGGATGTGCAAAGGATTTCTGAAGGTAAAGTAGATATTGTCTCCAATTCTCTCTCTTTGAATAGTTTCCTCTTCCACTGTTGGCATATCTACTTCCTTCTTCTCCTGCTCTGGTAAGACTTTCAAGCTGATCAGCAGACTGACTATCTGAGCCCCAAGGGACTTTCTAGTTCAGCTACTCTATACTGTCCAGAGTTTTTGTTGATATTTTCAGACTCACAGGACAGAGAAGATGATTGACTTAATATATCAGTTGTATTTTGCTGTATAACAAATCTCAAAGCTTAGGTACTGAGAACAGCCAATTGTTTTAGCTCCACAGAGTGTGGAAAGCTATGGTCTGTGGATGGGGAAACAGTGGAAACATGTCAGATTTTATTTTTCTGGGCTCCAAAATCACTACAGATGGTGACTGCAGCCATGAAATCAAAAGATGCTTACTGCTTGGAAGGAAAGTTATGACCAACCTAGACAGCATATTCAAAAGCAGAGACATTACTTTGCCAACAAAAGTTCATCTAGTCAAGGCTATGGTTTTTCCTGTGGTCATGTATGGATGTGAGAGTTGGACTGTGAAGAAGGCTGAGTGCCAAAGAATTGATGCTTTTGAACTGTGGTGTTGGAAAAGACTCTTGAGAGTCCCTTGGACTGCAAGGAGATCCAACCAGTCCATTCTGAAGATCAGCCCTGGGATTTCTTTGGAAGGAATGATGCTAAAGCTGAAACTCCAGTACTTTGGCCACCTCATGCGAAGAGTTGACTCATTGGAAAAGACTCTGATGCTGGGAGGGATTGGGGGCAGGAGGAGAAGGGGACGACAGAGGATGAGATGGCTGGATGGCATCACTGACTCGATGGACGTGAGTCTCAGTGAACTCTGGGAGTTGGTGATGGACAGGGAGGCCTGGCGTGCTGCGATTCATGGGGTCGCAAAGAGTCGGACACGACTGAGCGACTGATCTGATCTGATCTGATCTGAAACCAGGCAATTGGTGGATCCATCATAGAATGGCCTAGTCTAAAATGGCTTCTACTGGGATGGTTCTCCTCACTCTGGTATCATGCTCTAGCAGGCTACCCCAGGCTTGTCTGCATGTTGGTCTCAAGTTTCTGAAAAGGAGTAAAGACATATGCAAGGTCTCTGAAAGCCTGCTCTTAGAATATTGTATCCAACAAGTGACAAGAACTGTCCAAATTCAAGGGGTGAAGGAGAAAGCTCCTCCTGTCTTAATGTGAGTAGCTACAAGGTCACATTGTAAGTAGTGTAATTACAGGGAGAGGAAGAATTCTAACCATTTTTGCAATTTGCCAATAATCTGCCAAGGACCCAGGCTGACACAGGTTCCATCTTGTAGCTGTACCACATTTACATATTTCCATATTGCCCCCTTGATTGATATATCAGGTGAAGAAAGAGACTGGAGAATTGTGCATAAGCTTTTCACTGTTTCAGCCTGGAAATTACACTTGTCATGGGCCCTCACAGACCATGGCCAACATCAACCACATGAGCTCTACCTTATAGCAAGATGGTGTAATAATAAGTCAGTGAAGTATTTAATGAGCACTGCTGTCTCTGCCACAGTGAGAAATCTATAGAACTAAAATAACTAATCATTCACAGGACTGGTGTTAGGAAACTGTAGGGGCAGGTAAGGCTAATGCTATAGAGCAAATATATGAAAAACCTATCTAATGAAGTTATCAGAAGTTATGTGAATCCCTTAAAAAGTCCCTAGGGCTGAACCCAAAGAAGTCAGAGTAAATAGGTAGAAAATCCAAGAAGCTCAGCAACCACTAGCCCAGAAGCATATCATCCAGACCCAGTCAAAGTTTCCTTTAAGCTTTCAATCTGCTTCTAGAGCTAGGTTGACCCAGGAGGCAAAGGCAATGCAGCTCCAGGTAGGATTCAGTGTTTTAGAATCAAGTGTTGAGAGGCACTAAGGTCATAGTCAGGAAAATTAAAGTAAGCATCAAGTTAAAGAGGAAAGAAGGAAAAGAAACCTTAAGTAGTAAGGTTAGCAGCTTGCATGGGCTGAAGCAACAGGGAATAAGAATCTGTGAAATGAAAAACTTGTATGAAATTCTTTAGCTCAATATTGAGGCCATGAGTTGCAAGGACAGATCAAAGTTCTGACTCTGTACAGGGTAAGAGAAGGACCTAAAACAAGATACTCCAGACCGGATGCTTGAGACTTCAGACCTAAGCCTCAGTCTCCCCCTAGAGTTTGCTCCTGTTCACTCATTTTATCTTCCTCATCTCTCTCCTGATAACATCTCATCCTTTCTAATTGCTTTCTTCAATTTCTCTCCCTCTTTTTTTTTTTTTTCTTTTTCAATTTTATTTTATTTTTAAACTTTTTTTTAAATTTAATTTAATTTTTATTTTTTTTGTGTGTGTTTCTATTTGTTTTTTTTTTTTTTTAACTTTACAAAATTGTATTAGTTTTGCCAAATATCGAAATGAATCCGCCACAGGTATACATGTGTTCCCCATCCTGAACCCTCCTCCCTTCTCCCTCCTCATACCCTCCCTCTGGGTCGTCCCAGTGCACCAGCCCCAAGCATCCAGTATCGTGCATCGAACCTGGACTGGCGACTCATTTCATACAGAGATTTTAACTTTTGCAGCATCTTTACATTCCAAATATTTATGGTAAGAAGCCAAGTTAATTGTTTATAAGGTGCAGTGCCCAAAGTATTAGTCACAATTGATGAGGTCTCCTTTGAATTTCTACCTCAGATTCCTAATTGACAATGTGGCTTGTGCCTCACAGAAAGTACCATAGAGGCCATATAAGACAGAAATGCCCTCTAGGAAGCCTGTCACTTCCTACTCCGTATGTGGACTTAGCTTAGTGTCTTACTATCAAAAAGAAACAAAAGGGATTGTTCTAAATACCATGCTGGTTTGAGTGAGAAACAGAAATGGAAGAAGAGCCTTTTTTGACCTGTTTCCCATTGTCTTGCAGGTCAGTGGAACAATGTACAACACTGGAAGACATGTGTCCTTGCGTCTGGACAAGGAGCACTTGGTCAACATATCAGGAGGGCCAATGACATACAGCCATCGGCTGGAGGAGATCCGGCTACACTTTGGGAGTGAGGATAGCCAAGGGTCAGAGCACCTCCTCAATGGACAAGCCTTCTCTGGGGAGGTATGTGGGGTTATTGAAGTAGTATGAGTAAGTGCCAATTAATAAAATTTGATGCCTATTTATATCCAAGGTGGGATGACAGATTGAAAGACTGCTCTTGAATCTATGAAATAAGAAGATCTGTGCCTCCCTTCTCCATCTGTCTTTTACAAGTTGATATAGATGTTTATATTGAGCTTCCAGTGTTCTCCAGGGAAGACCACAGTGATACTTGAAAGTTCCTCCTGAGACATTGGTAAAGCTCCTTTGTGACTAATGACCTAAGATATCACCAGAACATTATTTCAACCCTAAACCCTCACCTTCTATGTATGTCTTCACTAACATTCACACTATCTGGGCAATCAGTCTTCTATATTTCACATATGTTCACATAAATTCCATAATTCTCCCTTCTGGTAGAATGGGTCTTATTTGTACAAAACTATAACTTATAGCAAAGTAAATGTCAAGGAGCTAAATAGCCTGAGTTTCCATAGAATGGAAAGGTCATTGTGTGCCACCATTAATGGTGAGTATCATCATGTTCATTAACCCAGACAGAATTCAGACCACATCAGTGAGCCAATTAACTCCTTCAGTTATAGACAAGAGCTACAATTTAAATGAATATCATATGTGTTATGACACTTGACAAGCAGGATGTAGTTAATTTGACCTGTTTTGCCCTCCTTACACTTGATGGTGGTTATCATTAGAGGTCAGGCATCCTTATATGCTAAGTACCCTGTAACTAGGTTTCTGTTTAAGAGTTCTCAATAACCGATGTCAAGAGGGTATTGAAATAACAGAAGTATGTATCTCACTATTGATTTGGTCTTGACTAATATTGATTAATATTTTAATCAAGATCATGTTTAAACTTGGCATTGTTTTTAGTATAGTAAGTTCATATACTGAGAAAGAGAACCGCAAGCTTAATGAGGACAGTGGCTGGATTTTCATGATCATTCAAAATATATCAACTGAGGACCTAACTAGGTACTGTGCTAGTTACTAGGGACATGGACGTTAAAAATAAAATAAAGACAGAGCTCCTACCACAGAGGAGCTCAAAGAAATGTTATCTTCAAATCAGTAAAGTATAATGCCATGCTGTAGGGTCTTCCAGATGGTGCAGTGGTAAAGAATTTGTTTGCCAGTGCAGGAGACATGGGTTGTCTCCTAGATTGGGAAGATCTCTTGGAGTAGGAAGTGGCAACCCACTTCAGTATTCTTGCCTGGAAAATTCCATGGACAGAGGAACCTGGTGGGCTACAGACCATGGGCTCACAGGAGTTGGACACAACTGCACAACTGAACATGCCCACACTCTGCTGTAATGGAGATGTAACAAGGCCCTGCCTAACTTTAAGGAAGAAATGACAAATTTTTATTGAAGGGTTCAGAGTAAGCTTCACAAAGGAGGTGCCCTTTGAACTGGGCTGAGAAGAGAAGCAATGCAAAACAATTTTAAGTTTGGGAGTCAAAGGTACATACTAATTGTGTGACCTTTATATGGTTACTTGATCCTTCTAAAGCTGAGTTTAGACACCTCTCTAGGTTGTTTAGAAAATTAAGTGGGATTAAAGATGTAAGGAACACCAAAAATACTCAGTAGTTGATAGACAGTAAAGATAAAGCAGGAAATGAGGGACAGCAAAGGGCTTACGTTGTGTCAAGGCATTGTGCATGGGGGTAGCTACACATGGATTTCATCTGTGATCTATTAGTAAGGGCTGCCTGGAGGACCAGGCTGAGCAGGACTATGACTCTCCTTCCTATATCTGTAGGAAACAATTCTAGGAATGATTTGGGTTGTCTTCCAAAGGGATATAGGCTTTACTGCACCTTCCAATGACAAAATCCTACCTAACCTATGATTTCCTTAGGGGAATTGTTTTCCATTTGGATTCTGCTGAGGGTTAGCCTCAGTGAAGTAACTATATTCTATCCTGCATGTTAACATTTTATTTTTATTTTGAGCTATTTTCAGAGCCTCCTTTGGTTTCTGTTTGGGGCTATCCTCTGAGAGGACCCAAGTAGACACCTCAGCAACAAAGCATGTGTTTCTTTTGTTGATAGTGAATAATCACATTGCCATCTGCCCCATCTATCATTACAGATCGTGATAAGTCAATTAATGTCAGGCATTTTCCTCGGCACAGTGGAACAGTCATTTATCTGAAGAGCTGTAGATTAATTGCAGTCTTGTCTAGAGAGGTTATTGTAATTGATGGCAATCATTTGCTTTGTTTTATAAAGCTGCATGGATGTATGACACAGTCAGCAACTGTGTTTTTATAAAAATTATTCATGTCCTACACAATAAGTCCTAGATGCTTTGTTGGGGGTTGGTGATAAATGAGCATATTCAGATATTCAAATATCTAGATTTTTTAAGATAGGAAAATTAACCATTTTTAATAAGTAAGAACTTTAGCTTGCTAATCAAGTCTCAGTAGTTAAATTAATGCCCAGTATATAGTAAGGAGGAGAAGGCAATGGCACCCCACTCCAGTACTCTTGCCTGGAAAATCCCATGGACAGAGGAGCCTGGTAGGCTGCAGTCCATGGGGTTGCTAAGAGTCGGACATGACTGAGTGACTTCACTTTCACTTTTCACTTTCATGCATTGGAGAAGGAAATGGCAACCCACTCCAGTACTCTTGCCTGGAGAATCCCAGGGACTGGGGAGCCTGGTGGGCTGGCGTCTATGGGGTCACACACACAGACACGACTGAAGTGACTTAGCAGCAGCATATAGTAAGGTATTAGTGAAAAGTAAAAATACATTAACCAGAAAAAAGATAATATTTGAAAATAATCATTTCTATGGATTAAGTTGCAGTAGTGAGGCTAAATAAGAAGAATCTTTATATTATTGGGGAACTGTAATAATCATTTTGAAAACCTTCCTTAAGTTCTTCATTTCAAAGGGTTAAGGGGGTACACTGAGAATTGTACCAGCCACTTCATGGGATTCCTGTGGCCACTTCCTGGCCAGATCCAGTTTCTTGAATCTTGATTCTGTTCAAACACATTTGAAGATGGAAAAAGTCTATAACTGTTGCTATGTAGATAAGATCTGTCTAATTAAAAAGAGAAATAAAGTCCCATGTAAAATATGTATTTTTGTGACTTTGAATCAGAGAAACAAGTATCTCAGAACAAACAACTGAGACTAAACAACAGATAATGCAGGCCTTGTCCTCTTAAAACCAGTTATCGCATCTTTCAGAGATTCATTTCATTAAAGTAACACAAATTTGTAAGAATAAACAACTAAAATCAAATTTTCCTGAAGTGTGCAAGGGTATGAAAGTGCTGAAGTATACATGCCTGAGCACCAGAGCCTGGTGAGATACTGAATATTTCTTGGTGGAGGTACTAGAGAAATCTAACTAGCACTCTGTGGGAGCCTGGGACTTCCTGATAGGGATGATCCATTAGCACGATTGGAGATTTGAGGGGGAATGAAAATTGGAATATTTAAAAATAACAGATATGCAAGTAATAAACATGAAAGAGCTACTTGAGTGCCATGGTAAAACTCTTCCCTCTACTCTGATTACCAGCTGTCTCCCTCCCCCTATATCCAGCACAGCCCATTTGTTTGTCTTCCAAGCCTTCTTCCCTCCTCCCAGTCTGTAAAGTGTTGTCGTCTCCTTTTGACTTCCATAAAATCCTGTATTCATCTATTGTAAAAGTCCACAAACTGTAGACCATGGGACAAGTATAGCCAGGGAGCTAAGAATGGTTTACCCTTTTAAAGGATGGCTTTTTTGAAAAAGAAGAATATGCAACAGAGATCATGTGTGGCTTGCAAAAGCCAAAATATTTACTACCTGACCATTTAGAGAAAAAATTTGTTGATCTTAATTCTACTAAATTACCCATCACTATAAATTTTATAGCTGTTTATTCTCATTTCTGGAAATATGGTTCTTTGTTAATAGTAATTTAATCTTAATCATGACTGTATTCCCAGAACCTTAAACTCTCACATGACAGCAGAATCAATAAAGGTTTGCTGAATTAAGGAAAAAATAATCTTGGTAATTCCCACAAGGACAGATTTTTGTTGTTTTTGCTATTCTTCTTTGTATGCCATGCACCTAGAACTGGACATGGAACAACAGACTGGTTCCAAATAGGAAAAGGAATACGTCAAGGCTGTGCATTGTCACCCTGCTTATTTAACTTATATGCAGAGTACATCATGAGAAACGCTGGGCTGGAAGAAGCACAAGTTGGAATCAAGATTGCTGGGAGAAATATCAGTAACCTCAGATATGCAGATGGCACCACCCTTATGGCAGACAGTGAAGAGGAACTGAAAAGCCTCTTGATGAAGGTGAAAGAGGAGAGTGAAAAGTTGGCTTAAAGCTCAGCATTCAGAAAATGAAGATCATGGTATCTGGTCCCATCACTTCATAGGAAGTAGATTGGGAAACAGTGGAAACAGTGTCAGACTTTATTTTTTTGGGATCCAAACTCACTGCAGATGGTGACTGCAGCCATGAAATTAAAAGACACTTACTCCTTGGAAGGAAAGTTATGACCAACCTAGATAGCATATTGAAAAGCAGAGACATTACTTTGACAACAAAGGTCTGTCTAGTCAAGGCTGTAGTTTTTCCAGTGGTCATGTATGGATGTGCAAGTTGGACTGTGAAGAAAGCTGAGCGCCCAAGAATTGATGCTTTTGAACTGTGATGTTGGAGAAGACTCTTGAGCGTCCCTTGGACTGCAAGGAGATCCAACCAGTCCATTCTGAAGGAGATCAGCCCCGGGATTTCTTTGGAAGGAATGATGCTAAAGCTGAAACTCCAGTACTTTAGCCACGTCATGTGAAGAGTTGACTCATTGGAAAAGACTCTGATGCTGGGAGGGATTGGGGGCAGGAGGAGAAGGGGACGACAGCAGATAAGATGGCTGGATGGCATCACTAACTCGATAGACATGAGTTTGAGTGAACTCCAGGAGTTGGTAATGGACAGGGAGGCCTGGCGTGCTGCGGTTCATGGTGTCGCAAAGAGTCGGACACGACTGAGCGACTGAACTGAACTGAACTGAACTGAACCTAATCCTATTCCAAATATGGTAAAGAACAGAAAGGGATTGAACAATTGTGTCACCTTGTAGGAATTTTGTATCCATCGGAAAGACAAGCCACAAACATAAATCAATTATTGTGCAGTGCAACCCAGAACTTATTCAGTCACGTCCGTAGGTGACTACAGATTCTCACTCTAACATCTAGTCATTATTATATATGTGTTGTGATTTACTTTCACTTATTCTCTTAGTTAACAAATAATGATTGAGAGCCTACCATGTGCTACCATAAATAAAATAGGTAAAAATCCTGCCTATAAGGTGATTAGGCCTGGGTGTTGTTGTTTAGTCACTAACTAATGTCCGACTGTTTTGTAACCCTATGCACCTGCCTTTAAGGAGTATTTAATCTACTGGAAAATCCCACTTTCCCACAGACTGTTAAATCCCTTCAGCCATAGAGTAGGTTGTACTTTGTAATATCTTCCCATACATGTGACAGGAACTTAGTAGATTGAATGAGTAAATGAATGTATTTAAAAGATTGTTGTTGTACAGTCACTAAGTCATGTCCAACTTTTGTGACCCCATGAATTGCAGCATGCCAGGTTTCCCTGTATTTCACTATCTCCTGGAGTTTGCGCAAACTCGTCCATTGAGTCAGAGATACCATCCAACCATATCATCTTCTGTCTCCCCCTTCTCCTCTTACCCTTAATCTTTCCCTGCATCAGGGTCTTTTCCAGTGAGTCAGCTCGTTGCATTAGGTGGCCAAAGTATTAGAGCTTCAGCTCCAGCATCAGTGCTTCCAATGAATATTCAGGGTTGATTGCCTTTAGGATCGAATGATTTGATATCCTTGCAGTCCAAGGAACTCTCAAGAGTCTTCTCCAGCACCACAGTTTGAAAGCATCAATTCCTCAATGCTCAGCCTTCTTTCCTGCCTAATTGTGGCTCAGTGGTAAAGAATCTGCTAGCAATGCAGGAGACCTGGGTTCAGTCCCTGAGTTGAGAAGATCTCCTGGAGAAGGGAATGGCAACTCACTCCAGTATTCTTGCCTGGAGAATCCCATAGACAGAGGAGCCTGCCGGGCTACAGTCCATGGGGTCACGAAGAGTCAGACACAACTAATCGACTAACACTATCACTTCACTTTCAGGCTTCTTTACAGTCCTCTTCTAACATCTGTACAGGACTACTGGAAAAAATCATAGCTTTGACTGTATGGACTTTTGTCAGCAAAATGATGTCTCTGCTTTTTAATACTTTGTCTAGGTTTGTCATGGCTTTTCTTCCAAAGAGCAAGCATCTTTTAATTTCATGGCTGCAAGTCACTATCCACAGTGATTTTGGAGCCTAAGAAAATAAAACCTATCACTGTTTCCACTTTTTCCCCTTCTGTTTACCATGAATTGATGGGACAAATGCCATGACCTTAGTTTTCTGACTGTTGACTTTTAAGCCAGTTTTTTCACTCTTCTCTTTCACCTTCATCAAGAGGGTCTTAACTTCCTCTTCACTTTCTGACATTACAGTGGTATCATCTGCATATCTGAGGTTGCTAATATTTCTCCCAGCAGTCTTGATTCCAGCTTATGATTCATCCAGCCAGGATTTCACATGAGGTACACTGCATAGAAGTCAAATAAGTAGAGTGACAATATACAGCCTTGATGTACTCCTTTCTCAATTTTGAATTAACTTGTCATTCCATCTCCAGTTCTAACTTTTGCTTCTTGTCCTGCATACAGGCTTCTCAGGAGACAGATTAGGTCTTCTGGTATTCTCACCTCTTTAAGAATTTTCAGTTTGTTGTTATCCATGATTGTAATTTTCAGAAGGTATAAATTATGCCCATTATGTCATAAAATAAATTCTGCTGTCTTAAAGGCAAACCTAATAAAATCAAGGGCATTATTAATATAGAAGTTCCTGGTGTTTATATCAAATTATTTACAAATATAAGGTAAATGAATTTTTTATATACCTATAAGAAGCAATGGAAAATTGATAGCTGGTGTGCTAGAAAAATTCATTTATATTCCTCATTTTAGCCTTGGAATTACTGGTAAGATTAGACAAGGGAACTTGCCTTTGCCAGTGTTAGATGCCAAAGCTCTGGATTCCAGGAACCGTTCCTACCCAGCAAGCAAACTGGCCTTTAAGAAGCAAAGCAAACAGAGATTAGAAGCCCAGTGGTAAAGCTAATTATGATGGTATCAGCAAGCAGGTGATGATGCTGATTTAAGTATAGGCACTTTTCCCTTTGAACATTTTTATAATTACTTCAGGGAATGGACAGCCCAGTCCAACTAGCAGCTTCTTAGATTACAATTTTAGATGGACACTTTGTGGCTGCCTAAAAGAGAAGACACTGCATCTGAAGACAAATTGCTGAGATCAACTCATTATCCCATTGATTCTATCCTAACCTGCAGCATAATTTAACCTGGTCCTGCCAGGATGGCATTATGACAGCCAACATCTTCCTGTACTTGATGTACTTCCTGTATCTTTCCTCTTTATGATGATCTCAAAAGAAGCATACATGACTGAATGACTAAACAACAAACAACAACTGTTTTTAACACTTCCATGAACCATCTACTGGCAAGCACTTAAGTTGACACCATTGAAATAATTAGTGTTATTTTGTTCAGTCACTCACTCATGTCTAGCTCTTTGTGACCCCATGGACTGCAGCACTCCAGGCTTCCTGTCTTTCACCATCTCCTGGAATTTGCTCAAACTCATGTCCAATGAGTTGATGATGCCATCAAATCATCTCATCCTCTGTCATCCCCTTCTCCCCCTGCCTTCAATCTTTCCCAGCATCAGTATCTTTTCCAATGAGTCAGTTCTTCACATCAGGTTGCCAAGTATTGGAGCTTCAGCTTCAGCAGCAGTCCTTCCAATGAATATTCAGGACTGATTTCCTTAGGATTGACTGGTTTGATCTTGCAGTCCAAGGGACTCTCAAGAATCTTATCCAGCACCACAGATCAAAAGCATCAGTGCTTTGGTGCTCAGCCTTCTTCACTGTCCAGCTCTCATTTCATACATGACTACTGGAAAAACCATAACTTTGACTATACAGACCATTGTAGGTAAAGTGATGTCTCTGTTTTTTAATACACTGTCTAGGTTGGTCATAGCTTTTCTTCCAAGGAGCAAACTTCTTTTAATTTCATGGCTGCAGTCACTGTCCACAGTGAATTTGAAGCCCAAGAAAATAAAGTCTGTCACTGTCTCCACTGTTTCCCCATCTATTTGCCTTGAAGTGATGGGACTGGATCCCATGATCTTCATTTCTGAATGTTGAGTTTTAAGCCAGCTTTTTCAATATCCTCTTTCACCTTCATCAAGAGGCTCTTTAGTTCCTCTTTGCTTTTGGACATAAGAGTGGCATCATCTGCATATCTGAGGTTATTGACATTTCTTCCTGCAATCTTGATTCCAGTCTGTGCTTCATCCAGCCCAGTGTTTTGCCTGATATAATCTGCATATACATTAAATAAGCATGGTGACAGTGTACTGGTGCACATCAAGGTGACTCGTTATACAAATGCACATATATTATTTTTGAAAATATTTTCCATCATAAATTATGTTAATATATAAACTATAGTTCCCTGTGCTATACAGTAACCTTTATTGTTTGTTGAATATCTATTTTTTAATTAGAAATCTAGCACTCTATTCATACTAAGTCAAACAAGTGGAATCAAAATATCATAATATTTTTAGTTAGGCAAAAATTCATGTTATCTAATATATATATATATATATAAAATACATACTTTATATATTTATATATGTATATACAAAAGTTTTTTTTTTACTACAGTTGATAAAGGTTTCTTAAAGAACATCAAAAAATGAAGAAATGGAGAAATTGGAGAACATAAACTGAATGAAATGGGAGCACTGAATATAAAATACAAACATTGAAACAAACTAAATAAAAGTAAAAGATCATGATATAGTCCAGTTATTTTTAAACATGACTGCTCATTAGAAACATGTCTGGAACTCTGGAGAAAAAGGCAATACCTGAATTTTTTTTTTTTTAACATTTGTATTTTTCAAAAAATTTCAAGACAATTCTGATATACATTTGGATTTTTAAAAAGTGATTACAGGTTTTTCTATTAGATCCTAGATTTGGTGATATAGAGTTCTATTATTTTTCTGTTGATCAATCATAATACAGTTGTATTAAGAGAACAATAGTTACATAATCATAATAGTAAAATATGTTTATCAGTTTTCACAGTCACTAGCCAGACAAAAAAATAAATGATAATTACAATTGCAAGACATAATGGGAACATGATTAACTTAACAATATAAAATAAGTACATAAAATTTGGGGGGATCAAGCAGACTGCTGTAGTAAGTGGAAGTGCACACATGCACATATTTTCATCCACCTAACCAGTCTATGTTTGTTGGTGCATTTAATCCTTTTATGTTAAAGGTACTTGGTGTGAATGATCCTATTACCATTTTCATGATTTTGGGGGGTTTATTTTCTGTTTCTTTTCCTTCTCTTGTGTTTCCTGCCTAGAGAAGTTCCTTTAAGCATTTGCTGTAAAGCTGGTTGGTGGTGTTGAATTCTCTTAGCTTTTACTTGTCTGTAAAACTTTTATTTTTCCACCAAATCTGAAAGAGAGTCTTGCTGGGTAGAGTATTTTTTGTTGTAGGTTCTTCCCTTTCATCACTAAATATATCATGCCATTCCTTTCTGGCTTATAATGTTTCTGTTGAGAAATCAGTTGATAGCCTAATGGGAGTTCCTTGTATGTTATTTGTCATTTTCCCTTGTTCCTTTTAATATTTTAACACTGTCTTTAATTTTTGTCAGTTTGATTACTGTATGTCTCACTGTGTTCTTCCTTGGGTTTATCCTTCCTGGACTCCCTGTGCTTCCTCGACTTGGCTACCTATGTTTGGGAAGTTTTCAGCTATTATCTCTTCAAATATTATCTCAGGTCCTTTTTTCCTCTCCTTCTGGGACCCCAATAATTCAAAAGTTGGTGTGCCAGAGATCTCTTAGGCTGTCTTCATTTCTTCTCATTCTTTTTTCTATATTCTGTTCTGTGCCAAGGATTTCATCATTCTGTCCACCGTTATTCTGCTCTTGATTCTTTCTAGTGTATTATTCATCTCTGTTTGTTTGTTCTTTAGTTCTTCTACATCTTTGGTAAACATTTCTTGCATCTTCTCAATCTTTGCCTCCATTATTTTCCAAAGATCCTGGATCATCTTCACTATCATTATTATGGATTATTTTTCTAGAAGTTTTTTATATCCATTTCATTTTGTTGTTTTTCTGGGATTTTATATTTTCCCTTCAACTGAGACATAACTTTCAGCTTTATCATCATGATTAACTTTCTTTTGCAAAACTTTGTTTTGCCTACTGTGAGGGTGTGCTTCTTCTTGCTTCTTCTGTCTGCCCTCTGATGTCTGAACCAGAGAGGCTTGTGTAAGCTTCCTGATGGAAGTACTGGTGATGGGAAAACTGGGTCTTGCTCTGATGTACAGGGCTTTGCTCAGAAAAGTCTTAATCCAATTATCTGCTGATGGATGGGGTTGCACTCCCTTCCTGGTAGTTGTTTGACCTGACATGACCCAATACTGGGGTCTATGGGCTTAATGGGGTCTATGGCTTAATGGATCTATGGTAGGTTTAATAGGGGACTCCAAAAGGGTTTACTCCAAGGGGGACCTTCCAGTGCCCCGTCCCTGTGGTGAGCCCCTGCTGACCCATGCCTCCATGGGGGGCCCTCCAACACCAGCTGGTAACTTTGGTTCAGTCTCTTGTGAGGTCACTGCTCCTCTCCTATAGGAGCAAAAAAAAAAAAAGTTGTTTTTGCCCTCCAAGACTGGAGTCTTTGTTTCCCTCAGTCCACTGGAAGGCTTATAATCAAATCCCACTGGCCCCAAAGGCCATATTCCCTGGGTGTCCCCAGCTCCTCTGTCAGGTCCCGGTCTGGGAAGACTGATGTGGGATTCAGAACCTTCACAATAGCATGAGAACTTCTTTGGTGTTATTGTTCTCCAGTCTGTGGGTCACCCAGCCAGAAGGTATGAGATTTGGTTTGGTAGTGATTGTGCCCCTCCTACCATCTCACTGCAGCTTCTTCTTTGTCTTTGGATGGAGGTATCTTTTCCTGATGAATTTCAGCATTCTTCTGTTGATGGTTGTTCAACAGCTAGTTGCAATATTGCTGCTCTTGCAGGAGATGAGCACACATCCTTCTACTTCATCACCTTGAACTGGAAGACCCAACAATTTCCCACAGTTTGTTGCGATCTACACAAAGTCTTTAGCATAGTCAATGAAGCAGAAATTAATGCTTTTCCTGGAATTCTGTAGTTCAAATGGTAAAGAATCTGCCTGCAATGCAGAACACCCAGGTTAGATCCCTGGGTCAGAAAGATCCTCTGGATAAGGGAATGGCAGTCCACTCCAGTATTCTTGCCTGGAGAATCCTATGGACAGAAGAGCCTGGAAAGCTACAGTCCGTGGGATAACAAAAAGTCAGACACAACTGAGTGACTAACAGTACTACTACTAGCTTTGTCTATGATCCAACAGATTTTGGCAATTTGATCTCTGCCTTTTCTAAATCCAGCTTGTACATCTGGAAGTTCTCAGTTCACATACTGCTGAAACCTAGCTTGAAGGATTTTGGGTAGTACCTTGCTAGCATGTGAAATGAGTGCAATTGTGCAGTAGTTTGAACATTCTTTGGCATTTCCCTTCTTTGGGATTGGAATGCAAACTGATTTTTTCCAGTCCTGTGGCCACTGCTGAGTTTTCCAAATTTACTGGCATATTAAGTACAGCATTTTAACAGCAGCATCTTTTAGGATTTGAAATAGCTCAGCTGGAATTTCATCACCTCCACTAGCTTTTTTTGTAGTGATTCTTCTTAAGGTCCACTTGACTTCACTCTTCAGGATGCCTAGGTGAGTAATCACACCACCGTGGTTATCTGGATCATTAAGATCTTTTGTTTGTTTGTTTGTTTTGTTTTTGTTTTTTAGTTCTGTGTATTCTTGCCACCTCTTCTTATTGGTATGTTTTTATCAGTTTCCAAAGACACAGGAATAAAATCAACTGGAAAAGAAAATGCAAGCTAAAATGACTTACTTGTTCACTACTAATCTGACCAATGTCAATGTTCATTAAAATTTGTAAAATTTTCACCAAAGATCATATCTCCTCTTCAAAATGCATGCATTATATTTTATAAAGAAGTCTCCACAAAGCCTCAACCTAAAGTATCAGTGTTAGAGGTCCCACTGAGATCATTTCTTTCAACCTTCTTACTTACACAGAGAAAATTAGAGTCAGGGAGGGCAAGATACCTGCCCAAAATCACCAAGATTTGGGACCAGAATCCAAGTTTCCTGGCTCTTACTTTGAAATTTTAAATATTCTAAATAAAAACTCAATTATATAAAATCTTAAGATTCAAAAGACCCTTTTGCAACTGACTCATTGAGACTCCATGGACTATTCCACGGAATTCTCCTGGCCAGAATACTGGAGTGGGTAGCCTTTCCCTTCTCTAGGAGATCTTCCCAACCCAGGGATTGAACCTAGGTCTCCCACATTCCAGGAAGATTCTTTACCAGTTGAGCCACAGAGGAATCCCAAATAAAAATTCAGTTATATAAAATCCTAAGATTCAAAAGTCCCTTTTAGGTCAGCTGGTTTAGTCGCCCAGAAAGGCAAGTGTAGTGTGATATTCAGATTTCCTGCTTTAGTGATCAGAACCCCATCACAAGGGCACTTATACAATCCAACTCATAAAAGCAAATATATTGACAGATTATTTTACAAACATGAGCAATGATGAGTGTCCAACCAAAACACAATCAATCTGAGAACCTTTTTAGTCCCTGATTGCAAGAAGTATGGAAATAAAAGTTTAGAAGACCAAAATAGAAAATGAAATGCCTTAAAGACCCTTCATTTTTGTCTCAATAGGAAGATGCAACCTTACTATTACATTAAGAACCCAAGGATACAAGCCGTGCTTTTCTACAGTTTGAATCATTCCTCTCACCCACTCTCCTCAATAAACATCTAGAATATTATAGATTCAGTAATATTAAATATAAGTAATCTAATTAATAATATTGCAAAATTAAATAATTAGATGTCTAGCTGATCCATGGATGTGCTGCTACACAATTCAAAATAAAGCCATTTAAAACCTCCAGATTCGTTTTCTCTGACATATCAATAAACTTTTGCTGAAACAAAGCTAATCATTTCAGAGGTGCCAACTTAATTGCTCACCAGGTGATAGATAATAAACAGACCTGAAGATTAAAATATGAACTAATTACTCTACTCAATTCCATTTACTTGATTTCATGTTCCATTAATTCTTTGCATCATTTCTGGCAGAAGTCTTAGATTTATGGTCACCTCAAATGAATTATGCCACTTAGTTGCCTGTGGTGTGCTCACATTCAGAATTGATTGGAAAGGACAGAATTCCGGGCAGTTATTATTTAGCCAAAGCAGCCAAGGATATAGTAAGTGATGGTAACTATCTATTCCCAAATACCAGCCAGACTCATCCTCTATAAATCTGTCCCCATCTCAGTAGTAAAAGGGCAAAAATAGGATTGTTCTCATGATTATTCACTTGATCAGCTTGTTAGAGGCAGTCTCCAAGAGCAGTCATTGCCTTGGTCTGGAAGAGAGCTGCAGGAAAGCAGAGACAAATGCATCATGAGGGAAGAACACTGGAGACAGACACTGGGACCATGGGTCAGAGGGCAACATTTTGAAGTAGATCTGACTTTGAGACCCTATTCTGTCATTTACTAGTTGTATGAACTTTGTAAAGGCAGAACTGGGTAAGTCTTTGGACTTCCCTAACCTTTTAAGCTGTGACAAGAGGTAATAATGCCAGTTCTATAAACACTATAGAGTGATTGTGTGATGTCAAAAAAAAAAAAAAAAGAAAAGAAAAGAACAACCTGAGAAAGGGCTTTAAAAAGTGCTGTGCAAGTCAGTTGTTAGGCAGTAGAGCTCATATAGTCCAATATTCTTGCAGATAAAACATATAAAGATACAATGTACTGATGTAAAACTACCATCAGATTTCATTTATCGAGCATGCACTATGTTCCAGCTTTTGCTCAGGGCCTTATTGCACCCAATCCTCACAAGAAATTTGTGAAGTAACACTTATCAGCACCATTTTACAAAGAAGGAAGGAAAATTGGAAAGATCAAACAGCCTGCCTTCAGTCAGTTGGTTGGTATGGAGAAGAGCTAGGATTTGAACCCAGCAATGCACTGAATGACCTTAGATATAAGTCAGATCACCTCTCTAGTTATGCCTTTAAGTAGCTTCTTGATCATACTGTCTGTTCTCTCTAATCATAAATTATTATGTCTGTTACCTGAAATGATCTTTTGGCCTCTCCCAGTTCTATACCAGCCTTAAGATTAACCTGTATTTTTTCTGACTGTAAAGTGAGGCAGGAGCCTATTTCTCCAAGTGGCAGAATTGCTATGCAAAAAATGACACAGAATCATTTTGAATGCCTTCTGAGAACAATAATAGCTTCATTTGCCTTCTCAAATGGAAAGCAACTGGAAAGTTTCATACAGATACATATATTTCTCTCTCACTTCTTTGAAATATGATAAGCAAGATATTATATATCTGTGAATTTGGTTGTATATAAACACATCTGTTTCCCTCTACAAAACACGAGAAACCATATTCCTTACTCACAAGCAGCTTGAATGAATACAATTTCTTGCTTTGGATCTATTTGCTGAGCCAGAAATTTCTGGATTGAGCCTTGAAACTGAATCCTATAGGAGCTATTTGACAAAATGAGAATAGCCAGGAGGTTTTAAATCACTTTACCAACCAGAGGAAGAGAGAGACCCAGGGGCCGGATTCCTGCCTCAGGACTCAGTGCAATATACTAGTTTTTCAAAGCAAATAATTCTCTGATTCAAGAATCACTGTTGATGTATGGCAAAAATCAATACAATATTGTAAAGTAGTTAACCTCCAATTAAAACAAATAAATTTATATTAAAAAATAAATAAACAAAAGCCAAGCAGAAAACTTTGCAAAAAAAAAAAAAAAAAAAAAGAATCACTATGGTAGGCCCATGTGGCCACCTCAGAGCAACTGCTGTCTCCATAAGGGCCTTTGTGGAGGACACATTTCCTCCCTGCTGTGCCTGTCTCCCTAGGACTGTTGTGTTTCCTGTCCGGGTGGGCAGCAGAGACCTACTTGTGTGAGCAGCTGTTAGTTGCAGAAGTTAAGATTGATGCAATTTTTCATTCTGGTTTTTGAATCTTCATCTGTCACTTATCAGTTGTGGCCTTAGACAAGTTATTCAACCTCCTTGTGTCTCAGTTCCCTTGTTAATGAGACTAACAGTAATGCTCATGATATAGAGTTATTTTCCATCCTCCATCAACATTTAACAAGAATCCAGAATGGCATCTGTGTAGGAGGTAAGATTTCTAAAAATTCCATCAGCCATTGGGAATTGATTCCAAAAACTCTTACTCTAAGAAGATGGGTCTGAGGCCCTTTCTGATTGCCATTTTCTTACCAGTTTTAATACTCCTTGGAACATTAACAAAACATATACTGCACAAGTCACCATCCCCTCCTTTGTGTATTTGTCCTTAGCATATTTGCACCTTCTTCTGATACTCACACAGGCTCTGCATAGGCCAATCAAACCCCTAATAACACCAGCTTAGATTTACAGGGGAAATTCATCAGACTGAACGAGTACAAGGAAGTTTACCCCCATCCTGGGCTGCTAGGAGCACCTTTGCCACCCCCAGATAATAACTCATTCTTACAAAGGGTATCAGCAAATGGCATGTTTTCTCATTCCCTGTGAGTAGAAGGGGAAATTTTGAGCTGTTTACACAGGATGATCACATGCCCTGGTTTGCCTGGGACAGTCCAGCTTGATTCCAGTTGGTCCTGGTGTCATCATAACAGCACCTCCTTTTATTCTCAATAGTGCTGCAGTTTGCACAGTATCGATCATATGGTTACCCTCTGTCTAGATAACCTTAGTTAAGTAAGCAATTACCCTCTCTGACTCTCCTTTTTCTCATCCAGAAAATGAAAGGATTCAGTTCAGTTCAGTCTCTCAGTCATGTCCGACTCTTGTGACCCCATGAACCGAAGCACCCCAGGCCTCCCTGTCCATCACCAACTCCTGAAGTTCACTCAAACTCATGTCCATTGAGTCAGTGATGCCATCCAAACATCTCATCCTCTGTTTTCCCCTTCTCCTCCCGCCTTCAATCTATCCCAGCATCCAGGTCTTTTCAGATGAGTCAGGTTTTCATATCAGGTGGCCAAAGTATTGGAGTTTCAGCTTCAACATCAGTCCTTCCAATGAATATTCAGGACTAATTTCCTTTAGGATAGACTGGTTGGATCTCCTTGCAGTCCAAGGGGCTCACAAGAGTCTTCTCCAATACCACAGTTCAAAAGCATCAATGTTTTGGTGCTCAGCATTCCTTATAGTCCAACTCTCATATCTATACATGACTACTGGATAAACCATAACCTTGACTAGATGGACCTTTGTTGGCAAAGTAATGTCTCTGCTTTTCAATATGCTATCTAGGTTGGTCATAAATTTTCTTCCAAGGAGTAAGCATCTTTTAGTTTCATGGCTGCAGTCACCATCTGCAATGATTTTGGAGCCTCAAAAAATAAAGTCTGCCACTGTTTCCCTTATTTCCCCATCTATTTGCCATGAAGTGATGGGACTGAATGCCATGATCTTAGTTTGCTGAATGTTGAGTTTTAAGCCAGCTTTTTCACTCTTCTCTTTAATTTTCATCAAGAGGCTCTTTAGTTCTTCTTTGCTTTCTGCCATAAAGGTGGTATCATCTGCATATCTGAGGTTATTGATATTTCTCCTGGCAATTTTGATTCCAGCTTGTGCTTCATCCATTCTAGCATCTCTCATGATGTACTCTTGCATATAAGTTAAATAAGCAGGGTGACAACACACAGCCTTGACCTACTCCTTTCCCGATTTGGAACCAGTCTGTTGTTCCATGTCCAGTTCTAACTGTTGCTTCCTGACCTGCATACAGATTTCTCAAGAGGCAGGTCAGGTGGTCTGCTATCCCCATGCCTTTAAGGATTAGAGTTGCTCAACCAGGGCCCTCCCAACACCAAGAGACCCAGGGAAGAAAAATACTACTCCATAATTTTATCATCACCTATAAACAATGACTGAGTGGATCATTGTGCTGTCTGGAGAGTCAGAAACATTGATCTGTAATAAAAACTTTATATTATATTTGATAACTTCACCCAAAGATTAAATATATACTTTAAAAATAGCCACCATCATACATCCTTTAAGGTGAAAGCTTTGGAAATTCAGTCATTTGATACAATACCAAAAATTAAAATTCAGATTGTTCTGCTCTCTTGGATATGTCACCTTTACTTGTTATGATGCTTGAAATATTGAACTTCCTATTCATGCCCCTGCCATCACCAGGCTACCAGCACACACACACACACACACACACACACACACACACACACATTGTCACACATCAATCATTCAACTGCTTCTAAATTTAAATATTCCTCAGGTTAATAAGGTATTTTACTAAAACTAGCAGTTATCCTTGAACCATTTTCTTTGTATATTTTAATTGCAATTCCAGTTATTTCTCTATACTGAGAACTCCTGGGAAGAAATCCCAGGAATTGTCATCAACATCCATTTAGACTTTGTTTCAATTGTGGTCTTTAGAGAGTCAGAACAGCAAGAAGATTCTATCACATTAAACTCTTTCATAAATCCCTATTGGTGTCAGCGTTTAGCCTCCTTTACCAACATACAAAATGGAGAGTGTTTCTGCTCCAAAAAGTAGATGCAGGCTTTGGTTTTGAAATCTCAGGGGCATCCAAACAGTTCATCCCAACATCCTCTAATACTGCTTCTGCAGTATTCATTTAACCTGATTTACATTGTTTTAATTTTCTTAAGGCTGTCTTTATTAGCTGGAGGGTGACTTTTTCTCCTTAATTAAAGAATAAGTTAACTTCAAAGCACATAGGAACAACAACAAAAAGAATCCCCTTTCATACCCTGCCTCACTTGTCTCTCTCTTCTAATGTTCTCTCTCTGAGTGCTTTTCAGCTTTCATTGTACCTGCCTCCTCCAACTGGAAACAAGGTGGAGCAACAGCAAGGCAAGGCCTGCCTTTCAATGGAAACTACTTTTCCTTGATTTCAATTAATTTAGTTTCCTAGAGCATATGACAATTTAGGGAAGGATGAGTAGTATTATCTCTATGTTTTAGATTTAAAAAGCTGTATTCAGTAAGCACAACTTGACAAATATTCGTGGAGTTAAGCCAAGAACTGTGCTAGCCTAAGTGTACACAAATGAACAAACCTGGCCACATAGAGTTGAAATTTCCAAGAGACTCTTAGCTATGGTGCCTTGGTGTACAAATAACAAACTCACTCAAGCTGGGTTAAGGTACCAGGGAAATTTACTGGAAGTCCTCTAGGATGTATCACAAGCCCCAAGAGTCATTGACCCAGTAAAGAGACGGGCATCCAGAAATGAAACAAGGCCACGACCCCAGAAACTACTCCTATCCCATTTCATATCTCTGCATTGGTTGCTTTATTCTCATTTTCTCCATAAGCATTACTTTTTTCTGATTTACTGTGCACATGGAGATCTTTAAACGCTCTACCCCCTTAAACTCCCTTAAACTTTATATGAAAATCATCCTGGACTGGATGGCTGGCAGACTCTTCATCCCAATTTCAAAATCTCTAAAGAAGAGATTTTATTTTCCCAACCTAGACCTGAAGTTCTCTCTAATTGTGTCAGCTATGTGGGTAGGGTGAGGTCATGTAGATAAACAGGTCTTAGAAGACTTGCCCCTATATTGGGGATAGCAATTATATGGAGAATACAGGCATTGTATGCTATGTACACATCCCCTAAAATGTCTACTGTGATGGGGAAAAAAGACAAAAATAGTTCTTTTCTGTTCAGCCTAACAAAATGCTAAAGTGTTAAAGTCCTATGGACACATTTGATTCAAATCTAGAGTTTGGAGAAGGCTTTCTCACGTGAACACTATCTTAAAAGAATAGTATGAATATGTCAGGAATAGGATGCAAGCATCCCAGGCAAATAGGAATATCACTTATAAATGGAAAGAATAACTGTAGTCAATCCATATTGTACATTCAAAGGGTTCTGCACCTTGTAATTGAGAGCCATGACAACCTTATACATCACAGGGACATTAGAAGCACATCACAACAGTGTCACTCACCTTCCTGGTTGCTAACACTGTCCTTCTCCTTCTTTGCTTCTGCCAAATCACAAGTCACAAGTTGAGCTCAAATAAATTATCTAGGGGATAGCATTCAAGTGGCAGTTCTGCCTCTTAATTGTGTGTCCTTTAACAATTTATGTAGATTCCTCCTAAATGAGAAAAAAAAAGGTAATAATAATGTCAGTCTCAGAGGGTTGTTTGGATAAAAAAGAAAGTGCAAGGTAAAGAATCTTAGTACTGTGTCTCGCAGAGACAGGATGTCAAGAATATTTTCAGCCCCTTCCCTCTCTATCTTCTTTTCTTCTCCTTTAGTGGACTGATGAGTGCCTTGAAGTTTTAAAAATGCAGACTTGGGGATGGATATGTGGGCTAAATTGGAACAGAATATTTAAAATAAGACCCACTCCCCCCCCGGCCCCCCCAAAAAAGCAGGAAGTTTATCAACATAATCAATGTGCCTTGAGACATATTCTCACCTCTTGTTTCACTATTATGTAGTATCTGTCCCTTCCAAGGCACTGTGACAACCCCACAACTTATTAAATCCCTTGCACTGACTTAACTCTGAGTCTCAGATGTAGGATCTTCTCCAAAACTTGTTTGAATATTGAAGTCCAGGATATCCACATTGAAAGTTTTCTCATTATTAATGTTTTTAAAAATTCCAACAGTTTAGAAATACACAGTTTCCAATGTTAATCAGACTCAGTGTTGAGTTTGATCAACATTGCAGGTTATCTTATTTAATCTTGATGCTTTGTTTTTGTGTCAGTATATCAATACACTTATCTTTAATCCCATTTTCATTTTGGTTTATTATAATGTATAATGTTGTTTTTTACATATGATCTTAATTGTAGCTCTTAAAAAGTTTTTATTGAAGTATTTTGATTTACAGTATTGTTCTAGTTTCAGGTACCTAGCATAGTGATTCAGTATTCTATTAAATAAAAAGTTCAGTTCCAATGGAACTTTAATATTAAAATGCATTTTTTTTTTTTGTTTTAATACTGGCATGTATTCAATTTCTTCTTCAAAAGAAAAAAGAGTTTGTTCAAGTTAAGAGCTGGGGATCTGCGTTAAATTTGCAAAACTGGTTTTGCAAGCTATAGTATGATTTTCTTCACTGCAAATTCACATTGGTTGCTTTAACCTCGCTTAAGTCTCGGTTTCAAGGCCAGATTTACAAAACATTTATACTAGGAAATAATGGCCAACAAGTTCAGAAAAAGAATCTAAGGAGAATATGTTGTTGACTGGTGTGCCTAATAACTTCTTCATCAAGGAGCTAGAATGACTAATCCAAAATAATGAATACTCCAAAAGCTCTCTGTAATGGATTACATATATTCCTCATAGACACACATTTGAGTTTCTCCTTAGTGAACTTTTTTGCCAACCTCTAAGTTAAAATATGGATAATGCACAATCCATGCCCTCCAGGAGCTTCCACTCTAGTAAGGAGATAATTACAGTCCTTCTTGGCAAGTTAATTTTGTGCTAGGATAAAGTACTGCCTGTAGTAGGAAAACAGAGATTGCTATTATCTGTACTAAAGCCACTGAGATGGGGTTAGGAACACATCCAGATTCCTCAAACTTGATTCTAGCCTCCTGTGCTGGTACTAGCCTTGGGGGAGTTATTTATCAGTCCTTACCTTACTTTTCTCATCTATAAAATGGGAATGATAATGGTGCTAACTTATGCCTTACTGATTCGTCTGTACTGATTCATTGGTCATTTGAGAAAGAGGTCTATTCAAGGCATATCCCCTTACTGACCATGTGGGTTGAGTTGACTTTTATGTTTTCTTAAAATAAATGTCATCTCAATATCAACATAATTAGAGAAAACAGTTTTGTGAGAGCAGGAATGAAATAATACAGTACAACACATGCCAGCTGAAGTTTTCAGGGTACTTTCCTGGTCTTTCCAGTTATCCTTTCTCTACCATCACAGCATAGCTACTAAAAGGCCAGCTTTGTCTATCCTTCGGGAATGCCTCTACTGAGGGCTACAAGGATTAGGTGTTTATTGGGTGGGCAAAAATTGGACCAAAATGATGACTATAAATGAAGCTTTAGAAATCCTGGATTCTGTCTCCATTAGAAATACTGGAAACTTTCACTCAAAATGTCAATTTCTCCTCAAAATATATTTTTCATGCATAGGTTGGTAAGAAACATGATGCAGATGCCCCTTTAGCAAATTAAGAGAGAGCAACAGAATGCATTAATGCCTGTGTGCGATAATTTAAATACCAGTGTGCATTTAGAACTGTATCAGTGTCTAAAGCAAGGAAAGAGCAAACCTGTAAACCTGGCAATGATAACTCTCAAAAATAAAAAGCAGCAAAGAAGGTGGAAATTAAACAGTCACGGTTGTCTATTGGCTTGCCATGCTGCTGCTGCTGCTAAGTCGCTTCAGTCGTGTCCGACTCTGTGAGACCCCATAGACGCCAGCCCACCAGGCTTCCCCGTCCCTGGGATTCTCCAGGCAAGAACACTGGAGTGGGTTGCCATTTCCTTCTCCAATGCATGAAAGTGAAAAGTGAAAGTGAAGTCGCTCAGTCGTGTCCGACTCTAGCGACCCCACGGACTGCAGCCTACCAGGCTCCTCCATCCATGGGATTTTCCATGTAAGAGTAAGAGTAAGATTTTCCATGTAAGAATAAGATTTTCCAGTAAGAGTACTGGAGTGAGGTGCCTGCAGGCGCAGTCAACTAAAGAAAGTGCCCAATACATGATTTTATGTGAGACTTCCCTCTGACTCAGTGCTGATGTCCCAAGTAACAGGGGGACTTACTCACTCACTGGGTCTTGGATGTGTTGTGTGTATGTGTTGCAATTTAAAACTGATACAGAAAAAGAAAGCAGATGAGGCATCTTGAAGTTATCAGCAGTGAAGGCTCATGCTGCTATTTTTGATAAGAAGGTTAAGGTAGGCATCACTAAAAAGATGACATTTCAGCCAAACCTTAAAGGAAGTCAGGAGGCTGGCTGTGAATGGTGAGTGGGAAGAGAATTTCCCTGGAGGAAATGGCCAGTGCCAAGACCTGAGTATGGTGCCTTAGTATGCTTGGTGCCTTTGAAGGACATTAATGCAGTCAGTGGGGTCTAGTAGAAGAGGCACGAGGTCAGAGAGATAGTGGTGGGAAGGACAGAGAGTGGAAATTTGTGGGCCAGTGGAAGGGGTTTGGCATGCCCTCTGGGTGGAAAGGAATTGGAAGAGAGTGAAATGTAGAATGGTGCTGCCCTTGTTCCTGCATTAGAAGCTTCCCTCTCCTTAGATTCCCGTCCCCCAACTTTTTCACTGCTTTTTCTTATTCAGATCTCAGCTGCAGTTGCCCAGTCACTCACAGTGACACAGTGACTGTTTTAACTCTGAGATCATTGTTTTGAGTTACCGATGATAATTTTGTTTGTTTTTGTTTGCTCATTTACTTGAAGTTTCCTATCTCTTTTCATTAAAAAGCACAATCCACCTGGGACTTCCCTGGTGGTCTAGTGGCTAAGACTACATACTCCCAATGCAGGGGGCCTGAGTTTGATCCCTGGTCAGGGAACTAGATCCCATGTGCCACAACTAAGAGTTTGCATATAGCAGCTAAAGATCCTGCATGCTGCAGCAAATATTAAAGATCCCAAGTGCTGCAACTAAAACCCAGTGCAGACAAATAAATAAATGAAATACTTTAAAAAGGGAAGCTCCAATCTAATTCCCTACCTCTTGAGTGGAGACAGAACTTGGAGACTTGCTTCCAAATAATAGAGAGCCGAAAGGGAAAAATAGTAATTTCACAGAAGAAAAATCCAAAACAAGTGATCATCATAACATCAGCAGAAAAGTCATGTGGGTATCAGGTACTCCTGAGACATGATGAGGAAGGCACTTTATCTTTGTCATTTTTGCAAACAAAAATCCATAATCCTGGTATAATCATGGGAAAACTTCAGACAAATCCAAATTGAGAAATAGTGTATAAAATATGGTGAAAAACCAAAACTAGAGCTATGTCAGATTGGAGAAGACTGAGGAGAGATTGCTGCTAAATGAATGTGGGATCCTGCATTGGACCTGGAACAGAAAAAGGTCAGTAGCAGAAAAGCTGGTAGAATCTGAATGCAGTCTCTGGTTTTGTTAGTAGTTTTGTGCCAATGTTAATTTCATAGTATTAATAAAATTACTACAGTTATGTAACACTAAGGGAAGACAGATGAAAGGTATATGCAAACTCTCCCTACTATCTTTGCAACTCTTCATAAAATACAAAATTATTTCCAAATAAAACATATTTTAAAAAGCCAGCTCTGCAGTATTAGAAGCACTGTCTTTTTTTCACTGCTTTGTCTCTAATGTTTAGAGTGGTACTAGGACCTCAATAAATATTCAATAAATAATTAGGATGGATACTCAACTCATTAATGATAGTGTTTAAAAAATGAAGAAAACAAAATGTTCTGCCAAATGCAAAATATTTTGCAGTCAGCTCTTTACAAACATAAGGGAATATCATTATTATTCCATTTTCATGTTGAAATGAGGGAAAGACTGCCCATCTCCTGAGGGCAGAGCTGCTAAAAGAGATAGCTTAGTCCAGGACCACTAAAAGCAACTATATGGGATCAAGACACTACTGGGCATCACAGACCTGCAGCCAACTCTGTTCATAAAGATTCTCCAACTCAGAAACTTTGAGAAAAGAGAACTTAAGTTAATTTTTTAAGTCATCATCTTGTTGACATCTTATTAGTCTGAGTTTATTAAGAAGTATGTGGGATACTACTACTCTATAGTTGATTGTTACCCTGAAAACACTTGCCAAACACAAGGGGAAGAGTGTTTTTTATGAGATATAAAAGTGAAAGCAGGAGATTATTTCCTCTTTCTTCCTCTTTCAACCTCTAAATGCAAGCTGCTCTGTGAAAATTATCCTCAGAAGGCTCAGGTCGAAGATTGTCCATTGATGAAGAATCTCAGCTTCTGGAAATGTAAGCTCCCCTCAGCCATGATAGTTGGGGGCACTAGGATGAAGGGTAAAGGGGCCTAGCAAGTGTCTGAAGAGAGAGCCACATCAAGACAAAGGTGCAGTTGACATACATCAAGCACCATAGTATCCACCATCCATATATCCACCCAACTATTCAGTAACTAAAGAAGCAGATGATAGAACAGACAGACTGATACCTGAGAACAGGAAGACCTGGGTCTGATCACATCAAATGGTTTCATAAATGTAGGAAATTAATTTCTTGTCTCTGGTCCTCTTATCTGTCAAATGAGGACAGATCTCTGGAAAAGCTAGTAAGTCCTTGTCTGGTATCCAAAGTTCATATTAAATATTTCTAGGAGTTCTGTACTATGCTTGTCATAGTAAGGCAACAGAATATGCATAGAATATTCTCCATGCTTTCCAAAAGCTACCAGCAGTATAGTCAGGAAAAAAAGAGACATACCTTGAAAAGTTAAGTAACAATAGAAGGCATTAGATGAATAAGTGTTGACAAATAATTCTATCAGATTCTTTTAAAAGGAGGCCAAATATTCCCTTGTTGTTGTTGATCAGTCACTAAGTCATGTCTGACTCTTTGTGACTCCATGGACTGCAGCACGCCAGGCTTCCCTGTCCTCTGCTATCTCCGAGTTTCTCAAGTTCATGTCCATTGAGACGATGATGCTGTTTAACCATTTTATCCTCTGCAGCTCTCTTCTCTTTTTATCTTCAATCTTTCCCAGAATCAGGGTCTTTTCCAATGAGTTAGCTCTTCACATCAGTGGCCAAAATATTGGAGCTTCAGCTTTAACATCAGTCCTGCAGATGAATATTCAGAGTGTTCCTTAGGTGGTCTAGGTCCACTTCTTACAAAAAGTGAGAGTTAGAGGGTCTTGAAAGGATGCATCACATTTACATAAACAGAAAACAAAAGAGTAGTTTTTCAGTCATTTCTCTGACAACAGTGTTCTTTTGCATTTCCAGGCCTTTGAGTAGGCAGTTCCTCTGCACAGGACACTCAACTCTCTTGCCCTGCTTATAGGCTTGTCAAGTCCTACTTCTCCTTCAAGATTCAATTCAGATGTCCACCACATCTCTGAAGTCCTTTTTGTGCCTTTACCTTGCCAGCATCACTATTTCCACTCCCAGACAGGCTTACTCTCCTCAGGGTCCCACAGGATCTGGATATATGTCCTCATTGCATACTACAGTTGTTTTACACTCAGAAGGTCTTTACATATCCAAGATTTTTCAAGGTCTCTGTCTTTCTTACCTATCTATCTCCAGTAAAAGATGTGAGGCCCGTCAGAGGATAGACACTATGTAGATGAGTGGATGAATGAATGAGACTGTAGAAACAAACTCTGAACCAAATACAGCTGACCATTAGTATCTACCACCTAATTAAACCTGTGGGACAGGGATCAGGATGAATACAGAAAAAAACACAGAGAAGTTGTAAGAGAAAAGAGACCCCTCTCAATGAGCAAACATACCTTCTTTGATGCTAGAGAAGGAGATAGAAAAAAATCAACCTTCCCCTATCAGCCAGAGAGTGGCTATAGGTTACCTTTCTTGTGCCACTTCTACTTGCTACAAAGGACCGGGGACACCCAGGATGGCTCACTACTAGCCTTGCCATTGAGAGGGTTACTAGGAAAGTCCCATCCACCTGGTGACATGCTGGGCAGCTGAGCACATTTCTCCTGAGACACATGGCTTGGGAAAAGGAAATCTTGACAGTCAAACATTCTAGAAAGGTGGAAGATATCCATTCTATTTCATGCAAACATTTCATGCAAGTTTAGTTTAGTTCAATCGCTCAGTCATGTACCACTCCTTGCAACCCCATGGACTGCACTACGCCAGGCTTCCCTGTCCATCACATACTCCCGGAACTTACTCAAACTCATGTCCATTGAATCACTGATGCCATCCAACCATCTCATCCACTGTCAGACCCTTCTCCTCCTACCTTAAATCATTCCCAGCATCAGGATCTTTTCAAATGGGAACAGACCACATTTTTTTTTTTTTTTAGAATCAACTCATTTTTTTCCCTTTAATTTTCTTTATTTCCACAGTTAAAAAAAAGAAGCACATAGACAAATGGTTTTTCATAACAGATTACAAGTGGGTCCATTGAGACCTGCTCTCAAGGTGCTGTCAGCCTCCAAGGGGCTGCCCAGCTAGCAGCTATTATTTATGTGGCCAATGGGTTGATCTGTATGCAAAAGCATGCAGCCCTCAGGGTGGCAAGTTTCCTCTCCTCTGGTCTTCAATTAGGTTAAATGGCATCAGCGTCCATGCCATTGGAGTTTCAGCTTCAGCATCAGTCCTTCCAATGAATATTCAGGGCTGATTTTCTTTAGGATGGACTGGTTGGTTCTCCGTGCAGTCCAAGGGACTCTCAAGAGTCTTCTCCAACACCACAGTTCAAAGGCATCAATTCTTTGGTGCTCAGCTTTCTTTATAGTCCAACTCTCACATCCATACATGACTATTGGAAAAACCATAGTTTTGACTAAATGGACCTTTGTTGGCAAAGTAATGTCTTTGCTTTTTAATATGTTGTCTAAGTTGATCATAGCTCTTCTTCCAAGGAGCAAGCGTCTTTTAATTTCATGGCTGCAGTCACCATCTGCAGTGATTTTAGAGCCCCCCCCCAATAAAGTCTGTCACTGTTTCCATTGTTTTCCCATTTATTTTCCATGAAGTGATGGAACCAGAGGCTATGACCTTAGTTTTCTGAATGTTGAGTTTTAAGTCAACTCTCCTCTTTCACTCTCCTCTTTAACTTTCACCGAGAGGCTCTTTAGTTCTTTGCTTTCTGCTGTAAGGGTGGTGTCATCTGCATACCTGAGGTTATTGATATTTCCACCAGCAATCTTGATTCCAGCTTGTGCTTCTTCCAGTCCAGCATTTCTCATGATGTACTCTGCATGTAAGTTAAATTAGCAGGGTGACAATATACAGCCTTGACGTACTCCTTTCCCAATTTGGAACCAGTGTATTGTTCCATGTCCAGTTCTAACTGTTGCTTCTTGACCTGAATACAGATTTCTCAGGAGGCAGGTAAGGCAGTTTGGTATTCCCATCTCTTTAAGAATTTTCCACAGTTTATTGTAATCCACAGTCAAAGGCTTTGGCATTGTCAATAAAGCAGAAATGTTTTTCTGGAACTCTCTAGCTTTTTTGATGATCCAACATGTTGGCAATTTGATCTCTGGTTCTTCCACCTTTTCTAAATCCAGCTTGAACATCTGAAAGTCCATGGCTCACGTAAGGTTGAAGCCTGGCATGGAGAATTTTGAGCATTACTTTGCTAGTATGTGAGAGGATTGCAATTGTGTGGTAGTCTGAACATTCTTTGGCATTGCCTTTCTTTGGGATTGGAATGAAAACTGACCTTTTCAATTCCCATGGCAACCACTGCATTTCCAAATTTGCTGGCAGATTGATTGCAGCACTTTCACAGCATCATGTTTCAGGATTTGAAATAGCCCAACTGGAATTCCATCACCTCCACTAGCTTCGTGCATAGTGATGTTTCCTAAGGCCCACTTGACCTTGCATTCCAGGATGTCTGTCTCTAAGTGAGTGATCACACCATCATAGTTATCTGGCTCATGAAGATCTTTTTTATATATTTCCTCTGTGTATTCTTGCCACATCTTCTTAATATCTTCTGCTTCTGTTAGGTCCATACCATTTCTGTCCTTTATTGTGCCCACCTTTGCATGAAATATTCTCTTGGTACCTCTAATTTTCTTGAAGAAATCTCTAGGCTTTCCCGTTCTCTTATTTTCCTCTATTTCCTCTGACTGATCATTGAGGAAGGCTTTCTTATCTCTCCTTGCTATTCTTTGGAACTCTGCATTCAAATGGGTATATCTTTCCTTCTCTCCTTTGCCTTTCACTTTGCTTCTTTTCACAGGTATTTGTAATACTTCTTCAGACAACCATTTTGCCTTTTTGCATTTCTTTTTCTTGGAAATGGTCTTGATACCTGCCTCCTGTATAATGTCATGAATTTCCATCCATAGTACTTCAGGCATTCTATCCATTAGATCTAACCCCTTGAATCTATTTTTCATTTCCTTTGTATAATACTAAGGGATTTGATTTAGGTCATGCCTGAATGGTCTAGTGGTTTTCCCTCCTTTCTTCAAATTGAGTCTGAATTTGGCAATAAGGCATTCATAATCTGAGCCACAGTCACCTCCCAGTCTTGTTTTTGCTAACTGTAAAGAGCTTCTCCATCTTTGGCTGCAAAGAAAATAATCAATCTGATTTTGGAATTGAACATCTGGTGATGTCCATGGGTAGAGTCTTCTCTTGTGTTGTTGGAAGAGGGTGTTTGCTATGACCAGTTCGTTTTCTTGGCAAAACTATATTGGCCTTTGCCCTGCTTCATTCTGTATTCCAAGGTCAAATTTGACTGTTACTTCAGGTATTTCTTGACTTCCTACTTTTGCATTCCAGTCCTCTATAATGAAAAAGACATCTTTTTGGGGTGTTAGTTCTAGAAGTTTTTGTAGAACTTCATAGAACCATTGAATTTCAACTTCTTCACCATTACTGGTAATGGTTTAGACTTGGATTACTGTGATACTGAATGGTTTTCCTTGGAAACTAACAGAGATCATTCTGTTTTTTGAGATTTCATCCAAGTGCTTCATTTTGGACTGTTTTGTTGACTATGATGGCTACTCCATTTCTTCTAAGAAATTCTTGCCCACAGTAGTAGATATAATGGTCATCTGAGTTAAATTCACCCATTCCAGTCCATTTTAGTTCACTGATTCCTAAAACGACGATGCTCACTCTTGCTATCTCCTGTTTGAGCACTTCCAATTTGCCTTGATTCATGGACCTAACATTCCAGGTTCCTATGCAATATTGCTGTTTCCAGAATCAGAGTTTACTGGCATCACCAGTCACATCCACAACTGGATATTGTTTTTGCTTTGGCTCTGTCTCTTCATTCTTTCTAGAGTTATTTCTCCTCTGACCTCCAGTAGGATATCAACCTCAGGGGTTCATCTTACAGTGTCCTATTTTTTTGCCTTTTCATACTGTTCATAGGGTTCTCAATGCTATGGTTCTCAAACCACAGAAGTGGTTTGCCACTCCCTTCTCCAGTGGGTCACATTTTGTCAGAACTCTCCACCTTGACCCGTCCATCTTAGGTGGACTTACATGGCATGGCTCATAGTTTCATTGAGTTAGACAAGGCTGTAGTCCATGTGATCAGATTGATTAGTTTTCTGTGATTGTGGTTTTCAGTCTATCTGCCCTCTGCTGGAAAAGGATAAGAGGGTTATGGAAGCTTCCTGATGGGAGAGCCTGACCTACGGGAAAAGTGGGTCTTGTTCTGATGGGGGTGTCATGCTCAATAAATCTTTAAATTATTAAGTTTATTTATTAAATGTATTTATCAAAAATCTTTTAATCTTTCATGCAAAGATGAATACAATAAAGGACAGAAATGGTATGGACCTAACAGAAGCAGAAGATATTAAGAAGAGGTGGCAAGAATACACAGAAGAACTATATAAAAAAGATTTTTCACAATCCAGATAATCACGATGGTGTGATCACTCATCTAGAGCCAGACATCCTGGAATGCAAAGTCAAGTGGTCCTTAGGAAGAATCACTTCAAACAAAGCTAGTAGAGGTGATGGAATTCCAGTTGAGCTATTTCAAATCCTAAAAGATGCTGCTGTGGAAGTACTGCATTCAGTATGCCAGCAAATATGGAAAATGCAGCAGTGGCCATAGGACTGGAAAATATCAGTTTTAATTACAATCGAAAAGAAAGGCAATGCTAAAGAATGCTCAAACTACCACACAATTGCATTCATCTCACACACAAGCAAAGTGATGCTTAACATTCTCCATGCCAGGCTTACACATGTGTACACAAACCACACTTGAATTTCCAGATGTTCAAACTGGATTTAGAAAAGGCAGAGGAACCAGAGATCAAATTGCCAACACTTGTTATATCTTTGAAAAAGCAAGAGAGTTCCAGGAAAGCATCTACTTCTGCTTTATTGACTATGCCAAAGCCTTTGACTGTGTGGATCAAAACAAACTGTGGAAAATTCTTCAAGAGATGGACACATGACCTGCCTCATGAGAAATCTATATGCAGGTCAGGAAGCAACAGTTAGAACTGGACATGGAACAACACACTGGTTCCAAATCAGGAAAGGAGTAAGTCAAGGCTGTGTATTGTCACCCTGCTTATTTAACTTACATGCATAGTACATCGTGAGAGATGCTAGAATGGATGAAGCACAAGCTGGAATCAAGATTGCCAGGAGAAATATCAATAACCTCAGATATGCAAATGACACCACCCTTATGGCAGAAAGTAAAGAACTAATGATCCTCTTGATGGAAGTGAAACAGGAGAGTGAAAAAGCTGGCTTAAAACTCAACATTCAAAGAACTAGGGTCATGGCATCTGTTTCCATCACTTCATGGCAAATAGATGGGGAAATAAGGGAAACAGTGACAGACTTTATTTTGGGGTGCTCTAAAATTACTGTAGATTGTGACTGCAGCCATGAAATTAAAAGACACTTGCTCCTTGGAAGAAAAGTTATGACCAACCTAGAAATCATAGTAAAAAGAAGAAACATTACTTTGCCAAAAAAGGTTTGTCTCATGAAAGCTATGGTTTTTCCAGTAGTCATATATGAATGTGAGAGTTGAACTATAAAGAAAACTTCCCCAGCGACCTGAAAAATGTAATTTTTTGGAAATTATGACTATTTACTTCCCTAAAGTGATGTCTTTCCTATAGATGACACTCATAGGATCATTCAGTGGACATCATGTCCAGTCCTGTGTGCTACTGAAAGGCAGCATGCTTGTCCCCACACCATATTCCAGGCATTGATGGCACTTAGTGGCCATTCACATCCTTGGTTCTGGACATTGTTCTTCATTCTACTCCTGAGCCTCTTGGTATCACCTGCATGGTTCATCCTACACTTTCATCCCTAGCTTCCCTCTTTGAACTTGACATTTGGCACTTATCTTCTAGCTACAACCCTGATCTTGCTTATCACAATTCAAGTACTCCAGTAAAAGATATATCCTGAGATAGCCTGAATAAATACATACCCAGGTTTGATTCATCCTGGCATTCATCCTTCCACTAACCTATGTAAATGGCAACTTACTCATTTGGCCCAATCTTATAATTAGGAACTGGAAACCATCTTTGAAGGCTCGTTGATAAAGCTGAATTATTGTTGTTGGTCTAATTTTTTGTCAATCAGCTATTCACTCTTTATTTCATCAAGTGGGGACCTAATTTCACGAGCAGTCTTTACTCATAGACTGTGGTATAAGGGGGATAAACCATTTGTTATTAAAAAAGAGAGAGAGACATAACTGATGTAACCAAGGGAGAGATGTACCAAAATAAGGATCAAGACAGATCAATCTATCAAAGACCATGAGGCATTGGGCAAGTCCCTCACTTCTGATCTTCCAATCATAAAATGAAGGAGTTGTGCCACATGATCTCCAAGACAACTTCCAGGTTCAATATGCTTTGATTCTTTCATTACCAATGTGTCTTTATGAGATTCCATTTTCTCATTTGGAAAATAGTATTAATACCTAGTCCAAACTTCCTTCCAGGGCTACTGTGAGTGTCAAATAAGAAAGTGGATGGGAACATGTGTACACCCATGGTGGATGCATGTTGATGTATGGCAAAACCAATACAATATTGTAAAGTAAAAATAAATAAATATATATATACATATATGATTAAAAAAAAAGAAAGTGGATGAAAGACCACAATATACTTTAAATTTTGATATGTGGGCATAAAGTCTGACACCATCCCACAGCCTAAGATTTAGCAGAGTTACTTACATGAACTGAGATGGTGGATATGCATCCTTCTTCCTCATTTCTTCAATTAAACTTTCAAATCATACAAAATAGACCTGGATTAAAAGAACACCCATATCTGCCCTGATGGAAGGTACTTGTAAAGGAGAAAATGTCACAAAACCACAAAATTGAAATTGACCTTGAAGTTGGAGTAAAAAGTTGGTCTAGTGGAATCTGGCCAAATCACTGAAAGAGTTGAGGAAACCTGAGCATGAACAAACATTTGCATAGTGTCTGTTGTGATCTGTCATTCTTGGCACATTATTATTAGCTCATTCTTTGGAATAATATTGTGAAGATATACTTGATTGTTATTATTATTACTATTACTTCTGCTACATTCATCTCAATGGTGGAAAACTAGAGCTCAAAAATCACATACTATTCCAAAGCTCAGAACCAAATTGCAGTCTATCTAGTCTCAATACCCACCTCATCACTTCTTTAAAAGGATGGAAAATGCAGGTTCATCTCCATCACATATACTTAACCTCTTAAATCATGAAGGATAGACATCTGCAAAAGGGTTTTAACCTCTCTAAGACAGAGACAGCTCTCCTTCCCATTCAGAAACATTCAAGAAAAACAATTACTGACACCTACTGTATCCCTATCCTATATTAGGTTTTGAGAAAACAGGGAGAAAGACAACATAGATCTTGCCTTTAAATCCCCAGTGACTCAACTTCCCAGTCTTGTTTTCAACAGTAGGCTGAGTTCAGGTGTCATCTAAGTTCAGTGATGAGTGATATAATTATTGCACAAGTTTTTGTGAGGACAAGTTAAAAAGAAAAAAGAGGGGAGCCATCTGGGAGTTTAAAATTTCATGCTTCAATTTGCAATGTCATGCATCATTTATGTGGGGGTTTTGGTGGCATTTATTTATTGAAAGCCCATTTATCCTGGACTCTCTCCAGTGCTGTGTGATATTTTATAATTCATCAAGTTCCTCTTCTCCATAATGTAGTTTTGTATGCATGCTGACATGCGGTATCCTTAGATGAGCTCTCAGAAGGAAAAAAGAGACTAGAGTGAGATCAGAGGAAAGGTGTGACCTTTCTGGGGACTGCCTACTGCTTCCAGTTTACAATGCTGTGCTAAAAAAAAAAAAAAAAAGAGGTACAAAAGCCTTCCTTACTGAAGTAAGTTTCCAAAAATGGCAGCTTAGATTTCATAGATTATTCCCATAACACTGTAATTAATTTTCCATGTCCACATCCTACTTAAGATCCTCGTGCCTGCATTGTCAAACCTTGAAAGAACAACACTTGATAAGCTGGGCCTGGTGAATCTTGGACTTTTTGTCAAAGGTAAAAGCAATTTTTCAGCAGCAATCCTGAAGGGTGTATAAAGGAACAGATTTTATATTCAGTTCAACATTTATTGAGGCTTATAATTTAGTAGGGGAGGTAGCATATGCTTAAAATACCCCTCTACAAATAATGTGAAAGGAATTGCAGCTAATGGGGCAAAATGAGGTTCCCAAGTTTATACATTTAGCAAATGGTAAGGTATTACTTAAACCATGGTACTGACATCACCTGAAAGGGTAGCTCTGTTACTTTCACCAGTGAGGGTTCAATCCTGAAGGGAGAAGAGGAGAAGCAGAAAGGACCCAAAGGAATAACATTGGCATTTTTTCTTTTTTCTCTCTTTTTTCCTCTGAATAAGTGTGACTTTTTTGATGCAAAAGAGGGAACTGTGAATATTTTAGACATCTTTTCTTCGGATATAGTTTCGTACCCAGGTACGTTTCTTTTCCCAAAAAATATTTCCTTAATCTTATCACCTTCAGGCCCCAGACTCTCCACACTCCAACCAAATTCCTCTAAAAATGACTCAAGGAGCTGTCATGTGTAAACCTCATTTGCTATGCCAAATCTAGAGGGAAAAATCCCTCAGTGAGGTGGCCCAAGGGACTGTCCTCAGATGAGGAGTAAGAGAAATAAAGCAGAGCCATTTTTTACATTGTTTTGAAGAGCATTTATTAAGTCAAGAAATAATAACACAAAATTCTGAATGAAATTTCTTGGAAATTGAAAGTCGCTCAGTCCTGTCCAACTCTTTGCAACCCCATGGATTTCCAGGCCAGAATACTGGAGTGAGTAGCCTTTCCCTTCTCCAGAGGGTCTTCCCAACCCAGGGATCAAACCCAAATCTTCCACATTGCAGGCGGATTCTTTACCAGCTGAGCCACAAGGGAAGCCCAGGAATACTGGAGTGGGTAGTCTATCCTTTCTCCAGCAGACCAATTCCGGCCCAGGAATTGAACTGAGGTCTCCTGCATTGCTGGAAAAGGCAATGGCAACCCACTCCAGTACTCTCGCCTGTAAAATCCCATAGATGGAGGAGCCTGGTAGGCTGCAGTCCATGGGGTCTCTAAGAGTCACACACGACTGAGCGACTTCAATTTCACTTTTCCTTTAATGCATTGGAGAAGGAAATGGCAACCCACTCCAGTGTTCTTGCCTAGAGAATCCTATGGATGGGGGAGCCTGGTGGGCTTCCATCTATGGGGAAGCACAGAGTCGGACACGACTGAAGTGACTTAGCAGCAGCAGCAGCAACTCCTGCGTTACAGACAGGTTCTTTACCAACTGAGCTATCAGAGGAGCTTACTTGGAAACTGTCCTCCTAAATTGTTTCCCCACCCCATTAATTTTGTTCCTTTCTTTATGACAAATTGATAATAAGATAATGTAAAGCTAAAAGAAATATGATTTCTGACAAGCTATAATTCTTCTAAAATAGTGAGAATTTGAAAGAAGTGTTCTTGTGCTAACAGACTATGCTGCTTTTCCATTCTCTGAATAATTAGCAGCTATATAGCCAGGATCAAGAGCAGAAAGGGATCTGTTAATTCTCACTCCTGCTTGCCCACTCTTTTGTCAGGCTACTAATTGAAACTCTCACATAAATAGAGATGAAATGTATTTTCTGCATATGTTTCTGCCTGTAGATTCCTTTTACTCCCTCCATCTGAGCACACTATTGCTTACCTCTAAACTAAGCTTCTCCCATCAGCATTTAAGTGCATTATCTTAGTGAGAGTATGTATCACCTTTCCAATCATATCTCCAATGTTTGAAACCACAGACAGTCTCTGCTCATCCACCTGAATGTGACCTCATCTAGTATCCTGACAAGGTTCAAACACTGTGAAATAATGATGATGATGAAGATTCCAATCCACTTCCTAGAGAGCTCAAAAGGGAGGAAGGGAATTATTTGTTCTAGTGAAAGTGACAATACTTGGTCCTTTATAAGCATTGACTTATTTATCTCTCACATCACTCAATGAGAAGATAGCTGTTATTGTCCCACTTGTACAGGTAGGGAAAGTAAAAGGATGCATAACTTTCCCAGAGTTGCACAAATTACGATGATAGAACTGGAAGTCAAACCCAGTTTTTCTATTTCAAAATCTGTACTCAATCCATTATAGCACTGTGCCTCTTTGAGACAGAAATGGATGACAGCACATAATACCACACCTTACCTTTCAAACTGACACAAAGTCTGAAGTAAACTTCCTGGAGGTGTAAGAAGCTTGTCAGTGCCTACACCAGCACAAGTGCATGCATATACAGAAAGAGCTAAGAGAGATGGAGAGAGACTGACATTTGTCTCTTTTGGTATGCTCCTGCCCTCTATACTGAAGCCCTAATTTTTCCTTGGTTATAAGCAGCAGAAAGCCACCCTTGAAAACTTAAGGGTTAAATTAACTTTTTAAAAATGATGATCAAAGGCCACAAGATGGTCAGGAACATAAGGTCAGCACCAAGGATCTCAGACTTAGTCTTTTTGAGTATTGCCATCAAATTGTCTTATCTTAATCATGTTCCAGGCATATTTCACTCCACTTATAATTAAAATTCCTGGGAGATTGAATCTAGCCTAACTTATGAGGTCATGAACCAGGACTGGTATTTTCCCACCTATCATATACAATAAGACAGGGGCAGTTCTCCAAAGGAAAGGGAGGATGCTATTATCAAGACAGGTGGGGAGAATAGATAGATTCTGGGCAGAATAACAAAAAAATATTCATTACCCATACTCTGTTCTTTGCTCTGGTCTAAGTAAACCTAGGGGTCAAGGAATCTAGTCCTAGCTTCTAGGCTTGAATGATGGCTAGGAACCATATACAGCATTTTTATATTCTTTATGACCCTACTCTTTTCATGATGGTAAAAGTTTATTTACTACAAAGCTAGTAGAGGTGATGGAATTCCAGTTGAGCTATTTCAAATCCTGAAAAATGATGCTGTGAAAGTGCTGCACTCCATATGCCAGCATATTTGGAAAACTCAGCAGTGGCCACAGGACTGGAAAAGGTCAGTTTTCATTCCAATCCGGAAGAAAGGCAATGCCAAAGAATGCTCAAACTATCACACAATTGCACTCATGTCACACGTTAGTAAAGTAATGCTCAAAATTCTCCAAGCCAGGCTTCAGCAGAACGTGAACCATGAGCTTCCAGATGTTCAAGCTGGTTTTAGAAAAGGCAGAGGAACCAGAGATCAAATTACCAACATCCACTGGATCACTGAAAAAGCAAGGGAGTTCCAGAAAAACATCTATTTCTGCTTTATTCCCTATGCCAAAGCCTTTGACTGTGTGGATCCTTAGCATAATCTAACACAAATTGTATAAAATTAGGAGGACAGAATGGAGCCAATTTATGTCCTTTGAAGCTGGAAAGTCAGCCTCAAGAAGAGAGACTGTGCAGCAAGCACAGAGAGGGAACTCTTACAACTTTTCACCAGGACTTGGACGTCGATCCAAGGCATTTTCAAGTTTGGCAGATTTAATTCTTCATTAAACTCAGTGGAGGATGCTTTACTGGGACACTTGCCACCCAGAGAAAGTGATTTTCTTCTTTTAACACTTCTTCTTTTCTTAGAAAAATGAATAAAAAGTCACCCCAACCTCCCACCTCCTGTAGTATGACCCCAGGCAAATACAAACCTAATTCTTAGGATAAGAACTTCCCAACATTGATGCGGTCTTTCTATTGATTGTGAGGATGGAGGCCAGACTTCTGAACTTCAGGTTTTCAGACAGCACAGGAATTATGTTTATCTTCCCTTTAGAGTTCCACCAAGCAGAGGGGATAGGTGTGTCAGAACAGCTCTTGGGGGTGCCTTCAAACTGCAGGCACCTGAGATGTGATCCTAAGACCATTTCTCAACTTCAACTTTTGAAACCTAGGTTTCCTGTTGCCTTCAAAAAGATTTTATTTTTACCAAATTGTCATTGGTCTCTCCGGAGAGAATTCTGTTCTAGTTAACTTCTGTTCAGCACAAAATAATGTATTATGGACATTGCATTTCTCTGCTAAGAAAATATCTACTGTAAAACTAGATCAAACCACCCTCCAGTTCTTCAGTGCTGATTCACTTTAATTATTGAACTTCTTTCTCTGGAAAGTAATCTCTGTACTATTTGTGAGAAACTGACAGTTTTAACAAAATTTGGAAATTTGTCATAGATTTATCACCCCAGGGAAACCACCAGCTGATCACCAGAGAAAGTCTTTAGTTAAGATTAGTTTGCTATGTGATGACACTGAAGAAGTAAAATATGGGAGGTTTTCTCCCTACCATTCATACTGGCTCCCTGACTGCCTCTAAGACAGTGTTCTCATCTCTATGTAGCCAGGAGCCTTTTCTTTTCTTTCTTTCTTTCTTTCTTTTTTTTTTTTAATGGACTTAACGGGTGCAGGGACTTCCCTTGTGGTTTAGCTGGTAAAGAATCTGCCTGCAATGCAAGAGACCCGAATTCGATCCCTGAGTTGGGAAGATCTCCCGGAGAAGGAAAAGGCTACCTGTCCAAGTATTCTGGCCTGGAGAACTCCATGGACTGTATAGTCCATAGGGTCACAAAAGATTGGACTCATCTGGGCGACTTTCACTACACTACCAGGTGCAGGTCTATGGCAAGATCAGCAGTTCACCCTAGCTTGCTTCTTTCTACAATTCTGTCCCTCCCTCCAGACACAGCCTCCTTTTTTCTGCTTTGGGAACATTCCAAGCTTTTCCCTACCTCAGGACTTTTGCACATGATACTCTAGTGAATTTTTCTTCTGGTCTAGATACATGGATTGCAACCCTGGCTAGACATTAGAATTGCTTTATGCCCCATCATTAGATCAATTAAGTAAGGACCTCTAAAGATAGGGGTCCATTGTCAGTATTTTTTTAAATTAATTATTTATTTTAATTGGAGGCTAATTACTTTACAATATTGTAGTGATTTTTGCCATACAATGACATGACTCAGCCAGGGTTGTACATGTGTCCCCCATCTTGAACGTCTTTCCCAACTCCCTCCCCATCTGATCCCTCACTGATCCCAGTGCAATGGTCCTGAGCTCCCTGTCTCGTGCATCAAATCTACCTGGCAATCTATTTCACATATGGCAATATACATGATGCAAAGCTTTCCTCTCAAATTATCCCACCCTCGCCTTCTCCCACAGAGTCCAAAAGTCTGTTCCTTACTCTGTGTCTCTTTTGCTGCCTCACATTTTGGGTCATAATTACCATCTTTCTAAACTCTGTATATGTGCATTAATACACTGTATTGGTGTTTTTCTTTCTTAGTTACTTCACTCTGTATAAAAGGCTCCAGTTTCATTCACCTCATTAGAACTGATTCAAATGTATTCTTTTCAATAGCTGAATAATATTCCATTGTGTATATGTACCACAGCTTTCTTATCCATTCATCTGCCAGTGGACATCTAGGTTGCTTCCATGTCCTCTCAATTGTAAACAGTGCTGCAAAGAACATTGGGGTATACCTGTCTCTTTCAATTCTGGTTTCCTCAGTGTATATGCCCAGCAGGGGATTAGCTGGGTCATATGGCAATTCTATTTCCAGTTTTTTTTAAGGAATCTCTACACTGTTCTCCATAGTGGCCGTATTAGTTTGCATTCCCACCAACAGTGTAAGAGGATTCCCTTTATTCCACACCCTTTCCAGCATTTATTGTTTGTGGATTTTTTGATAGCATCCATTCTGACTGGCATGAGATGGTACCTCACTGTGGTTTTTATTTGCATTTTTTTGATAATGAGTGATGAAACATCTTTTCATGTGTTTGTTAGCCATCTGTATGTTTTCTGTAGATAAATGTCTGTTTTGTTCTTTGGCCCATTTTTTGATTGGGTCATTTGCTTTTCTGGTATTGAGCTGCATGAGCTGCTTGTATATTTTTGAGATTAATTCTTTGTCAATTACTTCATTTGCTATTCTTTTCTCCCATTCTGAAGGCTGTTTTTTCATCTTGCTTAAAGTTTTCTTCATTGTGAAAAAGTTTTTAAGTTTAATTAGGTTCCATTTATTTATTTTTGCTTTTATTTCCATTACTCTGGGAGGTGGGTCATAGAGGATCCTGATGTGATTTAAGTCAGAGAGTGTTTTGCCTATATTTTCCCCTAAGAGTTTTATAGTTTCTGGTCTTACATTTAAATATTTAATCTATTTTGAGTTTATTTTTGTGTATGGTGTTAAAAAGTGTTCTAGTTTCATTCTTTTACAAATGGTTGACCAGTTTCCCCAGCACCACTTGATGAAGAGATTGTCTTTCTTCCATTGTATATTCTTGCCTCCTTTGAGGTGTCCATAGATGTGTGATAGATAAGGTGTCCATAGATGTGTGAATTTATCTCCGGGTTTTCTATTTTGTTCCATTGCTCTATCTTTCTGTCTGTGTGCCAGTACCATACTGTCTTGATGACTGCAGCTTTGTAGTATAGTCTGAAGTCACGCAGGTTGATTCCTCCAGTTCCATTCTTCTTTCTCAAGATTGCTTTGGCTATTAGAGGTTTTTTGTATTTCCATACAAATTGTGAAATTATTTGTTCTAGTTCTCTGAAAAACACCTTGTTTGCTTGATAGGGATTGCATTGAATCTATAGATTGCTTTGGGTAGTATACTCATTTTCACTATATTGATTCTTCTGATCCATGAACATGGTATATTTGTCCATCTATTTGTGTCATCTTTGATTTCTTTCATCAGTGTTTTATCAGTTCAGACCAGTTCAGTTGCTCAGTCATGTCTGACTCTTTGCGACCCCGTGAATCGCAGCACGCCAGGCCTCCCTGTCCATCACAAACTCCCGGAGTTTACCCAGACTCATGTCCATCGAGTCAGTGATGCCATCCAGCCATCTCATCCTCTGTCGTCCCCTTCTCCTCCTGCCCCTAATCCCTCCCAGCATCAGAGTCTTTTCCAATGAGTCAACTCTTCGCATGAAGTGGCCAAAGTACTGGAGTTTCAGCTTTAGCATCGTTCCTTCCAAAGAAATCCCAGGGCTGATCTTCAGAATGGACTGGTTGGATCTCCTTGCAGTCCAAGGGACTCTCAAGAGTCTTGTCCAACACCACAGTTCAAAAGAATCAATTCTTCGGTGCTCAGCCTTCTTCACAGTCCAACTCTCACATCTATACATGACCACAGGAAAAACCATAGCCTTGACTAGACAAACCTTTGTTGGCAAAGTAATGTCTCTGCTTTTCAATATGCTATCTAGATTGGTCATAACTTTCCTTCCAAGGAGTAAGCGTGTTTTAATTTCATGACTGCAGTCACCATCTGCAGTGATTTTGGAGCCCAAAAAAATAAAGTCTGACACTGTTTCCACTGTTTCCCAATCTATTTCCCATGAAGTGGTGGGACCAGATGCCATGAACTTCGTTTTCTGAATGTTGAGCTTTAAGCCAACGTTTTCACTCTCCACTTTCACTTTCATCAAGAGGCTTTTTAGTTCCTCTTCACTTTCTGCCATAAGGGTGGTGTCATCTGCATATCTGAGGTTATTGATAATTCTCCCGGCAATCTTGATTCCAGCTTTTGTTTCTTCTAGCCCAGCGTTTCTCATGATGTACTCTGCATGTAAGTTAAATAAGCAGAGTGACAATATACAGCCTTGACGTACTCCTTTTCCTATTTGGAACCAGTCTGTTGTTCCATGTCCAGTTCTAACTGTTATGATCTCCAGTAGCATATTGGGCACCTACTGACCTGGGGAGTTCCTCTTTCAGTATCTTATCATTTTGCCTTTTCATACTGTTCATGGGGTTCTCAAGGCAAGAAGACTGAAGTGGTTTGCCATTCCCTTCTCCAGTGGACCACATTTTGTCAAATCTCTCCACCATGAACCGCCCATCTTGGGTGGCCCCATGGGCATGGCTTAGTTTCATTGAGTTAGACAAGGCTATGGTCCTAGTGTGATTAGATTGACTAGTTTTCTGTGAGTATGGTTTCAGTGTGTTTGTCCTCTGATGCTCTCTTGCAATACCTACCATCTTACTTGGGTTTCTCTTATCTTGGGTGTGGGGTATCTCTTCACGGCTGCTCCAGCAAAGCACAGACATTGCTCCTTACCTTGCATGAGGGGGTATCTCCCCACTGCCACCCCTCCTGACCTTCAATGCGGGATAGCTGCTCTAGGCCCTCCTGCGCCCGCGCAGCCACGGCTCCTTGGGCTTTGGGTTGGTCCTCCCGGCCACCACCCCTGGCCTCGGTCATGAGGTTGCTTCTCCCCACCGCAGCCCCTGGCCTCGGGCTTGGGGCATGAGGTATCTCCTCCCGGCTGCCGCCCCTGACCTTGGGCTTGGGGCATGGGGTATCTCCTCCCAGCCGCTACCTCTGACCTCGGACATGGGGTAACTCCTCTCATCACCGCCCCTGGCCTCGGGTGTGGGTTGCTCCTCCCGGCTGCCACCCCTGGCCTCTGGCATGGGGGCGTGGGGTAGCTCCTCCCGGCTGCTGCCCCTGTATACTGAGTTGATGCTTTTCATGGGTTAGCAGTCAATTTTTATAGACTCAAGACAAAGAAAATTTCTGCTGAAAGTTGTTATTAGGTTAGAGTGCTATAGGGTGACTACTGGTGTGGACATTTTTACCTAATTTGAGGTAAAAAACCCTGTTGGTGATGATCAGGGTGACTTTTTACAACTTGTTCTAGGCTCTGCTTCTGTGGCCTTGGTGCAAGGCTTTGCACCTGTGACCTTGGGATAGGACTCCACAATAAGTTCAGAAAGGAATGGGAGGTCTAGGTTGTGTAGGGCATTTGACACATTTAATCCTCAGAATAAAAATTGAAATAGACACTGAAATCCACTGGTATAGGCCATAGTGCTCAGCCTCTACAAATCATGAGACCGCATGAACCAAGTGAAGATCAAGAAAATTACATTCTGTGTGGATGAAACAGTTGGTGCAAGATTCCAAACATGGGAATGAACTTGATGTTGGAGGTCAGAATGTCTAGGCCTCATGGACAAGAGAGGAACGATATAAAATGAAATTATAAAGATGAGATGCAAAAGGTCATGGAGGGCTTTGAAATTCAGGATAATTAACTTGGATTTTATTCTATATGGAATGGAAGCCATCAGAGGTTTCTACGCAGAGTATGACATGGCCTGGTTTTAACTGTAAGACCACTTTGGATATCAAAAGGAGAACAGATGAGGGAGAAGCCAAATATAAGCAGACAGAACCTGGTGGTCCAGTGGTTAAGAGTCTGCCTGCCAATGCAGGGGACACCGGCTTCGATCCTTGGTCCAGGAAGTTCCCACATGCTGCAGACACCATAGCTACTGAACCTGCACTCTAAAGCATGTGCTCCACAACAAGAAAAGCCACTGCAATGAGAAGCCCGCACATCATGACTTGAGAGTGGCCCCAGCCTGCCAAAACTAGAGAAAGCCCACATGCAGCAATGAAGACCCAGCACAACCAAAAATAAATAAATAGACATTAAAAAAAAAAAAGCAGATATTAAATGATCCAGTTTAGGCTGGATGGTTGGAGATTGTTGTTATTTTCAAGTTAGATTTGAAGAATTTGTTGGTAGCTTGGATATAGATACTCAGAGAAAGAGCAAAAGAGCAAGAATAAGAATAAAGTTTAGTGGATGGGGAGGCCTGGACAGAACCAGGCACAGAGTGGGGATATAATTGTGTTTGACCCTGTTAAGTTTGAGATACCAATTATATTATAGTCAATCTTAAAGGAAATCAGTCATGAATATTCATTGGAAGAACTGATGTTGAAACTGAAACTCCAGTACTTTGGCCTCCTGATGTGAAGAATGGACTCATTGGAAAAGACCCTGATGCTGAAAAAGATTGAAGGTGGGAGGAGAGGGGGATGACAAAGGATGAGATGGTTGGATGGGATCACCAATGCAGTGGACATGAGTTTGAGTAGACTTCAGGAGTTGGTGACGGACAGGGAGGCCTGATGTGCTGTAGTCCATGGGGTTGCAAAGAGTCAGACATGACTGAATGACTGAACTTAACTGAATTGAGTAAAGAAGTCTAAAGCAGAGGTTTTCAAACTTGGTTGAACATTGGAATCACCTGCACATTGAACTCATTGATGCCTGGGTTCCACCCCCAAAGATTCTGACTAATTGGTCTAGGGTGTGGTCTGAATGTTGAGATTTTTGAAAATATCACTGTCAGGTGATTCCAGTATTTAGATAACTTTGAGACCCACTGACCTAGAGCTTCAGAGAAAGGCTGCTGCTGCTGCTAAGTCACTTCAGTCGTGTCCGACTCTGTGTGACCCCATAGACCACCAAGCTCCCCCGTCCCTGGGACTCTCCAGGCAAGAACACTGGAGTGGGTTGCCATTGCCTTCTCCAATGCAGGAAAGTGAAAAATGAAAGTGAAGTCGCTCAGTCGTGTCTGACTCCCAGTGACCCCATGGACTACAGCCTACCAGGCTCCTCCATCCATGGGATTTTTCAGGCAAGAGTACTGGAGTGGTGTGCCATTGCCTTCTCCGTCAAAGAAAGGCTAGAAAGGCTAATTAAAGATTTAATTTTAAATGTTGACAGATTATAGATGATACTTAAAGTCAAGGAACTGATTGAGATTCTTTGCAAAGGTAGTGAGACTGGAGAAGATCAAGGTCCAAGCCCTCAGGTGGCACCAAAGCATGGGGCACATCAATGTTTAGAGATAGACCAAAGGAGCTTATGAAAGAGCATGAGAAGCGGCAGCCAGGACGTAACTCACAGAATGGTCAGCAGGCGATTTTCATTTGTCGTTTGTCTTTGTGGAGCATAGGGTACCTGTAAGGCAGGCATTAATCTGATCATCCTTCTCCCTCTGACTTTTCTGGGGCTCTTTTTCAGCAAAGGAGACTGGCTTCTCCAGCCTTCCTGTCTGTTATCTCTTTGGCTGCTGCTCAGGTCCATTTCTATTCCCTGGTCAATGTAATGCAAAACAATTCATTTAGCAGATGTTCCTCCTTTTGATTGTTTGTTCCAAGACATATTATTCCACATATGTCCACATTAAACTGCATTTTATCACCCAATATGCCAAGTCCTTCAATGATCTGGGCCCTCTGTGTTTGATTATAAGGTTTGGTGATTTGCTGTGCCTGCAAAAGCTGTCATTTGCAGATTTAAAATTCTTCTAGCAGGGCCATTATGTGAGTCATTAGTATCAGTAACACAAAGGCAGCTTTGTAGAGGCAGGAAGAAACACGTTGAACATGGGTCGGTTCGTTTTCTGGAAAATACAGTGACACCCAAGCCCTCCTCTAACCCACCTCTTACAGGGCTTCCTTCCTGGTGTGTACCGACACTCAGAGTGTCTCTAACAGTTCACAGGCTTCAACTCTGATTCTTCATGCCATCCTCCCTGGCATCCATAGCCTTCAGAAATCTTAATAATTTTTTTTCTTTTTTTCAATCTATCTTTTTTTTTTTTTTTAAGTGAGGTATAATTGCTTTACATTGCTGTGTTAGTTTCTGCTGTACAACCATGTGAATCAGCTATATGTATACATATATTTCAGAGAAGGCAATGCCACCCCACTCCAGTACTCTTGCTTGGAAAATCCCATGGATGGAGGAGCCTGGTAGGCTGCAGTCCATGGGGTGGCTGAGGGTCAGACCCGACTCAGTGACTTCACTTTTACTTTTCACTTTCGTGCATTGGAGAAGGAAATGGCAACCCATTCCAGTGTTCTTGCCTAGAGAATCCCGGGGATAGGGGAGCCTGGTGGGCTGCTGACTATGGGGTTGCACAGATTCGGACATGACTGAAGTGACTTAGCAGCAGCATACATATACTTCCTCCCTCTTGAGCCACCCTCCCCCCGACACTCCATCCCTTCTCTATAGGTCATCACAGAGCACTGAGCTGAGCTCCTTGTGCTATACAGCACTTTCCTACTAGTTATCTATTTTGTACGTGGTAGTGTATATATGGGTTTCCCAGGTGGCTCAGTGGTGAAGAACCTCCCTGCCAAAGCAGGAGACATAAGAGATACCGGTTTGATCCCTGAGTTGAGAAGATCCTCTGAAGGAGGGCGTGGCAACCCACTCCAGTATTCTTGCCTGGAGAATTCCAGAGACAGAGGAGACTGGTGGGCTACAGTCCCTAGGGTCGCAAAGAGTTGGACAAGTCTGAAGCAACTTAGCACACATGCATGTAGTGTATACATATCAATATTACTCTCTCAATTCGTCCCACCCTCTCCTTCCCCTGCTGTGTAAACCACTCACACCAGCATGCCTCTGGCTATTTCTTATCAAGCTAGGTCCATTTTCCAACCATCTCTCACTTAATTTTAAGGAACATTTCTGGACATCAAACATATATTTGCATTTCCAGCATTTGAGTCTTCATACACCATAGCTGATAAATGATATGTCACTACTGACATACCTTATGATTCAACTCTGACACTCACATAAGGCCTACAAGGAAATTTAAGTGGCTGTTGCCTGTCTAACTTTTGCAGTCAGGAATACAGGGCCAAAAGTGGTGCTCAGAAACAGGACCTCAAACCCCATCCTTCCTCCCTCCCACCCCAGGCACCAGGACATCTCTTCCTCTGCTCCTTTTAATGAGGTTTTATTTCATTATTTCTGGCTTATACTTTTTAGTATTTTAAGACACAATAAAAACTTCTTGGAGGCCTGAGAAATAATTAATGAAATAGTTTATTTATTTTCTTCACAAACACTTAAAAAGCAGTACTCTCAGCCAAGTGGTGTGCCCTGCTGTGCAGAGGTCATAGAAGCATGAAGGAGTTTCCAGTAGACTGCTGTCCCAATAATGCTAATGAAAATTGTTGAGCTTTAAGTGTATATGCTTCTAATTCTACTTTTCCAAAGCCTGCTCCCACATGCACCTTTCCTCTCCAGATGTCTCAGCTGTATAAGTTGCTATTCTCAACTGGGCCAATGTCATGAAGCATTTGGGCATATATGGGTATGTTTGGGGTGATCACAGTGACTTGGGAGGGAAGCTGACATTAACATCCTGCAGGACTGTAGATGTCTTGCAATGCTCAGGACCAACCTGCACTAACCTGCCTACTGATAAACACTCAGAGAGAGCGTGCATTAGTTTCCTATGGCTGCTCTAACACATGACCACAAACTTAGTGCTTCTAAATAACATAGATGTATTATTTACCATTCTGGAGATCAGAAGTCTAAAATGAACTTCCCTGGGCTAAAATTCAGATATTGATAGGGCTGCGTTCTCTCTGGAGGCTCTAGGGAAGGATTCATCTTCAAAGCCAGCAGTGGTCTGTTGAGTCTTTCTCATACTGGATCACTATACTTTGTGCCCCCAATAGCACATCTCCTTCTCTATTCCCCTCCCTCCCTCTTTCACTTACAAAGACCTTTGTGATAAATGAGTTCACTGGGATAATCCAAGATAATCTCTCCATCTCAGGATCCTTAATTTAATCACATCTGCCAAGTCCTTTTTTCTATGTAGAGTAACAGGTCAGATTTCAGAGATGGCAGTGGTGGGGAGGGGGGGACATTATTCTGCCTGAAACAGGAGGGATGAAAGTTTACGTGTCTGAAGGTGCATTGACAACCTTATCCACTAGCGGATGCAGACAACACTCAAGTATTCCTCCTAAACTTGGTTAATATTCAGTATCCAGATTAATCCACTAGAAAATTTGCTGCCACATGTCAGGAGATTCAGAACTAGGCACAGATGGCATTGGAGGGTGGCTGACCCTATTATTTTTTTTAATTCGCATATAGTTGATTTACAATGTTGTGTTGGTTTCAGGTGTACAGCAAAGTAAATTAGCTATGCATATACATATATCCACTCTTTTTTTAGATTATTTCCCCATATTTTCCATTACAGAGTACCTAGTAGAGTTCCCTATGCTATACAGTAGATAACTATCTATTGTGTATACGTCAATCCTGATTTTCCAATTTTCCCCTTCCCTCCCCCTTAAGCCCTAGTAAGCATAAATTTGTTTTCTACATCTGTGACTCTATTGTTTTGTAGGTAAGTTCATTTGTAGCATTTTTCTATATTCCACATGATATTTGTCTTTCTCTATCTGACTTACTTCACTCAATATGATAATCGCTAGGCCTATCCATGTTGCAGCAAATGGCTACCCTGGGTTTCTTATGTTGAGTAACAGGCTTCAATGGGAATACTATTCATGTTTCTTGTATCTGTCAGTAACAAGCTTTAATCAAGATTGCCAAGAGAAACATCAATAACCTCAGATGTGCAGATGATACCACCCTTATGGCAGAAAGTGAAGAAGAACTAAAGAGCCTCTTGATGTAAGTGAAAGAGGAGAGTGAAAAAGTAGGCTTAAAACTCAACATTCAGGAAACTAAGATGATGGCGTATGGTCCCATCACTTCATGGCAAATAGATGAGGAAAAAATGGAACCAGTAAGAGACTTTATTTTGGAGGTGGAGGTGGTGGGGAGGGGGGGAGCTCCAAAATCACTGAGGATGGTGACTGCAGCCATGAAATTAAAAGACTCTTGCTCCTTGGAAGAAAAGCTATGACCAACATAGACAGCATATTAAAAAGCAGAGACATTACTTTGCCAACAAAGGTCTGTCTAGTCAAAGCTATGGTTTTTCCAGTAGTCATGTATGGATTTGAGAGTTGGACTATAAAGAAAGCTGAGTGCCAAAGAATTGATGCTTTGGAACTGTGGTGTTGGAGAAGATTCTTGAGAGTCCCTTGGACTGCATGGAGATCCAACCAGTCCACCCTAAAGGAAGTCAGCCCTGGGTATTCTTTGGAAGGAATGATCCTGAAACTGAAACTCCAATACTTTGGCCACCTGATGTGATGGACTGACTCATTGGAACAGACCCTGATGCTGGGAAAGATTGAAGGTGGGAGGAGAAGTGATTGGATGGCATCACTGACTCGATGTAGATGAGTTTGAATAAGCTCCAGGAGTTGGTGATGGACAGGGAAGCCTGGCATGCTGCAGCCCATTAGGTCACAAAGAGCTGGACATGACTGAGTGACTGAAATGAAGTATGAATTTCATTTTCTCACACTGACCAGACACTGGAAAGTGACTCAAAGGTGAAAAGGAAAGTTCAATTTTTAAAAAAGCTTTGCACAAAATAAAAACTGGTTTTGTGGATAACTGGGAATCAATCTAATCAGAACTCTCTAATGTTAAGGCCTCACAGAGTTTGCCATTTGCAAAACTCTTTCATATACATTATCTCATTCAGTCTACACAATGAATCCGCAGGCAGTTGGAGCAAGTATTATTTTTTATCACCTTTCAGTGGCACCCCACTCCAGTACTCTTGCCTGGAAAATCCCATGGGCGGAGGAGCCTGGTGGGCTACAGTCCATGGGGTCGCTAAGAGTCGGACACGACTGAGCGACTTCACTTTTCACTTTCATGCATTGGAGAAGGAAACGGCAACCCACTCCTGTGTTCTTGCCTGGAGAATCCCAGAGACGGGGGAGCCTGGTGGGATGGCGTCTATGGGGTCGCACAGAGTCGGACATGACTGAAGTGACTTAGCAGCAAAAATGAAAAAGCTGTAACCAGGAGAACTTTAGTAACTTGTCCAAGGTCACAGAATAAATAATGTGCAAGGTTGGAGTTTCAGTCTTAGGAGTCACAGGTGCTGTCTTCTCCACCACATGAGATCTCAAAGCTCTAAGGAGCTTATATGCAAAGCAGTAACAAATTTCAAGGCCATCTTCTTTGAATAAAGTAATGCTAACAAAATAGCACTCAAAATTCTCCAAGCTAGGATTCTCAGTACATGAACTGAGAATGCCCAGATGTTCAAGCTGCGTTTACAAAATGCAGAGGAACCAGAGATCAAATTGCCAACATTTGTTGGATCATAAAAAAAAGCAAGGGACTTCCAGAAAAACATCTACTTCTGCTTCATTGACTACACTAAAGCCTTTGACTGTGTAGATCACAATAAATTGTGCAAAATTCTTAAAGAGATAGGAATACAAGACCATCTTACCTGCCTCCTGAGAAACCTGTATACAGGTCAAGAAGCAACAGTTAGAATCAGACAGGAAACAATGGACTAGTTCCAAATTGGTAAAGGAGTACATCAAGGTTGTATATTGGCACCCTGCTTGTTTAACTTATATGCAGACTACATCATGGAAAATGCTGGGCTGGATGAAGCACAAGCTGGAATCAAGATTATGGGGAGAAATACCAATAACTTCATGTATGCCAATTGACACTACACTTACAGAATAAAGCAAAGAGGAACTAAGGAGCCTTTTATGATGAAAGTGAAAGAGGAGAGTGAAAAAGCTGGCTTAAAACTTAATATTTTAAAAACTAAGATCATGGCATCTGGTCCCATCACTTTCTGGCAAATAGAAGGGAAAACAAAGGAAAGAGTGACAGACTATTTTCTTGAGCTCCAAAATCACTGCCGATAGTGACTGCAGCCATGAAATTAAAATACACTTGCTTCTTGGAATAAAAGCTATGAGAAATCTAGACAGCATATTACAAAGTAGATACATTACTTTGACAACCATGGTCCATATGAAAGTGAAAGTCCATGGAATTCTCCAAGCCAGAATATTGGAGTGGGTAGCTGTTACCTCTTCCAGTGGATCTTCCAAATCCAGGAATTGAATCCAGGTGTCCTGCATTGTGGGTGGATTCTTTACCAGCTGAGCCACAAGGGGAAGCCCCAAGATCCATATAGTCAAGGCTATGGTTTTTCCAGTAGTCTTGTACAGTTGTGAGAGCTGGACCATAAAGAAGGATGAGCACTGGAGAACTGATGCCTTCAACCTGTGGTGTTGGAGAAGACTCTTGAGAGTCCCTTGGACAGCAAGGAGATCAAACCAGTCAATCCTAAAGGAAATCAATGCTGAACATTTACTGAAGGGACTGATGCTGAAGCTGAAGCTCCCATACTTGGCCACCTGATGCAAAGAGCTGACTCATTGGAAAAGACTCTGATGCTGGGAAAGATTGAAAGCAAGAGGAAAAGGGGACAACAGAGGATGAGATGGTTGAATGGAATCACTGATTCAATGGACATGAGTTTGAGCAAGTTCTAGAAAATGGACAGGGAAGCCTGGGGTGTTGCAGTCCATGGGGTCGCAAAGAGTTGGACAGCACTGAGTGACTAAACAATAACACTTTCTCTGTTGTCTTAATTGGACCTGTCATTTCTAAGCAAGCAGTGTGAGGCCACAGAAAGGATTTAGAATTAGAAGTCAGGCAATACACAGTTTCCACATCTATAGCTAGGGATGATCAATTACAGTTTGCCGTTAAAAACTCCTGAGGTGTTAGTTAAAAATGCACATTTTCCTTTTCCCCCAGAAAGATTCAGAAGGTCTGAGGGTAAAACTCAAATATGGATTTGTAATAAGCGTATATGATAGTTCTTATTAGCAGACAAGTTTAGAAATGATTGGCCCACAGGATTTTTGTTTGAATTAAATATAATAAGATGGTGTATGCATCAAGCACTTGGCACAGAGCAGCCTTTTCTAAACCTTAGGTTTCTTCTCCCTGCCTTCATCAAAGTCGTGTTCTGTTTTTCCATTTCTTTACTTTTCATTATTGGTATTAAGAAGACAAGTTTCAGCTTCCAATGCCAAAGTTTTGGAACTTTCTCATAGAGAACATGGCCTTGGGTGGGTCAGGGTGGAAGTTAAGCCTTTGGGTAGTTTGATGAAGAATCCATTAAGTTTCTATAATTCTCTTAAATAAATTTATTGCACCATTCCATTTCACCCTTATTCAAGGAGCAGGAATATCTAGATAATGAATTTATTTTACTTGTCTATTGATTTATAAAACCTACCTTCTGCCTTGAGCTCTGAGTGTTTTGCACCTATATAAACAATACACCCCCACATAATCTCTCCTATCAAACAAACTACATCCTCTAAGATAAATCTATCCTCACTTCCATTTTGCCAGAGGGTTTGGCCTTATGCCTGGTCCCAGCATTCAGATTAAAAAGTGAATGTGAACAAATGTTAGCTGCTGAGTCATGTCTGACTCTTTGTGACCTCATGGACAGTAACCCACCAGACTCCTCCGTCCATGGAATTCTCCAGGAAAGAATACTGGAGTGAGTAGCCATTCCCTTTCAGATAAAACATGAACATAAATCTACCTACTCTCCCATCTTATCGGTTCAGATGCCCAACCAAATGTTTCCCAGAGACATAGTGACAGGCTTTACCTGGAAAATGAATAGCTGCTTGGTGGTCAGAGTTGGAGAACTTTCTTTCCTGTTGTTTAGTTGCTAAGTCATGTCCAATTCTTTGCGACCCCATGGAGTGCAACATGCCAGGCCTCCCTGCCCCTCACTATCTCCCAGAGTTTGCCCAAGTTCACATCCATTGAATTGGTGATGCCATCCAACCATCTCATTCTCTGTCATCCCCTTCTCCTCTTGCTGTCAATCTTTCTCAGCATCACGGTCTTTTTCAATGAGTCAGCTCTTTGCATCAGATAGCTGAAGTTAAGGGACTTCAGCTTTAGTATCAGTCCTTCCTGTGAATATTCAGGACTGATTTCTTTCAGTATTGACTGGATTGATCTCCTTGCTGTCCAATGGACTCTAGAGAGTCTTCTCCAGCACCATAGTTCAAAAGCATCAATTATTTGGTACTCTGCCTTCTTTATCATCCAATTTTCACATTTGTACATGACTACTGGAAAAACCATAGCTTCAACTACATGGACCTTTGTAGGCAAAGTGATGTCTTTGCTTTTTAATACATTGTCTAGCTTTGTCAAAGTTTTCCTTCCAAGAAGCAAACATTTTCTAGTTTCATGGCTTCAGTTACCATCCACAATGACTTTAGAATTTTAGAGACCAAGAAAAGAAAATCTGTCACTGCTTTCAGTTTTCCCCTTCTATTTGCCATGAAGTGATGGAATCAGATGCCATGATCTTAGACTCTGAGAAGCAGGTTATCTTCACCTAAAGTACAACAGACATGACTTGTCCCCAGGACCAAGTACAGTAGCTGGCACTGAATGAAAATGGGGTATGTCGTGGTATTTACAGGCCACAGAGTTTTGAGATCTGCAGTCAAAATTTTGATTAAAAAAAGGCAATCCGTGTTTCTTCTTTCATTCAAAACAACTATAACTTTATTTCACTCACCCTAACCAATGGTTTTCAACCATGCACAATTTTGCTCCCCAAGAGAAGGGTAGATGCCAGGGATGCTTCTAAAAATCCCCCAATGCACAGGACAGCATCACAACAAATAATTGTCGAGCCCAAAATTAATAGTACTAAGTTAACTAAAGTTAATAGTACTAAGATAAGGAAACACTGCCTAACACCAATTATCATGCTTGGCTAAAATTGATTCCCGTCTAATTTTGCCAACCAGCCTATAACAGCAACTCTTTTGACAGAAAAAACCCATATGCGATCATCAAAGCAGAGAAAGAGGAAACACATTTACTGGGTACCACTATGGGCCCAAATATTGTGCTAAGCCTGTCCCAAAGTTTATCTCAGTAAATCTTTTTAACAATCCTTCACCATACCCATTTTACAGGCCAGGAAAATAAGGTTAAGAATATTTAAATAATTGACTAAGGATTACTCAGCTCAGAAAAGACAAAACTGAAATCATACCAAGCTATTTCTAATTTTAAGGCCAGCAATCTAGCCACTGTACACAGTGATCATGGGTAAATGGTAGCCATAGACCTTTATCTCTACCCAAATCTTATCTTTCATGGGCACTGTAATTATTACCTAAAACGTAGGTTCCCTTTGAATTTGTACATTATCTGGCATTTTGGCTTTCCTTGGAATCTGAGGGGAAAAATAAAAGCCCTTCAGCCAAGCATCAGCATCAGTATCCATGTGAGTGGCATTCCCTTCATCCAGTCTTTTTATTCCTCAACCCATGGCCTTTCTGCACCATAGCAGAGTCCGAGCCTGAAATTGTTAGTGGGAGTGCTATTGATAAAAAAAAAAAAAAAAAATTGATGTTGCCCAGAATTACAGTCCTCTGTTTTTCATTGCAGTTGTTTTTAGCATCTCTGGCACCTGGGCAGTAAATGTCAACAGATATTCTCCAGTTATTGTGACAGCCTGAAACACACATACCCCAACACTCTCTTAGGGCCAGTGTCACTACCCAACTTTGAGAATACTGGGTCCCAAGTTCTTACTCCAATATTATGCCTGTGCTTTTTTGTTGCTCACAGATACATGTGTAATTCAGCTGTTTTTATCTTCCCAGAGTTGGGAATGGGGTTTCATTGTGTCAGATCATTTCTCTTTCTTATTCAAAGGGAAGTTTTAAGGATGCTTTCGCATTGGCATTCTGGTCAGTTGCCTGGTTTGTTTATGTTTTTGACACTGAGATCTGCAGTCACACCCCCTGCTTTTCCCATTCCCAAGACTTTGTACCTACTAGAATTCTTTCTTCCCTAAACACAGCTGTTCAGGTCCTCCCCACCTGTCTATCTATTCCTAACTACTCAAATGTACTTCCAAATCAGATGCACTTACCACTCAGATGCACTTTCTCCTTGAGGTTTCCCCTAATTAATCAAGCAGAATCTGGTCTCTCTTTCTCCCCTGAAATCCTTTAATATATTATACCAGTGAAAAATAAAATCTTCCTGTAAAAGGCCAAAGAATAAATATTTTAGGTTTTGCATGCCATATGGTTTCAGTTGTAACTGCTCAATGCTTCCTTTGTAGTAGGAAAGCAGTCACAAGCCTATATGTAAAGGAATGGGTGTATCCATGTTCCACTGAAGTATTACTTATGACATTAAAATTGGAAATATATATATATATATATATATATATTTAGTTGCCATGAGATAGCCATTTAAAAGTATATAACCATACTTAGTTCACAGGTCATACAAAAACAGGTCGGAAGCCATATTTGACCCACAGGCCATCATTTGCTGAAACTTGCTTTATATCATCACTTTCTTTTTGTGTTTATCACATTCTAGCTCCTTGACATGTCAAGTGGGGTCCTCAGGCCAGCATCATAGATTTCACTTCAGTCCTTTGAGAAATTCAGAATTTCATGTATAATGAATCAGAATCCTCATTTTAATGAGATCTCTAAGTGATTTATTTACTCAATACAGTCTATATACACTGATAAGGCTTGCTTATTAATTGTTTGTGTCCACACACTCACCTCCCACCTCCCCACAGTAGACAGTAAACTCTTTGATGGCAAATATGCCTGTCATATATATCTTTGATTCCTTACACTTCACAAAAAAAGGAATATGATTGCTTGTGAGAGTGAATTAATTAATGGGTTATGATAGCTTAATTAATATACCTTTTGGTCTTCAAGCTGCCCTTTTCTCTCTTTCCCTTCACTCTTTTTATTATCTGTCTCTCCCCAAAGCTTGATTTTCTATTTTCTGGATAACCCATTAGGGAAAAAGAACAAGTCTTTTCTTTGTTAATTAAGATAAACAGAGAGGCAGAATCTTGGAGATTTCAGATCCTCCCTAATTGTGGTTGGAGAACTGCCAATTTTATGCTCTCAGAAGGGCTTGCCTGTAATGCTTTGCCTTCATATTTTTCTCTTGGCCGCATTAAACCATTTTTCTGACCCTATATTAGATGTTCGCCTCTTTTAGAAGCAGCTGAATTGTTAACAAATTTCATAGCTCCTGATTTCTACATGAAATTCCTGGACTAGCAAGGTCAAATTTGTAACCACGAACACATGCTGGAAGCCACTCATCCTTCACTCAGATCCCCACATGGATCAAGGGATTTTTAGTTGTAGCAGGAAGCAACAGAATCTTTTTAAATGGTTGTGTTTTTCAGGAATAACTACATAAATCATGCAGGCTCAACCTTTCATCTCTTTTTGTTCTTTAAATATACATACATAAATATTCTTTAATTTATAACAACATTAAATTGACCATGTTAAAGTGAGCAATTCCATGGCTCTTAGAACATTGATAATGTTGTGCAAACACCACCTTTATTTAGTCCCAAAACAATTCCATCGCCCCAAAAAGAAAGCTTGTTCTTACTAAATAGTTACTCCCCATTTTCCCCCTCCCTCAACCCCTGACTGCTACAAATCTGCTTTCTGATGTGGATTTAACTATACTGAATATTTCATATAAATGGAATCATACAACACATGACTTTTGGGTCTGCCAGCTTCTTTCACTTAGCACAATATTCCCAAGTTTCATCTCTGTTGTAGCATGTATCAGTATTTTATTCCTCTTTATGACTGAATGATATTCCATGATATGAACAGTCCACAGATTGTTTATCCATTTGCCTATTAACAGACCTTTGGATTGTTTACACCTTTAGTCTATTATGAATAGTATGGCTATAAATATGCATGTACAGGTTTTTGTTTGAGTACCTACTTTTAATTCTTTCGGATATACACCTAAGAGTGGAATTGCTGGGTTATATGATAATTATGTTTCACTTTTTGAGGAATTAGAAAATTGTTTTACTGTATTTTTTGCAGGGCATTTATCTTATGCCAAGCATTGAGCTCGAGTTCACAGAGCACTTTGACCAAAAAAAAAAAAATCTAGAGACAGGATGAAACCAGAGGACTGAAGTAGTCTAAGCAGTCTTTAGTAATCCATGACAGTTGTGCCTCTCTTGTTCTTTCTCCTCTGCCTTAATTATCTTTCTCTTTCCATGTATTTTCTCTTTATTATTATTATTAAATGTACCAAGAAGGAGGGGAGGGCAGAAGCACCATGGAGAGTTACCATCAGCAAGGATTAATAACAATAATAACCACTATTTATTGGACAAATATTATGCCATGTAGTAGGCATTATCAACACTTTTTAAAACATTTTCACAGTTTTTTCTTGATGAAATTAAAAATACAATGTCAAAAATGAATAAGATCATTTTTTAAATAGTAAAAGTTTGCTAATGAGAAGAATAACATTTTATTTAATTGGAGTTTAAAGTTACTGTTTCTTATCATTAGAATTGACTATGAATGTTCATATTTAATGTTGATTTGTAATGAGATTTTGTTTTATTTATTTATTTTAAAAACTTTTAAGTTTTATTTTGGAGTATAGCCAGTTAGCAATGTTGTGATAGTTTCAGATGGATAGCAAAGGGACTCGGGCATATACATCCATTCTCTCCCAAACTCCCCTGTCATCCAGGCTGCCATATAACAATGAATAAATTTATCTGGGCTATGCAGAAGGACCTTGCTAGTTATCCACTTTAAATATAGCAGAGTGTACATGTTGATCCCAAACTCCATAACTATCTCTTCTGCTCATCCTTACCCCCTGACAAGCATAAATTCATTCTCTAAGTCTGTGAGTTTGTTTCTGTTTCATAAATAAGTTCATTTGTACCATTTATTTATAGATCTTGCATATAAGGGATGTTATACAATATTTCTCCTCTGTCTGACTTACCTCACTCAGAATGGCGCTCTCTGCATCCATACATATTGCTGCAAATGGCATTATTTCATTTTTAATGGCCAAATAATATTCCATTGTATATATGTACCATATTTCCTTTATGCACGGCTCTGTTGAGGAATGCACAACTGATATTTTCAGGAAGGGATTGAAGACTTGGAGAATTAAGAAGCATATTTAGGTTTGAGTGTCAGAACCAGAATTTGGTCTGTATAACAACAAAATGTATAGTCTTTCAAAACACTACCACGTTGCCATTTCTTGACCAGTAGTAACCAAAAAATCTCAACACAAACATCAAAAATCACATGTCAAGGCTGCCCTTGGCTATCAGGGAGTCACAGAGGGTTAATTTACGCCAGTTGACTCCACTGTAGAAAAATCATCATACTTGTAGTTTGGCCTAGGTGCTAAGGAAGAGTACAGTCTCAGTAATATCTATGAAGATCATAGAGTATAACTACCATGTAATCCAGCAATTCTACTTCTGGATATTTATCTGAAGGAAACAAGAAAACTAATTCAAAGGGATATCTGCATTCCATTAATTTTGGCATTATTTACAATAGAGAAGATATGGAGGCAATCTGTGTCCATCAGGAGAAGGCAATGGCACCCCACTCCAGTACTCTTGCCTGGAGAATCCCATGGACAGGGGAGCCTGGTGGGCTGCCATCTATGGGGTCACACAGAGTCAGACACAACTGAAGTGACTTAGCAGCAGCAGCAGCTGTGTCCATCAATGAATGAATGGATAAAGAAGTTATATCATGGAATATTAACCACAAAACAAATGAAACCTTGGCATTTGTGAAATATGGGTGGACCTAGAAGGTATTGCTGCTGCTACTGCTGCTGCTAAGTCGCTTCAGTCGTGTCCGATTCTGTGCGACGCCATAGATGGCAGCGCACCAGGCTCCCCCATCCCTGGGATTCTCCAGGCAAGAACACTGGAGTGGGTTTCCATTTCCTTCTCCAGTTAGAAGGTATTATGTTAAACTAAATAAGTCAGACAAAGACAAATGTTGCATATTTTTACTCATATATGGAATGTAAAATACAAATAAAACAAAATAGATTCATAGATACAAGATACAAATTGGTGGTCACCAGAGTGGGGAGAAGTTAGGAGAAGGAGCAGGTGAAATAGGTGAAAGGGATTAAAAGGTACAAACTTTCAGATATAAAATAAATGCCATTGGGGTATAACATATAACCTAGTGAGTATAGTCAATAATACTGTAATAACTTTGTATGGTGCTAGATGGTAATTAGATTTATCATGGTGATTACCTCCTAATGTATATTAGTATTGGATCAGCATGATGTAAACCTGAAAGTAATAGGATATTTTATGTCAGTTATATTTCAATAAAAAAGAAATCTGGAAAAAGACCCTAGATCATTTCTATAGGGACCAGTTGAGAGCTCAATGGCATGACATGGGCATGAGGTGACTCTCCATGCATAACTGCCCAGAATGGTCTGGTATTGCCACTGAAGTAAAGTAAGGTGCACACAGTTTTCTCAAAGTGAGGAGTGTTGCAAATGATTTATTTTATACAAAGTAGAGAAAATTCAAATCTACCCCTAAAGCAGTATCTCTGTCATTCACTTTGCTTGTAGGTAGGTTTTTTAATACAAGAGGAAAGAAGGTAGCTGTAAAGTTAGCCCAAAATCTATCTCAGAGCTTGTGGAAACTGAGAAATCATCCAAATCACATGAATTGCTTGAAAACACATTCCTGGGCCTAACTGCCAGAGATGCTGATGCAGTAGGTCTGGATAGGGCACTCAGTGCTACATTTCTAAAAGCCCCTAGGTGATGCTCAGCCTGGATGTGCCACTCACAAGACAGTTCAGAGTAGGCAAGTGAGAAGGATAATGGGAAAGGATCCTAGAGATCTGCTTGCAGAACCTCTATCCTTTGGTCCCCTCCTGTCTCTAGATAAGTGCTCTACATTGTAAACTTTTAAACTCTGTACCTGGCACAGGTAATGGTCAGTTTTTAAATGTAAGGAAATAGTTTGGCAGTTCCTCAAAAGATTAAACATAATGTTACCATATGACCCAGCAATTCTACTCCTAGGTATATATCCAAAATAATTGAAAATAGGTGCTTCAAAACGTGTATACACAAGTTCATAAATACCACTTCAAGTCCACTGAGGCACCTGAGAAGCCCTAGGACACACATATTTATAGACTGCACTTGAAGTAGAACTGAGCAATCTTAATTGTGCTGAAACTTCCAATAACCAGCCATTACCGACACCACTTTATGACTCTACAAGGTATCTGTGGGTTTTTCTCAAAAGCAGCATATTCCCATGGGAATCTGTATCACACGAATGTCATGTATGTGTTCAGATAAGATAAAATTTTAAAACCATTAGCCCAGAGATTTGGGAGATTTAAAGAGTCACAGATCCCATTCATATTGCTAAGACTACAAGAACAATGACAATTATGCTAATATGTCAGTTTTACTCCTGAAACTCCTTGGCAGGTTAGGGGGATTTGCTTATGAGGCAGAAGTAAGCCAGGTGTTCCCTCCCAGCAGCTGCCTCTATCATAGTGTCCTCTGCAAAGCTACGATTTCTGACCTTCATACCTCTTTAGAGCTCATCTTTTATGATGGAGCATCTTCCTTGAGATGGTTCTAAAGTTTATTCAAGGCAACTGGGAGGCAAAAGTCTGTGAGCTGAAGCTCAAAGAAAATGAAATGAAAGCTGTGTTAATTTCATGTTAATAACAGCAGAGCAATTTTCTTACAGGAAATAACTAGTTACCTTAATCATTTTAAGTAGTTATTAGCAGCAGCCTAAATGGATGTTTATGCTTATCACAATATGAGCACAAAGGAAATGAAGGCATGAATACCAAGACTTTAAACAGATTTCTGGCATCCTCCTTCTAGGTAGATGATTAAATGGTATTAATCTTTAAAACTGACTTCAATCCTGAGATCATAACCATGTGATAAAATGCTAAATTAACTGCTGGAAATAGACGTGGGCCCAATAGATTTATTGTGCCAATTTACCAACAGCAGAAGTGTGCACCACTGTTGTGAGGAAGGCCATAGAAAAGAAATAATGACAGGTAGATATATGGATTAATTAATTAAATGCATATAACAGCATCTTTCCCAATATAATGACTTCCTCAGAAGCTGCTCTGTATGTTTCTGAGAATAAGAAAGCTACAATGTATCATTTGTTGTTTCACTCCACCCCACCCCCAAGATAATGATTGGAGATTAGAAAATGAATAAAACTCAGGCAACTTATGCAGACCACATCCACACAATAGAAAAGAAAAAATATATAATTGCAAAAGAACAAAATAACTTGTTCAAAGATTTTATAGTTTTAAGACGTATCAAGTAATTTTTTCCTAAGTAAGAGGACAATTCTTCCCTGTGATCATTGTACTTTGTAAGAAGAATTAGCTTGATAATTCAGGAAAATCATCCATATCAACAAAGTACATTTAGTAACCAGTGATGCAAGAGGGGCTATGTTAGGTCCTGGAGAGAAACTTTCTGTAAACCACATTCTGCCTTCCAGTAATTCTCATCATTCTGGAGAGATATTTCTATAAACAGTAATTGTAACTTGGAGTGGTAAATGTCTTAGTTTATGTTGTAAATAAACTATGTTGTAGGAATAAAGGTAACACAGAGGCACAGGAGAACATTTCCACCTGGAAGGTGAAGCCTGGGCAGGGTTTCAAAGAATAAGCGTTTGCCAGATGGACATAGTAGTGACGGATATATCTGGTGGAGGGAAGTTCAGTCCAGTTCAGTTGCTCAGTCGTGTCTGACTCTTTGCAACTCCATGGACTGAAGCACACCAGGCCTCCCTGTCCATCACCAACCCCCGGAGTCCACCCAAACTCATGTCCATTGAGTTGGTGATGCCATCCAACCATCTCATCCTCTGCTGTCCCCTTCTCCTCCCACTTTCAATCTTTCCCAGCATCAGGATCTTTTCAAGTGAGACAGTTCTTCACATCAGATGGCCAAAGTATTGGAGTTTCAGCTTCAACATCAGTCCTTCCAATGAATATTCAGGACTCATTTCCTTTAGGATGAACTAGTTGGATCTCCTTGCAGTCCAAGGGACTGTCAAGAGTCTTCTCCAACACCACAGTTCAAAAGCATCAATTCTTCAGTGCTCAGCTTTGTTTATAATCCAACTCTCACATCCATACATGACTACTGGAAAAACCATAGCTTTGACTAGATGGACTTTTGTTGGCAAAGTAATGTCTCTGCTTTTTAATACGGTGTCTAGGTTGGTTATAGTTTTTCTTCCAAGGAGCAAGTGTCTTTTAATTTCATGCCCGCAGTCACCATATGCAGTGATTTTGGAGCCCAATAAAATAAATAAAGACTCTCACTGTTTCCATTGTTTCCCCATCTATTTGCCATGAAATAATGGGACCAGATGCCATGATCTTAGTTTCCTGAATGTTGAGCTTAAAGCCAACTTTTTCACTCTCCTCTTTCACTTTCATCAAGAGGCTCTTTAGTTCTTCTTCACTTTCTGTCATAAGAGTGGTGTCATCTGCATATCTGAGATTATTGATCTTTCTCCTGGCATTCTTGATTCCAGCTTGTGCTTCAACCAGCCCAGTGTTTCTCATGATGTACTCTGCATATAAGTTAAATAAGCACGGTGACAATATACAGCCTTGATGTACTCCTTTCCCGATTTGGAACCAGTCTGTGGTTCCATGTCCTATTCTAACTGTTGCTTCTTGACCTGCATACACAGTTCTCAGGAAGCTGGTCAGGTTGGGGGAAAAGCATCTTCAAAGGTGCAGATGTGCAGTGGGGTCTGTCTAGGGAACTGCATAGGGTTAGCATATATGGTTTGCAGAAAGAGGGAAAGTTTTCGAAATTGTGAAGGGATTTTCAGTGATGTAAAAGAGTCTAGATGTTTCCCTAAGGAGAATGAGGTGTTAGAAGAATTCCCTAAGCAGGAGAGTAAAGTGTTTAGGCTTAAGTCACCATAATGCCCACTGTGCCTAGACTGGATTAGAGCGACATAAGGTTGGAAGCAGCAACGCTAGTTAGGAAGTTATGAAATAATCCTGGTAAGGTTAGGCATGGCCCTGAACTAAAGTAGTGGTGTTGGGAATAAAGAGGACAGGGATAATTAAAAGAACTATTAGAAATATTCCTGATATTCTAGAGGACTTTGTGACTGCTCAGAATAAGGAAAACAAGAGTCTTCCTAAGTAGACCTGTTGCAAGTGTATCAGTGCAGTGCTGGGTGGATGATAGCCTTGTTAGAGGGCTTGCAAGAGGAGCAGATCCAAGAGAAGTCCAAGTGGTGGGGTTGTGAGCATGGTTTAGTATAAGCTGCAGCTTGGAACATAAAATTTCCTGCAAGAGCTCAAAAGTTTCCCCTGCCTAGATGCAACAATTTACCACAGCCAGTTGGGGAAGCCATATGGGATTGCCTTGGGTTGGCCCTGTATCTTTCCCATCTGGGGTTTTAGGCGTTCTGCTTTCCAAATGCTGAAAAATTAGAATGAGCATAAGAAGCTCATAAGAAGCGTCAGGACTGTTATTGGGAGGCTGTGTTTGCTTATCGCGGCTCTACCTCTCTCTAAATTCACTGACCTAGAAAGCAAAGAATAGTCCTTGCTGGAACCCATTCAATTCAACAGGCCATAAAGCATGAAGCATGTTCAATACAATTACCAGCAAGAGAGGTATGTGCTTTTGTGTCAGTCCAAGACAGAGTTAACATTCTTGTCTCCTGGGCAGGCCTAAGGGTGTACCACAGAAAAACCTAAGTTATTGGAGTTCTCCTTTCAGGCTTCCTCTCTTGCAAAGCTTATTGGAACTCCCAACAGAAAGCAACCAATCCCTGAGGGAACTCATTTTATCTATTGAAGGAAGTGACAGAAGGGCAAGAGATCTGAAATAAATTCCATTTATTTCTGTTTAATTCAGAATTTATTTCTGTTCAATTCAGATCTACTGCACAGAGCTGGGATAATAGCTCTGGCAGAGGTATTGGGACATGAGCTTTTCCTGAATTCCTGCAACCCTAGCTGAAGCACTGGAGAGGGTTCAGGAAAGAAAGCAAGATCTCTGGAGTCCAGTTTTATTTTGGCTCTGGTTAAGAGCCAGGAATGGAATTAGGCTCTGGGATTAAAAATCTAGCTCTTAAATGCATTAGCAAAATGGAATATTGGAAAAGCTACTTAACTTCTTTAAGTCTTAGTTCCTTGAATGTGTGCATACATGCATGCTCAGTCACTTAAGTCATGTTTGTCTATTTGCGACTCTATTGACTGTAACCCATGAGGCTCTTCTGTCCAGGGATTCTCCAGGCAAGAATACTGGAGTGGGTTGTCATGCCATCCTCCAGGAGATCTTTCTGACTCAGGGATCAAACCCGTGTCTTCTGCCTTGAATGCATTGAAAATGGATTCTTCCCACTGAGCCACCACAGAAGCCCTAGTTCCACCCTACCTCTGTAAAAGGGCGATGATGAAATTATTATTACATGACCTCACAGGGGATTCATTGAGAGGATTAAATAAGATAATATTTGTGAATCACCAAGTACAACACCCAGTATATATTAAGAAACCAATAAGTGTCAGTTATATTACTATACTAACTTAGGGCAACTGACCTCCAACCCATGTATTAGTAACTTATATGTAAAACAATGAACTGCTAATGAAACTTACAGCTCAGACATGCTGTGATCCCATGTACATTGCAGCCATCTTCATGATTGCAGTAGTGGTGGTGACGGAAGTGGTATGTAGGTATATTTGTACTTTGGGGAAGAGGTAATAAAAAAAGTTGGGTTGAAGGGGAAATTAAGATTGTTGAATGCCTAGTATATGCCTGGCATGTGCTGTGTATTTTATATGCATTAATTTATATAATCACTTGCTAAAAAGTTGAAAAACTAGAGAAATCAGTTTTATCAGACCACCTTACCTGTCTCCTGAGAAATATGCATGCAGGTGATGAAGCAACAATTAGAACCAGACATGGAACAATGGACTGGTTCAAAATTGGGAAAACAGTACATCAAGGTTGTATAGTGTCATCCTGCTTATTTAGCATATGCGGAGAACATCATGCAAAATGCTGGGCTGGATGAATTACAAGCTGGAATAAAGATTACTGGGAGAAATATGAATAACCTCAGATATGCAGATGACACCAATTTAATGGCATAAAGCAAAGAGAACTAAAGAGTCTCTTGATAAGAATGAAAGAGAAGAGTGAAAAAGCTGGCTTAAAACTCAGCATTCAAAAAAATAAGATCATAGCATCTGTTTTCATCACTTCATGGCAAATAGATGGGAAAAGTGGAAAGAAAAGCAGATTTTTTTTTCTTGGGCTCCAAAATGACTGTGGTGACTACAGCCACAAAATTAATAGACACTTGCTCCTTAGAAGAAAAACTATGGCAAACCTAGACAGCATATTAGAAAGCAGATAAGTCACTTTGCCAACCAAGTTCCATCTCATCAAAGCTATGTTTTTTCAAGTAGTCATGTATGGATATGAGAGTTGAACCATAAAGAAGGAGGAGTGCCAAAGAATTGATGCTTTCCAATTGTAGTGCTGGAGGAGACTCTTGAGATTCCCTTGTAAAGCAAGGAGATCAAATCAGTCAATCCTACAGGAAATCAACTCTGAATATACATTGGAAGGACTGAAGCTGAAGTTCCAATAATTGGACCATCTGATGTGAAGAGCTGACTCACTGGAAAAGACCTTGATGCTGGGAAAGATTGAGGGCAGAAAGAGAAGGGGGCAGGAGAAGATGAGATGGTTGCATGGCATCACTGACTCAGTGGACATGAGTTTGAGCAAACTTCAGGACACAGTGAAGGACAAGGAAGCCTGGAATGCTGAAGTCCATGGGGTTGCAAAGAGTTGGACATAACTTAGCAACTGAACAAGAACAACAATCCCTACCTTAAAAATGAAGAACCTCAAGTTCATAGAAGTTAACTCACTGGCTCTAAGTCACAAGAGATAAAGCCAGGCCAGGGTCAAATTTACAATTTTTTCCACTACTTAGAGATTTTGGGGGGATTTTTACAAACATACAAAAGTTATCATTTAAAACAGTAAAAGCCAACTTTTAGTGCTATAAGAATTCAAAAAAAAGCAAGAGAACAAATTCAGACAGGGAAATCAAGAAAGCTACTAGGCAGAACATGGCAGTTAGGAGGGTCTTTCAATTGGCAGAAAAGATGGCTTAAGAAAATGGCCATTCCAAGTGAAGACCAACAGCACAGGCAAAGGCCAAGCTGTGTGAAGCTATTCAGCACGTGGAGGGAGCAGCCAGGAGCCCCTTGCATGACTAGTTGGGGTGGGGGAAGGGGTAGAGAAGAGTGTGAGAGAATACTGGAGTTGATGGGGCTGTGGAGGCTCTGAGGACCAACAAAGGGCAGGGAGACCTGAAGGTAGGAAGAATGAGACAGCATTAGCAGTAGGGAAAAGCCAAGAGGCTGATCCCAGGCCAGAACTTACAGGGGAGTGATTGGCAGTGTGTCTGGAGTATCTCCTGCCCAGGAGAGACAGAACCTGAGACACAACAGATAGACACACAGAACCTCTCCTCCCAACCTTAGAGATAGGATCCCAGGCAGCTGGAGCCGAGGCTGGAGGATGAGTAAAGAGAATGGACCTCTGGTCCTTTTCTCCACAACTAACACTAAATAGCACACAGTATCTGGCCTTCACTCCGTAATGAGTAATTTATTTAACCAGCCCCTCAAACCTGAATGGTCATTCCCAGTCCCGAAGAGTTTACATCCATTTGGAGGCCACATGACTTCACAGTTAACATCTTGTCTTTGGCATCTTGTTTGATCCATTAATAACTGTGCGACTTGAACATATTACTTAACATCTCTATGCTTTAGTTTCCTTTTCTGTAAATTGGAGGTAATGATAATTTTCTCATGCATGAAGTTTTTGTGAAGATTAAATTAGACAAAGTATGTGAACGAGCTAACACAGTCCTGGCTCAACTATAGGCTCAGTAATAATGTTCACAAGTGTTCCTGTCATTATTCATTGAGGATATGAGATAAACACGTGGAAATTTGGAAGTAGAATGAACAGTCCAGATACAGCCAGAGAAAGGCAGAGATGGAGGGGGTTTCAGGTATCATTCAGTCTCTCATGTTCACACATGAGTTGGTATCCCCTAGGTTCAGGGAAGAAAAAGGAATGCAGACCAGAATGATCAGGGAGGCTCTAAGCAGGCAGGACAGTCACAAGAATCATGTAGAAGCAGAGGCTGCACCTAAGGCCAAAGAGCAGGTTTGATTCATAGCCCCACATTCCACTAGATGGAGGACTTCAGGCAAGTCATTGCACCTCTCTGACCTCAGTCTCCTCATCTGTTAACTGGGGGGAAATTGCTGCTGGTGTAGTTGTTACAAGAATTAAATGAGAGGCATTCAGGACCCTGCTGGCTCATAGAAAGACTATATAATAGTTCCCTTAATATTTTTGAAATTGAAGATTAGGCAAGGTGTTGCCAAAAAATCTTGGCTTTCTGTCAAGTAGAAATACAGAAAGAGTTTTGGATGAAAGAGAGCCAGGCAGCTCAGTAGCTGGGTCTGGTGTCTCTGAGGTTATCAGCTATCGAATTTATTTCTGAAATGCAGAATACTACAAGGGAGTTTACAGGGAGAAGAATGCAAGGTGCAGAGTATAATTCATATGGATTCATAGTAATTAGCTTTATGAAAGACAAGTCGTTTGTTATTGAAGTAACAGCTAAAGAATAACCAAGATTGCTTACTCTTGCAGCCTATTTGGTTGGTTAGTGCCTAAGGCTGTTGACTCAATTCTATTTTTGCTGCAACAAATTACTCATTGCTAGTTCATTCCCACCATTTCAATGGAGAAAGGAAAAGGGCATCCTTCTCATTTTATTGAGGACAAAACTTCAGTTTTACTTCACTTGACAACCATCAGCTGTCCAACCCTATGGAGGGCATCAGTTCAGTTCAGTTCAGTCGCTCAGTTGGGTCCAACTCTTAGTGACCTCATGGACTGCAGCATGGCAGGCCTCCCTGTCTGCCTCCAACTCCTGGAGTTTACTCAAACTCATGTCAATTGAGTTGGTCATACCATCCAACCATCTCATCCTCTGTCATCCCCTTATACTCCCACCTTCAATCTTTCCCAGCATCAGGGTCTTTTCAAATGAGACAGTTCTTCACATCAGGTGGCCAGTGTACTGGAGTTTCAGTTCAACATCAGTCCTTCCAATGAATATTCAGGACTAATTTCCTTTAGGATGGACTAGTTGGAACTCCTTGCAGTCCAAGGGCCTCTCAAGAGTCTTCTTCAACATCACAGTTCAAAAGTATCAATTCTTCTGTGCTCAGCTTTCTTTATTTTTTTTTCCAGGTCTTTTTAATTTTTATTTTATATATTTTTTAACTTTACAATATTGTATTGGTTTTTCCATACATCAATATGAATCCGCCACAGGTGTACACATGTTCCCTCAGCTTTCTTTATACTCCAACTCTCACATCCATACATGACTACTGGAAAAACCATAGCTTTAACTGGACGGACTTTTGTTCGCAAAGTAATGTCTCTGCTTTTTAATATGCTGTCTAGGTTGAACATAACTTTTCTTCCAAGGAGCAAGTGTCTTTTAATTTCATGGCTGCAGTCACCATCTGCAGTGATTTTGGAGCACCCCAAAAAATACAGTCTGCCACTGTTTCCACTGTTTCCCCATCTATTTCCCATGAAGTGATGGGACCAGATGCCATGATCTTCGTTTTCTGAATGTTGAGCTTAAAGCCAACATTTTCACTCCCCTCTTTCAATTTCATCAAGAGGCTCTTTCATTCTTCTTCACTTTCTGCCATAAGGGTGGTGTCATCTGCATATCTGAGGTTATTGATATTTCTCCAGGCAATCTTGATTCCAGCTTGTGCTTCATCTAGCCTAGTGTTGCTCATGATGTACTCTGCATATAAGTTAAATAAGTAGGGTGGCAATGTACAGCCTTGACGTACTCCTTTTCCTATTTGGAACCAGTCTGTTGTTCCATGTCCAGTTCTAACAGTTGCTTCCTGACCTGCATACAGGTTTCTCAAGAGGCAGGTCAGCTGGTCTGGTATTCCCATCTCTTAAGAATTTTCCACAGTTTGTTGTGATCCACACAGTCATAGTCTTTGGCATAGTCAATAAAGCACAAATAGATGTTTTTCTGAAACTCACTTGCTTTTTTGATAATCCAACGGATGTTGGCAATTTGATCTCTGGTTCCTCTGCCTTTTCTAAAACCAGATTGAACACCTGAAAGTCCATGGTTCACGTACTGTTGAAGCCTGGCTTGGAGAATGTTGAGCATTACTTTACTAGCATGTCAAATGAGTGCAATTGTGTGGTAGTTTGAGCATTCTTTGGCATTGCCTTTCTTTGGGATTGGAATCAAATCCTCTCCCACCCCAAAAGATGAGAACCCCAAGAGATCTTTATTTTGAGGATGAGGAATGATGGTCTATCTTCTGTAGCTTCTTTAGACAGGCAAAGGTCTAATAGACCCTATTTAGTTGGATCACAGAGCTCTCTCCCTGTGTCATTCACCCCCACAGTGACTTCTGTTGTTATTTCAGCAGGATCTGTTCTGAGGAGTGGCTGGATTCTCTGCAACACCATCATCTTGATGTGAAAATGTTGTAACTTGAAGGAGACAAACTTAACAAGTGGTTTTAAAAAAGGCAGAAGCCAAAGATCAGGAAAACAACAACAGCAAAACTATTGTAACCAGGAGCCAAAGCAGAAGAAAGGACCAAGTTACATTTGATAACGATTTTTATTGTGGTCCAGATAGAGTCAGCCCTTTTGTTATCTTGTCCAAAGGCATGGAGACATTTGGCATGGTCATACCTATTTTTGATGTCTTTTTTAAATTTACTCAGTATGACTGATGTTGTTATAGCAGATACAGAAATAGTTGGAGGAGTGACAACCTGAATATTAATAGAAAAAATAGATCTTATTTAGTCCCTGAATCCTAATGTAAACCTGGCACTTCAAGGAGACTTGTAGCCAGTAGTCACTTGTCTAATTTTATCTCAGTAAGCTTCAACCTTTGATGTGATAGTAATACATAAACCAAAGCAATTGTCACCATTGATAACTTTAGTGTTTTTTAGGTATGAGATGATTTAAGAGTCGGGGTTCATGAAAATCCTTACCTGAAAATATCTATCTGAAGGCCTGTTTTGTCACTTTTTCCTAGAGCACAGGATGAGTGCTTCATTTCTGATCTTCATTTTGAACTCCTTTTAGGGAGTGTTGAAGGTCAACAACTGTAGTGGCTATGGTTTAATCTTTGTAGAGATAAACCACAAGTTCCAATTTCCAATCAGTAGGATCTTGTCATGATCATAAATTCAACCATAGTTGGGAAGGGCATTTTATGATCATTTCCATCCATGGTGAAAGAATGCTCATTCCTAGGTCTGGCAAAGATTTTGCTGATGGGCTGCTCAAATTGCTATTATTGGATTAGTCCAGAATAGTAGCAAAAACGGAGAAGGCACTGGCGACCCACTGTAGTACTCTTGCCTGGAAAATCCGGTGGATGGAGGAGCCTGGTAGGCTGCAGTCCATGGGGTCGCTAAGAGTCAGACACGACTGAGCGACTTCACTTTCACTTTTCATTTTCATGCATTGGAGAAGGAAATGGAAACACACTCCAGTGTTCTTGCCTGGAGAATCCCAGGGATGGGGGAGCCTGGTGGGCTGCCATCTATGAGGTCACACAGAGTCGGACACGGCTGATGTGACAGCAGCAGCAGCAGGAGCAAAAAGTCTCTGCTTCCCCTGTCTTACTAGTCTCTTATGGACCAGGAAAATATTCCCTCTTACTGCTTCTTCCCACAGCAAGAGTTACATTATAGCAAACATTGATCTCATATGGAACTACAGAGTTTTATTTGAGGCTCATTCACACTTTCTTTGGTAATGCAAGAAACAACAATCCTGTAAAACAGGCAAAATGCAAATAATATATCTAGTAGTATTAGTAAAGTCATAAGAATTCAGCCAAGAACTTCCATTAGGTACAGCTTAGTACATCCCAGGTTGTCTGACTTAGTCTGTTCACTGCATGCTCAGTTGCTTCAGTTGTGTCTGACTCTTTGTGACCCCTGTGGACTGTAACTCACCAGGTTCCTCTGTCCATGGGATTCTCCAGGCAAGAATACTAGAGTGGGTTGCCCTCCTCCAGGGGATCTTCCTGACCCAGGGATCAAACCAGGGTCTCCAAGTACGATTTAATTGTCCCCACCATAGAAAAGCCTTTAAACTTAAATTACCGTAGCCTGGTGATTAATTACATAAATTCATCCCATATTTGTGGGATGTTTTATTCCTTGGCTGAAATTATGCTTGTTGCTCTTATTGAACTTGAGTAATAGAGGAAAGTTTACATTTATGGTCAGGGTCAGAGCAGGTATTATTTACTGGCAGATGAGGGTATCCTCATCTAACAATATCGATAATAGCCTAAACATGACTCTAATTTTTCTTTTAAAATAAATTTCTTAACAGCCAACCAGTTAGAACCTTAGAGTGGAGAAATCCACTCAGGTAACCCAGAAGTATTAGACACAGGTAATTTGACACACCCTCAGCAATTTTATTGATTGTGTTAAACTAGCATAGGATCATAAGCAAAGGTCCAAGAAGTCAAGAAAACATTATAAATGATCATATGTTTCCAGCTGAGGATCTTGGGCAAACTCTTTTCTTCTGATGTCATCTACTTCTTGTCCTGGTGTGAGTGTAATTTCTCCTCTGCTTGAGCACTGTTTTAAGGTGATTTTGAAGTCAGCAACCCTCTCTATAGACCAGTCCAGTGCAGGGGCCCTTTGTGAGTGGAAACTAATCCAAGAGTCAACTCCCTTCAGCTTCCCTGTGCATGAGCTAGTTAAAAGTGCCTGATAAGAGTCCTTGCACCCAGGTAGAAGAAAGTCCTTTAAATTATGTCTTTTCCAGTATGCATAATCCCCTGGTGCAGGTTATGGGGCATCTGATCCTCATTCAAAGATAGATTGATAAGATAAGCTTTAGAAATAAATATAGAGTACCCTTTAATAATTTAATTAAGGTTTTCAGCAATATAAAACTACAGCAAAGAATTATCTGGGAAATAAGTCTTGGTAAACAGACTTTAATTAACAAAACTAAAACTTAATATTCAGTGAAACATATTTTTTTTTCCCAAAATTACCCCCATTTTAATTAAACACAGTCAAGACTAATTTGTTGTTGTTGTTTTTTAAATAAGTTTGGTCCATTGACCACATGGGTTTCCTTTACATTGACTCACATAATTTCTCAGGAGTTTCAGACTAAATTCCCAAGGGCCTTTCAAGGCCAAGAAAGCCAAACCAAGGGCTTTCCATTCTTGGAGGATTTCTCTCAAGGGATTTTCAAAATACTTTGAGATTTCCTGTACATGTCCAGATGCACTCTAATTTTTTTTTTTTAAACTTACCTGATAAGAATGCTTAGAACTCAAGCATCTCTAATCTCTAAAAGGACAAGCCAGAGAGACAAGAAAAATGTTTTAAATTTAAATTACTTAATTGTGGTAAATCATAAGTAGTTTGAGGAAAAGAAGTTTCTCTCTCTCTCTCTCTTTTTTTTTTTTAATCTGAGAAGCAAAGATTAAAAAACCACAATACAAAAAGTCATAAAATTTATAATCATATTAAGTACTATATAAATAATCTTTTTTCTGTTTGAACCCAGTTTTCCCATTAGTTTTGTTGCCCTTCCCTGATGATTAAGGGTGACAGTGACAGTGATGATTTTAAGAAGTTTGTGAAGTTTTTATTAAGGCTTGTATGACTTGTCTATCAAATTAAAAAAAAAAAAAAATAAGGTTTGTCCGGGACCTGGGAAGAGCCAGGTGACCATCTTGGATTTGCCATAGTCCTGACTATTTAATTTACAGCTATTGTTGTGTGAGTGCTAAGTCACTTCAGTTGTGTCTGACTCCGCGACTCTGTGGATTGTAGCCTGCCAGGTTCCTCTGTCCATGGGATTCTCCAGGCAAGGATACTGGAATGGCTTGCCATCCCTTATCTAGGGGATCTTCCTGACTCAGGGATCCAACTGCCTCTCTCTGCTTTGGCAGGTAGGTACAGTCCATGGAACTTTCTAGGCCAAAATGCTGGAGTGGGTAACCTTTCCCTTCTTCAGGGGATCTTCCCAACCTAGGGATTGAACCCAGGTCACCAGCATTGCAGGCAGATTCTTTACCAGCTGAGCCACAAGGGAAGTCCATAATCTTCATAAATCATAGTAAAATAATGATTATTTACTTTACCAAAATGACAAATGACTTTAAAGATGAATGTAAATCACTTCAGTTCAGTTCAGTCTTTCAGTCATGTCCAACTCTTTGCGACCCAATAGACTGCAGCACTGCAGTCTTCCCTGGCCATCACCAACTTCCAGAGTTTACCCAAGCTCATGTTCATTGAGTCGGTGATGCTATCTAACCATCTCATCCTCTGTTCCCTTCTCCTCCCACCTTCAATCTTTCCCAGCATCAGGGTTTTTCCAATAAGTCAGTTCTTCACATCAGGTGGCCAAAGTATTGGAGTTTCAGCTTCAACATCAGTCCTTCCAGTGAATATTTAGGACCTATTTCCTTTAGGATGGACGGGTTGGATCTCCTTGCAGTCCAAGGGACTCTGAAGCGTCCTCTCCAACACCACAGTTCAAAAGCATCAATTCTTTGGTGTTCAGCTTTCTTTATAATCCAACTCTCACATCCATACATGACTACTGGAAAAACCAAAACTTTGATTACACAGACCTTTGTTAGCAAAATGCAATGAAATTCACACAGCCTGTTATCAAAAGCAGCAGAATTGTTCTCTGTCTTTCATTTTTTAGCATTATAACTAGTGTTTTGTTTTTTTTTTTACCTTTTTTTAATTGGAGGAAAATTGCTTTACAATATTGTGTTGGCTTCTACCATACAACAATGAGAATCAGTCATAATCATATATTCCTTTATATATATGTATATATATAATCATATATATTCCTTTCCTCTTGAGCCTCCCTCCCCTCCCCATCTGAAAGAGAAAAAAATATTGTATATTAACACTTATATATGGAATCTACAAAAATTATATCGATGAGCCTATTTGCAAGGAAGGAATGGAGACACACATGTAGAGAATAGACCTGTGGACACAGTGGGAGAAAGAGAGGATGGGATGAATTGAGAAGGTAGCCTTGACATATATTCACTATTATGTGTAAAATAGATAGTTAGTGGGAAGTTGCTGTATAGTACAGGGAGCCCAGCCTGGCACTCTATGAAAATTTGCTCTTAACAAGGGGAACCAGATTCGTCTGGTACTAGCTTACTGTTAATCACAAAACTTATTTGCCTAATTAAATTTAATCTAGTCCTGATCAATTTTAGAAAGTCCCAATGATATACAAAATTATTTTCCCAGTGTTTCTTTTTTACAGGCCTTTTATCATTTTCTGGGTACCTATTACCTTGTTCCATTACTTCCCACCTATACACCATTAATCTCCTCATTTTCTTCAAAATAATATCTCCAGTATTTATTTCTTCTTTTGCCAACAACCTATAAACTACTTGCTTTACATGTTGAAATACTTCCCTTGTCACTTTAATAGCTCTGGTTACATATTATACTTTTAAAACCCTTAAAAAACTTGGACTTTTAGTGAAAACCAATAAGAAAGCAATTGTGAACTGTTTGTTCTATTGGCAATTTTTAAATTAGCAAACTTGAGAACATATTCTGTAACCTCTAAAAACATGTATTTTCCCAAGGCACAGTTTCTTTTTTCTATGCAATACAAAACCCATGACTAATAAACCCAAACATCTTTAGTGTTTCTCTTGTATTTAAAGTCATTTGGTTTGTAAGCACTTACTTTTCTTTTGGAGACAGAAATGGCAACCCACTCCAATATTCTTGCCTGAAGAATTTCATGGACAGAGGAACCTGGTGGGCTATAGTCCATGGCGTCGCAAAGAGTTGGACACAACTGAGTGACTTAGCACTTTTCTTTTAAGCTCATTCACAAATTAGCCTTAGCAATATTATCCAAAGACAAAGACACATACTGATACATATACATATTGCCAAACAAATAGAGATCTCATAGTTTCCACTTGAGATGTAAAATGCCTTCTGCTCCCCACCCTCCTTTCACCCAAGGGTGAAGGCTTAGGCAAGGTGGACTGTGTATCTCAAGGACATGATAAGAGTTAACTTCAAGCTTTCTCCTAGGCATATTTTTGTTCTCCCAAGGACAAAATTATGAAGAAGAAAAAAAGAAACTATTTAAAGAAGCTATCTTTTTCTAAGTGAAAGTTATTCATCACTCAGTCATGTCCTATTCTTTGCAACCCCATGAACTGTAGCCTGCCATGTTCCTCTGTCCCTGGAACTCTCCAGGCAAGAAGACTGGAGTGGGTAGTCATTTACTTCTCCAAGAATTGTTCCCAACTGAGGGGTCGAATCCTCCTACATTGCAGGGGGATTCTTTAGCATCTGAGCCACCAGGGAAGCCTTGTTGCAAATGCATAAACAGTTTTGCAATTCCAAAACAGTTTCATTTTAACCAGTTTTCTCTGGAGCCTAAGGAATATCATGGCTATCCAGCATCAAAATGTCATCTCTCCTTTCTGTAGTCATGGTTTCACAGCTAACATATACACCAAATACTGCTCAAATTGGCCTTAATATCAGAGGCAGACTGGCTGATAAAATGTTGTCCTAGCAGGGATTTTTTTCCTCTAGGGAGTTGGGGTCTTAGTTTGATCAGAATAGTTTGATCAAAAGGAGTAAGGGAACTTGCAGGAGTAGGGGAAGCTTGGTTCTCCCCGCCTGAGAGTTGAGAGAAGTTAGAAGGACATCATTTAGAATGTTCAGAGAGATTTCTTGATTCCTCAGGCTTTTGATTGTAGAAGCACAAAGAACAGGATTATGATAAAGTCCTGAACAAAAGAAGTCTCAGTCCTTTTCTTTTTTTTTTTGGTCATTGGATCATAGCTGTGCATCAGCCAGTCATTCAAAACTTTCCCCAAGGGATTCCTATAAAGTGGAGGTGGAACCTTATAGGAATAGTGTCCCATTTTGGCTAAATCAGCTGACAATAAACTTTAAATGTTTGCACACTCAAAACAGAATTAAGTTTTTACCTCACCATCTGGTAATCACAAGTAAAGAAAACAGCAAAGATATGCTAAAAAAGAGAAAGACATATGGCAGAAAACTGCCCAACATGACTTTTGAGTCCCACTAGACCTCGACCGTTACCCAAAGCAGCACCTTACATCAGAATTTCCCTCTTCAGGGAAAATTTCACATCAAGATTTTCCTTTTCAGGGAAATCCGCAAGTTTGAAACTGAGGTTCCCCTATGGGCAAGGTCAAAGGCCCAGTCTGGGTGACTCACCAAAGTTAGTCTGTTGGGTACACTGTGAGTTCCAAATCCCCTATTTCTGATCCTCCAGTAGTCAGTGTTCTCCTCGGAGTGGAAGTTCAAGCCATCACAGACAAGAGAAAAGACAGTGTCCTCAAGGCAAAATAAGCCTCAGCCACTGCTACTTCAAACTGTTCCCTGTTCTCCACCACGGTCTTGAAGTTCTGCAACCCAGTCAGTGGGTCAGATGTGATTGGGACATGGCTCTATGGCAGGGAGTCCCTGGCAAACTGGTCTGAGAGAAGTCTTCCAACCCTCTTCTCTCCTGGAGGAGGATGACATGGAGAGAAATCCCCAAGCATGCAATCAAGGGGCCGAGTTTTGAGGGAAACAGAAAAAGTAGCTTTATTTCTTTGTCAGGGAAGGAACACAGCAGGCTAGCAACTCAAGAACTGTGCCACTCCTTCCCTGGGGAATAGAAAAAGGACTTGTAGTCAGGGCTCTTTTGGTCTGGGGTAGGTTAAAAGGATCAGAGTAGTGGAGGTCTTGTATTATTTTCTTCTGCAAAATTTTCAGCTAAAGATGGAGTTAGGTGGCTCGGTAACCAGGTCTGGAGTCTCCAAGTTTATTGGGGTTATCAGATTGTGAACTTCTTTGTGAAATGCAGAATGTTACAAGCTGGTTTGCTTTCAAAAAATGTTGAGTTTGGCTCAACATTCAAAAAACTAAGATCACGGCATCCTGTCCCATCACTTCATGGTGAATAAATGGGAAAAAAAAAAATAGAAACAGTGACAGACTTTATTTTCTTGGGCTCCAAAGTCACTGTAGATGGTGACTGCAGCCATGAAATTAAAAGATGCTTGCTCCTTGGAAGAAAAGCTATGACAAATCTAGTCAGCATATTAAAAAGCAGAGACATCACCATCATCCCCACCATACTCCAACTGTTTATACTGGAGAGGTTGCTTGAAAATATATGGGAGGCCTTTAGTATTTTAGGATTTTCACCATGATCAAAGCAGAGGAGTAAAGAAGCAATTAGTGGGAGGCGAACAAAGGTTGTAAAGGCTCTGCAATGCATGGGACAGTTACATACAATAAAGTCTTGTCCAGACCCAAATGTCCACCACTCTGTGATTATAAAACACTGCTTGGATTGAAGAATGAGGGCTGGATTCTAAGACTATATTAGGTTGACAATAAGCCCATTCTTCTGCATTCATCACAGTCCCCTCCTTCTTCAGTGTGGACTGTTTTTGTGGCTCCCCCTCTCCTATAAGGCATTTAAGTACTCGGAAAACAGATTCCACTATCCTCTGGCTTTTGGCTTAATTTTGAATTACAATAAAAGGCCAAAACCAATGTGCAAATTAGTTCCTGAATTATCACTGTTATATTTTTCTACCTACTTACTGGGGCTTTCTTGGTATTTTTGTCAATTATTTTCTAATAATTGGATGACCTGCATCTTAATTTTTAGAATAAACTAATATTCTCTGTATTTGCCCAAAGTACTTTTGTACTCATTATATTCATCTTTCATAATATTCTTGTATATTTTTTCCTGATTTTTCAAAAACTCTTTGATAGCCTTCCTTTTCCTATAATATGGATTAATATGTTTTTTCTTACTCTTTTTAATTATATATATATATATATATATACATATATATAATTGAAGTATAGTTGACTTTTGATGTTTGTACAGCAAGGTGATTCGATTATACAAATACACATGTATTGTTTTAGAAATATTTTCCATCATAGGTTATTATAAGATATTCACTATAGTTTTCTAGCAAACGTCTATTTTTTAATTAGAAAGCTAGCATTCTATTCATACTAGGTCAAACAAATGGAATCAAAATGTCATAATGTTGTTAGGCAAAAATTCATAAGTTTTCTAAAATATATATATTATACATATTAATATATATGTATATAAAAGCCTTTGTGCAACACTTGATAAAGGCTTGAGAAAGAATATTAAAAAAAAGAGATGCAGAAATTGGAGAACATAAACTAAATGAAATGGGAACATTGAATATGAAATAGAAAATGTGAAAAAAAGCTAGATAAAAGAATTATATAGTCCAGTTGTTTTTAAACAAGAACACTCATTAAAAACATATCTGGAACTCTGGAGAAAATTTTTTAAAAAAAGCAATACCTGAGCATTTGTATTAAAAAAAAAAATTCAAGACAATTCTGAATGCAACTGAATTTTTAAAAAGTGATTACAGGTTTTTCTACTAGATTCTAGTTTTGGTGATATAGAACTCTATTATTTTTCTTTTGATCAATCATGAAACAATGGTATTAAGTAATTATAGTATTAACTATTAGAGTTACATAATCACAATAGTAAAAGATGTTTATCAGTTTTCACAATTAATAGCCGGAAAAAAATAAAAAAGATAATTACAATTGCAAGCCATAATGGGAAGATGATTACCTTAACAATATAAAATGATTGCATACAAACTGGGGGGTCAAGCAGAGTGATGTGGTAAGTGGAAAGCCATACATGTACATGTTTTCATCCACCCAGCCAGTCTATATGTCTTTTGGCTAGTGCATTTACATTAAAGGTAATTTTTGATATGTATGATCCTATTACCATTGTCTTGTTTTAGGCTTATTTTCTGTAGGTCTTTTCTTTCTCTTGTGTTTCTTGTGAAGAAATTGAGACTCAAAAAAGACTAAATAACCCAGGACTTGAACCTAGGATGTTAGACTCCAGGACAAATAAGTGATCCTCATTCATGTTCTCTGCTGGGATGCTTTTAAGGTAGAGAAAGCATAGGTGGGAAGTAGGCAGTTGAAGAGAAATGAGATGGAAACAATGAAGTCTGGGTTACAGGAAACAGTGAGGCAAAGCCTTAATTAAAATTAGGTGAAGATCTAAAAGTACCTTCAGGCCCCACCTTTAGATACTGACAGGTAACAAACAGTCCATGTAGGTCTATTCTGGGATCATCTGGACCTCATTACAGAAGGTCCATCCTGCTCCAGCTTTCAGCACTTTCTTTCATGAGAAGTGGAAAGGGTATGGCTGCTTCAGAAATAGGATTGTAAGAGCAAAGATCAGCTTCTAGAAACAGCTATTAATTTTTTTCAGGATATTTCAAGGAAAAAAGTATCAGGAAACATCCTAATTCAATGATTCTATAAAAATGTGAGAAGGTTGTGAAAACTCTCTGGAAGATTCTCGGCGTTCAATTTCTTTTGTGACAATAAATTTGAAGTCAGGAAAGCAATAAGAAGGAAAGCATGTTTGATCTTTGTGTCATGGAATGAAAAAGCAATGTTTGATAACTGCTTTATATGTGTGGTTCTTTGTATGTGTCACCTCATTTATTTTGCTTATTTGATTATACTCTGCCTAGTATAATAGGCAGTAGTAGTAGTAGTAGACTATCTTGTTTTATTCTCATGACAATCCTTAGATGCATCCCCATATTATATATGAAGAAACTAAGGCACAGAGGAGCTAAGTCACTACCCTGAGGTTATTGGACAGAAAGGTATCTGAGGAGGCCCAAAGGATTGCCTTTTCTATCATCACCCTGCACCCAAACATATCATTCCACACTTCTGCAAACTGCAGAACTCTGTGAAAAACACCATGCTTTAAAATCCAAATTTTGCTATCTTCTTGGGGTGGGGGGTGTTGGTGGTGGAAACACCATATATCACTCTGATGTTACAGGTTGCAGTGTGATACCTGAACCACATTTGGAGGTCTTCACTCAATGAAACTTAAGCACCTCTTTTTATTCTTAGCTGTAATTGCATTTTAAAATGCAGGATACCATCAGTCACCAGGCAGACCAATGATAATTGCCAAACTGAGAGTGAGAATGTGACAGTTGGTAAATCTCAAACTGTTCTTCTCTGCAGACTGTGTGTGTACTTACACAGAGAGAAAAACTTATTAATGACTTTCCATAAATAAATTCTAGCTTATAACCAGCAGCAGCTGTTGAAATGTAATCTACCTTCAAATATTAAACATCTTTCATTTCTGTGGAAAAAAATGTTGTACACTCAAAAAGGAAAGTGGACCAAGATCACAATTTGACTGCGTGACCTTGGAAGAGTTGCTTAACTTCTCTCTGTACCTTCCTTATATCTTTTGTCTATTTTAGGAACAAATGGGGTAACATGGGCGAGCTCCTCAAGGATTTGGAAATATATGGCATTTGCCTCTGGATTTCTGGAATCTGACATTGGATGGTCACTTGAGACTTGTGCACTGACTACTATTAAATTCACTTGAGATATATATGCCTTGAAAGGTTTAGAGGGCTATAGAAATATGAAATGGTAATCATTATAATTTAAAGGAAAGGGAAAGTATAATACTTAGATTCTTTAAATATGCATTTTCTTCCTATCTCTACAGAATGCTGTGCTGTGCTGTGCTAAGTCATTCAGTTATGTCCAACTATTTGTGACCCAATGGACTGTAGCCCTCTGTTCCTCTGTCCATGGGGATTCTCCAGGCAAGAATACTGGAGTGGGTTGCCATGCCCTCCTCCAGGGTCTCTATAGAATAATTTATGGAAAATATATGTCCATAAAGTATTGTATTCATTTCTCAAATTTAAACTAGTAGCAAAGTATAGTTTGCCACCATTTTTATAAACAAAAGTTTGTTGGAACCCAGCCATGCCCACTATTTTATATTTTGTCTATAGCTGCTTTCATGTAAAAGCAGCATTGTATGGCTATAATGGAGACTATATAGCTAATATGATCATATTTGCTAAATGACTCTTTACAGAGAAAGTCTCCCGCTACCTGAATTATAGTATGAGCTGCTGGGAATGCATTTCTCTTTAAAAGTTCTCACCTCATCCAGTACTTGGAACACAGTAGGTGCTCCATGCATGTCTAGATGAAACAGGATATATTGGACAATAATATAGTTTGTGAATAGTTAACACCTCAAAGTGAGAATCCAGAAGATGGGGCTTCACACATCTACCCCTTCAGGAGTTGAAAATTCTATTATATATGCTTTATATAACAAATATAGTGTGAAAACAAAAGTAACTAATCATTGAGTGCTTACTAGATTCCTTGGTGTCTCAGCTGGTAAAGAATTGGCCTGCAATTCAGGAGACCTGGGTTCAGTCCCTGGGTTGGGAAGATCCCCTGGCGAAGGGAAAGGCTACCCAAGCCAGTATTCTTCCCTGATGAATTCCGTGGACAGAGCCTCACAGGCTACATCCCATGGGGTCACAAAGATCAGACACGACTGAACAATTTCTACAAGTATCAGATTTCTATATTCAGTGTCATAAAATCATCACTACACTTTTATGAATTAATTAGTATTATGATGTCTCTTTTACTGAAGTATAGTTGCTGTACAATATGATGTATGTGACAGATACAATATAGTGAGTCATAATTTTTAAAGATTATATTTCATTTATTGTTATTATAAAATATTGACTATATTCCTCATACATGTGTGCTAAGTCACTTCAGTCATGTCTGACTCTGTGCAACTCTATGGACTGTAGCCTGCCAGGCTCCTCTGTCCATAGGATTCTCCAAGCAAGAATACTAGTGGGTTACCATGCCCTTCTCCAGGGGATCTTCCTGACCCAAGGACTGAACCCTCATCTTTCCTGCATTAGCAGGCAAGTTATTTACTGCTAGCATCAATGGGAAGCACAATATATCCTGGTAGCTTATTTTATACCTAAAAGTTTGTACCTCTTATTCCTCTTCCCCTATTTTGCACCCTGTTCCCACCTTCACTGATAGACACTAGTTTGTTCTCTACATCTGTGAACCTGCTTATTTTGTTATATTTGTTACCTCGTTGTATTTTTTAGATCCACATAAAATGATATCATGCAGGATTTGTATTTCTCTGTCTGATGAATTTCACTTAGCATAATGCTCTCCAAGTCTATCCATGTTCATGCAAATGGAAAAAAAATCATTTTTTTAATGAGTGTTCCATTGGAGAATGGAACACCTTCCATATATATACCACACCTTCCTTAACCATTCATCTGTTGATCGACACTTAGGATGTTTCCCAAATAATACCGCTATGAACACTGATAATGTGTTCATCTTTTCAAATGAGTGTCCTTTTTTTTAGGGGGGATACATACAAAAGAGTGGAATTGTTGGATCATATGGTGACTCTATGGGGTTACCCTGTGGGGCTTCACTCATGGGGCTTCCCTTATGCGGCTTGCTTCATAGTTCAGTTGGTAAATAATTGGCCTGCAATGCAGGAGACTCTGGTTTGATTCCTGGGTCAGGAAGATCCACTGGAAAAGGCATAGGACACCCACTCCAGTAGTCTTGGGCTTCCCTTGTACTCAGCTGGTAAAGATTCCACCTGCAATGTGGGAGACCTGGGTTTGATCCCTGGGTTGGGAAGGTCCCCTGGAGAAGGGAAAGGCTACCCACTCCACTATTCTGGCTGGGAAATTCGAGCCAGAAGTGGCAAAGTCCAACACTACTGAGTGACCTTCACTTTCTTTCACTTTTTGGTAATTCTGTTTTTAGTTTTTTTGAGAAACATCCATACTGTTTTCAACAGTGACCATGCCAATTTACATTTCCACCAACAGTGTAGGAGGGTTCTCTTTTTTCCACATCTTCACCAAAAATTATTTGAGTTCTTTTTGATGATAGCCATTCTGATATGTGTGAGGGGATTTGCGGTTTTAGGAAAATGGAAAAAAAAAATCATTGTGGTTTTGATTTTCATTTCCCTGTAGTGGTGTTGGGCATCTTTTCTATGCCTGTTGGCCATCTGCATCATCCCTGTTTTTATTTTTATTTTTTAATTAATGAATTTATTTATTTACAATATTGTATTGAATTTGCCATACATTGACTTGAATCTGCCATGGGTGTACATGTGTTCCCTAACCTGAACCCTGCTCCCATCTCCCTCCCTATACCATCCCTCTAGGTCATCACAATGCATCAACTCCAAGCAACCTGTATCATGCATCAAACCTGGACTGGTGATTTGTTTCCCATATGACAATTTACATGTTTCAATGCATCCCTGTTTTTAGATGAGAGGCCTGCCTTGTCCAGGGGTACAGCAGTGGAGAGTTCTCACAAAACGTGGCCCACTGGAGAAGGGAATGGCAAACTGCTTCAGTAATCTTGCCTTGAGAACCACATGAACAGTATGAAAAGGTAAAAAAATATGATACTGAAAGATGAACTCCCAAGGTTGGTAGTTGCCCAACATGCTATTGGAGAAGAGTGGAGAAATAACTCCAGAAAGAATGAAGAGACAGACCCAAAGCAAAAACATCCCCAGTTATGGATGTGACTGGTGATGGAAGTAAAGGCTGATGTTATAAAGAACAATACTGCATAGAAACCTGGAATGTTAGGTCCATGAATAAAGGCAAATTGGAAGTGGTCAAACAGGAGATGGCAAGAGTGAGCATTGACATTTTAGGAATCAGTGAACTAAAATGCACTGGAATGGGTGAAAATAACTCAGATGACCATTATATCTACTACTGTGCACAAGAATCCCTTAGAAGAAATGGAGTAGCTCATAGTCAACAAAAGAGTCCAAAATGAAGTACTTGGGTACAATCTCAAAACAACAGAATGATTTCTGTTCGTTTCCAAGGCAAACCACTCAGTATCACAGTAATCCAAAGTCTATGCCCCAACCACTAATGTTGAAGGAGCTGAAGTTGAATGGTTTTCTGAAGACCTACAATACGTTCTAGAACTAGTACACCCAAAAGATGTCATTTTCATTATAGGGGACTGGAATGCAAAAGTAGGAAGTCTAGAGATACCTGGAGTAACAGGCAAATTTGGCCTTGGAGTACAGAATGAAGCAGGGCAAAGGCTAACAGGGTTTTGCTGAGAGAGAGCACTGGTCATAGCAAACACCCTCTTCCAACAACACAAGAGATGACTCTACACATGGACATCACCAGATGGTCAATACTGAAATCAGACTGATTATATTATTTGCAGCCAAAGATGGAGAAGCACTATACAGTCAGCAAAAACAGGACCGGGAGCTGACTCTGGCTCAGATCCTGAAATCCTTAATGCCAAATTCATACTAAACTTGAAGAAAGTAGGGAAAACCACTAGACCATTCAGGTACAATCTAAATCAAAACCCTTATGATTATACAGTGGAAGTGACAAATAGATTCAAGAGATTAGACATGATAGACACAGTGCCTGAAGAACTATGGGCAGAAGTTCATGACATTCTACAAGGAGGCAGTGATCAAGACCATCCCCAAGAAAAAGAAATGCAAAAGGCAAAACGGTTGTCTGAGAAGGCCTTACAAATAGCTGTGAAAAGAAGAGAAGAGAGAGGCAAAGGTGAAAAGGAAAGATATACCCACCTGAATGCAGAGTTCCAAAGAATAGCAAGAAGACAAAAGAAAGCCTTCCTCAGTGATCAATGCAAAGAAATAGAGGAAAACAATAGAATGGGAAAGACTAAAGATCTCTTCAATAAAATTAGAGATACCTAGGGAATATTTCATGCAAAGATGGGCACAATAAAGGAAAGAAATGGTATGGACCCAACAGAAGCCGAAGATATTAAGAAAAGGTCACAAGAATACACAGAAGAAGTACACAAAAAAAGATCTTCATGACTCATATGTGGACTTCATAACCACAATGGCGTGATCACTCACTTAAAGCCAGACATCCTGAAATGTGAAGTCAAGAGGGCCTTAGGAAGCGTCACTGTGAACAAAGCTAGTGGAGGTGATAGAATTCCAGTTGAGCTATTTCAAGTTTTAAAAGATGATGCCGTTAAAGTGTTGAACTTAATTTGCCAGCAAATTTGGAAAACCCAGCAATGACCACAGGACTGGAAAAGATCAGTTTTCATTCCAATCCCAAAGAAAGTCAATGCCAAAGAATGTTCAAACTACTGCACAATTGCACTCATCTCACACGCTAACAAAGTAATGCTCAAAATTTGCCAAGCCAGGCTTCAACAGTACATGAATCACACTTGAACCCCAGATGTTAAAACTATATTTAGAAAAGGCAGAGGAACCAGAGATCAAATTGCCAACATCCATTGGATCATTGAAAAAGCAAGATAGTTCCAGAAAAACATCTGCTTCTGCTTTATTGACTACACCAAAGCCTTTGACTCTGTGGATTACAACAAACTGTGGAAAATTCTTCAAGAAATGGCAATACCAGACCACTTTACCTGCCTCCTGAGAAATCTGTATGCAGGTCAAGAAGCAACATTTAGAACTGAAGGTGGAACAACAGACTAGTTCCAAATCAAGAAAGGAGCACATCAAGGCTGTATATTGTCAACCTGCTAATTTAAATTATATACAGAGTGCATCATGTGAAATGCAAGGCTGGATGAAGCACAAGCTGGAGTCAAGATTGCTGGGAGCAATATCAATAACCTTAGATACACAGATGATACCACCGTTATGGCAGAAAGTGAAGAACTAAAGAACCTCTTGAGGAAAGTGAAATAGGAGAGTGAAAAAGTTTCCTTAAATTCAACATTAAAAAAATTAAGATCAGGATTCCAGGTGTCATCACTTCATGGCAAATAGATGGGGAAATAATGGAAACAGTGAGAGACTTTATTTTCTTGGGCTCCAAAATCACTGCTGATGGTGACTGCAGCCATGAAATTCAAAAAGGCTTGCTCCTTGGAAGAAAAGCTAGGATCAACTTAGACAACGTATTCAAAAGCAGAGACATTATTTTGCCAACAGAGTCTATCTAGTCAAAGCTGTGGTTTTTCAGTAGTCATGTGTGGATGTGAGAGTTGGGCTATAAAGAAAGCCGATTGTTGAAGAATTAATGCTTTTGAACTATGATGTTGGAGAATATTCTTGAGAATCTCTTCACCTGGAAGGAAATCTAACCTGTCAAGCTTAAAGAAAACCAATCCTGAAAATTCATTGGAAGAACTGATGCTGAAGCGAAAGCTCCAATACCTTAGCCACATGATGGGAAGACATAGCTCACTGTAAAAGGCCCTGATGCTTGGAAAGATTGAAGGCAGGAGGAGAAGGGGAGGACAGAGGATGAGATATTTGGATGGCATCACTGAATTGATGGACCTGAGTTTGAGCAAGCCCCAAAAGTTGGTGATGGACAGGGAAGTATGGCTTGCTGCACTCCATGGGGTCACAAAGAGTCAGACAAGAGTGAGCAACTGAACTGAGCTGAACTGAACCCAGTAGCAAAGCCAGGCTTCACAATCCACATAGCCTAATATGATATTTAGTTTCTGGGTTGCCATTAGAGATACACTTTATGATTCTGGACTGTTCCACTAGTGACTCAGCCAAGCACCTTTCTCTCCTTGTTCCTCAGAACATCACATTTTGTTGCATTATTTTCATCCTGCAAGCTTTTCTTTATTCATTTAACAATTATTTATATGTTGATACTTCTCATATGTGGCAGATACTATGCTGGGTAATGGAAGGATCCCAAGAGGCAACTGGATACAGTCTTTGCCTGGATGAAGCTTATGTTCCAGTGAAAGTGATGGGCATTACTCAATCACACAAAAAATATTTAAATAAAGCTCTCATATGCGTTTCAAAGGAGAAAGGCAAAAGATGCCATAAGACTGGTTTATAGGGATCTCCCTCAACTGATGACCCTTAACTTGAGAACTAAATGGGAGTCATAGTGCTCATAATGAGAGTCAAATTGCTCATAAATGGGAGTCAGGCACAGAAGGGAAGGAAATGTGTTCTAAGAAGAAAGATAGTGCATGCACAGATTCTAAGGAAGGAGGAAGCATCGTGCATAAGGGAGACAATAAGAAGGTCTCTCTGGCCCGAGCACATTAAACAAGGAGACATTATTGGAAAAGTCAGGAGCCACAAGGCCTGTGCTCAGATTTGCATCTTTGTCTTAAAAGCAATAGCAAGCCACTGAGGTGTTTGAGCAGTGGTATTCAGGTGTGGTGTTATCACTCCAAATGTCAAGTATGGTCCTCTGAGCAAGGCGTATCTTTCCTGAATTCAATAAGGGGCTTCTGCTAATGCAACTTTATGCTGAGGAAGACAAAATAAAGTATATACATCAGTCTGAAAACACAGCTGGTCTATTTGCTGAGGCCTGAGGAACAAGTGAGCTGCAGCCTGGTGTGCAAAGTGAAGATGTGATTGGAGACCTTTATACCAAAGATTGTGCAGAATCTAACCAATAACAAGGACAACTTACTGTCAAGTTGGAAGCCTGCTTGCAGTAGGTCTACTCATTTAGTAAATATAAGTACTTGTCAATTAGCTTGAAAGCTGGGTTACTTGTCACCAAAGGCCAGTGTTTGCCTTGCTCCTCACTTCAGTTATGGGGCAGAGGAAAAGCTTTCCTTTTGGTCCTGAGAGAATTCTAGGACATAAACTTAATTTTATGTCACCCTTAGAATGGAATCCAAACCCTAGGTCTGCCAGCCTCTCCACAGTCTGGTTCTGCTTCCCTAGTTAATTTCTCCTCATATGATTCTTCTTCACTTACAAATTTCTAGTAAATACTTCTTGAACAGGTGGATATACAAATGACTACATAATCTTGGACAAGGCAGAGCCCTTTTCTTATCTCAGTTTCTTCATTTTGAAAAATGGGCTGGCCTGGGTTTTCTTTAAGGCCCAACTCTATGAAATGCAGAATTCGAAGTCATTCAGCAGCCACTTGCCAATATTTCCTCTAAGCCAAGTCCCATGACAGGCAGCAGGATGATCCCTGCTCTTGAGATGCTTTTTCAAAAGTAGATACAAACATAAAAAAAGCAGTTTCAAAATCACACGAGGCATGCGTGTGTGCTCTATAGTCATAGGAACTAGGCACAATCCTAAGTCTACCACTTCCCTGAGAAAATCGTCTCTCAGTGCCCTAGTGCCCCCCATAACTTAAATGGAGATAATGCCACTAACTCGTGCAGTTTTGTAAGATTTAAATGAGATGATGTTACTACTGACATTGTCTCTGGCACAAAGCAGTACTCAACAAATGTTGGTGATGATTATCAACAAATGATGATGACTGCTAGCATCAACAGGATATTCAACATATATACTGTATAGTCACTATACTATGTGACTATACCAGTTGTCAATGGCTTTTATCTATTCTGATTACCTAACTACTCATGCCATCCTGGTTGTAAGATATTTTGAACTTGCCCACTGAATGAAAGCAAGTGATAGCAGAGAGGAGCTACACTTAATGCTCATGGTCAGTGGTTCATGGAATGTGTCTGGAGGAAGATGGAACCAAAGCTGAACTGTAAGGTAAAGAAGAGTAGACAAAGCTTCTTTTAACTTTGCCCTCTAACAGTCAACGGAGAAATTTTTCAAAAGTGCACATCAGAAAAATCAAACAAAGCAATGCATAACAGACCAATTGATTTTGATTTCTTCCCTAAAGCCAGTGACCATCTGTTGCACTTGGAATAAAATCAAAACTCTTCAATAGGGTCTACAAAGCCTTGTAGGGGCTAGATCTATCTTGAGGCACCTTTATACTTTCCAATGACAGTCTGCTATTTATCCCTACCTCGGGCTCCTTGTGTTGACTCCACTGTTTGCCAAATATACACCTCCCTTTAGCCCTCCCATACCTGGATCCTTTTCATCAGCAGAACTCAGTTTCAGTGTCATTTCTGTAGAGAGACCTGCACTAGCTATACTACCTGTCATTGTCCCCACTCCTATATACCACCCTCCAATATTTTCATTACTGTAATTCACTTTGCAAACCAAAACTTTATTTTGTTTCCTTCAAACAAATTTTAAAGATTTATTACTATCATCCGAAATGATCTCTAGGAGAATAAGGATTTTATCTGTCTCACTTCATTTGGCTTCAGCACATAGATGACACTCAAAAAAAATTTTTTTTTAATGAACAAGTTCTAGGTGCTTGTAAAGATTTGAGGTGAGACAGCATATTAGAATGCCACACAATGATGAATCACATCAGATCTCAGAGAACTTATATACAGAAAGTTCTCTGAAACACAGTGTGTGCCATGTCTGAGTATCATGAAAAATCCACCATCTTATTTCTTTCTCTAAGACAGCTATTTCTCAATCTTGCATTTCCAAGACTGAAGAGGATACCTGTCTAAACTAATTAAAAAGTCATGATTATGAAATAATTTCCAGTAATCAAGGTTTAGCTCTTTCGCATGGTAATTCCAACTAGGCTAACAGAAGCCTTTGGGGTGTTTCTTTAATGAATAGCTAAATGTAGTGTTTAATTAGCATGTCATCATTAGCCCACAAAGAGTTTGCTCTCGTAAGCAGTTTTAGCATTGTCCCTGAAGTTCTAGTTGCCTCGCACTCTTGCTCAGAAGGTCAAGCATTCACTTATTAATCTCCCATTTCATGTCAGACATTTTGATAACCTTGAGTAAGCTCCATAGTTGGTGTTCAAACCACAGCTTAACTGGTCATCCAGATGATTCAAAATTCTGACTTTGTAGGATTGGATTTTAAAATATTACCCATTAAAAAAAATAAAATAAAATATTACCCATAAATGACAGAAAGTATCCACATACATCACTTTCAGGATTCACTCAGCAATCTTATACTCTTTTCCTAGAGGCCTAAGATTTGCACACAGCTGCTTCTGTCAACTTAAAATATTCACAACATAAAATTTGAGTTATGTTTTATTTGACAGGAATTTTTAGGACTTGAAGCCTGGAAGACAGCATCTCAAGTAACCTTGAGAGAATTGTTTTGAAGAAGCGAGGGGAAGAAACAGGTTACATGGAAGTTTTACAACAAAGGGCAGGTAGTCTGAACATCAAAAGATTATTGTTAAATAAAGGAAGCCAGATATCTCAAGTTAAGAAATGTAGTGCTTTTCTATGTATGGGAAGATGAGAGAGTTTGGGTTCACTGAAATTGTTCCTTTTATATGCATCTCACCTCTCTGGGGCCAGTATCACTTGATTTTCACATCTTGAGCTCCCTTGGGGCTCACTGTAGAGAGTAACCAAATCTCAGGTATTCCCCTTCCTGAGTGCATTTAGAACTCACGTTGGAGGTCTGGAATTACTGACGACTGTGACATCCTTGTTTATTGACATGGCAGGAAATATTTCATTTCTCAACTCCCAATCCCAAATTAATAGAAGGACCAGAAGCAGACCCCTTTCCCCTAGTTCTACCCACACTTATATATGTTGTGTGCAGTTAGTGTGAATTGGATTGGCTTTACTGTGCCTGCCTAAGGTACAACAAAATCAATAGCCACAGGAATTATAATTGCTGCTGACAAGGACTTAGGAGGCAGGTGAAGGGGAAGCAGTACTTTTTCAAAGTTAAGCCCTGCTTTTGATGCATGAATATCCCTCTTGCCTTTGATGCCAAAATTGTGTTCTGATGGGTGGAAACAAGAAGACTGGCCATTGTCAACTTGCCTCCTGAAGTCTTCTGGTGGTCCTGACTGCTCTGAGGCCTGGGGGCTCACTTGGTGCCCACACACATGCACATCCTATAAACTGAAAAGCCTTATGGAACATTCTCTGCCTTAACAGCCGCCACGAGAAATTACATCCTAGCTATTTCCAGTCCCTCCCTGCTTGTCTCCCTCTTACAGTCCATAGTGATTATACTATCTCCTCTTCACACTTTTCCCTGGTTCCTAGTCTATACCTCCTATGATCAGAATTCAGCCTATTATCAGCATTAAAGAAAATAGTCACAACCTAAAAAATAGAAGTTATGTTTTATTCAGTAGGAATTTTTAGGACTTCAAGCCCAAGAGACAGCAACTGAAGTAACCTTGAAAGAAAGTTTTGAGGAGGCAAGGGGAGGAGCCAAGTTAAATAGAAGTCCAACAACAAAGGGCAGGTAGCCAGAACATCAAAAAGATTATTGTTAATTAAAGAAAACCAAATATCTCAGGTTAAGGAATTTAGCACTTTTCTATGTATGGGAAGATCCAGGATTCTAGGCTCACTGAAATCACTCCTTTCATATGCATCTCAACTATCTGGGGTCAGTATCCTGTGTTTTTCACAATCGAGTTCCTCAGGACTCAACTAATGGCTGCCAGAACACAGGCATTCTCCTTCTTGAGTGCCTTTAAGCATTAGAGGGCTGGAATCACTGATGACTGTGACATCTTTGTTTACGGATATGGCAGGAAATGCTCCATTCCTCAGTCCCTCACCATGGTAAAAAAATTTAACCAGTATTTGAGAGATATTTCATGACTATTTTTTTGTTTCCCAGCACTAGGATGCTCATCCCAGATCAAGCAAAATTATCATTATGCCATATATGCCTTATATGTGGTACATGCTATGCTACACTCAGTCATGTCCTGGGGTTGAAAGTTTGAGTACAATGCAATTAGCAGGAAATCTTGATATTTCTGCAACACATAAAAGTTTAGAATAATCAGTAGAAATATGACTGATAATATTATATTGACATATCAGATTAGTAATTCCGTATAAATTCTGGAATATATGAATAACATTTATTCATACATTACAACTTAAGGTTCACCTTCAATCACTTGACAACATTTCTGAATTAAAAATACCAAATAAACTTAGTTTAACATACCTCTCTGAGTTGCCTCAGAGATGTTTCTTTGAAGCATATGAGTCAGCTGGAGGCTAAAAGAGCTTTACTTAGATTTTCAATTTGGGAAGTTTGTTAGAAATATCAAAAAAAGTTTTAAAAGACAACAGGATCATAGGTCACTGAAAAAAATTATTCATTTAACCAAATTCACAATACCTATTAAAAAAAATACAGATCACTTACAGGCACAGAAACTCACACAATTTGTTATCATAAAGGAACACTTTTAACAGAAAGAGGAATCAAACTACAGTCTCGCATTAGCTTACTCAACAAAATGCATTTAAATAACTTCAATCTAAGTTTAGTTAATCCTGACTAGGCATATAAGTTTTTCCTCCTCAGGGTTCCTTTTCACAGTATCTCATCGTTTTTTGTATCCACCTGTCTCTCATTTTCTATCCAAATAAAATCAACCAGCTCATTCTTTCTCTTTGCTCAGTAAAATGTAATTCCATTCCTCATACCTTCTTTGTTGAAAACACGCATTCTACTTCTTACCATATATTGAAATGTTACTGTATCATTCTTAAAAGCTTTAATTACATGTTTAAATTAGAATCCTCAAATCTTAAAACCTTAATTTTTAGTAAAAGCTAAGAAGTAAGCAATTATGAGCTTTTACATTGGCATTTTATCGTTCTGTGAGTATAAACACCAGCGATAATTTCTAAAAACTTTTGTTTTCTTATAGAGGACATCTCAGGTTGACACCAAATATTTTTCATTAATAGTCCTAAATACCTTCAGTTTCTCTATTCAGTAATTGATATCTCAGTATCTTCTACTATTTAATAAACTTAAATTAGCACAGCTCTAGATTAAGTTACCAACTATCTGGAAAGAACATTTTAAGAAGACATTCCTAAAATGTAAAAGAGACTACCCCAAAGCTCTGATCTCATTTACACTTTCTTTAAAGTTTCATCATATCAAGTTATTTTCCTTGCAACAGATATGCTGTGCTGTGCAGTGTCACTCAGTTATGCCCACCTGTTTGTAGCCCCATGGACTGTAGCCCACCAGGCTCCTCTGTCCATGGGGTTTCTCCAGGCAAGTATACTGGAATGGTTTACCATGCTCTCCTTCAGGGGATCTTCCCAACCCAGGGATCAAGCCCAGGCCTCCCGCATTGCAGGCAGATTCTTTACCCTCTGAGCCACCAGGGAATCCCTTATTATAATGGTTGCAGGCTTCCCTGGTGGCTCAGAGGGTAAAGAACCTGCCTGCAATGCGAGAGACCTGGGCTCAATCCCTGGATTGGGAAGATCCCCTGAAGAAGGGAACAGCTACCCACTCCAGTATTCTTGCCTGGAGAATTCAAAAAACAGAGGAGCCTGGTGGGCTACCATCCAAAGGGTTGCAAAGAGTCAGACATGACTGAGCAATAGATATAATAAGGTCTTATTTATTAAACCTTGCTACAGTAAAGTATTTAATTTTGATGACTCTTAATGACATGGCTATATTAATTAGGTTAGCAAAATTAAATATTAATTAATTTTAATTAATACCAGGTCTCAATAATACTCATTAATACCAGGTATCAACTTAATATTCAACTAAATATTGAATGTTTCCCATGTCATGTGAACTTGAAAGTCACTTTGGCCAGTTTCTTTAAAGGTAATTGCTTTCATTTTAAATTAAATAGAATTCTTTATAAATTTAATATTGACAATACTTTCCAGAGGTAGTGATATCTCATATTTATAATGTGTACACAGATATAAACAGACAAATTTAGAGTCTCATGCTTCACTAAAAGCTTAGTTATGAACCAGGTATTATAATATAAACTTACAATTAGTAAGTTACAATTAACTTACAATTAGTAAGTTACTTACAATTGTGACTTAAACTTAGCAAGTTACAGACAGTTGGAGAGTATATTAAGGTTGCTTGTTCATATGATTAAGGCTTACTATCTGTAAAGTTTGGCTGAGGGAGCATTCCCAGTGGTTTGAATTTTTAAGTCTCTATTTCCCCCCCTTGATTTCAAGTCTTGTCTGATTGACCTAATTAGCTTAGTCTCAGGTCCTTGTGGCCAGTATTTATATTTGGTTTGTGAGATTTGTAAGAGAAAGACATTTGTTTTAGTTTCCTAAAGAACAGTTTTGCCACCTGCTGCTACTGCTGCTGCTAAGTTGTGCCAGTCATGTCAGACTCTGTGGGACTCCATAGATGGCAGCCCACCAGGCTCCTCTGTCCCTGGGATTCTCCAGGCAAGAACACTGGAGTGGGTTGCCATTTACTTCTCCAATGCATGAAAGTGAAAAGTGAAAGTAAAGTCGCTCAGTCGTGTCCGACTATTAGCGAACCCATGGACTGTAGCCTACCAGGCTCCTCTGTCCATGGGATTTCCCAGGCAAGAATACTGGAGTGGGGTACCATTGCCTTCTTCGTTTTGCCACATAAAGATACTTAAATCAGTGACAACATTTTGAACTAAACTGAAATTTATTTTATGAGTTCTACATTGTATAACTTTTACAGTTTAATTTATCATGCCTTTTTGAAAAGGCTTGTTTGTAAAGACTTTTCTGAATTTACAAATTGAATCCAAAACAAAATCACTGTTTTTATTTTTATTAGCACTTGTATGTTAGCTCCCAGTTTTACTTACTTGTATGTCTCAGGCAAACTTATTGGTTAAGTGTGTTTAGTTAATATTTCCTTAGTGACAAGCTATATGTCTTGTGTTATAATACCACACAGGGGGATTATTACCAGTGAAATGTATCTATCACATAATATAATTATACAAGAGATGTAGCCATCTTATATAAGTCCCATGTAAATATGTTGTAGGAGGGGGCCCCACTCCAGGGCCATAAGAGTGGGCTCTTGTCTAACACTTGGAAAATAATTGTCTGAGGAGACACGTGCTGACAAAGCAAGAGACTTTATTGGGAAAGGGAACTTGAGTGGAAAGCATTAGGGTAAGGGAACCCAGGAGAACTGCGCTGCCACATGGTTCACAGTCTCGGGTTTTATGTTGATGGGATTAGTTTCTGGGTTGTCTTTAACCAATCATTCTAACTCAGAGTCTTTCCTGGTGGTGTACACATTGCTCAGCCAAGATGGTTGCCAGAGAGAAGGATTTGGGGAGGTGGTCTGACATACGGTGTCTCCTTTTGGCCTTTCCCAAACTCTTCCTGTTGGTGGTAGCTTACTAGTTCCATGTTTCTTCCCAGGACCTCCTGTCATAAAACAACTCATTCAAATGGTTACTAGAGACACCATCTATGGTGGACGGTTTCAGTCAATGTGCTTCCCCTATCAACTATACCAATTTTATATACTTTCATCTAAATTTGATCAAGTTTTATGCCTTTAAACTTTAGCTTTTAAATTAGGATAGAATCTTAGAGGAGGAATTTCAGAAGTTTTTCTTTTTTATTCTATTCCCTGTCCATTTTATCTACTTTTATATAAAAGTTCTGGGAGCCCTAGAGTGAGGTTGAGCCAAGGATGTCAGGCCTTTGGCCTAATTTTGTCCCAAATAATTGCTGGCCAGATATCTCAGTGCAAATGCTTTCAGCCTCTTAAATACATATTTTAAAACTGGAATGAAAAGAACAAATTTGTTTTGTTTTTATTGCAAGTGGTCCCTTTTGGCCCATTTAACCTTAGGTAGTGTGCTGTGCTTAGTTGCTTAGTCATATCTGACTCTTTGTAACCCCACGGACTGTAGCCTGCCAGGGTCCTCTGTCCATGGGGATTCTCCGGGCAAGAATACTGGAGTGGGTTGCCATGCCCACCTCCAGGGAATCTTCCCAACCCAGGGATCAAACCCAGATCTCCTGCATTGCAAGTGGATCTCTTGCATTGCAGGCAGATGCTTTACCATGTGAGGCACCAGGGAACCCCAAGAATACTGGAATGGGTAGCTTATCCATTTTCCAAAGGATTCTCCTGACCCAGGAATCAACTAGGGTTTCTCACAGTGCAGGCAGATTCTTTACCAGCTGAGCTACCACGGAGGACCTTAGGTAATGTAATAATATCAAATCTTGTTTTAATCACATAGATGTCCATTTTAATTATCCCATTTTAAGTAGCCAAACAAAGACTTCTTTATTTATTTGAGATAATTCCTTTTAAAATTTACCTTGCTGTAAATAATAGCTATACTTTTCTTTTTTTTTTTAATTTTATTTTATTTTTAAACTTTACATAATTGTATTAGTTTTGCCAAATATCAAAATGAATCCACCACAGGTATACATGTGTTCCCCATCCTGAACCCTCCTCCCTCCTCCCTCCCCATACCATCCCTCTGGGTTGTCCCAGTGCACTAGCCCCAAGCATCCAGTATCGTGTATCGAACCTGGACTGGCAACTCGTTTCTTACATGATATTTAAGTTTTTCTGTTAGCAATTATTTGAATGCTCTTAATAGCATATCTAAGACCCACTGAGGGGAAGCAAAGATCACATATGAAGCCTCTCAAGTTTGTCTTACTTGCTTTAAACAACAGAAGTTCTTGTGTAAAACGTTAGACATCATTTTTCAACTTTAATTTTTGTTTTATAGGTACGAATAAAATAACTGTTTATAATGAGAGCACTCTAGATTTGCTTCCCTGGTTGCTCAGTGGTTAAACCGTCGGCCTCCAATGTGGGAGACCTGGGTCGGCAAGATCCCCTGGAGAAGGAAATGGCAACCCACTCCAGAATTCTTGCCCGGAGAAACCCATGGACCGAGGAGCCTGGTAGGCTACAGTCCACGGGGTTGCAAAGAGTCAGACATAAATGAAAGACTTCACCTTCACCAATTTAAAAAGGATCCATCAATAGCATTATCTCAATAGTGCTTCAAACCACTAAGATGTAACGGGAGGATATTACCTAAATTCAGAGAGTTTACTCTCAAAAATAGTAAGACAAAGGCCAAGTTTTCAAAAACATGAACAAACAAAACGCACAAACACAGAATGTCCTAGAAAATCACGTGGTACATTTACATCTCAAAGACACAGAGAAATGCAGATTTACCCCTAGAATGCCTTTGTTTAAAGCCTGAAAAGATATTTTTTTCTAATCCAGTTTATAACCTTCAGTTCAGTTCAGTTGCTCAGTCGTGTCCGACTCTTAGCGACTCCATGAACTGCAGCACGCCAGGCCTTCCTGTCCATCACCAACTCCCAGAGTTCACTCAAACTCACGTCCATCGAGTCGGCGATGCCATTCAGCCATCTCATCCTCTGTCATCCCCTTCTCCTCCTGCCCCCAATCCCTCCCAGCATCAGAGTCTTTTCCAATGAGTCAGCTCTTCACATGAGGTGGCCAAAGTGCTGGAGTTTCAGCTTTAGCATCATGCCTTCCAAAGAACGCCCAGGACTGATCTCCTTCAGAATGGACTGGTTCGATCTCCTTGCAGTCCAAGGGACTCTCAAGAGTCTTCTCCAACACCAAAGTTCAAAAGCATCAATTCTTCAGTGCTCAACCTTCTTCACAGTCCAACTCTCACATTCATACGTGACCACAGTAAAAACCATAGCCTTGACTAGATGGACCTTTGTTGGCAAAGTGGTCTCTGCTTTTTAATGTGCTATCTAGGTTGGTCATAACTTTCCTTCCAAGGAGTAAGCATCTTTTAATTCCATGGCTGCAATCACCATCTGCAGTGATTTTGGAGCCAAAAAATAAAGTCTGACATTGTGTCCACCGTTTCCGCATCTGTTTCCCATGAAGTGATGGGACCAGATGCCATGATCTTCGTCTTTTTCACTCTCCTCTTTCACTTTCATCAAGAGGCTTTTTAGTTCCTCTTCCCTTTCTGCCATAAGGGTGGTGTCATCTAAATATCTGAGGTTATTGATATTTCTCCCAGAAATCTTGATTCCAGCTTGTGCTTCTTCCACCCAGCGTTTCTCATGATGTACTCTGCATATAAGTTAAATAAGCAGGGTGACAATATACAGCCTTGACTCACTCTTTTTCCTATTTGGAACCAGTCTGTTGTTCCATGTACAATTCTAAGTGTTGCTTCCTGACCTGCATATAAGTTTCTCAAGAGGCCGGTCAGGTGGTCTGGTATTCCCATCTCTTTCAGAATTTTCCACAGTTTATTTTGATTCACACAGTCAAAGGCGTTGGCATAGTCAATAAAGCAGAAATAGATGTTTTTCTGGAACTCTCTTGCTTTTTCCATGATCCAGCAGATGTTGGCAATTTGATCTCTGCTTCCTCTACCTTTTCTAAAACCAGCTTGAACATCAAGACGTTCACGGTTCACATATTGCTGAAGCCTGGCTTGGAGAATTTTGAGCATTACTTTACTAGCATGTGAGATGAGAGCAATTGTGCAGTAGTTTCATTCTTTGGCATTGCTTTTCTTTGGGATTAGAATGAAAACTGACCTTTTTCAGTCCTGTGGCCACTGCTGAGTTTTCCAAATTTGCTGGCCAATTGAGTGCAGCACTTTCACAGCATCATCTTTCAGGATTTGAAATAGCTCAACCGGAATTCCATTGCCTCCATTAGCTTTGCTCATAGTGATGCTTCCTAAGGCCCTCTTGACTTGACATTTCAGGATGTCTGGCTCTAGGTGAGTGATCACACCATCGTGATTATCTCAGTCATAAAGATCTTTTTTGTACAGTTCTTCTGTGTATTCCTGCCACCTCTTCTTAATAACTACTGCTTCTGTTAGGTACCATTACTGTCCTTTATCAATCCCATATTTGCATGAAATGTTCCCTTGGTATGTCTAGTTTTCTTGAAGAGATCTCTAGTCTTTCCCATTCTGTTGTTTTCCTCTATTTCTTTGCATTGATTGCTGAGGAAGGCTTTCTTATCTCTTCTTGCTATTCTTTGGAACTCTGCATTCAGATGCTTATATTTTTTTCTTTTCTCCTTTGCTTTTCACTTCTCTTCTTTTCACAGCTATTTGTAAGGCCTCCCCAGACAGCCATTTTGCTTTTTTGCATTTCTTTTCCATGGGGATGGTCTTGATCCCTGTCTCCTGTACAATGTCACGAACCTCTGTCCATAGTTCATCAGGCACTCTATCTATCAGATCTAGTCCCTTAAATCTGTTTCTCACTTCCACTGTATAATCATAAGGGATTTTATTTAGGTCATACCTGAATGGTCTAGTAGTTTTTCCTACGTTCTTCAATTTAAGTCTGAATTTGGCAATAACAAGTTGATGATCTGAGCCACAGTCAGCTTCTGGTCTTGTTTCTGTTGACTGTATAGAACTTCTCCATCTTTGGCTGCAAATAATATAATCAATCTGATTTCAGTGTTGACCATCTGGTGATGTCCATGTGTAGAGTCTTCTCTTGTGTTGTTGGAAGAGGGTGTTTTCTATGACCAGTGTGTTCCCTTGGCAAAACTCTATTAGCCTTTTCCCTGATTCATTCTGCATTCCAAGGCCAAATTTGCCTATTACTCCAGGTGTTTCTTGACTTCCTACTTTTGTATTCCAGTCCCCTATAATGAAAAGGACATCTTTTTTGCGTGTTAGTTCTAAAAGGTCTTGTAGGTCTTCATAGAACCATTCAACTTCAGCTTCTTCAGTGTTACTGGTTGGGGCACAGACTTGGATTACTGTGATATTGAATGGTTTGCCTTGGAAATGAACAGAGATCATTCTGTCATTTTTGAGATTGCATCCAAGTACTTCATTTTCAACGCTTTTGTTGACTATGATGACTACTCCATTTCTTCTAAGGGATTCCTGCCCACAGTAGTAGATATAATGATCATCTGAGTTAAATTCACCCATTCCAGTCCACTTTAGTTCGCTGATTCCTAGAATGTCGACATTGACTCTTGCCATCTCCTGTTTGACCACTTCCAACTTGCCTTGATTCATGGACCTAACATTCCAGGTTCCTATGCAATATTGCTCTTTACAGCATTGGACCTTGCTTTTATCACCAGTCACATCAACAACTGGGTATTGCTTTTGCTTTGTCTCCATTCCTTCATTCTTTCTGGAGTTATTTCTCCACTGATCTCCAGTAGCATATTGGGCACCTACCGATAGGTAGGGTTCCTGGGGAGTTCCTCTTTCAGTATCCTATCATTTTGCTTTTTCATACGGTTCATGGGGTTCTCAAGGCAAGAATACTGAAGTGGTTTGCCATTCCCTTCTCCAGTGGACCACATTCTGTCAGACCTCTCCATCATGACCCATCTGTCTTGGGTGGCCCCACAGGGCATGGCTTGGTTTCATTGAGTTAGATCAGGCTGTGGTCCGTGTGATTAGATTGATTAGTTAGCTTATTTAACTATGTGTGCAATGAAAGAGACCACTTAATTTTCAGAATGAGATTTCTTTTAATTCCCAGGTAAGTTTTGTACATATATTTACCTAGCTGGTGTACTGGCTAGAGGCTGGCAGTCTGTCATTTCCTTTTATTTTATTTTGAAACCTTTATTTCCTATTTTGAAGTCAGTTTGTCAAGAAAAAGTTGCTAGTAACGATTGTGTGGTGGGCCAGTGTGTGCTGCTTGGGAGCTTAATTTCTCTGATTTTGCTCCAGAGTTGTTTTAACCCCTTCTATCATATTGTTAGGGGAAGCACACTGATTGAAACCGCCCACCCTGGACAGGCACCATAGTAGCCATTTACATGAATTGTTTTATGACAGGAGATCCTGATAAGGAATATGGAACTAATAAGCCACCACCAACTGGAAGAGTTAAGGAAAGGTCAAAAGGAGACACCGTGTGTCCATCTACTTCCCAGAATCCCTCTTTCTAGCATCCATCTTGGCTGAGTGATGCATGCGCCACCAGGAAAGACTCTGAATTAGAATGATTCACCAAAGACCACCCGGAAACTAATCCCATCACCATAAAACCTGTGAGCCACGCCGCAGAGCAGTTCTCCTGGGTTCCCTTACCCTACTGCTCTCCACCCGGGTGCCCTTTCCCAATAAAATCTCTTGCTTTGTCAGCACATGTGTCTCCTCGGATAATTCATTTCTGAGTGTTAGACATGAGCCCAGTTTCGGGCCTTGGAAGGGGTCCCCCTTCCTGTAACAATATTGCAGGTCTCCCGGTGTTCTTCGATCTTCCACGATGTGGTGCTCAGGTCATGGGATGACCAATTTTTAAGCATGTCCCTGGTTGAGCAGTTTGTTAACTACATGAGTGGGTTTCCCTATAGGGACAGCTTCGTGGTGTGAAGTCTTGTCTCCACCACTCCTGCAAGCTTTTCAGTTACTTGAGAATGCTGTTGCCGACCAGGAAGAGAGAATCCTTTCTTAAGTGCTCAGAACCTCTTATAAATTTTCAATTTTATCTTAACAAACTTTAGTAAGGTAGCAAATTCAAGGAAGATGACAGGCCAGTCTTCCCCCTAACCATTCAGTTCCATTTTATGCAGTATGTAATTGAGCAAGTCTTCCCAATTTTTAAACTGAGAATAACTACTCAGTATCCAAACTGAGTCTTCCCAGTGCATTTACACCCAGGATAACCTTCTCAGTGCCTAAACTGAGCAAAATCTTCCCAGTCCTTCAACTGAAGATAACACACTCAGTGTTTAAACAGCAACCCAGGTACCTCTTCTTGAAACCAAATTTCAAGGATAACCTCTTCTCCCACTGAGTAAAACTTCAGTTCATCATCCAATAACAGGATATCCTAGAAACAGGAGAGACTTACTCAAATTTGTCTAACATTCCAAGGAGATAGATAGACACACGTGACCCTGCTGGTACCAAGGGTCCAGATCCTCAAAGAGTTCAGGTGGAGGAGAGGAATCTTCTCTGGCTTTCTCATGGTCATCATAACTGTCGATATAAAAATACTAACCTAAAGTTGATAGTTATCTTTTATTTGGTGAGAATCTTTAGGACTTCAAGCCCAGGAAACAGCATCTGAAGTAACCCTGAAATAACTGCTCTGAAGAAGTAGACAGAGGAGTTAGGTTATATAGAAGTCTTACAACAGAGGGAAGGTAATCTGAACATCAAAAGATTATTGTTAATTAAAGAAAACCAGATATATAAAGTTAAGGAATATAGTGCTTTTCTATAAATGTGAAGCTGAAAGAGTCTGGGTTAAATGAAAGCATTCCTTTCATATGCACCTCAACTATCTGGGGCCAGTATCCCGTATTTTTCACATCCTGAGCTCCTTGGAGCTCAACTTAGGTAATGGCTGCAGTGTGATGGCTGTTAGATCATAGTTATTATTTTCCTTCCTAAATGCCTTTAGGCATTTGAGAGTTGGAATCACTGATGATTGTGACATTCTTGCTTACTGATATAGCAGAAAGTATTCCATTTCTCATCAATAAACAATTATACCAGAGTCATCAGTGATTCCAGCTCTCCAAGGTAAGCCCTAAAGGCACCCAGGAAAGAAGAATGTCTGTGACCTGGCAGCCACCAGAACTGCAGACACGCACTACAGTGAGCCCAAAGGGAACTCAGGATTTGAAAAATACAGGATACCAGCCCAAGATAGCTGAGATACATATGAGAGGAATGATTTCAGTGAGCCTAGCCTCTTGAATCTTCCCATACATAGAAAAGTGCTAAATTCCTTAATTTTAGATATCTGATTTTCTTTAGTTAATAATCTTTTGATGTTCAGGTTACCTGACCTTTGTTGTAAGACTTCTACATAACCTGACTTCTCCCCTCGCCTCCTCACTGCAGTTCTCTCAGGGTTACTTGAGACGCTTCCTCCCAAGCTTGAAGTCATAAAAGTTTCCACCACGTACAACGTAACTTTCAACATTTATGTTGTGACTACTTTTTATGTCAACACTGATATGGCAGGAAATACTCCATTTCTCACTGCCTTCCAACATGCATAACACATGCACCCTTAAACTCATTCAAAATGAATCAGAGATGGGTGAACAGCCAGACAAAATAGGGCCCTGCTTAGTAGTCAACAGTATCTGTTAAACCAGTACTTCTTAAGTACTAATAATGTACATTCAAATCACTGGGAATTCGTGAAAATACAGATTATGATTCAAGAGGTATAGAGTAGGGAATAAGATTCTGCATTTTTCTAACCAGTTTCCAGATCTGTGGCTGGTCCCTGCACTGCACAGTGAGTAGCAAAGTACTATGTAATCTTTTAAAAATATCTAATTTGTGAGAGGAGTAGGAGGAAATATATTCAAAATAGATTTATTTTAAGTTGATGCTAACTCTAAAAAATCACCATTTTCGTGAATTAAAAGGTCAATTTCATATGGTTCAATCTGATCTCAATCTTAGCCAACTTACCTTGAAACACAGAGGAAGCAAGACTTTGGATCAAAATTCTAAATGTGTTAACTTGAGTGTAGAGAGAGCACAGCCTCACTTCTAAATTGCCAGTCCCTTTCTCACAGTCCCTGGCACCATGGAACCTCACTCTATGGGATACCCAAGAGACATCTTCCTGCCTTTTTTAGTCTTATACATTGGAGAGAATCACTCCACTAGATTGCCATCTATTTTACTGTTCTCCAAAGCCTAGTTCTCAGAACATGTTGAAATTTCAAAGAATGTTTTCTAGGTCACATGGTGGGAAGGTCTTCAGTTCAGTTGAGTTCAGTCACTTAGTCACGTCCGACTCTTTGCGACCCCATGAATCACAGCATGGCAGGCCTCCCTGTCCATCACCAACTCCCAGAGTTTACCCAAACTCATGTCCATCGAGTCAGTGATGTCATCCAGCCATCTCATCCTCTGTCGTCCCCTTCTCCTCCTGCCCCCAATCCTTCCCAGCATCAGGGTCTTTTACAATGAGTCAACTCTTCTCATGAGGTGGCCAAAGTATTGGAGTTTCACCTTCAGCATCAGTCCTTTCAGTGAACACCCAGGACTGATCTCCTTTAGGATGGACTGGTTGGATCTCCTTGCAGTCGAAGGAGATCTTGAGAGTCCAAGACTCTCAAGAGTCTTCTTCAACACCACTGTTCAAAAGCATCAATTCAGCACTTAGCTTTCTTCACAGACCAAATCTCACATCCATACGTGACCACGGGAAAAACCATACCCTTTACTAGATGGACCTTTGTTGGCAATGTAATGACTCAGCTTTTTAATATGCTATCTAGGTTGGTCATAACTTTCCTTCCAAGGAGTAAGTGCCTTTTAATTTCATGGCTGCAATCACCATCTTCAGTGATTTTGGAGCCCCCCAAAATAAAGTCTGATACTGTTTCCACTGTTTCCCCATCTATTTCCCATGAAGTGATGGGACCAGACGCCATGATCTTCATTTTCTGAATGTTGAGCTTTAAGCCAACTTTTTCACTTTCCTCTTTCACTTTCATCAAGAGGCTATTTAGTTTCTCTTCACTTTCTGGCATAAGGGTGGTGTCATCTGCATATCTGAAGTTATTGATATTTCTCCCAGCAATCTTGATTCCAGCTTGTGCTTCTTCCAGCCCAGCATTTCTCATGATGTACTCTGCATATAATTTAAATAAGCAGAGTGACAATATACAGCATTGACGTACTCCTTTTCCTATTTGGAACCAGTCTGTTGTTCCATGTCCAGTTCTAACTGTTGCTTCCTGACCTGCATATAGGTTTCTCAAGAGGCAGGTCAGCTGATCAGGTATTCCCATCTCCTTAAGAATTTTCCACAGTTTATTTTGGTTCACACAGTCAAAGGCTTTGGAATAGTCAATAAAGCAGAAATAGATGTTTTTCTGGAACTTTCTTGCTTTTTCCATGATCCAGCAGATGTTGGCAATTTGATCTCTGCTTCTTCTGCCTTTTCTAAAACCAACTTGAACATCTGGAAGTTCGCGGTTCACGTATTGCTGAAGCCTGGCTTGGAGAATTTTGAGCATTACTTTACTAGTGTGTAAGATGAGTGCAATTATGCAGTAGTTTGAGCATTCTTTGGGACTGGAATGAAAACTGACTTTTCCAGTCCTGTGGCCACTGCTGAGTTTTCCAAATTTGCTAGCATATTGAGTGCAACACTTTCACAGCATCATCTTTCAGGATTTGAAATAACTCAACTGGAATTCCATCACCTCCACTAACTTTGTTCGTAGTGATGCTTTCTATGGCCCACTTGACTTCACATCCAGGATGTCTGGCTCTAGGTGAGTGATCACACCATCATAATTATCTTGGTCATGAAGATGTTTTTTTGTGCAGTTCTTCTGTGTATTCTTGTCAGCTCTTCTAAATATCCTCTGCTTCTGTTAGGTCCCTATCACTTCTGTCCTTTATTGTGCCCATCTTTGCATGAAATGTTCCCTTTGTTTCTCTAATTTTCTTGAAGAGATCTCTAGTCTTTCCCATTCTGTTGTTTTCCTCTATTTCTTTGCATTGATTGCTGAGGAAGGCTTTTTTATCTCTCCTCACTATTCTTCAGCACATGCTGAAATTTCAAGGAATATTTTCTAGGTCACATGATCTGAAGGTCTTAATAGATGGCAGAATGTGCTTTGATTCTCATTAAGAAGCTTACTCAACATTAAAAGGAAGTGTAACAGGCCTCTCCATAGCTCCTGTTTCTCCATCTACGTAAAATCTTGACTGTGTGGTGGGAGGGAAAAGGTGGGGGGAGACTGATGAGCACAGGCGTGTAAGTTTGCCTGGCCTGATTTCTGTACAGGCATGACAGATTCACCACTTCCTGCCTGAGGTTGACTTTTTGATAACAGAATAACTGCTGTATAACCATTTGCCATCATTGGCAAAACTCACAAGAAGTAAAGAAGTGATAAACAAATAGGATATTTCAAGAGCAGCAATAATATGTGCTCCCACCAAGAGAAGCTCTATGGACTCAAAATGATCAAGATATTTTTAGAATAAAAGTACCATCCTTCTGAGTACACACTGATGGGATACGGATATTGATGTTTATTGACTGTGTTGCATTGGTCCTCCACTCCAGCTACCCTCTAATTAGAGAGTTTTAAAAAGTACCAGTGCCTTGTTTCCACCATAAATGAATCAGAATTTGGCATAGGTGGATTTTAAAAGCACCCAGGTGAACTGGATGCACAGTGAAGGTTACAGTTCACTGGTTTAGAAGTGTTTTTGCAAAGAGCAAGGAAAAATACCTTTTTCTGGTCATTGACTTTCACAATTTCTAAAAAAAATACCTCCTTTTAAAATTCACTATATGATATTGGGAATAATGAATACTCTTTATAGTTTCAGAGTCATAAATCACTTTTATACGCACCATTTTATTAGATACTCCAATAAGTAGTGCTACATATTAGAGTAGTCCAATAAGTGTCTTATCACTTAAGACAAGATGGGGACCCAGAGGGATTCTATGGGGAGGGAGGTGGGAGGGGGGTTCGAGATTGGGAACACATGTACACCCGTGGTGGATTGATGTATGGCAAAACCAATACAATATTGTAAAGTAATTAGCCTCCAATTAAAATAAATAAATTTAAATTTAAAAAAAGATGGGTGGTGGAGAGGGTGTGGAGAAAAGGGAACCCTCTTACACTGTTGGTGGGAATGCAAACTAGTACAGCCACTATGGAGAACAGTGTGGAGTTTCCTTAAAAAACTGGAAATAGAACTGCCTTATGATCCAGCAATCCCACTGCTGGGTATACACACTGAGGAAACCAAAAGGGAAAGAGACACGTGTACCCCAATGTTCATCACAGCACTGTTTATAATAGCCAGGACATGGAAGCAACCTAGATGCCCATTAGCAGATGAATGGATAAGAAAGCTGTGGTACCTATACACAATGGAGTATTATTCAGCCATTAAAAGGAATACATTTGAATCAGTTCTAAAGAGATGGATGAAACTGGAACCTATTATACAGAGTGAAGTAAGCCAGAAAGAAAAACACCAATACAGTATACTAACGCATATATATGAAATTTAGAAAGATGGTAACAATAACCCTGTGTACAAGACAGCAAAAGAGACACTGATGTATAGATCAGTCTTATGGACTCTGTGGGAGAGGGAGAGGGTGGGGAGATTTGGGAGAATGGCATTGAAACATGTATAATATCATGTATGAAACGAGTCGCCAGTCCAGGTTCGATGCACGATACTGGATGCTTGGGGCTGGTGCACTGGGATGACCCAGAGGGAGGGTATGGGGAGGGAGGAGGGAGGAGGGTTCAGGATGGGGAACACAGGTATACCTGTGGCAGATTCATTTCGATATTTGGCAAAACTAATACAATTATGTAAAGTTTAAAAATAAAATAAAATTAAAAAAAAAAAAAAAAAAGATGGGGAAGTAGAAGGACGTGTACTTGTCTTCTTCTGAAAGAATTCCAAAACTTCAACTTGCTGGTGAACAACCATTGACAGGAGAATGTTGGATCCCACAAAAAAAGATACCCCACATCTAAGGGAAAAGGAGAAACTCCAACAAGAGGGTAGGAGGGGAGAACTCGCATTTAAAATCAAACCCTATACCTGCCAGAGAAGTTTGGAGGGCTCAAACAAAACCTTGTGGGCACCAGGTCCCAGGGGCCTCACAGAGACTGAGCCAGACCTGCCTTTGAATGTTTGAGTGTCTCCTGTGGAGGTACGGGTCAACAGTGGCCTGTCACAGAGACAGAGACTCTGGTTGCAGCAGACCTGAGTCATGCAGCGTGTGGCATAAGCCCTCTTGGAGGAGGTCACCATTAACCCCACCATATAGTCACCGAGCAGATGAACCAAAAAATGCAGAACAATTATAGCAAAGAAATTCTCACCCTGTTAAGAAAGTTCTAAGACCCACAGTAGATTTCCCAATCTGGGAATCTGGCAAAAGGACTGAGAACATGCAGCAAATTGGACTTTGGAGGCCAGTGAGATTTAATTGCAGAACTTCCACAGGAATGAGGAAACAGACTCTTGGATGGCATAAATGAAACTTTGTGTGCACCAGGAACCAGAAGAAGAGAGCAGTGTCCCCATAAGAGACTAAGTCAGACTTGCCTGTGAGTGTTCAGGAGTCTCCAGTGGAGTTTTGGGTGGACAGTTTGGCCTCACGCCAAACAATAGGGAAGGAACACAGCCACGTCCGTCAAAAGAAATTTGGATTAAAGATTCACTGGGCATGGTCCAGCCCATCAGAAAAAGACCCAGCTTTCCCCACAGTCAGTCTCTCCAATCAGGAAGATTCCATAAGCATCTTATCCTTATTCATCAGAGGGCAGACAGAATGAAAACCACAATCACAGAAAACTAAACTGATCACATGGACCACCACCTTGTCTAACTCAGTGAAACAATGAGTGGCCCCCTGTAGGGCCACCCAAGATGGTGTAGAGTTCTGAATAAATGTCGTCCACTGGAGAAAGGAATGGCAAACCACTTCAGTATTCTTGACATTGGATCACTGAAAAAGCAAGACAGTTCCAGAAAAACATCTACTCCTGCTTTATTGACTATACCAAAACTTTGACTGTGCAGATCACAACAAACTGTGGAAAATTCTTCAAGAGATGGGAATACCACACCACCTTACCTGCCTCCGGAGATATCTGTATGCAGGTAAAGAAGCAACAGCTAGAACCAGACATGGAAAAACAAACTGGCTCCAAATTGAGAAAGGAATACATCAAGGCTGTATACTGTCACCCTGCTTATTTAACTTATATGCAGAGTACATCATTAGAAATGCTTGGCTTGTGAGAAGCACAAGCTGGAATCAAGATTGTCGGGAGAAATAGCAATAACCTCAGATATGCAGATGACACCACCCTTATGGCAGAAAGTGAAGAAAAACTAAAGAGCATCTTGATGAAAGTGAAAAAGGAGAGTGGAAAAAAAAAAAAAAACCTCAACATTCAAAAAACTAAGGTCATGGCATCTGGTTCCATCACTTCATGGTAAATAGAAGGGGGAAACGGTAGAAAAAATTGAGAGATTTTATTTTGGGGGCTCTAAAATCATTGCAGATTGTGATTGCAGCCACAAAATTAAGACACTTTCTCCTTGGAAGAAAAGCTATGACAAACCTAGACAGCATATTAAAAAGCAGAGACATTACTTTGCTGACAAAGGTCCATCTAGTCAAAGCTCTGTTTTTTCCAGTAGTCATGTATGGATGTAAGAGTTGACCATAAAGAAAGCTGAACACTGAAATACTGATGCTTTTGAACTGTGGTGCTGGAGAAGACTCTTGAGAGTCCCTTGGACTGCAAGGAGATCAAACTGGTCAATACTGAATATTCATTGGAAGGACTGATGATGAAGCTGAAGTTTCAATACTCTGGCCACCTGATGCAAATAACTGATTCATTGGAAAAGACCTTGATTCTGGGAAAGACTGAAGGCAGGAGGAGAACGGGATGACGGAGAATGAGATGGTTCTATGGCATCACTGCCCCTGATGGACATGAGTCTGAGCAAACTCCAGAAGTTGGTGATGGACAGGGAAGCTTGGCTTGCTTCAGCCCATGGGGTCACAGAAAGTCAAACATGACTGAGTGACTGAACTTAACTGGTTATATACTCACATCAACCTGTGGAAAATGCTTATATCATTATAGAAGGATGTATGCTAATCTTGTTGTGACATTATTTACAAGAGACAAAAAATGGAAATGACCTGAAAACTATTGAAAGGATGGTAAACGTGTTGCAATGCATTTATATGATGGAGAATTCTACAACTATTAGAAAGATTTAGGTAGATTCATTTACATGGACTTAGCAAGATATCTACCAACATTTTAAATTTTTAAAAAAGTTTTAAAAATCAAGTTCATAATTACTTACAAATGATTCAATTTCCGTTGTCCATTGTTTATTTTCTTTTCTTTTTACACAATTGGTTCTATGATAGATTATAGGACGTTTTATACAAATAATATATAAAAAAATAAAGAAAACATTTTTAATCTTTTAATACAGTGCAACTGCTTGCATACAGGGGCTGGCATTGAGTCAACAGGCAAGAAGAGTTACAGACTGACTAGAGGAGGGAGAGGAGGTGGAAAATGGTAGAACTGAAGGATCATCAGCAATAGGAGATGGATGGCAAACTGTGATTTCACTTACATCTGATGATGATAGCACAGGTTCTGGTTCCTTGCTGGATTCAATTCTATCTACCCTCTTGCTCTGGGACATCTTGAACTTGAAATAAAGATACTGTACTACTGAACACTATACAGTACTGTACAGTGAAATACACAAATAGGAGGCATGTATGTGACAATGTACATAAGACATGAACTAACTTATATGATTGGACAAGGAATGCATATTCGCACCTTTGAAACTTAACTACTTCAAGGTTCATATGTAGGGGAATTCCTGTAAGTCTCTACTTACATGATCACAGACAATGACCCAGCAAATCCCTGCACATCACAGAGTAAATCCTAGTCCCTGATCCATTACAAGAGCTCCTCCAAGCCCTAACAACACCTGACATCATCATAGGATTTTAATTCAATACTAGAATTATCATTAAGTCCATTAATACTCTGACAATGCTGCTGCTACTGCTGCTAAGTTGCTTCAGTCGTGTCCGACTCTGTGTGACCCCATAGACAGCAGCCCACCAGGCTACCCCGTCCCTGGGATTCTCCAGGCAAGAACACTGGAGTGGGTTGCCGTTTCCTTCTCCAGTGCATGAAAGTGAAAAGTGAAAGTGAAAAGTGAAAGTGAAGTTGCTCAGTCGTGTCCAACTCTTCGCTACCCCATGGACTGCAGCTCACCAGGCTCCTCCATCCATGGGATTTTCCAGGCAAGAGTACTGGAGTGGGGTGCCAATGAGACATCATCCTAAAAAGCCCCTCCCAGGATCATCCTACACCAACTTTCCAAAAAGGACTTTGATCTGGACTAACTCTTTACCTGTTTTCAGAAGTCCTTTTTCTTTTTTTAGTTTTTAAAATGCATCTCACCGTCTCCTCCTCTCTCTCCATGTCCATAAGTCTATTCTCTATGTCTGCTTTCTCCATTGCTTCCGTTTAAATAAATTATTCAGTAACATTTTTCTATATTCTGTATATATGCATTAGAATACGGTATTTATCTTTCTCTTTCTGATTTACTTCACTCTGTATAATAGGCTCTAAGTTCATCCACCTGCTTAGAACAGACTCAAATGTGTTCCTTTTTATGGCTGAGTATTATTCCAGTTTTTTCCATTTCCACTGTTTTTCTTTCACTTTTTATTTTTATTGATATATATTTGATGTATAAAAATTGTACACATTTAAGGTGTACACTTTGATATTTTGATACATGTATACATTGTGAAAGACCACCAGAATCAAACTAAATAACCTATCCATCACCCCAACATAGTTACCAGTGTGTGAGTATGTGTGATAAGATTTAACTTAGAATCTATACTTTCAGAAAATCCCAAGTGTACAATAAAATATTGTTAGTTATCACCACCATTCTGGTGCTTCAGAGCTCCAGAAGTCATTCACTTTCATGACTGAAACTTTGTACAAGAGTACAATAATCTCATTTCCCTTTCCACTCAACCCCTGACAACCACCAATTTTTTAAATTTATTTATTTTAATTAGAGGCTAATTATTTTACAATACTGTAGTGGTTTCTGCCATACATTGACATGAATCAGCCATGGGTGTACATGTGTTACCAATCCTGAACCCCCTATCCACAACCCACCCATCCCATCCCTCTCGGTCATCCCAGTGCACCAGCCCTGAGCACCCTGTCTCATGCATCGAACCTGGACTGGTGATCTGTTTCACATATGATAATATACATGTTTCAATGCTCTTCTCTCAAGTCATCCACACTCCCCACCTCCCACAGAGTCCAAAAGACAGTTCTATACATCAGTATGTCTTTTGCTGTCTCGTACACAGGGTTATTGTTACCATCTTTCTAAATTCCATATATATGCATTAGTATACTATATTGGTATTTTTCTTTCTGACTTACTTCACTCTGAATAATAGGCTCCAGTTTCATCCACCTCATTAAAACTGATTCAAATGTATTATTTTTAATGGCTGAATAATATTTCATTGTGTACACCTACCACAGCTTTCTTATCCATTCATCTGCAGATGGACATCTAGGTTGCTTCCATGTCCTGGCTATTATAAACAGTGCTGCAATGACCACTGGGGTACATCTGTCTCTTTCAATTCAGGTTTCCTCAGTGTGTATGCCCAGCATTGGGATTGCTGGGTCATATGGCAGTTCTATTTCCAGTTTTTTAAGGAATATCCACACTGTTTTCCATAGTGGTTGTACTAGTTTGCATTCCCATCAACAGTGTAAGAGGGTTCCCTTTTCTCCACAACCTCTCTAACATTTATTGTTTGTAGACTTTTGGATAGTAGCCATTCTGACCAGCATTAGATGGTACCTCATTGTGGTTTTGATTTTCATTTCTCTGATAATGAGGAACGTTGAACATCTTTTCATGTGTTTGTTAGCTATCTGTATGTCTTCTTGGGGAAATGTCTGTTTAGTGCCTTGGCCTATTTTTTGATTGGGTAGTTTATTTTTCTGGAATAGAGCTGCAAGAGTTGCTTGTATATTTTTGAGATTAATTCTTTGTCAGTTACTTCCTTTGCTATACTTTTCTCCCATTCTGAAGGCTGTCTTTTAACCTTGCTTAAAGTTTCCTTCGTTGTGAAAAAGTTTTTAAGTTTAGTTAGGTCCCATTTGTTTATTTTTGCTTTTATTTCCATTACTCTGGGAGGTGGGTCATAGAGGATCCTGCTGTGATTTATGTTGGAGAGTGTTTTGCCTATGTTTTCCTCTAGGAGTTTTATAGTTTCTCATCTTATGTTTAGATCTTTAATCCATTTAGAGTTTATTTTTGTGTATGGTGTTAGAAAGTGCTTTAGTTTCATTCCTTTACAAGTGGTTGACCAGTTTTCTCAGCACCACTTGTTAAAGAAATCTCTTTAACAAGATTGTCTTTTCTCCATTGTATATTCTTGCCTCCTTTTTCAAAGATAAGATGTCCATAGGTGTGTGGATTTATCTCTGGGCTTTCTATTTTGTTCCATTGATCTAAATTTCTGTCTTTGTGCCAGTACCATACTGTCTTGATGACTGTGGCTTTGTAGTAGAGCCTGAAGTCAGGCAGGTTGATTCCTCCAGTTCCATTCTTCTTTCTCAAGATTGCTTTGGCTATTGGAGTTTCTTTTTGTATTTCCATACAAATTGTGAAATTATTTGTTCCAGTTATCTGAAAAATACCATTTGTAGCTTGATAGGGATTGATTGCATTGAATCTATACTTTGCTTTGGGTAGTATACTCTTTTTCACTATATTGATTCTTCCAATCCATGAACATGGTATATTTCTCCATCTATTTGTGTCCTTTTTATTTCTTTCATCAGTGTTTTATAGTTTTTTATATATAGGTCTTCTGTTTCTTTAGGTAGATATATTCCTAAATATTTTATTCTTTCCATTGCAATGGTGAATGGAATTGTTTCCTTAATTTCTCTTTCTGTTTTCTCATTGTTAGTGTGTAGGAATGCAAGGAATTCCTGTGTGTTAATTTTATATCCTGAAACTTTACTGTATTCATTGATTAGCTCTAGTAATTTTCTGGTGGAGTCTTTAGGGTTTTCTATGTAGAAGATCATGTCATCTGCAAACAGTGAGCATTTTATTTATACTTTTCCAATCTGGATTCCCTTTATTTCTTTTTCTCCTCTGATTGCTGTGGCTAAAACTTCCAAAACTATGTTGAATAGTAATGGTGAGAGTGGGCACCCTTGTCTTGTTCCTGACTTTAGGGGAAATGCTTTCAATTTTTCACCATTGAGGATAATGTTTGCTGTGGGTTTGCCATATATAGCTTTTACTATTTTGAGGTATGTTCCTTCTATTCTAACTTTCTGGGAGATTTTATCATAAATGGATGTTGAATTTTGTCAAAGGCTTTCTCTGCATTTATTGAGATAATCATAAGGTTTTATCTTTCAATTTGTTAATGTGGTGTATTACATTGATTGATTTGTGGATATTGAAGAATCCTTGCATCCCTGGGATAAAGCCCACTTGGTGATGATGTATAATCTTTTTAATATGTTGTTGGATTCTGTTGGCTAGAATTTTTTTTAAGGATTTTTGCATCTATGTTCATCAGTGATATTGGCCTGTAGTTTTCTTTTTTTGTGGCATCTTTGTCTGGTTTTGGAATTAAGGTGATGGTGGCCTCATAGAATGAGTTTGAAAGTTTACCTTCCTCTGCAATTTTCTGTAAGAGTTTGAGTAGGATAGATGTTAGCTCTTCTCTAAATTTTTGGTAGAATTCAGCTGTGAAGCCATCTGCTGCTGCTAAGTCGCTTCAGTCGTGTCCGACTCCGTGCGATTCCCATAGATGGTAGCCCACCAGGCTCCCCCGTCCCTGGGATTCTCCAGGCAAGGACAGTGGAGTGAGTTGCCATTTCCTTCTCCAATGCATGAAAGTGAAAAGTGAAAGTGAAGTCGCTGTTGTGTCCGACCCTCAGCGACCCCATGGACTGAAGCCTTCCAGGCTCCTCCTTCCATGGGATTTTGCAGCAAGAGTAATGGAGTGGGGTGCCATTGCCTTTGGGCTTTTGTTTGCTGGAAGATTTCTGATTACAGTTTAAATTTCCATGCTTGTGATGGGTCTGGTAAGATTTTCTATTTCCTCCTGGTTCAGTTTTGGAAAGTCATACTTTTCTAAGCATTTGTCCATTTCTTCCAAGTTGTCCATTTTATTGGCTGATAGTTGCTGACAGTAGTCTCCTATGATCCTTTTTATTTCTGGGTTGTCTGTTTGATTTCCCCATTTTCATTTCTAATGTTGCTGATTTGATTAGTCTTCCTTTGTTTCTTGATGAGTCTGGCTAATGATTTGTCAATTTTATTTATCTTCTCAAAGAACCAGCTTCTAGCTTTGCGTTTTTGTTTTTGTTTTTGTTTTTGTTTTTTTTTTTGCTGTGGTCTCTTTGTTTGTTTTTCATTTATTTCTGCTCTGATTTTTAAGATTTCTTTCCTTCTACTAACCCTCGGGTGCTTCATTTCTTCTTTTTCTACTTGCTTTAGATGTAGAATTAAGTTATTTATTTGACTTTTTTCTTGTTCCTTGAAGTAAGCCTGTATTGCTATGAATCTTCCCCTTAGCACTGCTTTTACAGTGTCCCATAGCTTTTGGGTTGTTGTGTTTTCATTTTCATTCATTTTTATGCATATTTTGATTTCTTTTTTGATTTCTTCTGTAATTTGTTGGTGATTCAGAAGCATGTTTTTTAGCTTCCATATGTTGAAAATTTTAACAGTTTTTCTCCTGTAATTGACATCTAATTTTACTGCATTGTGGTCAGAAAAGATTTCCAAGGCTAGATTTATGGCCCAGGATGTGATCTATCTTGGAGAAATTCCACGTGCCCTTGAGAAAAAGGTGAAATTCATTATTTTGAGGTGAAATGTCCTATATATATCAATTAGGTCTAACTGGTCCATTGTATCATTTAAAATTTGTGTTTCCTTGTTAATTTTCTGTTTAGTTGATCTGTCCATAGGTGTGAGTGGGGTATGCAGGTCTCCCACTATTATTCTGTTATTGTTAATTTCCCCTTTCATACTTGCTAGCACTTGCCTTACATATTATGGGGCTCCTATGTTTGGTGCATATATATCTATAATTGTTATATCTTATTCTTGTATTGATCCTTTGATCATTGTGTAGTGTCCTTCTTTGTCTCTTCTTATGTGATATGAGTATTGCTATTCCTGCTTTCTTTTGGTCTCCATTTTTGTGAAATATCTTTTCCAGCCCTTCACTTTCATTCTGTTTGTGTCCATTGTTTTGAAGTGTTCTCTTGTAGATAGCATATACAAGGGTCTTGTTTTTGTATCCTTTCAGGCACTCTTTGTCTTTTGGTTGAGGCATTCAACCCATTTACGTTTAAGGTAATTATTGATAAGTATGATCCTGTTGCCATTTACTTTGTTGTTTTGGCTTCAACTTTATACACCCTTTCTGTGTTTTCTGTCTAGAGAATATCCTTTAGCATTTGTTGAAGAGCTGATTTGGTGATGCTGAATTCTCTCAGCTTTTGCTTGTTTGTAAACTTTTGATTTCTCCTTCATATTTGAATAAGATCCTTGCTGGGTATAGTAATCTTGGTTGTAGGTTTTTCTCTTTCATCACTAAGTATGTCTTGCTATTTCCTTCTGGACTGAAGAGTTTCTATTGAAAGTTCAGCTGTTATCCTTATGAGAATCCCCTTGTGTGTTATTTGTTGTTTTTCCCTTGCTGCTTTTAAATTTTTTCTTTGTGTTTGATCTTTCTTAATTTGGTTAATATGTGTCTTGGTATGTTTTGAATTGAGTTTATCCTGTTTGGGACTCTCTGGATTTCTTGGAGTTGGGTGACTATTTCCTTCCCCATTTTAAGGAAGTTTTCAACTATTATTTCATCAAGTATTTTTTCATGGCCTTTCTTTCTGTCTTCTTCTGGGACTCCTATGATTCAAATGTTGGGGTGTTGAACATTGTCCCAAAGGCCTCTGCATTGTCCTCATTTCTTTTAGTTCTTTTTTTCTTTTTCCTCTCTGCTTCATTTATTTCTACCATTCTAACTTCTACCTCACTTATCCTATCTTCTGCCTCTGTTATTCGACTCTTGGTTCCCTCCAGAGTGTTTTTGACCTCATTTATTGCATTATTCATTATTGATTGACTCTTTTTTATTTCTTCTAGGTCCTTCTTAAACATTTCTTGCATCTTCTCAATTCTTGTCTCCAGGATCTTTAGCTGTAACTCCATTTTGTTTTCAAGATTTTGGATCATTTATTCTAAACTCTCTTTTTATGAGTTTGACTACTTTATTTTCTACATATGAGTGAGTTTATTAAGTATATGTCTTTCTGTTTCTGGCATATTTCACATAGCAAAATGTACTTTTGACTCATCTAGTTGATTGGTGTTGTCACAAATAATAGGATTTCAGTCACTATTATTATTGAATAATCTTCAGGTGTCTAGGGAGGGAGGGGCATGTATCACATTTGCCTTATCCATTCATCCATCTGTGGACACTCATGTTGCTTACATATTTTAGCTATTGTGAATAATGACACAATGAACATGGGAATGCAGATACCTCTTTAAGAGTTAGATCTTATTTCTTTAAGACATATATGCAGAGTGGTGTTGCTGGATCATGTAGTAGTTCTCTTTTTCATTTTCTGAGGAACTTCTACACTGTTTTCCATTGTGGCAGCACCAGTTTACACTTCTACCAACAGTGTGCAGGTGTCCCCTTTTCTCCACATCATCATCAACACTTGTTATCCCTTGTCTTTTTTTTTTTTTTTTAATAGCCATTATATGACCACCTGACCTTCCTCTTGAGAAACCTATATGCAGGTCAGGAAGCAACAATAAGAACTGGACATGGTACAACAGACTGGTTCCAAATAGGAAAAGGAGTACATCAAGGCTGTAATTGTCACCCTGCTTATTTAACTTATATGCAGAGTACATCATGAGAAATGCTGGTCTGGAAGAGTCACAAACTGGAATCAAGATTGCCAGGAGAAATATCAGTAACCTCAGATATGCAGATGACACCACCCTTATGGCAGAAAGTGAAGAGGAACTAAAAAGCCTCTTGATGAATGTGAAAGAGGAGAGTGAAAAAGTTGGCTTAAAGCTCAACATTCAGAAAATGAAGATCATGGCATCTGGTCCCATCACTTAATGGGAAATAGATGGGGAAACAGTGGAAATAGTGTCAGACTTTATATTTTTGGGCTCCAAAATCACTGCAGATGGTGATTGCAGCCATGAAATTAAAAGACGCTTACTTCTTGGAAGAAAAGTTATGACCAACCTAGATAGCATATTGAAAAGCAGAGATATTACTTTGCCAACAGAGGTCCGTCTAGTCGAGGCTATGGTTTTTCCAGTGGTCATGTATGGATGTGAGAGTAGGACTGTGAAGAAAACTGAGCACCAAATTGATGCTTTTGAACAGTGGTGTTGGAGAAGACTCTTGAGAGTCCCTTGGACTGCAAGGAGATCCAACCAGTCCATTCTAAAGGAGATCAGCTCTGGGTGTTCTTTGGAGGGAATGATGCTGAAGCTGAAACTCCAGTACTTTGACCACCTCATTAAAGAGTTGACTTATTGGAAAAGACTCTGATGCTGGGAGGGATTGGGGGCAAGAGGAGAAGGGGATGACAGAGGATGAGATGGCTGAATGGCATCACCCATTCAATGGATGTGAGTCTGAGTGCACTCCGAGTGTTGGTGATGGACAGGGAGGCCTGGTGTGCTGTGATTCATGGGGTCACAAAGAGTCGGACAGGACTGAGCAACTGAACTGAACTGAACTGACTGATAACAAGTGTCAGGTTGTATCGCATCATGGGTTTGATTTGTATTTCATCAATGATTTGTGATATTGTGCACTTTTTCATGTACCTATTGGACATTTGTGTGTTTTGTTTTGATAAACGTCAATTTAAATTATTTGTGCATTTTTTAAATCAGGTTTCTGTTTTTGTTTTTGCTGTTGAGTTGTATGAGCTACCTGTTTATTTTGGATATTAATCCTTAAAAGATACTTGGTTTGCACATATTTTCTCCTTTTCTGTAGGTTGCCCTTTTACTGTTTTGTTTGCTTCCTTTGACCTTCTTAGGTGGCTGTTGTGATAAAGTATCCACCTGGTAATGTAGGAGATGCAAATGATTCAGATTAGATCCCTGGCTCGGGAAAATCCCCTGGAGTAGGAAATGGCAATAAATGCAAATTGTAGGAAATGGAAAATTCCATGGGCAGAGGAACCTGGCAGGGCTACAGTCCATGGGTTACAAGGAATCAGACATGACTGAGTGACTGAGCACACGCACATTTTACTTTGCAGAAGCTTTCTAGTTTGACACAATTCCACTTTTCTATTTTTGCTTATTGCCTGTGCTTCTTGCTGTCATAATCAAAAAAACATTGCTAAGACCAATGTCAAAAAACCTTTTCCTATGTTTTCTTTCATCTACTAGTTTTACAGCTTCAGGTCTAATACATAAGTCTTTAATCCACTTTTAGTTGACTTCTATATGTGGTATGAAGCAGAGTCCAATTTCATTATTCTGCATGTAATAGCTAGTTTTCCCAAAATAATTTACTAAATAGTCTATCCTGTATCATTATGTGTTCTTGACACCCTTGTTGAAGATCAATTGACCATAAGTGTGAGGATTTATCTCAGGGTCCTCAGTTCTGTTACATTGTGGTTTGCCATGCCGTCCTCCAGGGGATCTTCCAGAACCAGGGATCTAACCTTCATCTCATCTCGTATGTCTCCTGCATTGTCAGGCAGGTTCTTTACCACTAGCGTGCCACCTGGGAAGTGCATTGTTCTGTTAGAGATATTGGCCTTTTTAGTTGTTTTCTTGCAGTGTCTTTGTCTGGCTTTGTGTCAGGATGACTCTGGCCTAATAAAATGAATTTGGAAATGTTCTTTCTTCTTCTGTGTTTTTGAAGAGTTTAAGAAGGATTGATATGCATTCTATTTGAAAGATTGGTGGAACTCACCCACAAAGCCATCTGGTCCAGGGATTTTTTTAGCTGAGAGGGTTTTGATTGCTACTTCAATCACTTTATTTGTACTCATTTGTTCATGTTTCTATGTTCTCTTGATGCAATATTGGTAGGTTGTATGTTTCTGGTAATTTACTCATTTAATATTTTTTAAACTCTCTCTCTGTGAGTGTGTGTGTGTGAGTTATAAACACAAAAATATCTGGAAGGATATGTAGTAAACTCTTAATAATTATATTGCTTGGACTACAATTAGAAAGATGGGGGGGGGGCTTTTGTTTCAATTTCTCTATCGTTTAGTTTATTACAAAATTTACAAAATTATACCACCATACTGTTAAAACATATTTTAAAACCACAGCCTGAAATGAATGCATAAAGGCTCAACAGGCATATTACTGATCTTCATTCAATAAGGAACAAGTTAAGTCTGGCACAGATAACCTGGGCAGGCTGATGCATCAGAAACCTAAGCCATCAACTTCCTCTCCCTTAGGAGCACTTCATCTTGCAGGTTAGCCAGTCTCCTCCAAAGTCACTTGACTGAAAGGATTTAGCAATTCTCTTCTTGCCCATGGCCATGAGGAATATTTACTTGGCAACTGTAGGTGCATCCTGGAAAGCTGGCCCACCTCTGTAGGGCAATTCTGCTTCTAACAAGGGAATGTAACTTTACATACCCTTTAATTGAAGCCAGAGCCAGATGGGCACTGATCTTATTAAAGCCATGATTGTTACCAGAAAATAACTGCAAATATGTATGGGTATTTTTGTATGTGTGTGTGCATGTGCATGTATTTTATGACACATGCCATATCCCTGAAATCTCAATTATAGAACTATCTTTCCAATTTTTTTTTTGTTTACAATTTACTTTATAGTTTAGCCTTATGTAGGGTGGCTATGGGGTGCCTCATATCTTTTAATGTTACATTTTGTTCTCATTATTGCATTATTGCTTTTTCCTTCTTCCAGGTGCAGCTCATCCACTATAACCACGAGCTATATACCAATGTCACAGAAGCTGCAAAGAGCCCAAACGGATTGGTGGTAGTTTCTATATTTATTAAAGTAAGTGTGTTGCATTCCTTCATTCTTCTCTTCTTACCATTTCCATCCCAATCAGAATATCAGTTTATAGTCCTATTGAATCTTAGAAAAATAGCAAAATAACCCAAGCTGCATAGATATTACCAAAGCGAAATATCTATGTCCAATATTTATGTCCATGAGGTTTATGAAAAATAAAGACTCTTTCAGTGAGATGCAAAAACAATGAGTTTAGAGCACTGGGGCCTGAGGATCCAGGTAGCTTCTATCCTACAGAGAAAAATGATGCTGGATCCAGGGGCAGGTTCTAGGTTCCACTCATGCAGAAGAATCAGAAGGAATAAATAGAAGGGGAGATGGTTTCTCACTGATACCCAACAGGATTAAAGGGCTGTCAATCAGATGACCCTTGGAAAAAGGAATAAAAAGAAAATGTGAGATGTCCCTTCCCTCCAGGCACTGCACTAAACAGTTCCCTCCAGCTTTCAGGAATTGCTCTGAGTATCATCTTTCCCTCCCAGTTTACCTCTCTCATGTAAACATCCCTGTGAATAATTAAGAAAATTCACCAATGCTGGCTTTATGACATTCTAGGGTAGCTCCACATCTCCTTATAGTCATCATCAACAACAAACTTCCAACAAATAAAAGTTTAAGTTGTTAAAAAATTACACAACCTTTTGACCATTGTTGGGTGAAACAGGTTTGCAAATTAAAAAAAAAAAAAAAGAAGAAGAAAAAGAAGAAGCACCTGTCATCAGGCGCTAGGAAAGGTCACCAACAGGACTGATCCTTTCACTATAGCCAGTGGATTATGGGAAAGGCTACCACTATAGCTGGATCTCTTGAACTCCTGGCCATTGGCTTCCCTGTGTACTTTCTCACTGGCTGGACTATATCTCTTGCAGCCACTGATCCCCCATACATCTGTATTTGCCAGGGCTCCTGTGACCCAGCAGCCAGGCCACCTCCATGCCCTGTCCTCACCAGGTCAGATCTAATTGCTTTGGGGAAGCCTCAGGAGCAGACCTCTGTGGGAGGCCCACATGCAGAGGTGGGGCTAAGGCCTTAGCTAAAGCCCAAGAATAGAGTGACTAAGGAAGAGGAATGAAAATCTTCTCATGTAATTGCACAAGCCACAAGTTAAATCCCCATGATCATCTTGATAAACTGTGCATCTGTGGAATATATGAATGGACAATGAATTTTCCCACAACTGAGACCAGTCAATGGGGTCAAGTACATATTATGGTTGGGCCAGCTCAGAGTCTGAGCTGCCCACACCTTGTCCATAGCAAGTCCAGAAGCCTACCTAGAGAATACTAGGGAAAGCAGAATTTGGCTGGGGATCATAGTGGGGGTAAAAACACTGACAAATGAGACACCAGGAAAATATTCTTATTGCTGTTTATATGTTCTGTTGCTGCTTTCATTATTTTTAATGCAATTTGTATTTTTCTATTTTTACTTTACCTTTCCATTGTTTTGTGTTCTTTCCTTGTTTTGTTTTTAACATTTATTTTACTTTATTTTTAGTTTGTATTCTACTTTGGTTTTCTTTCTTATTTTTCTTAGTTTTGTTTTTAATTGTTCTGATTTTGTTTTTAGGTTCTTTTATTTGTCTGGTTGCTTTCTGTTTTTTTTTTTTATTTTCATTGTTTTTGTTTCTTTTTTTGTATGTGTGTGTGTGTTTTAGTTTTTATTTTTCTTTGTTTCATTTTTCTTTTACCATCTATCTTGGGTTTTGTTTCTTCGTTTGTTTTCCTTTTTTAAAAACTATCATTCTTTGTTTTTGTCTTTGCCATTTGTCTTGGGTTTTGTTTGTTTATTTTCTTTCCTGACCCTTTTTTCATTGCACTGTGTGGCTTGCAAGATCATGGTTCCCTAACCAGGGTTTAGGCCTGAGCCTCTGAAGTGGGAGTGCCAAGGCCAGGACATTGGACCACTGGAGAATTCCTTGTTGATGTTCAGTCACTAAATCACGTCTGGCTCTTTGCAACCCCATGGGCTGCAACACCCCAGGCTCCTCTGCGTTTCATTATCTCGTAGACTTTGCTCAAATTCACGCCCATTGTGTCAGTGCTGTTATCAAGCATATTCTTTACCACTGCACCACCTGGGAAATCCCAGAGAATTCTGAGACCTGGGGAATATTAATTGGCAAGATCTCAACAGAAAGTCTCTACCTTGACTCCAAGATACTTAATACGTCACACTAAAAAACAATCATAACTTGAACACAAACCCACCTATTAGCAGACAGGCTGTCTAAAGTGCTAAGCACACAGATATACCAAAACACACTACATGATGTGGGCCTGCCCATTGGAGGGATGAGACTCAGCTCTACCCACCAGAGCACAGGCACCAGTCCTTTCCAACAGGAAACCTACACAAGCCATTGGGTCAACCTCATCTGCTGGCGGCAGATACCATAAGCAACAGGAGCAATGGTCCTACAACCTGCAGAAAGAAAACTTCAAAGACAGTAGGTTAAATACAATGAGAAGAATAATAAATATGGCGAAGCTAGTAAAAATGTAAGATCAAATAAATGAAGAGGAAATAGGCAATCTGTCTGAAAAATAATTCAGAGTAGTGATAGTAAAGATGATCCAACTCACAGAAATAAACTTGGAGGCATGCACAGAACATGGATGAAGTGTTTAACAAAGACTTAGATGAACTAAAGAAAAAACAGTAATGAACAACACAATAACTGGAATTGAAAACACTGCTGCTGCTGCTAAGTTGCTTCAGTTGTGTCCAACTCTGTGCGACCCCATAGAGGGCAGCCCACCATGCTGCCCTGTCCCAGGGATTCTCCAGGCAAGAACACTGGAGTTGGTTGCCATTTCCTTCTCCAATGCATGAAAGTGAAAAGTGAAAGTGAAGTCTCTCGGTCCTGTCTGACTCTTAGCAACCCCATGGACTGCAGCCTACCAGGCTCCTCCATCCATGGGATTTTTCCAGGCAAGAGTACTGGAGTGGGGTGCCATTGCCTTCTCCACTAGATGGGGTCTAAAAGTTCCTCCAGATATTAATTCCACAGACTCAAGTCGGCAAAAGCACCCTGCGGTCCAGGGACATCCTAAGGAAATCATAATGCCTTAACCTCGAAAATGAGGACGAGGAGGTGGTAGTTTTTCAGAAAGGAAATGTCACTTGGGTCCTTCCTGCACTGGGAGCTGCACTGACAGATCATGGTCCAGCCTGGAGTCGTAATTCACGAAACAGTGAAACTCGTTTCCCAGGGTGAGTGTGTTCTGGAATAAACTTGCACATCTTCACTCCAAGCAGCTTTGCTGCCACCGCCTCCACGACAGCACCTGTGCACAGCAGAATCTTTCCCCGGGTCAGGAGCTTGATGGTTTCTGACATTTTCCTAAGACATTCCTCCAAGTGATAGGGGTGATCTGCCACGACGATGGCAAAGCTGTGTGTGGTGATCCTCTCGGGTAAGTCCACAGGGTTCTTGTAGTCATAGTAGACAAAGTCCTTTCCGTATACGGCAAACCTCCGGTTGTACTCAAATATGCAGAGGAAGACATCGTCTCTGTGCCGCTCTCTCAGCTTCTGGTAGACGCTGGGGGCGCTCACACACGCTATTCTGCCACCCTCCCCGGCAGCTGCCAAGCCGTCCTCAGCAAGGTACAGGGCCGTCTCCGGGCTGTACCAGAACTGGCTCACCCGCCAGTTCTCTTCTATTATCCCGATGTTGTACTTGTCATCACCACGGAGGTGAGAGTGGTGCTGCTGCTGCTCAGCATAAAATTCCTGCAGAGCTGCAAGGGTGTATGAAGAAAGCTGGGAGCAGGGGGCCTCGTCTTCACAATCACTCATTTCACACCCTGACTGTGTCGGGAGATGCGGACGAGAAGAGTAGGGGCAAGCTCCTCACTCCACTTGCTGCTTGACTCCACGCATGCTCCGTAGCCTGGGGCCTGGTCGGGCAGCCAGCTGCGTCTGCACGTGCACACTAGAAGGAATCACGGCTGCTGCTGATAAGTCGCTTCAGTCATGTCAGACTCTGTGCAACCCCATAGACAGCAGCACACCAGGCTCCCCCATCCCTGGGATTCTCCAGACAAGAATACTGGAGTGGGTTGCCATTTCCTTCTCCAATGCTGGAAAGTGAAAAGTCAAAGTAAAGTCGCTCAGTTGTGTCCGGCCCTCAGCGACCCCATGGACTGCACCTTCCAGGCTCCTCCTTCCATGGGATTTTCCAGGCAAGAGTACTGGAGTGGGGTGCCATTGCCTTCTCTGAAGGAATCAATAGCAGAATAACTGAGGCAGAAGAAAGGATAAGTGACAAGATAGAAAGGTGGAAATAACTTCTGCAAATCAGAATACAGAAAAAAGAATGAAAAGAAATGAAGACTGTCTCAGAGACCTCTGTAACAACATTAAACACAATAACATACAAGTAATAGGGGTCTCAGAAGAAAAAGAGATAGAGAAAATGTCCTAGAAAATATTTCAAAAGATTTATAGTTGAAAATTTCCCTAACATGGGAAAAGAAATAGTCGCCCAAGTCTGGGAAGCAAAGAGAATCTCATACAGGGTACAACCCAAGAAGAAACACACCAAGACATATACTAAACTAACAAAAATTAAAAGAAAAATAATAAAAGCAGCAAGGGAAAAACAAGAAATAACATATCAGGGAGTCCTAAGGTATCAGTTAATGTTTCAGCAGAAACTCTGCAACCCAGAAGGGAGTGACAGGATATATTTAAAGTAATGAAAGGGGGAAACCTACAACCAAAATTACTCTATCTAGCAAGGATCTCATTAATATTCAAAAGAGAAATCAAAAGCTTCACAGATAAGCAAAAGCTGAGAGAATTCAGTACTAACAAACTAGCTTTATAAAAATTGCTGAAAAAAACTTCTCTAGATGCTAAACACAAGAAAAGAAAAAAGAACTAAAAAAAAACAAACCCAACACAATTAAGTAAATGGCAAGAGAAACATATATACTGATAATTACCTTAAATGTAAGAGGATTAAATGTGTCAGCAAAAAGACACAGATTGCTGAATGGATTCTAAAAAGAGTTCATATGTACTGTCCACAAGAAGTCTACCTCAGACATAGGGACACATACAGACAGAAAATAAGGAGAAGAAAAAATATATTCCATGCAAATGTAAATAAAAAGAGAGGGGGAATACCAATAGTCATATCAGAAAAAAAAAAAAAAGACTTTAACAACTGTTACAAGAGACAAGGAAGGACACTACATAATGATCATGAGATCAACCCAAGAAGAAGATATAACACCTGTAACTATTTATGCACCTAATATAGGATCACCTTAATACATAAAGCAAATGCTAACAGCCATAAAAAGGGAAATCAATAATAACACAATAATAGTGGGGTACTTTAACATCCCAAGCATACCAATGGACTGATCATCCAGACAAAAAATTTAAAAAGAAAACAAAGACCTTAAATGACACATTAAAACAGAGACTTAATCGATATTTTTAGGACATTACATGTAAAAGCAGCAGAATACACTTTTTTTTTTCTCAAGTGCACACAAAACTTTCTCCAGGATAGGTCATATATTAAGTAACAAAACAGTCCAGTTCAGTTCAGTCTCTCAGTCGTGTCCAACTCTTTGCGACCCCATGAATTGCAGCACGCCAGGCCTCCCTGTCCATCACCAACTCCCAGAGTTCACTCAGACTCACATCCATCGAGTCAGCGATTCCATCCAGCCATCACATCCTCCGTCGTCCCCTTCTCCTCCTGCCCCCAATCCGTCCCAGTATCAGAGTCTTTTCCAATGAGTCAACTCTTCACATGAGGTGGCCAAAGTACTGGAGTTTCAACTTTAGCATCATTCCTTCCAAAGAAATCTCAGGGCTGATCTCCTTCAAGTCTTGGTAAATTTAAGAATATTGAAATTGCATAAAGTATCTTTTCCAGCTACAGCACTATAAAATTAGGATTCAATTACGGGGGGGGGGGGGGGAAACAGTAAAAACCACAAACACATGGAGACTAAATACTATGCTACTAAAGGGGACGACAGAGGATGAGATGGCTGGATGGCATCACTGACTCGATGGATGTGAATCTGAGTGAACTCCGGGAGTTGGTGATGGACAGGGAGGCCTGGTGTGCTGCGATTCATGGGGTCTCAAAGAGTCGGACATGACTGAGCGACTGATCTGATCTGATCTGAAGTAGCCAAAAGATTACTGGGGAAATCAAAGAGAAATTTAAAAATACTTAGAAATAAATGACAATGAAAACACAAAAACCTGAAACCTATATGATGCAGCAAAAGCAATTCTAAGAGGGAAGTTAATAGAAATGCAATCCTACCTCAAGATTCAAGAATAATCTCAAATATACAACTTAACCTTACAACTAAAGCAACTAGAGAAAGAAGAAAAAGTTAGTAGGAGAAAAAAAGTTATAAGGTCAGAGCAGAAATAAATGAAATAGAAATTAAGAAAACAATAGCAAATATCAATGAAACTAAAAGTTCATTGTTTGAGAAGATTTTTTTTTAATAAATTGATCAACCTCAGCCAGATTCCCCAAGGGGAAAAAAAAGGGAAGAGACTCAAATCAATAAAATTATAAATGAAAAAGGAGAGATTATTAAATAAAATTCAATCAAATTAATATAACTGACACTGCAGAAATATAAAAGATCATAAGGGAGTACTACAAACAACTATATGCCAATAAAATGGGAAATCTGGAAGAAATTAACAAATTTCAAAAAAGGGAAAACCTCCCAAGGTTGGACCAGAAAGAATCAGAAAATATTAACAGACCAATCACAAGTAATAAAAATGAAACTCGGATTAAAAATCTTTCAATAGACAAAAGTCCAGAACCAGATGGCTTCACAGATAAATCCTATCAAGCACTTAGAAATGAGCTAGTACCTATTGTTCTCAAACTTTTCCAAAAATATTACAGAGAGAGGAACACTCCCACACTCATTCTACAAGGCCACTATCACCCTGATACCAAAACCAGACAAAGATATGCCAAAAAACAGCCCAATATTGCCAATAAATATAGATGTGCTATTCCTCAACAAAATACTAGAAATCGGAATCCAACAATACATTAAGAGAATTATACATCATGATCAAACAGGGTTTATCCAAGGCATGTAAGGATTCATCAGTATATGCAAATTGATCAATGTGCTAAAACATATTAACAAACTGTAAAATAAAAACCATATGCCACGTGATCATCTCAGTAGATGCAGAAAAAAAAACTTTTGGCAAAATTCAACACCCATTTAGGATTAAAAAAAAAATGTCTGCATAAAATGGATATAGAGGGAACATACTTCAACACAATAAAGGCTATATATGACAAAGCTCCTGCAAACAAACTCCTCAATGGTGAAAATTTGAAAGCATTTCCTCTAAGATCAGGAACCAGACAAGGGATTGTCCTCTCTCACCATTATTATTCAACATAATCTTGGAAGTATACTAGTCACAGCAATCAGAGAAGAAAAAGAAATAAAAGGAATCCAGATTGAAAAAAAAAAAAGTAAAACTGTCATTGTTTGCAGATGACATGATACTATTGATAGAAAACCTAAAGATGCCACCAGAAAACTTCTAGAGCTAATCAATGAATTTCGTAAAGTCACAAGAGACAGAATTAATACACAGAAATCTGAACCCCTATATGCCAACAATGGACCATCAGAAAGATAAATCAAGAAAATAATCTCATTTACCATTGCAACAAAAATAGTAAAATACCTAGGGATAAACCAGACTGGTTGCAAATAGGAAAAGGAGTACGTCAAGGCTGTATATTGTCACCCTGCTTATTTAACTGATATACAGAGTACATCATGAGAAATGCTGGGCTGGAAGAAGCACAAGCTGGAATCAAGATTGCTGGGAGAAATATCAATAACCTCAGATATGCAGATGATACCACCCTTATGGCAGAAAGTGAAGAGGAACTAAAAAGCCTCTTGATGAAGGTGAAAGAGGAGAGTGAAAAGGTTGGCTTAAAGCTAAACATTCAGAATACTAAGATCATGGCATCTGGTCCCATCACTTCCTGGCAAATAGATGGGGAAACAGTGGAAACAGTGTCAGACTTTATATTTTTGGGCTCCAAAATCACTACAGATGATAACTGCAGCCATGAAATTAAAAGATGCTTACTCCTTGGAAGAAAAGTTATAACCAACCTAGATAGCATATTGAAAAGCAGAGACATTACTTTGCCAACAAAGGTTCGTCTAGTCAAGGCTATGGTTTTTCCAGTGGTCATGTATGGATGTGAGAGTTGTACTGTGAAGAAAGCTGAGCGCTGAAGAATTGATGCTTTTGAACTGTGGTGTTGCAGAAGACTCTTGAGAGTCCCTTGGACTGCAAGGAGATCCAAGCAGTCCATTCTGAAGATTCAAGAATGATCTCACTTTTTCCTTAAGGGGGAAAAAAAAAAAAAAAAGAATGATCTCAAATATACAACTTAACCTTACAACTAAAGCAACTAGAGAAAGAAAAAGTTAGGAGGAAAAAAAGTTATAAGGTCAGAGCAGAAATAACAAGCAGTCCATTCTGAAGGAGATCAGCCCTGGGATTTCTTTGGAAGACATGATGCTAAAGCTGATTGGCTACCTCATGCGAAGAGTTGACTTATTGGAAAATACTCTGATGCTGGGAGGGATTGGGAGTAGGAGGAGAAGGGGATGACAGAGGATGAGATAGCTGGATGGCATCACTGACTTGATGGACATGAGTCTGAGTGAACTCCGGGAGTTGGTGATGGACAATGAGGCCTGGTGTGCTGCAATTCATGGGGTCACTAAGAGTCGGACACGACTGAGCAACTGAACTGAAGGAGGCAGAAGATCTCTATGCAGAAAACTATAAAATAAGATTAAAAAAAAATCAAAGATGACACAAACAAGTAGAAAGATAGGTCATATCCTCGGATTCAAAGAATCAATATTGTGAAAATGACTATATTACCCAAAGCAATCTACAGATTCAATGAAACTCCATCAAATCACTGATGGCATTTTTCACAGAACTTAGAACAGAAAACTATACAATTTGTATAGAAATACAAAAGGTCCTGAAAAGCCAAATCAATGTTGAGGAAAAAAAAACAGCTGGGCAATCAGGCTCCCTGACTTCAGATTATAGACAAAGGTACAGTCATCAAGACAGTATGGTACTGGCATAAAAAAACAGAAATGCAGATCAATAGAAGAGTATAAGAAAACCAGAGATAAACTCACACACCTATGGACCTTGTCACACACCTTATCTTTGACAAACGAGACAGAAGTATACAATGGAGAAAAGATAACCTCTTAAGAAATGGTGCCAGGAAAACTGGACAGGTACATGTGAAATAATAAAATCAGAACACTCTAACACCATGTACAAAAATAAACTCAAAATGATTTAAAGACCTAAAGGTAAGGTAGGATAATATAAATTCTTAGAGGAAAACATAGGCAGAATAGTCTATGACATAAATTGCAGGATGATCTTTTTTGAGCCACCTCCTAGAGTAATAAAAATAAAACAAAAATTAACAAATGGGACCTAATTAAACTTAAAAGCTTTTGCATAGCAAAGGAAACCATAAACAAGATGAAAAGGCAACTCTCAGAATTGGAGAAAATATTTGCAAATGGAACAACTGACAAAAGATTAATCTCTAAAATATAATTTATACATTCAATGTAAAAACACTCAATTAAAAATTGGTCTGAAGACCTAAACAGATATTTATCCAAAAAATACATACAGATGGCCCACAAAGCCATGAAAAGATGCTTAACATCACTAATTCCTAGAGAAATGTAAATCAAAACTAAAATGATGTATCACCTCACACCAGCTAGCCTGTCATTAAAAAAATCTACAAAAAATTGTAAAGCAATTATCCTCCAATTAAAAATAATTTTTTTAAATTATACAAACAATAAATGCTGGAGAGAGTGTGGAGAAAAGTAAACCCTTTTGCTGTTGGTGTGAATGTAAATTGATACAGCCACAATGGAAAACCATATGGAGGTTCCTTAAAAAAACTAAAAATAAAACTACCGTATGACCCAGCAACACTACTACTGTTCTTATACCCAAAGCCATAATTCAAAAGGACACATGCACCCCAATGTTCATTGTAACACTATTTACAATAGCCATGGCATGAAATCAATCTAAATATCCATCAACAGAGGAATAGATAAAGAATATATGAGATACATATATATATATATATATATATATATATATACACACACACACACACACAATGGGATATTACTTAGCCATTAAAAGGAACAATACTGGGTCATTTGTAGAGACTATCATACCTAAATAGTTGACCTAGATAATGGACCTAGAAACTATCATACAGAGTACAGTAAGACGGAAAGAGAAAAACCAAATATCATGTATTAACACATATATGTGGTATCTAGAAAAATGGTATACATGATCTTATTTGCAAAACAGAAATAGAGACACAGATATAGTATACAAATATATGGACACCAAGGTGAGAAGGAGGGGTTGGGTGATTTGAGAAATTGGAATTGACATATAACACCATTGTTACTATATATAAAATAGATAACTAATGAGGACCTACTGTGTAGCTCAGGGAATGTTACTTAGTGAGTGCTCTGTTGTGACCTAAATGGGGTCAGATCAGATCAGTCGCTCAGTCGTGTCCGACTCTTTGCTACCCCATGAATTGCAGCACGCCAGGCCTCCCTGTCCATCACCAACTCCCGGAGTTCACTGAGACTCACGTCCATCGATTCAGTGATGCCATCCAACCATCTCATCCTCTGTCGTCCCCTTCTCCTCTTGCCCCCAATCCCTCCCAGCATCAGAGTCTTTTCCAATAAGTCAACTCTTCAATGAGGTGGCCAAAGTACTGGAGTTTCAGCTTTAGCATCATTCCTTCCAAAGAAATCCCAGGGCTGATCTCCTTCAGAATGGACTGGTTGGATCTCCTTGCAGTCCAAGGGACTCTCAAGAGTCTTCTCCAACACCACAGTTCAAAAGCATCAATTCTTCGGCGCTCAGCCTTCTTCACAGTCCAACTCTCACATCCATACATGACCACAGGAAAAACCATAGCCTTGACTAGACGAACTTTTGTTGGCAAAGTAATGTCTCTGCTTTTGAATATGCTATCTAGGTTGGTCATAACTTTCCTTCCAAGGAGTAAGCGTCTTTTAATTTCATGGCTGCAGTCACCATCTGTAGTGATTTTGGAGCCCAGAAAAATAAAGTCTGACACTATTTCCACTGTTTCCCCATCTATTTCCCATGAAGTGGTGGGACCAGATGCCGTGATCTTCACTTTCTGAATGTTGAGCTTTAAGCCAGCTTTTTCACTCTCCTCTTTCACTTTCATCAAGAGGCTTTTGAGTTCCTCTTCACTTTCTGCCATAAGGGTGGTGTCATCTGCATATCTGAGGTTATTGATATTTCTCCCGGCAATCTTGATTCCAGTTTGTGTTTCTTCCAGTCCAGCGTTTCTCATGATGTACTCTGCGTATAAGTTAAATAAGCAGGGTGACAATATACAGCCTTGACAAACTCCTTTTCCTATTTGGAACCAGTCTGTTGTTCCATGTCCAGTTCTAACTCTTGCTTCTTGACCTAAATGGGAAAGAAATCCAAAAAAGAGGGGATATATGCATATGTATAGCTACTTCACTTTTCTATACAGTAGAAACTAACACAATATTATAAAACAGATATACTCCAATAAAAATTAATTTTAAAAATGTTCTCCTACTCTTGGGCTGGGGATGTTCCTTGATTAAATTTCATTTCTGCTCCCTGAGATAATTAACTTGTTCACAATCTTCTGAATACCTCAGCTCTTCCTGTAGGGTTTTCACCTCTTTGGGTAAGAAATATCTGTTATTCTCATTCTGATTTCTATCCATAGAATGTTAGAAGTCCAGAAATCTTACTTCTATTTTAACTATTGCAATTCTTTTTGTCCAAGCAGGTAGTTATTTTATTGGTATAATGGACTTTAAAACTTGATGAATTTTCTATGAATCTGATGCATATCTACTCTATATACATCCTAAAATTCACTGCTTCTGAAGTAATGAATTGCATCCAATTCCCCCCCACCCCCCAGGACAGGGCTTTCTCTACTCTGGTTGCAGCAAATTCCTGTAGGGAAAAAAATAATGTCCTTAGGATTATTAACAGCCTATTTGTCTTGCTGAGGACTCATATTTAGCTTAGAACTTTTAGAGGTATTACAAAGGGTCTTCTGTACAAGTTCCTATAGATGAAAATTTTGCCAAATGTTCTATGTCATAACTTGGTTCACCATTTTTTTCAGTCTCTACTAACAGTTGCCTCATTATTTTCCAACCTCCATCTATAGCCTGAATTCAAAGCCAATATTAAGTATGTACAAATTATTATGAAAACAAAACCTAAAATGGGCAACACCCGCTTTCAGATACCAGTTTTTACATCAATTAGCTTTTGCTGTTTTAATATTTGTTTTAAACAATAAATATTTCTAACTTCTTAAAAAAAAACTGTCTTCCCTCCAAAAAAGGGGGGGGAGTGTTACAGTGTGGCAGTTCTAAAAGTTGGCAGTCATTGTGTAGCTCCTTGGGAATTTTTAGCCAAACCATTAGAGGAAGTGCCCCAGTCAGAACTTCGAATCTAATGACAGTCAATAGAAATTCAGCATTTGGCACTAGGGAGTTTTAACACAGCTCTCATGAAGACATTATCATCACACAGAATGGGCACAGGGGCAGCCCCAGACACCACTCCCTCTCCTTCCTCATGAGCATCATCTTTTACAACAGTCACTTTGCTCTGTCTGGTCACGCAGCCTCCTAACTTCCTCTCCCTCACCTGGGTCAGATTAAGCCTTTTTGTGGTCCCAGGAGAGCTGAACCCTGGATATACTGCTGCCACTGACCTCCAATCCCACCTCATTTAGCTTGTCACTGGCAAATATAGAAAAGGGCTTTTGATCAGGTAAGTATGATTTTAGGCTTTCTTAATCCCCAATAAAACTTCCCAAAGGAATTGGTCTTGGTACAGACAGATCCTTCCAATCCCTGTTCTATACCTCTTGGCATCATCACAGACCCTGTTATAATAAATAGTAGATTACTAAATGCAAGGCACTGAGACATGTACTTTACATACATATTTTATCATTTAACCCTAATAATAAACCTGTGGAGTGGACATCAGTGTCCCTAAGGAAAATGAGGAAAATGGTACAAATAATTTTTGACATTACATCCTCGTTCATGTAGCTCATAATAGTACATTCAGGAAAGGATCCCAGGTCTTGCTTGACTTTAATATTGACACTGATGACCTTGTTCACATAGAGCTGGAAGGGAGAAAAGAGAAAACAACATTAAAAATTTTCCCCCTACATTCCCTTGCTGCCCACAAACATAGGACAAATATCTATATCCCTCAACCAGCCCCAGTTATGACATTGATAACTTCTTGTTGTGTTCAACCTGGGACATACTTACTCTTATGCAGCCTGAAGGCATTTCACAGTATTAGGCAATGCATATCCAAGGGCTCACATCTCCTGTAAATTTCCCAAATCTAGGCCTTCTGTGAGTAACTCTCATGACCAACATGGACTGCCCAACAGCTCTTGACCTTTGGTGAGTGCCTCAGCCTCGGCCACTGACATTTCCTCACTTTGCTCAAAGTTTCTGAGTCAGTGAATGTCATCCTGGCAATGTGGGCACATTACAGCTTACAGGGTGATTGATTTGCCAGAACTGAGCCTTCTAACTGAAAACTAATGAAATGTTTCACAGGCTTCTGTAGAAGCACTCATTCCACTTAGATTACTGACACAGGTCCTGATTGTTGCCCTGTGGGTTACTGAGAGGAACTTATGCCCCAGATCCTGAGATCAGTAAAAAGATTGTCCCTAGCTCCTGCATCTTCTCAGGACAGTTTGGCTCTTAGGGATGCTTCCAGTCTTTCCCTGAGCAAACCTGAAACTTTCAGGCTGGATCTCAAAATAAGCTACAGCATTTCTATCTTTGTCCAACATAATCAACTCCAAGATGCTCCACAGTGAATCATCCAAGCTGTGACTTGCCATTCACTCATTCCCAAACTGATTATGCATGGGACACAGGCCAGACTTTTCTGGGCACTGATACCTAGAAATGACATGAACAAAGCCTCTGGCACTCTTCCCCTCCTTCTGATCTTTCTACCTCCCCTTCCCAATTCCCTGCAAGGTAAGCAGTAACAGAAATTGAGAAGCCCCATATCTAGGTCAGCTGAACCCTTGAGATGTCAACCAACCAAACTCTGAGTCATAAAAGGGTTGGAATTGTTTGTTAAAATAAAAGATTTGTTTATCTGTAGGTTTCACTTATCTCTGTCTCCTCCTAGTCCCCCACCTTTCCTATAACCACAGGGAGCAGAGATTTAGCTATGATTGCTTCTCAGTCACACACCATTAACTTCCAATTTAAGTGCATATATACCAAGTACATATTTTATCCTCTCACCCACATAGTCAACACGCTAAAGTCCACAAATTGTCTGTGTGCATTTTGGAAAATTTTCAATTATTTTCAATCAGCTCAAAAGGGTCTAGTCCTAATGTTAGCTCTGCCCAGACTCACCAGGTACCAGGGACCCAAGACACTCAATTAAAGGACATGGCAGGTTCCTTACCTAACAGGACAATCTGTTTTTGACTCTCCTTTCATGGGTTGCATCAGCACAAATACTCTTGGCACTCTTTCTGTTTCTCTTTGTACTTGGATAACTATCCCCTTCCTAATATGTCACTCCCTACTCTACTTAAAATCCTCTGATGGTTCCCTATTCCTAGAAAATAAACTTTAAATGCCCTAATATGACATTCAAAACCTGGCATGAGCTATCCCCTGCCTCTCTATCTTTACCTCCCATCCTTCCTCCATACTCTCATTTTCACCTACCCTGAAATGCTTCCCTAAGAATGACTAGTTCTCCCATGTCTATGTGTGCACAATATGTTTTTCCTCACCTTTTCTCCTTTTCCACCGAAGTTAACTTCTGCCTACCTTTTACTAATATTTTCTTTTCCCCCCTAGGTTTCTGATTCATCAAACCCATTTCTTAATCGAATGCTCAACAGAGATACTATCACAAGAATAACATATAAAAGTAAGTTTGGCTGAATTTTCTATATAGCAACTATTCTCTAAAGGTTAGTCCTGTTTGAAGGCAGAAAGCCAGAACTAATGATCTCCAAGGGCCTCTTTCAGCTTCATGATCATTCAATTCTGTAGAAAATCACTCTGGAGAGTCAGGATTGGCTAAGAAACAACTCATTTCAAGCAGAAACCCCCAGAGTGCCTTTTTCATCCATGCCTGTCTAAAGCAATAATGGTTATTATGATGATGGTCATCATTATCCTATGGATTGGTAATGAGCTGGGAGATCCTACTAGCTGACAGACTCCAACATATCAGCTGGCCACATTTAGGGCTTTGCCAATTATGTGATTGAGAAAGCATTCACCAGGTGGTTTGATCCAACTTCAACACATTCCAAGGCCCTCAGCTGGACCGCATCTCCCCCTCTGTGTCACTGGGTCTCCCTTTCAGGTTAGACAAGGTGGCATTTTTCTTCATTTCCATGTGTGACACAATGAGCTATAGAATTCTGCCCAATTTCCTTGGGTTTCTAGAGTGTATAATTCCCTGAATCTGTAAGCAGAAAAGAGGTAATGGTGCAAAGTTGAAAAGAGTAGAGTGGAAAGGATGCCACTATCTTCTGTAGCAATCTTAGAGGTTGCAGGACTTGGTGAAAGTTATGGAAATAGTACACATAAAGGGATTAAAGAAAATAACAGGAAAAAGTTTAACTAATTAGAAGTGAGCAAGAAAGTGGGATTTTGTCCTTAAGCAAAGAGCTTCCTCACTTTGTTCCCTCCTTTGTAAAGAAGTTGAAATTCAGTTTCTAAGGTCCTTCTAAATCTAGGATTTTAAATCTGATTTTTGCAAAAGTAAAAATCAGTACACAAACATTCTGACACCCCACATCCCTTTGGCATGTCCTCACTTGGTGTAGAACACTGCTATGGATGGTGATGTGGAAAGACAAAATGAATGCCTTACAGATCTCACCTAGGACTGCTGGAGGAAGTGTGGAGAATCCTTCTCTTTTTCAATTACTCATCAATTCAGCAAGTATTTCTATTTCTTTCATGCCTGCCACATGACAGCACCAAGTGAAGCTCTTGGGATATAAAGATGGGCCAGACACCAGCCCTCCACACAGAACACTCCCCTATGAAGTTTGGGAATTCTGGGAAACCTGGAGAATCAGCCAGAAGAATTATCTCCAAAACCATCCCAGTCTTCCTCATAAGTACCCATAGAGTTCTTTAAGCTCAAACTCAGATTGCTTAGCAAAGGGAGACATTTCTGTGTTGGGTTGCAAATACATTTTATAACTGCTCATAAAGATTATTAGTTTTTTAACTTTTTTGCTAAAAGAGCATAAAATTAAATAAAATGCTTTCAAATATCTTGAACTTGCAGTTTAGAGACCATGAAAAGCCATCAAATTACATTTTAAAGCCCAACACACCATCTAAGAGATTGCCAGCTGCAGTCAACCATTAGTCAAACTTTGCCCCCCACCCCACCTCACAGCTCTAGGCTGATTAATGTTAAGTGATGTGGCTGCTTCCAAAGATAAAACCAGTCATACGGGTTTGCTCTATGGGAAGGTGGCCTTTCACGTGAACGATGAGTCTCTCACTCTTTAGTCAGGGAGACAAACATATAATGGTGTTTCTTAAAGATTTGTGTAATAAGCACAATGTATTAAAAATAGGAACGGAACTCTTGGGATCACAGAAAATCTTCCTAAAATTCATGGCAGATTTTTAAATAGGGATTGCTATTCAAATAAGTACTAAATATATGAACAACCATTGTGAGGAAAGAAATAAGGGAAGAAAGGGAGGGAGGAATAGAGGAAAGAAGGGAGAGGAAAGGGGAGGGAGGGAAGAAGGGAGGGAGAGAAAGAAGGAGAGGGAAAGGAAGGAAAGAAGGAGGGAAGGAGAGAGTGAAGGACATTCCAAACAGCATACACAAATGCAAGGAGAGGACTTAAAGGACTCTGAAAAGTTCAAAGGCAGGAAATTTGCCTTCATCAGCTCTTCCTCTGCATGGACAAGTGAGAATAACCCAGACACTGCAATGCCTAGGACATGTGGCTGAAAGGGATGAATTTTCTCAGCAGGAAAGTGCCAACACTCTTCTTTCTAGCTAATCACCTAGAGGCAGCCAGCCTGTGGAAATTTGTCCAAACAAGGGAGCAACAAGGAAGTTTCTGAAACAGGAGTCATGCCTGAGAACATAGCCAGTGGGTGGGAAACATAAGCCTGAGAAGTCCCTCCAAGGTCTTTGCAGGAGACACCAGGTTATGCTGGCATTTTCCCATGAACTCTCGTAGACAATACCTCCTGCTCAGGGGCACCTACCAGAGTCCTCTGCTTTCATTCTTTTAAGCAAGCAAGAAAAAAAATGAATCCCCCCAGCTACTATCCAACCACAATACTTAGGAACACCTGACCTTGGCCCCTGACCACCCCCACAACCAACCCATTCTTCTGCTGCTACCCAGAATTAGACTCCAGTGTAGCTTCAATCTGCCACACTCACTCATATGTGTACACACTCTGCTAACTGCATCAGCATCAGGAACATGGAAGTAATGCTAGCTAAGTATTTTCCACACTCCAGGCTCTCTGCTAGAGCTTCACATGCAGCATCTCACCTGGTGCTTACATAGTCCTATTCCCAAAATAGGTATTAATAGCTATCCCAGTTTACGGATGAGGAAAGCAAAGCTCTGAGAAGTGAAGCCCTCTGTCAATGATACACATTTAGTGAGTGGCTCTATTAGTCAGCAAATTCTGCGTAATGAACAAGCATTCAACAATAGGCATTGATTTCTCACTGCTGCATCTGTGGGTTGGTTGGTGACTCAGTAAATCTGCAGGTCAGATAAGGTCAGATAACATGGCTTTCTTTTGTCTAGGATCAAGTACTTCTCATGTTGGGGATCAGAAATGCATGATGTTGTTTAAGGTCTAGTCTTGAAACTCACACACTGTCACTTCTATCCACTGTTCATTGTTCAAAGCAAGTCACACGGCCAAGCCCAACATCAAAATGCTCCCATGGATTTGGGTCTGGGAAGGGGATGAACATTTCCTGAACAATAGTTTACTCATCCATAGTGGGATAGCAAGGATTTTAGCATAGGTCGTCCCAGGGATGTTCGTAGGCTCTTTCTGTCCTATTGTCTTCCTCCCTAATGGGCAAGGAAAGCTTAACTCTGAGATCTTAAAACTAGTTGTATCGCTAATACTCTCACATTACATGAAGCTTTTCATCTTCTTCTCTTAATCCCAAATTTAGTTCAGTCTGAAGATAATTCTTTTTTTGCTTTTGCCAATGTTTCCACTTTGGAAGGGTCATAAACTAAGCACAGAACTTGTGGGTAATTTGAAATTTCAGGCTCATAGCATCCTAGGCTCCCTGCAACTCCTGCTTCTCCTTTGGCATGGGACTACTGGTGAAATCATTGTCATTCAAAGGAAGACAGTGGCATCACCATTATTGGGTACATACTGAAACCAGAGGAGACATAGAGATTAATGCTAAATGGGGTCAATCTTCCCCATTAGTCCTTCCTTTGGGGATGTTTCATAATGAAAAGTCAATCTAAGACTCTGAGCAGAGAGTGATGTGATCTCCTGACAAAAGGATCACTCCATTTGCTTGGATAAAGCATATTCATGGGTGAGAAGGGAATCGGAAATTTCAAATATGTTAAGCTTGAGATGGGCCTCAAAGAAGAAGTATAGAGTAGGCAGCTGTATATATGAGTGTGGATTTCAGGAGAGATAACTACAGATATAAATGTGGAAGTCACTTGGATCCAGATAGCATTTAAACCTGGGTGAGATCATGGCAGAGAATAAATAGAGAAGAGAGAAACATATCCTCTTTTTTTTTTTTTTTTTTTTTGCTTTTTTAAAAATATAAATTTATTTATTTTAATTGGAGGCTAATTACTTTACAATATTGTATTGGTTTTTGGACTCTGTGGGAGAGGGCGAGGGTGGGATGATTTGGGAGAATGGCATTGAAACATGTATAATATCATATATGAAACAAATCGCCAGTCCAGGTTCCATGCAGGATACAAGATGCTTGGGGCTGGTGCACTGGGATGACCCAGAGGGATGGTACAGGGAGGGAGGTGGGAGGGAGTTTCAGGATGGTGAACTCGTGTACACCTGTGGCGGATTCATGTTGATATCCCCATTTTTTAAAGAACAGCTCATATCCCCATGATCTAACATTGTGAATCATTTCTAAAGATAGTTTTTAAATTCTACCCTGCACAATGGAGTATTACTCAGCCATTAAAAAGAATACATTTGAATCAGTTCTAATGAGGTGGATGAAACTGGAGCCTATTATACAGAGTGAAGTAAGCCAGAAGGAAAAACATAAATACAGTATTCTAACGCATATATATGGAATTTAGAAAGATGATAACAATAACCCTGTGTACGAGACAGCAAAAGAGACACTGATGTATAGAACAGTCTTATGGACTCTGTGGGAGAGGGAGAGGGTGGGAAGATTTGGGAGAATGACATTGTAACATGTAAAATATCATGTAAGAAACGAGTTGCCAGTCCAGGTTCGATCCACGATACTGGATGCTTGGGGCTGGTGCACTGGGACGACCCAGAGGGATGGTATGGGGAGGGAGGAGGGAGGAGGGTTCAGGATGGGGAACACATGTATACCTGTGGTGGATTCATTTTTATATTTGTCAAAACTAATACAATTATGTAAAGTTTAAAAATAAAATAAAATTAAAAAAAAAAATTCTACCCTGGAAGAGGCTTTTGCATATCTGTCTCATCAACTGGTTCAAGAGGTGTAAAGAGGGAGGAGTTAGCATGGAATCATGGGGTAAAATCACCACAAAATGGCAGCCAGTAGTCACACTGTCCATTTGCTTGATTTGAACATAAATTAGATGACTAGGGAGAAAAAAGGAATTGTGCAAAATCATTCTGTTGAGCCAGTTGAGAAAATCAATGCCAGTAATCCATAAAAGGAGGAAACAGAAGAATATTGCCAAAAAGACTGTGAATTTTGGAAGCCAATATACTAGTAAATGCTATACTATATAGGACTATACTGCTACATTATACTTATAGGACTCTATATGTTCTGGTGAAGAGATATAGAACTAAGCAGACCTCGGCACCTAGCTCTACCATATCTTTACTGTATAACTTCGGCAAGTTTCTTAACCTCTTTGAGGTAATTTCCTCATCAATAAAATGAGGATACTTATCCATTCATCTGCTGATGGACATCTAGGTTGCTTCCATGTCTTGGCTATTATAAACAGTGCTGCGATGAACATTGGGGTACACGTGTCTCTTTCCCTTCTGGTTTCCTCAGTGTGTATGCCCAGCAGTGGGGTTGCTGGATCATAAGGCAGTTCTATTTCCAGTTTTTTAAGGAATCTCCACACTGTTCTCCATAGTGGCTGTACTAGTTTGCATTCCCACCAACAGTGTAAGAGGGTTCCCTTTTCTCCACACCCTCTCCAGCATTTATTGCTTGTAGACTTTTGGATCGCAGCCATTCTGACTGGTGTGAAATGGTACCTCATAGTGGTTTTGATTTGCATTTCTCTGATAATGAGTGATGTTGAGCATCTTTTCATGTGTTTGTTAGCCATCTGTATGTGAAAGCTGTGGTACATATACACAATGGAGTATTACTCAGCCATTAAAAAGAATACATTTGAATCAGTTCTAATGAGGTGGATGAAACTGGAGCCTATTATACAGAGTGAAGTAAGCCAGAAGGAAAAACATAAATACAGTATACTAACGCATATATATGGAATTTAGAAAGATGGTAACAATAACCCGGTGTACGAGACAGCAAAAGAGACACTGATGTATAGAACAGTCTTATGGACTCGGTGGGAGAGGGAGAGGGTGGGAAGATTTGGGAGAATGGCAATGAAACATGTAAAATATCATGTAGGAAACGAGTTGCCAGTCCAGGTTCGATGCACGATGCTGGATGCTTGGGGCTGGTGCACTGGGACGGCCCAGAGGGATGGTATGGGGAGGGAGGAGGGAGGAGGGTTCGGGATGGGGAACAAATGTATACCTGTGGTGGATTCATTTTGATATTTGGCAAAACTAATACAATTATGTAAAGTTTAAAAATAAAATAAAATTGGAAGAATAAAAAAAAAAGAAAAAAGAAAAAAAAAATAAAATAAAATGAGGATACTAATACTGATATTGAGAGAGTTGAGATGAGAGTTAAATAAGGTAGTGAGTCCGGTGCCTGGAGAAAGACTGATATAAACAAGGTGCTTAATAACATGTGTTTCTCTATTATCCCTAGGTATGCTTTGGTCAAATCTAGCTTCTTGGGAGGTGAGAGAAAGGTCAATATAATACTAAATACAATTATCTTCAAGGTGAATGCAACACAGGGCACTTAAGCAACATAGCTTGTTTACTTAAATGAACTAGAGCTTCTGTGTGGGATCCATCCAATGCATGGTAATAGTCTAGTGAGCTTCTACTTTCTTTGAAAGTTTGGATTTCATATGTCTGACCAAATCTTATAGCACACTCTCACTAAACCAGACTGACAATGGAAAAAAAAATAGCCTAAATTAATTTCAGGCTGACTTTGGAAAGTCTTTCAAAGAAAATCTACACAGCAGCAGAATCTGGGATATCAGCATAACAGTGTTTTGGAAGCAGATTGTTACTCTTCTACATGGGTTAAATCCATAAACATAGCCTCTTGATTCTGGCCTTCCCTTTCTACCCCAACACACACACACACACACACACACACACACACACACACACACACCCAACCCCTGTCCTCAAATGTGTATGCAACACAGAGGCTGATTATAGTTTCAGAAAAACCTTAATTTTTTTTTTCTTTACTCTAGAACCATGCCTGTAATGCCCTCATTCTGCAGTCTCCTTCAGTCCCTCCTCCCCATCACCCTTAATAAAATAAAATACAATAATAGCAGCACGCTAAAGTACCCAATATGGTCAAAGTGCAAGCTTGGTTAAACAAATTACAATAACCTTTAATAAGGATGTGCTGAATGCATCCTTTTCTTACTCATTACATTCAACTTCATATTGTATGGACAAGCCACCATCAGAGGAAGCATCATTAAGTGCAAATCTTATCATGCCATTCCTCTGCCTAAAACATTTTGGTGGCTACATATTGCCATGACTAGTACTAGAGCGAAAAATAAACATACTTTTTATTTAAAATGATTATATTTGGGGGACTGTTTGTTCCTGCAGCCTATCCTGACAGTCTACTGGAATCTGAAAAGGACAAAAAAAAAAAAAAAATGTTATCAGTAATAACCAACACTTTCTCAAGAGTCCTAATTCTTAAGTCTTATTTTATTCTTCAGATGATGCATATTTACTACAAGGACTTAATATAGAGGAACTATATCCAGAGACCTCTAGTTTCATTACTTATGATGGGTCCATGACTATCCCACCCTGCTATGAGACGGCAAACTGGATAATAATGAACAAACCTGTCTATATAACCAGGATGCAGGTGAGTTTCTCTGTGGTCTTTTAGCTAGTGGGGAAGATGATGTGAAGACTGGCTGGGTTTTTGGAGTGCTTATTGTAATTATTTGCTTCGACTGCTTTAACAAAATACCACAAATTTGATGGCTTAAACTGAAACATATTACCTCACAGTTCTGGAAGCTCTAAGTCCAAGGTCATGCTGTCTGCAGAGACATTTCCTTCAGATGAAGTAAGGAAGAGTTTGGTCTATACTTATCCCCTGGTTTCTGGCAATTTTCTGAAAAGCTTTGGTATTCCTTAGCTTATAGAAGCATCACCTCAATCTCCCTTTATCTTTACATGGATTCTCCCAATGTCTGTGTCTCTTTGTCCAAATCCCCCTTAATAAGAACATCAGTCAAACAGGATTAGGGTCTACCCCAATTAGTCATATTAGATTAGGGCCCACTTCAATAACCTCATTTAATTACATCTATAATGATCCTCAAAATTCAAAAAACAAAGATCATAGCATCCCATCCCATCACTTCATGGGGAAACAGTGAAAGACTTTATATTCTTGGGCTTCAAAATCACTGTAGATGGTGACTGCACCTGTGAAATTAAAAGATGTTTGCTCCTTGGGAGAAAAGCTATGGCAAATCTAGACAGCATATTAAAAAGCAGAGATATTACTTTGCTGACAAAGGACCATATAGTCAAAGCTATGGTTTTTCCAGCAGTCAGCATGGATGTGAGAGTTGGACCATAAAGAAGGCTGAGTGTCGAATAATTGATGCTTTTGACTGTGGTGTTTAAGAAGACTCTTGAGAGTCCCTTTTACTGCGAGGAGATCAAACCAGTCAATCCTAAAGGAAATCAATCCTGAATATTTATTAGAAGGACTGATGCTGAAGCTGAAGCTCCAATACTTTGGCCACCTGATGCAAAGAACTGACTCATTGGAACAGACCCTGATGCTGGGAAAGATTGAAGGCAGGAGAAGGGGACGACAGAGGATGAGATGGTTGAATGGCATCACCAACTCAATGGACATGAATTTGAGCAGTCTCTGAGAGATGGTAAAGGACAGAGAAGTCTGGTGTGCTGCAGTCTATAGGGTTGTGAATAGTTGAATACAACTGAGTGATTGAATAGCATAAGGACCCTATTTCCCAATCAGGTCATATTCTGAGGTACTGAGGGTTAGGGCTCTAACATTTGCATCTGTGGGGTAGACAATTCAGCTCATCACACCTATGTTTAAGGAATTAGTATCTGGAAAGACTGAACTTGAAATAATTATAGATGTGCCCTACCTGCCTGAGTGAGAAAGGAATAAGGGTTAATTCCCAAAGTGTGCTCTACCAACTCTAGCATTCAAAAAGCAGATGAGCAAAATGGATGATATTGTTGAATATGTTTGAAAAAACTGTACCTAAAAAGAGCCAAATTAGTTTCATTGCTGGGAGACTTCTTAGGGTTTTTAGAATGGTAATATATGTCTATCTCCAAGAGGAGGCAATATGATGTGTAGCATTTCATAAGTATATTTGAATGTAGGATTTTTTAGAGCTTCCCACAATATTCCTTGTTGGGCTAGCTAGCATTTCTCAGAACTGGATGGGAATCAGGAAACCTGGCTTCTGAGATCAGCTTTGTTAATGGATCATTATGTACTTCTAAGCCTGTGGCCCCACTTCTGTGAAGTGAATTCTCTTCTTTATAATGAGGGGGTAAATTACATTAGTCTATCCTGTGGTTGTGAGGGTCTATAAAAGCTCAGAGGAAACACAAGCAAAGGAAGCAAAACCAAACTCTTTTATAGGACATGTACTCACAACCTGACAACTCTTTGAACAATTTGAAGTGCTTGATGCTATCTCTATTTATTGGGATATTTTAGTGACAAGCAAACCCTTTGGGATAACTTGAACTTAGAAAAAGGATTTATTCATGACATCCTGGGTCATCTTATGGAATTTAAGATCAGAAATTGATGTCAAGAATTCACTGGAATCAAAACTGCAGAAGCCCTTTCACTCTGCACTCTCCTGCTACCTCCTGCACCATGGTTCATCCTCCTCTATGCTAGAGAGTTTTCTTTAGTTTCACAGTCCTGGGTGGAACATGGCTGAAAGCATTTTAATCCAGCTCTTGGTCCTGATAGTCACAGAAAAATAATTAATCCAACTTAGTTTAGCTTTGACTCCTGTACCAGTCACTATAGTTTTGATAATACTCATATCAGAAAATAATTCCCTTAATTACTCAGCTTCAGTGTCTGAGAGTGAGAAGAGTCTCTGGAGAATACCCATTTGGGTTTTCTCCTTTGACGATGTGTCATAGGACAGAAAATAATCACTGACTTGTCCAGAGGCATACCAGGAACAAGTGAGCTAAAAGTAAGGCTCTCTCCAAGCATGGAGGCATCAGTGGGTTGTACCCACTGAACCCATGGATCAGGGTCTGTGGAAGGTTCAAGTACACTTTCCCACACAGCTGGCACTACCCAGGCTGGCCATGGTCTATGTAGTCTTACTTCTTCCGTACTACATGTAAGAGGATGGGTGGATCTCACAGTTGTTTCTCTCCCCTCAGATGCATTCCTTACGCCTGCTCAGCCAGAATCAACCATCTCAGATCTTTCTGAGCATGAGTGACAATTTCAGGCCTGTCCAGTCACTCAACAACCGCTGCATCCGCACCAACATCAACTTCAGTTTACAGGGGAAGGACTGTCCAAACAACCGGGCCCAGAAGCTTCAGTATAGAGGTGGGTTCAGAGGGCAGTAGACACAAGTCACTCTAGTCTTCTTACTTAAACCTACTCTGAAAGGCTTTGAACTATCTCTCTTAATAGGAATCATGATTGTAAATGATATTTTCATGGTGCTTTTCTATTGAAAAAGTTTTTATGTCATAATCAGAAACACAGATCAAATCTTTAAACCTTGTCTAGTACAGACAAGATAGCATTTTTATCACCATTTTACAGAAGAACCCAGAGAAGCTGATTTCCCTAAAGTTATGTGTTAAATAGGACAACTAGAAGCACTGAAACTTTTAGTTATATACAAATAGATTCCTTTTCCCCTAGAAGGTGAGCAAATAACTCTACATACCAGGTGGTTAGGGCCCAATGAGATATGTGTCTGAACACATCTTTTTCCAGTGCTTTGTGTCTAGAAGTGATTAGAATTCCTACTAAAGAGGGTATTCAGGGTGCCTCCCACCTTCTGTAACTCACATCCAACCCACTCTCTTCCTTTCTACACACTAAGTACCTATTGAACATTTTTGTAAAACCCCAATATGGAAAGGAAAGTGGAGATTAGTCATGGAGATGTCTTCAACCAGGAGATAGGACATCAGAGTTCCAGGCCTGGTTCTGACACTAATAAGTCAAATCATTTACCTCTCTAGCCCTGGCTCCCATGACAGTCTTTATACCAGCTACATCATGATTTGTTGTGAGGAGAAAATGAGAGGCTGGATAGGGAAGTCTTTTGTACTGATAATATGTTACTTGAATATGGGGACTGTGGATGTTACCATACAACTTTTAGAAGCAACTACCACTACTAGCCTCCACCGTATCACTCGAAATTCCCCCAAATTTCTTTAATTTTCTCTCTCTTTCAGACATACCCAGAGTACTAAAACTATAATTTCTGTTTCCTTCCATCCAGAAATACTCAACTAATTCATTCATTGAGCCTTCCCTTTATTCAACATCTATTTATTATGTACCTATTATGTGCTAGGCTTCCCTGGTGGCTCAGCTGGTAAAGAATCTGCCTGCAATATGGGAGACCTGGGCTTGATCCCTGGGTTGGGAAAATCCCCTGGAGAAGGGAATGACAAATATTCACCAGTATTCTGGCCTAGAGAATTCCATGGGCTACACAGTCCATGGGATAGCAAAGAGTCGGACACGACTGAGCAACTTTGACTTTGACTTTCACTTATGTGCCAGGCAGTTAGCTAGGTGATGAAGATATGACCTTATCCCTACAGAACTTATAGTCTAAGAGTTGGATCAGCTAACATTTTCTGCAAAGGGCCAGATGAGAAATATAGATTTTGTGCTCTGCTGTACTCTGATGTAATGTGAAAGCAGCCACAGACAATATGTAAATAAATGGGTGTGACTGTGTTCTAATAAAACTATATTCACAAAATCAGTTCACAGCTGGATTTCATTTGCAGGCTGTCATTTGCCCACCTCTGGTCTAAAGCAACACCATCCGCTATAGCTTCTTGACACAATGGAAATGTTCTGTGTCTGCATTGACCAATATGGTAGCTACTGGCCACATGTGGCTATTGAACATTTGAAGTGTGGCTAGTATGACAATGCAACCAATAGTTTTAATTAATTTAGATATATATCAGCCACATGTAGCTAATGACAATACTATTAGATATCTCAGGCTCAGAGGCTCATAAGAAGGTGGAGAGGATAGTTGGGATACATACAAGTAAGCAGACATTTAAAAACTGTCCCTTCCCCTTTGGAGTAAACTGCCCAACCCGTGTGCAAATTCATCCAATTATGCCTTGTTTTGTGTCGTTCATTTTGTTTTATTTCTTTCTTTCTCTCTCTTTCCAGTAAATGAATGGCTCCTCAAGTAGGGAACCAAGCCAAGAAGAATTCCACCTCAGTGAAATGCTACGACTGTGAATTGATGTAACCTGAAATGTCCCTCTTCTTTCTTCTCTCTCCTTCCCTCCTTCAAGCTTCATTCACTCTTTGGATTGGCCCTTCCTTCATGAAAAGTGTCTGCAAAACCTTGGCAGAGGAGTACATCTCTTACACACACTCATAAACACACACACATGCAAATATATCTACATACAAACACACTCACACAGCACCCAAGATGGGAAGTTAAGTTTCAGAAACAAAAGCCTCATTCATTAAAGGTTTTAGAAGAAAATAACCAACTAACCTGAGTACAATTTTGATACTGTTTTCTGGAACAAGTAAATCTACCCAATGAGACTTTTCAGTCTTTGTACATACAAAATTCTTCTGAGAGAGAGGAGAAAACACAGCTCTGACAGCATCAAGTGGACTTTGTTCTTTGCATCAAATGATCTTGGATAGTGTCCTAAGATCCTTTAAGGGTGCTGGTAACAGGTGAGCCAGGATAAAGTTAGCCAACGATGCATTTCTAGATTATGATTCTTCCATTTACTCAGCAACTCAAAAAGAAAAAGGACAGATATTGAAGAGATACACATTGTGTATGTGTGTGTGTGTGTGTGTGTGTATATATATATATATATATATATATATATATATATATATATATATTTCACCACAGACTATTAAAAAATTGAATTATTGCTCCTTTTTGTCATATATCTATACTAGGATTTGCCAAGTTCAGATTGATCCATTGCTGTTTCTTGTTTTCCAAAGGTCATACATTGTGTTTGGTTATTGTTAAAAGCTCAATAAATGTGTTTAACAAGTTAATTTCATTTTTCTTGCTTTGATCTATTCTCCTTCCTTACAGGCTAAGCTCTGTCTTCATACAACTGCATTCTTGCTTTTACTTGTTCCTTCATCTATGTTTTATTAATTTGCAGACAGTTTTTTTACTGAATTTGTGGCAATCAGGAATGCATTTGATAAGCTAAGCATAATTTTAATTCCACTCCATGGCTTGATCATGCATAGGAGGTGAGCTTCATCCTGAGATAGCAGGCAACAGATTTCCTGCATTTCAAAACTTCTACCCCCATGCCAATGATGCCCCCTTGAAGGAATGCACTTTGCCTTGTAAATTCTTGGGTAAGGGGTGTCTTTTCTCTCCAGGTGCAACTGGATCTCACAAAGTACAAATGAATGCCTTTCTTTTCTTGTTTATAATGGTCACTCACTGTGTTTGGTTACTGTCAAGAAATCAATAAATGTGTTTAACAAGTTGCTCAGTACCCCTGTCTGAGTTTATTGAAGAGGACAACGTTCTTTGCTGAAGCCTCTGAGTCCTGCTGGGTCCACAAGCAATTGTATTATGGCCAGCAGGGCAGCTGAAGCTGCCAGAACAGCCCATCTGTTTATATTCCTAGAGCCAGATAATTAATACCCTGTTGAGAAAGCATATAGGTTTAGCTGCTGGAAAGGAAGACTTGGATGTTCATCCAGAGGCCAAATTAAAAATAACTTTCATCTCTTATTTCTGTTATAGCCTCCAGAAAGTGGGAAAACACAAGCATGCATAGTCTGTGTACATGGGAACATTTACAAATATGTCAAAAACTTCAGCCAGGTAGCTAGGTTCATTGATGAGGGAAAAAAAAAAATCTGTCATATATTTCATATTTAAAATAATACACTTAATTGGATTTTTTAAACATTTTACACCAAAATGATGATGGATTTAACCATGATGGCATGTGACCCTATATCTAAGCATCACTTTTTGCATAAAACCAGATCTTCCTGAAAATATTTAGGGTGGGCAAATGGTAGTCTTTCTCTGTATGGCTTGCTGCCTTCCCTCTGAGTCAAAATATTCTTTAAACTGCAATGAAAAGGAGTGATATATTGTATCAGCCAGGCCTAACTTCAAATCTTTAGTGTACCATTTGCCTACTTGCTATGTGTGATCCTAGGCAGGTTGCTACTTCTCTGATCTGTTAATTGGAGATCCCAATAATTGCTTCTATGAATTAAGAGGCCTTAAATGCTACATAGCTGATTAAAGCAACTCATAAAATACCTGCAATGATTGTTATATAAATAGTGCCTATAGAGCATGTGTGTGGCCTACCAATTATAGGTTTTTCTGTACCATACTTTCCCCAGGGAGGGGTTAGCACCAATCACAAAAGGACACCAAGTTAATACCAAATGACAGCAATAGATACCCAGCATTCAGCACATAGGTAAGTACATATAATCTGTTGGGGCAAAAAGGAAAGAGTATCAGTGAGAAAGGAAGATAAGAGGCTGAGTTTCTAGGCCTTGTTCTGTTACCAGCATCTTCTGTGACTTTGAACAAGTCAACTGCCCTCCCTGGAAGAATGTTCTTGTACATAAGTGATTTGGATACAGTGATCTCTCACAGACTTTCTATTATTCCTTCACTCTTGTCTCTTATTCAGTTATCAGTACAAAGAGGAAAAAGGGAAATCAGGTTGTCATCCCTTGGGGGTCCCTTGGCACAAGCAGAGTTTCACTCTGGCCAAACAGAACTCAAAATGGAGTGAACTAGCCTGTCTCCCACATCTTAAGCCCATCCAAAAATGCCCTTTCTCCCACTCACTGGATTTTCCAAACTATAAAATGAAAATTGGAGTACTTTGCCTTCAAACCAGATAGAAGTAATAAAGATTAGCTAGATTTATACCACTTTAAAAACTGAAAAAGATGAAGAATTTTAAAAAGCACCAAAAGCCCCCGACAGTTGGCTTGATAAAGTCATCAAGGAATAAAAATGCATTTTTCATTTTCAGTCCATGGTGCTTAGGAAGGTCAGGCAGTGATGCTGCTGTGCTCTTCGGGTGTGAAGGCCAGCTGGTTTTTCCCAGTAAGCCACAGGCTTACAGGGACATTCCTTTCACCTCAGAAGTTGGACACAACTGAGCAACTAACATTTTCACCTTCACTCCTTCTGAGGAAGATAATTAAACACTTCAGGAAAATAAATGTTGAAACCCAATTCCCTCCTTAACAAATAGCAGAGGGAGGTAAATATACACAGAAGAGAACTCTGGGCAAAATGTAGGAGAAAAATAATTGTTAGTGTGGAGATCCACAGTTCCCCTCTCAAGAACATTTTTTGCAGTTTCCAAGACCATTTAAGGACTTGTTCCCACTTCCGTCAGTAGCAGTTTGGTTTCCATGGTGATGTCAGAACAACCACAACTCACTGCACAATATGTTTTGAAATGTAACGGTCATTTGGTGTTTGGACAGGAGTTCAGTCCTCAGGCATGGTCCATAGCCACCTGCACCACGCTAAAATGTCTGATTGAGGAAAATCAATTAACATGAAAACACCTTTAGGGGAGTCCTTATTCACCCTACAGGACCCCAGAGCAGTTTTAGGCTCTCTGGAACGTGAAAACTGGGGAACTGTGATAGTTCACAAAAGTATCCCAGTTCTTTTGTTCCAGAAAGCCTAAGAGAAGGATTGCTAGAAGCAGAAACTCACATTCCCATCATTCACCAGTTAGCACAATTGACCATAAGTCAAGAACTACCAAGACCCAGCCAAGGAAACATATTAATAAAATCTACCATGGATCACACATTTCCTGTGGGTTAAATCTTAATGCTTAGCAATTTAAAAATATCATCTCATTTCACACAGCAATCTGCAAGGTAATCACCATTGTTACTTTGCAAATGCAGAAACTTTTCATACTGTTCATGGGGTTCTCAAAGCAAAAATACTGAAGTGGTTTTCCATTCCCTTCTCCAGTGGACCATGTTTTGTCAGAACTCTCCACCATGACCTGTCTGTCTTGGGTGGCCCTACATGTCATGGCTCATAGTTTCATTGAGCTAGACAAAGCTGTGATCCGTGTGAATGTGACTGGTGATGGAAGTAAAGTCCAATGCTGAAAGAACAATATTACATAGGAGCCTGGAATGTTAGGTCCATGAATCAAGGCAAATTGGAAATCGTCAAACAGGAGATGACAAGAGTGAACATCAACATTTTAGGAATCAGCGATCTAAAATGGACTGAAATAGGGGAATTTAATTCAAATGACCATTGTATCTACTACTGTGACTAAGAATCCCTTAGAATAAATGGACTAGCACTCATAGTCAACAAGAGTCCAAAATGCAGCACTAGATTGCAGTCTGAAAGATGCCAGAATTATTTCTGTTCATTTCAAAGCAAACCATTCAATAACACAGTAATCCAGGGCTATGTCCCAACTACTAATGCTAAAGAAGCTGAAGTTGAATGATTCTGTGATGACCTACAAGACCTTCTACAACTAACATAAAAAAAAAAAAATGATGTCCTCTTCATCATAGGGGACTGGAATGCAAAGATCAATAGATATCTGGAGTAACAGGCAAATTTGGCTAGGAGTACAAAATGAAGCAGGTCAAAGGCTAACAGAGTGTTGCCAAGACAATGCACTGGTTATAGCAAACACCCTCTTCCAATAACAGAAGACATGACTGTACACATGGACGTCACCAGATGATCAATACTGAAATCAGATTGATTATATTCTTTGCAGTCAAAAATGGAGAAGCTTTATACAGTCAGTAAAAATAAGACTAGGATCTGACTGTGGCTCAGATCATGAACTCCTTATTGACAAATCCAGACTTAAATTGAAGAAAGTAGGGAAAACCACTAGACCATTCAGGTACAACCTAAATCAAACCCCTTAATGATTATACAGTGGAAATGACAAATATATTCAAGGAACTAGATGTGATAGACAAAGTGCCTGAAGAATTGTGGATGGAAGTTCATGACATTGCACAGGAAGTGGTGATAAAAACCACTCCCAAGAAAAAGAAATGCAAAAATGGAAAATGGTTGTCTGAGGAGGCCTTACATATAGCTGAGAAAAGAAGAGACATTAAAGACAAAGGAAAAAGGAAAGATAAATCCATCTGTATGCAGAGTTCCAAAGAATAGCAAGCAGAGTTAAGAAAGCCTTCCTCAGTGATCAGTGCAAAGAAATATAGAAAAACAATAGAATGGGAAAGACTAAAGATCTCTTCAAGAAAATTAGAGATACCAAGGGAACGTTTCTTTCAAAGATGGGCACAATAAAGGACATAATGGTATGAACCTAATATAAGCAGAAGATATTAAGAAGAGATGACAAGAATACATGGAAGAACTATACACAAAAGATCTTAATGACCCAAATAACCATGATGATGTGATCACTCACCTAAAGCCAGACATCTTGGAATGTGAAGTCAAGTGGGCCTTAGGAAGCATCACTATTAGCAAAGCTAGTAGAGGTGATGGAATTCCAGCTGAGCTACTTCAAGTCCTAAAAGATAATGCTGTGAAAGTGCTGCACTCAATATGCCAGAAAATATGGAAAACTCAGCAGTGGCCACAGGACTGGAAAAGGTCAGTTTTTGTTCCAATCCCAAAGAAAGGCAATGCCAGAGAATGTTCAAACAACTGTTCAGTTGCACTTATCTCATATGTTAGCTGAGTAATGCTCAGAATTCTCCAAGATAGACTTCAATAGTATGTGATTTAAGAACTTCCAGATGTTCAATCTGGATTTATAAAAGGCAGAGGATTAGGACTGGGAGACCACTTTCTCCCCCACAAATTCATCAAAAGATCATTTGAATGCTGAGCAACACCCACAAAACAACTTCTGAGCACTGCTAGAGGACACCAGAAAGGCAACCCAATCCCTTTGAAAGGAGGTAGGGCAAAATATTATATATGAAAACAGAGACAAATTTAGGTATGGAGACCCGTCCTGAATAGGGAGTTGTGAAGGAGGAGAAGTTCCCACACAGTAGGAAACCCTGTCATAGGCGTGTCTCTGGGGAGCTTTGAAATCTCAGAGGGCAACATAACTGGGAGAAAGAAAGAAAAAAACACCAAAGACTATGTTCCTAACTGCAACTACTAGCAGAGAAGTGTCACAGATGCTCGTGTCTGCCAGCAGTGAGTGGGAGCTGGGCAGGGAGGCATGGGCTGTGTCATTGGCCCTTAGAGTAAGAACTTGGATTGAATGCCCTGAGGACAATCTGAGGGAGCTAATGTGAGATAGCAATCCAAACCATGGGATGCCAGAAAGACCAAACAAACAAACAAAACTTCTGCTGCAAATGGAACAAAGGATTGAGTGATACCAAAGGAGTATAAGCCCACTGCCATATAGGACCCTCCCTCCTCAATGGCAGAGAGGCAGGTGTTCAACAGCCAGAGCCACAAGGCAAGGGGCTGCTGCAATCTCATCCCCAGAGACTACATCTACCACTAAATTGTCAGCAGGTTCCCAGTTGCTAACCATGTCCCTCTGGGATCCTGGACGGTTCACATTGCCAGGAGTGTCACAGCCTGAGATCAGCTCCCTAGAGGAGACACATGGCACACCTGGGAAACCAAGCAGTTGGGACCAGGGAGATCATAAAATGCAAGCTTTACCTGGGATAATACTCACCTAGCACCTGGTTGCCTGAGGTGCTTGGACCTGTGAAGGGCACAAAACACACAGCCCTTCAGGGTTTGCGCCCTTACCAAGCACCTGAGAACCTGAGCAGCACAGACCTGGAGAGTGCATGAAATTCAGGGTCCACATGACACTGTGTACTTTCAGAGCACCCTGGAGCCTGAGAAGTGTGGACCTGGGAAGTACATGCCACCTTGGTCTGTGGTAAACCCAGTGTGGCCCATGCATGGTGAGCATTCCTCACACATGCCAGTGATATTTGTTTGTAGTGTCTCTCCCCCACAGCACAACTGAATGAGTGATCTTAAATGAATGGCCACATTTGCCCCATTGTGTCCGGGTGGAAATTAGACACTGAAGAGACCTGAAAACAGAGGAAGCCAAAATAAACAAAGATGGGGGAACTGCTCTGGAAGTGACAGGTACAAGAGATTAAAATCCTTCAGTTAATGCTGAGATTGTGCATTTGAGGGGCAACCATAGACCTTGAGAACAAGTAGTAACACGAATAAGGGACTGTGTGTCACTGAACTGACCCCACACTGGGCACAACAGATCTAAAGAAATTTCCAGATATATTTTTACTATTATTACTTTTTAATTTTAATGAGTTCTTTATTCCTCCATTAACTTTCATTTTTATAACCTACCTTTCAAAAATACTATTAAAAACAATTCCATATACATATTTTTTTATTTTTGTGATCGATTTTGTTTTGTATTTTTTATATTGCATTTTTGAGATTTTAACATCTATTATAGATTTTTAATCTTTGCTTTTTGGTATTTGTTATAAATTTTGTGCCTTTAAGAATCTAATATTCAGTATCCATTTTCACTTAGGGATTTGGTTACTGGCTTGATTACTCTGACCTTTTGACTTTCCCTTTTCTCTTCCAGGTCACCTCTATCTCTTTCCTCCCTCTTCTCTTCTAAATATAACGCTGTGAATCTCTCTGGGTGCTGCTAGCTGTGGAGAATTCTTTCACAATTAACCTAGTGTTTTTATATTCTGTGCTATATGGATGGAGAAGTCTTGAGGCTACTGTAAGGAAAGTACCAAAAGCCAGAGACAGGAGGCTTAACTCCAGAACTTTAGAAGATCAGGGAAATCCTAGCTCAAGGGAACATTAATAGACAAGCGTACACCCAAGAGTCTCCATACCAGCATTGAAACCAGGCTCCACTCAAGAGCCAATAAGTTCCAGTGGAAGACACGCCATGCTAATTCTCCAGCAAAACAGGAACACAACTTTGAACATTAAAAGACAGGCTGCCCAAAGCTGTGCCAAACCTATAGACACCCCAGAACTCACTACTGGACACTTCACTGCACTTCAGAGAGAAGAGATACAGGTCCACCCACCAGAATACAGATGAAAGCTCCCCCAACCAGGAAATCTTGACAAGTTCACTAGTCCAACTCCATCCACAGGGAACAGACTCCACAATTAAGAGTAAGCCCGAACTTCCAGCCTGCAGAAAACACACCACAAACACAGCAATCTAAACAAAATGAAAAGGAAGAGAAATATTCAGCAGGTTAAAAAACATGAAAAAAACCCTCCAAACCAAACAACAGAGGAGGAAATAGGGAGTCTACCTGGAAAATAATTCAGAATAATGATAGTAAAAATTATCTAGGTTGCTTCCATGTCCTGGCTATTATAAACAGTGCTGCGATGAACATTGGGGTACACTTGTCTCTTTCCCTTCTGGTTTCCTCAGTGTGTATGCCCAGCAGTGGGATTGCTGGATCATAAGGCAGTTCTATTTCCAGTTTTTTAAGGAATCTCCACACTGATCTCCATAGTGGCTGTACTAGTTTGCATTCCCACCAACAGTGTAAGAGGGTTCCCTTTTCTCCACACCATCTCCAACATTTATTATTTGTAGACTTTTGGATCACAGCCATTCTGACTGGTGTGAAATGGTACCTCCTAGATGTCCATCAGCAGATGAATGGATAAGAAAGCTGTGGTACATATACACAATGGAGTATTACTCAGCCACTAAAAAGAATACATTTGAATCAGTTCTAATGAGGTGGATGAAACTGGAGCCTGTTATACAGAGTGAAGTAAGCCAGAAGGAAAAACGCCAATACAGTATACTAACGCATATATATGGAATTTAGAAAGATGATAACAATAACCCAGTGTATGAGACAGCAAAAGAGACACTGATGTATGGAACAGTCTTATGGACTCTGTGGGAGAGGGAGAAGGTGGGAAGATTTGGGAGAATGGCATTAAAACATGTAAAATATCATGTATGAAATGAGATGCCAGTCCAGGTTCAATGCACAATACTGGATGCTTGGGGCTAGTGCACTGGGACGACCCAGAGGGATGGTATGGGGAGGGAGGAGGGAGGAGGGTTCAGGATGGGGAGCACATGTATACCTGTGATGGATTCATTTTGATATTTGGCAAAACAAATACAATTATGTAAAGTTTAAAAATAAAATAAAATTTAAAAAAATTATCTAAAATCTTGAAAACAAATGGAGTTACAGATAAATAGACTAGAGATAAGGATTGAGAAAATGTAAGAAATGTTTAACAAGGACATAGAAGAAATAAAGAGAATGAACAATGTAATAACCAATTAAAAGCACTTTGGAGGGAACCAACAGTAGAATAACTGAGGCAGAAGAGAGGATAAATGAGGTGGAAGATAGAATGATGGAAATAAATGAAGCAGAGAGGAAAAACATAAAAAGAATTAAAAGAAATGGGGACAACTTCAGAGATCTCTGGGACAATGTTGAACACTCTGACATTTGAATCATAGGTGTCATAGAAGAAGCAGACAAAAAGAAAAGGCATGAGAAAATAGTGTAAGAGGTAATAGTTAAAAACTTCCCTAAAATGGGAAAAGAAATAGCCACCTAAGTGCAAGAATCACAGAGAATCCTGAATAGGATAAATCCAAGGTGAAACAACCCAAGGCACATATTAATCAAACTTAAAAAAATTAAACACAAAGAGAAAATATTAAGAGCAGCAAGGGAAAAGCAATAAATAAGTACAATGGGATTCCTATAAAGATAAAAGCTGATCTTTCAATAAAAACTCTTCAGTCCTGAAGGGAATGGCAGGACATGAATAAAGTGATGGAAGAGAAAAAAACTACAACCAAGATTACTCTACCCAGCAAGGATCTCATTCACATGAGGGAGAAATCAAAAGCTTTATAGACAAGCAAAAGCTGAGAGAATTCAGCACCACCAAACCAGCTCCTCAACGAATGCTAAAGTATTTTCTCTAGACAGGAAACACAGAAAAGGTTTATAAAATAAACCAAAAATGAAAAAGTAAATGGTAATGGGATCATACTTATGAATAATTGCCTTAAATTTAAATGGGTTAAATGCCCCAACCAAAAGACAAAGACTGGCCAAATGGATACAAAAATAAGACCCCTATATATGCTGTCTACAAGAGACCCACCTGAAACCTTAGGGACACATACAGACTGAAAGTGAGGGGCTGGAAAAACATATTTCATGCAAATGAAGACCAAAAGAGAGCAGGAGTAGCAATACTCATATCAGATAAAATAGACTTTGAAATAAAGACCATGGTAAGAGACAAAGAAGAACACTACATAATGATCATAGGATCAAGTCAAGAAGAAGATATAACAATTATAAATATATATGTATCCAACATAAGAGCACCTCAATACATAAGGCAAATGCTAACAGGTGTGAAAAGGAAAATTAACACTAACACACAATAATAGTGGGGGACTTTAATATCTCACTCACACCTATGGACAGATCTACCAAACAGAAAATTAGCAAGGAAACACAGCTTTAAATGATACAATGGACCAGTTAGACCTAATTGATATCTATAGGACATTTCACCCCCCAAACAATAAATTTCACCTATTTCTCAAGTGCTCATGGAACATTCTCCAGGATAGATCACATCCTGGGCCACAGATATAGACTTGGTAAATTTTTAAAAATCAACATCAATTCAAGCATGTTTTCAACTACAGGGGAAAATAGCTATTAAAAACTCAAGCATATGGAGGCTAAACAACACACGGAAGAAATCAAAAAGGAAATCAAAATATGTGTGAGTGAGTGAGCGAGTGAAAGATTCTCAGTCATGTCTGACTCTTTGTGACCCTCAAGGACTGGGGCCTGCCAGGCTCCTCTGTCCATGGAATTCTTCAGGCCAGAATACTGAAGTGTGTTGCCATTCCCTTCTCCAGGGGATCTGCCCAACTCAGGGATTGAACCCAGGTCTCTCATATTGCAGGCAGATGGTAAATATACTGTCTGAGCCTCAAGGGATAGAAACAAATGGAAATGAAAACACAAAAACCCCAAACATATGGGATTCAGTAAAAGCAGGGCAAAGAATGAGCTTCATAGCAATACAAGCCTACCTCAGGAAACAAGAGAAACATCAAATAAACAACCTAAGTTTACACCTACAGCAACTAGAAAAAGAAGAACAAAAGAACTCCAAAGTTAGTAGAAGGCAAGTAATCATTAACACCAGAGCAGAAATAAATGAAAAAAAAAAAAAAAAGAGGAGGAAACAAAGCAAAGATCAACAAAACTAAAAACTGGTTCTTTGAGAAGATAAACAGTCAAACTGTTAGCCAGATTCATCAAGGAAAAAAAAAAAAAAAGGAGAGGAGTCAAATCAATAAAATTAGAAATGAGAATGAGAAATCACAATAGACAACACAGAAATACAAAAGATCATAAAAGACTACTATGAGCAATCATATGCCAATAAAATTGACAACCTGGAAGAAATGGACAACTTGGAAGACATGGACAAATTCTTAGAAAACTATAACAGCAATTATATGCCAATAAAATGGACAACTTGGAAAAATGGAGAATTTCTTAGAAAAGTATAAGCTTCCTGGTTCAAAACTGAACCAGGGTGCTCGCTTCGGCAGCACATATACTAAAATTGGAATGATACAGAGAAGATTAGCATGGCCCCTGCGCAAGGATGACACGCAAATTTGTCAAGCGTTCCATATAAAAAAAAAAAAAAAAAAAAACGGAACCAGGAAGAAATAGAACATCTTAACAGACCCATCACAAGCACAGAAATCGAAATGGTAGTAAAAAAATCTTCCGACAAACATAAACCCAGGGCCACATGGCTTCACAGGTAAATTCTACCAAAAATTTAGCAAAGAGCTAACACCTATTCTACTCAAAGTTTTCCAGAAAATTCCAGAGGAAGGTAAACTTCAAAACTCCTTCTATAAGGCCAACATCACCCTAATTTCAACCAGACAAAGATGCCACAAAAAAAGAAAACTACAGAAGACGGTGGAGGAATAGGACAGGGAGACTATTTTATCCCCCACAAATTCATCAAAAGAACATTTGAACGCTGAGTAAATTCCACAAAACAACTTCTGAATGCTGGCAGAGGACATCAGGCATCCAGAAAAGTAGCCCATTGTTTTCAAAAGGAGGTAGGAAAAATATAAAAGATAAAAAGAAAGACAAAAGATGTAGGGATGGAGATCTGTCCTGGGAAGGGAGTCTTACAAAAGAGAGGTTTCCAAACACCAGGAAACACTCTCACTGGCAAGTCTATGGCAAGCCTTGGAACCACAAAGGAGAACATAGCCCAGAGGAAAAATAATTAAATAATTAAAACCCACAGATTACATGCCCAACAGTAACTCCCAGCGGAGAGCAGTGCAGATGCCCACATCCGCTACTAGCAAGCAGGGGCTAGGCAGGGAAGTGAGGGCTGCATTGCTTAGAGTAAGGACTGGGCCAGAATTCCCCAAGGACAATCTGAGGGAACTAACTTGAGATAGCAAATCAGACTGTGGGATAGCTACTCCGCAAAAAGCCCTAACATAAGACACCTCCAGGCCCGCTCACAGAACAAACGACTGAGCAGAGCTAGCTGGCTGTGGACTGGCCCATCCCCCTCCAGAGACAGGTAGGCGAATGCAGCCAGAGCCGGAAGGGGGCAATCACGGCCCCAGAAAGGCATCATCTACCAAACTGCAAGTAGACTTTGTTGCTATCCAAGACTTCTTGGGATTCTGGGTGGTAAACATCTGCCTGAGAAGGTGTGCCAGTTGTACACCCAGAAAATGGAGCAGCAGGGATGGGGGAGGTGATAAGTCGCAATGACCATGCTCACCAAGGACCTGGTCACCTGAGCTGCTTGGACCTGGAAGGGCACAAAACGCAGGGCCAACCAAGTCTGCACCTCTGAGGAGTACCCGAATACCTGAACCTAAGCAGCTTAGACATGGGAAGTGCATACAACCCAGGGCTGGCCTCAGACAGTTCCCTGCAGAGCAACCTAGAGTCTAAGCAGTGTAGACAGGGAAAGCACACACGCCATAAGCGGGGGCAAACCCAGTGTGCCAAGACACTGTGAGCACACGCCAGTGTTATTTGTTGGCAGCGTCCCTCCCTCCCCACAGCACGACTGATCAAGTGAGCCTAAAAAGTATCCACCACCGCCCCCTTGTGGCAGGGTGGAAATTAGACACGGAAGAGACCAGCAAACAGAAGAAGCTAAAACAGGGAACCGCGTTGGAAGTGACAGGTGCAATAGATTAAAACCCTATAGTTAGCACCAACTATATAAGAAGGGGTCTATAGATCTTGAGAATTATAAGCCGGATCAAAGAACTATCTGAAAATGAACTGACCCCACACTGTCCACAACACCAGAGAAAGTCCTAGATATATTTTTACTATTATCATACTTTAATTTAAAAAAAAAAATTTTTTAAGTCCTCTATTACTCCTTTAATTCTCATTCTCATAATCTCCTATTACTTTGCAAAAAAAAAAAAAAAGAGAGAGAGAGAGAGAGAGAGACCCTATTTTTTAAAGCAAACTTCATATATATATATATATATATATATATATATATATATTATAATTTTTGTGACCTTTTTTTCTTTAATATTGTATTTTTGAGACTGCAAACTCTACTCTAGATTTTTAATCTTTGCTTTTTGGTATTTGTTATCAATTTTGTATCTTTAAGAACCCAATCTTCAGTACCCATTTTTACTTTGGAGCGAAATTACTGGCTTGACTGCTCTCTCCCTCTTTGGACTCTCCTTTTTCTCCACCAGGTCGCCTCTATCTTCTCCCTCCCCCTTCTCTTCTCTACCCAACTCTGTGAATCTCTTTGTGTGTTCCAGACTATGGAGAACACTTAAGGAACTGATTACTGGCTGGATCTGTCTCTCTCCTTTTGATTCCCCCATTTATCTTCCTGAACACCTCTGTCTCCTTCCTCCCTCTTCTCTTCTCTGTATAACTAACTCTGTGAACATCTCTGAGTGGTCCAGACTGTGGAGCGCACATAAGGAAGTGATTACTGGCTAGCTTGCTCTCTCCCCTTTTGATTCCCTCTTGTCTCATCCTGGTCACCTCTATCTCCCTCCTCTCTCTTCTCTTCTTCATGTAACTCTGTGAACCTCTCTGGGTGTCCCTCACTGTGGAGAACTATTCATCTTTAACCTATAGATGTTATCTACTAGTGACCTAGTAGATAGGTCACTGCAACTTATCACCTCCCCTATCCCTGCTGCTCCATTTTCTGGGTGTACAACTGGCACACCTTCTCAGGCAGATGTTTACCATCCAGAATCCCAAGAAGTCTTGGTTAGCAACAAAGTCTACTTTGTTAAAGTATATGTTTTATCATCAGCAATGCATAGATGGAGAAGTCTTGAGGCTACTGTAAGAATAAGACTGAAAACCAGAGGCAGGAGGCTTAACTCCAAATCCTGAGAACACCGGAGAACTCCTGACTCCATGGAACATTAATTGATAGGAGCTCATCAAACACCTTCATACCTACACTGAAACCAAGCACCACCCAAGGGCCAACAAGTTCCAAAGCAAGACATACCACATAAATTCTCCAGCAACAGAGGAAGCCCTGAGCTTCAATATACAGGCTGCCCAAAGTCACTCCAAACCCATTGACATCTCATAACTCATTACTGGACACTTCATTGCACTCCAGAGAGAAGAAATCCAGTTCCACCCACCAGAACTTCGGCACAAACTTCCCTAACCAGGAAACCTTGACAAGCCACCTGTTCAACCCAACCCACAGTGAGGAAACTCCACAATAAAGAGAACTCCACAAACTGCCAGAATACAGAAAGGACACCCCAAACACAGCAATATAACCAAGATGAAGAGGCAGAGGAATACCCAGCAGGTAAAGGAACAGGATAAATGCCCACCAAACCAAATAAAAGAGAGGAGATAGAGAATCTACCTGATAAAGAATTCCAAATAATAATAGTGAAAATGATCCAAAATCTTGAAAACAAAATAGAGCTACAGATAATAGCCTGGAGACAAGGATTGAGAAGATGCAAGAAAGGTTTAACAAGGACCTAGAAGAAATAAAAAAGGGTCAATATATAATGAATAATGCAATAAATGAGATCAAAAACACTCTGGAGGAAAACAACAGTAGAATAACAGAGGCAGAAGATAGGATAAGTGAGGTAGAGGATAGAATGGTAGAAATAAATCAATCAGAGATGAAAAAAGAAAAACAAATTAAAAGAAATGAGGACAATCTCGGAGACCTCTGGGACAATGTTAAACACTCTAACATTCGAATCATAGGAGTTCCGGAAGAAGAAGACAAAAAGAAAGACCATGAGAAAATACTTGAGGAGATAATAGTTGAAAACTTCCCTAAAATGGGGAAGGAAATCATCACCCAAGTCCAAGAAACCCAGAGAGTCCCAAACAGGATAAACCCAAGGTGAAACACCCCAAGACAAATATTAATCAAAATAACAAAGATCAAACACAAAGAACAAATATTAAAGGCAGCAACTTTCAATAGAAACTCTTCATGCCAGGAGGGAATGGCAGGACATACTTAAAGTGATGGAAAAAAATAAATAAATAAACAACAGCCCAGATTATTGTACCCAGCAAGGATCTCATTCAAATATGAAGGAGAAATCAAAAGCTTTACAGACAAGCAAAAGCTGAGAGAATTCAGCATCACCAAACCAGCTCTCCAACAAATGCTAAAGGATCTTCTCTAGACAGGAAACACAGAAAGCGTGTTTAAACTTGAACCCAAAACAATAAAGTAAATGGCAACGGGATCATACTTATCAATAATTATCTTAAATGTAAATGGGTTGAACGCCTCAACCAAAAGACAAAGACTGCCTGAATGGATACAAAAACAAGACCCCTATATATGTTGTCTACTAGAGACCCACCTAGAAAAAAGGGACACATACAGACTGAAAGTGAAGGGCTGGAAAAAGATATTCCACACAAATAGAGACCAAAAATAAGCAGGAGTAGCAATACTCATATCAGATAAAATAGACTTTAAAACAAAGGCTATGAAAAGAGACAAAGAAGCACACTATATAATGATCAAAGGATCAATCCAAGAAGAAGATATAACAATTATAAATATATACACACCCAACATAGGAGCACCACAATATGTAAGACAAATGCTAACAAGTATGAAAGGGGAAATTAACAATAACACATCAATAGTGGGAGACTTTAATACCCCACTCACACCTATGGATAGATCAACTAAACAGAAAATTAACAATGAAACACAAACTTTAAATGATACAATAGACCAGTTAGACCTAATTGATATCTATAGGACATTTCACCCCCCAAAAAATGAATTTCACCTTTTTCTCAAGCACACACAAAACCTTTTCCAGGATAGATCACATCCTGGGCCATAAATATAGCCTTGGTAAATTCAAAAGAATTGAAATCATTCCAAGCATCTTTTCTGGCCACAATGCAGTAAGATTAGATCTCAATTACAGGAGAAAAACTGTTAAAAATTCCAACATATGGAGGCTGAACAACACTCTGCTGAATAACCAATAAACCACAGAAGAAATAAAAAAAAAATCAAAATATGCATAGAAACAAATGAAAATGAAAAATAGCAAACCTAAACCTGTGGGACACTGTAAAGCAGTGCTAAGGGGAAGGTTCATAGCAATACAGGCATACCTCAAGAAACAAGAAAAAAGTCAAATAAATAACCTAACTCTAGATCTAAATCAACTAAAAAAAGAAGAAATGAAGAACCCCAGTGTTAGTAGAAGGAAAGAAATCTTAAAAATTTGGGCAGAAATAAATGCAAAAGAAACAAAAGAGACCATAGCAAAAATCAACAAAGCCAAAAGCTGAATCTTTGAGAGGATAAAATTGACAAACCATTAGCCACACTCATCAAGAAACAAAGGGAGAAAAATCAAATCAATAAAATTAGAAGTGAAAATGGAGAGAACACAACAGACAACACAGAAATACAAAGGATCATAAGAGATTACTATCAGCAATTTGATGCCAATAAAATAGCTAACTCATTTTCACTATATTGATTCTGCTGATCCATGAACATGGTATATTTCTCCATCTATTAGTGTCCTCTTTGATTTCTTTCACCAGTGGTTTATAGTTTTCTATATATAGGTCTTTAGTTTCTTTAGGTAGATATATTCCTAAGTATTTTATTCTTTTCATTGCAATGGTGAATGGAATTGTTTCCTTAATTTCTCTTTCTATTTTCTCATAAGTGTATAGGAATGCAAGGGGTTTCTGTGTGTTGGTTTTATATCCTGCAATTTTACTATATTCATTGATTAGCTCTAGTAATTTTCTGGTGGAGTCTTTAGGGTTTCCTATGTAGAGGATCATGTCATCTGCAAACAGTGAGAGTTTTACTTCTTCTTTCCAATATGGATTCCTTTTATTTCTTTTTCTGTTCTGATTGCTGTGGCCAAAACTTCCAAAACTATGTTGAATAGTAGTGGTGAAAGTGGGCACCCTTGTCTTGTTCCTGACTTTAGGGGAAATGCTTTCAATTTTTCACCATTGAGGAAAATGTTTGCTGTGGACTTGTCATATATAGCTTTTATTATGTTGAGGTATGTTCCTTCTATTCCTGCTTTCTGGAGAGTTTTTATCATAAACGGATGTTGAATTTTGTCAAAGGCTTTCTCTGCATCTATTGAGATAATCATATCGCTTTTATTTTTCAATTTGTTAATGTGGTGTATCACATTGATTGATTTGCAAATGTTGAAGAATCTTTGCATCCCTGGGATAAAGCCCACTTGGTGATGATGTATGATCTTTTTAATGTGTTGTTGGATTCTGATTGCTAGAATTTTGTTAAGGATTTTTGCACCTATGTTCATCAGTGATATTGGCCTGTAGTTTTCTCTTTTTTTGTGGCATCTTTGTCAGGTTTTGGTATTAGGGTGATGGTGGCCTCATAGAATGAGTTTGGAAGTTTACCTTCCTCTGCAATTTTCTGGAAGAGTTTGAGTAGGATAAGTGTTAGCTCTTCTCTAAATTTTTGATAGAATTCAGCTGTGAAGTTGCCTGGATCTGGGCTTTTGTTTGTTGGGATATTTCTGATTGCAGTTTCAATTTTTGTGCTTGTGATGGGTCTGTTAAGATTTTCTATTTCTTCCTGGTTCATTTTTGGAAAGTTGTACTTTTCTAAGAAAATTTGTCCATTTCTTCCAAGTTGTCCATTTTATTGGCATATAATTGCATATAGTAGTCTCTTATGATCCTTTGTATTTCTGTGTTGTCTGAGGAAATGGCAACCCATTCCAGTATTCTTGCCTGGAGAATCCCATGAACAGAGGACCCTGATAGGCTACAGTTCATGGCGTTGCAAGGAGTCAGACATGACGAAGCTCTTTTTTGTACAGTTCTTCTGTGTATTCTTGCCATCTCTTCTTAATATCTTCTGCTTCTGTTGCTGCTGCTACTGCTAAGTTGCTTCAGTCGTGTCCAACTCTGTGTGACCCCATAGACAGCAGCCCACGAGGCTCCCCTGTCCCTGGGATTCTAGAGGTAAGAACACTGAAGTGGGTTGCCATTTCCTTCTTCAATGCATGAAAGTGAAAAGTGAAAGTGAAGTTGCTCAGTCATGTCCGACTCTTAGTGACCCCATGGACTGCAGCCTACCAAGCTCCTCCGTCCATGGGATTTTCCAGGCAAAAGTACTGGAGTGGGGTGCCATTGCTCCATACAATTTCTGCCCTTTATCAAGACCATCTTTGCATGAAATATTCCGTTGGTGTCTCTAACTTTTTTAAGAGATCTCTAGTCTTTCCCATTCTGTTGTTTTCCTCTATTTCTTTACATTGATCACTGAAGAAGGCTTTCTTATCTCTTCTTGCTATGTTTTGGAACTCTGCATTCAGATGCTTGTATTTTTCCTTTTCTCCTTTGCTTTTCCCTTCTCTTCTTTTCACAGCTATTTGTAAGGCCTCCTCAGACAGCCATTTTGCTTTTTTGCATTTCTTTTCTATGGGGATAGTCTTGATCCCCGTCTCCTCTGCAATGTCACAAATCTCCCACCATAGTTCATCAGGCACTCTATCAGATCTAATCCTTTACATCTATTTCTCACTTTTACTGTATAATCATAAGATATTTGATTTAGGTCATACATTAATTGTCTAGTGGTTTTCCCTACTTTCTTCAATTTAAATCTCAGTTTAGCAATAAGGAGCTCATGATCTGAGCCACAGTCAGCTCCTGGTCTTGTTTTTGCTGACTGTATAGAGCGTCTCCATCTTTGGCTGCAAAGAATATAATCAATCTGATTTTGGTGTTGACCACCTGGTGATGTCCATGTGTAGAGTCTTCTCTTGTGCTGTTGGAAGAGGGTGTTTGCTATGACCAGTGCATTCTCTTGGCAAAACTCTATTAGCCTTTTCCCTGCTTCATTCTGTACTTGAAGGCCAAATTTGCCTGTTACCTCAGGTGTTTCTTGACTTCCTACTTTTGCATTCCGGTCCCCTATAATGAAAAGGACATCGTTTTTTGGGTGTTAGTTCTAAAAGATCTTGTAAGTCTTCATAGAACCATTCAACATCAGCTTCTTCAGCATTACTGGTTGGGGCATAGGCTTGAATTACTGTGATATTGAATGGTTTGCCTTAGAAACGAACAGAGGTTATTCTCTTGTTTTTTGAGATTGTATAGCTATCCCACAATCTGGTTTGCTATCTCAAGTTCGTTCTCTCAGATTGCCCTTGGGACATTCAGGCCGTGTCCTTACTCTAAGCAATGTAGCCCACGCCTCCGTGCCCAGCCCCCTGCTTGCTAGTGGCAGATGGGGACTGCTTCTCTGGTGGGAGTTACCGCTGAGCACATAATCTGTGGGCTTAATTAATTTATTTTTCCTCCAGGTTATGTTGCCCTCTGAGGTTCCAAGGCTCGCTGCAAACTCGCCAGTGAGAGTGTTTCCTGGTGTTTGGAAACTTCTCTCTCTTTTAAGACTCCCTTCCCATGACGGATCTCAGTCCCTACCTATTTTGTCTCTCTTTTAATCTTTTATATTTTTTGCTACCTCCTTTTGAAGACAATGGGCTGCTTTTCTGGGTGCCTGATGTCCTCTTCCAGCATTCAGAAGTTGTTTTGTGGAATTTACTCAGCATTCAAATGTTCTTTTCATGAATTTGTGGGGGAGAAAGTGGTCTCCCTGTTCTATTCCTCTGCCATCCTAGGACTGCCCCCCGGAAAATTCTTAAAGAGGTGGGAAAACCATACCACCTTATCTCCTTCTGAGATACCTGTATTCAGGTCAAGAAGCCACAGTTAGAATCGGACATGGAAAAACAAGCTGGTCCCAATTTGGGAAAGGAGTACATCAAGACTGTATATTGTCACCCTGCTTATTTAACTTATTCGCAGAGTACATCATGTGAAATGCCAGGCTGTATGAAACACAAGCTGGAATCAAGATTGCAGGGAGAAATATTAATAATCTCAGATATGCAGATGATACCACCCTTATGGCGTAAAGTGAAGAGGAACTAAAGAGCTTCTTGATGAAAGTGAAAGAGGAAAGCGAGAAAGCTGGCTTAAAGCTCAACATTCAAAAACCCAAGATCATGGCATCCAGTCCCATCATTTCATGGCAAATAGATAGGGAAACAATAGAAACAACGAGAAACTATTTTCTTGGGCTCCAAAATCGCTGCAGGTAGTGACTGCAGTCATGAAATTAAAAGACACTTGCTCCTTGGAAGAAAAGTTATGACCAGAGTAGACAGTATATTAAAAAGCAGTGACATTGCTGACAAAGGTCCGTGTAGTCAAAACTGAGTTTTTCCAGTAGTCATATATGGATGTGAGTGTTAGACCATAAAGAAAACTAAGCACCTAAGAATTGATGCTTTTGAATTTGGTGTTTGAGAAGACTCTTGAGAGTCCCTTGAATTGCAAGGAGATCCAACCAATCAATTCTAAAGGAAATCAGTCCTGAATATTCATTGAAAGGACTAATGCTGAAGTGAAGCTTCAATACTTTGGCCACCTGATATGAAGAACTAACTCACTGAAACAGATCCTGATGCAGGGAGAGATTGAGGGTAGAAGGTGAAGGGGATGACAGAAGATGAGATCATTGGATGGCATCACCAAATCGATGGACATGAGTTTTAGCAAGCTCTAGGAGTTGGTGATGGACAGGGAAGCCTGGCGTGCTACAGTCCATGGGGTCACAAAGAGTCAGACATGACTGAGTGACTCAACTGAACTGAAATGCAGAAACTACTTCATAAAGATTGGGGACATTCTCAGGGTCACATAGCTCTTAAACAGCATGACTTCATAAGCAGAACTTAAGCAACTGATAGCACGATCATCAGCATTACTGGAAAACTGGATAGAAATACAAATTCTTAGACAGCACTCCAGAACTCTGACACTCAGAAAGTGGGGCCTAGTCATTTGTATTTGAGCAAACTCTGCAGGTAACTCTGATGCACGCTTAAGCGTGAAAAGCACTGTAAATCAAATATCCACCCACTAACTCCTCTCAAACTTTGCTATTCATTAGATTCTCCTGGTATGTTTTAAAAATTTCAATGGCCAACCTGTATTCCAGTGATATCAGTATCGGAATATCTGAAGGTGTCAGAGTTTTATAAAGTTCTCCAGATGATTCCAACATGCTGCAAAGTTGGGAACCACATTCTTGTCTGAAGGACTTGCTAAGAAGTGTGCTCTCCTGTAAGGTGGGTTCATGGGAGCCTAGAGGCCAGTGTTAGCTAGCAAGGCTTTCCTTTTCAGAATCATATTCTAACCCCCATGATTCTGAATGTTCAGAATGTTCCCCAGCAGCCTTATCCTTCCCAATCAACAAGTCTAGAATTTGAATAACATATCTCCTGGCATGCTGCCATTCATGGGGTTGCAGAGTTGGACACGACTGAGCGACTGAACTGAACTCTTTTAAATAAAAGAAGCAGTAGTATTTTAAATAATAACTTGGTTACAATCTTCCAAAGCCCACCCCAAGTCACCATTCCTGATTACTCAAATTGTAATATTTCCAAGACTTCAGAATACTACGAACAAATGAAAAGAAGCTATGAGTCAGGAAACCAAAAGTTTGAAAACTTAAACTGGGTCCATAATTAAAAGTCACATGCAAACTACAACCTGTCACTTCCACTGTCATAGTGTCTCTTCCACACAGTGCTCCCTTCTCCAGCACAGAAGCCCTGTGACAAGCCCTAGCTCTGCCTTCATTAGTTTAGGCCAGACTATAGTAATAGCTATCCAATATGTCCTTTGCCTCCAGTCTCCAGAAAAGTGAAAGGTCCTGGGCCAAGAGCAAAAACTACCCTGCCTTTTCTATCAAATAAATGAAATTTGAGTCCACACTGAGGAGAAGGTGTATGAAATTTAGGCTAGAATGGTGAGGGTATGGATAATGACCTGAGATACTTTCTAGGGGAGATAATGAAATGGAAAACTAAGCAGATCATCCAAAGGGCAGCACTCCAAATTGATTGGTAAAGAAATAGACTCCAGATGCAATGCGAGAGGACAAAACCTCTATACTGTAACTGAAATGCAGACTGGGATGCAGAACCCAAGGACATTTCCTGAGCTGATCTTCATAAGATATCTGAGGCTTTGGTCATGGGCCAAGGTGAGGAGGAAGAGATGGGGAGTCATATCCTAACCAGAGATTTCCAACACACTCCCATCCTGTCACTAGAATCAGTGAACCAAAATCTTAAATGGAGCATATGTCCCAGGACACAAATTTCCATTGATAACCAGTTGTTTTCAGGTTGAAGATTCAAATCCTTTGACAAAGCAGGCAAAGCCTCCCTTGATGGACTTTTAGCAGAGATTTGCAAACTCATATCTCAAACTCTCAGTCTCAGTTATATCATCCCTCAGCTTAGAATGCTTTTTTCCAGTTCTTCCTCACCTGTGGAAATGCAACATATTTTAAAAAAAACCAACACAAATCCACTCCAGGCTTCCCTGTTACCCTCAAGGAAAATTACTTCTTCCTTTCTCTGAGCTTGAACAACATATTGATTTTATCTCCAGTTAACATTTACTACACTTGGGTTTATATTATAAATGTAGATACATATAAAAATATATGAACGTTATATATGGAATCCATTGGTTTCTTTGTTTTCTTACCTGTATTTACCAATTTTAAATCTCCTGAACAAATAGATTCTCTTCAGTCATCTCTATTGTTGTCATATATACAGGAAGAAAAAAGAGGCAGACATCACATTATCAGTTAGTTCGGTTCAGTCACTCAGTCGTGTCGGACTCTTTGTGACCCCATGAATCACAGCATGCCAGGCCTCCCTGTCCATAATCAACTCCCAGAGTTCACTGAGACTCACGTCCATCGAGTCAGTGATGCCATCCAGCCATCTCATCCTCTGTCATCCCCTTCTCCTCCTGCCCCCTATCCCTCCCAGCATCAGAGTCTTTCCCAAGGAGTCAACTCTTCGCATGAGGTGGCCAAAGTACTGCAGTTTCAGCTTTAGCATCATTCCTTCCAAAGAACACCCAGGGCTGATCTCGTTCAGAATGGACTGGTTGTGTCTCCTTGCAGTCCAAGGGACTCTCAAGAGTCTTCTCCAACACCACAGTTCAAAAGCATCAATTCTTCAGCGCTTAGCTTTCTTCACAGTCCAATACTCACATCCATACATGACCACTGGAAAAACCATAGCCTTGACTAGATGGACCTTTGTTGGCAAAGTAATGTCTCTGCTTTTCAATATGCTATCTAGGCTGGTCATAACTTTTCTTCCAAGGAGTAAGCATCTTTTAATTTCATATTACAATGCTTAGCAAATAAAGGATACTTAAAAATGTTTGTTGATATATAGACTTTCCCTATGGAAGGGAGGATAATCTTTGATTATTTTCAACTTATAATTGCTGAGGTCCTTCTTTGTAACATGTGTATACCAGGCACAATGCTGAGTTTTAGAAATATATATATATATATATATATATTGCTAAGTCACTTCATTTGTGTCCGACTCTGTGTGACCCCACAGACGGCAGCCCACCAGGCTCCCCCATCCCTGGGATCCTCCAGGCAAGAACACTTGAGTGGGTTGCCATTGCCTTCTCCAAAATATATAATATATATGTATATGTATATGTATATGTGTGTGTGTGTATATATATATATATATATATAATTTTATCATGCTTGTAGCAATTCTGCCAAGTAGTTCTTGACTTTATTTTATATAGTTATGACAAGCTTAAATTATAATTGAGTAATCACAATTGAGGTATTCAGAGATGGAGTCAGGTAGCTACTTTCTCAGACATATCACTGCAGCAATGAGAAGTTGAACTTACTTTGAACTGTAAGAAACCCAAGGACATCACAAGCCATATTCAGAACACCTCCCAATTGCAACATTATTGTCTCAAGTTCTTTCCTTTAACTATGCAATTCTTACCTCAAATTATCCTTACCTGATAAGCAGCATATTGAAAATCAAAGACATTACTTTGCCAACAAAAGTCCATCTAGTCAAGGCTATGGTTTTTCCAGTGGTCATGTATGGCTGTGAGAGTTGGACTGTGAAGAAGGCTGAGCGCCGAAGAATTGATGCTTTTGAACTGTGGTGTTGGAGAAGACTCTTGAAAGTCCCTTGGACTGCAAGGAGATCCAACCAGTCCATTCTGAAGGAGATCAGCCCTGGGATTTCTTTGGAAGGAATGATGCTAAAGCTGAAACTGCAGTACTTTGGCCACCTCATGCAAAGAGTTAACTCATTGGAAAAGACTCTGTTGCTGGGAGGGATTGGGGGCAGGAGGAGAAGGGGACGGCAGAGGATGAGATGGTTGGATGGCATCACTGACTCGATGGACGTGAGTCTGAGTGAACTCCAGGAGTTGGTGATAGACAGGGAGGCCTGGCGTGCTGTGATTCATGGGGTCGCAAAGAGTCGGACACGACTGAGTGACTGAACTGAAGTGAACTGTTGCCAAGGATTAAACAGATGAGATCAGATCAGATCAGTTGTGGGGTTTTTATTCTCTCTAATGACAGAAAGCGAAGAGGAACTAAAGAGCCTCTTAATGAGAGTGAAGGAGGAGAGTGAAAGAGTTGGCTTATAGCTAAATATTAAAAATAGGTCATGGCATCTGGCCCCATTACTTCCTGGAAAATAGAAGGGAAAAATTTGGAAGCAGTGACAGATTTCCTCTTCTTGGGCTCTAAAATCACTGCAGGTTGTGACTACAGCCTTGAAATCAGAAGATTGCTTCTTGTCAGGAAAGCTATGACAAACCTAGACAGTGTGCTGAAAATCAGAGGCATTACTCTGCTAACAAAGGTCCATATAGTCAATCTATGGTCTTCCCAGTGGTCATGTATGGTTGTGAGAGCAGGACCATAAAGAAGGCAGAACATCAAATAATTTATGCCTTCAAACTGTGGTGCTAGAGATGACTCCTCAGAGTCCCCTGGACAGCAAGGAGGTCAAAACAGTCAATCTTCAGGGAAATCAACTCTGAATACTCATTGGAAGGATTGATGCTGAAGCTGAAGCTCCAGTATTTCAGTCATCTGATGAGAACAGCCAACTTAATGGAAAAGCCCTTGATGCTGGGAAGGCAGATGAGGGCAGAGAAGATGGCATCAGAGGATGAGAGGGCTGGATGGCATTACCAGTGCAATAGACATGAACTTGGGCTAACTTACCAAGATGGAGCCCCCACCAAAACTGAAGATGTTTCCCCCACCAAATGTAGACAGGAATCCAATAAGACATCATGCATAGAAAGGAGACCCTCTACTGCAAAAGAGATGAGCTCCCTGAATTAACTTGAGAGTGATGGACAGGGAGGCCTGTTGTGCTGCAGCCCATGGTGTCACATGACTGAGCGACTGAACTGAACTGAAAATATATATAATAATGACATTAAATATATATATTTAATATAAGACATGAGAGGCCTACCCATAAGAGATTGGAAGAGTATGTAACCTAAATTCACTGAGTTTGTCTCAAAAATAGTATGGCAAAGGCCAAGTTTTCAAAAAAATGAACAAACAAAATATACAAACACAGAATGTCCTAGGAAGATCAGGTAGAGTATCTACATCTCAAAGACAAAAAGAAATGCAAATTTCCCTCTAGAATGCATTTGTTTAAAGTCTAAAAATATACTAAGCCAGCTTATAACCTTAATATAACTCAGCTACATAGACAATGAAAAAGAAAGTGACAGTCGCTCAGTTGTGTTGGACTCTTTGCAACTCCATGGACTATATAGTCCATGGAATTCTTCAGGCCAGAATACTGGAGTGGGTATCTCCAGGGGATCGTCCCAACGTAGGGATGGAACACAGGTCTCCCACATTGCAGGCAGATTTTTTACCAGCTGAGCCACAAGGGAAGCCTAAGAACACTGGTGTGTTGGCATTGAAACATGTGAAATGTCATGTATGAAACGAGATGCCAGTCCAGGTTCAATGCACGATGCTGGATGCTTGGGGCTGGTGTACTGGGACGACCCAGAGGGATGGTATGGGGAGGGAGGAGGGAGGAGGGTAAAAAAAAAGTAAAAAAAAAGAAAAAAAAGAAAAAAAAAGAAAAAGCAAAAAGAAAACTTTCAGTCTTTTGATTTACAGTTACCTTAGGAACCACTGCCCTAAAAAACATTACTGGATTTTTGAGAGAGGGAAATATTAATAATCCATAGCCCTCCAGTTAGTCTAGGCAAAGCTGAGGTGATGGGAGGGCTGCCCTGGGATGCAGTGAAGTCTAACTGATATCAGGCATATCTCTAAAAAAAAAAAAAAAGAACACTGGTGTGGGTAGCTTATCCCTTCTCTGGTGGATCTTCCAACAGACAATGAAAGAGCTTCCTCAATTTTATTTCAAAATTTACTTTAAATTCCAATTAAGTAAATATTTTCACATTTTGTATATACATTTATTCAGCTGGGTTATTGGCAATCTGTTGTTCCTTTTTCTTTTATTTTGAAACCTTTATTTCCAATTTTGAAGTCAGTTTGTTGAGATAAAATTGCTAGTGACAGTTGTGGTGAGCCAGTGTGTGCTGCTTGGGAGTTTAGCTTCTCTGGTTTTGCCCCAGAGTTGTTTTAGCCTTTTCTTATGTGTCCTGGGTCTCCCAGTGGAGCATAAGACATCCATGGGTGTTCAGATTGCAGAATGGCCAATTCTTATAAACGTCCCCAGTTGAACAGTTTGTTAATTATATAAGTGGGTTTGCCTTGGTGACTTAAAAAAAGAAAAAAAAAGGCACAATGTTAGAGCTGTGAGTTAAGTTTCATCAAGGGCAATATGAAGCCTGCAGCCTCAGAGACAGCACCTAAGATAGCTCTGAGAAACTTTTCCAAAGATGTAGGGTGCTGTGGCTAGTGCAGCAGGTAGGGATCAAAAGTGGTCGATGCACAGTTTGGAAAAAGGAAACTGGAGACAGAATTAGTTTTAAATATGGGACAGGGGGACCCAAGACCTCTAGGACCAAGAGCCCTGCTGACCGATTCCACATCATTTTTTTTTTTTTTTTTTTGAGCTCTTGGTATGTAGAAAGTATCTGGATTTTTAGATAGCATAAAGTTCTCATGCCCCAGTCATGTCCCAGAGTTAATGTTCTTCTGTGTTTTTTTATATTATCTCCTAGTACCATCAGCATCACCCAACAGCCAGAGGCAGCAATTCTCGCATGAACATCGGAAGAACAATCAGTGCCTGCACAAGCAGCGTTCTGAACTTGCACCAACCCAGCCTTCCAAGGTCCACACTATGTTCCTCTTCAGATCAGCAGGGCATGATGACCCCAACTAATCAGCCTGATGTACTTTTTGTTTAGATTATACTTAACTGTTATATTTCACTTTTATTCTATTCCCATGTTCTTCTCATGGCTTAGCCAGAGCAACAGGCGGCTGTCTATTAACCCCTGCAGTAGGGGGAAAGGGAAATATATGCAATTTTGGTAAAGTGGGAGTACATGCAATCAAGTACATTTATTTTTTAGAAAGTTTCTGCTGGTTTTGTAAAGTCATGAGAAACAGTAACCACCATGAAATATTTTAGTGCTTTTCTAGATTTGAGGAGGTACAAGAATTGGGCTCATAAAATCAGCTCGTTAGAATATCTAACTATCTATAGATCTGTCCTGACAGTTCTCCCGGAGCACAGAGTGCCTCATTTCTTCTCTCCATCCTGAGCTCCTTCAGGGGTATTGGAAGCCAGCAGGTGCAGCAGCACATGATTTAATCCTTGCAGAGGTTTAGATGGTAAGCCACCCATGGCAAGTGCCAATTTGTGGTTAACATCCTATAGGGACAATTTTGAATCATGAGATGCTGCCTCTTTCACTCCTGCAAGTTTCTCAGTCACCTTGTTGTAGCCACGAGCTCCGGGAAACAAATTCACTCAGAAGGACAATGCAGATAATGGAGTGCAGTTTATTACACCAGTGGGCCCACGGCAGAGTCTCCTCTTAGCCAAGGACCCCGACCAGTTTTTGTGAAAACCTTATATATCCCAAGTGTATGTGCCCAGACCCACTTCCCCAAATTTCCCTGAAACTAGTCTGAACAAAAGGAAAAAGAAAGGTACAATCAAAGTTAACCCGTGATTCATAGGCCTTAAGCCTAGGTAGTTAACAGTGGACAATTATCAATAGGTTTGTGGTCATATCCCAATAATCATAATAGAATGTATGATTCTATTTGGTTACACAGATAATTAGGGTATTCTTTTAGGTGATGGAGAGACCTGGGGGTCTTTCTTCCATGGCTCTGGTTTTCCAGTTGGTATGTCGTTTCCATAGACACTGGGCATATAGCTTAAAGTCCACAGTCGTATGTCATTTCCATAGATACTGGGCATATAGCTCAAAGTCCACAGCTGGGCCCAAGATGGAGTCCTGCTTTCAAGATAGAGCCTGTTCTGTTTCCTCCTTCATTCCCCTCTCTTGATGCTCTTAACTCATAGTATTGGGAGGGTAACAGGCAGGAAGGCCAGGGGTCTCCAAATGGAGGAAATAGCCTGCAAGTGCCAGACATTTTTATCCCTCTTAAGTGGCAGGAGGAAACAAACTAGCGATATTTTTTTCTTCTCTATACAAATTTAAAAAGAAGTCTCTCTTAAAATACTGTGTTGCCATAATGACACCTGGTTTCACCTGAAGTTAATTATTCTCAAACCTTGAGATAACCAATGCAGTTTTCTTATGGAAATGTTTGTCTTAAGCCATGCTAATGTACTATACATTTACCCCAAACTCTGTCTTCAAGTCAGATTCCCCTAATGGCTCAGAACCGACTTGACAAACCAGTATGTTATACTCAGATATTGTTCCCCTAATCTATGTAAACAAAACTATTTGTATGGTAATCTGTCCTTCGACAAGATTCAAGTTAATCATTTTATGGCCCAGTATGAACCATTTGGTGCCAAGATTATCCCAAAATGCATCTTATGGGTGAGGAGCTTGGTGCCATTCTGAGTTTTAAGACATTCCTTTCTTTCATTAACAGACTGCTAGTGTCTACATAACATCCAGCTGAAGACCAGCAGGGGGGTACTCCTTCAGCCCCCTTCTGATGCCTATGTCAGAAGCTTTCTCTATCTCCTTTATACTTTAATAAAACTTTATTACACAAAAGCTCTGAGCAACCAAGCCTCATCTCTGGCCTTGGATTGATTCTTCTCCTCTGGGGGCCAAGAATCCCGGCATGTTTTCATTCAACAACAACCTTTCAGTATGAGCATCATTCATAAGGACATATTGCAACCTGGCTCTCCAACCACCAATCTGGGAGAACGACACCAACCTTTGGTTTACAAAGTTCATAATACATTGCTAAATGCAGGATCCACAAAACAGAACTATCAAGGCAACTATAACAATGGTAAATATAGTTTTCCACCGATCACCCTTCACCCAAGATAGTACCAAAGTACAGAAAGGAATGTTTTTATTTGACATTGCTTTTACCTGGTTTTTCATGACATCTAAAGCAGCTGATACATTGTCAGATAAATCAAGAATATATACACAACATTCAACTTTAATTATAGCACAAGTCCCTCTTTGGGCAACTGTGAACATGTCCAAAATCATTCTATTTTGAATTACCACTTCTGTTACTTTTATGAGACTGGTGTTTACATAATATGTAACCCCATGACACAAGTCTATTGAATGTAGGTTGGCTTACATCAAAGGAGCAGGGAGAGATTATGACTGTGTCCCAGAAAAGAGCAGAGTGGTTTAAAATCTCCTTGGTGGAGCGGTGACAGCCACCAGGGAAGTCTATCCATTATAGACAGAGACATAGCCCCACATACCCAACAGTTGGAGATATTGTGGAAGTTGGCATAGGAATGTGCATGTTGGTGAGGTCAAGCAGCAGTAGCTGATCATGCGATTTCATCCTGAAGGGGCTCATCCTGGATCTTTTTTTCCTTCTTTTTAAGGATGGTCTTAGTTTCTTGGGGTACAGGGTCCCTCTGTGCAGTCTACTCAACGTTTTCTGGGTCTGTGTGGTATGCTGTCTTCACCCTCGTATGATGGATCCAAAGGGCAATACCTGCAACTTTAACTGCAGTAGGGGTAGTTAGAATAATATAAGGGTCCTTCCCCCAAGGGGCTAGTAAATCATGTTTCCAATCTTTAATACATACTTGGTCACCAAGCGTAAATTTATGAATCTGTTCCCCAAGGGGGAATAGCATCCTTTCTTGTACAAACTTAGTTACCGGATTTATTATCTTACCCAGTTCCATCTGCTGTGAAATCCTATACCCCCCTACCTGAAGAAAATTTGCTGAAACCTGTTTTATTATGTGAAGGAGGCTCCCATACACACTTTCGTATGGAGAATAGCCTTGGGACCATGGGGTCATCCTGAGTCTGAGCAGAGCCATCCGAAGCAAGTCCACCCAGGAGCAGTCAGGCTCTATGATCCACTTGGAGAGTCTCTTTGAGTGTCTGGTTGATTTATTTCACCGTCTCAGAACTCTGGGCCTATATGCAGTGTGCAGTTTCCATTTGATGTTTAAAGTTTTGCTTACTTGTTGTACTAAATCAGCTACAAAAGCCAGACCATTGTCTGATCTAATGCTGGTAGGAAATCCAAATCTGGGAACTATTTCCCTAAGAAGGCACTGGGTTACTTCTGATGCTCTTTCAGTCCAGGTAGGGAAAGCTTCTACCCATCCTGAGAATGAACATACCATGATCAGCAGGTAATGGTAGTGTCAGTGAGGTTTCATTTCAGTGAAGTCCACTTCCAGGTGTTCAAAGGGCAGTGTGCCTTTCAGCTGAATATCCGGAGGGTTTTGTCTGTGCTGAGAGGCAGCATTAACCTGTGAGCAGGCTGCATGGCCTAGGTGGGTCGCTTGGTGTGTTTGGCTTACCAGAGTGTGTGCCAGCTCTTCTGGTACCAATAATTTGCCACTTGGCAATTTCCACCATCTCTTTTCAGTCTTGATGGCCCCTTCTGCTTTGGCTAACCTGACAGCAGTTGTCCTTGTTTTATCAGGCTAGTGCCATCAGTATATAGGACCCAATTAGGATCTGGAACCTTGTGCCCTTCTTTAAAACAAACCCCAGATGGCTTACCTCCTCCTTGCAGATCTGTGCCTTCTTCTTTGACACCCAGTAACCTGCTTCTATCAGCAGCTGGAACAGTGTTTTTGCCCCTTTCCAGCATTTTTTCTTGGTCTCAGCAGCCAGCAGCAGGTCATCCACATATTGTAGGAGCCAACATCTGTACTTTTTCTGGCTGGAATGAGTCCAGGTCAGAAGCCAAGGCTTTCCCAAAGATGGTTGGGGAATTCTTAAACCCTTGTGGAGGAGTCCAGATGAGCTGTTGTTTGGTGCCCCCGACTGGATCTTCCCATTGAAAGGCAAAGATGGGCTGTGACGCTGGGGCAAGGCATATGCAGAAGGCATCCTTGAGATTTAGGCAAGTATAAACTTTAGTCGTCTGCAGGAGGAAGCTAAGTAAGGTATAGGGGTTTGGAACAGTGGGTTGTAAAGTCACAGTAGCCTGATTGACTGAGATCTTATACAGGCCTATAGTCCTGTCCTCCTTCCTTTTTGACTGGCAGGATTGGCATATTCCAAGCCAACTGGCACTCTAACAGAATGCCCTCTTGTTTCAATCTATTGAAATGGGGGTAGTATGCTGGCCCAGGCCTCTATTTAGCCAGCCTGGGCGGGGCGGGGCGGGGGGGGGGGCGGCGGGGAGGGTGAGTTGTCTTCTGCCCAGACCTCAGGCAATGACTGAGTTAGCTCTCTCTCATGCTCTTCTGGCCCACCCGGTTCTTCCTTCGGAGACTCATGCAACCACCACTCATCTTGGGGGGTATTGAGAGAGAGAGCAAATAAGTTATAGTGTCCATCTGGAAGGTGGGCCTTTCCTCAGGAGAGAAAGTCACTTGTGCTCCTAGTTTGGAAAGCAAGTCTCTTCCCAACAGGGGTACTGGGAACTCAAGAATGTTTGGTCCCCCACTTTTAAGGTTACCATGGGCTCTTGGGGATCTAATATCTCTGAGCCCTGGCAGCCCTATTTAATTTCCAAGTCAGCAAGCCCCACAACTGCGGGAGCTTCCTCTTCCTTCCTTGCCTTAGGGCATTCATTTATTCAGGGGCCAAAACCTCGGCACAAGGTACACTGGTTTGGCTGTAACGGGGCCCAGGGCTTCCGTTAGGACCGGTTGAAGGACTGTCCTGTCCCTGGGGCAGAGGAGGTTTTCCGGAGGGCCTGAGATAAACTTGCCCAGAGCAGCAGCTAGCATTGTAAATCTCTTGTCTGTTCTCTTTCATTCCCTCCAGCTCTCTGGCAGAACACAGTCTCTGCTTAATTCTAACGCCTCCCTCCCCTTCCTGTCAGTACTCACCAGGAGAGGTGGGTATAGCTTGGGCAGTTCAGCTGGAGTTGGAACCTGGAAGTGTTGGCCAGAGGCTTCTGTCACTGGGATCAGAGCCTGCTGAGGTGGCGGCTCTACGACCCCTGGGAGAGCTGGTGGAGGAGCAGAAGCTGCTGCAGGAACTTCACTGGCCCTGGATCGGGCATTAAGGTGGCCTCAGATCCTGGTGGAGCACTGGGGGGTGGGCGCATCATCACCCAGTATTGGGGAGGGGCAGGGAGAAAGGGGATCGACATGTCTCCACCTGCCGCTCAGCATGGCCAAACCAGAACACCACGTGGTCCAAGACTATTTCTCCCTTAATGTCCATTCTGCCTTGGTGGGGTTAATCAGGTGTGGATGGAAACACAGATGGGTTAAATATCCCATGTCCCAGGCTGTCTCCGGAAAAGCCAATTCATACTCACTTATGCATCCCCCTCCTTCTAGCCTGACAATTCCAAGGGGGTCAAGGACTTCACAGCAGACGGGATACCTCCTGGGGAAGAGCAGAATACAAGCATACAAGGACCAGTTTCCTAACCTAAAAATACCCTGGTAATTGCTTGGTAATAATTTTCCCTGAGATGGCGTGGACACACCTCCTAAATGACCTTCACAAATTTCCTTCCTAAGCCCTAACACGGTCATCAACCTGTGTACCAAGCAATTGCTGCCTGCCTATTCCAGGCTCTAGTGGGTCCCTGCTCCTTCTAGTCCATCCCAGGGGTGTGATCAGGCCCCCTCTTCCACCCTGCTAGGTGGGTTCCTCCTCAACTAAGCACTCAGTTCCCCTGCTGCCGTCCACTACCTGCTAACGTGAAAGGTCCAGGCGTTGAGAAGCAGAATCCTTCCAAAAGGGTAAGGCACCTTCCCTCCTCTAGAAGATTCAAGCCACAAGACCCCAGAGTAGTCCCAAATGGGACTTATCACCTCAAAGTGAGGAGTTACCCTGCCAATGCACCAAATGTTCTAGCCACGCATTCTGGGAAACAAACTCACTCAGAAGGACAATGCAGATAGTGGAGTGCAGTTTATTACACCAGTGGGCACAAGGCAGAGTCTCCTCTTAGCCAAGGACCCCGACCAGTTTTTGTGAAAACCTTATATACCCTAAGCATTCATGTCCAAACCTGCCTCCCCCAAATTCCCTGAAACTAGGCAATGGCACCCCACTCCAGTACTCTTGCCTCTAGTACTGGAAAATCCCATGGGCGGAGGAGCCTGGTGGGCTGCAGTCCATGAGGTCGCTAAGAGTCAGACGTGACCGAGCGACTTCCCTTTCACTTTTCACTTTCATGCATTGGAGAAGGAAATGGCAACCCACTCCACTGTTCTTGCCTGGAGAATCCCAGGGATGGGGGAGTCTGGTGGGCTTCTGTCTATGGGGTCACACAGAGTCAGACACGACTGAAGTGACTTAGCAGCAGCAGCAGCAGTCTGAACAAAAGGAAAAAGAAAGATACAATCAAAGTTAACCCGTGATTCATAAGCCTTAAGACTAGGTAGTTAACAGTGGACAATTATCAATAGGCTTGTGGTCATACCCAATAAGCATAATAGAATGTACACATATAATTAGGGTATTCTTTTAGGCGATGGAGAGCCCTGGGGGTCTTCCTTCTGAGGGCCTGGTTTTCCATAGATTTCCTGGAAATGTCATTTCCTGGTATGTCGTTTCCATAGATACTGAGCTCAAAGTCCATAGTCCGGCCCAAGATGGAGTCCTGCTTTCAAGATAGAGCCTGTTTTGTTTCCTCCTTCAATCTGAGAAAGTCATTGCTGGCCCAGAGGAGAGAGTCCCTTTGTTGGAGCTCAGAAGCTCTAATAAAATTTCAGTTTTATTTAGACAAACTCTATTAAGGTAGCCAATTCTAGGAAAAACAACAAACTTGTCTTCCCCCAATAACTCAGTCCCTCCTTGCTCAGTATTTAACTGAACAAAATCCTCCCAGTCCGTAAACTGAGGATAACCAACTATATAGCATCCAAACTGAGTTTTCCCAGTTCCTTTTGCACTGAGGATAACCTGGCCAAGGAAAATCTTCCCAGTGCCTTTTACATTGAAGATCACCTGCTCAGTGCCTAAACTGAGCAAAATCTTCCCAGTTGTTCAACTGAGGATAACCTACTCAATGTCTAAGCTGAGTAATCCCGGTACCTCTTCCTGAAACCAAGTTTCAAGGATAACCTCTTCCCCCACCGAATAAAACTTAAGATCATCAACCAATAATGGGAGATCCCAGAATCAGGAGAAACTCAAATTCGTCTGGACTCCCTGAGGAGATGGATGGGCAAAAGGGACATCTGCTTGTACCAAGGCTCTCAACCGTTATAGAGTTCAGGCAGAAGAAAGGAATCTGTTCTGGCCCCCTTATGGTCATCAAAACGATTGACAAAAAATTCACAACCTAAAAGTTGAGAGTTTTTTTTTTTTTTTTTTTTAGTAGGAATTTTTAGGACTTGAGCTTCCCTAATAGCTCAAAGGAAGAATCCACTTGCAATGAGGGATATCTGGGTTTGATCCCTGGATTGGAAAGATCCCCTGGAGAAGGGAAAGTCTACTCACTCCAGTATTCTGGCATGGAGAATTCCATAAACTGTATAGACCATGGGGTCACAAAGAGTTCAACACGACTGAGCAACTTTCACTTTCAGGCTTCAAGCCTGAGAGACAACAACCCAGAGAGAACTCCTCTGAGCAGATGGGGGGAAAAGTCGTGTTATGTGGAAGTTTTGTAACAAAGAGCAGGTAGTCTGAGCATCAGAAAATTATTGTTAATTAAAAGACACCAGATATCCCAAGTTAAGGAATGTAACAATTTTCTATGTATAGGGGGAAGCAAGAGTCAAGACTCACTGAAATCATTCCTTTCATATGCATCTCAGCTATCCTGGGGCCAGTATCCTGTGCTTTTCACATCCTGAGCTCCTTTGGGCTCACAATAAGGAGTGGCTGCAATCTGATAGCTGTTAGATTACAAGTGTTCTCTTTCCTGAGTGCCCTTAGGGCTCAGGAATTCACATTTAGAAGGTTGGGGTTGCTGATGACTGTGACATTCTTGTTTACCTATATGGCAGGAAATAGTCCATTTCCCGGCAGTGAAATGGCCATTGTGACTTAAATGGAACCAAAACCTTGAGGTCACCTGTGGATGTCAGTCAGATCTAACCTACAGGAGCTCTACTGGGTCCCTTAAGAACCAAGTGCTGACACTTGCCTAAGTCCCTAGACTGACTGGATACTAATGTCCTAACACCAGTTATACAGCTGGCTCTAGGCCTAGCATGATGGAGAAAACTGAAAGATAAGATGTAGCTCCTGCCCCCAAGAGGCTTTATAGAATGTGTATGTAGCTCTTGCAATCTACATGACTTAGGCATGCATTACACTCAGAAGACGATTATTTTTGAAGCTGTCAGATAAGCAGGTGTTTTGGCCAAATGTGTTTTTATAGCCTGTACACTGCACATAAGTGCCCAGTTGAGAGAATGAATGAAAAGGTAATTCTCACAAAGACAGTGTTTACGCTAGCTGAGGCCCTGAGGGAAGCAACTTAAAGAATTATAAGAGATAATAAAAAATGAGGAACAACAGTTTAATTGAAAAGCTCAATGGAGAGCTTTAGTGAAGGAAATTTGAATTGGATCTGCCAGGTGGCAGTATTGGAATAGTGGGAGGCAGGAGAATGGTGTTCCAGATAAGTAGAACAGCTGGGTCTAAGATGTGGGACTAGAAGAAGTCTGGCTGGTACTCAAGGCATAATGAGACTTCACTTACTTAGTACAGATCAGATGAAAATAGGCCATGGAAAAGTCAACTGCGTTTGTGTTCAGGAGGTCAGAGTGAATGGCAGTGTGCAAACCATAGGGAACAGGTACTCTTGGGTCTTGCTAACATGTCCAAATCTGAGTCTTACAATTTGCTCATCAATGACACTGGCAATTATCTTATGCCTTCCAGTCTAAGATCCCTCATTTATTAAAGGAAGAAAGAAATAAATTTCCTTTGTAAGCAAATGCACAGAAATAGAATGGGAAAGAGCTACCTACCTCACAAAGTTATAGATGGGTTTGTTGTATGTCTTGAGCAAAAATATGACAAGAAGGGGACACATGAGTCAATTGGCAGTTTTTAGACAGGGCCCCTCCCCTGGAAAGTAGATAGCAGTAAGAGATCTGGGCCTTAGATCCAGGGGGTCTGTGAAAGAGAGGAGGAAAGCAGCATCAGATTTGGATTTCTATTGGTCAGGTAGGAATAGGCTCATATTCCAGTTCTTCTAAAGCTTCTACTTTCAGAGATCCTGGTCCTCCAGGGTCCCAAGACTCCCTGTGTTAAAGGGAGAGCTCAGAATTTCAACTACCCTAGCCAAGAAGAAACTTCAGCTTGGCTGCTGCTTGGCTGCTCTAGGAAGTAGATGAGAGACCCTGAAACAAATGGGGTTTAAAACGGAAATTCCAGGAAGGAAGTATAGTGGGAAGGTGTTACTGAAGGAGAGGGTGACAGTGATTGCTAATGTTCATTAAAACACAGGCTATGTGTATCAACCCATTTAATCATCACAATCCTCCTATAAAGTAGAAAATGCTATAAATTCCATTCTACCAAGAAAACAGATATAGAGAGGTCAAGCCCCTTGCCCAGTATTGCTCAACTAGTAAGTAACAAAGGAGAGAGCCTGGTACCAGAGCCCTCATTTCTTACTGCTCTGTCATGATACCTTTCAGACAACCTACAAGTAAGAAACACCAGCAGAGATGAGTTAAAATAAGTAACCAATTTATAATGCAAATAATTGAAAACAGAAATTCAAACATGTACACACATGTTCATAGCAATACCATTTACAATTGCTAAAAGGCAGATATAGACCAATTGTCCATCAGTGAATGAATGAATAAAGAGAACGTGGTATATCTGTACAATGGAATATTAGAATATTATTTATCAAAAGGAATGATAGCTATATGCTATCATATAGCTACCTTCCTATCAAGGAAGGTAGCTATATGCTACCCTGTGAATGAACCTTAAAAAAAAGTATGCTAAGTGAAAAAAGTTACACAAAAGTTACACATTATATGATTTCTGGACACTATAGAAAGTGTCCAGATTAAGTAAATCCATAGACAGAATACAAATATCCAGATTAAATTAATCCATAGACAGATTATCAGGGGCTGAGGCTCGGACAAATAGGAAGCAATTGTTTAACAGGTAAGGTATTCTTTCCAGGTGATCAAAAGGCTTTGCAACTAGATAGAGGTGATGAATGAAGGAGTCCTTGGGCCTAGAAAAGAAAACAATGGTCTCAAAGGCTCTTGCTGAATCATCTAACTTCGGAGAAAACAAAACGGAACTTTAAGTCCCACCTTGATGCTCTGGGTTTGTTACATCTACCTGGGACTTATCACCCCCTGCCTAGAAACCTCCCACCACCTACATCTGCCCAGGACTTATCATTCCCTGCCCCAAACCTCCAACCCCCTGTTCAACTACAAATGCTATCTCAACTAAAGAATACCCAGAACGTCCTCCCTGACTAATATTTCCCTTATCATTTCCACAAACCTCCCTTTAAATATGAAGCCTCCCTGATCCCTCTCATGCTCAGCCTGGTCCTTAGGTTCACTGTTACCCCTCCTTGCCTGAATAAAGGTAATCTACCTCCATTGAGGTTGTCTCTCCTTCTTTTCTGCCTCAGCCCGAACTCTACCTTACAGTGGAGATAGTATATTGTGAATACTAAATGGAAACGGATTGTATAGTTTTAAATGGTTAACTTTATGTTATGTGAATTTCAGTTCAGTTTGGAAAAAACCATAATTAGTAACCAAATCTAAGGATGGGGAAAAAGCTAGTGAGGGAGGCACCTGCTTGGATGGAAGGGTTGAAATTATAGAGAGGTATGAAATACATATTCAGTCTCTGACTTGTGCACCACTGGCTTATTTAAACCCAACTTTGTGACATCACTTGGTTGATGGGAAATGTAATGAATAGTAATGTCTTCTAGTCATCAAATATTTCCCATGTTCTAGGCATTGTGAGAAGGCAATGGCAACTCACTCCAGTACTCTTGCCTGGAAAATCCCATGGACAGAGGAGTGTGGTAGGCTGCAGTCCATGGGGTCTCTAAGAGTAGGGCACGACTGAGTGACTTCACTTTCACTTTTCATCTTCATGTATTGGAGAAGGCAATGGCAACCCACTCCAGTATTCTTTCCTGGAGAATCCCAGGGACAGAGGAGCCTAGTGGGCTGCCATCTATGGAGTTACACAGAGTCGGACACGACTGAAGTGACTTAGCAGCAGCAGCAGCAGGCATTGTGCTAAGCACTTTTCTAGCATTATCTTATCCAGTCCTCCAACAGTCATTTGTAATAAAAATATGTATTGTCCCTAAGCACAATGAATGAGCCAAAGGTGGTTCAAAGTTGCCCAGTAACCTACTTTTAGTAAGTGCCAGAGAGCCAGAATTCAAACCTTGGTCCCTCAGACTTCTGAACACTACATTCTTTCATATTCCGACCCTGAAACTTCAGAATTACTCCACACACAGGGTTTCCTGACACTGAGGAGATCACTACTGCAGACATCTAGCAACACTTCCCCAAGCCTGTTACCATCCTTCAGGCAAAGAGAAATGAGTTTATTCTCCCAGCACTAAAGTGGTTTGAACCAAGAATGGTAAACTTAGACATGCTGTTTCCAATTTTCTTTCCCACTCAGGGATGGACAGAAGTCATTGGAACTCAGATAAAGTGCTTTGCTACCAATGAATTAAAACACTTTTATAGCTTTGAGGCCATCTTCTGTACTCTTTCCATAGAATTATTCAGAAGAGTAGCTTGCATGAAAAAGGGCCAAATTAAGTATAGTGAGAAGCCCAGCATCAAAGAGAACCCAGACTCCTTCTTGAAATGTCCTAAAGCGTGGAAATAACAAAGGATCTATAAAACACCCAAGCTGAAGCAGAGGATGGAAAAATAAACAAATAAACCTTTTCAAGAGGAAATTGGTCAGTGCTTGGGAGAAAGTAGTAGAACTGGACCAATTCCAGGAATTTGATAGCTCAGCCCTCACTCAAATGGCAAAAAAACAAAACCTCCCAGAAAATCCAGAAATGAAGAGAATTGATGACACTAAGGAAAGTATAATAAGAGAGTAAAATTTGAGAAGAGGAGAAATCTGATGACCCTGGGCACTAGAAGCCTCAAGAAATAACTAGCACTACTTCCCTACCCCATCCCCCTCCCCATAAAATCCCACACTTCAGTTCATGTTTGAGATCAAAGAAAGATATGTAGCTAATTGAGCTTCCATTCAGCATGTTTTATAAAATAGATACCTTTTGAAAACATGCTCCAATTTTTGTTTCTGAAAAATTCAAGGTCACTGCTTGTCATTGACGATTCTACATCTATAATGAAAAATATTAGAAGCAATGTGAAGGTAAGTCTTGATTCGAGTGAAGAAATTTGTCAAAACTAGGAACTCTTTACATGCCAGCTCCTCCATGTATCAGAGGTACATACCCAACCCCCAAACTTGGTTCCCTTAATGTAGAAATGTGACCTCATGCTAGGCTACTTAGGAAATTGAGCAGGAACCGTTTTGGAAGTTATGATTACAGATTGGCCACTTTCTAAAGTGAAAGTGAAGTCGCTTAGTCGTGTCTGACTCTTTGCAACCTCATGGACTGTAGCCTACCAGGCTCCTCTGTCCATGGAATTTTTCAGGCACGAATACTGGAATGGGTTGCCATTTTTTTCTCCAGGGGATCTTTCCGATTCAGGGATCGAACTCAGGTATCCCCCATTGCTGCAGACACTTTACCATCTGGCCACTTTCTAAGAGAACTTCAATTATCAATAGGATAAAAAGAATATGGACTTTCTGCATGCATTCAGACCCCAGTGCTTTGTCTTACTGGCCAGATGATCTGGTCATGGCACTTCCCTCTACAACCTTCACTTTTCTAATCTAAGACAGTGGAGTATCATTTTTTTTTTTAATTTCTTTTCACTGAGAGCACATATGGTTGGTAAAACTTTCTGAACTTGCACAGCAGCTCACTAACAGATCCTCACTGCATCATCAGATGATGCCTTTCTTCATATCACCTTGTTTTTCCTCATAAACCATTTTGAAAGTTTCATACTGTTTTATATGAGGGTCACTTCTGTCCTTCCCAATCATGGCTCCCCAACTACAGAGCTATTTAATTTTTTTAAATAAAAAAAAATTAATTTTTAAAATAATTTTAAAATTTTTTTAGATAAGAGCTATTTAATTTTTTTGAGCCACAGTGACTTCTTATGCAAAAAAGAGGTAGTGAATAATAATTGATATCTAAGTCTCATGATTTTGAGAAGACAAAGTAAACTAACACATGTGAAGATGCCTAGCATGTAAAAATCCTGTCCAATATCCTTTTCATCTTTTCCTAAGAGAGGAACCCCAGAACAGATGTGGTATCTCTCCACACATACTAGTAAACATTTTCCCTCTGAATAGTTCAGATCATATTAAGTACATATCTTAGACATAATCACTAGGTATAGGCAAGGGAGTATCTAACCAATGACTAAGAGGAGGAGGACATATTAGTAAGGTCAATTAAAGCTGGCTGCTATAGCAATCAAATCTTAGGTGTTTAACTCTATATAGATTTTGCATCACAGTTCAGTGCCAACATCAGTGTTTCTTGGTAGCTCTCCTCCAAGCAGTACATGACTCAGAGATCCAGGTTCCTTTTACTCAGGCCATTTTGGAAGCACTGTACTTAATGTTTCCCCACATCTTATTGTCTAGAACCCAGTCATATGGTCCATTTGAACTGCAAGGAAAATGGAAACAGTCTTCTGTGTGACCAGAGGAGCATGGAGACTGTTTGATCTGCATTTGGTTTCCCCTAACACAACCTGGAAGGCACTGCAGGGAGGATTGCTATCCCACTCCACCTGTTGACTTAAGAAACATCAACAGCTCAGTATCCTGTTACAATGAGCCTATCCAGGGCTCACCCTGATCCTAAAAAGTTTGTCTGTTCTTAGTCCAAATGAGGCATGTCCTGGGAGAAAGTTGAGCCTCCTGGTCAGGAGGTGAGGATCCCACTCAGTACTACCTGTGCAAGTCCTGGGATGGAGACTTGACTCACCTCACAAGGAGATAGGTATTGATGAGAGGCAAAATCTTTGCAGGAACACAAGCACTTATTAGGGATGCCAATACAGAAAGAACGTACAGATCGTCCTTGACTTATGATGGGGTTATGTGCTGATAAATCCACTGTAGACTGAAAATATCAAAAGCTGAAAATACATTTAGTATACCCAATCCACCAAACATCACAACTTAGCCCAGTCTACCTTAACATTCTAAGGACAATTCCATTAACCTACAGTTGGGCAAAAATTATCTAATCAGAGCCTATTTTATAGTAAAGTGTTAAATATCTCACATAATTTATTGAATGCTATACTGAAAGTGAGAAACAGAATGGTTATCTTGGTACACAATGGTTGTGAGTGTATCAGTTGTTTGACCATGTAGCTGACTGGGAGCTGCAGCTGCTGCCCCATACAGCATCACAGAATAGTGTTGGCCTTCACGTCACTAGCCAGGTAAAGAGCAAAATTTTAAATTCCAAAGTATATTTTCCCCTCAATGCACCACTGCTGATCCATCATAAAGTTAAAAATTCTAAATCAAACCATCATAAGTTGGGGACCATCTGTATTTAAAACTATTTCAGATATGTTTCCTTTTTTGGTAACCCAACTTTTTTTTTGCCATTATGGCCTTTAGGAAAATGGAGACTAAAACAAATTCAAAAATGTGAAAGACAGTTTGTAGGGAAAATATTGACCAGCAATAATAACAACAAAGATTTTCCTCCTCATGGGAGTACAGGAGTGGAAGTGGAAGGACAGGACTTCAGACACCAGTGTCCTGGAACCTCTGCATACACACATCCCAAGAGAAAAGTTCCTCACTCCCCAGGGTGCTATCAAGTCTCCTCTTGCTTTTTCAGATCCATTCTCCTCTCTTCTTCACACTGCTCTCTGGCCCACATGTGCACACTTAGCAGATTCCCTGGCTCTCTCACTTTCATTTTAGTCCATCAATGAGACCTTGTCACAGGCAGGAGAATGGAGGATGGGAAAAAAGCGAGGTGGAAGTATTTATTCCCATCACACTTTCTCTTGGGCAGTCAGCCTACAGTGTCTGGATGCTCTGTTGAATGCCACAGCTGCAGTGGTCAGCCCTTTCCTGTAGCTACAGGTGTCCAAGGGCAGCTCTCCCTCCCCTTTCCCCATGTTTACTCATCCACAATGCCAGTCTCCACCACGTTCCTTTGGAAAAACATTTATACTGTCTGCTGAGTCCATCTGATCTAAATACTTGGTAGTTTCCCATCAAAGCCCCAGAGGCTGAAGGAATCATATCTGGACGCTAAGACTGAACGACCAAACACAAGAGACCTTCACTGCAGTTATGCACAGGAGGCTTTGGATGCTCTAGAAAGAACTCTAAGTTTTAGACCTATTTGCATCAATAATTTGTTTCACAAAAGTAGGCAGGTTTCTCAGTTTCTCTAAACTTCATTTTTTGCTTATCTGTAAAACTAAAGTGATACTATCCCTGTCATGTGGATTCAGTGAGCAATGTAAATGGAACATAGTGAAAGTGGAGCCTTGATAATATGTCACTTTCCTTCCACTGTCCCTTTCTTGCTCCCTCCCTTTTAAATTCCTCACCTATAAAATAAAGGGAAAATGTTTGAAAACTCAGATTTGAAACAATAACCTTAATTAAGCATCTACTGTGCATGCAACTCTAAAAGTGCAGTGGATGCCATAAGGTTATATGAGCTCCTGAGTGTGCTAACAGAGGGGTTAGGATTCTGACAAGGAAGACAAATGAATTCCCATTTCCTGCAATAGAAGTAGGCTGTAACCAGAGGACTGAACACAATGCCAAGGGAGCACAGTGCAGGGAGCAATTAATGGGACCTGGGAAGTGGAAAAACACCCCCTGACAGAATATAGTCCTGAAGTTATGGGGTTTTGATGAAACGGTTGGGACTTTTAAATGTCTATTCCCACCAAGAATTCATTCCATACAGCAACCTGACACTGTGTAGAAGATGAAGCCTGATGTCCAATTCTGCCCTGGGCAAAACATTCTTCAGAGTGTAATGACATTTTCTTATAGTTTCGTCCAAAAAATAGGAAAGAATGCCAAAAAAAAAGGAAAGGAGAGGGAAACAACAATACTTTACACTCTGGACTTCTGACTGCCAACTAACAGTTAATTTGTTGAAGAAGTCACTAAAGGCTTCCCTGCAGCCCAGTATAGCCTCACCTCCCTCACCCCTCACATTTCTTACATCTGACTCACCACTCCCAGTTTTCACCCTTAAAGGTCCTTCACTGTCTCTAGAATAAAGATGAAATTTAGGCCACTGATCTGGTCCATGAGGCCTTTCAATATCTGACCTACTTCTCTCCTCACCCCAGTATGCTAGATCCTCTCCCTTTCACCCCTGCTCCTGTCCACAATTATTTACTTGTAAGGTTTTGAACAAATCACCATACAGTTGACCCATGGATTTCAACTGCAGCAGGTCCACTTTTAAGTGGGGCCTTTTCAGCAGTTAATACTACATATTGTGTGATCCATGATTTGTTGAATCCAGGGATGGGCCAACTCTAAAGTTACAGGTGAATTTTTGACTGCAGAAGAGTAAAGATTTTGTCAAGGGTCAAATGTATTCCAAGATGTGGTATATACTTTTCTCTCTGCTTGGAATATCTTTCTCCAACTTGTCCAACTCTCATTTACTTATTAAAAACTACTTTTAAGTATACCACTTTTCCCCATAAAACCCCCCTCACTTTCTCATCTGAGCCCTCTGCCCCTCTCCATATATGACAAAGATTTTGCACTGCACTAGAATTGTTTTCCTGTCTAGACAAGCATCACCCACTAGATGAGCACCTCTTTGAAGGCAAGTGCAATGTCTTATTTGTAATCCAAGCACCAAGCAGAATGCCTGGCACACAGTAGATGTCAAATTAATGTGGAATGAATCAAATAACAGTAGAGTGAATGTTAAGAGAAACAATTCAGAAATCCAACCAAATATATTCATTCATTCAGTGAAACCATCATGTACACTTCAGGCCTGAGAGAAGCCTCTGGAATCATGTGCACGCATATTGGTATGAAGGGGATGCCTTTCTGGAGAGAGAGCAAATGCAACAATCCCTTGGCAGTTGCTGGAAATCAAGCTGCATCTTAGAGGAAGGAAATAGCATAGTTAGTCCTCAGTGTATTCCTGTTTCATAGGTATAATTGCAATCTCCATTTAACATATTAGCAACCAATACTTGCTTGTCTTATAGCTAATAAGTGGTGAGTCAGGATGCATATCTAGGCATCTTGACGTCGGAGTCACATGCTCAACACTTACACAGTAGTCTCCCAACTTGGCCAACAGTTCCTCATCATTCTCCAGGTCCCAAAAGACCAGACTCAGTTTCATACACTTGAGGAACATGATGCTACCTGAACTCTTATAGCTATGCCCTACACGAGGCCTGCCAAGTTTGTGTTTCCTGTGGCCCCAAAGGCTAGACTAGGGACCCTCTGATAGAGGCCTCTGCAAAGAATGCCTAAGATAGGATCCTTGGCCAAGGTGATGGATAGGAGGAACTAAGTAGCCCTGCTGAGGCTAAGGAAGGGTACAAGAGGGAAGGATGCATGGGGGTACCGTCTGCCTGGGAAAATGTGCTGAAGAGCAGGGCACATGTTGGATATTTTAGAAAGCAAAGTTCTCCAAATCATTTAGGACACTGTCCCTAAAGCTTCTCTATCTGTCCACGTAACATGAGTTCATATTTGTAATTCACTTAAAGTGTTTATTTTTTCTCAGACAAAATATATCCTAGAAGCTATCAGATTATGTCTCTGAATAACCTAAGCTAAAAATACCAGAAGAATTCTAGGTACATAGAGTCCTTGAATATTGGAGCTAGAGTAATTAAAATAGTAAAACAAGCTGCAGTTAGCACATATGGGATGAGCACTTGATATACAGTCATCTAATTTTCACACAATCACCCTTATAAAGTGATATCCTAATTTTTATGACTGAACAGCCTTAAGATAGGAAGGATTAATTAATACATCTAAAGCAAAACAGTTGATGTCTGAGCTGAGGGTCAAATTCAGGGTGTCTAAGCCTAATCTGCATATCTCAGATATGCAGATGATACCACCCTTATGACAGAATGCAAAGATGAACTAAAGAGTCTCTTGAAGGAGGTGAAAGAGGAGAGTGAAAATACTGGCTTAAAACTCAATATTCAGAAAACTGATCATGGCATCTGGTCCCATCACTTCCTGCAAGTAGATGGGGGAACAATGACAACAGTGACAGACTTTATTTTCTTGGGCTCCAAAATCACTGCAGATGGTGACTGCAGCCATGAAACTAAAAGACACTTGCTCCTTGGAAGAAAAGCTATGACCAAACTAGACAGCATATTAAAAAGCAGAGACTTTACTTTCCCAACAAGGGTCCATCTAGTCAAAGCTATGGTTTATCCAGTAGTCATGTACTGATATGAGAGTTGGACTATAAAGAATGCTGAGTGCTGAAAAATTGATGCTTTTGAACTGTGCTGTTGGAGAAGACTGTTGAGAGTCCCTTGGACTGCAAGGAGATCCAACCAGTCCATCCTAAAGGAGGTCAGTCCTGCGTGTTCATTGGAAGGACTGATGTTGAAGCTGAAACTACAATACTTTGGTCAACTGATGCTAAGTGCTGACTCATTTGAAAAAATCCTGATGCTGGGAAAGATTGAAAGCAGGAGGAGAAGCAGAAGACAGAGGATGAAATAGTTGGATGGCATTACTGACTCAGTGGACATGAGTTTGAGTGAACTCCGGGAGTTGGTGATGGACGGGGAGGCCTGGAGTGCTGCAGTCCATGAGGTTGCAAAGAGTCAGACAAGACTGAGTGACTGAGCTGAACTGAACTGACAACCAAGAATACTCTACATAGCAAGGCTCACATTCAGACTTGATTGAGAAGCTAAAAGTTTTACAGACAAGTAAAAGTTAAAAGCTCAGTATCAAACCAGCTATACAATAAAGGGCTTTTCTAAGAGAAAAAGAAAATGCTGCAATTAAAAACATGAGAATTAAGAAAGGAAAATGCTCATCAATAAAGGCAAATACACAGTAAAGGTAGTAAATTACCCACACACACATAACTATTAGGAAGGTTGAAAGACAAAAGTAGTGAAGCCATCTATATCCACAATAAGAAGTTAAGAGATATACAAAGAAGAAGAGATCAGCAATTTAAAACAAGCACATACATATGTAGAAGGAGATTGACACATATAAACCTCATGGTAGCCATAAACTAAAAATCTGTAATAAATACACAGAAAAGAGAAAGGAATTTAAACATAACATTAAAGACAATTATCAAATCATAAGGGACGAGAACAAAAGGAAAAAAAAGGAACAAAAAAAAATACAAACTATCAAAACAAGTCAAAAAACAATTAAGAAAATTGCAATAAGAATATATTTATTCAAATTACTTTAAAAGTAATAGGACTAAATGTTCCCATCAAAAGACATAGAAGAGCTGAATGGATACTATAACAAGACCCATATATATACTGCATATATAGACTCACATTACATCTAAAGACACACACAGACTGAAAGTGACATATACAGACTGAAAGTGAGAGGATTAAAAAAAAGATACTCTATGCAAATGAAAATAAAAAGGAAGCCAGGGTAGCAATACTTACATCAGACAAAATAGACATTATAGTTGTTTTTAAATTTTTATTGGAGTATAACTGCTTTACTGTGTTGTGTTAGTTTCAGCTGTACAACAAAGTGAGTCTGCTATATACATATATCCTCTTGCTCTTGAGCCTCCTTCCTGCTCTTCTAGGTCATCATAGAGTACCGAGATGAGCTCCCTGTGCTATATGGCAGTTTCCTATTAGGTATCTATTTTGTACATGGAAGTGTGTATATGTCAATACTACTCTCTCAATTTGTCTCACCGTCTCATTTCTCCTTTGTGTGCATAAGTCCATTCTCTGTCTGCATCTCTATCCCTGCCCTGCAAATAAGTAAATCAGTACCATTTTTCTAGATTTTATATATATATACACACACACACATACACACACACACACACACACACAATATTTTTTTTTTCTCCTTCTGACTTGCTTCACTATGTATAACAGACTCCAGCTTGCTTAATCTGTGCTGTGCTGTATATAGTCAATTGCTCACTTGTATCCGATTCTTTGTGACCCCGTGGACTGAGGATCCCACGGCTCCTCCAGGCAAGAATATTGGAGTGGTTTGCCATTTCCCCCTCCAGGAGATCTTCCTGACCCAGAGACCAAGCCCATGTCTCTTTTATTGGCAGGTGGATTCTTTACCACTGAGACCTATGGGGAGTCAGTATAGGTTCACCCACATTACTACAAATGCTTCAATTTCATTCCTTTTTATGGCTGAATAAAATTCCATTGTTTATATCTACCATATCTTCTTTATCCATTTATTTGACAATAGACATATAAATTGCTTCCATGTTCCGATTATTGTAAATAGTGCTATAGTGAACATTGAGGTACATGCATCTTTTTGAATTATGGATTTCTCTGGATATGTTTGCAGGATGGTATTGCTGGGTCATATGGTAGTTCTATTTTTATTTTTTTTAAGGAATCTGTATACTGTTCTCCATATTGGGTATATCAATTAACATTACCACCAACCAATTAAGAAGGTTCCCTTTACACCACATCCTTTCTAAAATTTCTTGTTTATAGACTTTTAATGATGGCCATTTTGACTGGTATGAGGTAATATCTTTGTTGACTTGTGTTTCTCTAATAATTAGTGATGTTAAGCATCTTTCCATGTGTTTGCTGGCCATCTGTATATCTTCTTTGAAGACATGTCTGTTTAAGTCTTTGACCCAGTTTCTTGAAACTGTTCTTTGTTTTTTGATATTGAGCTGCATAAACAACTTGTATATTTGGAGATTAATCTTTTGTCAGATTTTTCATTTGCAATTATTTTCTCCCATTCTATGATTTGTCTTGTCATCTTATTTATGGTTTCCTTTGCTGTGCAAAAATTTTTAAGGTTAATTAAGTGCTAATTGTTTATTTTTGTTTTTATTTTCATTACTCTAGGAGGTGGATGTAGCTTTGTAGCACAGTGTATAGGTGGTGGTAGCTTTGTACTATTAGTCTGAAGTCAAGGACCATGATTTCTCCACCTGTTTTTCTTTCTTAAGATTTCTTGGGTTGTTTGGGGGTCTACTGTGTTTCCACAAAAATGTATGACTCTTTGTTCTAATTCTGTGAAAAATATCATTTGTAATTTGATAGGGATTGCATGGAATCTGTAGTTTACTTTGGGTAGTATAGTCATTTTCACAATATTGATTGTTCCCATCAAAGAACATAGCTCAGTTCAATTCAGTCACTCAGTCGTGTCCAGCTCTTTGTGACCCCATGAACAGCAGCACGCCAGGCTTCCCTGTCCATCACCAACTCTCAGAGTTCACCCAAACGCATGTCCACTGAGTTGGTGATGCCATCCAACCATCTCATCCACCGTCATCCCCTTCTCCTCCTGCCCTCAATCTTTCCCAGCATCAGTATCTTTTCAAGTGAGTCAGCTCTTCACATCAGTTGACCAAAGTATTGGAGTTTCAGCTTCAACATCAGTTCTTCCAATGAACACCCAGGACTGATCTCCTTTAGGATGGACTGGGTGGATCTCCTCACAGTCCAAGGGACTCTCAACAGTCTTCTCCAACAGCACAGTTCAAAAGCATCAATTCTTCAGTGCTCAGCTTTCTTTATAGTCCAACTCTCACATCCATACATGACTACTGGAAAAAAAGAACATAGTACATCTCTCAGTTTGTTTGTATTGTCTTTAATTTCTTTTATCAGTGTCTTACAGTTGTCTGCTTACAGGTCTTTTGCTTCCTTAGGGAGGTTTATTCCTAAGTAGGTTTATTCAGTTTGCTACAAAGGTAAATGAGATTGTTTCTCCTTTTGATTTTTCATTGTTAGAGGCTAGGAATACAAGACATTTCCACATATTAATATGGTATCATATGACTTTAATAAATTCATTGATTAGCTCTAGTAGTTTTTTTTTTTTTTTTTTTGGTGGCTTCTTTAGGATTTTCTATGTATGCTATCATGTCATCTCCAAAGAATAACCATTTTTACTTCTTTTCCAATTTGGTTTTTTTTTTTTTTTTTTTTTCCTTTTTCTTCTGTGATTGCCATGACTAGAACTTCAAAACCAGGTTGAATAATAGCAGAGAGAGTCATCACCCTTGTCTTGAAGCAAGCTTCTGATCCTAGAGGAAATACTCATTTTCCCACCATTTCACCTTGTTTGCTGTGGGTTTATCAAATATGGCCTTTATTATATTGAGGTAGGTTCCCTCTATGCCCATTTTTTATCATAAATGTATGTGCAATTTTGTCAAAAGCTTTTCTGCATCTAATGAGATGATGATGTGGTTTTTATCCTTCAGTTTCTTAATATGGTTTATTACCTTGGTTGATTTCCATATATTGATGAATTATTGTTTTCCTGGGATAAACCCCATTTGATCATGCTGTATGAAACCTTTAATCAGTTATTAGATTCTTTTGGCTAGTATTTCTTTGAGGTCTTTTGTGTCTATGTTCATCAGTGACATTGGCCTGTAATTTTATTTCTTTGTGGTACACTTTGTTTTTGTATCAGGGTGATGGTGACCTCATAGAATTAGTTTGGGAGTGTTTCTCTCTGCAGTTTTTTTGAAAAAGTTTGGGAAAGATAGATGTTAATTCTTTTCTAAATGTTTGATACAATTTGTCTTCAAAGCCATATGGCCCCAGGATTTTGTTTGTTGGAAGATTTTTAAATCACAAATTTAATTCCAGCTCTTGTGATTGGTCTGTTTATATTCTCTATTGTTCCCTGTTCAATCTTGATAGGTTTACTTTTATAACAATATGTCCATTTTTCCAGTTTGTCCATTTTATTGGCATATAGTTGCTCGTAGTAGTCTCTTATTATCCTTTGTATTGCTCTGATCTTTATGTTTTCGTTCATTCTATAAACTGGAGTTTTTTACTTGTTTGTCTAGTTGCTTTACAGTTAGATTGTTTATTTGAGGTTTGTCTTGTTTCTTGACAAGACTTGTATCACTATAGGCTTGTATTACTATAAACTGCTCTTAGCACTGCTTTTGCTGCATTCCATAGGTTTTGGGTTGTAGTGTTTTCTTGGTCATTTTTTTTTTATTTCTTTGATTATTTAAGTTATCTCTTGCTGATTTAGTAGTATATTGTTTAGCCTCCTTGTGTTTGTGTATTTAAAGTTTTTTTTTTTTCTTTCTGTAATTGATAGCTAATCTCATAGTGCTGTGGTCAGAAAAGAACCTTGATACACTTTCAATTTTCTTTAACTGAGGCTTGATTTGTGACCCAAGATGTGATCTATCTTGGAGAATGTTCTGGTTGCATTTGAGAATTAAGTGTTTTCTGGTGCTTTTGGATGAAATGTCCTATAAATATCAGTTAAGTTTACTTGGTCATTTGTTTCACTTAAGACTTGTGTTTCCTTATTAATTTTCTGTCTAGATGATGTCACCATTGATGTATATGGTCTACTAAAATCTGCCACTATTATTATGTTGGGCTTCCTTTGTAACTCAGTCGGTAAAAAATCTGCCTGCAACGCAGGAGACCCAAGTTCAATTCCTGGTTCAAGAAGATCCCCTGGAGAAGGAAATAGCAATCCACTCCAGTATTCTTGCTAGGAGAATCCCATGGACAGAAGAGCTTGGCTGGCTACAGTCCATGGGGTTGCAAGAATCGGACATGACTTAGTGACTAAACCACTATTATTTTATTACTGTTGATTTCTTCTTTTATGGCTGTTCTCTTGCCTGGAAAATCCCATGGATGGAGGAACCTGGTAGGCTGCAGTCCGTGGGGTCGCTAGGAGTCAGACAAGACTGAACGACTTCCCTTTCACTTTTCACTTTCATGCACTGGAGAAGGAAATGGCAACCTATTTCAGTGTTTTTGCCTGGAGAATCCCAGGGACGGGAGAGCCTGGTGGGCTGCCATCTATGGGGTCGCACAGAGTGGGACACGACTGAAGCAACCTAGCAGCAGCAGCAGCAGCAGCATTTGCCTTATATATTGGGGTACTCCTATGTTGAATGCATAAAAAACTGCTATATTTTCTTCTCAAATTAAACTCTTGATTGTTATGTAGTGTCTTTCCTTGTTTCTTGTAACAATCTTTATTTAAAAGTCTGCTTTCTCTCATATGAGTATCACCATTGCAGCTATCATTTGATTTCCATTTGAATGGAAATCTGCTCACTTTCAGTCTGTATGTATCTCTAGGTCTGAAGCTGGTCTCATGTAGACAGCATATATAGGGTATTATTTTTGTATCCATTCAGTTAGCTTTGTCTTTTGGTTGGAACATTTAATCCATTTACACTTATGATATTTGTTGATATGTATGTTTCTATTACCATTTTCTTAATTGTTTTGAATTTGTTATTGTAGGTCTTTTTCTTCTCGTGTGTTTCCTGATTAGAGAAGTTCCTTTAGAACTTTATTCAAAACTGGTTTTTGGTGCTGAATTCTCTTAACTTTTGTTTGTAAAGATTTGGTCTCTCCATTGAAACTGAATGAGAGCTTTGCTGCACAGAACAATCTTGGTTATAGGTTTTCCCCTTTCATTATTTTAAATATATCCTGGCACTAACTACTGGCCTGGAGAGTTTCCTGATAGATCAGCTGATAACTTTATGGACATTCCCTTCTATATTATTTGTTGCTTTTCCCTTTGTACTTTTAATATTTTTTTCATTGCATTTAATTCTTTTTTGTTTGATTAAAATGTTTCTTAGCAGGTTTCCCTTTGGGTATCCTGTATGGGACTCCCTGAACTTATTGACTCTGATTGATTATTTCCTTTCCCATGTTAGGGAATTTTTCTAAGATAATCTCTTCAAATATTTCCTCAGACCCTTTTACTTTCTCTTTTTCTTCTGGGACACCTATCCATAATAACAGATATTTGATATTGATAGTTACTCAGTTATTCTAGTATTGATTCCTTCCAGTGTATTTTTAATTTCAGTCACTGTTTTGTTCATCACTGTTGGTTCTTTAGTTATTTTATGTCCTTATTAAACATCTTGCATTTTCTTCATTTTATTTCTGAGATTTTGGATCATCTTTACTCTCATTACTCTGAATTACTTTTCAGGTAGATTGACTATTTTCTTTTCATTTGTTTGGTTTTGTGGATTTTTACTTAGCTCCTTCATCTGAAAATTATTTCTCTGTCTTCTTATTTTGTCTGTATTACTGTGTTTGAGGTATTTTTCCCCCCAGGCTTCAGGGTCATAGGTCCTTTTGTTTCTGTTCTCTGCCCCCAGTGGTTGAGTTTGGTCCAATGGTTCATGTAGCCTTTGTGGTAGGCAGGAAAGCTGCATTCTGGTGGGTACATTTGACTCTTTTACTTCTAATGCACAGGTCTATTTCAGGTAATATGTTTTGGGGTTCATGTGAACTTAGTATAACATTGAGCAGCCCATCTGCTGATGGTTGGGTTTGTGTTTCTGTCTTTCTTATTGTTTGGCAGTGCTGCAGTGTAGGCAGTTGGATGGGATCAGATCTGGGATTCAGATGGAGGGCTCTGTGATACCTCTAGCCAATTAATATTCCCTAGGGCCAGGAATTTTATCATGGTCCAGTGTCTTGGACTTGGTGCTCACTCTAGAGGCTCTGGCCCAACTTCCAATTGGGAAACCAAGATCCTGAAAGCTGCTTGTTATGGAAATAAAGGGGATAAAGAAAAGAATAATAAAGGCAAAACCTCAGAGAAATGGTAAAAGCAAATTAAAAAAAAACAACAATATAACATACACATTCACACAAAAGAAACAAAATAACCAAAGAAAGCAAAAAAATGAAAACAACCAGACAAAAGAACCCAAAAGCCAAATCCAACAATTAATAACAAAACTAACAAAAAACACAAAAGCAGAGCAGAGTACCAATTGAAAAATAAAGCAAAGCAAAGAAAACAAACAGACAAATTAATTTTTTTTCTTTTTTAAAAAAGGGAGAAAACACAGAAGAGAAGATGGTGGAGAATTAAGTCATCAAGATCACCTTCCTCCCCCAAAATACATCAAAAGTACATCTTCATGTGGAACAACTTGTACAGAACACCTACTGAATACTGGCAGAAGACCTCAAACTTTGATAAAGGCAAGCCAGTCTTCATGTTGGGAAGGCAATGGCACCCCACTCCAGTACTCTTGCCTGGAAAATTCCATGGACGGAGGAGCCTGGTAGGCTGCAGTTTATGGGGTTGCAAAGAGTTGGACAAGACTGAACGACTTCCCTTTCACTTTTCACTTTCATGCATTGGAGAAGGAAATGGCAACCTACTCCAGTGTTCTTGCCTGGAGAGTCCCAGGCACAGGGGAATCTGGTGGGCTTCCGTCTATGGGTCGCACAGAGTCAGACACGACTGAAGCGACTTAGCAGCAGCAGCAGCAGCAGTCTTCATGTAATGGGGTAGGACAAAATAAATGAGGAAAAAAGGAGACAAAGGAATTGGGATGGGACCTGCAGCACCTTGAGGAGGGAGCTTGAAGGAGGAAAAATCTTCCACCAATTAGAAACACCTTTATGGGTGGGAAGAAAGAGAAACTTTGAAACCTCAGAGGGAAGCACAACAATAGGGGCATGGAAGGCAAAGCAGAGAAAATTCAGAACAAAGATTGGTGCCAATCAGCATTTCTCAACCTGAGATGCTTGTCTGCACACCTGCCTTGGGGAATGGGGCTGGGGGCTGAGGCTCAAGTTTCAAGTGTCAGAATACAGGAACTGACTACTGGGAAGATATTCTGAAGAGGTTAGTACAAGGCAGCTGAGGGAGTCCAGAAAAAAAAGCCTGGGACTGTCAGAAAGGCAAGAAGTTATTGTCATGGGGACTCTCTAACTGCACACTCACAGACCAGAGGACGCCACCTTCAGAAGTGCTAGAGATAAGGGATGAGACAAGCCTGTAGACTGCAACTTGGAGATGGACAGGCTGGCTAGCCACTGCCAAATCTGGTGTAAGTATCAGAGGTAGAAGGTGAGATGAGGCTGCAGGCTGTAATCCCATAGGTGTACATGAATACCACTGTAGGTATTGCCAAGCTGTGAGCAGGTGCAGGTTACTGACCGCAGCTTTCCAGGAGCCTGTGCAGCCTGACACTGCCTAGAGACACACAACTAGGGGCCAGTTTCCCTGGGAGAGCACAGGAATTGCCTAAGGCTATAGCAGGTTCTCACAGGCCTCTGCCAGTGCAGGCACATCCCACCCATCACAATTATGTCTTCTCTGTCCCTCCTTTTTCCTAGCCTGATTGAAAAATTTAGTTCTACACAGCTTCTACGTTTATTCCCTCTTATGTGACCAAGGCACAGATACCAGAGGGCAGCTTACACACAGAGGCGAAGACAACACCAAAGCTGAGCACCAGAGGTTGTGTGGCAAAAAGAAAAGGAAAAGAACTTGTTATTACATCATCAGGAGGCTTCCCTGATAGCACAATTGGTAAAGAATCTACCTGCAATGCAAGAGATCCCAGTTCAACTCCTGGGTCAGTAAGATGCACTGGAGAAGGGATAGGCTACCCACTCCAGTATTCTTGGACTTCTCTTGTGGCTCAGCTGGTAAAGCATCCACCTGCAATGCAGGAGACCTGGATTTGATTCCTGCATTGCGAAGATCCCCTGGGGAGGGGAAAGGCTATCCACTCCAGTATTCTTGCCTGGATAATTCCATGGACTGTATAGCCATGTGGTCACAAAGAGTCGGGCATGACTGAGCAACTTACACTTTCACAGCAGGAGAGGGGTTAAAATCATCACAAATGGCTTTAAGTTGTGGACTTTGGGGGCAATTGTGAACTCTGGAAAAAAGTACAAGATGAAGTAAGGCCAAACCTGTGTCTGAGTTAAGCCCACAGTGCCTACAGCAGGCCCAGAGATCTTCCTAGAAATATTGGAACTCATCTGGACAAAGTGGATGGACTAGAATTCACTGTGTGCTGAAAAAACTGATAACTGATGCCACAGACAAATATTATATATACTACTGTTTTCTCTCTCTATCTCTGTGTTCACTGCTCAGTTGCTAAGTCATGTTCACTCTTTACCATCCCTCAGAATGCAGCATGCCTGGCTTCCTTGTCCTTCACTACCTCTCAGAGTTTGCTCAAACTCATGCCTATTGAAACAGTGGTGTGATCCAACCATCTCATCCTCTGTCATCCCCTTCTCCTCTTGCCCTCAATCTATCCCAACATTAGGGCCTTTTCCAATAAGTCAGTTCTTTCCATCAAGTGGCCAAAGAATTGGAGCTTCAGCCTCAGCATCAGTGCTTCCAATGAACATTCAGGGTTGATTTCCTTTAGAATTTACTGGATTGATCTCCTTGGAGTCCAAGGGACACTCAAGAATCCTCTCAAGCACCACAAACCAAAAGTATCAGTTCTTTTGCGCCCAGACTTCTTTATGGTCCAACTGTCATTTCCATACCTGCTGAATGGAAAAACCATAGATTTCACTATATGGACCTCTGTCAGCAAAGTTAATCTCTGCTTTTTAATATGCTGTATACATTTATCAAGGGACATACTTTATTTTCTTGGCTCCAAAATCACTGTAGACAGTGACTGTAGTCATAAAATTAAAAAAAAAAAAAAAGTTTGCTCCTTGGAAAAACGCTATAACAAACCCAGAAATAGGAAGAATCACTATGAACAAAGCTAGAGGAGGTGGTGGAATTCCAGTTGAGCTATCCCAAATCCTAAAAGATGATGCTGTGGAAGTGCTACACTCAATACAACAGCAAATTTGGAAAACTCAGCAGTGTCCACAGGACTGGAAAAGGTTAGTTTTCATTCCAATCCCAAAGAAAGGCAATGCCAAATAATGCTCAAACTGCTGCATGATTGCACTCATCTCACATGCTAGTAAAGTAACCCTCAACAGTCTCCAAGCCAGGCTTCAAAAATACATGAACCTATGTTCAAGCTGGTTTTAGGAAAGCCAGAAGAACCAGAGATCAAATTGCCAACATCCACTGGATCATCAAAAAAGCAAGAGAATTCCAGGAAAACATCTATTTCTGCTTTATTGACTATGCCAAAGCCTTGGACTATGTGGATCACCACAAACTGGAAATTTCTTTAAGAGATGGGGACACCAGACCAGCTGATCTGCCTCTTGAGAAATATGTATGCAGACCAGGAAGCAACAGTTAGAACTGGACATGGGACAGCAGACTGGTTCCAAATAGGGAAAGGGGTACGTCAAGGCTGTATATTGTCACCCTGCTTATTTAACTTATATGCAAAGTACATCATGAGAAACCTTGGGCTGGATGAAGCACAAGCTGGAATCAAGATTGCTAGGAGAAATATCAATAAATTTAGATATGCAGATGACACCACCCTTATGGCAGATAGCAAAGAACTAAAGAGCCTCTTGATGAAAGTGAAAAGGGAGTTAAAATGTTGGCTTAAAGCTCAAGATTCAGAAAACTAAGATCATGGCATCTGGTCCCATCACTTCATGGGAAATATATGGGGAAACAGTGGTAGACTTTATTTTCCTGGGCTTCAAAAATCACTGCAGGTGGTGACTGCAGCCATGAAATTAAAAGATGTTTACTCCCTGGAAGCAAAGTTATGACCAACTTAGACAAGATATTAAAAAGCAGAGACATTATTTCACCAACAAAGGTCTGTCTAGTCAAGGCTATGGTTTTTCCAGTAGTCATGTATGGATGTAAGAGTTGGACCATAAAGAAGACTGAACACCGAATTGATACTTTCAAACTGGTGCTCGAGAAGACTCTTAAGAGACCCTTGGACAGCAAGGAGATCAAATCAATCAATTCTAAAGCAAATTAACCCTGGATATTCATTGGAAGGACTGATGCTGATGCACCAATACTTCTCCCATACCATACATCCAAAGCTCAAAACAAAACACAGCAAAACAAAACCAGCATGTCCTTATGTCATTGAACAAGAGATACTGCTGCCTATGAAGCCTATTGTCTAAGGCAAAAAAATGTGAAAGAATGTTTACTTAAAGGGGCCTTAGGCTTGGACTCCTTATCAACCTGCCTAAGTTAACTCTCTCATTAAGAAAGATTGAAGGCAAGAGAAGGGGAAGACAGAGGACGAGATGGTTGGATGGCATCACTGATTCAATGGACATGAGTTTGAATAAACTCCAGAAGATGGTGAAAGACATGGAAGCCTAGCATGCTGAAGTCCATGGGGTTTCAAACAGTCAGATATGTCTGAGCAAGTGAACAAAAACAGGTTTGTCATAGCTTTTCCTCCAAGGAGCAAGTGTCTTTTAATTTCATGGCAGCTGTCACCACCTGCAGTGATTTTAAAGCCCAAGAAAATAAAGTTTGTTGAAAGTGAAAGCCACTCAGTCGTGTCTGACTCTCTGTGACTCCATGGACTATACAGTCCATGGAATTCTCCAGGCCAGAATACTGGAATGGATAGCCGTTCCCTTCTCCAGGGGATCTTCCCAACCCAGAGATTGAATCCAGGTCTCTCACACTGCAGGCAGATTCTTGTTATCATTTTTTCCACATCTATTTTCCATGAAGTGACAGCACTGGATGCCATGATCTTCCTGTATTGAATGCTGAGTTTTAAGGAAACTTTTTCACTCTCCTCTTTCACCTCTATCAAGAGGCTCTTTAGTTCCTCTTCACTTTTTCCCATTAGGGTGGTATTACCTGTATATCTGATTTCTCCTGGAAATCTTGATTCTAGCTTGTGATTCATCCAGCCTGGCATTTTTCATGATGTACTCTGCATGTAAGTTAAATAAGCAGGGTGACAATATACAACCTTGATGTACACCTTTCCCAATTTTGAACCAATTCATTTTCCAATGTGTGGTTCTAACTGTTGCTTCTTGACCTGAATACTGGTTTCCCAGGAGGCAGGTAAGGTGGTCTGGTATTCCCAACTCTTTAAGACTTTTCCGCAGGTTGTTGTGATCCACATACTCAAAGATTTTAGTGTGGTCAGTGAACCAGAAGAAGATGTTTTTCTGGAACTCTTTTGTTTTTTCTGTAATCCAATGGATGTTGGCAATTTGATCTCTGTTCCCTTTGCTTTTTCTGAATCTAGCTTGTACATCTGGAAGGTCTTTGTTCATGTACTTCTGAAGCCTAGCTTGAATAATTTTGAGGATAGTCACGCTAGCATGTGGAATGAGCATCATTGTTTGGTAGTTTGAGCACACTTTGGCTCTTCCCTTCCTTGGGAATGGAATAAAAACAGACATTTTTCCAGTCCTGTCTCCACTGCTGAGTTTTCTAAATTCATCTTTTAGAATTTGAAGTAGCTCAGCTGGGATTCTATCAACTCCGCTAGCTTTATTCATAGTCATGCTTCCTAAGGCCCACTTGACTTTGCACTTCAGGATGTCTGGCTCTAGGTGAATGACCACGGCATTGTGCTTATCACGGTCATTAAGACGTTTTTGTACAATTATTCTGTATATTCTTGCCACCTCTTCTCAATCTTTTCTACTTCTCTCAGGTTCTTACCATTTCTGTCCTTTATTGTACCCATCTTTGCAGGATATGTTCCTTTAGTATCTCTAATTTTCTTGAAGAGATCACAAGTCTTTCCCATTGTATTGTTTTCCCCTATTTCTCTACACTATTCACTTAAGAATTTCTTATCTCTTAAGAATTTCTTATCTCTTTTTGATAAGTTTTGGAACTCTGCATTCAATTGGGTGTGTGTGTGTGTGTGTGTATATATATATATATATATATATATATATATATATATATGTATATGTATATGTATTTCAGTTCAGTTCAGTTCAGTCACTCAGTCGTGTCTGACTCTTTGAGATCCCATGAATTGCAGCACGCCAGGCCTCCCTGTCCATCACCAACTCCCGGAGTTCACTCAGACTCACGTCCATTGAGTCAGTGATGTAATCCAGCCATCTCATCCTCTTTCGTCCCCTTCTCCTCCTGCCCCTAATCCCTCCCAGCATCAGAGTCTTTTCCAATGAGTCAACTCTTTGCATGGGGTGGCCAAAGTACTGCAGTTTCAGCTTTAGCATCATTCCTTCCAAAGAAATCCCAGGGCTGACCTTCAGAATGGACTGGTTGGGTCTCCTTGCAGTCCAAGGGACTCTCAAGAGTCTTCTCCAACACCACAGTTCAAAGGCATCAATTCTTCGGTGCTCAGCTTTCTTCACAGTCCAACTCTCACATCCATACATGAACACTGGAAAAACCATAGCCTTGACTAGATGGACCTTTGTTGGCAAAGTAATGTCTCTGCTTTTCAATATAAAATGAAAACACACACTGAAAAGTTGACTGTTAAAAAAGGAAAAAAAAAGGAATAAAATGCAATATAATGAAAAAGTACTGTAGAAATAACAATAATAAGACAAAATAAATATATTTAATATTAAAATATTAATAAAATAATTTGGAAAAAGAAATGGTAAATAAAAATAAAAATTAAAGTAACAATAAAAAACAAAGCCAGAAAAAACAATACCAATATAGTATACTAACGCATATATATGGAATTTAGAAAGATGGTAACAATAACCCTGTATACGAGACAGCAAAAGAGACACTGATGTATAGAATAGTCTTTTGGACTCTGTGGGAGAGGGAGAGGGTGAGATGATTTGGGAGAATGGCATTGAAATATGTATAATATCATATATGAAACGAGTCGCCAGTCCAGGTTCGATGCATGATACTGGATGCTTGGGGCTGGTACACTGGGACGACCCAGAGGGATGGTATGGGGAGGGAGGAGGGAGGAGGGTTCAGGATGGGGAACACATGTATGCCTGTGGTGGATTCATTTCAAAATATGGCAGAACCAATACAATATTGTAAAGTTTAAAAATAAAATAAAATAAAAAAAAAAGACGAGCTTAAAAAAAAATAGAACAAAACAAAAAAGAAAAAATACTATATATATATATATAATTTTTGTTTTGTTTTGTTTTTTATTGTTACTTTAATTTTTATTATTTACCATTTCTTTTTCCAAATTCTTTTATTAATATTTTTAATATTAAATAAATTTATTTTATATTATTGTTATTTCTACAGTACTTTTTCACTATATTGCATTTTATTCCAATTTTTTAAATTTTTGCCAGTCAACTTTTCAGTGTGTGTTTTCATTTTATGGATTTGTTTATTGATTTGATTGCTCTCTTTTCTTGGCTCTTCTTTTTATTATTATTATTTTATTTTTTATATTATTATTTTACTTCCTTTCTTTTCTTTCTGTGAATGTGTTTGAGTTTCTTTGTGTACTCTTGTCTGTTTAGTCTTGCTTTTATGATTTGTCTTGGGGTTTTGTCTGTTCATTCTTTTTTGTTTGTATGTTTGTTTCATACTTTTTTAATCTATTGTGTTATTTCGCTTTCTATTTTATGCCATGTGGCTTATGGAGTCTTGGTACTCCAGTCAGTGGTCAGATCTGAGGCACCAAAGTGGAAAAGATTAGTCCAGGAGGTTAGACCACCAAATAACTCCTAAAGCCATGGATTGTTAATCAATGATGGATTTTCTAACTTCTTTCATCTCAACACTAACACGTGGCCCCACCCAAAGGTCCACAAGCTCCAGTGCCAGGCACTTCATGACAAACAAATAGCAAAATAGGAACAGAACTCTACCCATTAGCAGACAGGCTGCCCAGAGCCACACCATACTCACATATACTCCAAAACATACCACTGGATGCAGCACTGCCTTTCAAGGAGGCAGTATCCAGTTCTACTCACCAGAGCACAGGAACCAGTCCCTCTAACCCAGAATAACCAAATCAGCCTTGAGAAAGGGAAAAATTTCTCCAGTGCTGGAGAAATCTGTCTTCCTGACTTCAGACCATAATACAAAGCTAAGTCATCAAGACAGTATGGAACTTTCAAAAAACAGAAATATAGACCAATGGAAGAAATAGAAAGCCCAGAGATAATCTTATGCATCTATGAACACGTTTTTTTATTTTTTTTTTTTTAATAAAAGAAGGAAGAATATACAATGGAGAGAAGAGACAGCCTCTTCACTAAGAAGTGTTGGGAAAACTGGACAGCTATGTGTAAAAGAATGAAATGAGCCTACTTCTAATGCCATTCACAAAAATAAACTCAAAATGGATTAAATAATTAAATGTAAGGCCAGAAAATATAAAGCTTTCAGAGTAAAACATAGGCAGTACACACTTTGATGACATAAATCACAGCAAGATCCTCTATGACACACCTTCTAGAATAATGGAAATAAAACAAAAATAAACAAATGGGAACTAATGAAACCTAAAAGCTTTTGCACAGCAAAGGAAACTAAGGCAAGATGAAAAGAGAACTTTCAGAATCGACTTTCCTTGTGGTTCAAATGGTAAAGAATCCACTTGTAATGCAAGAGATTTGGGTTGGATCTCCAGGTTGGGAAGATCCCCTGAAGGAGGGCATGGCAACCCACCCTAGTATTCTTGCCTGGAGAATCCCCATGAACAGAGGAGCCTGGTGGGCTACAGTCCATGGGGTCACAAAGACTCAGACATGTGAATGACTAAGCACACAGCACACAGAATGGGGAAAAAAAAAATTACAAGTGAAGCAATTGACAAAGGATTCATTTCCAAAATATATATGCAGCTCATACAACTCATAATAAAAATAAAAAAACAATCAAAAAATGAGTAGAAGAAGTAAACAGGCATTTTTTTCAAAGCAGACATACAGATGGCCATTAAGCACATGAAAGGAAACTCAACACTGCTCATTATTAGAGAAATGCACATCAAAACTACAGTGATACATTACCTCACACCAATCAGAATGGCCACCACCAAAAAAAAAAAAATCTACAAGCAATATCTGGTTGAGAGGATGTGGCAAAAAGGGAACACTCCTGCTCTGTTGGTGGGAGTATAAATTGATACAGTCACTATGGAGAACAGTATGGAGAGTCCTTAAGAAACTAAGAATAGAACTACCCTAGGACTCAGCAGTCCTACTACTGGACACATACTCTGCATGAGTGCTCAGTTGTGTCCAACTTTTTGTGACCCCAAAGACTAGTCCACCAGGCTTCTCTGTCCATGGGATTATTCTGGAAAGAATACTTGAGTAGGTTGCCATTTTTTCCTTCAGGGGGGATATAACCTGAGAAAATCACAATTCAAAAAGACACATGTGCCCCAATGTTCATAGCAGCACATATTTGCAATATCCAGGACATGGAATCAACATAAATATTCGTTGACATATGAATGGATAAAGACAATGTGGTACACACACACAATGGAATATTACTCAACCGTAGAATGAATTTGAGTCCATTGTAGTGAGGTGGATGAACCTAGAGCCCACGTTACAGAGGGAAGTCAGGAAAATGAATATCCTATATTAATGCATATGTATGTAATTTGGAAAAAAAATAGTGCTGATGGACCTATTTGCAGGGAAAGACTGGAGACACAGATGTAGAGAACAGATTTGTGGACACAGTAGGGAAAAGAAAGGGTAGGAAGAATTGATAAAGTAATATTGGCATATATACACTATCATGTGTAAAATAGATAGCTAGTGGGAACAGCTGCAAACACAAGGAGTGCAGCCTGGTGCTCTGTGATGACCTAGAGGGATGGGATAGGAGGTAGGAAGGCAGCTCAAGAGGGAGGGCACATATATATGATTATGGCTGATTTACATTTTACAGCAGAAACCAATGCAACATTGTAAAGTAATTATCCTCCACTTCAAAAATAAATTAAAACACAAAAGAAACAAACAAAACCCACAAAACAACAGAAAAGTATAAAAACATTTTTAAATATTAAAAAAAACAAATCCCCAAAGGCTAAATAATAAAAACAACAGCAATGACATAGGAAAAAAAAAAAAATAGAACCAACAACATAAAAAATGGAAACACAGCAAAATAGTTGTAATAATAATGTTTTCCTTGAGTCTCAGCTGTCAGTATCCTTGCCTCCATAATGAGCCACAGCCAACCTCCACCTCCCAAGGGAACCCTTTCGTACCTCTAGACTGGTCTCCCGACTTGCTGTGGCCACTGTGGGGACAGCTCAGTCTCTGATTTGATCCAACTCCTAGTTGTGCTTCCTCTCAAAGTCCACTGCTGCCAGAGTTAGACTGTTGGGAACCCCAGCAGTGCCAGGTGCACAGTGAAGCTGGCAGACATAATCCCAAGAGATATGGCTATTGGGAGCCTCTTCTGGGCCCAGCGGCAGGCACAAAAGGGCCAGCACTGGCCATGCTTTTTCTAGCACCTGGTGGCAGGTATGAAAGGGCAGGTCCTGACTATGCTTTTTCTATTGATCAATGGTGGGCACTGGTTTGTGAGGAGAGAGAGGCTACAGTGGCAGCTCCACCAACTGAGTGACTAAGCAGTGGCACTCTGCTTCCTTGGCAGTCTGGTTTTGCTCCATAGACTTTCTCTATTTGGGATTTCTTCCCTCCCATCCTCTCAGGCTATCTCCCCAAAACCAACAGCAGTCCTCACCCTGAATTTTCTCTCTAATATCCACACTCCACCTCCCAGCCCCCATATGAACCAGTGAACACCATCCCAGTATGGGCATGCAGGGCCATTGGATTTGTGCAGTTATCACTCTGTTCTATCTGTCTCAGATCAGCCACTTCACCCTCCTCTGATAGCTTCAAATGCTTCTCTTCTGTACCAACCAATTCCCCTATCAGTGAAGGGGCTTCCCTAGGTGTGGGGATCTCTCCCCTGTTTTATTTCCTCATCCCAGGGGTCCAGATCATGTCCTGCTTCCTTTCCTCCTGCTTCTCCCTTCTATGTTTCATCCTACCCATTTATGCAGGGATCTTTATATTCCTTTCCAGTGATCAAGACTTTCTGCTAGTGCTCAGCCAGTGTTCTGTGAGAATTGTTGTATCTGCAGATGTATTCCTGATGCATCCATGGAGAGAGATATATTCCATATTCTCTTACTCCTTTGCCATCCTGAAACTCCCCTCCAAATAGGCCTTGTAACAGAGACTAAGAAGGATATCAAGGAATCAATCCAAGAAGAAGATATAAAAGTAGTTCATTTATATGTATCCAACACAGGATCACCTAAATATAAAGAAATATTAATTTGCAGACATAAAGGCAGAAATTAACAGTAATACAATAATTTCAGGATAATTTAACACCCAACTTACATCAATAGATATATCATCCACACAGAAAATCAATATGGAAGCACTGACCTTAAGCAATACATTAAGTCAGTTAAACTTATTAGATATATAGAGAGAATTCCACCCCAAAAACAACTAAATGCACACTCTTTCCAACAGCACATGAAATATTTTCCAGCTGAGATAACATGCTAGGCCACAAAATGAATCTCAGTAAATTTAAGAAAATTGAAATCATTTACAACCACAACCATATGAGTAAAAATGAACTATAAGGAAAGAACTGCAAAAAAATCACAAGCACGTGGAAACTAAACAATATACTTCTAAACAAGCAATGCATTAGTTAAAAAAAGTTTAAAAAAGGAAATAAAAAAATTCTGAAGACAAATGAAAACAAAAATGCAAAGGTCCAAAATCTGTGAAATGCAGAAAAAGCAGTTCTACGAAGGAAGTTTATAATGGTACAAGCTTATCTCAGGAAACAAAAGTTTCAAATAAACATCTAAATTTACTCCTAAAGAAACTGGAAACAAAAAAATAAAACCTAAAGTTAGTAGAAGGAAAGAAATGATAAGGATCAGAACATAAATAAATTAAATAGAAACTAAAAAGTTAGAGAACATCAATAAAAATAAGAGCTAATTATTTGGATATATGAATAAAAATGATAAACATTTAGCCTGACTCAACAAGAAAAAGGGGGAAGGGTGTGTCAGGAAGCATTTAACAGGAGGCTTCCTCTGTGCTGTTTTGGATCTGTCATGAATCCTCTATCCTTTATTAATTCCTGAATATTCAGGAATTAAGTAGAGTAGCAAACTATTCCCAGGGGCTGAAGAATGCATCCATTTCTTAGTTTTTCCATGTGGTGATAAGTAACTATTTATGACCCTCTTCCTTTTTATGAACCATATGGTAAAAATGATTATTTACAACACTCTCTCTTTGATATGGATGGCCTTATGTTTTCTTGATAATTTGTAAGTGTGGACTTTTGATTTTTATCTTTGCTGAAAATAGCTACCTTGTAAGACAATATATATATACCTGCACTATGTTGAATAAAACACCTTTGCTCCATCAGAGCTTGGTCCCCATGTCTTTTTTTTCTCTCTCTCCCTCTCAGGCTAATTTTGGGAGCGCAGAAGCCCACTGAGCTCACTTTCTTGCCTGGGCTTCTAAGACCCTCGAGAGGGCACCTGGTGCCTACGTGTAGCAGTGCAAGCCCTGTGTCAAAGGGCTTCATTGGTTTTCTGAGTAAACCAAGGAATATCAGCCTTTTTCTCTCTCTTTTACTTTCTTATTGTCAACTCTGGACCACCAGGTTCCAGTACATTAAAGACCTCAAGAAGGGTGTAAATAAATAAAATCAGAACTGAAAAAGAAGTTACAACCAACATCAAAGAAATGCAAAGATCGTAAGTGATTACTAAAATCAACTATAAGCCACTAAAAGAAGAAATTAACAAATTCTTACAAATGTAAAATTTCCCAAGGCTGAAGGAAGAAATAGAAATTATTAACAGACTTATCACCAGTAGTGAAGTTTGAGCTATAATTTAAAAAATTCTCAACAATCAAAAGCACAGGACCAGATGGTTTCACAGGTAAATTCTACCAAACTTTTAGAGAAGACTTAGCACCTATCCTTCTCAAAGTACCCCAAAAAATCACAGAGGAAGGAATGCTCCTGAACTCATTCTATGAAACCTGTGTCATTCTAATACCAAAACAAGAAAAAAAAAGTCAGTGTCTGATTAACATACATGCTAACATCCTCAACAAAATATAGCAAATTGAATTCAGCAATACATCAAAGGGATCATACATTATGATCAAGTGGGATTTATCCCAGGGATTCAAGAATAGATCAGTATTTACAAATTAATCAATGTGATACATCACATTAGCAAACTGAAGAATAAATCATATAAAAATCTCAATAGATGCAAAGAAACTTTTGAAAAATTTAACATCCATTTATGACAAAAATTCTCCAGAAAGAGGGTATAGAAGAAGCTCAACATAATAAAGACCATATGTAAGCTCACAGCTAACATCTCAATGATGGAAAACTGAAAACATTTTATCTAAAGTCAGAAACAAGACATGCATGCCCATTGCTCACCATTTTTGTTCAACACAGCATTGGAAATCTTAGTCACAGCATCAGATAAGAAAAAGAAATAAAAATAGCATAAATTGGAAAGGAAGATGTGAAACTATCACCATTTCCACATGACATGATACTATATATAGAAAATCCTAAAGATGCCACCAGAAAACTACCAGAGCTTGTCATTGAATTTGGTAAATTTGCAAGATACAAAATTAATGTATAGAAATCTATAAATTATCAATGAATTATCAGAATGAAAAATTAAGGAAACAATGTCTTTACAAGCACATCAAAAAATAAAAATGAAACATCTGGGAATAATTTACCTAAGGAGGTAAAAGACCTGTACTCAGAAAACTAAAAGACACTAATTAATGGATTGAGAGAGTATTGTTAAAATGACTGTACTATCCAAGGTAATCTACAGATTCAAGGCAATCCCTATAAAAATTCCTGTGGCATCTTTCATTGAATGAGAACAAATAATTTTAAAGTTTGTGTGGAAGCACAAAACACCTCAAATGGCCAAAACAATCTCTAGAGAGAAAATAACTGGATAAATAACACTCCTTGCTTTCAGATAGGGCTTCCCTGATAACTCAGTTGATAAGGAATCTGCCTGCAATCCAGGAGAACCCAGTTCAATTCCTTGATCAGGAAGATTCTCTGGAGAAGGGATAGGCAACGCACTCCAGTATTCTTGGGCTTCCCTTCAAAACTGCAGTAATCAAAGCAATATGGAACAGGTACAGAAACAGACATACTGAGCAATGGAACAGAATAGAGAGCCCAGAAATAAGCCTAAACACTATAGTCAATTAATTTATGACAAAGGAGGCAAGAATACCAAAGAGGAATAGTCTCTTCAATAAGTGATGCTGAAAAAAAAAAAAAAAAAAAAGGACTGCTGCACACAATCAAATGAAATTAGTCCATTCTTTAACCATATACAAAAATAAACTCTAAATGGATCAAAGGAATAAATGTAAAACTGGAAATCATAAAACTTCTAGAAGAAAACATAAGCAAAAATTCTTTTTGATATAGTTTGAAAATATAGTTTCAATCTCTCTTAGAGCAAATGAAATGAATTAAAAAAAAAACAAATTAAAACACATTAAAAATAAAAATGGGCTCATCTGTATCATTTTGAAGATTTCATATACATGCATTAATATACAATATTGATTTTATCTTTCTGAATTCCTGTACTCTGTATACAGAGCAGGATTAGGCACTGAAACAGAGAATGGGCATGTGGACATGGGAGGAGAAGGGAAGTAGGATGAAGTGGGACTGACATATAGACACTACCATGTGTTAAATAGACAGCTAGTAGGAACATACTGTATAATACAGGGAGTTCAGTTCAGTACTCTGAGATGACCCAGTTGGGTGGGAGAGAGGGTGGGGTAGGAGGGAGATCCAAGAGGGAGGAAATACTTATATACATATTCACTTTGCTGCACAGTAGAAACTAGCACAACATTATAAAGCAAGTAGTCTCCAATTTTAAAAATGGGGCTTGAAAGCTTTTGCACATCAAAGGAAACCATTAATAAAGTGAAAAGAGAACCTACTGAATGGAAGAAAACATTTACAAATGATATGACTGATAATGGATTAATATACATTTATATTAAAGTTCATAGAAATTTAAAAATCTGATTTTTTAAAATGGGAGAAGTTTTAAATAGATGTTTTCCCAAATCTATCTTTGAACAGGTATTTTTCCATACAGATGGCCAACAGGCACATAAAAAGATGCTCAACATTGTTAATCATCAGAGAAGTGCAAATCAAAACTGCAATGAGATTTCACCTCACAGCTGTCAGAATCAGTTCGGTTCAGTTCAGTTACACAGCAGTGTCCAACTATTTGCAACCCCAAGGACTGCAGCATGCAGGCCTCCCTGTCCATCCCCAGCTACTGGAGCTTGCTCAAACTCATGTCAGTGGAGTAGATGATGCCATCCAACCATCTCATCCTGTGTCGTCCCCTTCTCCTCCTGCCCTCAATCTTTTCAAGCATCAGGGTCTGTTTCAATGAGTCAGTTTTTTGCATCAAGCGGCCAAAGTGTTGGAGCTTCAGCTTCAGCATCAGTCCTTCCCATAAATATTTAGCATTGATTTCCTTTAGAATTGATTCTCAATTTAGAAGGGACTCTCAAGAGTCTTCTCAACACCTGTCAGAATGGCTGTCATCAAAAAGAACAAATGTTGGTGAGGATGTAGAGAAAAGTGAAAAAGTGAAAGTGTTAGGCACTCCGTCGTGTCCTACTCTTTTGTGACCCCATGGACAGTAGTCTACCAGGCTCCTCTGTCCATGAGATTTCCCAGGTAAGAATACTGGAATGGGTGGCCATTCCCTTCTCCAGGGGATATCCCCAATCCAGGGATCGAAAGTGGGTCTTCTGCATTGCAAGTGAACTCTTTACCATCTAAGCCACCAATAGAGAAAAGGGAACTCTTATGTACTGTTGGTGAGAGTGTAAATTTGTACAGCCAGTGAGGGAAAAGCTATGGAGGTTTTAAGAAAAATAGAACTACCATGTTGTTGTTCAATTGCCAAGTAGCATCCGACTCTGTGACCCTATGGACTGAAGCACACCGGGCATCCGTGTCGCTCACTATATCCTGGAGTTTGTGCAAGTTCATGTCCATTGAATTAGTGATGCTATCCAACCATCTCATCCTCTATCTCTCTCTTCTCCTTCTGACTTCAGTCTTTCCCAGCATCAAGGTCTTTTCCAATGAGTCAGCTCTTTGCATCAGGTGGAAAAAGTATTGAAGTTTCAGCTTCAGCATCAGTCCTTCCAATGAATATTCAGGATTGATTTCCTTCAAGATTGACTGCTTTGATCTCCTTTCTGTCCAAGGGGTTCACATGAGTATTCTCCAGTACCATACTTCAAAAGCATCAATTTTTCAGCATTTTGCCTTCTTTATGGTCCAACTCTCACATCCATACATGACTACTGGAAAGACCATAGCCTTCAACATATGGACTTTTGTAGGCAAAATGATGTCTTTGCTTTTTACTACACGTCTAGGTTTGTCATAGCTTTCCTGCCAAGAAGCAGTTGTCTTCTAATTTCATAGCTGCAGTCACCATCCACAGTGATTTTAAAACCCAAGAAGAGGAAATATCTCACTACTTTCACCTCTTCTCCTTCTATTTGCCATGAAGTGATGGGACCTGATGCCAAGATCTTAGTTTTTTTAATATTGAGTTTTGAGCTAACTTTTTACTCTCTTATTTCACCCTCATCAAGAGGCTCTTTACTTCCTCTTCACTTTCTGCCATTAGAGTGGTACCATCTGCATATCTGAGGCTGTTAATATTTCTCCCAGCAATCTTGACTCTAGCTTGTATCTCCTCCAGCCTGACATTTCACATGATGTGCTCAGTGTATAAGTTAAATAAACAGGGTGACAATAAACAGCCTGTAGTACTCCTTTCTCAATTTTGAACCAGTCAGTTGTTTCATATAATATTCTAACTTTTGCTTCTTGACCTGAATACAGGTTTCTCAGGAGACAGGTAAGATGGTCTGGTATTCCCAACTCTTCAGGAATTTTCCACAGTGTTTTATGATCAACATAGTCAAAGGCTTTAGCATAGTCAATGAAACAGAGGTGGATGTTTTTTTCTGGAGATCCTTTGTTTTCTCAATGTTCCAACAAATGTTGGCAATTTGACCTCTGGTTCTTTTGTCTTTTCTAAACCTAGCTTGAACATCTGGAAGTTCCCAGTTCATGTAATATTGAAGACTAACTTGAAGGATTTTGAACATAACCTTACTATGATGGGAGATGAGTGCAACTGTCCAGTAGTCTGAATATTTGTTAGTATTGCCCTTCTTGGCAATCGGGATACATATTGACCATTTTCAGTCTTGTGGCCACAGCTGGGTTTTTCAAATTTGCTGACACATTGAGTGAAGCATGTTAATAGTATAATCTTTTAGGACTTGAATTCACTCTGCTGGAATTCCATCACCTCCACTAGTTTTATTAGTAGCAGTGCTTCCTAAGGCCCACTTAACTTAACACTCCATAATGTCTGGCTCTAGGTGAGTGACCATACTTTCATTGTTATCCAGGTCATTAATATGTTTTTTTTGTACAGTTCTTTTGTGTATTTTTTTGCTTATCTTCTTTCTTTAGCTATTTATAAAGTCTCCTCAGATGACCACTTTGCCTTCTTGCACTTCTTTTTCTTTGGGATAGTTTGTTCATTGCCTTCTGTAGAGTATTATGAACCTCTTCCATAGCTCTTCAGGAACTCTGTTTGCTAGATCTAACACTTGAATCTCTTTGCCACTTCCTTAGTATATTATAGGAGATTTTATTTAATTTGTCCCTGACTGGCCTTGTGGTTTTCCCCACTTTCTTTAATTTAAGCCTGAATTTTGCCACAAGGAGCTCATGACCTGAGCCACAGTCAACTCCAGGTCTTATTTTCGTTGACTGTATACAGCTTCTCCATCTTTGGCTACAAAGAATGCAATCAATCTGATTTTGGTATTGACCATTTGGTGATATCCATGTGTAACATCATCTCTTATGTTGTGAAAAAGGGTGTTTTCTTGGACCAGTACATTATCTTTGCAGAATTCTGTTTACCTTTGCTCTGCTTCATTTTGTATTCCAAGGCCAAACTTGCCTGTTACTCCAGGTATCTCTTGACTTCCTACATTTGCATTCCAACCTCCCATGAAGAATAGGATAGGATATCTTTTCTGGTATTGGTTCTAGTAGGTCTTCTAGGACTTCATAGAACTGATCAGCTTCAGCTTCTTCTACATAGCTGTTTGGGGCATAGACTTGGATTACTGTGATTTTGAATAGTTTGCCTTGGAAACAAGCCAAAATAATTCTGTCATTTTTGAGGTTGCACCCAAGTATTGCTTTTCAGACTCTGGATCACTGCCTTGTCATGGTGAAGGGGTTTGCACAGCTCAATGAACCTATGAGCCATACCATGCAGGGTCACCCAAGACAGATGGGTCATAGTGGAGAGTTCTGACAAAACATGATCCTCCAGCAGAGGTAATGACAAACCACTCCAGAGTACTTGCCATGAGAACCCCATGAACTGTATAAATAGGCAAAAATATATGACACTGAAAGATGAGTCCCCCAGGTCAGTAGGTATCTAATACACTACCAGGGAAGAGTGGAGGATGACTACTGATAGATCTAGAAAGAATGAAGCAGCTGAACCAAAGTGGAAACGATATTCAGTAGTGGATGTGTCTGGTGATGAAAGTAAAATGCAATGCTACAAAGAACAACATTGAATATTAGGAATATTAGGTCCATGAATCCAGGTATATTGGACATGATCAAGCAGGAGATGGCATGGGTAAACACTGACATCTTAGACATCAGTTAGTTAAACTGGATGGGAATGGGTGAATTTAATTCAAATGACCATTATATCTATTGCTGTAGGCAAGAATCTCATAGAAGAAAGAGTAGCCATCATAATCAACAAAAGAACTACCATATGATCCAGAAATTATGCTCCCAATTAGATATCTAAAAAACAAAACAAAACCACTAAATTCAAAATGACACATGCATCCTAGTGTTCATAGCAATAACATTATTACAATTGCCAAGATATGGAAGCAAGATAAGCGTCAATCAACAGATGAATTGACAAAGAAAAGAAAATGTTAGATGTGTACATATATATTCACACAATGGATTACTATTCAGGCATAACATGGATTAAATTTTGCCATTTGCAACAACATGAATGGACTTGGAAGATATTATGTTTAGTGAAATAAATCAAACATGGAAAGACAAATACTGTATGCTATCATTCATATGTGAAATCTAAAAAATCAAACAAGCTAGAGAATATATTAAAAAATGAAAAGATTCACATATATAGAGAATAAACTAGTGGTTTATTCTCTATTAGAGGTACTATTACTATTAGGTATTATATAGAGGTATTATTTCTATTAAAATACTATTACATCTATTAAGCAGAGAAGGCAATGGCACCCCACTCCAGTACTCTTGCCTGGAAAATCCCATGGATGGAGGAGCATGGTAGGCTGCAGTCCATGGGGTTGCTAGGAGTCGGATACGACTGAGCGACTTCACTTTATTTTTTCACTTTCATGCATTGCAGAAGGAAATGGCAACCCACTCCAGTGTTCTTGCCTGGAGAATCCCAGGGATGGTGGAGCCTGGTGGGCTGCCATCTATGGGGTCACACAGAGTCGGACAAGACTGCAGCGACTTAGCAGCAGCACGTCTATTAAGAGGTACTCTTAATACTTGAGTATTAAGTATATTGTAAAGCAGAGACATTACTCTGCTGACAAAGTTCTGTATAGTCAGGGCAATGGTCTTCCCAATGCTCATGTACATTTGTAAGAGCTGGACCATAAAGAGGGTGGAATGCCGAAGAATTGATGTCTTTGAACTATGGTGCAGGAGAAGACTCCTGAGAGTCCCTTGGACATTAAGGAGATTAAACTACTCAGTTGTAAGGGAAATCAACCCTGAATACTCACTGGAAGGACTGATGCGTAGCTGAAATTCCAGTAATTTGGTCATCTGATGTGAACAGCTGACTCATTGGAAAAGCCCCTAATGCTTGGAAAGATTGAGGACAGAAGGAGAAGAGGGAATCAGAAGATGAGATAGCTAAATGGCATCACTGATGCGATAGACATGAACTTGGGCAAACTTCAGGAGATGGTGATGGACAGAGAGGCTGAGTGTGCTGCAGTCCATGGGGTGGCAAAAAGTCAGACACGACTTAGTGACTGAACAACAACAATATTAAGAGGTAAAAACTGCTATTAATAAAACAAAAAAGCTACAAAGGTGCATTGTACATTACAGGGAGTTTAGCCAATATTTTATAATAACTATAAATGGAGTATAACCTTTAAAAATTGTGAATTTCTATGTTGTATACTTGAAACATATCATATTATAAATTAACTAATCATGAATAAGAAAAACAGACGGCTTCACAGCTGAATTCTACCAAAAATTTAGAGAAGAGCTAACACCTATCCTGCTCAAACTCTTCCAGAAAATTGCAGAGGAAGGTAAACTTCCAAACTCATTCTATGAGGCCACCATCACCCTAATACCAAAACCTGACAAAGATCCCACAAAAAAAGAAAACTACAGGCCAATATCACTGATGAACATAGATGCAAAAATCCTTAACAAAATTCTAGCAATCAGAATCCAACAACACATTAAAAAGATCATACATCACGATCAAGTGGGCTTTATCCCAGGGATGCAAGGATTCTTCAATATCCGCAAATCAATCAATGTAATACACCACATTAACAAATTGAAAAATAAAAACCATATGATTATCTCAATAGATGCAGAGAAAGCCTTTGACAAAATTCAACACCCATTTATGAAAAATAAAAAATTTTTAAAGGAATGTTATTCCCTAGGAATAGGATGAACAGAGGGAAAGATGTTGTCAAAAGAAATTCAATTCTAAGATACTTTAGATTTAAAGGTCCATTTTCCTTGAGAGAGGTTTTTAAATTTTTCTCCTACTCCAACACACATGTCACAGGTAAGATACATATCTCTTTTTTTCCTGGGCTCAGCCAGATTTCCTATCACCCAAACTTGTTCCCATCTTTTCCTTCCCTGAAGAAAGCTCATGAGAATACCCTGAGTAGGGTAGTACTTTAGTAGGCAGAAATATTGTTTTGATTGAAATACAATCAATTTAATTGATTTACAATGTTGTGATACTTTCCAGTCTTTAGCAAAATCCAGTGATTCAGATATAGATAGATACACAGATAGATAAATGATATATTGCTTTTCATGTTATTTTCCTTTAGATATTGAATATAGTTTCTTATGCTACACAGTAGTATTTTGTTGTTTTTCTATTTTGTGTATAGTAGTTTGTGTCTGCTAATCTCAAACTCATAATTTATCCCTTCCCCACCTCCTTTCCCTTTGGTAGCCATACGTTTGTTTTCTACCTCTTGTACACATTTGTGCACGTATTTCCTGATAACAAAAATTTTGAATTGGAAACTCTGGTTTAAAGAATATGATCATTTAGATTTATAATGGATACTGCCAAAATACCCTCCATAAAGACTCTGCTAATTTATACTTCGGACTACAGCATATGACAGTTTCTATTTCCTCACAATCTTATTCCTGGACTTTACCACTTTTTATTTTTTGCTAATCTGATACATTTTTAGAAAGATATCTCATTCATTTACATGTACATTTTATTGCCCTGGCTATTAGAAATGGTATGCATTTTTTCAAATATTTATTGGCAGTCTCTTTTTTCCTATAAATTACCTATTCGTACACTTTGTGCATTTTCCAATTGGGCTGTTTTTCTTATTGAGTTGCAGCAGTTCTTTATACATTAAAAAGAACAATCCTTTGCCTATTAGATATGTTCATTCATCATCCCATTTGTTTCTCAAGCAGAAAGCTGGAATTGCAAAGCATCTCTAGTGAATATATGAGGTTTTTTTAAAAAAAATAATAAATAAAGAATCTCTATAAACACTCTATATTCATATCCATATTACTCATTCTCTAGAAGTTCTATTATTGCATCCTCCTATGTCTGTGATATACTTACCAACAATCATAGCTTCCTATCCTACCAAACCTGAACATGGCCCTTTAATCTGTTTTAATGCAATGATCCTGGTAGCAAATCTGAATAGAACAAAATTGTCCTAAAAGTCAACTTTATGCATTACCTGTAGAATACCCATGATGTACATTCAAGGATGGTCCTACCCAGATAATTAAGATCATGGCATCTGGTACCATCACTTCATGAGAAATAGATGGGGAAACCGTGGAAACAGTGTCAGACTTTATTTTTTTTGCAGGGGGCGGGGGGGAAGGGAGGCTCCAAAATCAATGCAGATGGTGATTGCAGCCATGAAACTAAAAGACACTTACTCCTTGGAAGGAAAGCTATGACAAAACCTAGGTAGCATATTCAAAAGCAGAGACATTACTTTGCCAACAAAGATCCATCTAGTCGAGGCTATGGTTTTTCCAGTGGTCATGTATGGATGTGAGAGTTGGACTCTGAAGAAAGCTGTGCACCAAAGAATTGATGCTTTTGAACTGTGGTGTTGGAGAAGACTCTTGAGAGTCCCTTGGACTACAAGGAGATCCAACTAGTCCATCCTAAAGGAGATCAGTCCTGGGTATTGATAGGAAGGACTGATGCTAAAGCTGAAACTCCAATACTTTGGCCACCTCATGCGAAGAGTTGACTCATTGGAAAAGACTCTGATGCTGGGAGGGATTAGGGGCAGGAGGGGAAGGGGACGACAGAGGATGAGATGGCTGGATGGCATCACTGACTCGATGGACATAAGTTTGAGTGAACTCCGGGAGTTGGTGATGGACAGGGAGGCCTGGCGTGCTGTGATTCATGGGGTCGCAGAGTCGAACACAACTGAGTGACTGAACTGACTGATTGACTACCCAGAGAAGCCTCACCCTATAATATTTGATCTCTAGTTAATATTTGAGAGCTCCTTCTATGTGTAGATACCAAGAGAACAACCCAAGCCCTGATGTCTGTCTTTTGATAGATGAGAAGTAGAGGACAATACAAGCATCCTTGTTCAATCCTCACTCTTCAGATAAGGGTACTCTCTACATGTGACTGCTGCTGCTGCTGCTAAGTCGCATCAGTCATGTCCAACTCTGTGCGACCCCATAGACGAAAGCCCACCAGGCTCCTCTGTCCCTGGGATTCTCCAGGCAAGAACAGGAGTGGGTTGGCATTTCCTTCTCCAATGCATGAAAGTGAAAGTGAAGTTTCTCAGTCGTGTCCGACTCTTAGCGACCCCATGGACTGTAGCCTATGAGGCTCCTCAGTCCATGGGATTTCCTAGTCAAGTGTACTGGAGTGGGGTGCCGATGCCTTACATATGTATTATGTTCTGATGTTGATATTTATTCCAACAGTCTCCTGGAACAGGTGGGTCAGTTCATCTTTGGATGTCTATCAAAAGCAATGGCTTCTCTTCTCTTTTCAAGTGGAAATGGGATTTATGAAATGGAATCTATTGATACAAATAATATTGCTTTATGTATGTAGCTTGTCGTTCTGATTTCTCTCCAACTGCTGTTACAAAGCATCTCCCCTGGAATATCGCTCCCTCAATAATGAAGCACTTTTTGCTTTGTTAACTATGTTTTTTACTTATCTGTGAGCATCCTAAGGGTTAGGATGACTTTATATTTAAATTTCTTAGCCTAAGGATTTGTAATAGTGGGTGAACTCCATAGCTATTGTATAAATATTATTGCCATGAATGAATGAATTGTACCTACCCTTGACTGTATAACTGTTCTGTATCAGGTCTTGTGCTAAATATTTATGTAATTTATATAATTTAATCCTCACTATAACACCATGAAGTTGAGGTTATAATACATATTTTACTGCTGGTGAAACTGGGGGTCAATTAAGTTAAATGAGCTCCTTGAAATTATAAGGCTTGTAACTAGTGGATCCAGAAATAATGCCAAGGTTTGCCGGAGTTCAAAGCCCACAGCCAAGCAGGATGGTGTCCTCCAATGCAATCGTCTTTATAAAGCAAAAAGCATAACTATACACATTCAGTATATAAAATATATATAAAAACAGATGTTTTCAACTTTTACAAATGATGCTAAAATTCACTGACAAGAAAAGCACTTATATTAAGTATAAAACAACCATTAAAAAAACAATATACCCTGTTGTTTAATTATGATAGAAAAATCTAGAATAAAATATATTCTGAGGTGTTATAACTATCATGAGTTGTGAATTTCATTCTTTCTGAGCTTATCTGTATTTTCCTTTTTAAAGTTTAAGTATAGTTGTCTCATTTTTTTTTTATTCCTTTATTTCTCATGTGTTCCCCATCCTGAACCCTCCTCCCTCCCCATACCATCCCTCTGGGTCGTCCCAGTGCACCAGCCCCAAGATTAATTAATTAATTAATTTTTTAAATTAAAATTTATTTTTTTAGATTTATTTATTTTAGTTGGAGGCTAATTACTTTACAATATTGTAGTGGCTTTTGCCATACATTGATATGAATCAGCCATGGGTTTACATGTGTTCCCCATCCTGAACCCGCCTTCCACCTCCCTCTCCAACCCATCCCTCAGGGTCATCCCAGTGCACATTGAGCACCCTGTCTCCTGCATTGAACCTGGACTGGAAATCTGTTTCATATATGCTAATATACATGTTTCAGTGCTATTCTCTTAGATCTTACCACCCTTGCCTTCTCCCAGAGTCCAGGAGACTATTCTATACATCTGTGTCTCTTTTGCTGTCTTGGATACAGGGTTATCATTACCATCTTTCTAAATTCTGTATTTATGTGTTAGTATATTGTATTTGTGTTTTTCTTTCTGGCTTACTTTCCTATGTATAATAGGCTCCGTTTTACCCATCTCACTAGAACTGATTCAAATGTATTCTTTTTAATGGCTGAGTAATATTCCATTGTGTATATGTACTAGTATATGTGCTAGTCAAGGCTATGGTTTTTCCTGTGGTCATGTATGGATGTGAGAGTTGGACTGTGAAGAAGGCTGAGCACCGAAGAATTGATGCTTTTGAACTGTGGTGTTGGAGAAGACTCTTGAGAGGCCCTTGGACCACAAGGAGATCCAACCAGTCCATTCTGAAGGAGATCAGCCCTGTGTGTTCTTTGGAAGGAGTAATGCTAAAGCTGAAAGTCCAGTACTTTGGCCACCTCATGTGAAGAGTTGACTCATTGGAAAAGACTCTGATGCTGGGAGGGATTGGGGGCAGGAGGAGAAGGGGATGACAGAGGATGAGATGGCTGGATGTCATCACTGACTCGATGGACGTGAGTCTGAGTTAACTCCGGGAGTTGGTGATGGATAGGGAGGCCTGGCATGCTGCGATTCATGGGGTCGCAAAGAGTCGGACACGACTGAGTGACTGAACTGAACTGAACTGAACTGAACCACAGCTTTCTTATCCATTCATCTGCTGATGGACATCTAGGTTGCTTCCATGTCCTGGCTATTATAAACAGTGCTTCAGTGAACATTGGGGTACACGTGTCTCTTTCAATTCTGGTTTCCTCAGTGTGTATGCCCAGCAGTGGGATTGCTGGGTCATATGGCAGTTCTATTTCCAGCTTTTTAAGGAATCTCCACACTGTTCCCCATAGTGGCTGTACTAGTTTGCAATACCACCAACAGTGTAAGAGGGTTCCCTTTTCTCCACACCCTCTCCAGCATTTATTGTTTGTAGATTTTTGGGTAACAGTGTTAGGTGTACAGCTAAATGATTCAGTGACATATTTTTTTCAGATTATAATCCATTATAAATTATCACATGATATTGAATGTACTTTTCTATACTACACAATAGGCCCTTGTTTAAATATTTCATGTACAGTGGTGTTCATCTCTTAATCCTAAACTCCTAATTTATCTTTTCCTTCCTTTTCCCTTTAGTAACCATAAGTTTGTTTTATATGTCTGTCTCTTTTTTAAAATTTATTTATTTCTAATTGAAGAATAACTGCTTCTATTATGTAAATAAATTCATTTGTATTATTTTTTACATTTTACAAAAAAGTGACATCATATTTGTCTTTCTCTGTCTGACTTGGTATGATAATCTCTAGGCCCATCCATGTTGCTGCAAATGACATTATTTCACTCTTTCATGGAAAAGCAATATTTCATTCTGTATATATACCACATCTTTTAAAATTTTATTTATTTATTTTAATTGTATGGTAATTACTTTACAATATTGTGAGGTGGGACACCTGTATACCTGTGGCCGATTCACGTTGATGCATGGCAAATACCCAGTCTTCTAAAACCAATCGTCTGTTAATGGGCATTTTCATTTTTCCATGTCTTGGCTATTGTAAATAGTGCTGCTATGAACATTAAGATTCATGTATCTTTTCAAATGGAGGTTTTTGTTTTTTCATATATTTTCTTAGTTATGGGATTACTGGATTATATGGTAGCTCTATTTTTAGTTTTTTTTTTTAAGGAATATCTAAGGAACTGTCTATCTTATTTTCCATAGTGGCTGCACCAGTGTACATTCCTACAAACAGTGGATGAGGGTTCCCTTTTCTCCACACCTTCTCCAGCATTTATTTTTTGTGGACATTTTGATGAAAGCCATTCTGACTGGTATGAGGTTATCACCTCGTTGTGGTTTTGATGACATACATTTCTCTAATAGTTATCAATGTGGAGCATATTTTCATGTTCCTATCAGCCATCTGCATGTCTGTTTTATTTATTTATTTTTTTTCCATGTCTGTTTTAAAGAAATGTTTATTTAGGTATTTTGTCCATTTTTTACTTGGGCTGTTTTTTGTTTGTTTGTTTGTTTGTTTTGATATTGAGTTGCATAAACTGTATGTTTTGGAAAGTAACTCCTTGTTCACACTATCAGTAATTATTTTTTCCCATTCCATAGGTAATCTTTTCATTTTGTTGATGGTGTCCTTTGCTGTGCAAAAGCTTGCAAGTTTGATTACACACTTTTCACGTGTGGAAAGTGAAAGTGGCACAGTCGTGTGCAACTCTTTGTGACCCCATGGACAATACAGTCCATGGAATTCTCCAGGCCAGAATACTGGAGTGATAGCCTCCAATCTCCAAGGGATCTTCCCAACCCAGGGTTTGAACCGAAGTTTCCCACATTCTTTAAAGGCAGATTTAAAGGCAGATTCTTTGCCACTTGGCCAGTGGGGAACCTATTGTATAGGTAACTCACAGTTTGAAGGTTATCCCACATTCTTTAAAGGCAGATTCTTTATCAGTTGAGCCACAAGGGGAAGCCCAAGTATGGAAAGTAACCACTAAACTTTCCATTTGTATACTCTTGCCTAAAAAAGAAGACAGATCTGCTCCAAATCTGCTTGCTAGTCCACCTAAACAAGTAAGTTGCAAGTTGTAAATAGAAACTTCTCAAATACCTGAATAAACAAGCACTCTATTTCAGTGATTTTTCTTCAGAGAACATGCATTTCTTCTTTAGTAGAAAAACGTCCACTTTTTACTAAAATATAATCTTTATTGTATTGGTTAATGTTATTGTTTAGTGCTAAGTTGAGGGTGACTCTTTTGTGATCCCTTGGACTGTGGCCTGCCAGGCTCCTCCATCCACAGGATTTCTAAGGCAAGAATATTGAATTGGGTTGCCATTTCCTTCTCAAGGGGTTTCCTGACCCAGGGTTTGAACCTGCATCTCCTGCATTGGCAGACAGATTCTTTACCACTCCACCAATGGGGAAGCCCATTGTATAGGTTACTTACAGTTTATTCATGGAGAGGATCATGACCAAAAATGGCAATCTGAAACCCAAAAGTAATAAAACACCATTTACCTACATTTCTCAAAAATGGTAAATGAAATACAAATATATAGTCCATAATGCCTTTTTAATTTTTTTCTTTTCATTCCTAGCCATACCTAGCCCACCAACACCTGGCCCAGCACTGATTTTCTCCTTCTCCCATCAAGCAAATTCAGCTTTACTGATTGTCCAATCAGAAAATTAAAAAGTAACAATTGAGCAGTAAATTTCAATATTTTTATTTTAGTGATGTGGCAAAGGCTGAATATGCATATATATGTGTGTGTGTGCGTGTTTTATATATATATATATATATATATATATATATATATATATATATATATATATATATATATCAGAGAAGGCAATGACACCCCACTCCAGTACACTTGCCTGGAAAATCCCATGGATGGAGGAGCCTGGTGGGCTGCAGTCCATGGGGTCGCTAGGAGTCGGACACGACTGAGTGACTTCACTTTCTCTTTTCACTTTCATGCACTGGAGAAGGAAATGGCAACCCACTCCAGTGTTCTTGCCTGGAGAATTCCAGGGACAGGGGAGCCCAGTGTGCTGCCATCTCTGGGGTCACACAGACTCGGACACGACTGAGGTGACTTAGCATAGCATAGTATGTATATATATATATATATATATATATACGCACACACATACATACAGAGAGAGAGGGAGAGAGAGAGATGACTTCCCTCATAACTCATTTGGGAAAGAATCCACTTGCAATGCAAGAGACCCTGGTTTGATCTCTGGGTTGGGAAAATCCACTGGAGAAGTGATAGACTACCCACTTCAGTAATCTTGGGTTTCTGTTGTAGCTCAGTTTGTAAAGAATCTGCCTGCGATGTGGGAGGCCTGGATTGGGAAGATCCCCTGGAAAAGGGGTATTCTGGCTTGAAGAATCCCATGGACTGTATAGTCCATGGCGTATCAAAGAGTCAGAGACTACTGAATGATTTTCACTTCACTTCTTAAGAGAGGGAGAGACAGGGTGGGGGTGCTTACCCAGTAGCTCAGCAGTAAAACATCTGCCTGCTCTGCAGGAAACAGAAGTTCAATACCTGGGTGAGGAAGATCCCCTAGAAGAGGGCATGGCAACCCACTCCAATGTTTTTATCATGGAGTGGTAAAGAATTGGACACTACTGAAGAAACTGAGCACACACAGATTGCAGATGTATGTACATATATATATATGTATGTGTGTGTGTGTGTACATTTATGTGTGTAAATGTGTGTGTGTATAATTACTTGAAGAGCTGTCCCTACTGGGAATAAGTGTAGAGTGGGTTAATTAATGGAATTTCACAGGACATAGAACATCATATAACTATATGTATATAACTATATCACATCAAACATTATCACATCATATAGCTGTACTCATGATATGAGTACAGTGTAATGGACTAATACACTTTATGAAGAGAAGGAGACAAAAGAGGATGAGATGGTTGGATGGCATCATTGACTTGATAGACATGAGTTTGAGATAGTAATGGAGATGGAAGCCTAGTGTGCTGAAGTCCACGAGGTCATAAAGAATTGGACATAATTAAGTAACTGACCAAATTTTAGCTCAGATCTTAACCATCAAGTGTTTCTTCCCATTCAACGTGGAGAAAGCATTCATCTTTTTGTACAATATGGCAAATATTTCTACCAATCTGAGCATTCTGGAAGGAAAAAAAAATTCAGAGTTATTGAAATATGATTATTTCTCATTGTGAGGAAAACAGGCAGCCAATATTATGTACCACGGATTCAGGGGCACAGACTACAAGAATCCTAGGAGAGAAAGCATGCTGACATACGTCTATTTGAAGAAAGTCACCATTATCACTATTAACCCTACCGTAATTTGGTCTCAGGACAAACTACAGGGAGAGAACACAGCCCTAATTATCAGCAGAAAATTGGATTAAATACTTACTGAGCATAGCCTAGTATGGGAAAATTAAGTTCAGATGACCATTATATCTACCACTGTGGGCAAGAATCACTTAGAAGAAATGGAGTAGACATCATAGCCAAAAAAAGAGAGTCCAAAATGTAGTAAATGGGTGCAATCTCAAAACTGACAGAATGATGTCTATTTGTTTCCAAGGAAAACCATTCAATATCACACTAATCCAAGTCTAAGCCAGTAATCCAAGCCCCAACCTGTAATACTGAAGAAGCTGAAACTGAATGGTTCTATGAAGACCTCTAAGACCTTCTAGAACTAACACGCAAATAAAAAGATGTCCTTTTCATCATATGGGACTGGAATGCAAAAGTAGGAAGTCAGAAGATACCTGGAGGAACAGGCAAATTTGGCCTTGGAGTATAAAATGAGGCAGGGAAAACGTTAACAAAGTTTTCACAAGAAAATACAATGGTCATAGTAAACACCTACTTCCAACAACACAACACATGGACATCACCAGATGATCAATACCAAAATCAAATTGACTATACTTTTTGCAGTGAAAGATGGAGAACCTTGATACAGGCAGCAAAAACAAGAGAGGGAGTTGACTGTGGCTCAGACCATGAACTGCTTACTGCAAAATTCAGCCTTAAATTGAAGAGAGTAGGGAAAACAAATAGAAATTTCAGATATGGCCTAAATAAAAACTCTTAAGATTATACAGTGGAAGTGACAAGTAGATTCAAGAGGCTAGATCTGACAGATGGAGTGACTGAAGAACTATGGACAGAGGTTTGTAGCATTATACAGGAGGTGGTGATCAAGACCATCCCCAAGAAAAAGAAATGCAAAAAGGCAAAAGGGTTGTCTGAAGAGCTTTCACAAATAGCTGAGAAAAGAAGTGAAATACAAAGGAGAAAATGAAGCATACACCTATTTGAATAGAGAGTTGCTAAGAATAGAAGGAGATATAAGAAAGCCTTCCTCAGCAATCAATGCAAAGAAATAGAAAAAAACTATTGAAACTGAGAAAACTAATGTGAATGACTAGAGATCACTTCAAGAAAATTAGAGATAGCAAGGGAAAATTTTGTGCAAAGATAGGCACAACAAAGGACAAAAACAGTATGAAGCTAAAAGAAGCAGAAAATATTAGGAAGAGGTGGCAAGAATACACAATAGAACTCTACTGAAAAAAATCTTCATGATGAAGATAACCACAATGGTATGGATACTCACCTACAGCCAGACATGCTGAAGTGTGAAGTCAAGTGGGCCTTAGGAAGCATTACTGGAAACAAAGCTAGAAGAGGTGAAGGAATTCCAGTTGAGCTATTTCAAATCCTAAAAGATGATGCTGTGAAAGTGATACACTCAATGTGTCAGCAAATTTGGAAAACTCAGCAGTGGCCATGGGACTGGAAAAGGTCAGGTTTCACTCCAATCTCACAGAAAGGCAATGTCAGAGAATGTTCATGCTATGCAAAATAGCACCCATCTCACACATTAGCAAAGCATTACTCGAAATTCTCCAAGCCAGGTTTCAACTGTATGTGAACCATGAACTTCCAAGTATCCAAGCTGGATTTAGAAAAGGCAGAGCAACCCAGAGATCAAATTGCCAACTTCCGCTGGAACATCGCAAAAGCAAGAGAGCTCCAGAAAAACATCTATTTCTGCTTTATTGACAATGACAAAGCCTTTGACTGTGTGGATCACAACAAAATGTACAAAATTCTTCAAGAGATGGGAATCCCGGACCACCTTACCTTCCTCCTGAGAAATCCGCAATCAGGTCAAGAAGCAACAGTTAGAACCACACATGGAACGACAGACCGGTTCCAAATTAGGAAACCAGTAAGTCAAGGTTGCATATTGTCACCCTGCTTATTTAACTTTTATGGAAAATACATCATGCCAAATGCTGGGCTGAATGAAACACTAGCTGGAATCAAGATTGCCATATCAAGCATCTCAGATATGCAGATGACACCACCCTTATGGCAGAAAGTGAAGAAGAACTAAAAAGCCTCTTGCTGAAACTGAAAGAGGACAGTGAAAAAGTTGCCTTAAAACTAAGCATTCAAAAAACTAAAGACCATGGCATGTGGTCCCATCACTTAATGACAAATAGATGGGGAAAGAATGGAAAGCATGACAGACTTTATTTTCTTGGGCTCTAAATCACTGAAGATGGTGACTGTAGCCGTGAAATTAAAAGACACTTGCTACTTGGAAGAAAAGCTATGACCAATCTAGACAGAATATTAAAAAACAGAGACATTACTTTGTCAAAAATGGTTCATCTAGTCACAGCTGTGGTTTTTCCAGTAGTCATGTATGGATGTGACAGTTGGACCATAAAGAAAGCTGAGTGCAGGAGAACTGATGCTTTTGAACTTTGGTGTTATAGAAGACTTGAGAGTCCCTTGGATGGCAAGGAAATCAAACTATCAATCCTAAAGGAAATCAGTCCTTAATATTCATTGGAATGACTGATGCTGAAGTTCCAATACTTTGGCCACCTGATGCAAAGAACTGATGCATTCAAAAAGATCCTGATGCTGGGAAAGATTGAAGGCAGGAGGAGAAGGGAACAACAGAGGACAAGATGGTTTGATGGCATCACCAGATTGATGGACATGAGACTGAGTAAACTCTGAGACTTGGTTATGGACAGGAAAGCCTGATGTGCTGCAGTCTATGGGGTCACAAAGAATCAGACACAACTAAGTGATTGAACTGAACTGAGCATGACCTTCCCCACCAGAACAAGACACAGGTTTCCCCACAGTCAATCCTCGGAGCAGGAAGCTTGCACAAGTCTCTTATCCTCATCTATCAGAGAGCAGACAGAATGAAAACCACAGTCACAGAAAACTGACCAAACTAATCACAAGGCCCATAACCTTGCCTAATTCAATGAAACTATGAGTCATGACATCGTGTAGGGCCATCCAAGATGGAAAGGTCATGGTGGAGAGTACTGACAAAAAAGTGCTCCACTGGAGAAGGGAATGGCAACCCAATTCAGCATTCTTGCCTTGAGAACACCATGAACAGAATGAAAAGGAAAAAAATATAACACTGAAAGATGAAAACCCCAGGTCAGGAGGTATCCAATATGCTGCTGGAGAAGTGTGGATAAACAGTTCCAGAAGGAATGAAAAGGCTGAGCCACAGGGGAAAAACCCCAGTTCTGAATGTGTATGGTGGTGAAAGAAAACTCTGATTCTGTAAAGAACAATATTGTGTAGGAACCTGGAATGTTAGGCCTTGAAATCAAGATAAGTTAAAAGTGGTCAAACATGAGATGCCAAGAGTAATCATGAACATTTTAGGAATCAATGAACTGAAATGAAACAGAATTGGCAAGTTTAATTCAAATGACCATTATAGCTACCACTGTAGGCAAGAATCTCCTTGAAGAAATGAATTAGCCCTCATATTCAACAAAAGAGTCTGAAATGCAGTATTTGGGTGTCATCTCAAAATGACAGAATGATGGCAGTGTTTCTGAGGTAAACCATTCAATATCACTGTAATCCAAGTCTATGCCCCAACCACTAATACAGAAGAAGCTGACATTGAATGATTCTGTGAAGACCTACAAGACTTTCTATAACTCAAACACAAAACAGATATCCTATTCATCATGCAGGATTGGAATGCAAAAGTAGCAAGGCAAAAGATACCTAGAGTAAAGTACTGTTTGACCTTGGACACAAATGAAGCAGGACAAAGGCTATCGGAGTTTTGCCAAGAGAATATGCTGATCATAGCAAACACCCTGTACCAACAACACAAGAGATGACTCTACACATGGACATCACCAGATGGTCAATACCAAATTAAGATTGATTATATTCATTGTAGCTGAAGATGGCAAAGGTCTATACAGTCAGCAAAACAACCCAGGGAACTGACTCTGGCTCAGAATCATGAACTGTTTATTGCAAAATTTAGACTTAAATTGAAAAACATAGGAAAAAACCACTTGACCATTCAGATATGACCTGAATGAAATCCCATACATACAATGGAAGTGACAAATAGATTCAGGGATTAGAGCTAATAGACAGAGTGTCTGAAGAACAATGGATGGAGGTTCATAACAATGTACAGGAGGTGGTGATCCTAGCCATCCCCAAAGAAAAGTAATGCAAACAGGCAAAATGGTTGTCTGAAGAGGCCTTACAAATAGCTGAGATAAGAAGAGAAGTGAAATGCAAAGGAGAAAAGGAAAGATACACCCATCTGAATCCAGCAGTACACAGTATAGCAAGGAGAGGGAAGAAAGACTTTTTAAGTGAACAATGCAAACAAATAATGGAAAACAATAGAATGAGAAAGACTAGAGTTCTCTTCAAGAAAATTAGAGATACCAAGGGAACATTTCATGCAGATGAAAGGTTGTTGCTGAATGAAAAGACGCCGGATTCTTGGCCTCCTTCTTCTTGGAGGAGAAGAATTCAATCCAGGGCCAGAGACGAGGCTTGATCGCTCAGAGCTTTTGTGTAATAAAGTTTTATTAAAGTACAAAGGAGATAGAGAAAGCTTCTGACATACGCATCAGAAGAAGGCAGAAAGAGTATCCCCCTCCTAGTCTTCAGCTGGATGTTTTGTAGTCACAAGCAGTCTGTTAATGAAAGGAATGTTTTAAAACTCAGAATGGCACCAGGCCCCTCATCCATAAGATGCATTTGGGGATAATCTTGGCACCAGATGATTCATCCCAGGCCATAAAATGATTGACTTGAATCTTGTAGAAGGGCAGATTACCATACAAATAGTTTCATTTACATAGATTAGGGGAACAATATCTGAGTATAACATACTGGTTTGTCAAGTCAGTTCTAAGCCATTAAGTGGAATGGATTTGAAGACAGAAGTCTGGAGTAAACGCATAGTACAATTAACATAGCTTAAGACAAACATTTCCGTTAGAAAAATGCATCGGTTATCTCAAGGTTTGAGAATAGTTAACTTCAGGTGAAACCAGGTGTCATTATGGCAACACAGTATTTTAAGAGAAACCTCCTTTTAAATTTGTATAGAGAAGGAAAAAAAAATATCGCTAATTTGTTTCCTCCTGCCGCTTAAAAAAGATAAAAATGTCTGACACTTGCAGCCTATTTCCTCCATTTGGAGACCCTTGGCCTTCCTACCTGTTACCCTCTCATTTCCCCCTTTTCTTTTAGGAGAATTATGTTGCCTAGTGAAAAAGGCATCATTCTCATCCCATAACTGTTTCCGAGCTGACAAGGGGTGTTGTCCCTAAATTGGTGAAGCAAATTATTCTCCTAACCCTCATACTGAGGATTTCCCATCCAGGACCCCCAAATAGTAGTTGGAAGCAGCTGCAGCAGTAGCAGGGTTTTGAGCAATCATTTGTATCTTAAAAGCTTTCATGCAACTAGAAACAAATCCAGTTACACAGTTACAGATGTAGGCAAAATAGTCATTAAAACAAGTTAAAATCAAAATTAAAAGTCACATTATGTCCATAGTTAAAGTACAAAATATTGCACCAGTCTATTTTAGGTTGTTAGATATCATCAGATTAAGAAGAGGCATCAAATATGATTGTTGTTGTAGGTATTTGCAGACTTGGAGAGTCTTTTCCTTGAAGTGGAGATGTCCACCACAGGAAGCCTTCCACTGATGAAGAGGGGAGTGCTCTGCAGACCCAGCAGTGTAGGAGTGAGCCCAGGACAGGAAGGCATTGTCTTGAGGATCAAATGGCAGACTCAGGATTTTTGGAGTCAGCAGAAGTAGGCTCACATAGATTGTCAGGCCCATCTGAAAAGTACAAAGTCAGAGCATAGAAAGTAAAGACATAAAATGAAGTCATTTAGTTCTGGTCAGGGTGCCACCTCTTAACTTCAGTGTGATGTACCCATGAATCACTTCCTAGCACTTTGACAGCTGTGGGAGTAGAAAGAATAACCTGGTAAAGGCCTTCCAAGAGGGGCTTGAGGGATGGGCCCCCAGATCCCAGTGTTTTTATGAGAACCTCAGTTCCTGGCTCAAATAGAGCCTTGCTTGACTCAGAGGCTGGGTCAGGAGTCATCTCCTGGAGTTCTGTTAATGCCTGTTGAAAAGCCAAGAGCTGAGTTACATAACTAGTAAATTCCAAGGTTTCAGGGTCTATAACAATGTCTGTGTGTAAGAAAGGCCTTCCATAAATACATTAAAAGGGGGACAGTCCCTTCTTTTTTGAGGCAGTTCGAGCCCTCATTAAAGCCATGGTAGGACATTAATCCAATTGTCCTGCATTTCTTGAGTTAATTTTCACAGATGTCTTTTGATAATATCATTAGCTTTTTCAACCTTTCCTGAAGATTGGGGTCTCCAGGAACAGTGTAAGTGATATTCTATTCCTAGAGCTTTGGATACCCCCTGAGTTACAGCAGCTTTAAAGGTGGAGCCATTGTCACTCTGAAGGCTCTGAGGCAGCCCAAACCTGGGGATAATTTCATGGATTAAAATCTTTATAACCTCTTTAGCCTGCTCACCATGACAGGGAAAAGCCTCAATCCATCCAGTAAAATTATCTTCCCAAACTTGTAAGCAAGAATATCCATTAGCTTTTGGCATATGAGTAAAATCAATATCCCAGTCCTCTGCAGGATATTTTCCACTTCGTTGTAATCCAGATTTTGCTAGCTTCTCAGTCTTTGGGTTATTTTTCTGACAAACTTCACACCTTTTGATAATGTTCTTTAAAGCAACCTAGATGTCCATCAGCAGATGAATGGAAAAGAAAGCTGTGGTACATATACACAATGGAGTTTTACTCAGCCATTAAAAAGAATACATTGAATCAGTTCTAATGAGGTGGATGAAACTGGAGCCTATTATACAGAGTGAAGTAAGCCAGAAAGAAAAACACCAATACAGTATACAAACACATATATATGGAATTTAGAATGATGGTAATATTGTCACCCTGCTTATTTAACTTATATGCAGAGTATATCATGAGAAACACTGGACTGGAAGAAGCACAAGCTGGAATCAAGATTGCCGGGAGAAAAATCAATAACCTCAGATATGCAGATGACACCACCCTTATGGCAGAAAGTGAAGAAGAACTAAAAAGCCTCTTGATGAAAGTGAAAGTGGAGAGTGAAAAAGTTGGCTTAAAGCTCAACATTTAGAAAACGAAGATCATGGCATCTGATCCCATCACTTCATGGGAAATAAATGGAGAAACAGTATCAGACTTTATTTTTGGGGGCTCCAAAATCACTGCAGATGGTGACTGCAGCCATGAAATTAAAAGACGCTTACTCCTTGAAAGGAAAGTTATGACCAACCTAGATAGCATATTGAAAAGCAGAGACATTACTTTGCCAACAAACGTCCGTCTAGTCAAGGCATGCATAGATGTGAGAGTTGGACTGTGAAGAAGGCTGAGCACCAAAGAATTGATGCTTTTGAACTGTGGTGTTGGAGAAGACTCTTGAGAGTCCTTTGGACTTCAAGGAGATCCAACCAGTCCATTCCGAAGGAGATCAGCCCTGGGATTTCTTTGGAAGGAATGATGCTAAAGCTGAAATGATGCTAAAGCTGAAACTGCAGTACTTTGGCCACCTCATGCGAAGAGTTGACTCATTGGAAAAGACTCTGATGCTGGGAGGGATTGGGGACAGGAGGAGAAGGGGACGACAGAGGATGAGATGGCTGGATGGCATCACTGACTCGATGGATGTGAGTCTGAGTGAACTCCGGGAGTTGGTGATGGACAGGGAAGCCTGCTGTGCCGTGATTCATGGGGTCAGAAAGAGTCAGACACGACTGAGTGACTGAACTGAACTGAACAATTACCCCGTATATGAGACAGCAAAAGAGACACTGATGTATAGAACAGTATTTTGAACTCTGTGGAAGAGGGAGAGAGTGAGATGATTTGGGAAAATGGCATTGAAACATGTATAATGTCATATATGAAACGAGTCACCAGACCGGGTTCGATGCAAGATACTGGATGCTTGGGGCTGGTGCACTGGGACGACCCAGAGGGATGGTACGGGGAGGGAGGAGGGAGGAGGGTTCAGGATGGGGAACACGCGTATACCTGTGGCGGGTTCATGTTGATATATGGCAAAACCAATACAATATTGTAAAGTTAAATAATAAAATACAATTAAAAAAATAAAAAAATAATAAAAGTTAGAAAAGAAAAAAAATGCTTTGCAAATATTTTGTAAATATAGTTGAGATTAAAAACAAAACAAAACAATATAAAGTTTCCACTGCATTTTTACCTTCAAACAAACGAGAAGCCATTTGGTAAGTACTCTCTGCACACAAATGAAAACTCAGGTGTAATTCCTTAAGAATTTTCCATTGATCATTTTCAGAAATTATTAATTGTCCCTCCTCGGACTAACCATCCTTTATCAGTAATCTTTGCTCCTCTTTTCTCATTTCTTTCTAATTATTCTTCAGTATATTGTGTTTTTTTCCTGTTCCACAGGACCTGTCTAGATCAAAGGCATCTATAGTGAAGGGGTTTCATAAAGTGCTGCCTTTCTGGCTTGACAGTCTGCCAACTGATTAGCTTCCACTACTTTACTCCCATCCCTGCTGTGCCCTTTGCAATGCATAACAGCTACTTCTTTAGGACAATATATAGCAGTTAAAAGTCTCTCGATCTCTCTGAAATGCTTAATAGGTTCTCCTGTTGCTGTTTTAAACTGTATTTCTTTCCATATTGCAGCATGAGCATGTAAAGTCAAATAAGCATACTTAGAATCTGTGTACATATGTATTCACTGCCCTTTGCTTAACTCTAGAGCTGGGGTCAGAGCCACAAGCTTTGTTACCTCAGCACTGGTTCTTTGGGGGAGAGATTTTGCTTCTAAAACCTGTTCAGCGGTCACCACAGCATAACCTGATTTGCCCTTTCCATCCCAAACAAAAGAACTGCCATCTGTATATATTTCCATGTCAGGATTGTCTAATGGGGTATCCATTAGATCTTCCTGAGCTGCATAGTTTAAAGTTAGAAATTGGGAACAATCGTGATCAGGTGTTTCATTTTCCTTCTTAGGAAGGAAAATGGCAGGATTTAAATTTCCACAAACTTTAAGCTTGAATCTTCCCTGGTGGCTCAGATGGTAAAGCGTCTGCCTGCAATGAAGGAGACCTGGGTTCGATCCCTGGTTTGGGAGATCTCCTGGAGAAGGAAACAGCAACCCACTCCAGTACTCTTGTCTGGAGAATCCCATGGAGGGAGGAGCCTGGTAGGCTACAGTCCATGGGGTCGAAAAGAGTCGGACATGACTGAGCGACTTCAGTTTCACTTTAAGCTTAGCTACTGGTCCTTCTAACAACAATGACTGATATTTAAGAAGCCTACTGTCTGTCATCCAAATATTTTTTTAATACAAATTTATTTACTTTAATTAGAGGCTAATTTCTTTACAATATTGTATTGGTTTTGCCATACATCAACATGAATCAGTCACAGGTGTACACGTGTTCCCCATCCTGATGCCTCCTCCCACCTCCCTTCCCATACCATCCCTCTGGGTCATCCCAGTGCACCAGCCCCGAACATCTTGTATCATGCATTGAACCTGGACTGGTGATTCGTTTCACATATGATATTATACATGTTTCAATGCCATTCTCCCAAATCATCCCACCCTCGCCCTCTTCCACAGAGTCCAATACTGTTCTATACATCTGTGTCTCTTTTGCTGTCTCACATACAGGGTTATTGTTACCATCTTTATAAATTCCATATATATGCATTAGTATATTGCATTGGTGTTTTTCTTTCTGGCTTACTTCACTGTATGATAGGCTCTAGTTTCATCCACCTCATTAGAACTGATTCAAATGTATTCTTTTTAATGGCTGAGTAATACTCCATTGTGTATATGTACCACAGCTTTCTTATCCATTTATCTGCTGATGAAAGAAATCAAAGAGGACGCTAATAGATGGAGAAATACACCATGCCATCCAAATATTAACCTTAGAATTTAAGATTCCACTCACATCATAATAAGTCAGTACAGTAAAGTTTCATCCATTAATTATTTTTAAAGCTTCAGGTGCGAATAAAGCCACTGCCCCAATTACTCTTAGGCAGTGGGGCCACCCATGTGAAATTACATCTAATTCTCTTCTTAGATAAGCAATAGGTTGCTGGTGAGGCCCTCGAGGTTGTGTCAAAACTCCCAAGGCTATACCTTTTCTTTCAGTGAAAAACAAATTAAATTCGGACCCTGTGGGCAAGCTCAAAGTGGGAGCTTGCAGGAGAGCAGTCTGAAGAACCTTAAAAGCCTTTTGAGTATCTGGAGACCAAACCAGTTTGCCGGTTTGGGTCTGCTGAGTTTCAGCTGCTGCTGCTGCTAAGTCACTTCAGTCGTGTCCAACTCTGTGCGACCCCATAGACAGCAGCCCATCAGGCTCCCCCGTCCCTGGGATTCTCCAGGAAAGAACAGTGGAATGGGTTGCCATTTCCTTCTCCAATGCATGAAAGTGAAAAGTGAAAGTGAAGTCGCTACAAGTTTATATAAAGGCCAGGAAAGTTCCCCATAACCCAGAATCCAAATGTGACAGTAGCCTGTGATTCCCAAAAGTCCTCTCAATAGTCTTAAAGTCATAGGTAGGGGATGATTTAGTATAGTTTTAATTCTCTCAGGGCCTATGGCCCTAGTCCCTTCTGATATGATTAGGCCCAGATATCTAACAGATTGTTGATAAAGCTGAACCTTTTCTCTTGATGCCTTGTAACCGCAGCCTGCCAGAAAGATTAAGAAATTTTCTGAGGCTTGTGAACAAGCTTCTTCTGTCTCAGCACAGAGCAAAATATCATCTACATATTGTAACACCACCACTTCAGGGCTATTAAAGTTTTGTAAATCCTATGACAAACTTTGTCCAAATAAGTGAGGACTGTCACGAAATCCTTGGGACAAAACTCTCCAGGTTAACTGAGAAGCTGGCTGTGTACAGTATTCAAAAGCCAATAGAAATTGACTTTCCTCCACAAAAGGCATAGAATGGAAAGCATCTTTCAAGTCAATTACTGAGAAATATTTGGCTCATTCAGGAATTTCAGACAATAGAGTATAAGGATGAGGCACCACGCAGTGTAAAGGAACTACAGCCTCATTTATTATTCGTAAATCTTGAACTAGTCTCCATTTTCCATTGATTTCTTTATACCCAAAATAGGAGTGTTGCATGGACTGTTACAGGGAATTAATAGTCCCTGCTCCTTTAAACTTTTGATGATGGGTTTTAACCCTTCCTTAACCACAGGTTTCAGTGGACACTGCTTCTTATGTGGAAATAAGTGTGGGTCTTTGAGCTTGACTACTACATTGTGTGCTCGATGCACATATTTTCCATCTGCGTATACTCTAGGATTTACATATTGTTCAAATAAAGGGAGAGAAAGGGAGTGCTCCATATTCATGAAAATAGAGGCATGGACCTTGTTCAGTATATCCCTCCCCAAAAGGGGTGAGGGAGATTCTGGCACAATCAGAAACTTGTGTGAAAATAGCACAGAATCTCACTTACAAGATAAAGAATAACTGAAATAATGCCTTTTGGCTTGGCCAGACAGTCCCATTATGGAAGTGGATCAGGAAGAAAGTGGGCCAGGAGCTTCAGTAAGCACAGAGTAAGTTGTCCCAGTATCTAAAAGGAAATGGATGGATTGGTCCCCCACAATTATTAACACCCAGGTTTCCTTAGGTGTAATTAAGACAAGAGCTTGTGTGGGGACCCCCGGGCACCTTCAGTTCTGATTGTCTTGAGAGTCTTACCCCAGAGACCTATGCCTCTGGGGGCAGTCTCTCTTCTGGTGTGGTCCTTTGCAGACCAGATATGAAGCCGAGGGCGCCTTAGATGCCTGAGCGCAATCCTACTTGAGGTGCTCCTCCTTTCCACAGTAATAGGAAGCCCATCCCTTTTTACCTGGGTCCCTCTGGGCATTTTTCTCAGGCTATTTAAGAACGTTTTTCATAGCTGTTGTGAAGGCTTCAGCCTTTTCCTTTGTCTTTATATGCCTTTCTTTTTTTCCCTCATATTCCCTACCATAATAGACTGTCTGAGCCAGTTGTAACAGACTATCTAAGGACTGATTTGGTCCATATGCCCAGTTTAATAAGATATCTGGAGCCAAATGAGTGAGAAATCTATCCTTTAAGATCACTTTTCCTTCTTCACTTTCAGGATCAATCTCAGTGAATCTGAGAAGGGCTTCTCTTAGTCTATCTAGGAATTTACCAGGAGCTTCCTTCTCCTCCTGTTCTATGTCTGCCAATTTGCCATAGTTTAAAGGCTTAGAATGCGCCTGCCTGAGTCCTTCAAGAATACATCTGACAAAATGACTCTGATCCCATCTTCCTTTAGCTGTGTTGTAGTCCCAGTCTGGTTCTGTAGTTGGGACCACCTGATTACCAATGGGGAGGGCCATTATCTCATCCTCTCTCTTCCTTACTGATTCATTACCAAGCCATTCATCTCCATAAGCAATCACTTTCCCCCAAACTCGAGTCTTTGAGTTGGGAGTCAGCGTTTGTCCCAAGATATACATCACATCCTTCTGAGTAAGGTCATAAAGCAGAGTAACACCTTTAAAAGCTCTAATATATTTTTCTGGGTCCTCTAAATAGTCTCCCAGATCCTTTTTGATTGTTTGTATTTCTTGATAAGAAAAAAGGCTTATTAACTCTCATAGACTGATTATTTCTCCTGGTGGGTGCTTCATGAAGAGGTAACAGCTTGTGTGGCTGTTCCTCAGTCTCTCTGGGTGCTCTGTGCATATGATCCATGGATAGATTGGAGCAATCAGTTTTTCTTTTTTCTTTTTGTCTCCTGTCCTCAATCTCATTTCTTACTTCGACGGTCTGAGTTTCTACTGAAACCAGAGTAGTCTGAAGTCGTACTGAGACAGGAGTTGTTTGGACCTCCAAGTAGGCGGTTTGAATCTCAGTTTGGATTTCCACTGAGACCAAGGCAGTTTGAATCTCAGTTTGGGTTTCCATTGAGACAAAGGCAACCCTTCTGGGGAGGGGAGGGTTTCTCTGGCTTTTGATTTGCTCAGTTTGGAGCCCCAGGTACAGGGGCAAAGTAGGAGGACAGGAGGGAGCTGAAGGTTTCACACCCAAATCTATACCCTTAGGACATAAGTCTAGCATATTTCACAGAGAGAAATAAGGCAACACATATGCTACTTCTATCCATTTCCCTTGTTCCTTATAGAACTGGTCTAATTGTAAAACAGTATTATAATTAAGAGACCCTCCAACTGGCCACCATTTGCCATCCTCCAATGGATACAGTGGCCATGCAGTATCACATAGGAAGACCAGGTGTGTCTTCTTTAAGCCCTGGGGCTCAAATCTATCCCGGTTTTTCAGGATACAGTTCAAAGGAGGGAGGCTGGAATTGTCAGCTCCCATCTGTAAGAGAGAAAAAAAGCGACCAGTGCCATCTTTCTACTGGAGGCGTCCCTCCCTGCTCTAGAAGGTGGTGTAGATTATAAAAAAGCTTTTCTTTCCTGGTTGGACTTAATCTGTCCCTTACCAACGCAGGCGCCGTACTCGTCACTCCTGGTTCTACCACCGAGACAGGGTGGGGATGTATCAGGGGTAGACCTTATGGCATCCCTACCTGACATCCTGCTCTTCACCATTAAAACCTTGCTTGCCTCTGATGCCATCTGGGGTGCAAACAGACTAACCTTCCAGAATGTCTCCCAAGGTAAGACCGCTAGGGGAAACATTTGTCACCTGAGTGCCTGTGCACGACCTGGAGTATATTCCTGAGCACAATAAGACTGATATGAACATAAAACTGAGATGTTCCTTCCAAGCATCACCACAGCAGTATAAGAGCCTCCTCTGGTCCACTAAGAGCCAGCGTTACCAAAGGGGGAGAAACAAACAAACACACACACACACACACACACACACAAAACATTGCAGTCCCAATCTACGTAACCTTTAAACTCAGAGATGCTCTTGGAGCTAGAGCTCCATCTAGCTTCCAAACTTTTGATTCCTAGCAAGGCTAGGCACTTTCTTGATTACCAATCCCAGTTTGGGACTTAAGCCACAGTACACAGTAACAGCATAGACCACAAGTCCCTTGAAAGTCTATGATCAATAGATTAGGTTCAGATCAGATCAGATCAGTCGCTCAGTCATGTCCGACTCTTTGCGACCCCATGAATCGCAGCACGCCAGGCTTCCCTGTCCATCACCAACTCCCAGAGTTCACTCAGACTCACGTCCATCGAGTCAGTGATGCCATCCAGCCATCTCATCCTCTGTTGTCCCCCTCTCCTCTTGCCCCAAATTCCTCCCAGCATCAGAGTCTTTTCCAATGAGTCAACTCTTCGAATGAGGTGGCCAAAGTACTGCAGTTTCAGCTTTAGCACCAGTGCGTCCAAAGAAATCCCAGGGCTAATCTCCTTCAGAATGGACTGGTTGGATCTCCTTGCAGTCAAAGGGACTCGCAAGAGTCTTCTCCAACACCACAGTTCAAAAGCATCAATTCTTCAGCGCTCAGCCTTCTTCACAGTCCAACTCTCATATCCATACATGATCACTGGAAAAACCATAGACTTGACTAGACAAACCTTTGTTGGCAAAGTAATGTCTCTGCTTTTGAATATGCTATCTAGGTTGGTCATAACTTTCCTTCCAAGGAGTAAGCATTTTTTAATTTCATGGCTGCAGTCACCATCTGCAGTGGTTTTGGAGCTCCCCCAAAAATAAAGTCTGACACTGTTTCCACTGTTTCCCCATCTATTTCCCATGAAGTGATGGGACCGGATGCCATGATCTTTGTTTTCTGAATGTTGAGCCTTAAGCCTAATTTTTCACTCTCCACTTTCACTTTCATCAAGAGGCTTTTTAGTTCCTCTTCACTTTCTGCCATAAGGGTGGTGTTATCTGCATATCTGAGGTTATTCATATTTCTCCCGGTAATCTTGATTCCAGCTTGTGTTTCTTCCAGTCCAGCGTTTATCATGATGTACTCTGCATATAGGTTAAATAAACAGGATGACAATATACAGCCTTGATGTACTCCTTTTCCTATTTGGAACCAGTGTGTTGTTCCATGTCCAGTTCTAACTGTTGCTTCCTGACCTGCATACAGATTTCTCAAGAGACAGGTCAGGTGGTCTGGTATTCCCATCTCTTTCAGAATTTTCCACAGTTTATTGTGATACACATAGTCAAAGGCTATGGTTGAATCAATAAAGCAGAAATAGATGTTTTTCTGGAACTCTCATGCTTTTTCCATGATCCAGCAGATGTTGGCAATTTGGTCTCTGGTTCTTCTGCCTTTTCTAAAACCAGCTTGAACATCAGGAAGTTCACGGTTCACATATTGCCGAACCCTGGCTTGGAGAATTTTGAGCATTACTTTACCACTGTGTGAGATGAGTGCAATTGTGCGGTAGTTTGAGCATTCTTTGGCATTGCCTTTCTTTGGGATTGGAATGAAAACTGACCTTTTCCAGTCCTGTGGCCACTGCTGAGTTTTCCAAATTTGCTGGCATATTGAGTGCAGCACTTTCACACCATCAGCTTTCAGGATTTGGAATAGCTCAACTGGAATTCCATCACCTCCACTAGCTTTGTTCTTAGTGATGCTTTCTAAGGCCCACTAGACTTCACATTCCAGAATGTCTGGCTCTAGGTCAGTGATCACATCATCGTGATTATCCGGGTCATGAAGATCTTTTTTGTACAGTTCTGTGTAGGTCCATACCATTTCTGTCCTTTATCGAGCCTATCTTTGCATGAAATGTTCCTTTGGTATCTCTGATTTTCTTGAAGAGATCCCTAGTCTTTCCCATTCTGTTGTTTTCCTCTATTTCTTTGCATTGATCTCTGAAGAAGGCTTTCTGATCTCTTCTTGCTATTCTTTGGAACTCTGCATTCAGATGCTTATATCTTTCCTTTTCTCCTTTGCTTTTCACTTATCTTCTTTTCACAGCTATTTGTAGGGCCTCCCCAGACAGCCATTTTGCTTTTTTGCATTTCTTTTCCATGGGGATGGTCTTGATCCCTGTCTGCTGTACAATGTCATGAACCTCATTCCTTAGTTCTTCAGGCACTCTATCATTCAGATCTAGGCCTTTAAATCTGTTTCTCACTCCCACTGTATAATCATAAGGGATTTGATTTAGGTCATACCTGAATGGTCTAGTGGTTTTCCCTACTTTCTTCAATTTAAGTCTGAATTTGGTAATAAGGAGTTCATGGTCTGAGCCACAGTTAGCTCCTGGTCTTGTTTTTGCTGACTGTATAGAGCTTCTCTACCTTTGGCTGCAAAGAATATCTGATTTTGGTGTTACCATCTGGTGATGTCCATGTATAGAGTCTTCTCTTGTGTTGTTGGAAGAGGGTGTTTGTTATGACCAGTGCATTTTCTTGGCAAAACTCTATTAATCTTTGCCCTGCTTCATTCCGTATTCCAAGGCCAAATTTACCTGTTACTCCAAGTGTTTCTTGACTTCTTACTTTTGCATTCCAGTCACCTATAATGAAAAGGACATCTTTTTTGGGTGTTAGTTCTAAAAGGTCTTGTCGGTCTTCATAGAACCATTCAACTTCAGCTTCTTCAGCATTACTGGTTGGGGCATAGACTTGGATTACTGTGATATTGAATCGTTTGCCTTGGAAACGAACAGAGATCATTCTGTCATTTTTGAGATTGCATCCAAGTACTGCATTTCGGACTCTTTTGTTGACCATGATGGCTACTCCATTTCTTCTGAGGGATTCCTGCCTGCAGTAGTAGATATAATGGTCATCTGAGTTAAATTCATCCATTCCAGTCCATTTGAGTTCACTGATTCCTAGAATGTCGACATTCACTCTTGCCATCTCTTGTTTGACCACTTCCAATTTGTCTGGATTCATGGACCTGGCATTCCAGGTTCCTATGCAATATTGCTCTTTATAGCATTGGACCTTGCTTCTATCACCAGTAACATTCACAGTTACTGTAAGCATACTGTAACTGCTTTTATCACCAGTAACATTCACAGGGTATGATTTTTGCTTTGGCTCCATCCCTTCATTCTTTCTGGAGTTATTTGTCCACTGATCTCCAGTAGCCTATGGGGCACCTACTGACCTGGGGAGTTTCTCTTTCAGTATCCTATCGTTTTGCCTTTTCATACTGTTCATGGGGTTCTCAAGGCAAGAATACTGAAGTGGTTTGCCATTTCCTTCTCCAGCGACTCAGATTCTGTCAGATCTCTCCACCATGACCCGCCCATCTTGGGTTGCTCCACAGACATGGCTTAGTTTCATTGAGTCAGACAAGGCTGTGGTCCTAGTGTGATTAGATTGACTAGTTTTCTGTGAGTATGGTTTCAGTGTGTTTGCCCTCTACTTCTAATTCCCAAGGAGTTATGAAATGGTCAAAGAGACCGAAAAGTTTGACCGAGAAAGGAGAGTACGGTATACACGCCTTGCCCATTTCTGGTCGATTCCCCAAAGGAGTCACTGGGTGCCTCTTGGCATTGGCAGGTCGGTACAAACCCCCAACAGGTTTCTGCCATAAGCTGTATGAGATCAGTGTGGAACCACAGAGCTGGGTTCCTCACTTTCTTCCAGGGTGTTTCATTCATTCATGCAAGCACACCGTAGAGTTAGTAAAGTACAACAAAACACATGTTCGCTAGGAGAACAACGAACTAGAGCTCCAAGCATCCTTGTCCTAAAGGATCCCAGATGTGCCCCCAAGATGAAAAGTTGTTGTTGAATGAAAAATGCTGGATTCCTAGCCTCTGGAAGAGAATTCAATCTGAGGCCAGAGACAAGGCTTGACCACTCAGAGCTTTTGTGTAATAAAGTTTTATTAAAGTATAAAGGAGATGGAGAAAGCTTCTGACATAGACATCAGAAGGGAGCAGAAAGAGTACCCCCCCTCACCCATACAATGCATTTTGGGATAATTTTGGCACCGGATGATTCATCCCAGGCCATAAAACGATTGACTTGAGTCTTGTAGAAGGGCAGATTACTATACAAATAATTTCATTTACACAGACTAGGGGAACAATATCTGAGTATAACATACTGGTTTGTCAAGTCAGTTCTGAGCCATTAGACAGAACCGATTTGAAGACAGAGGTCTGGGGTAAATGCATAGTACATTAACAGCTTAAGACAAACATTTCCATAAGAAAAATGCATTGGTTAACTCAAGGTTTGAGAATAGTTAATTTCAGGTGAAACCAGGTGTCATTATGGCAACACAGTATTTTAAGAGAAATCTCCTTTTAAATTTGTATAGAGAACGAAAAAATATATCACTAGTTTGTTTCCTCCTGCCGCTTAAAAGAGATAAAAGTGTCTGACACTTGCAGCCCATTTCCTCCATTTGGAGACCCTTGGCCTTCCTGCCTGTTACCCTCTCACAAAGATGGAAACAATAAAGGACAGAAATGGTATGGACCTAACAGAAGCAGAACATATTAGGAGGAGGTGGCAAGAATACAAAGAAGAACTATCCCCAAAAGATCTTCATGATCCAGATAACCACGATGTTGTGGTCACTCACATACAGCCAGACATCCTGGAGTGTGAAGTCAAGAGGGCCTTAGGATACATCATTACAAACAAAGCTAGTATAGGTGATGGAATTCCAGCTGAACTATTTCAAATCCTAAAATATGGTGCTGTGAAATGCTGCACTTAATATGCCAGGAAATTTGGAAAACTCAGCAAGAGCCACAGGACTGGGAAAGGTCAGTTTTCATTCCAATCCCAAAGAAAGGCAATACCAGAGAGAGTTCAAACTACCACACAATAGCACTCATCTCACATGCTAGTAAGCAATGATCAAAATTCTCCAAGCCAAGCTTCAACAGTATGTGAAATGTGTACTTCCGGATGTTCTAACTGGATTTAGAAAAGGCAGAGCAACCAGAGATCAAATTGCCAACATCTGTTGGATCATCAGAAAAGCAAGGGAATTCCAGAAAAACATCTACTTCTGCTTTATTGACTATGCCAAAGCCTTTGACTGTGTAGATCACAACAAACAGTGGAATATTCATATATGGGGTGGCAGACGGTCTTATCTGTTTCCTCAGAAACCTATATGTAGGTCAGAAAGAAACAGTTAGAACTGGACATGGATCAAGGGACTGGTTCAAAATTATAAAAGGAGTACACTCTCTTTATTTATTTATATGCAGAGTACATCATGTAAAATGCCTGGATGGATCCCAAGCTGGAATAAAGATGGTCAGGAGAAATACTAAAACCTCAGATATGCAAATGTCACCAATTTAACGGCAGAAAATGAAGATGAACTATAGAGATTCTTGATGAGGATGAAAGAGGAGAGTGAAAAAGCTGATTTGAAACTCAACTTTCAAAAAGCTAAGATCATGGCATCTGATCCCATCACTTCACAGCAAATGGAGAAAAAGTGGAATTAGTGACAGGTTTTATCTTCTTGGGGTCCAAAATCACTGCAAACGATGACTGCAGTCATGGAATTAAAAGACGCTTCTTCCTTGGGAGAAATGCTATGACAACCCTAGAGAGCATATTAAAAAGCAGAGACATCACTTTGACGACAAACGTCTGTCTAGTCAAAGCCATGATTTTTCAAGTAGTCATGTACAGATGTGAGAATTGGATCATAAAGAAGCCTGAGCACTGAAGAATTCAGGCTTTTGAACTGTGATGCTGGAGAAGACTTTTGAGAGTTCCTTGGCTACATGGATGTTAAACCAGTCAACTTGGACGTATATCAACACTGAATATTCATTGGAAATCCTGCTGCTACAGCTGAAGCTCCAATAATTTGGACAACAGATGGGAAGAACCAACTCTTTGGAAAAGACCCTGATGCTGGGAAAGATTGAAGGCAAAGGGAAGAAGGGGCTTACAGAGCATGAGATCGTTAGATAGCCTCACCAAATCCATGGACATGAATTTGAGCAAATTCCAGGAAAAAGTGGAGGACAGAGAAGGCTGGCATGCTACATTTCATTGAGTCCTGAAAAGTCAAAGATGACTTATCAATTCAACAGCAACATCAATTTTCAAAGCTCTCCTACAGAGCTTTGATACCTCATTTAATACCTGTATCTTCACTGATACATAAGACAAGATAGGTATAAGTTACCAGTTTAGAGCTTCAAAATTTGAAGCTTGGAAAATTAATGTGACTCTCTAGAAAGCAAAAGAGCTACCACAACTTTTGACTCTAAGCTTAGGTCTCTTACTACCATTCCATAGTCTTGTGTTAAATTCTTTATTAACTGAAACACACAATTAACAACAAAAATGATTCCTAAATTTGTGTCATATCAGTGAGTTTACCTAAGCAGGTTTGGATCATCAGATGAAATTTCTTCTGCCCTTGTTAGGAACTTCTGGTCTAGCAATAGGTAGGTGCTACCCTTTGTGCTGTGCACTAAGTCGCTTCAGTCATCTCTGACTCTTTGTGACCCAATGGACTGTAGCCAACTAGATTCCTATGTCCATGGGGTTCTCCAGGAAAGAGTACAGGAGTTGGTTACCATGCCCTCCTCTATGGGATCTTCCTGATCCAGGGATGGAGGCTGTATCTCTTGCACTGCAGGTGGATTATTTACCACTGAGCCACCAGGGAAACCGATGTACTACCCAACAGGAGTCTTTACCTCTGCTGCTACTGCTGCTGCTGCTAAGACACTTCAGTTGTGTCTGACTCTGTGTGACCCCATGAACTGTAGCTTACCAGGCTTCTCCATCCATGGGATTCTCCAGGCAAGAACACTGGAGTGGGTTTCCATTTCCTTCTCCAATGCATGAAAGTGGAAAGTGAAAGTGAAGTTGCTCAGTCATGTCTGACTCTTAGCGACCCCATGGACTGCAGCCTACCAGGCTCCGCCACCCATGGGATTTTCCATGGATGGGAATCACAGTACTGGAGTGGGGTGCCATTGCCTTCTACCCTTTACCTCTGAACCATGGTCTAACCAGGCCCTAGACAGCCAATGATAACTTTCTGCTACTGTATAAAAGTGTTGGAGGCTGTCCAGAGAAGGCTTTCAAAACTCTCTTTCAAAGACAGAGGAGACTCCTGCAAAGACTGGAGAGGATTCCCCTGTCAAAACTACAGAGGGATCCCCCAGCACATTGAGCCTAGACAGGAGAATCTGTGCCACAAAAAGAGATGAGGCACCAGAAGTAACTCAAGAGTAGCCCCTCATAACTAGAGCAGAGAAACCCCATGAAAACTAGTGAGGAGTCCCCAAAGCCACAAGTAGAGAGAACACATTCCCCCCAGAGATCCACCAGAGGAGGCACCAACAAAACTAGAGAGGAACCCCGAGTCCCCTCCTGAGCTTGAGAGGATGCCTATGCCACAACTCAAGAGAAGTCCATTGCCACAACGAGAGAGGAGCCCACCAATCAAAACTGGTAAATGTCACCCCACCACAACTAGAGAGGTGATCCCGGACATCACACCTGGAGAGGGTCCCCTTCACTGAAAATAGAAAAAAGTCCCCTTCTACAAGTCAAGTAGATACCCCTACCACCATGAGAGAGGAGCAACCTTGCCTCATCTAGAGAGTAGAGCCCACACTACCACTAGAGAACAGTTGTCCTGAACATCGACACTTGAGAGGAGCATTCCTTCATATTGCAATTAGACAGAAGCCTCCTTCCACAACTAGAGAGGAGGCCCCCATGCCACAACTAAAGAGGAGGGGCCATGCCAAAATTAGAGAGTCAGCTTGTGCATATGGCACCTGGAAAGAATGCCTGTGCACATCGCTAATAGAGAGGAAACCCCCACCACAACCAGAAAGGAAAAATCAACCACAACTCTAAAGGTGCCACCTGCACACTAAAACTAGAGAGGAGCCACCCTAACACAATCTGAGAGGAGTTTGCACACCACAACAAGAGAGGAGCCCACCCAACATAACTACGAGTTCATCCCCCACACCAACTAGAGAGGAGTCCCATACTGCAGGTAATGTAGCTATCCACACATCACAACTAAGCAGAAGCCACCGGGCACATTGCTACAAGAGGGGAGTCATCCCACCACAATACGTGGAGGTCCCACCTCAACTCGAGATGAGCCCCATGCCCCCTGATGCAACTCGAGAGGATTCCCAAGACCCCCACCACAACTCAAGAGGAAACATGAGAATCCACCTCAATTCAAGAGGAACCCTATTCTACATCATAAGGGGAGCCCCCAGCAACAAAGACAGAGGCACTCCCCCAGCAGAGCTGGAGAGGATCCCCTAACCACAGCTAGAGAGGAGCACCCAGGACATTGCACCTAAAATTGAGTCACTCTGCTGCAAATAGGGATAAGCTCACTGAAATAATTCAAGAGGAGCCCCTCAAAATTAGAGAGCAACAATCCCACGAAAAACTAGTGAGGAGACTCCAGTGCCAAAAGTAGACAGGACTCACCATCCCATAGAAAAAAAATGACCACAACTTGAGAGGAGATCTGAGTCCCTGGGCTCAACTCAAGAGGACACTTTCACAACAAATCAAGAGGGACATCGACTTCCTCACTGTACTCCAGAGGAACACTGAGAACCCGTGGCAACTCGAGAGAAGCTCCAAATCCACTGCTGCAACTTGAGAGGAACCCCGAATTCCCTGCTGTAACTGAAAAGGACCCTGAGCACCCTGCTGCAACTCGAGAGGAGCTTCAAATCCACTGGTGCAATTTGAGAGGAATCACGAGTTCCCTGCCGTAACTCAGAAGGACTCTGAGCACCCTGCTGCAACTTGACAGGAGACCCCACCAGAACTCGAGAGAAGCTCTGAGTACCCTGCCTCAACTAAAGAGGAGCTCCCACAGCATATCGAGATAAGACCTCAACACAACTACAGAGGTGCACCACGCCACCACTAGAGGGAGCCCAGGCCCAAGTCACTATAAGAGAGGTGCACCCACGGCACAATTAGAGAAGTCCAGCTCGCCACAATTAGAGAGGAGCCCACACACCATAACTGGAGAAGAGCTCCACCGCACACTGCAACTATTGAGGAAAACCCCTGCACAATGCAACTAGAGAGGAGACCCCCACCACAAATAGAGACTTGATCACACACCACAACTAGAAAGTTGACTCCGATTGCAACTAGAAAGGAGACTTCTGGGTAAAACTAGATTGGAAATCCCACCACAACTAGGGAATAGTCCCTTGCCCACAACACCTAGAGTAACAACTTCAACAACTCTAAATAGTCACCACACCACAACTAGAGAGAAACCCCTAGTACAGGGCAACTAGAGAGAGCCCCTGACATCAACTAGTGTGTTGACCACATGCTATGCCACAAGAGAAGAGTCTGTACACCACATCTGGAGGACAGTCCCCCGCATACTGTAAAGTTTGAGGAACACCACTGCCCAGTGCAACTATAGAGGAAACACCGAGTCCTTTGATACAACATGAGAAGATCCACTGGCCACAATGACAGAGGAGACTTTCACCAAAACTGGAGATGTTTCCCCCACCACAAGTAGAGAGGAGTCCACCAAGACATCACACAAATGAGGGAGCCCCTCTGCCACAAATAGAGATGAGCCCCTTGAAGTAACTCGAGAGGAGGCCCTCAAAAGTAGAGAGGAGCAACCACACTATAATTTTTGAGGAACACCTAGTGCCAAAAGAAGAGAGGACTTCCCTGCTGAGGCCTCCCATTGCAACCTAAGAGGAGGGACAACTACAAGTTGAGAGAGGCCCCAAGTCCACTGCCACAACTCAAAAGGAGGACTCCAGCACTACTCAAGAGAAGCCACCAGTCACAATGCGAGAGGATGCCACCAGACATTATACCTAGAAAGGAGTCATTCTGCGGTGAACATAGATGAGGCCCCCTGTCACAACCAGAAAGAAGGCCCTTGCACATTGAAATGAGAGAGGACTTCCCTCAGATATTGTAACCAAAGAGCCCCTCACCATAACAAAAATGTAGCCCATACACTGCAGCTAGAGAGTATCCCACCAGCACACCACAACTAGAAAGAACCTTGCATACTAGAGGTAGAGAGGAGTCCCCAACTACAACGGGAGAGGAACTCCCCACAGAGTCTCAACAGGAGCCACCTGTTTTATCTCAATAGGATCTGCTGCCTTCTTTTAGAGAAGCCCCACACCATCATATCAAATTGATATATGCCTCCTGAGACAAATAGAGAGGAGCCCACCACCACACATACAGAGACGTCCCCACCACAACTCCAAAGCCCTATGAACACTGAAACTAGCTTGGAGTCCCATGCCACAACAAGAAAGTTGCACCCTGCCACAAATAGAGAGGAACCAGCACATCATAACTAGGGAGAAGCTCCCCAAATCTAGACATGAGCCACTGAAAATCAACTTAGAGAGAGCCCACCAGCACAATAATAGACAAGCCTGAGGAGCCTGCATTCCTCATGTGGAGAAGAGCCCAGTACACACCCCACCACTATTAAGGAAATGCCCCATCCAATGCAACTAGAGAGGAGACTCCTCAGCACAACTAGACAGTTTACTAGCCATCACAGCTAGAGAGGGTCAACTCCACCAAAATGTGTGAGGAACCCCTAGCACTAAAAGTAGAGAAGACCCCTCACTATGAAGCCTCTCACATGGCAAACGCAAGAGGAGGCATTACCGAACTCAAGAGGAGGCCCAAGTAACTCTGCAGCAACTAGAGAGAAGCCCTCTGAGGTAACTCGAGAGAAGCCACTGTCAAAAACGAGAGAGGACCCCTCTGGACATCACATATAGAGAGGAGCTCATTCACTGCATAAAGAAACAAGCCCCACATTACAACTAGAGTGGAGAACTCTGCACATCGCAATGAGAGAGGAGTCCCCCCAAACATCAGAACTAAAGAAGAGCACTTCACCACAACGAGAGAGGAGCCTGCACACTGCAACTACAAAGAGGGCCCCATATTACAGCTACAGAGGCATCCACCACCACACTTAGAGAGGAGCTGCCCAGTGAAACTTAACAGGAGCTCACCAGCACACCATAACTAGAAAGGAGGCACCACTCCACAGCTAGAGAGGAGTCCCTCACCACAATTACAGATGAGCCTGCCACAAAAACTTGAGACATGTCCCTTGCAGGAACTTGAGAGGTGCATCCCACTACAACTAGAGAGGACACCCCACCACAAGTTGAGAGCCATGTACACCCTGCAACTAGCTTAGAGCCCCCTGCCACAACTAGAAAGAAGCTCCCTTTCACAACTAGAGAGGAGCCTGAACACAACTATAGAAAAAGCCCCCACAGGTAGAAAGGAGCTCCCATTTGGATCGTAATAAGAGAGGAGCCCCACACTGCAACTAGAGGGGAGAAACCCACCACAAATATACACTACTCCCACTGAACATCACTACTAGAGAGGAGCACACCCATGCATCACAATTAAATGCAAGCCCCCTGCCATGAGTAGACAGGAGCCCAGCATTCCGCTACTAAATAGGACACCCCATGCAACAACTAGAGTGTATTCTCTTTCACATCACAACTGGAAAAAGTGCCCTTTCACATCACAACCACAGAAGTGCCACCCCAATCACAATTTGAGAATAACACACTACTCTAACTAGAGAAAAGCCCAATTACCACAACTAAAGAGGAGCTCCCCCCTGCCACAACTAGAGAGGAGTCTGCAGATGAAAACTAGAAAGGAGACAACCCACCACAAATAAGGAGTGGACCTCTACTACAACTAGAGTGGAGCCCCATTTAGCAACTAGAGAGTAGCCTCTCACTCACTGAAACTAGACAGGAGCCAGTCTGCAGATCGCTACTAGAGAGTATCTGCCCCTCTGAACTTTGAAAGGAGGCTCCACCACAATTCTAAAGGAAGCATAATTCACCTCTTGCAACTCACGATGAACCCCGAGTTCCCTGCTGTAATTGGACAGGAGCCATATGCTAAAACAAGAAAGGAGTCCCTGGCCATGATGACAGAGCAGACCTGCTGCCAAAACTGAAGTGTATTCCCCCAGCACAACTACAGTGGAGTCCCCCAGGACATCACACCTAGAGAGAAGCCCCTGTGCTGCAAATAGAGATGAGCTCCCTGAAGGGAGTTGAGTGGAGTCCCTCACAACTAGAGAGAAGTAACCCCACTAATATTAGTGAGGAACCCCTGGCCCTAGTGCTTAATCTACAGAAGATCTCCTCCATGGAGCCACCCACACCCCAACCAGAGAGGACACAGCCCTGCACCTCGAGAGGAGCCCTCCACCACAACTCAATAGGAGCCTACTGGATATCACATATAGAGAGGAGCCTGTATGCTGCTAAGAGAGATGAACCTCACACCACAACTAGAGAGAATCGAATCTACCACAACTACAGAGTTGACCCCGATCTCAATGATATAGAAGTCCCAGGTCAAAACTACTGAGTAGCCAACTGCACATTGCAGCAAGACAGGAACCACCCTGCATATCCGTGCTAGAGACAAGTCGCCCCAAGTCAACTTGAGCAGAGGCCCCGCTACAATTGAGATAAACTCTGAGTATGCTCCCAACTTGAGAGGAACACTGAGTTCCCCACCAGTTTGAGGGGAACCCTGAGTCCTGTGCTGCACCTCGAGAGAAACACTGAGTTCTCACCACAACTTGAGAGGAGTTCTGAGTCCCCTGCTGCAACATAAGAGGAACCTTGAGTTTCCCTCTGCAACTCTAGTGGAACCCCGAATTCCCAGCAAAACTCAAGTGGAACCCCAAGTCCCATGTTGCAACTCAAGAGGATTCTCAAGATCTCGGCTGCAACTCAAAAGGAACCCCAAGTTCCCCGCCTTAAATTGAGAGAAGGCCTGACTCCCATGCTGCAACCCAAGAGGGACACCAAGTTCCTTGTCAATTCAAGACAAGCCCCAAGCCCCCTGCTGCAACTCGAGACCCTCACCACAACTCAACAGGAACCATGAGAATCTGCCTCAATTCAAGAGGAGCCCTATTACACATCACGAGGAGAGTCCCCAGCAACAAAGACAGACGCACTCCCCTGACAGAACTGGAGAGATTCCCCTCACCACAACTATAGAGGAGACGCAAAGACATCACACCTAAAAGGAGTCACTCTGCTGCCAATAGATTAAGCCCACTGAAGTAACTCGATAGAAACCCCTCAAAGTTGGAGAGGAGCAATCACATGAAAACGTAGTGAAGAGACCCCAGTGCCAAAAGTAGAGAAGACTCCCCACCCTACGGAGACAAACCACCACAACTTGAGAGGAGGCATCACCGCCAATCAAGAGGAGGTATCACAGCAACTCGAGGGGGAGCTCTGGATCCCCTGCCTCAACTCAAGAGGAGCCTTCCATGGCAACACAAGAGGAGCTCCGAGTTGCATGCTGTATTTGAGGTGAATAATGACTACCCACCGCAACTCGAGAGGAGCCTCAAGTTCCCAGGTGCTACTCGAGTGGAGCCCCAAATCCCCTGTTGCAACTCAAGAGTAACCCCCAGTTCCCCGCTTCAACTAGAGAGGAGGTCTGACTCCTCTGCTGCAACTTGAGAGGAAATCTGATTCCCCCATCTCAACTCAAGGTGAACAAGCTCCATGGTGCAACTCAAGAGGATTCCCAAGACCCCTATTGCAACTCAAGAGGAACCATGAGAATCTGACTCAAATCAAGAGAAGCCCTATGCTGTTACAAGAAAGGAGCCCCTGGCGACAAAGTCAGATAATACCCACTCCAAAACTGGAGAGGATTCCCCTGCCAAAACTAGAGAGGAGCCCTCTGGCACATTGCACCTAGAGAGAAGCCCCTCTACCACAAATAGAGACAAGGCCCCTGAAGTAACTCAAGAGGATATCCTCACAACTACACTGGAACAACCCCGTGAAAACTAGTGAGGACTCCCAAATTGCACAAGTAGAGAGAACACCCTCTGCACAGAGAACTCCCAGAGGAGGGCACCACTGCAATTAGAGAGGAGCCACAAGTCCCCTCCTAAATCTGAGAGGAGGCCTATGCCACAACTCAAGAGAAGCCCATGGCCACAAGGAAAGAAGAGCCCACACGAGTAAACTGGAGAATGTCTCCCCACGAAAACTAGAGAGGAGACCCCAGACATTGCACATAGAGTAGGTCTCTCCACCACAGATAGAGACGAGTAATCTGCTCCAAGTCGAGTAGATCCCCCTACCACCATCAGAGGGAATCAACCTCACAACAACTAGAGAGTAGACACAACGCCACAAGTAGTGAACAGCCCCCTGAACATTTCCACTTGAGAGAAGCATTCCTGCACGTAGCAATTAGAGAGAAGCCTCCTGCCACAACTAGAGAGGAGTACCCCACACCACAACTAAAGACAAGGGGCCATGCCAAAATTAGACAGTAGGCTCACACATGTTGCACCTGCAGAGTGCCTGTGCACATTGCTACTGGAGAGGAAACCCCTACCAAAATTCAAGAAGAGCACTCCATGCAACTCTAGAGATGCCCCACACACACCACAAGTAGAGAAGAGCCCTGGTAACACAACTCAAGAGGAGCCTGAACACCAAAACTAGTGAGAACATGTGACACAACTAAGTTTTGACCCCACACACCAAATAGAGAGGAACCCCATGCCACAGATATTGTAGCCACCCACACATAGCAATGAAACAGAAGACACCCTGCACATTACTACTAGAGAGGAGTCAAACTACTTCAACTCCAATGGAGGCCCCCCATTAACTCGAGAGGAACATCAAGTCCCCCGAGGCAACTTGAGAGGATTTCCCCACCACCACTTGAGAGGAACATGCTGGACATGGCACATTGAGTGAAGCTCCTCTGCTGCCAATATAGATGAACCTCACACCACAATTAGAGATAAGCTTGTGCACCACAATTAGAGAGAATATAACCCACCACAGTTACAATTAGAAAAAAGATCCAGGCCAAAACTTCTGAGTATGCACCCAAACATTGCAACAAGACAGGAGCCAACCTGCACATCCCTGTTAGAGGTGAATCGCCCAAGACAACTCGAGAGGAGGCCCCACTGCAATTCGTGAAGAACCCTGAGTACCCCACCAACTCAAGAGAAATCTCAAATTCACTGCTAAAGCTCGAGTGGTACCCTGAGTCCCACGCTGCAACCGAGAGGAATACTGAGTTCCCACCGGAACTCGAGAGGAACTCTGAGTTCCATGATGAAACTTGAGAGGACTACCGAGTTTCCCACCAAATTTGGAGAGGAACCCGAGTTCCCAGTGGCAACTTGAGTGGAGCTCCGAGTCCCCTATTGAAACTCGAGAGGAACCCCAAGTTCCCCATCACAACTTGAGACATGTCCCAAGTCCTCTGATGCAACTTGAGAGGATTCCCAATACCCCCACCACAACTCAAGAGGAATTGTGAGAACACACCTCAGTTCAAGTGGAGTCCTATTCGGGGTATCACGAGTGGAGCGCCTGGCAACAAAGACAGAGGTACTCCCTGAGCAGAGCTGGAGAGGATCCCTTCACCACAGCTAGAGGGGAGCACCCAGGACATCACACCTAAAAAGGAGTCACTGTCACAAATAGAGATTAGCCCACTGAAGTAACTCGAGTGGAGCCCCTCAAATTAGACAGAAGCAATCCCGTGAAAAACTAGTGAAGAGATCCCAGTGCCAAAAGTATGGAGGACTCCCCATGGAGACAACCCACTACAACTCGAGAGGAGGCATCACCACAACTCAAGAGGAGCTCTGAGTCCCCTGCCTCAACACAGGAGAAGCCTTCCCGGGCAACTTGAGAGGCACTCCGAGTTGTGTGCTGGACTTGAAAGGAATACCAAGTACCTGCTGCAACAAGACTCGCTCTGAGTCCACTGCTGCAACTCAAGAGGAGCTCTCACAGCAAATTGAGATATGACCTCAGCACAACTAGAGAGGAGCACCAAGTCACAAAAAGAGAGGAGCCCAGGTACACACCATACAAGAGAAGAGCAGCCATGGCACAATTAGAGAAGCACAGCTCACCAGAACTTGACAGAAATCCACACACCATATCTGGAGAAGAGCCCCACCACACTCTGCAACTATTGAGGAAAACCCAGGCACAATGCAACTGGAGAGGAGAAACCACAAGCAGAGATGTATCCAACTACCGCAACTAGGGAGTGGACCCCCACTGGAACTAGAGAAAGGCCTTCTGGGTAAAAGTATATTGGAAACACCATCAAAACTACAGAGTGGGACCTTATCCAAAGTAACTAGAGTAACGACTGCCACAAGTCAAAGGAGCCACCACACCACAATGAGAGAGAAACCCCCAGTACAATGCAAATAGAGTCCCTGGCCACAACTAGTGTGCTGCCCACGAATGACCATGAGAGAGGAGCCTGCACACTGCATTAGGAGAAGATTTCCCTGCATGCCACAATGATTGAGGAACATCACTGTGCAAAGCAACTAGAGATGAACCACCGAGTCCTTTGCTGCAACAGAAGAGGAGACACTGGCCACAGTGACAGAGGAGCCCTGAACCAAAACTGGAGAGGTTCCCCCTGCCACAAGTAGAGAGGAGTCTATACATGATGAAGACATCATGTATAGAGAGAAGCCCCTTGGCTGAAAATAGAGATGAGCCCCTGAAGTAACTCAAGAGGAGACCATCACAAGTAGAGACGAGCAACCATGCTAAAATATGTGAGGAACACCTAGTGCCAAAGGAAGAGAGGAAGGAAGAGGAAGACAGAGGAAAACACTCCTGAAGAGTTCCCCATCACAACTTAAGAAAAGGGACCGCTGCAACTCGAGAGGAGCCCCAAGTCCACTGACACGAATGAAGAGGAGGATTCCACCGCTATTTGAGAGAAGCCACATGCCACAATGCGAGAGGATACTCCCAGACATCATACCTAGAGGAGAATCATTCTGTGGCAAATATAGATGAGTTTCCCCCACCACCACAACCAGAAAGAAGGCCATTGCACATTGTAGTGAGAGAGGACTCCACTCAGATATTGCACCTAAAGATCTCCTCACGGTAACTAGAAAGGAGCCTGCACACCACAATTAGAGAGTAGCCCACCAGCACACCACAACTAGAAAGGAGCAGCCTCACCACAGCTAGAGAAAATTCCCCACCACAACTAGAGAGGAGCCACCACTGATATTTGAGAGGAGCTCACCAGCACACCCCCAACTAGAAGAAACCCCTATGCCACAGGGAGAGAGGAGTCTCCAACCACAACTAGAGAGAAGACCCCCAACAAAACTCAAGAGGAGCCCCCTGATTCATCTTGACAGGATCTTCTGCCTCCTTTAAGAGAATCCCCAAGCCCCCAGAGCAAATTAATATGTGCCTCCTGAGACAAATAGTGATGAGATAACCACCACAAGTACAGAGATGCCCCCACCACAATTCGAGAGCCCTGTGAACACTGCAACTTGCATGGAGTCACCTGCCACAATAAGAAATCATCTCTATTTGTGGCAGAGGATCTCCTTTCTAGGTTCAATGTACCAGAGAGCTCCACTCAAGTTTTGGCAGGGGAATCATCTTCAAATTTGGCCAGTGCCTCCTCTGTCTTTATCTCCTGGGGCTCCTACCTTGTGACAGCCTAGGGCTCCTATTGAATTGTGGTGGGGGACTCAGGATTCCTCTCGAGTTGCAACAGGTGACTTAGGGGTTCTTTTAGAGTTGTGAAGGAAACTCTCCTCAAGCTGCATGTAGCAGGTGTTCTCTAATATTGATTATCAGGCTGGCTCCTGTCTACTTGTGATATGCAGTAGGCTACTATAGGGGACTGGAATGCAAGAGTAGGAAGTCAAAAAACACCTGGAGTAACAGGCAAATTTGGCCTTGGAATATGGAATGAAGCAGGGCAAAGACTAATAGAGTTTTGCCAAGAAAATTCACTGATCATAGCAAACACCCTCTTCCAACAACACAAGAGAAGACTCTACACATGGATATCACCAGATGGTCAACACTGAAATCAGATTGATTATATTTTTCTGCAGCCAAAGATGGAGAAGTTCTATACAGTCAACAGAAACAAGACCAGAAGCTGACTGTGGCTCAGATCATGAACACCTTATTGGCTAATTCAGACTTAAATTGAAGAAATTAGGGAAAACCATTAGACCATTCAGGTATGACCCAAATCAAATATCTTATGATTATACAGTGGAACTGATAAATAGATTTAAGGGACTAGATCTGACAGATAGAGTACCTAATGAACTATGGACTGAGGTTCATGACATTATACAGGAGACAGGGATCAAGACCATCCCTATGGAAAAGAAATGCAAAAAAGCAAAATGGCTGTCTGGGGAGGCCTTACAAATAGCTGTGAAAAGAAGAGAAGTGAAAAGCAAAGGAGAAAAGGAAAGATATAAGAATCTGAATGCAGAGTTCCAAAGAATAGCAAGAAGAGATAAGAAAGCCTTCCTCTTTAATGAATGCAAAGAAATAGAGGAAAACAACAGAATGGAAAAGATTCAAGATCTCATCAAGAAAATTAGAGATACCAAGGGAACATTTCATGCAAAGATGGGCTCAATAAAGGACAGAAATGGTATGGACCTAACAAAAACAGAAGATATTAAGAAGAGGTGGCAAGAATACACAGAAAAACTGTACAAAAAACATCCTCATGACCCAGATAATCACGATGGTGTGATCACTCACCTAGTCAGACATCCTGGAATGTGAAGTCAAGTGGGCCTTAGAAAGCATCACTAAGAACAAAGCTAGTGGAGGTGATGGAATTCCAGTTGAGCTCTTTCAAATCCTGAAAGATGATGCTGTGAAAGTGCTGCACTCAATATACCAGCAAATTTGGAAAACTCAGCAGTGGCCACAGGACTGGAGAAGGTCAGTTTTCATTCCAATCCCAAAGAAAGGCAATGCCAGAGAATGCTCAGACTATGGCACAATCACACTCATCTCACATGCTAATAAAGTAATGCTCAAAATTCTCCAAGCCAGGCTTCAGCAATACGTGAACCATGAACTTCCAGACGTTCAAGCTGGTTTTAGAAAAGGCAGAGGAACCAGCGACCAAACTGTCAACATCCACTGGATCATGGAAAAAGCAAGAGAGTTCCAGAAAAAAACATCTATTTCTGCTTTATTGACTGTGCTAAAGGCTTTGACAGTGTGGATCACAATAAACTGTGGAAAATTCTTCAAGAGATGGGAATACCCGACCACCTGACATGCCTCTTGAGAAATTTGTATACAGGTCAGGAAGCAACAGTTAGAACTGGACATGGAACAACAGGCTGGTTCCAAATAGGAAAAGGAGTACGTCAAGGCTGTATATTGTCACCCTGTTTATTTAACTTCTATGCAGAGTACATCATGAGAAACGCTGGGCTGGAAGAAGCACAGGCTGGAATCAAGATTGCTGGGAGAAATATCAGTAACCTCAGATATGCAGATGACACAACCCTTATGGCAGAAAGGGAAGAGGAACTAAAAAGCCTCTTGATGAAGGTGAAAGAGGAGAGTGAAAAAGTTGGCTTAAAACTCAACATTCAGAAAATGAAGATCATGGCATCTGGTCCCATCACTTCATGGGAAATAGATAGGGAAACAGTGGAAACAGTGTCAGACTTTATTTTGGGGGGCTCCAAAATCACTGCAGATGGTGACTGCAGCCATGAAATTAAAAGACGCTTATTCCTTGGAAGAAAAGTTATGACCAAACTAGACAGCATATTGAAAAGCAGAGACATTACTTTGCCAACAAAGGTCCATCTAGTCAAGGCTATGGTTTTTCCAGTGATCATGTATGGATGTGAGAGTTGGACTCTGAAGAAAGCTGAGGGCTAAAGAATTGATGCTTTTGAACTGTGGTGTTGGAGAAGACTCTTGAGAGTCCCTTGGACTGCAAGGAGATCCAACCAGTCCATTCTGAAGGAGATCAGCCCTGGGATTTCTTTGGAAGGAATGATGCTAAAGCTGAAACTGCAGTACTTTGGCCACCTCATGGAAAGAGTTGACTCATTGGAAAAGACTGATGGTGGGAGGGATTGGGGGCAGGAGGAGAAGAGGACGACAGAGGATGAGATGGCTGGATGGCATCACTGAGTCGATGGACGTGAGTCTGAGTGAGCTCCGGGAATTGGTGATGGACAGGGAGGCCTGGTGTGCTGTGATTCATGGGGTCACAAAGAGTCTGACATGACTAAGTGACTGAACTAAACTGAACTGTGTAGTTATGTCATGTGGCTCCACTTTAGTTGCCATGGGAGTCAATGACATATTTGTTTCAGCTTGTCAGTAGTTTTGGTTTGCAGAGTCCTCTCTAGTTGTGGTGGGGGAAGCTCCCCTTTAGTTGCGTTATGCAGATTTCTGTCTAGTAGTGGTGGAGTGCTCCTTTCAAATTGAGGCAGGGGTAACTCCTCTCTGTTTGTGATGTGAAGGGGTACTTTTTCCAGTTGTGATGTGAAGCAGCATACTCCCTAGTTGAGACAGGAGGCACCCTCTTTAGTTGTGGTTTGTTGAGCTCCTCTATATTCAAGACAGAGGACTTACATTTAATTGTGATGTGTGGGTGTGCTCCTCCTAGTGGCAGTGTTCAGCGTGGCTAATGCCTCCTTACAGTGGGATTCTGCCCTCTAGTTATGGTGTGGGGCTCCTCCTCTTATACTGCAGCAAAGGACCTGGTGTTTCCTCTCTAGGTGCGTTGGAGAGTGGTGTTCCTCTGTCATTGCAAGTATGTGGGGCACTCTTCTCCACATGCACTGTGTAGGATCGTCTCTCACTCTGGCTCATAGTCAACACACTAGTTGAGGCCAGGGCTCTCTCTACTTGCCCTGTACTTGGGTTTCTCTCTACTTGTGGTGTGGTGGCTCCTTTGAGTTATTGCAGTTGTTACTGTAGTTGTAGTGGATAAGGGGCTGCTCTCTTGTTGTGTTGGGGTTTCCAATCTAGTTCTATTCAGAAGGCTCCTCTCTAGTTTCTTTGTGCATCAATTCTCTAGTTGTGGTGTGTTGTCAAGTCTCTGGTTATGGTGTGGGGGGGTCTCCTCTCTAGTTGCATTGGGCAAGGGTTTTCCTCAATAGTTTCAATGTGTGTGTGTTCTTCTCCACACGATGTGAGTGGGAGCTCTCTCTATTTGTGGGGACCTTATCTCTAGTTATGATGTGCAAGCTCCTCTCTAGTTTTGGACGGGTGCTCCTTTCTAGTTTTGGCAGGCGGCTCTAAAATAATTTCAGGGTACACTTGGCTCTCAATTTGTGGCTGGGACACCTCTCTAGTTGTAGTGAGAGGCACCTCTCGATTTGCTGTAGGTGGCTCTTCTCGAGTTTTTGTGGGAGACTCCTCTGAAATTGTGGTGGGGGCTTGTCTCTAGTTGCAGTTGGGAACTCCTCTCTACCTGTTGCTTGGGGGTTTCTTTATAGTTCTGGTGTGCTGGTAAGCTCTTCTTGAATATCAGTGGGGGCTCCTCTCTAGTTGTGGTGGGGGATTATCTCTACTTGTGATGTAGCTGCTGCTTTGTATTTCTGGTGTACTGATGTGCTACTCTCTATTTATGGTGTTTGGGCTCCTTTCTAGTTATGGTGAGGGGCTCTTCAGTTGCAATATCTGTGGTGAGTCTTCTCATTGCAATGTGCAGGGGCCTTCTTTTATCTTCATGGGTGGGGGCTCATTTATATTTGTCACAATGTGACTTCTCTCTAGGTATGATGTTTGGGACATCCTCTCTCATTTTGGCTGGTGGCTTCTCTTGAGTAGCTGCGGAGTCCTCCTCTTGTGTAGTGGCAGTGGACTCTGGGCTCCTCGATTTGCAATGGTCCCTTCTCTTAGGTTGTGATGGGGGCTCTGCAGGGAGGGGGGGATCCTCTCTTCTTTTGGCACTAGTTGTTCCTCAAAACTATAGCATGATTGCTCCTCCACCCCTGAGGACTGCCTCTCGAGTCTCTTCTGGGGGCTCATCTCTATTTGCAGCAGAGGGGCTCCTCTTTGTGTGAAGTCATGGTGGATTCCTCTCTACTTGTGGCTGAGGAAACCTCTCCAGTTTTGGTGGATAGTTCCTCTGTCATTATGGCCAGTGGCTCCTCTTCTGTTGCAGCAAAGGACTTGATGGTTCCTCTCTAGTTGTGTTGGGCAGTGGTTTGCCTCCATGATTGAGGGATGTGGGGAATCTTGTCCAAATTGGATGTGGGGGCTCCTCTCTCATTTTTCCCCCTGATCAACACATTAGTTGTGGCCAGGGGCTCTCTAGTTGTACTGTACTAGGTGTTTCTCTCTAGTTGTGTTGAGGTGGCTTCTTCAAATTGTTACAGTCTTTACTCTAATTGCTGTTGGCAAGGGGCTACTCTCTAGTTGTGGTGGGGTCTCCAGTCTAGTTTTATCCACCCTTGTTACAGTGGGGATACCTCTCTATTTGTGGCGGGTGGTTAAGTCTCTAGTTGTGGTGGAGTTCTCCTCTCTAGTTGCATTGGGCAGGGGTTTCCATCAACAGTTGCAATGGTTCTCTTCTCCAGATATGGTGTGTGAGCACCTGTCTAATATGACAAGCTGTAAATCTATAATTTTACCATGAATGATATTCTTTTTTAGTGATGTGTGCCTGTGCATCTCTTTTGTGGTGGTGTGGTGCTGCTCTCTAGTTGTGTTGAGGTCTTATCTCAATTTGCCATGGGGGTTTCTCTTAAGTTGAGGCAGTGGACTCAGAGCTCCTGTCTAGCTCTTCTGGCACCACCTGTTGAGTTGCAGCAAGGGGCTCTGGATCCTTTGTTGTAGTGAGGACTCGGGTTTTCTCTCAATTTGCAGCAGTGGACTTGGTACTCATCTCAAGTTGCAGTGGGTACTCGGTGTTCCTCTCATGTACAGAATGGAACTTGGAGTTCCTCTTGAGTTGCTGTGGAAGACTACACTTGAATTGAGGTAGGGTACTCAGAGCTCCTGTCAAGTTTCGGTCATGCCTACTCTCGATTTGTAGTGGGTTGTTTCTGTGGGTGGTGAGTCCTCGCTAGTTTTGTCACTGGGTTCTCCTCACTAGTGTCTCCCGGGATTGCTCCTCCTTAATTGTGAGAGGCTTCTCTAGGGTTATTTCAGTGGACTTATAACTATTTGAGGCAGAGTGACTTCTTTATAGGTGTGATGTCCTTAGGGCTCTGCTCTAGTTGTGGTGAAGGGTTCCTCTCCAGCTCTGGCTGGGGAGTGCCACTTTCTTGTTGCCATTGGCTCCCCTTGTGATGTGGAATAGGGCTCCTCTTGAATTGGGGCAGATTCTCACGGTTCCACTTGAGTTTCTGTGAGGCCTTGGGAATCCTCTAGATTAGCATTATGGGGCTTGGGACTCGTCTCCAGTTGAGATGCGAAATTCGGGTTCCTCTCGAGTTGCAGCAGGGGAATCGGGCCTCCTCTTGAGTTGTATCTGGGAACTTGGAGTTCCTCTCATATTACCACAGGGGATTTGGGAATCCTCTCGAATTGAAATGGAGAACTTGAGGTTCCTCTTGAATTGCAGTGGGGAACTAGGGGTTCTTCTTGAATTGCAGCAGGGGAGTCGACTTCCTTTTGAGTTGCAGTGGGAAACTCGGGTTTCCTCTTGAGTTCAAACAGGGTACTTGGGGCTCCATTCGAGTTGCAGCTGGGAACGTAGGTGTCCTCTCGAGTTGTGGCAGGGGTGTCAGAGCTCCTCTAGGTTTTGGCAGGACCTCACTTTCCTCTTGAGTTGCAGGGCAGGACTCAGGTTTCCTCTCGAGCCATGGTCAGGAACTCTGGGTTCCTCTTGAGTTCGGGGGGTGGTTCAGGGTTCATCCCGAGTTGCCATGGGGCCGCCTGTCAAGTTGTCTTGGGGCATCTCGTTTCTTGCAGGGATGTGCAGGTTGGGTCTTGTCTTGTTGGAATATCGGGTTGCTACTCACTAGTTTGGCATGGGTCTTTAGATATGACCTGGGTCAACACTGTAGTTATGGTGGGTTCAATTCTCTCTAGTTGTGGTGTGGTTCATGTCTGTTAGCATCAGAGGGGCTCTTCTCTATCCATAATGTCGAGCGGGCTCCTCTCAAGTTGGGGTGGAGGGCTCCTCTCTATTTACGGGGTTGTGTCCTCTCTGGTTGGGGTGGGTGGGTGCTCTGTGGAGGTTCTCTCTATCTTTGGCGCTAGGAGTTCCTCAGAAATTTTGGTTGTGTTTACCCTCTCTAGTTGTGATGGGTGGTTAATGTCTTGTGGTTAGTGAACTCATCTCTAGTTGCATAAGACAGGACATTTCCTCAATGGTTGTGGTGTATACTCCACATGAGAATTGCAGGCTCCTTTGGAGCTATGGCTGGAGGATTGCCTATTGTTGTACTTCTGCTCTCCTCTCTAAGTTGATTTCCCAGTTCTCCTGTCTAGTCGTCGTGGGCTTCTCTAGTTTTGATTCGCCTCTATGTCAGGATGCAACTTTCTTGTTGTGGCAGGGGACTCCAAGCTACTTGTGGTGTCTACGGGGCTCTTGAGTTGTGGTAGGGACAACTATGTACTTGCAGTGGTGTGCTCCCCTGTGTTTTTCTCAGGAGGAACATATCAATTTGGTGTGGGGGCTTGGGGCTCCTTTAAAGGAAATAGCAGAACCTGTTGAGATGAAGCAGGGGTCTCCTCTAGAGTTTTGGTGGGGGTTTCCTCTCTAGTTGTGGTTAGGGACTCCTTTCTACCTTTGGCATGGGGGTTTCTTTATATTTGCCTTGTGCTGGTGAGATCCTTATGAGTATCAGTGGGGCCTCCTCTCTAGTTGTGCTGGGGGAATATCTCTAGCTGTGTGTGGCTGGTGGTGTTCTGGTGGCCTAATCTCTAGCTGTGCTATGCAGGCTCCTCTGTAATTATGGTGAGGGGATCTTTACTTGCTGTATCTGAAGGAAGTCCTCTATCCTTGCAATGTGCACGGGCTTCTTGTCACAGTGGCAGGCCGGGGGGCCGGGGTGGGGGGATGGTTCTTCTATATTTGCTTCAGAGTGACTCTTCTCTGGGTATGATGTCTGGAGCATCCTCTCTTATAGTGGCCACTGACTTCTCTCTAGAAGCCTCAGAGTCCTCCTCTTGAGTTGTGGCAGTGAATTCAGGGCTCCTCTCAATTTGAAATGATGGCTTATTTTAGGTTGTGATGGGGGCCTCTGCAGGGGTGTCCACTCTTCTTTTGGTAGTTGGTGTTCATCACAAATTTTAGCATGGGTTCTCCTCTCTACTTGTGAGGGCCTCCTCTTGAGTTGCTTCAGGGGGTTCTTTTCTATTTATAGCAGAGGGGTTCCTCTCTGTTTGATGTCTTGGTGGACTCCTGTCTACTGATGGGAGGGGAAAGTTCTCCAGTTTTGTTGGGGTCTCCTCTGTCACTGTGACCAGTGGCTCCTCCTATATTGCAGCAAAGGACCTGGTATTCCTCTCTAGATGCATTGGACAGTGGTGTTCCTCAGTCATTGTGGTATGTGGGGGACTCTTCTCCACATGCGGTGTGTAGGATCGTCTCTCTCTGTGGCTCATAGTCAACACACTAGTTGAGGCCAGGGCTCTCTCTACTTGCCCTGTACTTGGGTTTTTCTCTGCTTGTAGTGTGGTGGCTCTTTTGAGTTATTGCAGTTGTTACTGTAGTTGTAGTAGGTAAGGGGCTGCTCTCTAGTTGTGTTGGGGTTTCCAACCTAGTTCTATCCAGAAGACTCCTCTCTAGTTTCTTTGTGGGTCAATTCTCTAGTTGTGGTGTGTTTTCAAGTCTCTGGTTGTGGTGTTGGGGGGGTCTCCTCTCTAGTTGCATTGGCAAGGGCTTTCCTCAATAGTTTCAATGTGTGGGTGTTCTCCAGATGTAGTGTGTGGGCTCCTCTCTAGGTGTGGTGAGCTGAACTTCTCTAATTGTGCCATGGGTGTTCCTCTCTTGTAGTGATGTGTGTCTGGGCTCCTTTCTTGTGTTGGCGTGGTGCTTCTCTCTAATTTTGTTGAGATCTTATCTCGATTTGCCATGAAGCTACTCTTGAGATGAGGCAGGGGACTCAGAGCTCCTATCAAGTCCTGGTTTTTCCTCCTTTTGAGTTGCAGCAGGGATTTTGGTTTCCTCTCAAGTCGCAGAGGGGACTCCGGGCTCCTCTTGAGTTGCACTGGATATGCAGTGTTCCTCTTGTGTACAGTGCACAACTCGCATTTCCTCTCATGTTGCCATTGAAGGTTTCTCTTGAGTTGAGACGGGGAACTCAGAGGGCCTATCGAGTTGTGGTGATGCCTCCTTTCGAGGTGTGGTGGGTTGTCTCGGTGGGGTGGGTCGTCCTTTGTACTTTTGGCACGGTAGTCTCCTCACTTGATTTTTGCAGAATTACTCCACTCTAATCTTGAGGGGCTCCTCTCAAGTTACTTCTGTGGAATCATCTCTATTTGTGGCAGAGTGACTCCTTTTTAGGTGCTATATCCTGGGGGCTCCTCTCTAGCTGTGGTCAGGGCATCCTCTCCAGCTCTTGTGTGGGAGGGCCTCTTTCGTTGTTGCCATGGACTCTTCTCATGGTGCAGAATTGGGTTCCTCTTCAACTGAGGTGGATTCTCACGGTTCCTCTTTAGTTGTGGTGGTGGCCTTGGAATCTTTCTGAGTTGCATCCTGGGACTTGAGGTTTGTCTCAAGTTGCAATGGGGAACAGAATTCCTCTCGAGTTGTAGAAGGGGATTCAGGCCTCCTCTTGGCTTGAAGCAGGGAACTCGGGGCTCCTTTTGAGCCGTGGCATGGAATTCAGGGTTCCTCTTGAGTTGGGGGGTATTCAGGTTTCTTCTCAATTTGCAGTGGGCCCTCCTCTCATGTTGTCTTGGGGGACTCATCTCTAGCAGGGATGTGCAGGGTCGCTCCTGTGTTGTTGCAATGTGTGGGTGTCTACTCGCTAGTTTTGGCATGATCTTTACTCTAGTTGTGGTCGTGGTCAACTCTGTATTTGTGGTCGATTCGATTCTATCTAGTTGTGTTGAGCAAAGTCCTCTATAGTTGTGCTGTGAGGTTCGTGTCTATTAGCAGTGGAAGGACTCCTCAATATATATATGATATCCAGTTTGCTCACCTTGAATTGTTGTGGAGGGCTCCTCTTGAGTTGCAGATCTTTGTTCACTCTAGTTGGGGTGTGGGTGGCTCCACGTGGGATGTTCTCTCTACCTTTGGAGCTATGACTTCCTCAGAAAGTTTGGTGGGTTTAACCCTGTCTAGTGGTGACGGGTGTTTAAATCCCTAGTTGTGGTGAGAAAGTTCCTCTGTAATTACATTGGGCAGGATTTCCTAAACAGTTGTATGTATGGGGCTCTTCTCCACATTAGGAATGCAGCCTCCTTTGGAGTTGTTTTTAGAGGCTTGTGTATTGTTGTGCCAGCAGGCTATTCTCTAAGTTGATTTCCAGGGTCTTCTGTCCAGATGTACAGGGTTTCTCTCAAGTTGTGATGTGTGGGCTCCTCTATAGTTGTGGCAGGGTGCAACTTTCTTGTTTTGACAGGGGACTACAATCTCATTGGAGTGTGGTGTTAATGGTGCTCTCAAGTTTTGGTAGGGGCATATCTGTACTTGTAGTGTTGGGTTCCTCTATATTTGTCTCAAGAAGCACATATCAGTTTGTGGTGGGGGCTTGGGGCTCCTCTAAAAGGAGTCAGCATGTCCTACTTTGATGAAGCAGGGGTCTCCTCTCGAGTTTCAGTGGTAGGCTCCTCTGTCACTGCAGCCAGTGGCTCCTCTCATGTTGCAGCAAAGGATTTGGTGGTTCCTCTCTAGTTTCATCGGGGAGTAGTGTTCCTCAATCATTGTGGCATGCGGGGGACTCCTCCAGATGCAGTGTTCAGGTTCCTCTCCTGTTGCAGTGTGTGGTCAAAACACAAGTTGTGGCCAGGGGCTTTCATTAATTGCACTGTACTAGGGGTTTCTCTTCAGTTGTGCTGTGGTGGCTCTTTCAAGTTGATGCAGTAGTTACTATAGTTGCTATGGGCAAGGGGTTTCTCTTAAGTTATCCTGAGGTTTTCAATCTAGTTTTATCCAGAAAGTTCCAGTCTAGATGCAGTGGGAGTCAACTCTGAAATTGTAGTGAGTGGTCAAATCTCTAGTTGTGGGGGTCTCCTCTCTAGAAGCATTGGGCAGGGGTTTTCTGCAATGTGTGGTGTGGCCCTTCTCCAGATGTGGGGTGTGGGCTCCTCTCTAGCCTCTCTAGTTGTGGTGAGCTGGACTTCTCTAATTGTTCTGTGGGTGCTCCTCTCTTGTAGTGATGTGTGCCTGGGCTCCTCTCCTATAATGGTGTAGTGCTCCTCTGTAGTTGTGCTGAGGTCTTATCTTGATTTGCCATGAGAGCTCCTCTTGAGCTGAGGCAGGGGACTCAGAGCTCCTCTTGAGTTATGGTGGTGCCTCCTCTCAAAGTACAGCATGGGTCTCAGTGTCCTTTTGAGTTGCAGCAGGGAACTCGGGTTCCCCATTGAGTTGTATCAGTGGACTCAGGGCTCCTCTCGAGTTGCTGTGGGCACTCAGTTTCCCTCTTGAGCACAGTACACAACTCGGAGTTCCTCTTGGGTTGCCGTGGAAAGCTCCTTTTGAGCTGAGACAGGGAATCAGAGCTCCTCTCGATTTTTGGTGGTGACTCCTCTGGAGTTGCAGCAGGGGGCTCAGGGTCCTTGTGAGTTGCAGCGGGGAAATCAGGTTCCTCTTGAGTTGCAGTAGGTCACTTGGGACTCCTTTAGAGTTGTGGTGAAGCCTCCTCTCGAGCTTCAATGGGGAAGATCCTCTCTAGTAGCCATGTGTAGGCTGGATCCTGTATAGTTGCAGTGTGCAGGAGGCTACTCTCTAGAGGTACCATGGAGCTCTACTCTAGTTGCAGCATGGGTCCACTCTTTATTTTTGTAGGTCAGCTCCTCTCTAGTTGTTGTTTACAGGCTCTTTTATAGTTGTGGCAAAGGGGGCTCCTCTTTATTTGTGGAAGTTGGTATCCTCTCTATTTGTGGTAGTGTGCTCTTCTTAATTGTGCTGGGGATAGCTCTTCTCTTGTTGTGATGTGAAGGGGCACTTTTTCTAGTTGTGATGTACAGGAACCTACACTCTAGTTGTGACATGGTGGGCTCCTCTCTACTCGTGGCAGGGGGCTACTATCTAATTGTGATATATGGGTAAGCTCCTCTCTAATGGCGATGTTCACAGGAGCTTATCTCTAGTTGTGGCAGGAGTCTCCTTTCTAGCAGTGGTGATGGCCTCCTCTTTCATTAGGATTCGTGTGGGAGTTCCAGTCTATTTGTTATGTTCATTGGAGCTTTTCTCTAATTTTGATGTGTGGGGCAGGCTCCTGTCTACCTGTGGCAGGAGTGTTCACTCTAGTTGTGTCAGTGGTTTTCCATTCAAAATGTGATATACTGGAGGTGGGGCACCTCTCTAGTTACAGCAGTGTGCCCCTCACTAGTTTCACCTGAAAGTCAACCATCTAGTTGTGGCCTGTAGTCAACTTTTTAGGTTTGGGGGTTGGACTTCTCTCTATATGTGATGTGCTGGGGTGCTCCTCCCTAGTTGTGCTGTGCCTGGGGACGTTCTCTCTACTTGTGACGTTTGTACTCATGTCTTGTTGCATTATGATGTGTAGCTCTTCTTTAGGAGCAGTTTGCTGGCTCGTCTCTATTTGTGGTTTGAGGGTCTACTCTCTAGTGGTGTGGAACCTCAGCTGTAGATATAGTGTGCGAGATTGCTCCTCTCTAGCTGTGGAGTGCGGGTCCTTCTTTTTACATGTGGTGTTTGGGTGGGCTTCTCTCTTGTTTCAGTGTGTCGACTCCTCTCTAGTTGTGGTGGGGGACACCTCTGGAGTTGCATCAGGGGCCTTAGTGTTACTCTCAAGCTGAGGTGGCTCCTTCTCTCGAATTGTGGTGGCATGGCATCTCTCAAGTAGCAATTTTCAGGATGGCTTCTGTTTAGTTGTGATGAGTAGTTGGCTACACACCTGTGGCATGGGGCTCCTCTACTTGGTGCAGTGGGTCAACTCTTAGTTATATTGGATGGGCTCCTCCCTGGTTGTGGTGTGCAAGCTTCTCTCTAGTTTTGGAGGATTGATCCTTTCTAGTTTTGGCAGTAGGCTCTAAGCTTGTTGCAGGGTGCATGGGGTTCTAAACTTGTGACTGGGGCTCCTCTCTAGTGTTAGCAGGAGGTACCTCTAGAGTTGCTGCAGGGGGCACCTCTAGAATTTTGTGGGAGGATCATCTGTAATTACAGTGGGAGGCTCTTCTTTACATGAGGCATGGACCTCCTCTGGAGGTGTGGTGGGAGAATTGTGTATGGTTGTGCCAGCAGGCTCCTCTCTAAATTAATTTCCAGGTGCTCTGTCTACTTGTGGGTGTCTTCTCTCTAGTTGTGATGTGTGGGCTCCTCTCTAGTGATAGCAGAGTGCAACTTTCTTTTTTTTCAGTTTTATTTATTTACTTATTTTCTTTAAATATTTTATTGGGTTTTCCATACATTGACATGAATCCATCATGGGTTTACATGTGTTCCCCATCATGAACCCCCCCCACCTCCCTCCCCATCCCATCCCTCTGGGTCATCCCAGTGCACCAGCCCTGAGCACCCTGTGTCATGCATCGAACCTGGACTGGCGATTAATTTCACACATAATAATTTACATGTTTCAATGACATTCTCCCATATCACTGTGCCCTTGACTCTCCCACAGAGTCCAAAAGACTGTTCTATACATCTGTGTCTCTTTTGCTATCTCGCATATAGGGTCATCATTACCATGTTTCTAAATTCCATATATATGCGTTAGTATACTGTATTGGTGTTTTTCTTTCTGGCTTACTTCACTGTGTATAATAGGCTCCCGTTTCATCCACTTCATTAGAACTGATTCAAATGTATTCTTTTTAATTGCTGAGTAATATTCCATTATGTATATGTACCACACTTTCTTATCCATTCATGTGCTGATGGACATCTAGGTTGCTTCCAAGTTCTGGTTATTATAAACAGTGCTGTGATGAACATTGGGGTACACATGTCTCTCAATTCTGGTTTCCTTGGTGTGCATGTCTAGCAGTGGGATTGCTGGGTCATATGGCGGTTCTATTTCCAGTTTTTTAAGGAATCTCCACATTGTTCTCAATAGTGGCTGTACTAGTTTGCATTCCCACCAAAAGTGTAAGAGGGATCCATTTTCTCCACACCCTCTCCAGCATTTATTATTTGTCGAATTTTGGATAGCAGCCATTCTGACTGATGTGAAATGGTACCTCACTGTGGTTTTGATTTGCATTTCTCTGATAATGAGTGATGTTGAGCATCTTTTCATGTGTTTGTTAGCCATCTGTATGTCTTCTTTGGAGAAATGTCTGTTTAGTTCTTTGGCTTACTGTTTGATTGGGTCATTTATTTTTCTGGAATTGAGCTGCAGGAGTTGCTTGTATATTTTTTAGATTAGTTGTTTGTCATTTGCTTCATTTGCTATGATTTTCTCCCATTCTGAAGGCTGTCTTTTCACCTTGCTTATAGTTTCCTTTGTTGTGCAGAAGCTTTTAAGTTTAATTAGGTCCCATTTGTTTATTTTTGCTTTTATTTCCAATATTCTGTGAGGTGGGTCATAGAGGATCCTGCTGTGATTCATGTCAGAGAGTGTTTTGCCTATGTTTTCCTCTAAGAGTTTTACAGTTTCTGGTTTTTCGTTTAGATCTTTAATTAATTTGGAGTTTATTTTTGTGTATGGTGTTAGAAAGTGTTCTAGTTTCCTTTTTTTACAAGTGGTTGACCAGTTTTCCCAGCACCACTTGTTAAAGAAATTGTTTTTTTCTCCATTGTATATTCTTGACTCCTTTGTTGAAGATAAGGTGTCCATAGGTGCACGGATTTATCTCTGGGCTTTCTATTTTGTTCTGTTAATCTATGTTTTTGTCTTTGTGCCAGTACCATACTCTCTTGAAGACTGTGGCTTTGTAGTAGAGCATGAAGTCAGGCTGGTTGATTCCTCCAGTTCCATTCTTCTTTCTCAAAATTGCTTTTGCTATTTGAGTTTTTTTTTTTTTTTTTTTGTATTTCCATACAAATTGTGAAATTATTTGTTCTAGTTCTCTAAAGAATTCCATTGGTAGCTTGATAGGGATTGCATTGAATCTATAGATTGCTTTGGGTAGTATACTCATTTTCACTATATTGATTCTTCTGATCCAAGAATGCAGTATATTTCTCCATCTATTAGTGACCTCTTTGATTTCCTTCACCAGTGTTTTTATTGTTTTCTATATATAGGTATTTTGTTTCTTTAGGTAGATATATTCCTAGGTATTCTATTCTTTTTTTTTAATTTTTTTTTATTTTTTTATTTTTAAAATTAAAAAAAAATTCAGGTATACACGTGCTCCCCATCCTGAACCCATTGCAATGGTGAATGGAATTGTTTCCTTAATTTCTCTTTCTGTTTTCTCATTGTTAGTGTGCAGGAATGCAGGAAATTTCTGTGTGTTGATTTTATATCCTGCAACTTTGCTATATTCATTGATTATCTCTGGTAATTTTCTGGTGGAGTCTTTAGGGTTTTCTATGTAGAGGATCATGTCATCTGCCAACAGTGAGAGTTTTACTTCTTCTTTTCCAATTTCGATTCCTTTTATTTCTTTTTCTGCTCTGATTGCTGTGGCCAAAACTTCCAAAACTGTGTTTAATAGTAGTGGTGAGAGTGGGCACCCTTGTCTTGTTCCTGACTTAAGGGGAAATGCTTTCAATTTTTCACCATTGAGGATAATGTTTGCTATGGGTTTGTCATATATAGCTTTTATTATGTTGAGGTATGTTCTTTCTATTCCTGCTTTCAGGAGGGTTTTTATCATAAATGGATGTTGAATTTTGTCAAAGGCTTTCTCTGCATCTATTGAGATAATCATATGGTTTTTATTTTTCATTCCGTTAATGTGTTGTATTACATTGATTGATTTGTGGATATTGAAGAATCCTTGCATCCCTGGGATAAAGCCCACTTGGTCATGATGTATGCTCTTTTTAATATGTTATTGAATTCTGTTTGCTAGAATTTTGTTAAGGATTTTGGATCTATGTTCATCAATGATATTGGCCTGTCATTTAATTTTTTGTGTGTGACATCTTTGTCAGCTTTTGGTATTAAGATGATGGTGGCCTCATAGAATGAGTTTGGAAGTTTACCTTCCTCTGCAACTTTCTGGAAGAGTTTGAGTAGGATAGGTGTTAGCTCATCTCGAAATTGCTGGTAGAATTCAGCTATGAAGCCATCTGGTCCTGGGCTTTTGTTTGCTGGAAGATTTCTGATTACAGTTTCAATTCCCATGCTTTTGATGGGTCTATTAAGATTTTCTATTTCTTCCTGGTTCAGTTTTGAAAAGTTGTCATTTTCTAAGAATTTGTCCATTTCTTCCAAGTTGTCCATTTTATTGTCATATAGTTGCTGATAATAGTCTCTTATGATCCTTTGTATTTCTGTGTTGTCTGTTGTGATTTCTCCATTTTCATTTCTAATTTTGTTGATTTGATTTTTCTCCCATTGTTTCTTGATGAGTCTGGCTAATGGTTTGTCTAGTTTATTTATCTTTTCTAAGAACCACTTTTAGCTTTGTTGATTTTGGCTATGTTCACCTTTGTTTCTTTTGCATTTATTTCTGCCCTGATTTTTAAGATTTCTTTCCTTTTACTAACCCTGAGGTTCTTCATTTCTTCCTTTTCTAGTTGCTTAAGGAGTAGAGTTAGGTTATTTGTTTGACTTTTTTCTTTTTTCTTGTTTCTTGAGGTATGCCTGTATTGCTATGAACCTTCCCCTTAGCACTGCTTTTACACTGTCCCATAGGTTTTGGAGAAGGCAATGACACTCCACTCCAGTACTCTTGTCTGGAAAATCCCATGGATGGAGGAGCCTGGTGGGCTACAGTCCATGCGGTTGCTAAGAGTTGGACACAACTGAGCAAATTCACTTTCAATTTTTACTTTCATGCACTGGAGAAGGAAATGGCAACCCACTCCAGTGTTCTTGCCTAGAGAATCCCAAGGACAGGGGAGCTTGGTGGGCTGCCATCTATGGGGTCACACAGAGTCGGACATGACTGAAGCAACTTAGCAGCAGCATAGGTTTTGGTTTGTTGTGTTTTCATTTTCATTTGTTTCTATGTATTTTAAAATTTCTTCTGTGATTTGTTGGTTATTCAGCAGAATGTTTTTCAGCCTCCATATGTTAGAATTTTTAATAGTTTTTCTCCTGTAATTGAGATCTGATCTTACTGCATTGTGATCAGAAAAGATGCTTGGAATGATTTCAATTCTTTTGAATTTACCAAGGCTAGATTTATGGCCCAGGATATGATCTATCCTGGAGAAGGTTCCGTGTGCACTTGATAAAAAGGTTAAATTCATTATTTTGGGGTGAAATGTCCTATAGATATCAATTAGGTCTAACTGGTCCATTGTATCATTTTAAGTTTGTGTTTCCTTGTTAATTTTCTGTTTAGTTGATCTATCCATACGTATGAGTGGGGTATCAAAGTCACCCACTATTATTGTATTATGGTTAATTTCCCCTTTCATACTTGTTAGCATTTGTCTTACATATTGCAGTGCTCCTATGTTGGGTGCATATATATTTATAATTGTTATATCTTCTTCTTGAATTGATTCTTTGATTATTATTTAGTGTCCATCTTTATCTCTTTTCACAGCCTTTGTTTTAAAGTCTATTTTACCTGATATGAGTATTGCTACTCCTGCTTTCTTTTGATCTCTATTTGCATGGAATATCTTTTTCCAGCCCTTCACTTTCAGTCTGTATGTGTCCCTTGTTTTGAGGTGGGTCTCTTGTAGACAACATATATAGAGGTCTTATTTTTGTATCCATCCAGCCAATCTTTGTTTTTTGGTTGAGGAATTCAACCCATTTACATTTAAGGTAATTATTGATAAGTGTGATCCCATTGCCATTTACTTAATTGTTTTGGGTTCGAGTTTATACACCCTTTCTGTGTTTCCTGTCTAGAGAAGATCCTTTAGTATTTGTTGGAGAGCTGGTTTGGTGATGCTGAATTATCTCAGCTTTTGCTTGTCTGTAAAGTTTTTAATTTCTCTTTCATATTTGAATGAGATCCTTGCTGGGTACAGTAATCTGGGCTGTAGGTTATTTTCTTTCATCACTTTAAGTATGTCCTGCCATTCCCTTCTCTCCTGAAGAGTTTCTATTGAAAGATCAGCTGTTATCCTTATGGGAATCCCCTTGTGTGCTATTTGGTGTTTTTTTTTTTTTTTTTTTTTTTTTCGTTTTCCCTTGCTGCTTTTAATATTTGTTCTTTAAGTTTGACCTTTGTTAATTTGAATAATATGTGTCTTGGGGGTGTTTCACCTTGGGTTTATCCTGTTTGGGGCTCTCTGCATTTCTTGGACTTGGGTGATTATTTCCTTCTCCATTTTAGGGAAGTTTTCAACTATTATCTCAAGTATTTTCATGGTCTGTCTTTTGATCTTCTTCTGGGACTCCTATGCTTCGAATATTGGGGTGTTGAACATTGTCCCAGAGGTCTCTGAGGTTGTCCTCATTTCTTTTAATTCTTTTTCCTGTTTCATTTATTTCTACCATTCTATCTTCTACCTCACTTATCCTAACTTCTGCCTCCATTATTCTACTGTTGATTCCTTCCAGAGTATTTTTAATCTCGTTTATTGCATTATTCATTATATATTGACTCTTTTTTTATTTCTTCTAGGTCCTTGTTAAACCTTTCTTGGATCTTCTCGATCCTTGTCTCCAGGCTATTTATCTGTAACTCTAATCTTTTTCAAGATTTTGGATCATTTTCACTATTATTATTTGGAATTCTTTATCAGGTAGATTCCCTATCTCTTCCTCTTTTTTTTTTTTTTTGGTTTGATGGATATTTATGCTGTTCCTTTACCTGCTGGGTATTTTTATGCCTTTTCCTCTTGTTTAGATTGCTGTGTTTGGGGTCGCCTTTCTTCATTCTGGAAGTTTGTGGTTCCTCTTTATTGTGGAGGTTCCTCACTGTGGGTGGGGTTGGACATGAGGCTTGTCAAGATTTCCCAGTTAGGGAAGCTTGTGTCGGTGTTTGGGAGGGTGGAGCTGGATTTCTTCTCTCTGTAGTGCAATGAAGTGTCCTGTAATGAGTTATGAGATGTCATTGGGTTTGGTGTGACTTTGGGCAGCCTGTATATTGAAGCTCAGGGCTATGTTCCTGTGTTGCTGGAGAATTTGCATGGTATGTCTTTCTCTGGAACTTCTTGGCTCTTGGGTGGTGCTTGGTTTCAGTGTAGGTATGCAGGCATTTGATGAGCTCCTGGAGAAGACAATGGCACTCCACTCCACTACTCTGGCCTGGAAAATCCCATGGACGGAGGAGCCTGGTAGGCTGCAGTTCATGGGGTCGCTAAGAGTCGGATACGACTGAGCAACTTCACTTTCACTTTTCACTTTCATGCATTGGAGAAAGAAATGGCAACCCACTCCAGTGTTCTTGCCTGGAGAATCCCAGGGACGGGGGAGCCTGATGGGCTGCCGTCTATGGTGTCGCACAGAGTCGGACATGACTGAAGTGACTTAGCAATGTTGATTAATATTCCCTGGATTCAGGAATTCTCTGGTGTTCTCAGGATTTGGTCATAAGCCTCCTGCTTCTTGTATTCAGTCTTATTCTTAAAGTAGCCTCAAGCCTTCTCCATCCATACAGCACCAATGATAAAATATCTAGGTTAATGATGAAAAGTTTCTCCATAGTAAGGGACACCCAGAGAGGTACACAGAGTTACATGGAGAAGAGAAGAGGGAGGAGGGAGATAGATGTGACCAGGAGGAGAAGAGTGGGAATCAAAAGGGGAGAGAGCATGCTAGCCAGTAATCACTTCCTTATGTGCTCTCCACATTCTGGATCCCTCAGAGATATTTACGGAATTACACAAAGAAGAAAAGAGGGAGGAAAGAGATAGCAGTGGCCAGCAGGATAAAAGGGGGAATCAAAAGGAGAGAGACAGATCCAGTCAGTAATCAGTTCCCTAAGTGTTCTCCACAGCCCAGAACACACAAAGAGATTCACAGAGTTGGGTAGAGAAGAAAAAGGGGAGGTAGGATTTAGAAGAGACTTGGTGGAGAAAAAGGAGGGTCAAAAGGGGGAGAGAGCAATGAGGACAGTGATCTCACTCCCACATAAAAATGGGTACTGAAGATAGGGTTCTTAAAGGTATAAAGTTGATAACAAATACCAAAAAGCAAAGATGAAACACCTAGAGTAGAGGTTAGATTCTCAAAAATACAATATCAAAACAAAACAAACAAACAAAAAGAAAACAAAGTCACAAAAATTATATATATATATATATATATATATATATATATATATATATATATATAAAGTTTGTTTTAAAAATAGGCTATTTTTTGCAAGGTAATAGTAGGTTATAAAAGTGAAAATTAAAGGAGTAATAGGGGACTTAAAAATTAAAAAAAGTAATTAAAAATGATAATAGCAAAAATATATCTAGGGCTTTCTCTGGAGCTGTTGCAGACAGTGTGGAGTCAGTTCATTTTCAGATAGTTCCTTGGTCAAGCTTGTGCTTCTCAAGGTCTATAAGCTCCTTCCCATGTAGTCAGTGCTAACTACAGGGTTTTAATCTATTGCACCTGTCACTTCCAAAGAGGTTCCCTGTTTATTTTAGCTTCTTCTGTTCGCTGGTCTCTTCAGTGTCTAATTTCTGCCCTGACACAAGATTGGCGGTGGTGGTCACTTTTTTTAGGCTCGCTTGTTCAGTCGTGCTGTGAGGAGGTAGGAACACTACAAACAAATATCACTAGCGTGTGCTCACAGTGATTCAGCCACACTGGATTAGCCCCTGCTCACAGCATGTGTGCTTTCCCAGTCTACACTGCTCAGGATCTAGGTTGCTCTGCTGGGAACTCTCTGATGCTGGCCCTGGGTTGCATGCACTCCCCAGGTTTAAGACCCTCAGGTTCAGGTTCTTGGGTACTCCGCAAAGGCATTGTTCCAGCCGCTTGGTTTTCTAGGTGTACAATGGGCATGCCTTCTCAGGTGTGCTGTGTGTCTCTTCTCGGGAGCTGATTCTGGCTGCGACCCTCCCAGTGGATGTCGACCAAGAAGTCTTGGTTAGCAAAGAAGCCTGCTTGAAGTTTGGTAGAGGATGCCTCTCTGGGGCCGCAGTTGTCCCCCTTCTGCCTCTGGCTGCACTCGCCTGTCTGTCTCCAGCGGGGGATGTGCCGATCCACAGCGAGCTAGCTCTGTTCGGGCCTGGCAATGTCTTCAATTCAGTTCAGTTCATTCACTCAGTCGTGTCCAACTCTTTGCGACCCCATGAATCACAGCACACCAGGCCTCCCTGCCCATCACCAACTCCCAGAGTTCACTCAGACTCACGTCCATCGACTCAGTGATGCCATCCAGCCATCTCATCCTCTGTCGTCCCCTTTTCCTCCTGCCTACAATCCCTCCCAGCATCAGTCTTTTCCAATGAGTCAACTCTTCGCATGAGGTGGCCAAAGTATTGGAGTTTAGTCCTTCCAAAGAAATCCCAGGACTGATCTCCTTCAGAATGGACTGGTTGGATCTCCTTGCAGTCCAAGGGACTCTCAAGAGTCTTCTGCAACACCACAGTTCAAAAGCATCAATTCTTCAGCGCTCAGCCTTCTTCACAGTCCAACTCTCACATCCATACATGACCACAGGAAAAACCATAGCCTTGACTAGATGAATCTTTGTTGGCAAAGTAATGTCTCTGCTTTTGAATATGCTATCTAGGTTGGTCATAAATTTTCTTCCAAGGAGTAAGGGTCTTTTAATTTCATGGCTGCAGTCACCATCTGCAGTGATTTTGGAGCCCAAAAAGATAAAGTCTGACACTGTTTTCACTGTTTCCAGATCTATTTGCCATGAAGTGATGGGATCAGATGACATGATCTTCGTTTTCTGAATGTTGAGCTTTAAGCCAACTTTTTCACTCTCCTCTTTCACTTTCATAAAGAGGCTTTTTAGATTCTCTTCCCTTTCTGCCATAAGGGTGGTGTCATCTGCATATCTGAGGTTACTGATATTTCTCCCAGCAATCTTGATTCCAGCTTGTGCTTCTTCCAGTCCAGCGTTTCTCATGATGTACTCTGCATAGAAGTTAAACAAGCAGGGTGACAATATACAGCCTGGACGCGCTAAAACGCAAGCGGCTGTGACGGGCGCGCTAAAGCTCAGGCGGCTGCGACGGGCGCACTAAAGCATGGTCGAGAGGAGCCACCCCACGTCCGAGGTCAGGGGCAGAAACTGGGAGGACCCCATGCCCAATGGGCGGCAGCAAAGAGGAGCTACCCCACATTTGAGGTCGGGGGGGGGGCGGCCAAGAGGAGATACCCAGCTTCTGAGGTCAGGGACGGTGACGAGAGGAGTTACCCAGTGTCCGAGGTCAGGGGCGGCGGGTGGGAGGAGATACCCCACGCCCCAAGCCCAAGGCCAGGGGTGGTGGGTGGGAGGAGCTACCACACGCCCCTAAGCCCAAGGCCAGGGGTGGCGGGCGGGAGAAGCTACCCCACGGCCCCACACCTGAGGCCAAGGGCAGCAGCCGGGAGGAGCAACCCCATGCCCGAGGCCAGTGGTGGTGGCTGGGAAGACCAACCCCACGTCCAAGGAGCCCTGGCTGTGCGGGCGCAGGAGGGCCTAGAGGAGCTATCCCATGTTGAAGGTCAGGAAGGGCAGTGGTGAGGAGATACCCCTCGTCCAAGGTAAGGAGCAATGGCTGCTCTTTGCTGGAGCAGCAGTGAAGAGATACCCCATGCCCAAGGTAAGAGAAACCCAAGTAAGACGTTAGGTATTGCAAGAGGGCATCAGAGCACAAACACACTGAAACCATACTCACAGAAAATTAGTCAATCTAATCACACTAGAACCAGAGCCTTGTCTAACTCAATGAAACTAAGCCATGCCCTTGGGACAATCCAAGATGGGTGGGCCATGGTGGAGAGATCTGACAGAATGTGGTCCACTGGAGAAGGGAATGGCAAACCACTTCAGTATTCTTGCCTTGAGAACCCCATGAACAGTATGAAAAGGCAAAATGATAGGATACTGAAAGAGAAACTCCCCAGGTCAGTAGGTGCCCAATATGCTACTGGAGATCCGTGGACAAATAACTCCAGAAAGAATGAAGGGATGGAGCCAAAGCAAAAACAATACCCAGCTGTGGATGTGACTGGTGATAGAATCAAGGTCCAATGCTGTAAAGAGCAATATTGCATAGGAACTTGGAATGTCAGGTCCATGAATCAAGGCAAATTGGAAGTGGTCAAACAAGAGATGGCAAGAGTGAATGTCTACATTCTAGGAATCAGCGAACTGAAATGGACTGGAATGGGTGAATTTAACTCAGATGACCATTATATCTACTACTGCCAGCAGGAATCCCTCAGAAGAAATGGAGGGGCCATCCTGGTCAACAAAAGAGTCTGAAACAGTACTTGGATGCTATCTCAAAAATGACAGAATGATCTCTGTTCTTTTCCAAGGCAAACCATTCAATATCACAGTAATCCAAGTCTATGCCCCAACCAGTAACGCTGAAGAAGCTGAAGTTGAACGGTTCTATGAAGACCTATAAGACCTTTGAGAACTAACACCCAAAAACGATGGACTGGAATGCAAAAGTAGGAAGTCAAGAAACACCTGGAGTAACAGGCAAATTTGGCCTTGGAATACGGAATGAAGCAGGGCAAAGACTAATAGAGTTTTGCCAAGAAAATGCACTGGTCATAACAAACACCCTCTTCCAACAACACAAGAGAAGACTCTATACATGGTTAACACCGAAATCAGATTGATTATATTCTTTGCAGTCAAAGATGGAGAAGCTCTATACAGTCAGCAAAAACAAGACCAGGAGCTGACTGTGGCTCAGACCATGAACTCCTTATTGCCAAATTCAGACTTAAATTGAAGAAAGTAGGGAAAACCACTAGACCATTCAGGTATGACCTAAATCAAATCCCTTATGATTATACAGTGGAAATGAGAAATAGATTTAAGGGCCTAGATCTGATAGACAGAGTGCCTGATGAACTATGGATTGAGGTTCGTGACATTGTACAGGAGACAGGGATCAAGACCATCCCCATGGAAAAGAAATGCAAAAAAGCAAAATGGCTTTCTGGGGAGGCCCTGCAAATAGCTGTGAAAAGAAGAGAAGTGAAAAGCAAAGGAGGAAAGGAAAGATATAAACACCTGAATGCAGAGTTCCAAAGAATAGCAAGAAGAGATAAGAAACCCTTCTTCAGTGATCAATGCAAAGAAATAGGAAAACAACAGAATGGGAAAGACTAGGGATCTCTTCAAGAAAATCAGAGATACCAAAGGAACATTTCATGCAAAGATGGGCTCCATAAAGGACAGAAAGACCTAACTGAAGCAGAAGATATTAAGAAGAGATGGCTAAAATACACAGAAGAACTGCACAAAAAAGATTTTCATGACCCAAATAATCACAATGGTGTGATCACTGACCTAGAGCCAGACATCCTGAAATGTGAAGTCAAGTGGGCCTTAGAAAGCATCACTATGAACAAAGCTAGTGGAGGTGAAAGAATTCCAGTTGAGCTATTCCAAATCCTGAAAGGTGATGGTGTGAAAGTGCTGCACTCAATATGCCAGCAAATTTGGAAAACTCAGCAGTGGCCACAGGACTGGAAAAGGTCAGTTTTCATTCCAATCCCAAAGAAAGGCAATGCCAAAGAATGCTCAAACTACTGCACAATTGCATTCATCTCACGCTAGTAAAGTAATGCTCAAAATTCTCCAAGCCAGGTTTCAGCAATACACGAACCATGAACTTCCTGATGTTCAAGCTGGTTTTAGAAAAGGAAGAGGAACCAGAGACCAAATTGCCAACATCCACTGGATCATGGAAAAAGCAAGAGAGTTCCAGAAAGGCATCTATTTCTGCTTTGTTGACTATGCCAAAGCCTTTGACTGTGGATCACAATAAACTGGAAAATTCTGAAAGAGATGGGAATACCAGACCACCTGATCTGCCTCTTAAGAAATTTGTATGCAGGTCAGGAAGCAACAGTTAGAACTGGACATGGAACAGACTGGTTCCAAATAGGAAAAGGAGTTCTCTAAGGCTGTATATTGTCACCCTGTTTATTTAACTTATATGCAGAGTACATCATGAGAAATGCTGGACTGGAAGAAACACAAGTTGGAATCAAGATTGACAGGAGAAATATCAATAACCTCAGATATGCAGATGACACCACCCTTATGGCAGAAAGTGAAGAGGAACTAAAAAGCCTCTTGATGAAAGTGAAAGTGGAGAGTGAAAAAGTTGGCTTAAAGCTCAACATTCAGAAAACGAAGATCATGGCATCCAATCCCATCACTTCATGGGAAATAGATGAGGAAACAGTGTCAGACTTTATTTTTCTGGGCTCCAAAATCACTACAGATGGTGACTGCAGCCATGAAATTAAAAGATGCTTACTCCTTGGAAGGAAAGTTATGACAAACCTAGATAGCATATTCAAAAGCAGAGACATTACTTTGCCAACAAAGGTTTGTCTAGTCAAGGCTATGGTTTTTCCTGTGGTCATGTATGGATGTGAGATTTGGACTGTGAAGAAGGCTGAGCACCAAAGAATTGATGTTTTTGAACTGTGGTGTTGGAGAAGACTCTTGAGAGTCCCTTGAACTGCAAGGAGATTCAACCAGTCCATTCTGAAGGAGATCAGCCCTGGGATTTCTTTGGAAGGAATGATGCTAAAGCTGAAACTCCAGTACTTTACCACCTCATGCGAAGAGTTGACTCATTGGAAAAGACTGATGCTGGGAGGGATTGGGGGCAAGAGGAGAAGGGGACGACAGAGGATGAGATGGCTGGATGGCATCACTGAGTCGATGGACGTGAGTCTGAGTGAACTCTGGGAGTTGGTGATGGGCAGGGATGCCTGGCGTGCTGCGATTCATGGGGTGGCAAAATGTTGGACACGACTGAGCGACTGATCTGATGTGATGTACTCCTTTTCCCATTTGGAACCAGTCTTTTGTTCCATGTCCAGTTCTAACTTTTGCTTCCTGACCTGCATACAGTGGTGTCTTAGGTTCAGGCTTTTCATGGGATTGCTATCTCACAGTCTGGGTTGCTATTTCAAGCCACTTCCCTCAGATTGCCCTCAGGTCATTCAGGCCCGGTCCTTCCCCAAAGCAATGCACCCCGTACCTCTCAGTCCAGCCCCCATTTGCAAGTGGGGGATGCGAGCGTCTGGGCTGCTGCTTTGCTGGGAGTTTCTGTTAGGCACGTAATCTGTGGGTTTTCATTATTTATTTATTTTTCTTCCAGGTTATTTTGCCCTCTGAGATTCCAAGGCTCACCACAGACCCGCTGGAGAGTGTTTCCTGGTGCCTGGAAACTTCTCTCTTTTTTTTAAGACTCCCTTCCTGTGACAGATCTCTGTTCCTACTCCTTTTGTCTCTTTTTTTATCTTTTATATTTTGTCCTACCTCCTTTCAAAAACAATGGGCTTCCTTTCTGGGTGCCTGATGTCCTCTGCCAGCATTCAGAAGTTGTTTTGTGGAATTTGCTCAGCGTTCAAATGTTCTTTTGATGAATTTGTGGGGGAGAAAATGGTCTCCCCATCCTAATCCTTTGCCATCTTAGGACCACCTCGCTCCTCTAAAGGATTCCTAGTTAGTTGTGGTGTTCACTGAGCTCTCGAGTTGTTGTGGGGGCCTCTATTTTTGCCATTGTGGGATCCTCTCTATTTGTCTCAGGAGATACATATCAATTTGCTGTGGGGCCTCGGGGCTCCTCTGAAAGAAAGCAGTGGATCCCATCAAAATGAAGCAGGGGGCTCCTCTCGAGTATCAGTGAGGGTTCCTCTCTAGTGGTGGGGGATTTTCTCCACCTGTGGTGTGGATGCTACTTTCTAGTTGTGGTGTGCTGGCAGGCTACTCTCTAGTTGTGGTGTGTGGGTTCTTTTCTAGCTATGGTGAGGGTCTCTTTAGTTGCAATATCTGCAGTGAGTCCTCTCTCATTGCAATGTACAGGGGCCTCCTTTGTTTTTTGGTGGGGGTCTCATCTATATTTGCTGCAGAGACTCCTTCTGGCTATGATGTCTGGCCATCCTTTCACATTGTGGCTGGTGGCTTCTCTCGAGTAGCAGTGAAGGCCTCCTCTTCAGTTGTGGCAGTTGACTTGGGGCTTCTCCATTTGCAATGTTCCCACCTCTTAGGTTGTGATGGAGGGATTTGCAGGGGGGCTCCTCTCTTGTTTGGGCACTAGGTGTTCCTCAAAATTGTAGTGCGATTGCTCCTGTCTACTTGTGAGGGCCTCCTGTTGAGTTACTTCAGGGGGCTCATCTCTATTTGCATCAGAGGTTCTCCTTCTCTATATGTGAAGTTGTGGTGGATTCCTCTCTATTTGTGGCTGAGGAAACCTCTCCAGTTTTTGTGGGTAGCTCCTCTGTCATTATGGCCAGTGGCTCCTCTTGTGTTGCAGCAAAGGACTCGTTGGTTCTTCTATAGTTGTTTTGGGCAGTTTTGTTCCTCAGTCACTGTGGGATGTAGGGAACTCTTGTCCATGCTGTATGCAGGCTCCTCTCTCATTGTGTCACCTGGTCAACACACTAGTTGTGGCCAGGGGCTCTCTCTAGTTGCACTCTACTGGGGGTTCTCACTAGCTGTAGTGTGGATGATCCTTTGATTTGCTACAGTCATTACTCTAGTTGCTGTTGGCAAGGGGCTGATCTCTAGTTGTTGTGTGGTTTCCAATCTAGTTTTATCCAGAACGCTCCTCTCTTATTACAATGGGGGTAACTCTCTATTTGTAGTGTCTCATCAAGTCTCTAGTTAAGGTGGAGGCTTCCTCTCTAATTGCATTGGGGAGGGGTTTTCTGAAATAGTTGCAATGCATGTTTCTTTTTTTTTTTTTCAGATGTGGTGTGTGGGCTCCTCTATAGTTGTGGTCAGCTGCACAGCTCTATTTGTGCTGTGGGTGCTCCTCTCTTGTAGTGATGTGTGCCTGTGTTCCACTCTTGTGCTGACGTGGTGCTCCTCTCTAGTTGTGCTGAAGTCTTATCTCGATTTGCTGTTAGAGCTCCTGTTGAATTTAGGCAGGGGTCTCAGAGCTCCTCTCGAGTTCTTTTCGTGCCACCCCTTGATTTGCAGCAGTGTACTTGGGGTACTCTTGAGTTGCAACAGGTACTCAGTATTCCTTTCGAGTACAGCTCAGAGCATGGAGTTCCTCTGGAGTCACTGTGGAAGGCTCCACTTGAGTGGAGGCAGGAGACTCAGAGCTCCTCACGAGTTTCAGTGATGCCTCCTCTAAAGTTGTGGTGGGTTATCTCTTCGAGTGGGGAGTTCTCTCTAATTTTGGCATTGGGTTCTCCTCACTAGTTTTTCATGGGGTTGCTTCTCTCTATTCTGGTTACTTCAGTGGGCTCATATCTATTTGGGGCACAGTGACTCCTTTTTAAGTATGATGTCTTGGAGCTCCTCTCTAGTTGTGGTGAGGGTATCCTCTCCAGCTGTGGTGGGGGAGTGCCACCGACTTGTTGTCGGGGGCTCCCCTCATGATGTGGGGTATGGCCCTTCTTGAATTAGGGAGGATTCTCACGGTTTATCTTGAGTTATGTTGGGGGGCTTGGGAATCCTCTAGAGAAACATTATGGGGCTTGGGACTGGTCTCCAGTTGTAACGTGGAACTCAGGGTTCCTCTTGAGTTAAAGCAGGGGAGTCGAGCCTCCTCTAGAGTTTCATTGGGAAACTCGGTATTTCTATCGTGTTGTAGCTCTGGACTCAGGGTTACACTCGAGCCTTGGTGGGGCTCCATGTTCCTCTCGGTTTGAGGCGGGTGTTCCTCTCGTGTTGCATGGGGGCTTCCTGTAGAGTTGTATTGGGGAGTTTCATCTCTTGCAGGGATGTAAAGGGTGGGTCCTTTCTTGTAGCAATGTTGGGTGGCTACTTATTAGTTTTGGTGTGGGTCTTTATTCTGGATATGGTCGGAGTGAACTCTGTAGTTGTGGTAGGTTTGATTCTCTCTAATTGTGGTGTGCAAGCTCCTCTCTTGTGGTGTGAGGCTCATCTCTATTAGCAACAGAGGAGCTCCTCTCTATCAGTGATGTCCAGTGGGCTCCTCTTGAGTTGTGGTGTAAGGATTCTCTGAATTTATGGGGCTGTGTCCACTCGGGTTGGGGTGTGGGTGGCTGCACTGGGGAGGTTCTCTCTACCTTTGGTGCTAGGAGTTCCTCGAAATGTTGGTGGAGTTTACCCTCTTTAGTTGTGACGGGTGGTTAATCTCTAGTTGTGGTGAGTGAGCTCCTCTCTATTTGAATAGGGTGGGGCTTTTCCTCAGCAGTTGCAGTTGCAGTGTATGGGGCTCCTCTCCACATGAGGAATGCAGGCTCTTCTGGAGCTATGGCCAGAGGCTTGCCTATTGTGCCACCAGACTTGTCTCAGAGTCTATTTCCTGGGGTTCCTGTCTAGTTGTCAGGGGCTTCTCTCTAGTTTTGATGTGCAGGATATGCTCTAGTTCTGTCAGGGTGCAACTTTTTTATTGTGGCAGGTGACTCCAAGCTACTTGTGGTGTTCACGGGGCTCTCGAGTTGTGATAGGGACAGCTATATACTTGCGGTGGTGGTCTCCTTTCTGCTTCTCTCAGGAGGAGGTATCAATTTGGTGTGGGGGCTCGGGGCTCTTCTAAAGGAGGCAGCAGAACCTGTCAAGATGAAGCAGGGTGCTTCTGTCAAGTTTCAGTAGCTTGTTCCTCTCTAGTTGTGGTCGGGGCCTCCTCTCTACCTGTGGCATGGGTGTTTCTTTCAAGTTGTGGTGTGGTGGTGAGCTCCTCACGTGTATCATTGGTGGCTCCTCTCTAGTTGTGGTGGGGTATTATCTCTAGCTGTGGTGTGGCTGCTCTTTTCTAATTGTGTGCTGGTGGGCTAATCTCTAGTTGTGATATGCAGGCTTCTTTCTAGTTATGGTGAGGGACACTTTCGTTGCAGTATCTGAGGGAGGTCCTGTCTCATTAAAATCTGCAAGGGCCTCCTTTCTTGTTGTGGTGGGGGGCTCCTCTATATTTGTCACAGAGTGACTCCTCTTTAGGTGTGATATCTTGGGGTCATCCTCTCTCATTGTGGCTGCCGGTTTCTCTCAAGTAGAGACAGAGTCCTCCTCTTTAGTTTTGGTTTTGGACTCGGGACTCTTCTGGAGTTGCAATGGTCCCTCCTCTTAGGTTGTTATGGAAGCCTCTGCAGGGGCATCCACTCTTCTTTTGGTAGTAGGTGTTCTTCACAAAATTTAGTGTGGTTACTCCTCTCTACTTGTGAGGGCCTCCTCACGAGTTACTTCAGGGAGGTCTTCTCTAGTTGAGGCAGAGGGGTTCCTCTCTATGTTTTATGTCTTGGTGGACTCCTCTCTACTGGTTGTGGGGGAAATTTCTCCAGTTTTGTTGGCATCTCCCCTATCATTGTGGCCAGATACTCCTCTTGTGTTTCAGCAAAGGTCTCAGTGGTTCTTCTCAATTTGTGTTGGTTAGTGGTATTCCTCAGTCATTGAATTATGCAGGGGCCTCTTCTCCAGATGCAGTGTGCAGGCTCATCTCTCGCTGTGGCTCATGGTCAACACACTACTTGATTTAGGGGCTTTATCTACTTGCACTGTTTTTGTGTTTCTCTCTAGCTGTGGTGTGGTAGCTCCTTCGAGTTGTTGCAATCATTACTGTAGTTGTAGTTGGCAAGGGGCTACTCTCTTGTTGTGGTGGGGTTTACAATTGAGTTTAATCCTGAAGGCTTCTCTCTAGTTTCACTGTGGGTCTGTGGGTCAGTTCTCTAGTTGTGGTTGGGGTCTCCTCTCTAGTTGCATTTTGCAGGGGTTTTCCTCAATAGTTTCAGTGTGTGAGGGGCTATTCTCCAGATGTGGTGTGTGGGCTCCTTTCTAATTCTGACAAGCTGCACTTCTCTAATTGTTCCGTGGGTGCTCCTCTCTTGCAGTGATGTGTGCCTGGGCTCCTCTCTTGTGGCTGTGTGGTGCTCCTCTCTAATTTTGTTGAGATCTTATCTCAGTTTGCCGTGATAGCCCCTCTTTATTTTATTTTTTAGTTTATTTTAATTAGAGGCTAATTACTTTACAATATTGTGGTGGTCTTTGCCATACATTCACATGAATAAGCCATGGGTGTACATGTGTTCTCCATCCTGAATCTCTCTCCCACCTCCCTCCCCATCCCATCCCTCAGGGTCATCTCAGTGCACCAGCCCTGAGCACCCTGTCTCATGCATCTAACCTGGACTGCCAAGGGTGGGATGATTTGAGAGAATAGAATTGAAATATGTGTATTATCATATGTGAAATAGATCACCAGTCCAGGATAGCTCCTCTTCAGATGAGGCAGGAGACTCAGAGCTCCTCTTGAGTTCTGGTGTTGCCTCCTTTCTAGTTGCAGCAGGGGGCTCAGGGTCGTTTCAAGTTGCACCAGGGAATTAGGGGCTCCTCTTAAGTTATTTCAGTGGACTCGTTTCTATTTTCAGCAGAGTGACTCCTTTTTAGGTGCAGTATCTTGAGGACTCCTCTCTAGATGATGTGAGGGGAACCTCTCCGGCTGTGCCAAGGGAGTGCTTCTTTCTGTGTTGCCTGGGGCTCTTCTCATGATGCGGAATAGGTTGCCTCTTCAGTTGAGGCAGATTTTCACAGTTCCTATTTAGTTGCCTTGGCGGTCTTGGAAACCCTCTCGAATTGCATCAGGGGGCTTGGGGCTCGGCTCAAGTTGCAATGGAGAACTCAGTTTCCTTCTTGAGTTGCAGCTGGGGAGTCAGTCCTCCTCTCGGGTTCAGGTGGGGATCTCAGGGTTCCTCTTGAGTTGCAGAAGGGGACTCAGGGTCCTATCGAGGTCTGACAGTGCCTCCTCTAGAGTTGCAACAGGGGACTTAGGGTCCTTTCGAATTGTGTCAGAGAACTTGAGGTTCATCTCTAGTTGCAGCAGTAGGCTCTGGGCTCCTCTCAAATTGTGGTGGGAACTCAGTGTTCCTCTCAGTTACAGTGTGGAACTTGGAGTTCCCCTGGAGTTGCTATGGAATGCTCCTCTCGGGTTGAGTTAGGAGACTCAGAACCCTTCTTGAGTTGTGACAGGAACTCAGAATACCTTTCGAGTTGCAGCACAGGACCCAGGATTCCACTTGAGCCATAGTGAGGAATTCAGTGTGCCTCTCGAGTTGTCATGTGGCTTCCTCTAGAGTCGTCTAGGGTCAACTCATCTCTAGCAAGGATGTGCAGGATGGCTCCTGTCTTGTGGCAATGTGTGGGTGGCTACTCACTAGTTCCAGCATGAGTCTTTTTTCTAGGTATGGTCTGGGTCAACTCTATATTTGGGGTGGGTTTGATTATCTCTAGTTGTAGTGTGCAAGATCCTTTATAGTTGTGATATAATGTCTGTCTCTATTAGCAGAGAGGCTCCTCTGTATTTGTGATGTCCAGAATGTTCCTCTTGAGTTGTGGTGGAAGACTCCTCTTGAGTTGTGGGGCTATGTCCTCTCTGGTTGGAGTATGGGTGGCTCCAGAAGGGAGGTTGTTTCTACTTTTGGTGCTAGGGCTTCCTCACTAATATTAGTGGGGTTGCTTCTCTAGTTTTGAGGGACTCCAGTTGACTTACTTCAGGGAGCTCATCTCTGTTTGTGGCAGAAGGGCTTCTAGTTGTGATGTGCATGGGAACTTTTCTCTATTATGATATGTGGGAAGGGCTCATATCTACCTGTGGCAGGGGTGTCCACTCTAGTTGTAGCACTGATACTCCACTCTAGTTTGGATGTACGAGGGTGTGGCACCTCTCCAGTTTTGGTGATGTGTTCATTAGTTACGCCTGAGGGTCAACTATCTAGTTGTGAAATGTATTCAACACTTGAGTTGTGACTTTGACTCGGAGCTGCTCCTGAGTTGCAGTGGTCCCTGTTTTTAGGTTGTGATGAGGGTATCTTCAATAGGGGCCCTCACTTCTTTTGGCACTAGGTGTTCCTCACAAATTTTAGCATGACTGTTCCTCTCTACTTGTGAGGACCTCATCAAGAGTTATTTCAAGTGGCTTATCTCTATTGAAGCAAAGAGGCTCCTCTATGTGTGATGTCTTGGTGGACTCCTCTCAACTTGTGGCGGGGGAAACCTCTCCAGTTTTGGTGGGGGCTCCTCTGTCATTGTGGCCAGTGGCTCCTCTCCTGTTGTGACAAAGGACTCGGTGGTTCCTCTCTAGTTGCATTGGTCAGTGGTGTTCCTCAATCATTGTGTTATGCAGGGGTCTCATCTCCAGATGTAGTGTGCAGGCCAAGTATGTGGCCTGGGTCTCTCTCTAGTTGCACTGTACTAGGGGTTTCTCTCTAGTTGTGTGGTGGCTCCTTCGAGTTGTTGCAGTCATTACTCTAGTTGCTGTTGGCAAGGGTCTACTTTCTAGTTGTGGGTTTTCCAATCTAGTTTTATCCAGCATGCTCCTCTCTAGTTTCACTGGAGGTCAACTATCTAGTTGTCATGGGTGGTCAAGGCTCTAGTTGTGGTGAGTATCTCCTCTTTAATTGTATTGTGCAAGGGTTTTCCTCAACAGTAGCCATGTGGGGTGGGGCACTTCTCCAGATGTGGTGTGTGGGCTCCTCTCTAGTTGTCTCGAGCTGCACTTCTATATTTGTGCCATGGGTGCTCCTCTTTTTTAGAGATGTGTGCTTGCACTTCTCTCTTGTGATGGCATGGTGCTCCTCTCTAGTTGTGCTGAGGTCTTATCTCATTTTTCCATGAGAGGTCCTCTTGAATTGTGGCAGGGGACTCAGAGTTCCTCTCGAGTTCTGATGGTGCCTCCTCTTGCATTGTAGTAGGGGGGTCTGGGTCCTTTCGAGTTGTGGCAGTGATCTCAGAGTTCCTCTAGAGTTTCAGCAGGGCCTCAGCATCCTTTTGAGTTCCAGCAGTGAACTCTAGGTTCCTCTTGTGTTGCAGCAGTGGACTCAGGGCTCCTCTCGAGTCGCACGCTTATTCGGTATTCCTCTCGAGTACAGTGCATGTCTTAGAGTTCCTCTCAAGGTGCCGTGGAAGGCTCCTCTTAAGTTGAGGCAGGAGACTCAGAGCTCCCCTTGAATTGTGATAATGCCACCTCTCATATTGTGATGGGTGTCTTCATGGGGTGGGCAATTCTCTCTACTTTTGGTACAGGGGTCTCCTCAGTAGTTTTTGGTGGGATTGCTACTCTCTAATTTTGAGGGGCTTCTCTCGAGTTACTTCAGTTTACTCAGCTCTATTGAGGCAGAGGGACTTCTTTTTAGGTGTGATGTCCTGGGGTCACCACTCTAGTTGTTGTGACTGGAATTTCTCCAGCTCTTGTGGGGGAGTGCCTCTGTCTTTGTTGTCAGGGGCTCCCCTCTTGATGTTGAATAGGGATCCTCTTGAATTGAGGCAGATTCTCACAGTTCCTTTTGATTTGCGGCGAGTTGCATCAGGGGGATTGGGGCTCATCTTGAGTTGCAATGGTGAAACTGGGGTTCCTCTCGAGTGGCAGTAAGGGTGTCTGACCTTCTCTCAAGTTTCCCCTGGGAATGTGGGGTTCCTCCCGAGTTGCAATGGGAAGTTCTGGGTTCCTCTTGATTTACAGCATGGAACTCAGGGTTCCACTCGAGCTTTGTTGGGGATCTCAGGTTTCCTCTTGGTTTGGGTGGTTCTCAGGATTTTTCTCGAGTTGTGATGGGGCCTCCTCTGCAGTTGTCTTGGGTCGATTTGTCTCTAGCTAGGATGTGCAGGGTGACTCCTGTCTTCTTTCAATGTGAAAGTGGCTACTCACTAGTTTTGACATGAATCTTTGCTCTAGTTGTGGTCAGGGTCAACTCTGTAGTTTGGTGGGTTCGATTCTCTCTAGTTATGGTGTGCAAACTCCTCTCAAGTTCTGGTGTGAGGTTCAACTCCTCTCTATATGTGATATGCAGCAGGCTCCTCTCGAGTTATGGGGCTGTGTCCTTTCTGGTTGGGGTGTGGGTGGCTGTACAGGGGAGATCCTCTCTAATATTAACTTTATGGTTTCCCCAGTAATATTAGTGGAATTGCTTCTCTCTAATTGTGAGGGACTTCACTCAATGTACTTTAGGGGCCTTGTCTCTATTTGCGGCAGAGGGGCTCCTCTCTAGGCACAATGTGCCAGAGGGCTCCTCTCTAGTTCTGGCAGGGGAGTCCTCTCCAGTTTTGACGGGGAACTCCTGTGTCTTTGTCGCCAAGGGCTCCTTCCTTGTGACACCATTGGGCTCCTGTTGAGATGTGGTGGGTGCCCGGGGTTCCACTCGAATTTCCACCGTTGACTTGGCGTTCCTTTACAGTTGTGGTTGAGCCTCCTCATGAGCTGCGTGGTGTAGCTCCTCTACAGGAGTGATCAGCAGGCTGGCTCCTGTCTAGTTATGATGGGCAGTAGGCTACTGTATTGTTAAGGCATGGGGGTTCACTATAGATACAGTGGGGGTCTGATTTTTTTTCTGCTTATCTGTTATTGTGGTTTGCTGACTCCTCTCTAGTTGTGGCAGGGACAGTTCCTCTTCGGTTGTGCTATGGGGTTTCCTCTCTAGTTGGAGTAGAGTGCTCCTCTCAATCTGTGGTGGGGGTGGTTTCTCTCTGCTTGTCATGTGAAGACGTACATTTTCCAGTTGTGAAATGAAGGAGGACACTCTCTAGCTGTGGCAGGGGGCATCTTCTTTATTTGTGGCATGTTGGGCTCTTTCTCTACTCATTGCATGGGGTGTATATTTAATTGTGAGGTGTAGATGTGCTCGTCTCTAGTGGCAATGTTCAGTGAGGCTAAATTATAGTTGCAGTGGGGTTCTCCCTTCAAGATGCGGTGTTTGGCTCCACTCTTACCCCGAACCAAGTGGGAGCTCCTCTCTATTTTGGGGGACTTTTCTCTAGTTGTGGTGAACAGGCTCATCTCTAGTTGTAAATGGGTGCTCCTTTCTAGTTGTGGCAGGGGGCTCTAAGCTTGTTGCAAGGTGCATGATGCTCTTAATTTGTGGCTGGGGCTCCTCTCTAGTTGTAGTAGGAGGCACCTCTTGAGTTGTTGCACAGGGCATTTCTCAAGTTTCTTTGGGGAGCTCCTCTAGAGTTGCTGCACGTACTCGGGCCTCCTCCTGAGTTGCAGTTGTGCCTGCTCTCGCGTTTGTCATGTGGAGATCAGGGCACCACAGTGATGGGTCTTCTCTACTTGTAGTGCTAGGGGTTCCTCACTAATTTTGGTGGGGTTGAACCTCTCTAATTGTGATGGGTGTTCAACACTCTAGTTATAATGAGGAAGATCCATTCTAGTTGCATCGGGAGGGGCTTTTGCTCTATAGTTGCAAATGTGTATGGGGCTCTTCTTCACATGATTGCAGGCTCTTCTGGAGTTGTGGTGGGAGGCTTGTGTATTGTTCTGCTGGCAGGCTTCTCTCTAAGTCGAATTCCAGAAGCTCCTGTCTAGTTGTGGGGGGGCTTCTCTCTAGTTGTGATGTGTGTGTTCCACTCTAGTTGTGGCAGGGTGCAACTTTCTTGTTGTGGCAGGGACTCCATGCTAGCTTCATTGCTCACGGGGCTCTCAGGTTGTGGTGTGGGCATCTCTGTACTTGAGGTGGTGGTCTCCTCTCTATCTTAGGAGGCACATATCAATTTGCTGTCAGGATGTGGGGTCTTCTAAGATGAGGCAGTGTATTCTGTCAAGATGATGCAGGGGGCTCCTCTCGAGTTTCAGTGGGGGACTCTAATTGTGGTTGAGGACTACATATGTCATGGGGTTTCTTTCTAATTGCAGTGTGCTGGTGAGTTCCTCTTGAGTATCAGTGGGAGCTCCTGTCTAGCTGTGGGGGGAGATTATCCCTGGCTGTGATTCGGCTGCTCCTTTCTAGTTGTGGTGTGCTGATGGGTTACTCTCTAGTTGCCGTGTGTGGGCTCCTTTCTAGTTATGGTGAGGAGCTCTTTAGTTGCAGTATCTATGGGGAGTCCTCTCTCTCATTGCAATATGCAGGGGCCTCCTTTATTGTTGTTGTGGTTGGGGGGGCTCATCTATATTTGCCACACAGTGACTTCTCTCTATGTATAATATCTGGAGCCATTCTCTCACATTGTGTCCATTGGCATCTCTTGAGAAGCAGTGGAGTCCTCCTCTTGAGTTGTTGCAGTGGCATCAGGGTTCCTCTCGAGTTGCAGTGGGCCTTCCTCTTAGGTTGCCATGGGGGTCTCTGCAGGGGGTCCTCTCTTTTTTGGCATGCAGTGTTCCTCACACGTTTTAGCATGCTTCTTTCTTTCTACTTGTGAGGGCCTCCTCTCAAGTTACTTCGGGGGGCTCATCTCTATATCCAGGAGAGGCACTCCTCAATATGCATAATGCCTTGGTGAACTCCTCTCTACTTGTGGCGAGGAAACCTCTCCAGTTTTGGTGAAGGGCTCCTCAGTCATTCTGGCCATTTGCTCCTCTCATATTGTAGCAAAGGCCTCTGTTTTTCCTCTCTAGTTTCATTGGGCCATGGTGTTCTCACTGTGGTTTTGGGGGAACTATTTTTCCAGAAGCAGCTTGCAAGCTCCTCATGCTGTGGCATGTTGTCCACACACTAGGTGTGGCCAGGGGCTCTCTCTAGTTGCACTGTACTAGGGGTTGCTCTCTAATTGTGGTGTGGTAGGTCCTTGGAACTGCTTCAGTTGTTACTCTAGTTGCTGAGGGCAAGGGCCTACTCTGTAGTTGTGGTGGAGTTTGGCATCTTGTTTTATCCAGAAGGATCCTCTCTAGTTGCAGTAGGAGTCAATAATCTTATTGTGGTGTATGGTCAAGTCTCTAGTTGCGGTGGGGGTCTCCTCTCTAGTTGCATTGGGCAGGGGATTTCCTCAATAGTTGCAATGTGTTGTGGGTCTATTCTTCAGATGTGGTGCATGGGCTCCTCTCTAGTTGTGTCAAGTTGCACTTCTCTAATTGTGCCATGGGTGCTCCTCTCTTGTAGTGATGTGTGCCTGGGCTCCTCTCTTGTGGTGGTGTGGTGCTCCTCTCTAATTGTGCTGAGGTCTTATCTCAATTTGCCATGAGAACTCCTCTTGGGTTGAGGCAGGTAATTCAGAGTTCCACTCATGGTCTGGTGGTGCTACCTCTCGAGTTGCAGCAGGGGGCACGGGGACCTTTCGAGTTGCTGTGGGCAACTCATGGTTTTGCTCGAGTTCTAGCAGTTGACTCGACTTTCCTCTCGAATTGTGCCAGGTACTCGGTGTTCCTCTCGTGTATAGCATGGAACTAGGAGTTCCTCTTGAATTGAGGTGGAAGTCCTCATTGGAAGTCCACTTCAGTTGAAGTAGGGGACTCAGGGCTCCTCTCGAGTTGTGGTGATGCCTCCTTTTGTGCTTTGGTTTGTGGTCTCTGTGGGGTAGGACATCCTCTCTAATTTTCCACTGGGCTCTTCTCACTAGTTTTTCACAGGATTGCTTCTCTCTCATTTTGAAGGGATCCTCTCGAGTTACTATAGTGGGCTTATCTCTATTTGCAGCAATATGATTCCTTTTAAGTTGTGATGTCTTGGGGCCTGCTCCCTAGTTGTGCTGAGGGGATCCTCTACAGCTCTGGTGGGGGAGTGCCTCTGTTTTTGTTGCCAGGAGCTCTCCTTGTGATGAGGAATAGGGCTCCTCTTCAATTTAGGCAGATTCTCACAATTCCTCTTGTGTTACAGTCAGGGTCTTGGGAATTCTCTCCATTTTCATCAAGGGGCTTGGGGCTTGTATTGAGTTGAAACAAGTAACACTGTGTTCCTCTTTCGTTGCAGGAGAGGAGATGGAATTCCTCACAAGTTGATTCAGGGAACTAGGTGTTCCTTTCAAATTGCAGCTGGGAACATGACAGTTATCTCGAGTTGCAACACGGGACTTGGGCCTCCACGAGAGTTGAATCTGGGAACACAGGGTTCCTCTCAAGTTGCAGCAGAGGACTCAGAGCCTCTCTCAAGTTGAGGCGGGAACTCAGGGTTCCTCTAGCATTGCAATGTTGGACTCAGAGTTCTACTCGAGCTATGGAGGGGAACTCAGGATTCCTCTTGAGTTGGGGAGTCATCAGTGTTCCTAGCAAGTTGTGGTGAGGCCTCATCTTGAGTTGTGTTGGAGTGACTCATCTCTAGCAGGGATGTACAGCATGGCTCCTATCTTGTTGCAATGTGTGGGTGGCTGCTCACTAGTTTTGGCATGGGTCATTATTCTAAGTGAGGTCTGGGTCAACTATGTAGTTGAGGTGGGTTCAATTCTCTCTAGTTGTGGTGTGCAAGCTCCTCTTTACTTGTGGTGTGAGGCTCATCTCTATTAGCAGCAGAGGGGCTCCTCTCTTTGTGTGATGTCCAGCGGTCTCCTCACTTCTGGAGGTGCAAGTCTGTGTCCTCTCTGGTTGGCTTACGGGTGGCTTCACGGGGGAGGTCCTCTCTACTTTTGGCACTATGGGGGTTCCTCACTAAAACTAGTAGGATTTCTACTCTCTAGCTGTGAGGGACTCCACTCGACTTACTTCAGGGAGCTCATCTCTATTTGTGGCAGAAGGTCTTCTCTCTATGTGTGACATCCTTGGGTACTCCACTCTAGTTGTGCCAGGGGAATGCGCTTCAGATTTGGCCAGCAAGCCCCACCGTCATTTTGGCCAGTGACCCCTTTGCTTGTTACAGCCTAGGACTCCAGTCAAATGCAGTGGGGAAGTCAGTGTGTCTCTAGAGTTGCAGCAGGTTATTTGAGGTTCCTTTAGAGTTGTGGTGGAGCCTCCTCTAGAGTTGCAGTGGGGCACACCCTCTCTAGTAGCGATGTGTAGGCTGGCCCCTCTCTAGTTGCATTGTGCGGTAGGTACTCTCTAGTTGAAACTTGGGCTCTACTCTAATTGCAGTGAGGGTCCACTCTTTATTTGTGGTGGGTCGGCTCCTCTCCAGTTGTCATTTGCAGACTACCCTCTTGTTGTGGCAGGGGGCCTCTTTTTAGCTGTGGTATTTGGGCTCCTCTCTAGCTGTGCTAGAGTGCTCTTCTCAAATTGTGATGGGGTGACTCCTCTTTGGTTGTGAAGAGAAGGGATGCTTTTTCCAGTTGTGATGTGCAGGAGGCTACTCTAGAGTTGTAGCAGTAGGAGTTCTCTTTACCTGTAGCATGGTGGGCTCCACTCTACTTGTGGGTGGGACTTCTGTCTAATTGTTATGTGTGGATTTCCTCCTCTCTAATGCCAATATTCAGGGGGGCTTATCTCTTATTGTAGCTTGGGTCTCCTCTCTAATAACGGTGTTGGCCTCCTCTTTCATTATGAACTGCTGGGAGTTCTACTGTAGTTGTGATTTGTATGGGCACTTTTATTTAATTGTGATGTGTAGGGCAGGCTCTTATGTACCTGTTCCAGGGGTGCCCACTCTCGTGTGTCAGTGGTTCTAGACTCTAGATGTGATATATGGGGTGGGGGCACCTCTCTAGTTTTGGCTGTGTGCTCCTCACTAGTTGCACCAGAGGGTCAACTATCTAATTGTGGCATGTATTCAACTCTCTGGTTTTGGCAGATGAGCTTCTCTCTAGTTGTGTTGTGCCAGGGTGCTCCTCTCTAGTTGTGCTGTGCCTTTGGGAGTCCTCTCTAGTTGTGGAGTTGTAACTCCTGTCTTGTTGCATTATGCTGTGTGGCTCTTCTCTAGGTGCAGCTTGCTGGCTCTCCTCTAGTTGTGGTTTGAGGGGCTATTTTCTAGTAGTGGTGTGAAGCATCCTCTCAGGATCTGGTGTGCAAGATTGCTCCTCTGAAGTTGTGGGATGCATGTCTTCCTTTCTGTATGTGGTGTCTGGGTGGGCTCTTCTCTTGGTGCAGTGTGTAGGCTCCTCTCTCGTTGTGGTGGGGGACTCCTCTGGAGTTGCATCAGGGACCTTGGTGTTACTCTTGAGCTGAGGTGGGTCTTCCTCTTGAGATGTGGTGGGGTGGCTCCTCTCTAGTAGCAATGTGCAGGGTGGCTTCTGTTTAGTTGTGATGTGTGTTTGGCTACACAACCTGTGGCATGGGGCTCCTCTCTAGTTGGTGTTAGGGCTCAACTCTTAATTTTGTCAGGTGAGCTTCTCTCTGGTTGTGGTGTGCAGACTCTTCTCTAGTTGTGGAGTACTGATCCTTTCTAAGTGGCAGTAAGCTCATTGCAGGGTGCACAGGGTTCTCAGCTTGTGGCTGGGGCTCCTCTCTTGTTGTAGCAGTAGGCAACTCTCAAGTTGCTGCAGGGGGCACCTCTCAAATTTTTGTTCGGGGATCATCTATAGTTATGGTGAGGGACTGCTCTCTAGCTGTGGTGTGGGTCTGCCTTTCTAGTTGTGTGCTTGTGATCTCCTCTTAAGTTTCAGTGATGGTGAGGCTTTACCTCAATAGTTGAGTTATGTATGGGGTCTTCTTCACATGAGGAATGCAGGCTCCTCTGGAGTTGTGGCAGGAGGCTTGTCTATTATTTTGTCAGTGGGCTCCTCTCTAAGTCTATTTCTATGGGCTCCTGTCTAGTTGTGGGGGCATTCTCTCTAGTTGTGATGCTTGGGCTCCTCTCTAGTGGTTACAGGCTGCAACTTTCTTATTGTGGCAATGGACTCCAAGCTAGTTGCAGTGTTCACAGGGCACTTGAGTTGTGGTGAGGCACTCTTTGTATTTGTGGTGGTGGTCTCCTCTCTATTTGTCTCAGGAAACACACATCAATTTGGTGTGGCAGCTCAGGACTCCTCTAAAAGGAGGCAGCAGACCCTGTCGTGATGAAGCAAGTGGCTCCTCTAGAGTTTTGGTGGTGGGCTCCTCTCTAGTTGTGGTTGGGGCCTCTTGTCTACCTGTGGCATGGGGCTTTCTTTCTATTTGTGGTGTTCTCATGAGTTCCTTTCAAGTATCATTGGGGGCTCCTCTCTAGTTGTGGTAGGGGATTTTCTCCTGCTGTGGTGTGTCTGCTTCTTTCTAGCTGAGGTGTGCTGGTGAGCTACTCTTTAGTTGTGGTGTGCACCTTTCTAGTTACACTGAAGGTCTCTTTAGTTGCAACATCTGAGGACAGTCTTCTCTAATTGCAATTATCAGGGGCTTCCTTTCTTGTTGTGGGGGTGGGTCTTCATCTATATTTGCCACAGAGTAATTCCTGTCTAGGTACTATATCTGGGTGCATCCTCTCACATTGTGGCTTGTGGCTTCTCTTGAGTATTGTTGGAGTCCTTCTCTTGAGTTGTGGCAGAGGACTCAGGGCTCCTCTCAAGTTGCAGTGGTCCCTGCTCTTATATTGTGATGGGGGGCTCTGCAAGAAAGTCCTCTCTTCTATTGGCACTACATTTTCCTCACAAATTTTAGCATGGTTGCTTCTCTCTCTTTGTGATGGCCTCCTCTCAAGTTGCTTCGCGGGGCTTGTGTCTATTTTTGACTGTGGGGTTCCTCTATTTGTGATGTCTTGGTGGTCTCCTCTCTACTTGTGGTGAGGGAAAACTCCCAAGTTTTGGTGGTGGCATCCTCTGTTGTTGTGGTCAGTCGCTCCTCTCCTTTTAGCAAAGGACTCAGTGGTTCCTCTCTAGTTGCCTTGGGCAGTGGTGTTTCTCAATCATTGTGGTATGTGGGGGAGTCTTCTCCAGATGCTGTGTGAAGTCTCCTCCCTACTTTTGGAGAGCTGCACTTATCTAACTGTGCTGTGGGAGCTCCTCTCTGGATGTGATGTCGAGAGGGCTCCTCTCTTGTGGATGGTGTGAGGCTGTGTCCTCTCTGGTTGGGATGTGGTTGGCTATACGGGGGATGTTCTCTCGATCTTGGTGCTAGGCATTCTTCATTAATATTAGTGGGGATGTTTCTCTTTAGTTGTGAGGGACTTCCTTCGAGTTACTTCAGGGAGCTCATCTGTATTTGTGGGAGAAAGGCTTCTCTTTAAGTGTGATATCTTGGGGGACACCACTCTAGTTATGCCAGGGAATTCCCCTTCAGTTTTGGCTGGGGAGCTCATCCGTCATTTTCTCCAATGGCCCCTTTTCTGGTTACAGTGTAGTGCCGGGAGCCAGCGTGAGGACCTCCGCCCATGGCAAAGGTCATGAGGGAGGCTCGGCATACGAAAGGGTGGGATCAAGCCTCAGGAGTCCTCCTGGATATTCTTGAGAATCTACCCCCCAAAACCAGAGTCTGCCTACTTTACTGCTTTGTGCTTTCACCTCTGACTTTACTGGGGGCTGTCCCCCACCACCATCTTGCTCTCTCTGACAAGGTGTTAACTTACAGCTCCAGTTAATAAGTTTCTGGGCATTAGGAGTGTTTAAATCCAAACCCCTCAGATAGCTCTCTAACTTGCCTGACAAGTTTACCCGGACTCCTACAGCTATGCATACGATTGTTTACAGTCTCTCAGCCATGAGAGGCACAGGAAGCTTAAGATATTCAAATAGCTTAAAGCCTCTCAGAGAGTTAGAAACTGTCAGAATAAAACTAGTAAAAGATTTCATTGATGAGCCAATGCTTGCTACCAAGTTTCCATATCCCCTGTATTGTATCCTTGAATGTGTATTAATTAATATAGTTGGTATGTAGAAAAAATAAGTAGTGGCCTTGGTGTTAGCAACTTTAGACCCTTAAGATAATAAATTCTTTCCTTTGTTGTAAACCCACTGCACCTCTGCCCTATAGGAATGCAACTTTATGTAACACCTCTGGAGGATGGCGCCAAACCTTAAAATAATTACTCTTAGAGAAAATAAGTCTTATGGTTGACAAACCTTTGTCAAGAGTCATAAAATGTTAATAGGCCTTCTGGCCAGAAGATGATGTAAATCACCTAAACCATTTGTATACGATAAATTTGCAGGAAAGAAACCTTGGTTTTGATAAGGATCAAAGACTGCTGACTTTGCATGGTTTCACGCCGCCTATTATCCTCTATGTACAACTTATGGTATAAAAGCCCCTGTTGAAAATAAAGCTGCGGACCTTGCTCACTGAAGCTTGGTGTCCCCATGTCATTCTTTCTTTTCACATTCTGGCTGAAGTTTCCATCTGGAGTGTGGAGGTCCTCTGCAACCATTTATTTGCCTGGGCTTCTAAGACTCACTCGAGAAGGTGCCTAAGGTGGGGCACCTTCTGCTATTCGAGAGGGCACCTGCGGCCTCCATGGTCAGAGCTAACCTGATGTCACAGGTTATATTGATTTTCCACGTAAACCAAGCTACTCAGCCTCTTTTCTCTGCTGAATTTTCCTCCTGAGCTATCCTCATGCTATTACTCTTTATATCTTTGATGAATATTTAAATTAATCGCGACGCCATCTCCCCTTCAAACTCCCTGGATCAGCCGGGGCTGTACCTCGGCAGTGTAGGGCTCCTGTGAAATTGCAGGAGGGAACTTGGGATGCCTCTTGAGTTGCAGCCTGTGTCTTGGGGTTCCTTTAGAGTTGTGGTGGAGCCTCCTCTTGAGCCGCAGTGGGGCAGATCCTCTTTAGTAGTGATGTGCAGTGTGTGACCTCTCCAGTTGCACTGTGTGGAGGCTGCTCTCTAGTTGTGGCAGGGGAACTCCTCTTTAATTGTGGTAGTTCAGCTCCTCTAGGTGTGTACAGTGCTCTTCTCAAATTCGGAGGTGGGTGACTCCTCTGTGGTTGTAAAGAGAAGAGACTCTTTTTCCAGCTGTGATGTGCAGGAAGTTCCTGTCTCTTTGTGTCAGGGTGGGCTTCCTTCTTAGTTGTGGTATGAGGCTTCCTCTCTTGTTGCGGTAGAGTGCTCCTCTGGAATTGTGGTAGGGTAGATTCCTCTTGGAAATCCTCTGCAGTCACATCAGGGTCTTGGGGCTTGTGTCTAGTTGGGATGGGGAACTTAGGGTACCTTTTGAGGCACTACTGGGGAATTGGGCCACATCTTGAATTGAGGTGGGGAACTCGGGTTCTTCTCAAGTTGTGGTGGGAAGCTTGGAGTTTCTTTCAAGTTGTAATGGGGAACATAGAGACCCGGCTGAGTTGCAACTAGTAATCCAGGCCTCCTCTTGAGTTTCAATGCGGAATTCAGGATTCTTCTCTAAACAGGAGAATCCAGCCTCATCTCGAGTTGAGGTGGGGAATATGGGGTTCTTCTTGAGTTGCAGCAGGAAACTTGGGGTTCCTCTCAAGTTGCCATGGTTATCTCGGGGAACCACTCGAGTTGCAAAAGGGAATCAAGCCTCCTTTCATGTTGCTGGGGGAACTCAGGATTCCTCTTGAGTCACTGCAGGGGAATCAGGCCTCATCTATGATTGAGGCAGGAAATCAGGGTTTCTCTCAAGGTGCGGCGGGTATCTCTGTGGGTACCTCTCCAATTGAACCTGGAATGTCAGAGAAACTGTTGAGTTGCCTTTTGGGAGTCAGGACTCATTTTGTGCTGCAAGGGGAAACTCGGGATTCCTCTTGAGTCACTGCAGGGGAATTGGGCCTCATCTCAGGTTGAGGCGGAACCTTGGGGATACCTCTCCAGTTGTGACAGGGATCTCGGGTTTCCGCTCGAGTTGCAACAGTGTAGTCAGACCTCCTCTTGAGCTGAGGCATGGAACTCCAGTTTCCTCCTGAGTTGTAAAAGGAGTGTCAGGCCTCATCTTGGATTGAGATGGGGAACTCGGGTTTTTTCTTGAGTTGCAACAGGGGAGCCAGACCTCCACTTGTGTTGTGAGGGGAAACTAGGGGTCCATTCCAGTTGTTGCAGGGAAATTAGGACTTTTCTCGAGTTGAGGGGGAACTCCATGTTCTTTTGACTTGTGGTGGGAAATTCGGGGTTCCTCTAGAGTTGCAATGGGGATCTCAGGATTCCACTCAAATGGCAACACGGGGGTCAGGAATCCTTTTGAGGTGAGGTGGGGAACTCATATTTCTTCTCGAGCTGCAGCAGGGGAGTTGGTCCTCCTCTCAAGTTGAAGCAGAAACTCTGGGGTTCCTCTCTAGTTGTTACTTGAAACTTGGGGTTTCCTCTAGAGTTGTCACAGTGGACTTAGAGCTCCTCTCCAAGAGCAGTGGGAAATCAGTGTTCTGCTGGAGGTGCAGAGCGGGTACAGGATTTCACTGGAGTCATGGCGGGGAACTTGGTTCTTTTCAACCTTGGTTGGTCCTCAGGGTTCCTGGTTACTTGCTGCAGCCTTGCTTCAGAGCCTCCTCTCAAGTAAACTTGGGGTGACTGGTTTCTAGAAGGAATGTGCAGGGTGGCTCCTGTTTTGTTGCAATGACAGGAGACTGCTAACTAGTTTTGGCAAGGGACTATTCTCTCATTGTGGTCGGGTCAACTCTGTAGTTGCAGACATTTTGCTTCTCTCTAGGGGTGGTGTGCAAGCTTCTCTCTCCTTGTAGTGGGAGGTTCTTCTGTATTAGCAGAAGAGGGTCTCCTCTCTCCATGTGATATTCAGCGGGCTGCTCTCAAGTTGTGGTGGATGGCTCCTCACGAAGTGTGAGGCTGTGTCCTCTCTGCTTGGGGTGTGCATGTCTCCAGGGAGGGAGGTCCTCTCTACTTTTTGCCCTATAGTTTCCTCACAAATATTAGTGGGATTGCTGTTCTTTAGTTGTGAGGGCCTCCACTCAACTTCCTTCAGGGAGCTCATTTCCGTTTGAGGCAGGAGGTCTTCTCTCAAGGTATGATATCCTGGGGGACACCACTCTAGTTGTGCCTGGGCAATAAACTTCAGTTTTAGCTGGGGAGGCCGTCTGTTATTGGTCCAGTGGTCCATTTCCCTGTTAAAGCCTCAGGATCCTGTGAATTGCAGCAGGGAACTCAGGCTGTCTCTTGAGTTGCAGCATGTGACTTTGGGTTCCTTTAGAGTTGTGGTGGAGACTGCTCTTGAGCTGCATTGGGACAGATGCTCTCTAGTAGCACTGTTCAGGCTGGTCTCTGTCTAAGTGTAATGTGTGGGAGGCTACTCTCTAATTACAGCATGGGATCCACTCGAATTGCAGTGGGGGTCTGCTCTTTATTTGCTGTGTTGGTTCGTCTCTAGTTGTTGTTTGAAGCCACCTCTCTAGTTGTGGCAGGGGAACTCCTCTTCACTGTGGTAGTTGGGCTCCTCTCCAGATGCAGTAGGTTGCTCTTCTCAAACTGGGAGGTGGGTGACTCTTCTACGGTTTTAATGATAAGTGGTGCTTTTTATAGTTTCAAAGTGCAGGAAGCTTCTGTCTATTTGTCACAGTGCTGGCCTCCTGCTTAGTTGTGGCATGAGGCTTCCTCTCTTGTTGCGGTAGAGTGCTCCTCTGGAATTGTGGTAGGGTAGGCTCCTCTTGGGAATCCTCTGCAGTTGCATCAGGGTCTTGGGGAACTCAGGGTTCCTCTTGAGTCCCTGAAGGGGAATTGGGCCACATCTTGAATTGAGGCAGGGAACTCAGGGGTCCTCTCAAGTTTCAATTGGTGAGTCAGGCCTCCTCTTGAGGTGGGAGGGGGAACTTGGGATTCCTCTCAATTTGAAGCAGGGTAATCAGGCCTCATCTCGAGATGAGGTGGGGAACATGGAGTTCTTCTCGAGTTGCGATGGGGATTTGGGGGAACTTCTTGAGTTACAAAAAGGGAGTCAAGCTTCCTTTTGAATTGTGAGGGTGGACTTGGGATTGCTCTTGAGTTGCTGCAGGGGAATTGCACCTCATCTCAGTGTGAGGGGCGATCACATGGTTTTTCTTGAGTTGTGGCAGGAAGCTCTGAGTTCCTCTTGAGTTACAACAGGAAAGTCAGGGAACCTCTTGAGTTGCCTCAGGAAAGTCAGGCCTCATTTCCAGTTGTGAGGGGGACCTCAGGACTCCTCTTGAGTTACTGCAGGGTAATTGGTCCTCATTTTGAGTTGAGGCGGGAAAGTCAGTGTTCCTCTCGAGTTGAACTGTGGATCTCGGGGTTCCTCTCGAGTTTAGATGGGGATCTCAGGGAACCACTTGAGTTGCCTCAGGGGAGTCAGGCCTCCTTTCCAGGGGAACCTTGGGGTTCCTCTTGAGTCACTGCAGAGTAATTGGTCCTCATTTTGAGTACAGGAGGGAAATTCGGGGTTGCTCTCCAGTTGCGACAGGGATCTTGGGGTCCTTCTCTAGTTGCAACAGGAGAACCAGGCCTCCTCTCACGTTGAGGCATGAAACTCTTGAGTTGTAAAGCAGAAGTCAGGACTCCTCTCGAGTTGAGGCGGGGAACTTGGGCTTTTTCTCGAGTTGCAACTGTCATCCTTTCGAGTTGCAAGGGGGAACTCGAGATTCCTCTCGAGTTGCTGTAGGGGACTCACACTTCATCTCGAATTGAGGTGGGAAAATTGGGCTTCCTTTTGAGTTGGGACAGGGATCTCAGGGAGCCTCTCAGGTTGCCTCAGGGGAGTCAGGCCTCATCTTGTGTTGAGGAATGGAACTCAGCTTTCCTCTCGAGTGGTGAAAGGGGTGTCAGGTCTCCTGTCGAGTTGAGGCAGGGAACTCGGGATTTTTCTTGAGCTGCACAGGGGAGTCAGACTTCCCCATGTGTCATGAGGGAAAACTCGGTGTTCCATTCGAGTCACTGCAGGGGAATCAGATCTCATCTCGAGTTGAGGGGAAACTCAGTGTTTTTTCGACTTCTGGCGGGAAACTCAGTGTTCCTCTTGAGTTGTGGTGGGGATCTCTGTATTCCTCTCCAATGGCAACAGGGGAGTCAGAACTCCTCTCTAGTTGAGGTGGGAAACCCGTGTTTCCTCTAGAATTTCAGCAGGGGAATCAGGGTTCCTCTGGAGTTGCAGCAGAAACTCAGGGTTCCTCTCTAGTTGTTGCTGGAAACTCGGGGTTTCTTCTAGAGTTGCCACAGGGGACTCAGAGCACCTGTTGAAGTGCAGCAGGAAATCAGTGTTCCTCTGTGTTTGTAGCACAGGCTGAAGGATTCCACTGGAGCCAATGTAGGGAACTCAGGATTCTTCTCGAGTTTGGTTAGCACTCAGGGTTCAATGCGACTTGTGGTGGGGCCTCCTGTTGAGTTCTGTCGGTGTGACTCGTTTCTAGCAATTATGTGCAGGGTGGCTCCTGTCTTGTTGCAAGGACGGGTGGCTGCTCACTAGTTTTGGCAAGGCATTTCTCTATCATTATGGTGGGGGCCCACTCTGTAGTTGTGGGGGTTTTATTCTCTCTAATGGTAGAAAATGAAGAGGAACTAAAAAGCCTCTTGATGAAAGTGAAAGTGGAGAGTGAAAAAGTTGGCTTGAAGCTCAACATTCAGAAAACGAAGATCACGGCATCCAGTCCCATCACTTCATGGGAAATAGATGGGGAAACAGTGGAAACAGTGTCAGACTTTATTTTTTTGGGCTCCAAAATCACTGCAAATGGTGACTGCAGCCATGAAATTAAAAACGCTTACTCCTTGGAAGGAAAGTTATGACCAACCTAGATAGCATATTCAAAAGCAGAGACATTACTTTGCCAACAAAGGTCCGTCTAGTCAAGGCTATGGTTTTTCCTGTGGTCATGTATGGATATGAGAGTTGGACTGTGAAGAAGGCTGAGCACCGAAGAATTGATGCTTTTGAACTGTAGTGTTGGAGAAGACTCTTGAGAATCCCTTGGACTGCAAGGAGATCCATTCAATCCATTCTGAAGGAGATCAGCCCTGGGATTTCTTTGGAAGGAATGATGCTAAAGCTGAAACTCCAGTACTTTGGCCACCTCATGCGAAGAGTTGACTCATTGGAAAAGACTCTGATGCTGGGAGGGATTGTGGGCAGGAGGAAAAGGGGATGACAGAGGATGAGATGGCTGGATGGCATCACTGACTCGATGAACGTGAGTCTGAGTGAACTCCGGGAGTTGGTGATGGACAGGGAGGCCTGGCTTGCTATGATTCATGGGGTCACAAAGAGTCGGACACGACTGAGCGACTGAACTGAACTGAACTGAATGGTGGTGTGCAAGCTCCTCTGTCCTCGTGGTGTGATGTTCATCTGTATTAAAAGAAGAGGGGCTCCTCTCTCTGTTTGATGTCCAACAGGCTCTTCTCAAGTTGTGGTGGAGGGCTTTTCTCGAGGGGTGAGGCTGTGTCCTCTCTGTTTGGGGTGTTCATATCTCCACTGGGGAGGTCCTCTCGGCTTTTGGCACTATGAGTTCCTCACTATTATTTGTGGGATTTCTGCTCTCTAGTTGTGAGGCCCTCCACTCGACTTCCTTCAGGGAACTTACCTCCATTGGAGGCAGAAGGTCTTCGCTTAAGGTGTGTGATTTCCTAGTGAACACCACTCTAGTTGTGCCTATGGAATCAGCTTCAGTTTTGGCCGGGGAGCCACCCTTCATTTGGCCCAGTGGCCCCTTTACTTGCCCCAGCCTAGGGATCCTGTGAAATTGCAGTGGGGAGCTTGGGGTGCCCCTTGAGTTGCAGCATGTGACTCGGGGTTCCTTTAGAGTTGTGGTGGAGATTCCTCTTGACCTGTAGTGGGGCAGATCCTCTCTAGTAGCACTGTGCAGACTGGGCCCTGCCTAAATACAATGTGTGAGAGAATACTATCTATTTGCGGCATGGACTCCACTCTAATTGCAGTGGAAGTCCTTTCTTTATTTTCTGTGTGTTGGCTCATCTCTAGTTGTCGTTTGCAGCCACCTCTCTAATTGTGGCGGGGAACTCCTCTTTAATTGTAGTTGGGCTCCTCTCTAGATGTGGTAGAGTGATCTCAAATTTGGAACTGGGTGATTCCTCTATGGTTGGAATGAGAAGTGGTGCTTTTTCTAGAAGTGATGTGCAGGAAGGTCCTGTCTATTTGTGGCAGGGTGGGCCTCCTGCTTAGTTGTGGTATGAGGCTTCCTCTCTTGTGGTAGAGTGCTCCTCTGGAATTGTCGTGGTGCAGGCTCCTCTTGGAAATCCTCTGCAGTTGGATCAGGGTCTGAAGGCTCATTTCAAGATGTGATGGGGAAGTTAGGGTTCCTCTTTAGGCATGGCAGGAGAACCGGGTCACATCTTGATTTAAGGTGTGGAACTCAGTGTTCTTCTCAAGTTGTGACAGGAACTTCAGGGTTTCTCTCAAGTTGCAGTGGGGAACTCTGGGATCCTCTCAACTTGAAACTAGTGAGTCAGGCCTCCTCTTGATGTGTGAGGGGGAACCTGGATTCCTCTTGAGTCGAAGCAGGGGAATTGGGCCTCATCTCTAGATGAGGTGGGGGACACGGGGTTCTTCTCGAGTTGTGATGGGGACCTGGGTGAACCTCTCAAATTGCTAAAGGTAGTCAAGCCTCCTTTCGAGTTGCAAGGGGGAACTCTGGATTGCTCTGGAGTGGCTGCAGGGGAATTGGGCCTCATCTTGGTTTGAGGGGAGATTTCGTGCCTTTTCTCAGATTGTGGTGGAAAGCTATGGGTTCCTCTCAAGCTGTGACAGGAATCTCAGGGAACCTCTCTAGTTGCCTCAGGGGAGTCAGGCCTCCTTTCTAGTTTTGAGGGGCACTCATGATTCCTCTCTAGTCCCTGCAGGGGAATCGGGCCTCATCTTGAGTTGAGGCAGGAAACTCAGAGTTTCTCTCGAATTGCAACCGGGATCTCGGGTTTCCTCACGAGTTTAAATGGGGATCTCAGGGAACCTCTCAATTTGCCTCAGGGGGATCAGGCTTCCTTTCGATTTGTGAGGGCTATCTCGGGATTCCTCTCTAGTCCCTGCAGGGCAATTGGCCCTCACCTTGCATTGAGGTGGGAAATTTGGGGTTCTTCTTAAGTTCCAGTGGAGATCTTGGGGTTCCTCTCGAGTTGCACAGTGGAGTTATGACTCCTCTCATGTTGAGATGAAGAACTCGGGTTTCCTCTCAAGTTGTTACAGGAGAGTTGGGTTTCCTCTCTGGTTGCAGAAGGGGAGTTGGGCCTCATTCCAGTTGCAGCAATGAGCTTGGTGTTTTTCTTGAGTTGTGGCAAGAACCTCGGGGTTCCTCTCGAGTTGTGACAGGGATCTCTGGGTTTCTCTCGATTTGTGACAAGGGATTCGGTCCTCCTCTGGAGTTGCAGCAGGGGTCTCTGGGCTCCTCTTGAGATGCAGTGGGAAATTAGGGGTTCCATTCTTCTTGCGGTGTGAAACTTGAGTTTCCTCTTGAGTGCTGCAGGGAAACTGAGCCTCATCTCAAGTTGAGGTAGAGACCTTGGTATTTTTCTCGAGCTGTGGAGGAAAACTCAGGGTTCCTCTCGAGTTGCAATGGGGTCTAAAGGTTCCTTTCGAGTTGCAGCAGTGGAATTAGGACTCCTCTCAAGTTGAGAAGGATAACAAGGGCTTCCTCTTGAGTTGTAACAGGGGAGTTGGGTATACTCTCAAGTTGTGGGGGAAACTCAGGCTTACTTTCATGTTTCAGGGCGGGGGGGAGTTGGGCCTCCTGTTGAGTTGCAGCAGGGAACTCGGAGTTCCTCTGGAACTGTGGTAGGGCCACCTCTCTAGTTGTCTTGGGACAACTTGTTTCTAGCAGGGATGTGCAGGATGGCTCCTTTCTTGTTTCAATGTTAGGTGGCTACTCACTAGTTTTTACATGGAATTTCTCTATCATTGTGGTCAGGGTCAACTCTGTATTTGTGGTGAGTTCAGTTTTCTCTGTATTTGTGGTGAGTTCAGTTTTCTCTCAGAGAAGGCAATGGCACCCCACTCAAGTACTCTTGCCTGGAAAATCCCATGGATGGAGGAGCCTGGTAGGCTGCAGTCCATGGGGTCTGTAACAGTTGGACACGACTGAGAGACTTCACTTTCACTTTTCACTTTCATGCATTGGAGAAGGAAATGGCAACCCACTCCAGTGTTCTTGCCTGGAGAATCCCATGGACGGGGGAGCCTGGTGGGCTGCCAACCCTGGGGTTGCACAGAGTCAGACATGACTGAAGCGACTTAGCAGCAGCAGCAGCAGTAGTTTTCTCTAGTGGTGGTGTGCAAGCTCCTCTCTTCTTGTGGTGTGAGGTTCATCTCTATTTGCAGCAGAGAGGCTTCACTCTATGTGTGATGTTCAGGGGGTCGAGTTGTGGTGGAGGGCTCCTCTTGAGTTGAGGGGCTGTGTCCTCTCTGGTTTTGGTGCTGGTGGCTGCACAGGGGAGGTCCTCTCGACTTTAGGCCCTAGGTGATCCTCACTAATATTAGTGGGGTTGCTTCTCTCTAGTTGTGAGGGACTCCAGTCGACTTACTTCCGGGAGCTTGTCTCTATTTGTGGCAGAAGGGCTTCACTCTAGGTTTTATATATTGGGAGATTCCACTCTAGTTGTGCCGAAGGAATCTGCTTCAGTTTTGGGTGGGAAGCCACTTCGACATTTTGGCCAGTGGCCCCTTTTATTGATACAGCCTAGGGCTCTTGTCAAATTGCAGCAGGGAACTCGGGATACCTATTGAATTGCATCAGGTGACACAGGATTTCTTTAGAGTTGTGGTGTAGCCTCCTCTCGCGCTAGTGTGGGGCAGATCCTCCCTAGTAGCCATGCACAGGTTGGCCCTTGTTTAGTTTCAATGTGCTGTAGGCTACTCTCTAGTTGCATCATGGGGCACCACTCTAATCGCAGTGAGGATTCACTCTTTATTGGTGGTGGGTCGGCTCCTGTCTAGTTGTCATTTGTAGACTCCTCTCTAGCTGTGGCATGGGACCTCGTCTTTAGTTGTGGTAGTTGAGCTCATCTTTAGTTGTGGTAGAGTGCTGTTCTCAAATTGTGAGGGGGTTGACTCCTCTTTGGTTGTGATGAGAAGGGGCACTTTTTCTAGTTGCAATCACAGGAGATATCTCTAGTTGTGAAACGGGGTGCCCCCTCTTTAGTTGTGGTATGGGGCTTCCTCTCTTGTTGCTGGAGTGTGCTCCTCTCAAATTGTGGTCAGGTAGGCTTCTCTTGGGAATATTCTCGAGTTGCATCAGGGGGCTTGGAGTTTATTTCGTGTTACATTGGGGAACTTGGGGATACCCTCTAGTCGAGGCAGGGGAATCAGACCTCCCTTTGGGGCATGGAAAGAGTTTTTCTTGAAATGTGGTGGGAAACTCAAGGTTATTCTTAAGTTGCAGCCAAAAACTCGGGGTTCCTCTCGAGAAACAACAGGGATTCTTGGGGTTCCTCTCAAATTGCAACAAGGGAGTCAGGCTTCCTCTTGAGTTGAGGCAGGGAAATTGGGTTTCCTCCCAAGTTGCAGCAGCAGAGTCAGGCATCCTCTCGAGGTTCAGTGAGGAACTAGGGGTTCCTCTCGAGTTACAGCAGGGGACTCAGATCTCCTCATGAGTTGCAATGGTTAAGTCAGTTTTAGTCTCAAGCGCAGAACTCAGGTTTCCACTTGAGACATGTTGGGACACATGGGGTTCACCTCAAGTTGGGGGAATACTCATGGTTCCTCTCAAATTGTGGTCGGCCCTCCTTTCTAATTATCTTGAGGAGCCTCATCTCCAGCAAGGATGTGCAGGGGGGCTCCTATCTTATTGTGATGTCGGGTGACTACTCACTAGTTTTGGCCTGGGATTTCTCTATCGTTGTGGTCTTGGTCACATTTGTAGTTGTGGTGGGTTTGATAATCTCTAGTGGTGGTGTGCAATCTCCTCTCTACTTGTGGTGTGAGGTTCGTCTCTTTTAGCAGCAGAGGGGCTCCTTTCTATGTGTGATGTCCAGTGGGATCCAAGTTGTGGTGAAGGGCTTCTCTTGAGGTGTGGGTCTGTGTCCTCTCTGGTTGGGATGTGGGTGGCTCCACGTCGGAGGTCCTCTCTACTTTGGGCGCTAGGGGTTCCTCACTGATATTAGTGAGATTGATTCTCTCTAGTTGTGAGGGACTCCACTCGACTTACATCAGGGAGCTCATCTCTATTTGCAGCAGAAGGGCATCTCTCTAGGTGTGATAACCTGGGGGACTCCAGTCTAGTTGGGCTGAGGTAATCAGCTTGCATTTTGGATGGGGATCCCCTCTGTCATTGTGGCCAGTGGCCCCTTTTCTTTTTAGAGCCCAGGGATCCTGTCAAGTTGCAGTGGTGATATTGGGGTGTCTCTTAAGTTGCAGTAAGTGACTGCAGGTACCCTTGGGTTGTGGTGGAGCCTCATCTTGAGCTGCAGTGGGGCAGGTCCTCTCTAGTAGCGATATGCAGGCTGCCCTCTGTCTAGTTGCAATGTATGAGAAGATACTCTCTAACTGTGTGTGTGTGTGTGTGTGGGGGGGGCTCCTCTTTAGTTTTGGAGTGGGGCTTCTCTCTTGTAGAGTGCTCCTCTCGAATTGTGATGGGGTAGGCTTCTTTTGGGAATCTTGTGGAGTTGCATCAGGGGGCTCAGGTCTTGTCTTGAGTTGCTATGGGTAACTCGGGGTTACTCTTGTGTTGCTGCAGTGGAATTGGAACTTATCTCTAATTGAGGTGGGGAGCTCGGGATTCTTCTCAAGTTGCAGTGGGAAACTTGGGGTTCCTCTTGAGTTGTAATGCTGATCTCGTGTTTTCTCTAGAGTTTCAATAGGGGATTCAGGCCTCCTCTCAAGTTGAGGAGGGGAAATCGGGTTGCCTATCTAGTTGCAACAGCGGAGCCGGGCCTCCTCTCAAGTTGCGAGAGGGAACTCAAAATTCCTCTTGAATTGCAACCGGAGAGTTGGACCTCCTCCTGAGGTGCAGCAAAGAACTCGGGATTCCTCTGAAGTTGCAACGAGGATCTCAGGTTTCCTCTCTAGTTGCAACAGGGGCATTAGGCCTCCTGTCTAGTTGTGGTGGGGAACTTGCATTTTCTCTCGAGCTGCAACAGGGGATTAGAGCCTTGTGTCGAGTTGCCTGGGGAACTCTGGGATCCTCTAGTTTTGTAACAGGGGAGTTGGGCCTCCTTTGAGTTGCAGGGAGGAATTCAGGTCTAGAGTTGCAGTGGGAAACTCAGGGTTCCTCTCAAGTTTCAGCAAAGGACTCGGGGCTACTCTAGAATTGCAGCAGGGACTCAATGTTCCTCTCGAGTTGCAGTTTGGGACTCAGTGTTCCACTCAAACCGTGGCGCTTAACTCAGGGATCCTCTCGAGTTGGGGTGGTACTCAGGATTCCTCTCAACTTGTGGTAGGGCATCCTCTCGAGTTGCCTTGCAACGATTCATCATTAGCAAGGTTGTGCAGTGTGATTCCTGTCTCGTTGCCATGTCGGGTGGCTACTCTCTAGTTTTGGCATGGGAGTCCTCTATCATTTTGTTAGGGTTCAACTCTGTAGTTGTGATGAGTTCGACTCCCTCTAGTTGTGGTGTGCAAGCTCATTTAAACTTGTGATGTGAGGTTCATCTCTATTAGCAACAGAGGGGCTCCTCTCTCTGTGTGATGCCCAGTGGGCTCCTCTCGAGTTGTGGTGGAGGGCTCCTCTTGAGGTGTGGGGCTGTGTCCTCTCTGGTTGGGGTATGGATGGCTCCACAAGGGAGGTCCTCTCTACTTTTGGTGCTAGGGTTTCCTCACTAATATCAATAGGATTGCTTCTATCAAGTTGCAAGGGACTCCACTCAATTTACTTCAGGGAGCTCATCTCTATTTACCACAGAAGGGCTTCTCTCTAGATGTGATATCCTGGGGGACACCCCTCTAACTGTGCTGGAGGAATCCCCTTCAGATTTGGCTGGGGTGCCCCTCTGTCATTTTGGCCAGTGACCCCTTTTCTTGCTACAGCCTAGGATTCCTGTGAAATTGCAGTGGGAATCTCGGGGTGCCTATTGAGTTGCAGCAGTTAATTTAGGGTTCCTTTACAGTTTTGGTGGAGCCTCCTCTCGAGCTTCAGTAGGACAGATCCTCACTATGATCCATGTGCAGGCTGGACCCTATCTAGTTGCAATGTGTATTAGGATATCCTCTAGTTGCAGCACAGAGATCCACTCTAATTGAAGTGAGTTTCCACTCTTTATTTGGGTGTGTTGACTCCTGTCTAGTTGTCATTTGCAGACTCCTCTCTAGTTGTGGCATGGTGGCTCCTCTTTAATTGTGGTAGTTTGGCTCCTCTCTAGTTGTAGTAGTGTGCTTTTCTGATACTTTGATGGTGGTGGCTCCTTTCTGTTTGTGTTGAGAAGGAGTGGTTTTTCTTGTTGTGCAGGAGGCCACTCTCATTGTCCTTCTCTTTACTTGTGGTATGGGGCTTCCTCTCTTGTTGCAGTAGAGTACTCCTCTTGAGTTGTGGTGGGGTAGGATCCTCTTGGGAATCCTCTGGAGTTGCATCAGAGGGCTTGGGGTTCATCTCGAGTTGTGATGGGGGACTCAGAATTCCTCTCAAGTTGTGATGGGGAACTTGTTGTTCCTCTCAAGTTGAGGCGGGGAATTAGGTGTTCCTCTCCAGTTGTAACAGAGGAGTCATGCCTCCTCTCCAGTTGGGAGGGGGAACTCGGGGTTACTCTCAATTTCCCGTGGAATGTTCCTCTTTAGTTGAGCCAGGGGACTCAGATCTCCTTTCGAGTTGTGGTGATGCCTCCTCTCGAGTTGTGATGGGTTGTCTCCGTGGGGTTGGGCATATCTCTACATTTGGCACTGGGATCTCCTCACTAGTTTTTCAAGAGATTGCTCCTCTCTAATTTTGAGGGGATCCTCTTAAGATACTTCAGGGGGCTCATCTCTACTTGTTGCAGAGTGACTCCTTTTTAGGTGTGATGTTCTGGGGTCTCCACTCTGGTTGTCGTGAGGGGAATCCTCTCCAGCTCTCTCGGGGGTTTGCCTCTGTCTCTGTTGCTGGGGCCTCTCCCCATGATGTGGAATAAGGGTTCTCTTGAATTGAGGTGGATTCTCATGGTTCCTCTTGAGTTGTGGTGGTGGTCTTGGGAATCTTCTCAAGTTGCATCAGGGCCGTGGGGCTGTTCTCAAGTTGCAGCGGGAAACTTGGGGCTCCTCTCTAGTTGCAACAGGATACTTGGGAGCTCTACTCAAGTTGCATATGGGAATTCAGGTTTCCTCTTGAGTTGCGGCAGGAACTCAGGGTTCCTCTTGAGCTGTGGCAGGGAATACAGGGATCCTCTCGAGTTGGGACATCTGAGAATTCCTTCAAGTTGTGGTGGGTTCTCTTCTCGATTTGTCTCGGGGTGACTCATCTCTAGCAGTCATGTTCAGGTTGCCTCCTGTTTTGTTTCAATGTGTGGGTGGCTACTCTTTGTTTTCCCATGGGACTTTTCTCTGGTTGTAGTCGTGGTCAACTCTTTAGTTGTGGTGGGTTCGAGTCTCTCTAGCTGTAGTGTGCAAGCTCCTCTCTAGTTGTAGTGAAAGGTTCACCTCTATTAGCAGCATAGGTTCTCCTCTCTATCTGTGATGTCCAATGTGCTACTCTAAAGTTTTGCTGCAGGGATCGTCTTGATTTGTGGGTCTGTGTCCTCTCTGGTTGTGGTGTGTGTGGCTCCCCCAGGGAGGTTGTCTCTACCTTGGGTACTAGGGGTTCTCCAGTAATTTTGGCGGGATTGACCCTCTCTAGATGTGAAGGTTGGTCAAACCTCTAGTTCTGGTAAGGGAGCTCCACTCTAGTTATGGTGAGTGGGGCTTTTCCTCAATAATTGTGGTGTGTATGGGGCTCTTCTCCACATGAGGAATGTAGGCTCCTGTGGAGTTGTGGCTGGAGGCTTGTGTATTGTTCTGCTAGAGAACTCCTCTCTATGTCGATTTCCAGGGTCTCCTGTCTGTTTGTGGGTGACTTCTCTCTAGTTTTTATGTGTGGGCTCCCCTCTAGTCTTGGCTGGGTGCAAATTTCTCCTTGTGAAAGAGGACTCCAAGTTCATTGCAGTGTTCACTGGGCTCTCGAGTTGTGATGGGGGCATCTCTGTACTTGAGGTGGTGGGCTCATCTCTTTTTGTCTCAGGAGGCACATATTTATTTGCTGTGTCATCTGGAGGTTCCTCTAAAAGGAGGCAGCTGATCCTGTCTAGATGAAACAGGGGGCTCCTCTTGAGATTCGGTGGGGTCTTCTCTCTAGTTGTGGTTGAGGACTCATCTCTATTTGTGGCATGGGTCTTTCTAGTTTCACTGTGCTGGCGAGCTCATCTCGAGTATCAGTGGGGGTTCCTCTGTAGTCGTGGTGGTGGATTATCTCTAGCTGTAGTGTGGTTTCTCCTTTCAAAATGTGGTGTGCTGGTGAGCTAGTCTCTAGTTGCATTGTCCTGGCTCCATTCTAGTTATGGTGAGGGGCTCTTTAGTTGCAATAGTTGAGGGAAGTCCTCTCTCATTGCAATGTGGAGGAGCCTCGTTTCTTGTTGAGGTGGTGGGGGGCTCATCTATATTTGCTGTGGAGTGACTCCACTCTAGGTATGATATCTGGGGGCATCCTGTGGCATTCTGGTCAGTGGTTTCTCTCGAGTAGTGCTGGAGTCCTCCTCTTGAGTTTTGGCAATGGACTCATAGATCTTCTCAAGTTTCAGTGGTCCTTCCTCTTAGGTTATGATTGGGGTCTCTGCACGGGGGTCCTCTCTTCTTTTGATACTAGATATTCCTCACACATTTAAGCATGGTTTATCCTCTCTACTTCTGAGGGCCTCCTCTTGAGTTACCTCAGGGAGCTTATCTCTATTTGTGGCAGAGGGGCTCCTCTCTATGTGTGATGTCTTGGTGGGCTCCTCTCTACTTGTGCAGGGGAAACCTCTCCAGTTTTGGTGGGGGCCTCCTCTCTCATCGTAGCTGGTGGCTCCACTTATGTTGCAGAAAAGGACTAAGTTGTTCCTCTCTAGTTGCATAAGGCAGTGGTGTTCCTCAATAATTGTGGTATGCAAGAGACTCTTCTCAAGAAGTGGTGTGCAGGCTCCTTTCTCATTGTGGTGCATGGTCAACACACTAGCTGTGGCCAGGGCCTTTCTCTAGTTGCACTTGAAAGGTTGGTGCTGAACCACACAAAGACACCGGGATTCTTGGCCTCCAGAGGAGAAGAATTCAATCCGGGGCCAGAGATAAGGCTTGATCACTCAGAGCTTTTGTGTAATCAAGTTTTATTAAAGTATAAAGGAGACAGAGAAAGCTTTTGACATAGGTATCAGAAGGGCACAGAAAGAGTACCCCCTTGCTAGTGTTAGCCATGGAGTTATATACTCTCTAATTAGTTATTATAGTGAATCAAAAGAATGTCTGGAGGTTGTAAAGACCTCTCTAGACTTACTCCCATAATTTACACCTTAAGATAATAGGATTATCCAGAAGTTTTTTTTCCAGAGGCTGTCCTCAAGCAGGACACATTATTGTTATATAATCCTAAGGAATGTCGAGGGACAAAAAAATTTGTCCTTTCTTCTTCCTTGAGAATTCCAGACCCCTCTCTCCTTGGGGACCCCTGGACTTCTTGTCAATCTGCCTAGGATTTGACTCTCACACTGTACTAGGGGTTTCTCTCTAGTTGTGGTGTGGTGGCTACTTTGAGTTTTTTCAGTCATTCCTCTAGTTGCTGTGGACAAGGGTCTACTCGCTAGTTGTGGTGGGGTTTCCAATCTTGTTTTATCGAGAAGGCTCCTCCTCTTTAGTTGAAGTGGGGGCCAACCCTTTTGTTGTGGTGGGTGTCTCCTCTCTAGTTACGTGTGGCAGAGGTTTTCCTCAATACAGCCAATGTGCAGTGGGGTTCTTCTCCAAATGTGGTGCATGGGCTCCTCTCCAGTTGTGGCGATCTGCACTTCTTTAATTGTGCCATAGGTGCTCCTCTCTTGTAGTGCTGTGTTCCTGGGCTCCTCTCTTGTGGTGGCGTTGTGCTCCTCTCCAGTTTTTCTGAGGTCTTAACTCGATTTGCCATGAGACCTCCTCTTGAGTTCAGGCAGGGGACTCAGGGTTCTTTCAGGTTGTGGCGAGGAACTCAGGGTTACTCTTGAGTTGCAGCAGTGTACTCAGGGCTCTGCTCAAGTTGGAACAGGTACTCAGTGTTCCTCTCATGTACAGTGTGGAACTCGGAGTTTCTCTCGAGTTGCCATGGGAGGCTTCTCTTGAGCTGAGGCACGGGACTCCGAGCTCTTCTTGAGTTGAGGTGATACTTTCTCTCTAGTTGTGGTGGGTTTTCTCCATGGGTTAGAGTGCCTTCTCTACTTTTGGTACTGTGGTTTCCTCACTAGTTTTTCGCGGGATTTCTCCTATCTAGTTTTGAGGGGCTGCCCTTGAGTTACTTCAGTGGGCCACTCTCTATTTGCAGAAGAGTGACTCCTTTTTTGGTGTGATGTCCTGGGGGTTTCTCTCTGGTTGTGATGAGGGGATCATTTCCAGCTCTCTCGGGGGAGTGTCTATTGTCTTTTTTCTCGAGGTCTACCCTCGTGATGCAAAATAGGGCTCCTCTTGAATTGAGGTGGATTCTCATGGTTCCTCTTGAGTTGCAGTGGGGTCTTGTGAATCCTCTCGAGTTGCACCAGGGGGTTTGGGGCTCATCTCAAGTTGTGGCAGAGAACTCAGGGTTCCTCTCAAGTTGTAACAGTGGAGTCAGGTCTACTCTTGACTTGAGGTGGGGAATTCGGGGTTCCTCTCGAGTTGCAACAGGGGATTTGGGGTTCCACTCTATTTTCAGCTGGGAACCCAGGCTTCCTTTCGAGTTGCAGTGGGAATCTCGATGTTCTTCTCGAGTTACAGAATAGAGCTCCTCTCGATTTGCTACAAGAATTTTAGTTTCCTCTTGAGATGCAACATGGGACTCAACGTTCCACTTGAGCCATGGTGGGGAACTCAGGTTTCCTTTCGAGTTGGGGGGAGGTGTACACAGGGTTCCTCTCAACTTGTGGTGGGACCTCCTCTCAAGCTGTCTTGGGGCTACTCGTTTCTAGCAGGGATGTGCACGATGGCTCCTGTCAGGTTGCAGTGTGCCAGTGGCTACTCACTAGTATTGGCATGGTGTTTACTTTAGTTGTGGTTGGGGTCAACTCTGTAGCTGTGGTTGGTTCAATTCTCTCTATTTGTGGTGTGCAATCTCCTCTCCAGTTGTGGTGTGAGGTTCGTCTCTATTAGCAGCAGAGGGGCTCCTCTCTGTGTGTGATGTCCATCTGGCTCCTCTCGAGTTGTGGTGGAGGGCCACTATCAGGTTGTGGGACTGTGCCCTCTCTGGTTGAGGTATGGGTGGCTCCATGGGGGAGGTCCTTTCTATCTTTGGTCCTAGTGGTTCCTCAGTAACTTTTGTGGAGTTGATCCTTTCTAGTTGTGATAGGTGCTCAACTCTCTAGTTGTGGTGATGGAGCTCCTCTCTGTTTGTGTTGGGCTGGGCTTTTCCTCATTAGTTGCTGTGTGTATGGGGCTCTTCTCCACATGAGGAATGCAGGCTCCCCTGGAATTGTGGTGGGAGACTTCTCTATGTTGAGCCTGTGGGTTCCTCTCTAAGTTGATTTCCAGGGGCTCCTGTCTAGTTGCAGGGGGCTTCTCTCCAGTTGTGATGTGCTGACTCTTTTCTAGTTGTGGCAAGGTGCAACTTTCTTGTTGTGCCAGGGGACTCCAAGCTAATTGTCATATGGTATCCATGGGACGCTCGAGTTGTTGTGGGGGCATCTATGTACTTGCAGTGGTGGACTCCTCTCTATTTGTCTCAGGAGGTGGTTATGAATTTACTGTGGGGTTTGGGCCTCCTCTAAAAGGAGGCAGCAGATCCTGTTGAGATGAAGCAGGGGGTTCCTCTTGAGTTTTCGTGGGGTCTCCTATCTAGTTATGGTTAGGGCTCCTCTCTACCTGTGGTATGGGGCTTTCATTCTACTTGTGGTGGGCTGGTGCAATCCTCTTAAGTATCAGTGGGAGCTTCTCTCTAGTTGTGGTGGGGGATTATCTCTAGCTGTGGTATGTCTGCTCATTTCTAGTTTTGGTTTTCTAGTTGGCTACTCTCTAGTTGCAGTGTACAGGCTCCTGTCTAGTTATGGTGAGGGGCTCTTTAATTGCAATATCTGAGGGGAGTCCTTTCTAATTGCAAGATACAGAGGCTTCCTTTCTTGTTGTGGGGGTGGTGGTGGTGGTGGTGGTGGGACTCATCTATATTTGTCGGAGAGTGACTTCTCTCTAGGTATGGTGTCTGGGAGCATTCTTTCGCATTGTGGCCTGTGGCTTTTCTCGAGTAGCAGAAGAGTCCTCCCCCTGAGTTGTGGAAGTGGACTCTGCGCTCCTCTCGATTTGCAGTGGTCCCTCCTCTTAGGTTGTGATGGTGGGCTCTTCAGGGGTTCCCTCTCCTTTTGGCATTAGGTTTTCCTCACAAATTATAGCGTGGTTGTTCCTCTCTAATTCTGAGGGCCTCCTCTCGAGTTACGTCAGGGGGCTTGTCTGTATTTGCGGCAAAGGGTTTCCTCTGTATGACTTCTCTCTACTTGTGGAATGGAAAATTTCTCCAGTTTTTGTGGGGACTCTGCTGTCATTGTGGCCAGTGTCTCCTGTCGTGTTGCAGCAAAGATTCAGTTGTTCGTGTCTAGTTGCGTTGGGCAGTTGTGTTCTTCAATCATTGTGGTGTGTGGGGAACTCGTATCCAGTTGCAGTGTGCAGGGTCCTCTCTCGTTGTGACATGTGGTAAACACATTAGTTGGGGCCATTAGCTCTCTCTAGTTGCACTCTACTAGTGGTTTCTCTCTAGTTATGGTGTTGTGGGTCCTTCAAGTTGTTGTAGTCATTACTCTAGTTGCTGTGGGCAAGGGGCTACTCTCTAATTGTGGTGGGGTTGGCAACCTAGTTTTATCTAGAAGGCTCCTCTCTAGTTGCAGTTGCAGTCATCTCCCTAGTTATTTTGGGTGGTCTAGTCTCTAGCTGTGGTGGGGGTTTCCTCTCTAGTTGCATTGGGCGGGGGTTTTCCTCAATAGTTCCAATGTGCGGTAGGGCTCTTCTCCAGATGTGGTGTGTGGGCACCTCTCTAGTTGTGGCGAGCTGCACTTCTCTAGTTATGCCATGGATGCTCCTCTCTTCTAGTGATGTGTGCCTGGGCTCCTCATTTGTGGTATCATGGTGCTCTTCTCTAATTATGCTGAGGTCTTATCTTGATTTGCTGTGAGACCTCCACTTCAGTTGAGGCAGAGAACTCAGAGCGCCCCTAATGTTCTGATTATGTCTCCTCTCGAGTTGTAGTGGTGGACTTGGTGTTCCTGTCGAGTACAGCATGCAACTCAGATTTCCACTCGAGTTGCTTTGCAAGGCTCCTTTTGAGTTGATGCAAGGGAATCAGAGCTCCTCTCGAGTTGCAGTGATGCCTCCCCTAGAGATGTGTTGGGTTGTCTACATGGGATGGATTGTCCTCTCTCCTTTTGTCACTGGGGTCTCCTCACTAGTTTTTCTTGGGATTGCTCTTCTCTGATTTTGACAGGCTCCTCTCGAGTTACTTCAGTGGGCTCATCTCTATTTACAGCAGAGTGACACCTTTTTAGGTTCGATGTCCTGGGTGTTCCTCTCTAGTTGTGGTGAAGGGATCCTTACTAGCTCTGGAGGGGCAGTGCCTCTGTTTTTGTTGCTGGGGGCTCGCCTCGTGATGCAGCATAGGGCTCTTTTTAAATTGAGGCAGATTATCATGGTTTCTCTTGAGTTGCAGTGGGGGTCTCTGGAATCCTCTCAAGTTGCATCAGGGGGTTTGGGGCTGATCTTCAGTTGCAACAGGAAACTCAGGTTTCCTCTCTAGTTGAAACAGGTGACATGGGGCTCCACTCAATTTGTGGCTGGGAACTCAGGGTTCCTCTTGAGTTGTGGTTTGAAACTTGGGGTTCCTCTCGAGTTGCAGCTGATGACTCAGAGCTCCTCTTGAGTTGTGCTGGGTACTCAGGGTTTGTCTCAAGCTGAAGCTTGGGACTCAGGCTTCCACTCAGCCATGGCAGGGAACTTGGTGTTCCTCTCGAGTTAAGGGGGGTACTCATTGTTCCTCCCGAGTTGTCGTCAGGCCTCCTCTCGAATTGTCTCGGGGCGACTCATCTCTAGCAGGGATGTACAGGGTTGCTCCTGTCTTGTAATGTGTGGGTGGCTACTCACTAGTTTTGGGACTTCTCTATCATTGTAGTCAGGGTCAACTCCGTAGCTGTGGTAGTTTCAATTCTCTCTGGTTGTGGTGTGCAAGCTGCTCTCTAGTTTTGGTTTGCAAACTATACTCTAGTTGTGCCAGGGGTGGCTCCTCTTCAGTTGTGGAACAAAGGTTCCTGTCTTGTTGAGGTAGACGTCTCCCCTGGAATTGTGGTGGGTGTGGCTCCTCTCTTCTTGTGATGTGAAGGTGCAGTTTCTCCAGTTGTGATGTGAAGGATACTCTCTAGTTGTGGAAGGGGGTGTGCTCTTTAGTTGTGGCATATTGGGCTCCTCTCTACTCATGGCAGGGTTCTTGTGTTTAATTGTGCTATGTGAGTTTGTTCCTCTCTAGTGGCGATGTTCAGAGGGGCCAATGTCTGGTTGCAGTGGGGTTCTCCTCTCTAGTTGAGTTGTAGGACACCTCTGTTATTATGATCCGAGCCAGAGCTCCTCTCTAGTGTGGGGCCCTTTTCTCTGGTTGTAGTGTGGAGAGAATCAATTCCTAGGCAGGTTGATAAGAAGTCCAGGGGTCCCCACGGAGTGAGGGGTCTGGAATTCTCAAGGAGTAAAAAAGGACAAATGTTGTTATTGTTGTTGTTTTTCTCTCTCTTTCTACAATCCTTAGGATTATATAACAATAATGTATCCTGCTTGAGGACAGTCTCTGGAAAAAAACCTTCTGGCTAATCCTGTTATCTTAAAATGAAAATTATGGGAGTGGGTCTAGTGAGGTCTTTACAACCTCCAGACATTCTTTTGATTCACTGTAATAAGTAATTTTAAAAGTATATAATTCCATTGCTAACACTACTGTAGGGGTACTCTTTCTGCCCTCTTCTGATGTCTATGTAAGAAGCTTTCCCAATCCCTTTTATACTTTAATAAAACTCTATTACACAAAACTTCTGAGTGATCAAGCCTCTGGCTCCAGATTGAATTCTTTTCCTTTGGAGGCCAAGAATCCTGGCATCTTCCGTGCTTCTGCAACAACCTTTCAGTGTGAGGGCTCCTCTCTAATTGTGGAGGGGTGCTCCTTTCTAGTTGTGACAGGGGTATCTAAGTAGTTTAAGGGTTCAAGGGGCTCACAACTTGTGGCTGAGGCTCCTCTCTAGTTGTAGCAGGAGGCATCTCTCAAATTGCTGCATGGGGCACCTCTTAAGTTTTGGTGGGGGGCTCATCTATAATTGTGGTGAGGGACTCCTTTCTAACTGTGGTGTGGTGCCTCCTTTCTAGTTGTGGTGTGCTGGTGAGCTCCTCTTAAGTTTCAGTGGGCAGCTCCTCTCTATGTGTGGTGGTGGACTCCTCTATGGCTGTATACTGGGAGCCTCTTTCTAGTTGCAGTATGCAGGCTCCTCTCTAGTTGTGGTGAGTTGCTCTTCTTTAGTTGTCATGTCTGAGGTAATTCCTCTCTCATTGCAATGTGAAAGGGATCACCTCTATTGCTGTGGTGTGGGGCTTGTCTCTATTTGCTGTGGATGGGCTCCTCTCTAGGTGTGATGTCCAGAGAGCTCCTCTCTCATTATGGATGGTGATTTCTCTCGAGTTGCTTTGGAGGACTTCTCTGCAGTTGCCACAGGGTACTTGGGCCTCCTCTTGAGCTCAGTAATGCCTCCTCTCACGTTTTTCATGTGGGGGGCTCCATGGTGAGGGGGTCTTCTCTACTTTCAGTGTTAGGGGTTCCTCATTAATTATGGTGGGGTGATGCTCTCTAGTTGTGACAGGTGCTCAACTCCCTAGTTGTGGTGAGGGAGCTCCTCTCCATTTGCTTTGGGTGGGGCTTTTCCTCAATAGTTGTGGTGTGTATGGGGCTCCTCTCCACATGAGGAATGCAGGCTCCTCTGGAGTTGTAGCAGGAGCCTTGTCTATTGTTGTGCCAGTGGGCTCCTCTCTAAGTTGATTTCCAGGGGCTCCTGTCCTTTTATGGGGGCTTCTCTCTAGTTGTGATGTGTGGGCTCCTCTCTAGTTTTGGCAGGGTGCTACTTTCTTGTTGTGTCAGGGGACTCCAAGCTAGTTGAGGTGTCCAAAGGACTCTCGAGTTATGGTGGGGGCATCTCTGTACTTGCAGTGGTGGGCTCCTCTCTGTCTCAGGAAGCACATATCAAATAGCTGTGGGGGCTTGGGGCTCCTCTAGAAGGAGGCAGCGGATCCTGTCGAGATGGAGCAGGAGTTTCCTCTCGAGTTTCAGTGGGGGTCCTCTCTGGTTGTGGTTGAGGATTCCTCTCTACCTGTTACATGCAGTTTCCTTTCTAGTTGCAGTATGCTGGTGAGCTCCTTTGGAGTATCACTGGGGGCTCCTCTCTAGTTGTCGTGGGGGATTAATTCTTGCTGCATTGTTGCTGCTACTTTTTAGTTTTGGTGTGCTGGTGGGCTTCCCTCTAGTTTTGGTGTGTGTGCTCCCTTCTAGTTATGGTGAGGGGCTCTTTAGTTGCTATATCCGAGGGAAGTCCACTGTTATTGCAATGTGTAGGGCCTTCCTTTCTTGTTGTGGTGGGGAGGCTCATCTATATTTCTCACAGTGTGATTCCTCTCTAGGTATGATGTCTGGGGCATCATCTCTTATTGTGGCAGGTGGCTTCTCTCGAGTAGCAGCTGAGTCCTCCACTTGAGCTGTGGCAGTGCACTCAGTGCTCCTCTTGAGTTGCAGTGGTCCCCCCTCTTAAGTTGTGATGGGGGACTCTGCATGGGTGTCGTTTCTTCTTTTGGCACAAGGTGTTTATCACAAGTTTTAGCATTATTGTTCCTACAATAACGACTGCAACAACTCGAAAGAGCCATCACACCACAACTAGATAGAAACCCCTAGTACAGTGCAACAAGAGAGTGGCTTTGGCTACAACCAGTGTGTTGACCATGCACCAATATGAAAGAAGAGCCTGCACACCGAATCTGGAGAAGTGTGTCCTGCATACCACAATGACTGAAGATCACCACCGCCCAACACAACTTGAGAGGAACATTTGAGTCCTTTGCTGCAACATTAGAGTATCTATGGGCCACAATCCAAATGAGCCCCCTATCTGAACAGGAGATGTTCACCCTACACAAGTAGAGAGGAGTCCCCAAAACATCACACGTAGAGAGATGACCCTCTACCTCAGATAGAGACAAGCCCCCTGAAGTAACTCTAGAGGAGCCCCTCACAAGTAGAGAGGAACAACTATGCTAAAATTTGTGAGGAACACCTAGTGCCAAAAGAAGAGAGTACCCCCTGAAGAGCCCCCCATCACAACCTAAAAAAGTTGTGATGACACAACAGTCCACTGACACAACTCAAGAAGTGGACTCTGCCTCTACTCGAGAGAAGCCACCAGCCACCGTTTGAGAGGAGCTCTCCAGGCATCACATCTAGAGAGGAGCACATCCTCTCCTAATAGAGACCACCCCCAACTAGAGAGGGTAAATACTGCACATCACAATGAGAGAGGAGTCCCCTCAGACATCCCAACTAAAGAAGAGCACTACAACTAGAGAGTAGCCTGAACATTGCAACTAGAAAAAAGCCCCAATATTACAGCTATAAAGGAGTCCATCACCACACCTTGAGAACAGCTGCCTACTGAAATTTAAGAGGAGCTTGACAGCACACCACAGCTACAAAGGAGGCATCACGCCACAGCTAAAGAGGAATCCACCACAAGTACAGATGAGCCCATCTATAAACTCGAGAGGTGCCTCCCACTACGACTAGAGAGGATCCCCAGCCACAAGTTGAGAGTCCTGTGCAACCTGCAACTAGTTTAGAGCCTCCTGCCACAACGAGAAAGGAGCACCCCTCCACAACTAGAGAGGAACCTGTACACCACAACTAGAGAAAAGGCCCCCACAACTAGAGAGGAGCCTCATACTGCAACTAGAAGGGAAAACCCCACCACAACTAAACATTAGCCCCACTGAATATTGCCAGTAGAGAGGAGCACACCCACACATCACAATTAAACATAAGTCCTCTCACAAGCTCTTTCACTTCTTTGCACAGCATCACATGCCCTTTCGTAATTTCAGTGCCCTCGATCAATCTTGAAAGCCATCATAGGCCCTTGCATTCTCTCCAACTTCTTCCTATGGCCTCGTATGCTCAACCATGCCCTCACCCTTACAGGCTCTCACACACCCTCACATGCCCTAGCACACCCGTTCATGCCCTTGCATGGTTTTACACACCCTCACACATCCTCGCATGCCATTGAATGTGCTCCCACGCTCTCACAATATCTCTCACATCCTCGCACACATGCTGTCACATGCCAGCACACACACTCAGACACTCCAGCACACCCTCACTCACCTTTTCATGCTCTCACATGCCCTCGTAAGCTCTAGCAAGCCCAAGCACATCCTCACATGATCTCATACGCCTTCGCATGCCCTAGCACAACGGTGCACACTCTCGCACACCCTCGCACACTCTCAAAGTCCCTCACAAGCCCTCACATGCACTCCATGCACTCACTTGCCCTCATATGTATTTTGTGCGGTCTCATACTACCTGTCACAACCTCGCACACACACCACACCCTCACATGCCGACACACTCACTTGCAGACTCTCACATGCCCTCATATGCTCTCACACAACCTTACACACCCTCTCACACCTTTGCACACCCTCGCATGTTCTTGCACACTCTATCACATCCTTGTACACCCTTGGACACCCCTGCATGCTCTCACACACTCTTGCAAGTCCGTGGATGCTCTCACACTCCCTCATGTGCTCTTTCATGGCCTTGGACACCACTGCACACCTTTGCACACCCTTGCATGTCCACGCACACCTTCACACAGACTTGTACGTTCTCGCATGCCCTTTCATGCTATGTCAGGCATTCACACATTCTCACACACCTTCACAAGCCCTTGTGCATCCTCACACACCCTCGCACAGCCTCACACTCTCACACACAATCATTTGCCCTCACATGCACTCGCACACACTTTCAAACACTTGCATGCCCTTGCACACTCTCCCACGCCCTCACACATACTCGCACACCCAGGCACACCCTTGCACATGCAGGGACACCCTCGACTCCCTTTCACCATTTGCATGTACTTACATATCCTTGCACACCCTCACATATCCTTTTACACCTACCCATGCCTCCCACAGCCTCGACTACATCCAACACCCTCACCTGGCCTCGAGCACCACTGCGCACTCTCGCATGTTCATGCATGCCCTCATAAGGCCTCACAGGGACTCGAAGGCCACTGCATGCTCTCACAGTTTCTTGCACATCCTCTTAAAACTTCACATCACCTCACACTTTCTGGTAAGCACTAGCACATCCTTCACACACTTTCTCACGCCCTCACAAGCCCTTGCACACTCTTGCACGCCGTCCAATGCCCTCATATGCTCTCCCATGCACTCACATGGCCTCCCGCATCCTCTCACACCCTCACACGCCCTCACATGCTCTCACATGCTCTCAAACTTTCTGTCATGCACTCGCACACTCTACCCCACTCTGCACAGCCTCATACGACTTCACACATGCTTGAATGCCCTTATTCACCCCCCTACACCCTTGCATGCACTCACAAGCTCTGGCACATACTCACACACCCTGGCATACCCTTGCACATCCTCACACAATTTGGCATGCCTTTGACTCCCTCGCATGCCTTCATACCTACTCGCACACCTTCACACACTTTCACACATTCTTTCACACCCACACACACCCTTGCATGCCCTTGAATTGGTTGAACACCCTAGCACACCTTCGCATGCCCTCACATTCTTTTGAATACCCTTGCACGGCCTCAAATCCCCTCGCAAGGCTTCAAACACCACTGCACACTCTCGTAGGTCATCACACATCCTCGTATGTCCTTGCACTCCCTTGTACGACCTTGCACAATCTCTCACACTCTTGCACACTCTTGCACACCCTTACATGGCCTCACACGCTCCTGCAAGACCTCACATGCTCTCGCTTGCCCTTTCAGGCCCTCTCATGCAAACGCACCATCGAACACTTTTGCATGCCCTCACATGCACTTTAATGCTCTGGCACACCCTTCCATGATATTATGTGCTCTAGAACACCCTTCCAAGCCCTCACACTCCTTCGTACATCCTTGCACAACGTCTATGACCTCACACACTCTTGCACACATTCACATGCTCTCTCATGCCCTCGCAAGCTCTCACACACTCTCGTTCACCCTCACACGCCCTCGCATGTCCTCAGACAACCTCACATGTCCTTGCATGCCCTTTCACCTCCTAAGATGCCCTTTCAAGGCCTTGCACACCCATGCAGGCACTTGCACAACCTCACACTCACTCACATGTCCTGGCCAGCATGCCTACATCCTCACACGCTCTTTCACTCCCTCTCACAGCCTCGCATGTCCTTGCATGCAATCTCAAGGCCTCACACAATCTTGAGTGCTCTTGAACATCTTCGTTCACTCTCACACACACATGTATGTTCTCACATGCCCTCACAAGACATTGCATGTCCTCACACGTCCTTGTACATACTCACACATTCTTGCAAAATCTCACATGTACTCGTATATTCTCTCACAATATCACATGCTCTCACACAACCTTTCAAACCATCCCAGATTCTTGAAAACTCATGCACACCCTTGCAGGCCCTCAACTCAATCCCATGCCCTCGTACATCCTCACACACCTCTGTTTGGCTACCCATGCCTTTGCAAACACTTGCATTGCCTCCCACATCCTCAGGGACTTCACACACCTTCACAATCCCTTTTAAGTCCTCTGTGAAAGGCTGATGGTCTCATGTCTTAGAAGCCAGCCAGATCCTGCTAGATAGAGGCCTGAAAACAAATTATTTGTTGATGCCTCTCTTTGTGGAAGGAATGTGGCTTTCCAGGCATTCTGTGTGCTGAGAGTCACACACTGCTTGAAAAGGTTTACTTGGAGGTCAGTTTTAGTTGGAATTTCACCTGAGGGTTTGACCATAGGGATGGACCCCAGAGTAACAGGGAAAGGCAAACCAACATTCAAACAACTGTTCAATCACGTTTTCTCTGCAGGAGAGATCCAGTGAACCTATGTCTGTCCAGAACATTCTTGGATCCTGGTGGGGCAAACCCTGAGTGTGAACCTGGATTCTGTACTTTGGTTTCAATATTCACATTTTTCACTCCATGGGCCCTAAAGTGGTGGGACCTAGCCACTGGTTGAAAATCCATCCAAATGCTGTTTTCTTACTTTGGACAGCACTAGCTTTGCTATACCCTTTGAGATTTCAGAGACAAGCAGATGGCTTGCAACTCCTAGACATGGGCCCATTTGCAGTGGAATGTCACCTGGACTAGGTGACCACAGTAAGGCACAGAACACTTTCGGACACAGTCCCACAGCTTGCTTCCTCATAGGCAGTCATAGTATGGCCTAGGAATGTGTTTGCAAGTCTTGGAAAGTGCAGGGAGACACACTGTCCTGACTCTGGAAACGAGGCCCTCTGGGCATGCCTGGAGGTGTCAAGTCTTTGAAACTAGACATTTCCTGTTGGATAGAGGCCAGAAAACACACTCTCGGTTGATACCTTTCCTTCCTAGAAGGAGCATACTTTTCCCAGCCTTCTGTGTACTGATAATCACATACTGCTTGAAAACCCTTGCTTGCAGGTCATTTTATAATCACAGTTTCCCCTGAGGGTGTGACCATATGGAAGACCCCAGAATCACAGGGATCAGCAAAAGACCATGTAAATGTCTGTTCCATCACGTTTTCTCTGTAGGAGGGTTCAAGTGAGTCTAGGTCTGTCTGGAAAATTCTTGAATCCTGTGGGAACACACCCTGAGTGTGAACCTGGATAACTGATCTTGATGGAAAAATGCACATTTCTCTCTCTGTAGGCCCTAAAGCAGTGCAGCCTAGTGACTACTTGAAAATATATCCAGCTGATGTTTTCTTACTTCTGACAGTGCTAGCTTTGCTCCACCCTTTGGGATTTCTGAAGCAAGCGAGGAGCTCACAACTCCTAGCCATGGGCCCATTTGAAGTGGAATCTCACCTTGTTAAGGTGACCACAATATGGCATCCAGCACTCTCAGACACACTCCTTCAGCATGCTTCTTCATGGGAAGTCCCAGTATAACCTAGAAATGTGTTTGTAAGGCTCAGAAAGTGCAGCGAGACACATTACCCTACTCTGGAAATTAGGTCCTCTGGGGAAGCCTGGAGGTCTCACGTCTTTGAAGGTAAACAGTTCCTGCTGAACAAAGGGCTGAAAAAACACTCTCTGTTGATGACTTTCCTTCCTTGAAGGAAGATATCTTTCCCAACATTATGTGTGCTGAGAGTCACACAGTACTTGAAAGTGATTTCTTGGAGTTCATTTTTCAGTTGCAATTTCCCATGAGGCTGTGAGAGAAAGGAAATGACCCACACCCACAGGGAAAGGCAAACCAACATCCAAACATCTGTTCGATCATATTTTCTACATAGGAGAGATCCAGTGAACCTAGGTCTGTCAGGAAAATTATTGGATCCCTGAGTGCGAACCTGCATAATGGACTTTGGTGGCAACATTTACATTTTTCTCTTGGTGGGACCTAAAGCAATGCGGCCTAGTAACTGCTTGAAAATTCATCAAATTGCTGTTTTCTTGCTTCTGAGTGTACTAGCTTTGCTCCACCCTTTGGGATTTCTGAGGCAGTCATGAGGATTGCAACTCCTCACTGGGGGCAGATTGGCAGTTCAATGTCACCTCGACTAGGTGAGCACAATATGTTATCCAGCACTCTCAGACACACTCCTGCAGCCTGCTTCCTTATGGACAGTCGCAGGATGGCCTAGCAATGTGTTTTCAAAAGATGAAAAATGCAGGGAGACAAACTGCCCTTACTCTGGAAGTTTGGTCCTTTGGGCAAGCCTTCAGTTCTCACATCTCAGAAGCTAAATAGGTCTTATTAGATAGAGGACTGAAAACAAACTGATGCCTTCCTTTCCTTGAAGGAAGATAACTTTTCCAGCATTCTGTGTGCTGGGAGTCACAAACTACTTGAAAATGCTTGCTTGGAGGTCATTTTTCAGTCACAATATCCCCTGAGGATGTGTCTGTAGGGAAGTGCCCCACACTCACAGGGAAAGGCAAACCAACATCCAAACATCTGTTCCTTCAGGATTTCTCTGTAGGAGTGATCCAGGTAACCTAGATCTGTCTGGAAAATTCTTGGAACCTCAGGGGCATACCCTGAGTGTCAACCTGGATACTGGACCTTGGTAGCAAAATTCCCCTTTTTCTTACAGGGTGTCCTAAAGTCGTGTGGCCTAGCATCTGCTTGAAAATCAATCAAAATTTTTTGCTCATTTCTGACAGCACTAGGTATGCTTGCCTTTTGTGATTTCTGAAGCAAGAGGGAGACTCTCAACTCCTCAGCCTGGACCCATTTTCAGTGCAATGTCACCTCAATTTGGTGACCACAGGATGGCACACAGCAGTGTCAGACACACTCCCACAGCTTGCTTCCACATGGGCCATCCCATAATAGCCCTGGAATGTGTTTGCCACACTCGAAAATGCAGGGAGCCAAATTGCCCTGTCTCTGGAAGTTAGGTCCTTTGGGCAAGTCTCTAAGTCTCACATCTCAGAAGCTAAACAGTTCCTGCTAGTTAGAGGCCTGAAAACACACCCTCTGTTATCACCTTTCCTTCCTCAAAACAACACAGCTACCCCAGCATTCTCTGTGTGGAGAGTCATGCACTGTTTGAAAGCTCTTGCTTGGAGGTCAATTTTCATTCACAATTTCCCTTGAGTCTGTGACTGGAGAGAAGGTCCCCACACTCACAGGGAAAGGCAAACCAGCATCCAAATGTGTGTTCCATCACGATTTCTCTCTTGGACAGATCTTGGGAGACTTGGTCTGTTTGCAAAAATCTTGGATCCTATGGGGACACACCCTGAGTGTCAACCTGGATACCAAACCTTTGTGGCAAAATTTACATTTTTCCCTCAGGGGACCCTAAAGTGGTGTGGCTTAGTAACTTCTGGAAAATCCACCCTATTTCTGCTTACTTACTTTTGACAGTGTTTGCTTTGATCTACCCCTTGGGAATTCTGTAGCAAACAGAACACTTGCAATTCTTGCTGCAGGCCCATTTGTGGGGAATGCCACCTCAAATAGGTAACCACAGTATGGCACCCAGCACCCTCAGATGCATTCCCACAGTCTGCTTCCTCATGGGCAGATGCTGTATAGCATAGGGATGTGCTTCTAAGGCACAAAAGTACAGGGAGACACACTGCCCTGACTCTGGAAATTAGGTCTGCTTGTCATACCTGGAGGTCTCAGGTCTCATGTACTAAAGAGTTCCTGTTAGACAGAGGCCTGAAAACACACTCTGTTGATGCTTTTCATTCTTTGAAGCAAGATAGTTTCCCCAGATTTCTTTGTGCTTAAAATCATACACTGCTTGAAAGCGCTTCACCAGAGGTCATTTTTCAGTCACAATTTCCCCCAAGGCTGTGACTGGAGGAAAGGACCCCACACTCACAGGGAAAGCAAAACAACATTCAAACATCTGTTTAATCAGATGTTCTCTGTAAGAATGATCCAGGAAGTCTAGGTCTGTCTGAAAAATTCTTTGATCCTGTGGAGAAACACCCTGAGTGTCAACCTGGTTACTGGACCTTGGTGTCAAAATTCACATATTTTTCTTGGGGATCCCTAAAGTGATGCAGGCTAGTAACTGCTTAAAAATCCATCCAATTGTTGCTTATTTATGACAGTGCTAGCTCTGCTCCATGCTTTGGCATTTGTGAAGCAAGGGTGCACCTAGCAAATCCTCACCACGGGCCCATTGGCAGTGCAATGTCACATAGAATTGGTGACCACAGTATGGCACCCAGCACTGTCAGACACACTCTCGCAGCCTGCTTCCTCATGGACAGTCGTAGTATGGCCTAGAAATGTGTTTGCAAGGGTTAGAAAGTGCAGGGAGACACACTGCCCTGACTCTGGAAGTTGGGTCCTCTGGGCAAGCCTTCAGGTCTAACGATTCAGAAGCTAAACAGTTCCTGCTAGATAGAGGACTGAAAACAAGCTCTCTGCTGATGTCTTCTCTTCCTTGAGGGAAAAGAGCTTCCGCAGCATTCTGTGTACTGTGTCACACACTGCTTGAAAGCGCGTGGTTGGAGGTCACTTTTCAGTCGAAATATCCCCTGAAGATGTGACCATAGGGAAGAGCCCCACACTAACAGGGAAAGGCAAATCAACATCCAAATGTCTGTTCCATCACAGTTTCTCTGTAGGAGTGATCCAGGTAAGCTAGATCTGTCTGGACAATTCTCGGACATTCGAGGACACACCCTGAGTGTCAAGCTGGACACCAGACCTTGGTGGCAAAATTCCTCTTTATCCCCTGGGGTGCCCTAAAGCAGTGTGGCCTAGCACCTGCTTGAAAATCCATCAAATTTCTTTCTGCTTACTTCTGACAGCGCTAGCTTTGCTCCACCCTTTGGGATTTCTGAAGCAAGAGTGTATATCGTAACCCCTTGGTGTGGGCCCATTTTCAATGCAATGTCAACACAACTTGGTGACCACAGGATGGCATCCAGCACTCTCAGACACACTCCTGCAGTCTGCTTCCTCATGCCCAGTCCCATAATGGCTTAAGAATATGTTTTTTTCAGCACACGGGAATGCAGGGAGACACACTGCCCTGACTCTGGATAAACCTGGAGGTCTCAGGTCTCAGAAGCTAAACAGTTGCTGCTAGATAGAGGCCTGAAAACATCCTCTCTGTTGATGCCTTTCCTTCCTTGAAGCAAGATAGCTTTGCCAGCATTCTGTGTAGGGATAGCCATTCACTGCCTGAAAGCTCTTGCTTGTAGGTCATTTTTCAGTCTCAGTTTCCCCTGAGGCTGTGACCAGATGGAAGGCCCCACCCTCACTGGGAAAGACAAACAACATCCATACGTCTATTCCTTCAGGTTTTCTCTGTAGGGGTGATCTAGGGAGCCTAGGTCTGTATGAAAAATTCATTGATCCTGTGGTGACACACGCTGGGTGTCAACCTGGATACCAGACTTTGGTGGCAAAATTCACGTATTTTTCGGACCTTGTGTTTTGCAAGACTTGAAAACACATCCCTAGGCCATACTATGAATTATCATGAGGAAGCAGGCTGTGGGAGTGTGTCCGAGAATGCTAAGTGTCACTCTGTTCATCTAGTCTAGGTCACATTGCAATGTGATTGGGCCCACAGCAAGGATTTGCAAGGTACACACTTGCTTCAGAAATCCCAAAGCATGGAACAAAGTTCATGCTGTCATAAGTAAGCAAACAGTAATTGGATGGAATTTCAGGGAGTTGCTAGCCTCCACCACTGTGGGTGATGCAGGCTAGCATCTGCATTGCCTGCTTCCTCATGGGCAGATGCACTATGGCCTATGAACGTGTTTTCAAGGCTCAGAAACTGCATGTAAACCCACTGCTCTGATTCTGGATGCTAGGTCCTCTGGGCAAGATGTGAAGTTTCACGTCTTAGAAACTAGACAGCTCCTGCTAGATAGAGGCCTGAAAACAGTCTTTGTTGATGCCTTTCCTTCCTCTAAGGAAGATAGCTTTCCCAGAATTCTGTGTTCTGAGAGTCACACACATCTTGAAAACCCTTGTTCAGAGGTGTTTTATGAATCTCAATTTCCCCTGAATCCGTGACTGTAGGGAAGGACCCCACATTCACAGGGAAAGGCAAAGCAACATCCAAACATCTGTTTCATCACATTTTCTCTGTAGGAGAGATTCAGAGAGACTAGATCTGTTGGGAAAATACTTGAATCCTGCAGGGTCATACCCTGAGTGTGAACCTGGTTCCTGGAACTTGGTGGCAAAATTCACATTTTTCACCCAGGAAGTCTAAAAGCAAGGCAGCCAGCAACAGATAGAAAGTCCATCCTATTGCTGTTTTAATTTTGACAGGGCTAGCTTTGATCCACCCTCTCAGATTTCTGAAGCAAGCTTGTGCTGACCACTCCTCACCATGGTCCCATCTTGAATGGAATGTGACCTCGACTGGGTGAACACAGTATGGCACCAGCACTCTCAGAAACACTCACATAGCCTGCTAACACATGGGCAGTCACGGTACAACATAAGATTGTTTTTGTAAGGCTCAGAAAGTTCACAGAGACACACTGCACTGACTGAATTATAGATCTTCTGGGCAATCCTGGAAGTCTCATGTCCTAGAAACTAGATGGTTACTGCTACATAGAGGCTTGAAAACACATTCTGTTGATGCCTTTCTTTCCTTGAAGGAAGATAGCTTTCCCAGTATTCTGTGTTCTGAGTGTCACACACTGTTTGAAAACACTTGCCTGAAGTTCATTTTTCATTCACAATTACGCCAGAGGGTGTGATTGTAGGGAAGGGTGGAACACAAAGCTAAACCTACATGCAAATGTCTGTTCCATCAAGTTTTCTCTGTAGGAGAGATCCAGGGAGCCTACGTCTGTCTGGAAAATTCTTGGATACTGTGGGGATACACCCTGAGTGTGAACTTGGATAATGGACCTTGTTGGCAAAATTTGCATTTTTCTCTCGGTGGGCCTTAAAGCGGTGGGGCCTAGCAAATGCTTGAAAATCCATCCAAATTCTGTTTTCTTACTTCTGAAAGCACTAGCTTTAGTCCACCCTTTGGGATTTTTAAAGCAAATGGGTATCTCGCAACACCTCACTGCAGGCCCATTTGTAGTTGAATGTCACCTCAACTAGGTGAACACAGTATGGCACCCAGAACTCTCAGACACACTCCCACAGCCTGCTTCCGCATGGGCAGTCGTGGCATGGCCTACAAATGTGTATTCAAGGCTAGGAAACTGCAGGGAGACCCACTGCCCATATACTAGATGTTAGGTCCTCTGGGCAAGACTGCAAGTCTCATGTCTTAGAAATTAGAGAGCTCCTGCTAGATAGAGGCCTGAAAGTACAGTCTTTGTTGATGCCTTTCCTTCCTCAAAGGAAAATAGCTTTCCCAGCATTCCATATACTGAGAGTTGCACACATCTTGTAAACCGTTTTTTGGAGGTGTTTTTTTTTTTTTTTTTTTTTATCACAATTTTTCCTGAGGCTGTGACCATAGGGAAGAGCCCCACACTCACAGGGAAAAGAAAAGCAACATCCAAATGTCTGTTCCATCACATTTTCTCTGTAGGAGAGATTCAGGGGGCCTAAGTCTGTCGGGAAAATACTTGGATCCTGTGGGGTCACGCCCTGAGTGTGAACCTAGGTACTGGACCTTGGTAGAAAAAATTCTTGTTTTTCACTCAGGGAGGCCAAAAGCTGTGCAGTCAGTAACTGCTTGAAAATTCATGCAATTGCTGTTTTAATTTTGATAGGGTTAGCTTTGATCTGGAGAAGGCAATGGCAGCCCACTCCAGTACTCTTGCCTGGAAAATCCCATGGATGGAGGAGCCTGGTAGGCTGCAGTCCATGGTGTCGCTAAGAGTTGGACACGACTGAGTGACTTCACTTTCACTTTTTACTTAAATACATTGGAGAAGGAAATGGCAACTCACTCCAGTGTTCTTGCCTGGAGAATCCTTGGGACAGGGGAGCCTAGTGGACTGCTGTCTATGGGGTCACACAGAGTCAGACATGACTGAAGCAACTTAGCAGCAGCAGCAGCTTTGATCCACCCTTTTGGATTCTGAAGCAACTTGAAGCTGACAACTCCTTGTCCCAGGACCATTTTCAATGGAATGTCACCTGGACTAGGCGAACAAAGTATGGCACCCAGCATTCTCAGACACACTCCCTCATCCTGCTTCCTCATGGATAGTCGAGGCATGGCCTAGTAATGCGCTTTCAAGGCTCGGAAAGTACAGGCAGATATACTGCCCTGATTCTGGAAATTAGGTTCTCTGGGCAAGCCTAGAGGTCTCATGTCTTAGAAACTAGACAGTTAGTTCTAGATAGACTACTGAAAACACACACTCTCTAGAATCCTTTCCTTCCTTCATGAAGCACAGATTTCCCAGCATTCTATGTGCTGAAAGTCACACACTGCTTGAGAACACTTGCTTGTAGTTAATCTCTCAGTCTCAATTTAACATGAGGCTCTGATTGTAGGGAAGCGACCCACACTCACAGGGAAAGGCAAACCAACATCCAAACCTTTGTGTCATCAGAGTTTTCTCTGTAGGAGAGATCCAGTGATCCTACGTCTCTCTGGAAAATTGTTGGGTCCTCACACCATGAGTGTGAATCCGGATACCTAAGCTTGACGGCAAAATTCACATTTTTCTCGGTGGTCCCTAAAGTGGTGTGGCCTAGCAACAGCTTGAAAATGCATCCAATTGATGTTTTCCTACTTTTGACAGCGCTAGTTTTGCTCCACCCTTCGGGATTTCTGAAGCAAGCTGGTGGCTTGCAACTCCTCTCCGCAGGCCCATTTGCAGTGAAATGTCACCTCGTCTAGGTGACTACAGTATGGTACCCAGGACTCTCAGTTCCTACAGCCTGCTTCCTCATGGGTAGTCACAGTATAGCCTAGGAATATGTTTGCAATGCTTGGAAAGTGCAGGGAGACACACTGCCCTGACTCTGTAAGTTAGATAATCTGGGCAAGCCTGGAGTTCTCATGTCTTAGAAGTTAAACAGTTCTTGCTAGATAGAGGACTGAAAACACACTCCTTGTTGATACCTTTCCTTTCTCGAAGGAAGATAGCTTTCCCAGCATTCTGTGTGCTGAGTGTCATATGTTGCTTTAAAACACTTGCTTGGAGTTCATCTTTAAGTAACCATTTACCCTGAGGCTGTGATTGTTGGGAAGGGGACCACACTCACATGGAAATGCAAAGCAACATCAAAATTGTGTTCCATGACATTTTCTCTGTAGCAGAGATTTCAGTGAGCCTAGGTCTGTGTTGAAAATTCTTGGATCCTGCGGGGATACATTTTGGGACTATCCCAACAACAAACTGACCTGAGGGAGTGGTGCCACAGAAGTATAAATAAAAATAAGTCTCAGAAATAAAGTGGGGACCATGAGGCTGATGCCATTCACAGGCAAAAGCCCAGACCCTAATGCTTGCATGCCCTTTATTGTTAACATCTATTACCTTGCACATGCTCTAGAGATGTTTGTTCTTTACAGTCTCAGGTTGGGGATAAAGAATTACAATGCACAGTCCTCAATGTCAAACCTTCAGGCCTTTCATGACTCTGTTTAACCCTTTGGCTAGTGGTGCCCTTTCTCAGCAACTCCCTCAAGGCGCTGGTTACAGGAACCATCACTAATGGTTTCCCATCAGTCACATCAGTACTTCAACATCTTGTTTTCTACATGTGTTTCGATGATGTAGTTTTTACTGCTCTCAGGCCTGCATCTGGTGGTGATGAGAAAGTCATTCTTACTTTTCATAGAGGCCCTTCTAATTATAGTACAAGCCTGTGCATAGCAAATTCCATACAACACACCCTGAGTGTGAACCTAGATAACAGACCTTGGTGGCAAAATTTGCATTCTTCTCTCAGGGGGCCCTAAAGTGGTGCAGCCTAGCAACTGCTTGATAATCCATCCAATTGCTGTTTTCTTACTTCGGACAGTGCTAGCTTTGCTTCACCCTTTGGGATTTCTGAAGCAAACGAGTGGCCCACAACTCTTCTTCACAGGCCCAATTGCAGTGGGATTCACCTCAACCAGGTGAACACGGTATGGCACCCAGAACTCTAAGACAAACTTCCACAGCCTGCTTGCTCATGGGCAGTCATGGTATGAACTAGGAATGTGATTGCAAGGCTCGGAAAGGACAGTGAGACACACAGCCCTGACTCTGGAAGTTAAGTCCTCTGGGCAAGCCTGGAGGTCTCACGTCTTAGATTCTAAACCGTTCCTGCTATATAGAGGCCTGACAACCCACTCTCTATTGATGTCTTTCCTTCCTCAAAGGACCATAGCTTTCCAACATTTTAGGGCCAACCAAGAGGAAAATGTGAAGTTTGCCAACAAAGTCCCATATTCAGTTTCACATTTGATGTGTCCCCACAGTATCCAAGACTTTTCAATATAGACCTAGGTTCACTTAGGATAACTATATCTCTCCCACAGAGAAACGTGATGTAACAGACATTTGGATGTTGATTTGCCTTTCCCTGTGAGTCTTTTGGCCTTTGCTATAGTCAGACCGTCATGGGACATTGCTACTGAAAATGACTTCCAAACAAGTGTTTTCAAGCAGTGTGTGACTCTTAGCACACAGAATGCTGGGAAAGCTATGTTCCTTTGAGGAAGGAAAGTCATCAACAGATAGTATGTTTTCAGACCTCTGTGTATCAGGATCAATCAGGATCTGCAAATTCTGAGCCTTGCAAACACATTCTTGATCACACGGGAATGCCCATGAGGAAATGGGCTATGGGAGAGTGTCTGAGAATGCTCCACACCATACTGTCCTTACCTAGATGAACTGACATTCCACTGTAAATGGGCCAGGGGCCAGGAGTTATGAGCCACCTGTTGGTTCAGAAACCCAAAACGGTGGAACAAGGCTATCAGTGTCAGAAGTAAGAAAACAGGTATTAAGTGGATTTTCAAGCAGTTGTTAGGCCACATCGTTTTATGGCCAATGGAGAGAAAAATGTGAATTTGCCACCAATGCCTACTATCAAGTTTCACAGCCAGGATGTGTCCCCCCCAGTATCCAGGAATTTTCCAGATGGACTTTGCCAACTATATCTCTCCTACAGAGCCAATGTGTTGGAACAGATGTTTAGATGTGGTTTTCCTTTCACTGTGAATGTAGTGCCTTCCCTCCAGTCACACCTTTGGGTGAAATTCCTACTGAAAAAAATGACCTCCAAAAAAATTATTTCAAGCAGTGTGTGACACTCAGGAAGCAGAATGCTGGGAAAACTATGTTCCTTCAAGGAAAGAAAGGCATCAGCAGAGAGTGAATTTTCAGACCTTTATCTATCAGGAATTGTCTAGATTCTATGATGTGAGACCTCCAGTCTTGCCCTCAGGGTCTAACTTCCAGAGTCAGAGCATTGTGTTTCCTTGCACTAACCCAGGCTTTTAACCGTATTTCCTATGTCATATCAGAACTGCCCATGAGGAAACAGCCTGTGGGAATGTGCTGAGGCTGCTGCGTGTCATAATGTTGTTACCTAGGTGAGGTGATATTCCACTGGAAATGGGCCAATAGTAGGTGACATTCCATTGGAAATGGGCCAATAGTAGAGCTGCCTGCCTGCTTCAGAAATCCCAAAGTGGGGACAAAAGCTATCTCTGTCAGAAGTACAAAAACAGCAATTGGATGGGTTTTCAAACAGTTGCTAAGCCACGCCATTTTAGGGCCAACTTAGAGAAAAATGTGAATTTTTCCATCAACCTCTGGTGTCCAGGTTCACACTCAGGATGGGATCCTGCAGTATCCTAGAATTTTCCAGACTGACCTAGGCTCACTGGCTCTCTCCTTCAGAGAGAATGTGATGAAACACATGTTTGGATGTTGGTTTGCCTTTCCCTGTGAGTCCAGGGGCCTTCCATATGATCACACTGTCAGGGGAAATTCCTACTGAAAAATAACTCCAAGCAAGTGTTTTGAACCAGTGAGTGACTCTCAGCACACAGAATGCTGGGAAAGCTATGTTCCTTCGAGGAAGGAAAGGCATCAACAGAGAGTGAATTTTCAGGCCTCTATGATCATTAACTGTCTAGATTCTAAGATGTGAGTCCTCCGGGCTTGCCCAGAGGATCTAACTTCAAGTCAGGACATTATATTTCCCAGCACTTTTCGAGGATTGTAAACACATTCCTAGAAGACACTGGGACTGCCCATAAGGAAACAGGCTGTGGGAATGTGTCTGAGAGTGCTGGGTGCCATACTGTGCTTACCTAGATAAGGTGACATTCCATTGGAACCAGGCAAATGGCTAGGAGTGGAGAGCTGCCTACTTGCTATAGAAATCCCAAAGGGTGATCCAAAGCTATCACTGTCAGAAGTAATAAAATAGCAATTGGTTGGATTTTCAAGCAGTTTCTATGCTGCACTGTTTTAGGGCCAACTGTGGGAAAACTGGAAATTTTGTCACTAAGGTCCAGTGTCCAGTTTCACACTCAGGATGTGGCCCCACAATGTCCATGAATTTTCCAGACAGACCTAGGCTCAGTGGTCACTCCTATATGGAAAACGTGATGGAACAGATGTTTGGATGTTGGTTTGCCCTTCCCTGTGATTTTTAGTGACTTCCTTACCATTATACCATCAAGGGAGATTGTTACTGAAAAATGACCTCCAAGCAAGCATTTTCAAGCAGTTAGTTGCTCTCAGCACACAGAATGTTGGGAAAGCAATTTGCCTTTGAGGAAGGAAAGGCAACAACAGATAATGTGTTTTCAAGCATCTATCTGTCAGGAATTGTCTAGATTATAAGACATGAGACCTCCAGGCTTGCCCATAGGACCTAACTTCCAGTGTAAGGGAAGTGTCTTCCAGTGCACTTTCTATGCCTTGTAAACACATTCCTAGGTGATACCAGGACTGTCCATGAGGAAACAGGCTGAGGGAGTGTGTCTGAGAGTGCTATACTTTGTGTAATTTGATAAGATGACATTCCAATGGAAATAGGCCAGTCACTAAGAGTGACGTTTTTCCTGCTTGCTTCAGAAATCCCAAAGGGTGACCCAAAGCTATCCATGTCAGAAGTAATACAAAAACAAAAACAAAAACAATTGGATGGATTTTCAAGCAGTTTCTAGGCTGCACCATTTCAGAGCCAACCTAGAGCCGACCTAGAGATAAAGATAAATATATCTTTCCTTTTTTCCTTTGCTTTTCACTTTTCTTCTTTTCACAGCTGTTTGTAAGGCTCCTCAGACAGCCATTTTGCGTTTTATATTTCTTCTTCTTGGAGATGGTCTTGATCCTTGTCTCCTGTACAATGTCATGAACCTCTATCCATAATTCTTCAGGCACTCTATCAGAGGTAATCCCTTGACTCTTTTTGACATTTCCACTGTAAAATCATAAGGGAATTGATTTAGGTCATATCTGAATGGTCTAGTAGTTTTCCTTATTTTCTTCAATTTAACTCTGAATTTGGCCAAAAGGAGTTCATGATCTGAGCCACAGTTAGTTCTGGTCTTGTTTTAGTTGACTGTATAGAGCTTCTCCATCTTTGGCTGCAATGAATATAATCAATCTGATTTTGATGTTGACCATCTGATGATGTCCATGTGTAGAGTCTTCTCTTGTGTTGTTGGAAAAGGGTGTTTGCTATGACTAGTGCATTCTCTTGGCAAAATTCTATTAGCCTTTGTGGTGTTTCATTCTGTACTCCAAGGCCAAATTTGCCTGTTACTCCAGGTAGTTCTGTGATAGGTATTTCTTGACTTCCTACTTTTGCATCCCAGTCCCCTATAATGAAAAGGATATCTTTTTTGGGTGTTAGTTCTAAGGCAACCCACTCCAGTACTCTTGCCTGGAAAATCCCATGGATGGAGGAGCATGGTAGGCTACAGTCTGTGGGGTCGCAAAGAGTTGGACATGACTGAGTGACATCACTTTCATTTTCACTTTTCTTTTCACTTTTCTTTTCTATACGGTCTTGTAGGCCTGCATAGAACCATTCAACTTCAGCTTCTTCAGCATTACTTATTGGGCCATAGACTTGTATTACTGTGATATTAAAAGGTTTGCCTTGGAAGCAATAGAGTTCATTCTGTCTTTTTTGAGACTGCATCCAAGTACTACACCCCGGACTCTTTTCTTGAGTATTATGGCTACTCCATTTCTGCTAAGGGATTCTTGCCCACAGTAGTAGATATGATGGTCATCTGAGTTAAATTCACCCATTCCAGTCAATTTTAGTTCCCTTATTCCTAAAATGTCGACATGCACCCTTGCCATCCTGTATGACCTCTTGCAATTTGCCTCGATTCATGGACCTAACATTCCTGGTCCCTATGCAATATTGCTCTTTACAACATCATGCTTTGCTTCTATCGCCAGTCACATCCACAACTGGGTGTTGTTTTTGCTTTGGCTCCAACTCTTCATTTTTCTGGAGCTATTTTTCCTCTGATCTCCAGTAGCATATGGGGCATCTACTGACCTGGGGAGTTCATCTTTCAAGGTCCCATCTTTTTGCCTTTCCATACTGTTCATCAGGTTCGCAAGGCAACAATACTGAAGTGGTATGCCATTCCCTTCCCTAGTGGACCAAGGGAACATTTCATGCAAAGATGGACACAATAAAGGACAGAAATGGTGTGGACCTAAAAGAAGCACAATATATTAAGAAGAGGTGGTATGTATATACAGAAGAACTACACAAGAAAGATCTTCATGACTCAGATAATCACAATTCTATGATTATTCACCTAGAGCCAGACACTGTGGAATGCGAAGTCAAGTGGACCTTAGGAAGCATCACTACGAACAAAGCTAGTGGAGGTGATGGAATTCCAGCTGAGCTATTTAAAATTCTAACATGATGCTGTGAAAGTGCTGCACTCTATATGCCCACAAATTAAGAAAACTCAGCAGTGACCACAGGACTGGTAAAGGTCACTTTTCATTCAAATCTCAAAGAAAGGCAACGCCAAAGAATGCTCAAAGTACTGCACAACTACACTCATCTCACATGTTGGTAAAGTAGTGCTGCAAATTCTCCAAGCCATGCTTCAACAGTACATGAGTGATGAACTTTCAGATGTTCAAGCTGGATTTAGGAAAGGCAGAGGAACCAGAGATCTAATTGCCAACATCTGTTGGACCATGGAAAAAACAAGAGAGAACAAAATCTATTTCTGCTTTATTGACTATGCCAAAGCCTTTGACTGCATGGATCACAACAAACTGTGGAAAATTCTGAAAGAGATGGGAATACCAGAGCACCTGAACCTGGCTCTTGAGAAGTCTGTATGCAGGTCAGGAAGCAACAGTTATAACTGGACATGGAAAAACAGACTGGTTCCAAATACAGAAAGGAGTATGTCAAGGCTGTATATTTTTACCCTGCTTATATAACTTGTATGAAGAATGTATCATGAAAAACCCTGGGCTGGATGAAGGACAAGCTGGAATCAAGACTGCCAGGAGAAATAACAATGACCTCAGCTATGTAGATGACACCACCCTTATGGAAGAAAGTGAAGAAGAACTAAAGAGCCTCTTGATGAAAGTGAAAGAAGAAAGTGAAAAATTCGGATTAAAACTCAATTCATAAAGCTAAGCTCATGGCATCTTGTCCCATCACTTCATGGCTAATAGATGGGGAAACAGTGGAAACAGTGACAGACTTTATTTTCGGGGGCTCCAAAATCACTGCAGATTGTGACTGCAGCCATGAAATTAAAAGAAGCTGACTCCTGGAAGAAAAGTTATGGCCAACCTAGACAGCATGTTTAAAAGCAGAGACATTACTTTGCCAACAAATGTCCATCTAGTCAAGACTATGGTTTTTCCAGTAGTTATGTATGGATGTTAGAGTTGGACTATAAAGAAAGCTGAGTCCTGAAGAATTGATGTTTTTGAGGTATGGTGTTGGAGAAGACTCTTTTGAGTCCCTTTTCCTGCAAGGAGATCCACCCAGTGAATTCTAAAGGAAACCAGTCCTACATATTCAGTGGAAGGACTGAGGCTGAAACTCAAATAATTTGGGCACATAATGAGAATAACTGGGTCATTTGAAAAGACACTCATGCTGGGAAAGACTGAAGGCAGGAGGAGAAGGGGACAACAGAGGATGAGATGGTTGGACGGCATCACAGACTCAATGGACATGAGATTGGGTAAACTCTAGGAACTGGTGATGAATAGGGAGACCTGGTGTGCTGCAGCCTATGGGGTCACAAAGAGTCGGACACGACTGAGAGACTGAACTGAACTGAGAGAAAAATGCAAATTTTGCCACAAATGTATGGTGTCCAGGTTCAGACTCAGGAGCTGTCCCTGCCATATCCATGAGTTTTCCAGACAAATACATATTCAGTTTATTGCTGCTACAGAGAAACTGTGATGGGACAAACGTTTAGAGGTTGGTTTGCCTTTCCCTATGAGTGTGGGGGCCTTCCCTTTGGTCACACTGTCAGGGGAAATTTCAGCTGAAAAATGACATCCGAGTAAGCATTTTCAGGGTGTGTGACTCTCAGCACACAGAATGCTGGAACGGTATGTTCCTTCAAGGTAGGAAAGGCATGATCAACACAGAGTGTGTTTTCAGGCCTCTATCTATCAGGAACTGCCTTGATTCTAAGAAGAGAAACTTCCAGGCTTGCCCAGAGGATCTAACTTCCAGAGCCAGGGCAGAGTGTTTCCCTCTACTTTCCGTTCCTTGCAAACACATTCTTGGGTCATACCGGGACTTCCCATGAGGAAATATGCTGTGGGAGTTTGTCTGAGAGTGCTGGGTGCCATACCTTGCTTACCTAGATGAGGTGACATTCCACTGGAAATAGGTCAGCAGCTAGGAGTTGTGAGAGGCTTGCTTGATTCAGAAATCTGAAAGGGTGGATTAAAGCTATTGCTGTCAGAAGTAAGAAAAGAGTAATTGGATGGATTTTCAAGCAGTTACTAGGCATCACAGTTTTAGGACCAACAGAGAGAAAAATGCTAATTATGCCACCAGTTCTATTATCCAGGTTCACACTCAGGATATGTCCTCGCAGTATACACAAATTTTCCAGACAGACCTGGGTTCACTGGATCACTCCTACCGACAAAATGTGATGCAACAGAGTTTGGATGTTGGTTTGCCTTTCCCAGTGAGTGTGGTGGCCTTCCTTAAGTTAACACTGTCAGAGGAATTTGCTACTGAAAAATGACCTCCAAACAAGCATTTTCAAGCAGTGTGTCACTGACTCTTAGCACACAGAATGCTGGGAAAGCTATGTTCCTTCAAGGAATGAAAAACATCAACAGAGATTGTGGTATCAGGCCTATATCTATCAGTAACTGTCTAGAGTCTAAGATGTGAGACCTCCAGGCTTGCCCAGGGATCTAACTACAAGAGTTAGGTAGTTTCCCTGACTTTTACTGTGTTTCCTGTGTTCACTGTGTTTCCCTGTGTTTTACTGCACTTTCCAAGGCTTGTAAACAAATTTCTAGTTCATACCAGCACTGCCCATGAGGAAACAGGCTGCAGGAGAGTGTCTGAGTGCAGTGTGCCATACTGTGCCTACCCAAATGTGGCATCCCCCTGGAAATGGACTAGAGGCTAGGAGTGGTGAGCCGTCTGCCAGATTCAGAAGTCAAAAAGGGTGGACCAAAGCTATCATTGTCAGAAGTAAGAAAACAGCAATTGGATGGATTTTCAAGCAGTTGCTAGGCCGCAGCATTTTAGCCAACCGAGAGAAAAATGCTATTTTTGCCCCAAAGTTCCGGTATCCATGTTCAGACTCAGGATATCTCCCTGCAGTATCTACAAATTTTCCAGACAGAACTAGTCTCAGTGGATAACTCCTACTGAGAAAACGTGACAGAACAGACGGTTTTTATGTTAGTTTGTCTTTCTCTATGAGTGGGGGTGGGCATTCCCACAGTCTCAGCATCAGGGGAAAGTGCTACTGAAAAATGAGCTCCATGCACACATATTCAACCTGTGTGTGTCTCTACACACAGAATACTGGGAAAGTTATGTTCCTTCGAGGAAGGAAATGCATCAACAGAGAGTGTGTTTTCAGGCCTCTGTCCATCAGGAGCTGTCTAAATTCTAAGATGTGAGACCTCCAGTTTTGCGCAGAGGACCTAACACCTAGAGCCAGGGAAGTGTGTTTCCATGCACTTTCCAAGCCTTGGAAACACATTTCTTATATACTGGGACTGTCCATGGGAAACAGGCTGCAAGAGTGTGTCTGAGGGTGTTGAATGTCATACTGTGCTTACCTCGATGAGGTGATGTTATGATGGAAATCGGCCAGCGGCTGGAGTGGTGAGCAACCTGATTGCTTCAGAAATTCCAAAGGGTGGACCAAAGCTATCACTGTCAAAGGTAAGAAAACAGCAGTTGGATGTATTTTCAAGTAGTTGTTATGCTGCACCATTTTAGGACCAACAGAGATAAAAATGCGAATTTTGCCACCAAGTTCATGTACCCAAGTTCACATTCATGACGTGTCCCAGCAGTGTCCACAAATTTTCCAGACAGACCTAGTGTCAGTGGATCTCTCCTACAGAGAGAATGTGATGGAACAGATATTTTTATGTTGCTTTGCCTTTCTCTGTGAGTATGGGAACCTTCTCTACCCTCACACCTTCAGAGGAAATTGCTACTGAAAAATGACCTACAAGTCAGAGTTTTCAGCTGTGTGTGACTGTCAGCACACAGAATGCTGGGAAGCCTATGTTCCTTAAAGGAATGAAAGGCATTGACAGAGTGCGTTTTTAGGCCTCTATCGATCAGTAAATGTCTAAATTCTAAACCATGAGACCTCCAGTCTTGCCCCAAGGACCTATTTCCAGAGGAAGAGTTATGGCAGGAATCTTGGGATGCCTCTCGTGTTGTGACGGGGATTTCAGGGAACCTCTCCAGTTGCCCCAGGGACGTCAGGCCTCCTTTCGCATTGCAAGAGACACCTCAGGACTCCTCTCAGGTCGCTGCAAGTGAATAGGGCCTCATCTCTTATGGAATCAGGAAACTCAGGGTTCCTCTCCAATTGCAACAGGGATCTTGGGTTTCCTATCGAATTTCAACAGGGGAGTCAAGCCTCTTCTCTTGTTGAGGCATGGAACTCCAATTTCTTCTCAAGTTGTAAAAGGTGTGTCAGTCCTCCTGTAGAGTTGAGATGGGGGATGGGGCTATTTCTAAACGTGCAACAAGGGAGTCAGACCTCCCTTCGTGATGTGAGGGGAAATTTGGGGTTCCATTTGTGTCACTGCAGGGGAATCAGGTCTACTCTTGAGTTGAGGGGGAGTATGGTGTCCTTGTGTCTTTAGGCCAGAACCCTGGGGTTCTTCTTGAGTTGCTATAGGTGAGAGAGGACTCCTCTTGATGTTCAAGGAGAAAGTGAGGATTTCACTCGAGTTGAAGAAGGGGAATCAGCACTCCTCTTGAGATGAGGTGGGGAACACAAGGCTCTTCTCAGGTTGCTGTGGGAAATTCAGGGTTCTTCTTGAATAGCAACGGGTATCTCACGGAACCTCTGGAATTGCATTAAGGGAGTCAAGCCTCCTTTCGAGTTACAAGGGTGAACACAGGATTGATTTCGACTCACTGCAGTGGAATCGTGCCTCATCTCACGTTGAGGGTGGAATCTCATGGTTTTTCTCGAGTGGGGGCAGGAAGCTTGGGGTTCCTCTCGAGTGGTGACGGGGACTTCAGGGAACCTCAGGGATGTCGGCCTCCTTTCTAGTTGCGAGGGGTACCTCGGGATTCCTCTCGACTCGCTGCAGGAGAATAAGGCCTCATCTCAAGTTGAAGAGGGAAACTCACGTTTTCTCTCCATTTGTGACAGGGATCTCGGGGTTCCTATTGAGTTTCAACAGGGGATTCAGGCCTCATCTCCTGTTGAGGCATGGGACTCCACTTTCTGCTCAAGTTGCGAAAGGGGTGTCAGGCCTCCTGTTAGTTGAATTGGGGAACTTGGCTTTTAATACAGGTGCAATAGGGGAGTCAGACCTCCCTTTGTGTTGTGAGCAGAAAATCAGGGTTCCAACGAGTCATTTCAGGGGAATCCGGCCTTATCTCAAGTTGAGGGGGAACTCGGTATCCTTTGCACCTGTGGCAGAAATCTCTGGGTTCCTCTCGTGTTGCAATAGGTGAAACAGGCCTCCTCATAAGGTGCGAGGGGAAAGTCAGAATTCGTCTCAAGTCAAAGCAGGGGAATTGGCTCTCATCTCGAGGTGAGGTGGGGAACACGGGGCTCTTCTCAAGATGTGGCGGGAAACTCGTGGTTCCTCTTTGGTTGCTACTGGTACATAAAGGGAGTCAAGCCTGCTTTCAAGTTGTGAGAGGGAACTCTAGACTGCTCTCGAGGCACTGCAGGGGAATAGGGCTTCATCTAGAGTTGAGGCAGAAAACTCAGGATTCCTCTCCAGTTGTCACAGGGATCTCGTGGTTCCTATTGAGTTTCAGCAGGGCAGTCAGGCCTCGTCTCCTGTTGAAACATGGAACTCTGCTTTCCTCTCTGGTTGTAAAAGGTGTGTCAATTTCCTGTCGAGTTGAGGCGCGGAACTTGGGCTTTTCTAGAGGTACAATAGGGTAGTCAGACCTCCCTTCGTGTTGTGAGAGGAAACTCGGGGTTCCAACGAGTCGTTTCAGAGGAATCAGGCCTTATCTCGAGTTGAGGGGGAACTCGCTGTCCTTTGGACTTGAGGAAGGAAACATGGGGTTCCGCTCGCTTTGCAATAGGTAAGAGAGGCCTCTTCTTGAGGGCTGAGGGGAACGTCGGGATTCCACTTGAGTCCAGGCAAGGGAATTGGCCCTCATCTCAAGAGGAGTTGGGCAACATGGGGCTCTTCTCGAGTTGGGGTGGGAAACTCGGGGTTCCTCTCAAGTTGTGACGTGTATCTCAGGTAAGCTCTGGAGTTATATGAAGGAAGTCAAGCCTCCTTTTGAGTAGTGAGGCAGAAGTGGGAATGCTCTTGAGATGCTGCAGGGGAATTGGGCCTCATCTCCTGGTGTAGGGGGTGGGAATCTCGAGGTTTTTCTCAAGTTACAGAAGTAAGCTTGGGGTTACTCTCAAGTTGCAATGGTGCCCTCAGGAAACCTGTCATGTTGCCTCGGGGACATCAGGCCTCCTTTCACATTGCAAGGGGCTCCTCGATATTCCTCTGAAGTCCCTGCAGGGAATCAGGCCTCATCTCCCCTTGAGTAGGAATCACATATTTTTTCTCAACTTGTGTTTGGAATCTGGTATTCTTCTCGAGTTGTGATGAGGACCTCAAGGAACCTCTCCAGTTGCCTCGGGGATGTCAGGTCTCCTTTCAATTTGCGAGATGGAACACGGGATTGCTCTGCGACAATGTAGGAGAATAGGGCCTCATCTAGAGTTGAGGTGGAAAACTCAGGGTTCCTCTCCAGTTGCGACAGGGATCTCGGAGTTCCTATCGAGTTTCAACAGGGGAGTAAGGCCTCGTCTCTTGCTAAGGCATTGAATGACGATTTCTTCTCCAGTTGTAAAAGGAGTGTCAGTCCTCCTGTAGAATTGAGGCGGGGAACTGGGCTTTTTCTAGACGTGCAACAAGGGTTTCAGACCTCCCCCGTGATGTGAGGGGAAACGGCATTTCATTCATGTCGCTGCAGGCAAATCAGGTCTTATCTGGATTTTAGGGGGAACTCAGTGTCCTTACAACTTGTGGCTGGAACCTCAGCAGTCCTCTCCAGTTGCAATAGGTGAGAGAGGCCTCCTCTTGAGGTCCAAGGGGAAAGTTGGGATTCCACTTGAATAGAAGAAGGGGAATCGGTCCTCATCTTGAGAAGAGGTGGGGAACACGGGCTCTTCCTGAGTTGTGTCGGGAAACTCGGGGTTCCTCTCGAGTTGTGACAGGTATATCGGGTAACCTCTGGAGTTGCATAAAAGGAGTCAAGAGTCCATTTGTTTTGTTATGGGGAACATGGGATTACTCTTGAGTCCCTGAGTTGATTTGGGCATCATCTTGCATTGAGGGGGAAATCTCTATTTCTATCTAGTGGTTTTTCTTGAGTTGCGATGGGAAACTCGGGGTACTCTCGAGTTGAGACGTGTATATTGGGGGACCTCTGGAGTTGCATAAAGGGAGTCAAGCCTTCTTTCAAATCGCGAGGGGGAACATGCGATTGCTCTTGAGTCATTGAAGAGTAATCGGGCCTCATCGCTCATTGAGTTGGAATCTCCTGGTTTTTCTTGAGTTGTGACCGGAAGCTTGGGGTTCTACTCGAGTTGCGACGGGGACCTCAGGGAACCTCTGGAGTTGCCTAATGGCAGTGAAGCTTAATTTTGAGATCCAAAGGGGAACATGGGATTCCTTTCGATGTGCTTCAGGGGAATCGAGCTTCATCTCATGTTGATGGGGGAATCTCATGGTTTTTCTCCATGTGCCACAGAAAGCTTGGGTTTCCTCTCGAGTTGCGCCTGGGACCTCAGGGAAACTGTGTAGTTGCCTCAGGGATGTCAGCCCTCCTTTCGGGTTGTGAGGGGCACCTTGGGATACCTCTTGATTCGCTGCAGGAGATTGAACCTCATATCGAGTTGAGGCGGGAAACTCAGAGTTCATCTCCAGTTGCGACAGGGATCTCAGGGTTCCTATCAAGGTTCAACTGGGGAGTCAGGCCTCGTCTCCTGTTTAGGCATGGAATTATTTTTACCTCTCGAGTTTGAAAAGGACTGTCAGGCCTCCAGTCATGTTGAGGTGGGAAACTCGGGCTTTTTTCGAGGTGCAACAGGGGAGTTGGACCTCCATCTGTGTTGTGAGGGGAACCTCTGTGTTTCATTCAAGAAGCTGTGGGGGAATCAGGTCTTATATCTAGTTGAGTGGGAACTCGGTGTCCTTTTGGCTTGTGGCAGGAACCTCAGGGTTCCTCTCACATTGCAGTAGCTTAGAGAGATCTCTTTTTGAGGTCCAAGGGGAAAGTCGGGATTCCTCTTGAGTAGAAGCAGGGGAATCGTCCCTCCGCTCGAGATGAGGTGGGGAACATGGGGCTCTTCTCTGAGTTTCAGCAGGAAACTCGGGGTTCTTCTAGAATTTTGACTGGTATCTAGGGGAACCCCTGGAGTTGCATAAAGGAAGTCAAGCCTCCTTTCTATTTGTGAGGGGGAACATGGGATCACGCTCAAGTTACTTCAGGGAATAGGGCCTCATCTCACTTTGAGAGTGTGATCTCGTGATTTTTCTCCAGTTGTGGTGGGTATCTTGGGGTTCCTCTCGAGTTGGGTACCTGAAGGAACCTCTCATGGTGCCTCAGGAAAGTCATGCCTCCTTTTGACTTGCAAGGGGGACCTAGGTATTCCTTTCCAGTTGCTGAAGGGGAATAGGGACAAATCTCAAGTTGAGGCGAGAAACTCAGGGTTCCTGTACAATTGTGACAGGGATCTCAGGATTCCTATCTAGTTTCACAGGGGAGTGAGGCCTCCTGTAGTATTGAGTCATGGAACTCAGCTTTCCTCTCAAGTTGTAGAAGGGGTTCAGGGCTCCTGTAGAATTAGGTGGGGAACTGGGCATTTTATAGAGGTGCAACAGGTGAGTCAAACCTCACTTCCTGTTTTGAGGGGAAACTTGGGGCTCCATTTGAGTCACTCCAGGGGAATCAGACCTTAACTCGAGTTGAGGGGTACCTCGGAGTACTTTCAACTTACAGCAGGAACCGTGGGGTTCCTCTCCCATTGCAATAATTTAGAGAGAACTCCTTTTGAGTTCCAAAGGGAAAGTTGGGATTCCTCTTGGGTCGAAGGAGAGGAATCGACACTCATCTCGAGAGGAGTTGGGGAACTCGGGGCTCTTCTTGAGTTGTGGTGGGAAACTCAGGGTTCCTCTCAAGTCGACGGCTATCTTGGGGAAACTATGGAGTTGCATAAAGGGGGTTAGGGAACCTCTGGAGTTGCAATTCATCAGATTAGGGCCTCATCTCGCCTTGAGGGGGGAATCTCGTGTTTTTTCTTGCGTTGCATCAGGAATCTTGGAGTTCCTGTCAAGTTGCGAAAGGGACCTCAGCGAATCTCTCATGTTGCCATAGTGGAGTCAGGCATCCTATCTAGTTGCAAGGGGCATCTCTGAATTCCTCTCACATTGCTGCAGGGGAATCGCACCTCACCTTGAGTTGTGGCGAGAAACTCAGGGTTCCTCTCCAGTTGCCACAGGATCTAAGGGTTCCTATAGAGTTTCAACAGGGTAGTCAGGCCTCGTCTTGTGTTGAGGCATTGAACTCCACTTTCCTCTCTTGTTATAAAAGGGTTGTCAGGCCTCCTGTCGAGTTGAGGCGGGCTTTCAGGACTTTTCTAGGGGTGCAACATGGAAATCAGACTTCCCTTCGTGTTGTGAGGGGAAACTGGGGGTTCCATTCGAGTCACTGAAAGGGAATCAGGCCTTTTTTCTAGTTGAGGGTGTACTTGCTATCTTTTTGACTTGCATCAGGAACCTCAATGTTCCTCTGGAGTTACAAAAGATGAGACAGTCTTCCTCTTGAGGGCTGAGAGGAATGTTGGGATTCCTCTCGAGTCAAAACAGGTGAATCGGTCCTCATCTCGAGATGAGATGGTGAACACGGGGAACTTCTCGAGGTGTGGTGGAAAACTAGGATTTCCTTTCCAGTTGCAACGGGTATTCGGGGCACGTCTGTAGTTGCATAAAGGAAGTCAAGCCTTCTTTCCCGTTGCAAGGGTGAACACGGGATTTTCTTGAGTCACTGCAGGGGAAATGGGCCTCATCTCACGTTGAAAGGGAATCTCATGTTTTTTATTGAGTTGCCATGAGAAGCTTGGGGTTCTTCTCAAGTTGGGATGGGGACCTCAGTGAACCTCTCCTGTTACCTCAGGTAAGTCAGGCCTTCTTTCGAATTCTGAACGGCACCTCGGAAATTCTTTCAAGTCACTGCAGGGCAATAGGGCCTCAATTCGAGTTGAGGTGGGAAACGCAGGGTTCCTGTCCAGTTGCGACAGAAACACAGGGCTCTTCTCAAGTTGCACCGGGAAAGACGGGATTCCTCTCGAGTTTGAACAGGTATCTCCTTGAACCTCTAGAGTTGCATAAAGGGAGTAAAGCCTCCCTTTATGAGGAGGGGGAATGAGTTGCGAGAGGGAACGTGGAATTGCTCTTGAGTCATTGCAGGGGAATCAGGTCTCATCTCACGTTGAGCAGGGAATGTCATGGTTTTTCTCAGATTGCGGTGGGAATTTGGGGGTTCCTCTCGAGTTGTGATGGGTAGTTCAGGGAACCTCTCATATTTCTTCAGGAACATCAGACCACCTTTCAAGTTGCAAGGGGCACGTCAGCATTCCACTCGGGTCACTACAGGGGAATAGGGCCTCATCTCGAGTTGAGGACGTAAACTCAGGGTTCTGCTCCAGTGGCCAGAGGGATCTCAGGGTTCCTATCAAGTTTCAACAGTGACTCAGGCCTCATCTCCCATTGAGACATTGAATTCTGCTTTCCTCTTGAGTTGTAAAATGGATGTCAGGCCTCCTGTTGAGTTGAGGCGAGTAACTTGGCCTTGTTTTAGAGGTGCAACAGGGGAGTCTGACTTCCCTTCGTGTTGTGATTGGAATCTCGGGGTTCCAATGATGGCTGCAGGGAATCAGGCCTTATCTTGAGTTGAAGGGAAACTCGGTTTCCTTTGGACAATGGAGGAAAAATCGGGGTTCCTCTCGAGTTGCAATAGATGAGACAGGCCTCCTCATAAGGTGTGAGGGGCAAGTCGGGATTTGTCTCGAGGCAAAGCAGGAGAATTGGCCCTCATCTTGAGAGGAGGTGGGGAACATGGGGCTTTTCTTGAGATACAGCGAGAAACTTGGGGTCCTTTTGCATTGCCATGGGTATTCAGGGAATCTCTGGAATTGCATAAAGGGAGTCAAGCCTGCTTTCAAGTTGTGAGAAGGAACTCAAGATTGCTTTCGAGATGCTTCAGGGGAAATAGGCCTCATCTCGCATTGAGAGGGGGAGTCTCGTGGTTTTTCTTGAGTTGTGGTGGGAAGTTTTGGGTTCCTCTTGAGTTTTGACAGGGACCTCAGGGAACCTCTCATGTTGCCACAGTGGAGTCAGGCCTCCTTTTGAGTTGCAAAAGTCACCTTGTGATTCCTCTCAAGTTTCTGCAGGGGAATAAGGCATCATCTAGAGTTGAGGCAGGAAATTCAGTGTTCCTCTCCAGTTGTGACAGGCATCTCAGGCTTCTTCTTGAGTTGCAATAGGTGAGATAGTCCTTCTCATAATGTGCGGGGGGCACATCAGTATTCATCTCGAGTCAAATCAGGGAAATCGGCCCTCATCTCAAGAGGAGGTGGGGAACTTGGGGCTCTTCTCGAGATGTGGAGAGAAATTTGGGATTCCTCTTGAATTGCAACAGGTATTCAGGGAACCTCTGGAATTGTATAAAGGGAGTCAAGCCTGTTTTCAGATTGCATGAGGGAACTCTAGATTGCTCTCGAGGCTCTTCATGGAAAATCAGGCCTTATCTGGAGTTGAGGGGGAACTCGCTGTTCTTTGGACTTGGGACCGGAAACTCAGGGCTCCTCTCGTGTTGTAATAGGTGAGAAAGGCCTTGTCTTGATAACTGAGGGGAACGTCCAGATTCCACTCAAGTCTAAGAAGGGAAATCAGCCCTCATCTTGAGAGGAGGTGGGGAACATGGAGCTCTTCTTGAGTTGCAGCTGAAAACTAGGGGTTCCTCTTGCATTGTGATGGGTATGTCGGGTAACCTCTGGAGTTTCACAAAGGGAGGCAAGCCTCCTTTCAAGTTTGAGGGGGAAGCAGGATTGCTCTCGAGGCACTGCAGGGGAATCGGGCTTCATCTCGGGGTGAGAGGGGGAATCTGGAAGGTTTTCTCGAATTACGGCAGTAAACGTGGGGTTCCTCTCGAGTTGCGACGGGGATTTAGGCAACTTGTCGTGTTGCCTCAGGGACGTCAGGCCTCCTTTAAAGTTGCAAGGGGCCCCATGGTATTCCTCTCAAGTCACTGCACGATAATTGGGCCTCATCTCCCATAGAGTGGGAATTCCGTGCTTTTTCTCGAGTTGCAGCAGGAAGCTCGGGGTTGCTCTCAAGTTGCGACAGGGACCTCAGGAAACCTCTCAAGTTGCCTCAGGGACATCAGGGCTTTTGAGTTGAGTGGTTCACCTCGGGAATCCTCTTGAGTCACTGCAGGAGAATAGGGCCTCATCATGAGTTGAGGTGGGAAATTCAGTGTTCCTCTCCAGTTGCAACAGGGATCTCAGGGTTCATATCGAGGTTCAACAGGGGAGTCAGTCTTCATCTCCCCTTGAGGCATGGAACTCCCCCTTTGCTTTCAAATTGTAAAAGGGGTGTGAAGCCTCCTGTGGAGTTGATGCGGAGAATCGGGCTTTTTCTAGAGGTGCAACAGGGAAGTCAGAACTCCCTTCGTGTTGTGAGGGGAAACTCGGGGTTCCATTTGAGTCACTGCAGGGGAATCAGGTCTTATCTCTAGTTAAGGTGGCACTCAGTGTCCTTTCGACTTGCAGCAGGAAACTTGGCGTTCCTCCTGAGTTGCAATAGGTAAGAGAGGCATGCTCTTGAGATTTGAGGTGAAAGTCGGGATCCCTCTCGAGTCGAAGCAGGGGAATAGGCCCTCATCTTGAGATGAGGTGGGGAACACTGGGCTCTTTTCAATTTGTGGTGGGAAACTCGGGGTTTCTATCGAGTTGTGATGGGTATCTCGGGGAACCTCTGGAGTTGCATAAAAGGAGTCAAACATTCTTTCAAGTGCGAGAGGGAACCTGGGATTGCTCTCAAGGCAATTCAGGGGAAGAGGGCCTCATCTCACCTTGAGGTGGGAATCTCGCAGTTTTTGTTGAGTTGCAGCGGGAATCTTGGGGTTCCTCTCGAGTTGCGACAGGGACCACAGTGAAAATCTCATGTTGCACCAGGTAAGTCGGCCTCCTTTCGAGTTGCAAGGGGCCCCTTGGGATTCCTCTTGAGTTGCTGCATGAAAATAGGGCCTCATCTTGGGTTGAAGTGGGAAACTCAGGCTTCCTCTCCAGTTGTGACTGTGATCTTGGGCTTCCTATCGAGTTTGAACAATGGAGTCAGGCCTTGTCGCCTGTTGAGACATGGAACGCTGCCTTCCCCTCAAGTTGTAAAAGGGTTGTCAGGCCTCCTGTTGAGGCAGGGAACTTGGGCTTTTTCTAGAGGTGCAATAGGGCAGTCAGACCTCTCTTCATGTTGTGAGGGGAAACTCTGGATTCCAAAGTGTCGCTTCAGGGGAATCAGGCCTTATCTCGAGTTGAGGGGGAACTTGGTGTCCTTTGGACTTCCAGAAGGAACCTCAGTGTTCCTCTCTTGTTGCAATAGATGAGAGAGGCCTCGTCTTGAGAACCTAGGGGAACGTCGGGGTTCCACTTGAGTCAAAGCAGGGGAATCGGCCGTCATCTCAAGAGGTGGTGGGAAACACGGGGATCTTCTCACGATGCAGCGGGAAACTCAGGGTTCCTCTCAAGTTGTGACGGGTATCTCGGGGAACCTCTGGAGTTGTTGAAAGGGAGTCAAGCCTCCTTTCGGGTTGCAAGGTGGAAGCGGGAATGCTCTCGAGGTGCTTCAGGGGAATCGGGCCTCACCTCCCTATGGGAGGGGAATCTTGAGGTTTTTCTCGAGTTATGGCTGTAAGCTTCGGGTTCCTCTCGAGTGTGACGGGGCCCTCAGGGAGCCTGTCATGTTGCCTCAGTGTTGTCAAGCCTCCTTTCGAGTTTCAAGGGGCTCCTCAGTATTCCTCTCAAGTTCCTGCAGTGTAATCGGGCCTCATCTCGCTTTGCATGGGAATCCCATGGTTTTTCTCGAGTTGCAGCTAGAAGCTCAGTGTTTCACTCGAGTAGTGACAAGGATTCAGAGAACCTTTCGAGTTGCCTCAGGAATGTCAGCCCTCTTTTGAGTTGCGTGTTCACCTCGGGATTCCTATTGAGATGCTGCAGGAGAATAGGGCCTCATCAGAAGTTCAGGTGGGAAACTCAGTGTTCCTCTCCAGTTGTCACAGGGATCTTGGAGTTCGTATCGAGATTTAACAGGGGAGTCAGACTTCATCTCCCCTTGAGGCATGGAACTCCCCCTTTGCTTTCAAATTGTAAAAGGGGTGTGAAGCCTCCTGTGGAGTTGATGCGGAGAATCGGGCTTTTTCTAGAGGTGCAACAGGGGAGTCAGACCTCCCTTCATGTTGTGAGGGGAAACTCAAGGTTCCATTCGAGTCACTGCAGGGGAATCAGGCCTTATCTCGAGATGAGGGACACTCGGCGTCGTTTCAACCTGTGCCAGGAACCTTGGTGTTCCTTCTGCATTGCAGTAGGTGAGAGAGGCATGCTCTTGAGATCTGAATCAAAAGTTGGGATTCCTCTTGAGTTGAAGCATGGGAATCGACCCTCATCTTAAAAGGAGGTGGGGAACACAGGGATAATGTCAAGTTGTGGTGGCAAATTTGGGGTTCCTCTCGATTTGCCACAGGTATCTCAGGGAAACTCTGGAGTTACATAAAGGGAGTCAAGTCTCCTTTCAAGTGTGAGAGGAAACTCGGGATTTCTCTCAAGGTATTCCATTCGAGTCATTACAGGGGAATCAGGCCTTGCCTCGAGTTGAGAGGGCACTCGGTGTCCTTTGGCCTTGAGACAGGAACCTCAGGTTTCCTCTCGAGTAGAAATAGGTGAGACAGGCCTCCTCTTGAGGTGTGTTGGGTAACTCAGGATTCATCTCGAGTTGAAGCAGGGGAATTGACCCTCATCTCGATATGAGGTGGGGAACACGGGGCTCTTTTGAGTTGCAGTGGGAAGCTCAGGGTTCCTCTCAACTTATGGTGTGTATCTCGGGGAACCTCTGGAGTTGAATAATGGGAGTCAAGCTTCCTGTCAAGTTGTGTAAGGAAACTCGAGGTTGCTCTCGAGATGTGGCAGGGGAAAAAGGCCTCGTCTCTCATTGAGGGGTGAATCTCATGGTTTTTCTCGAGTTGTGGCAAAAAGCCTGGAGTTCCTCTCGACCTGTGATGGGGACCTCAGGGAACCTCTTGTTGTGCCTCAGGAAAGGCAGGCCTCATTTCATGTTGCAAGGGGCACCTCAGGATTCCTCTTGATTCACTGCAGGGTAATAGGGCCTTATCTCTAGTTGAGGTGGGAAACTCAGGGTTCCTCTCCAGTTATGACAGGGATCTATGGGTTCCTATAAAGTTTCAACAGGGGTGTCAGGCCTCCTCTAGTGCTGGGGCATGGAACTCCACTTTCCTCTCAAGTTGTAAAAGTGGTGTCAAGCCTCCTGTCGAGTTGAGGTGGTGAACTGGGCTACTTTTACAGGTGCAACAGGGGAGTCAGACTTCTTTTTGTGCTATGAGGGGAAACTCGGGATTCCTTCGAGTTGCTGCATGGGAATCTGGCTTTATCTCTAGTCAAGGGATAACTGGGGGTCCTGTGGATTTTTGGCAGGAACCGCAAGATTCCTCTCTAGTTTAAGTAGGTGAGACAGGGCTCCTCTTGAGGTGCTAGGGGAAATTCAGAGTGCCATTCCAGTCGAAGCAGGGGAATCAGCTCTCATCTCGAGATGAGTGGCAAACATGGGCTCTTCTCGAGTTGTGGCAGGAAAATCGGGGTTCCTCTCGAGTGGCGACGGGTATCTTGGGAATCCTCTCGAGTTGCAACGGGGACTTCAGAGAACCTCTCATGTTGCCTCAGAGACCTCATACTTCCTTTAAATTTGCGAGGGGCACCTGGGGATTCCTCTCGAGTTGCTGCAGGTGAATAGGGACTCATCTCGCATTGAGGGGGGAATCTCGTGGATTTTCTCGAGTTTCGGCGGGAAGCTTCATGTACCTCTAGTTGTGACGGCAACCTCAGGGAAGCTCTCGAGTTGCCTCAGGGAAGTCAAGTCTCCTTTCCAATTGCGAGGGGAATCGCTGGATTGTTCTTGAATCACTGCAGGGGAATTGGGCCTCATCTCAAGTTGAGGAGGGAAACTCAGGGCTCTCTACAGTTGTGCCTGGGATCTCGGGGTTCCTATCGAGTTTCAACATGGGAATCAGGCCTTGCCTCTTGTTGAGGCATGGATCTGCGCTTTCCTCCCAAGTTGTAAAATGGGTGTCAGGTCTCCAGTCGAGTTGAGGTGGGGAAACTTGGGTTTTTTGGAGATGCAACAGGGCAGTCAGACCTCCGTTCGTGTAGTGAGGGTATACCTGGGATTCCATTTCAGTCGCTCTAGTGGAACAGGTCCTCATCTTGAGTTGAGGGGTTAATCTTGTGGTTTTTCTCGAGTTGCAGTGGGAAGCTTCAGGTTCCTCTCGAGTTGTGACGTGTATCTGGGGAATCTCATGAATTGAATAAAGGGAGTTAAGCTTCCTTTTGAGGTTCTAAAGGGAACTTGGGATTGTTCTTGTGGGGCTTCAAGGGAAAAGGGCCTCAACTCGGGTTAATGGGGGAATCTCGTGGTTTTTGTCGAGTTGAGGCAGGAAGCTTGGGGTTCCTCTCGAGTTGTGACGGGAACTTCGGTGAACCTATTGTATTTCCACAGGGAAGTCATGTCTCTTTTCAAGTTGCGAGGGGAAGCACGGGATTGCTCTTGAGTCACTGCAGGGGAATCGGTCCTGATCTCACAGTAAGCGGTGAATCTCAGGGTTCCTCTCCAGTTGTGACAGGGATCTCAGGGTTCCTATAGAGTTTCAACAGGGGAGTCAGGCCTCATCTCGTGTTGAGGCATGGAACTCCGCTTTCCTCTCCAGTTGTAAAAGGGGTGTCAGGCTTACTGTCATGTTGAATCTGGGGAACTGAGGCTTTTTCTAGGGGTACAGAAAGGGAGTCAGACCCCCCTTCTTGTTGTGAGGGGATATACCACGTTCCATTCAAGTCAGTCTAAGGGAATTAGGCCTCATCTCGAGTTGAGGGGAAACTTGGTGTCCTTTGGACTTACAGCAGGAACCACTGGATTCCTCTCAAGTTTCATTAGGTGAGACAGGCCTCCTCTTGATGTGTGAGGGGAAAGTCAGGAATCCACTTGGGTCGAAGCTTGGGAATCGGCCCTCATCTCGAGATGAAGTGGGGAACATTGTGGGGGAGCTCTTTGCAAGTGGTGATGGGTACCTCAGGTATCCTCCTGAATATCATAAAGGGAGTCAGGCCCTCCTTTCAAGTTTTGAGCCACAACTCTGGATTGTCTCAAAGCTCTGCAGGGGAAAAGGGCCTCATCTCTCACTGAGTGGGGAATCTAGTGGTTTTCCTCCAGTGGCGGCAGGAAGCTTGGGGTTCCTCTTGAGTTGAGATGGGGATCTCTGGGAACATCTGGTGTTGCTTCAGGGAAGTCAAGACTCCTTTCAAGTGGTGAGGGGGAGTGCGGGATTGCTCTCGATTCACTGCAAGGGAATCAGGCCTGATCCGTCATTGTGGGGGGAACCTCCTGGTGTTTCTTGAGTTGTGATGGGAAGCTTTGTGTTCCTATCGAGTTGGGACAGGGAGCTCAGGGAACCTCTCATGTTGCCTCTGGGAAGTCAAGCCACCATTCAAGTTGCAAGGGACACCTCAGGATATCTCTCGAGTCTCTTCAGGCGTATTAGGCCTTATCACAAGTTGAGGTGGGAAACTCAGGGCTCCCCTTCATTTGTGCCAGGGATCTCGGGGTTCCTATCGAGTTTCAACAGGGGAGTCAGGCCTCACCTCGTTTTGCAGAATGGATCTCCACTTTCCTCTCGAGTTGTAAAAGGGGTGTCAGGCCTCCTGTCGAGTTGATGCAGGGAAATTAGGGTTTTTTTTGGAGGTGCAACAGTAAGACGTCCCTTTGTATTGTGAGGGGATACTCGGGGTCCCATTCAAGTCAGTGCATGAAAACAGGCCTCATCTCATGTTGAGGGGAAACTCGGTGTTCTTTTGACTTGCAGCAGGAATTGTGGGGTTCCTCTCCCATTCAATAGGTGAGACTGACCTCCTCTTGAGGATCCAGGGGAAAGTCGGGATTCCACTCCGGTCGAAGCAGGGGAATCGGCCCTCATCTCGAGATGAGGTGGGGAACATGGGGCTCTTCTCGAATTGTGGTGGGAAACTCAGGGTTCCTCTTGATCTGAGACGGGTATCTCAGGGAACGCCTTGAGTAGCATAAAGGGAGTCAAGCCTCGTTTCGAGTTTCAAGAGGGAACTCGGGATTGCTCTCAAGGCACTGCAGGGGAAAGGGGCTTCATCTCATGTTGAGAGGGGAATCTCGTGGCTTTTCTCGAGTTGCAGCATGAAGTGTGGGGTTCCTTTCTAGTTGCGATGGGGACCTCAGGGAGCCTCTTGTTTTGACTCAGGGATGTCAAGTCTCCTTCTGAGTTGTGAGGGGGAGTGAGAGATCAGTCTTGAGGAAATGCAGGTTAAAAGGTCCTCATCTCGCATTAAGGGATGAATCTCTTGGTGTTTCTTGAGTTGCAGTGGGAAGCTTGGGGATCCTCACTAGTTGTGATGGGGGATCTTAGGGAACGTCTCATGTTACCTCAGGGAAGTAAGGCCTCATTTCAGGTTGCTAGGGGCACCTCGGGATTCCTCTCGAGTCTCTGCAGGGGAAAAGGGCCTTATCTCGAGTTGAGGCAGGAAATTTAGGGTTCATCTCCAGTTGTGATAGGGATCTCGTGGTTCCTATCGAGTTTCAACTGGGGAGTTAGGTTTCAACTCGCGTTGAGGCATGGAACTCCACTTTCCTCTTGAGTTGTAAAAGGGGTTTCAGAGCTCCTGTCGAGTTCAGGCTGGGAACTTGCACTTTTTCCTCGAGTTCCTCGAGTATCTCAGGAAACTCCTTGAGTTGCATAAATGGAGCCAAGCCTCCTTTCGAGTTATGAGAGGGCACCCCAGGATTTCTCTCGAGTGGGAACATGGGATTGCTCTAGAGGTACTGCAGGAGAAAAGGGCCTCATCTCGCATTGAGGGGGGAATCTTGTGATTTTTCTCGAGTTGCAGCAGGAAGCTGGGGTTCCTCTCGAATTCTGACATGGAACTCAGGGAACCTTACGTGTTGCCTCAGGGAAATCAAGTTTCCTTTCTAGGTGTGAGGGGGAGTGTGGGATTGCTCTCAAGTCACTGCAGTGGAATCGGGTCTCCTCTCACGTTGAGGGGGCAATTTCGAGGTGTTTCTCGAGTTGAGGTGTAAGGCTTTGAATTCCTCTAGAGTTGTGACGGGGACCTCAGGAAACCTCTCAGGTTGCCTCAGGGAAGTCATTCCTCCTTTTGAGTTGCAAGGGACATCTCTGGAATCCTCTTGAGTCACTGCAGGGGAATAGGGCCTCATCTCGAGTTGAGGCAGGAGATTCAGGTTTCATCTCCAGTTGCGATAGGGATCTCGTGGTTCCTATCGAGTTTCAACTGGGGAGTCAGGCTTTGTCTCGTGTTGAGGCATGGAACCCCTCTTTCCTCTCATGTTGTAAAAGGGGTTTCAGAGCTCCTGTTGAGTTCAGGTGGGGAACTTGCACTTTTTCTAGAGGTGCAACAGGGGAGTCAGGCCTCTTTTCATGTTTTGAGGGGATACTTGTGGATCAATCAAGTGGGTGAATGGGAATCAGGCCTTATCTCAAGTTTGCAGGGGAACTCGGTGTCCTCTTAACTTGCAGCAGGAACCGCGGGGGTCCTCTTGAGTTTCAATAGGTTAAACAGACCTCCTCTTGAGATGTGAGGGGGAAAGTCGAGATTCCTCTAGAGTAGAAGCAGGGGAATTGGTGCCAATCTCGAGATGAAGTGGGGAACATGGGGCTCTTCACGAGTTGTGATGAGAAACTCGGGGTTCCTCTCGAGTAGTGACATGTATCTCAGGGAACCTCTTGAGTGGCATGAAGGGAGTCAAGCCTCCTTTCAAGTTTCGAGAGGGAACTCTGGATTGCTCACGTGGTGCTGCAGGGGAAAAGGGTGTCAACTCGCGTTGAGGGGGGAATCTCGTGGTTTTCCACAAGTTGCAGTGGGAAGCTTGGGATTCCTCTCAAGTTGTGACAGGAACCTCAGGGAACCTTTCATGTTGCCTCTGGGAAGTCAGGCATCCTTTCAAGTTGCGAAGGGTGCCTCCGTATTCCTCTCACTTCGCTGCAGGGGAATATGGCCTCATCCCGAGTCGAGGTGGGAAACCTAGGGTTTGTCTTCAGTTGCGACAGGGATCTCGGCATTCCTATCGAGTTTCAACTTGGGAGTCAAGCCTCATCGCATGTTGAGGCATGGAGCTTTGCTTTCCTCTCAAGTTCTAAAAAGGGCGTCGGGCCTCTTGTCCAGTTCATGTGGGGTCTTGAGGTTTTTTTTTAGAGGTTCAACAGGGGAGTCAGACCTCCCTTCATGTTGTGAGGAAATACTCGGGAATCCATTCGAGTTGATGCAGGGGAATCAGGCCTCATCTTGAGTTGAATAGGAACTCGGTGTTCTTTAGACTTGAAGCAGGAACTGCAGGGGTCCTCTAGAGTTTCAGTAGCTGAGACAGGCCCGCTTTGAGGTTCAAGGGAAAAGTCGGTATTCCTCTCGAGTCGAATCAGGGGATCGGCCCTCATCTTAAGATGAGGTGGGGTACATGGGACTCTTCTCGAGTTGTGGCAGGAAACTCGGGGTTCTTCTCGAGTTGCAACGGGTACCTTGGGGAATCCCTAGAGTGGCATAATGGGAGTCAGGCCTCCTTTCGAATTTTGAAAGGGAATTCGGGATTGCTCTCTAGGCTCTTCAGGAGAAAAGGGCCTCATCTCGTGTTGCTTCAGGGATGTCAAGTCTCCTTTTGAGTTGTGAGTGGGAGTGTAGGATTGCTCTCGAGTCTCTGCAGGGGAATCGGACCTCATCTCGCATTGAGGGTGGAATCTCATGGTGTTACTCGTGTTGCATTAGGTAGCACTGGGTTCCTCTTGAGTTTCAATGGGGACCTCAACAAACCTCTCATATTGCTTCACGGAAGTCAAGCCTCCTTTCAAGTTGCGAGGGGTGCGTCGGAATTCCTCTCGAGTCACTGCAGAGGAATAAGGCCTCATCTCAGGTTGAGGCAGGAAATTTAGGCTTCCTCTCCAGTTGTGACAGGAATCTCGGGGTTCCTATCGAGTTTCAACAGGGGAGTCAGGCCTCGTCTCATGTTGAGGCATGGAAATCCACTTTCCATTCGAGTTTTAAAAGGGGTGTCAGGCCTCTTGTCGAGTTCAGGCGGGGAACTTGGACTTTTTCTAGAGGTGCAACAGTGTAGTCAGACCTCCCTTCATGATGTGAGGGGATACTCAGTGTTCTAGTCGAGTCAGTGCAGGGTATTCAGGCCTTATCTTGAATTAAGAGTCAACTAGGTGTCCTTTCCACTTGCAGCAGGAACCACAGGGTTCCTCTTGAGGTTCAATAGATGAGACAGGTCTCTTCATGAGGTGCGACGGGAAAGTCAGGATTCCTCTTGAGTCAAAACAGCGGAATCGGCCCTCACATAGAGATGAGGTGGGGAACACAGAGCACTTACCGAGTTTTGTCAGGAAACTCGGGGTTTCTCTCAATTGGTGACGCATATCTTAGGGAACCCCTTAAGTTGCATAGAAGGAGTCAAACCTCCTTTCGAGTTTTGAGAGGGAACTCTGAATTGCTCTCAAGGCACAGCAGGGGAAAAGGGCCTCATCTCAAGTAGAGGGGGGGATATCATGGCTTTTCTTGAGCTGTGGCATGAAGTTTTGGGGTTCCTCTCATGTTGCAACGGGGACCTCAGAGAACCTCTAAAGTTGCCTCAGGGAAATCAAGTCTCCTTTTGAGTTGTAAGGCAGAGAATGGGATTGTTTTTGAGTCTTTGCAGGTAATTCAGGCCTCATCTCGCATTGAGTGGGGAATCTCGTGGTGTTTCTCGACTTGCACCAGGAAGCTCTGGGCTCGTCTTGAGTTTTGATGGGGACATCAGGAAACCTCTCATGCTTCCTCAGGGAAGTCAGGACTCCTTTAGATTTATGAGAGGCACCTTGTGACTCCTCTCCAGTTGCTGCAGGGGAATAGGGCCTCATCTCGAGTTGAGGTGGGAAATTCAGGGAAACTCCTCTCCAATTTTGACAGGGATCTTGGGGTTCCTATAAAGTTCAACAGGGGAGTCAGGCATCATCTTGTGCTGCTGCATGGAACTCCACTCTCCTCTAGAGTTGTTAATGGAGTGTTAATGGAGTGTCAGGCCTCCTGTAGAGATCAGGTGGGGAACTTCAGCTTTTTCTAGAGGTGCAACAGGGGAGTCAGTCCTCCCTTCATTTTGTGAGAGGATACTCGGGATTCCATTTGAGTTGGTACAGTGGAATCAGATCATATGTTGAGTTGAGGGTGAATTCTGTGTTTCTTCTACTTGGGGCAGGAACCTCTGGTTTCCTTTCGAGTTTCAGTAGGTGAGACAGGCATCCTCTTGAGGTGCAAGGGGAAAGTCAGGATTCCTCTCGAGTCAAAGCAGGGGAATTGGCCCTCATCTCAAAAAGAGTGTGGTACACGGGGCTCTTTTTGAGTTTTTGTGGGAATCTCAGGTTTCCTCTAGAGTGGTGACCAGTAACTCAGGGAACCTTTGAGTTGAATAAAAGGAGTCAAGCCTCATTTCCACTTTCTAGAGGGAACATGGGATTGCTCTCTAGGTGATCCAGGGCCAAAGGGCCTCATCTTGCATTGAGGCAGGAAACTCAGTGTTCCTTTCCAGTTGCAACAGGGATCTCTGGCTTCCTATCGAGTGTCAACAGGGGAGTCAGGCCTCGTCTCATTTTGAGGCATGGAACTCCGCTTTCCTCTCAAGTTGTAAAAGGTGGGGCAAGCCTCCTTTCAAGTTTTGGGAGGGAACTCGGGATTGTGCTCAAGTTGCTGCAGGGGAAAAGGGCTTCATCTCGCGTTGAGTAGGGGAATCTGGTGGTTTTTCTCAAATTGTGGCGTGAAACTTGGTGTTCCTCTCGAGTTGCTACTGGGATCTCAGGGAACCTCTCCTGTTGCCTCACGGAAGTCAAGAGTCCTTTCATGTTGCAGGGGGGAGTGCGCGATTGCTCTCGAGTCACTGCAGGGAATTTGGGTCTCATCTCACATTGGGGCGGGGTAGGGGGCGGGGAAATCTCATGGTGTGTCTCCAGTGGTGGCAGGAAACTTTGTGTTCCTCTCGAGTTGTGACGGGGTCCTCAGGGAACCTCTCATGTTGTCTCTGGGATGTCAGGCCTCCTTTCAAGTTGTGAGGGTCACCTCTAGATTCCTCTTAAGTCCCTGAATATGTATAGGGCCTCATCTAGAGTTGAGGGGGGAAACTCCTGGTTTCTCTCCAGTTGTGATACTGATCTCAGGGTTCGTATGGAGTTTCAACTGGGGCATGAGGCCTCATCTCATGTTGAGAGGGGAACCTTGTGGTTTTTCTCGAGTTGTGGAGAGAAGCTTGAGGTTCCTCTTGATTTTCAGCAGGAATCTCAAGAACCTCTCCTTCTGCCTCAGGGAAGTAAAGTCTTCTTTAGAGTTATGAAGGGAATGCACAGGATTGCTCTTGAGTCATGGCAGGGGAATCGGGCCTCATCTCGAGTTGAGATGGGAAACTCAGGGTTCCTCTCCAGTTGTGACAGGGATCTCGGGGTTCTTATCTAGTTTCAACAGGGAAGTCAGGCGTCGTCTCCTGTTCAGGCATGGAACTGTACTTTCCTCTTGAGCTGTAAAACTGGTGTCAGGCTCCTTTCCAGTTCAGGTGGGAAATGTGGGCTTTTTCCAGAAGTGGAGTAAAACCTCCCTTCATGTTATGAGGGGAAACTCGGGATTCCATTTGAATCGGTGCAGGGTATCAGAATTTATCTCGAGTTAAGGGGGAACTCGGTATCCTTTCGCCTTGAAGCCGGAACCACGGGGTTTCTCTCGAGTTTGAAAAGGTGAGACAGGCCTCCTCTTGTGCGAGGGAAATGTCAGGATTCCTCTCGACTTGAATCAGGGGAATGGGCCCTCATCGCGAGATGAGGTGGGGAACACAGGGCTCTTCTCCAGTTGTGATGGGAAAGTTGGGCTTCCTCTCTAGTGTGACATGTATCTTGGGGAACCCCTTGAGTTGGATAAAGGGAGTCAACCCTCCTTTCAAGTGGGAACTCGGGATTACTCTCGAGGCGGTGCTGGAGAAAAGGGCTTCATGTGGTATTGAGGTGGGAATTTCGTGGTTTTTCTCGAGTTGCAGCGAGAAGGCTTGGGTTCATACTGAGTTCTGACAGGGACCTCAGGGACCGTGTCATGTTGCCTCAGAGAAGCCAGAACTTCAAGTTCTGAGGGTCTCCTTGGATTCCTCTTGAGTCTCTGAGGGTAATAGGGCCTCATCTCAAGTGAGGCGGAAAACTCAATGCTCCTCTCCAGTTGTGACAGGGATTTCAGGATGCCTATCGAGTTTCAACAGGGGAGTCAGGCCTTGGTTTGTGTTGAGGCATGGAACTCGGCTTTCCCCTCGAGTTGTAAAAGGGGTGTCAGGTACCTGTCAAGGTGTGGCAGGGAATTTGGACTTCTTCTAGACATGAAACAGCAAAGTCAGCCCTCCTTTCATGTTGTGAGGGGATAGGGTTCCATTTGAGTCAGTGCAGGGGGATCAGGCCTTATCTCGAGTTGACGGAGATCTCGGTGTGGTGTCGACTTGCAGCATGAAAGGTGGGGTTCCTGTCGAGTTTCAGTAGGTGAGACAGGCCTGCTGTTTAGGTGTGAGGGCAAAGTCAGGGTTCCTTTCAAATCGAAACAGGGGAATCGGCCTTTATTTCAAGATGAGGTGAGGAACACAGGGCTGTTCTCAAGTTGTGGTGGGAAACTCGGGGTTCCTCTCAAGTTGCAACGGGTATCTCAGGGAAGCTCTTGAGTTGCATAAAGGTAGTCAGCTTCCACTAAAAAGCTTCCATTCTAGTTTCAAGAAGGAACTCTGAATTGCTCTTGAGGTGCTGTAGGGGAAATGGTTCTCATCTCGCTTTGAGGGGGGAATTTTGTGGTTTTTCTTGAATTGAGGAGGGGAGCTTCGCATTCCTCTTGAGTTGCGATGGGAACCTCAGGAAACCTCTCATGTTGACTCAAGGAAGTCGATTCTCCTTTCGTGTTGCAAGGAGGAGTGCAGGGTTGCTCTCCAGTTTCTGCAGGGCAACCGGGCCTCAACTCAAATTTAGCAGGGAATCTGTGATGTTTCTTGAGTCACTGCGTGAAGCTTTGGGTTCCTCTCGAGTTGTGATGGGGACCTCAGGGAACCTCATGTTGCCTCTGGGAAGTCAGGCCTCCTTTCAAGTTGTGAGAGGCACCTTGGGATTCCTATAGTGTCACTGCAGGGTAATAAGGCCTCATCTTGATTGAGGTGGAAAACTCAGGTTTCCTCTCCAGTTTTGACAGGGATCCCGGGGTTCCTATCGAGTTTCAACAGGGGAGTCAGGCCTGGTCTCATGTTGAGGCATTGAACTCAGCTTCCTCTCGAGTTGGAAAATGGGTATCAGGCCTCCTGTCGAGTTCAGGAGGGGGAACTTGGGCTTTTTATAGAGGTGCAAAGGGGAGTAAGACATCCCTTCATGTTGTGAGGAGATAGTCTGGGTTCCATTCGAGTTGGTGCATGGGAATCAGGCATTATCTTGGGTTGAGAGGATCTTGGTAACCTTTCGATTTGCATCAGGAACCATGGTGTCCCTCTCTAGTTTCAATAGGTGAGACAGGCATACTCTTGAAGTGGGAGGAGAAATTTGCTATTCTTTTCGAGTGAAAAGAGGGGAACCGGCCCTCATATCAAGATGAGGTTGGGAACATGGGGCTGTTCTTGAGTTGGGGTGGGAAACTTGGGGTTCCTCTCGAGTGGTGACAGGTATCTAGGGGAACTTCTTGAGTTGCATAAAGGGTGTAAAGCCTCCTTTCGAGTTTCGAGAAGGAACTCAGGACTGCTCTTGAGGAACTCAGGGAAAAAGGGCCTCATCTTGTGTTGAGGGGAGAATCTCGTGGTTTTACTCGAGTTGCGGCAGGAAGCTTGGGATTCCTCTAGAGTTGTGACGTGGACCTCAAGGAACTTCTCGTGTTGCCTCAGGGAAGTGAAGTCTCCTTTCAAGTTGCAAGGGGGAGTGCAGGATTGTTCTCAAGACATTGAAGGGGAATCCAGCCTCACCTGGCACTGAGGGGGGACTCTCATGGTGTTTCTTGAGTTGTGGTGGGAAGGTTTGGGTTCCTTTTGAGTTGCAACAGGGACCTCAGGGAACCTCTCAGGTTGCCACAGGGAAATCAGGCCTCCTTTCAAGTTGTGAGGGCCACTTCGGGATTTCTTTCAGGTTGCTGAAGGGGAATTGGGCCTCTTCTCGAGTTGAGGTGGGGAACTTGGGCTTTTTCTACAGGTGGAACAGGGGTGTCAGACCTCCCTTCGTGTTGTGACGGGATACTTGGGGTTCCATTTGAGTTGGTGCAGTTGAATCAGGCCTTATCTTGACGTAAGGGTGAACTTGGAGTCCTTTTGACTTGAGGCATGAACCTTGGGGTTCCTCTGGAGTTTCAATAGGTGAGACAGGCTTCCTCTTGAGGTGCAAAGGGAAAGTCGGAATTCCTCTTGAGACGAAGCAGGGTAACTGGGTGTCACCTCGAGATGAGGTGGAGAATATGGGACTCTTCTCAAGTTGTGAGACACTTGAGGTTCCTCTCCCATTGCAACTATTATCTCAAGGAACCTCCTGACTTGCATAAAGGGAGTCAAGCCTCCTTTTGAGTTTCAAAAGGGAACTTGGAATTGCTCTCTATGGAATACAGGGGAAAATGGCCTCATCTTGCATTGAGGGGGGAATCTCGTGGTTTTTCTGGACTTGAAGCTTGGGGTTCCTCTCTACTTGCAACGGGGACCTCAGGGAACCTCTCATATTGCCTCAGGGAAGTAAGGCCTCCATTGAACTTGCAAAATGCATGTCGGTATTTCTCTCAAGTTGCTGCAGGGGAAAAGGGCCTCATATCACGTTGAGGGAGATCTTAGGGTATTTCTCGAGTTTCGGTGGGAACCATGGGTTCTTTTCAACTTAAGACGGGAACTTCAGGGAATCTCTCCTGTTGCCTCAGGGAAGTCAAGTCTCCTTTCGAATTGCAAGGGTGATCGTGGGATTGCTCTCAAATCACTGCGGGGGAATTGGGCCTCATTTTGCCTTGGGCGGGGGGAGATCTCGTGGTGATTTCGGGTTGCGGCGGGATGCTTGGGGTTCTTCTCAAATTGTGTCAGGGACCTCAGGGAACCTTTTCTGTTGTCTCAGGGAAGTCAGGCCTCCTTTCAAGCTGCGAGGGGCACCTCGGGATTTCTCTCGAGTTGCCTCAGGGGAATCGGGCTTCATTTCAAGTTGAGGCAGGAAACTCAGGGCTCCTCTCCAATAGTGCCAAGGATCTTGGGGTTCTTATCAAGTTTCAAAGGGGAGTCAGACCTCATTTTGTTTTGAGGCATGGATCTCCACTTTCCTCCCGAGTTGTAAAATGGGTGTCAGGTCTCCTGTCACATTTTGTGGAGAACTTGGGCTTTTTTGGAGGTGCAACAGGGGAGTCAGACCTCCGTTGTGTAGTGAGGGTATACCTGGGGTTCCATTCTTGTCGCTGCAGTGTAATAGGGCCTCACCTCGAGTTGAGGGGGTAATCTTGTGGTTTTTCTCGAGTTGCATTGGGAAGCTTGGGGTTCCTCTTGCATTGTGACAGGGACTTCAGGGACCCTCTCGTGTTGCTTTAGGGAAGTCAAGTCTCCTTTTGAATTGTGAGGGGGAGTGTGGTATTGCTGTCAAGTTGCTGCCAGGGCATAGGGCCTCATCGCGAGTTGAGGCAGGAAACTCAGGGTTCTTCTCCATTTATGACATGGATCTAGGGATTCCTATCAAGTTTCAGCTGAGAGTCAGGCCTCGGCTCGTGTTGAGGCATTGATGCATGGAACTCCCCTTTCCTCTCGAGATGTAAAAGGGGTGTCAGGTCTCCTCTCCAGTTGAAGTGGAAAACAGCAGCTTTTTCTAGAGGTGCAAAAAGGGAGTCAGACCTCCCTTCGTGTTGTGTGGGGATACTCAGGGTTCCATTCGATTCAATGCAGGGGAATCAGGCCTTATCTCAAGTTGAAGGGGAACTCGGGGTCCTTTTGACTTGCAGCAGGAACCTCGGGGTTCCTATTGAGTTTCAATAGGTGAGAAAGGCCTTCTCTTGAGGTACGAGGGGAAAGTCGGGATTCCTCTTGAGATGAAGCAGGGGAATGGGCCCTCATCTCAAGATGAGGTGGGCAACTCAGCACTTTCTCGAGTTGGGGCAAGGAACTGGGCCTTTTACTACAGATGCAACAGGGGTATCAGACCTCCTTTCATGTTGTGAGGGGATACTTGGGGTTCCATTCGAGTTGGTTCAGGGGAATTAGTCCTTATCTCAAGTTGAGGGGGAAGTCAGTGTCCTTTTGACTTGTGGCAGGAACTGCGGGGTTCCTCTCAATTTTCAATAGTTGATACAGGCCTCCTCTTGAGGTGGCAGGGGAAAGTCAGTATTCCTGTCAAGTCCAAGCAGGGGAGTTGAACTTCCTCTCAAGATGAAGTGGGGAACATGGGGCTCTTCTCGAGTTGTGGCTGTAACCTCAGTTTCCTCTAGAGTTGCAAAGGGTATCTTGAGAAACCTCTTGAGTTGCATAAAAAGATTCAAGCCACCTTTCAAATTTTGAAAGGGAACTTGGGATTTATCTCGAGTCACTGCAGGGGAATCAGGCTTTATCTTGCATTGATGGGGAAATCTTGTGGTGTTGCTCGAGTTTTGGCTGTAAGCTTTAAGTTCCTCTCGAGTTGTGACTGGGACCTCAGGGAACGAGTCATGTTGCATCAGGGAAGTTGGCCTTCTTTCAAGTTTTGAGGGGCACCTCGGGATTCCTCTCAAGTCACTTCAGGGGAATAGGGCCTCATCTTGAGTTGAGGTGGGAAACTCAGGTTTCCTCTTTAGTTGCTGCAGGGATCTTGGGGTTCCTATTGAGTTTCAACAGGGGAATCAGGTCTTTTCTCGAGTTGAGGGGGAACGTTGTCCTTTCAACTTGTGGAACGAAACTCGGGGTTACTCTCTGGTTTCAATAGGTGAGATAGGCCTTAGCTTGAGGTGTGAAGGGAAAGTAGGGATTCCTCTCGAGATGAAGCAGGGGAATCGGCCCTCATCTTGAGATGAGGTGGGCTACTCCGGGCACTTCTCGAGTTGTGGCGGGAAACTCGGTGTTCCTCTCAAGTTGCGACGGGTATCCCAGGGAACCTCTTGTGTTACATAAAGGGAGCCAAGCTTCCTTTTGAGTTTCGACAGGGAACTCGTGATTGCTCTTGAGGCACTTCAGGAGAAAAGGGGCTCATCTCGCGTTGAGGGTTGAATCTCGTGGTTTTTCTCGAGTTGCCCCTGGAAGCTTTCAGTTCTGGAGTTGCGATGGGGACCTCAGGAAACCTCTCATATTGCCTCAGGGAAGTCAGGTCTCCTTTCGAGTTGTGAGGGGGAGCATGAGGTTGCCCTCCAGTAACTGCAGGGGAATTGGGCCTCATGTCTCATGAGGGGTGAAGCTCGTGTTGTTTATCGAGTTGCGGCAGGAAACTTTGGGTTCATCTTGAGTTGCAATGAGAACCTCAGGGAACCTCAGGCAAGTCAAGACTCCTTTCAAGTTGCGAGGGACACCTCGGTATTTCTCTCGAGTCGCTACAGGGAAATAGGACCTCATCTCGAGTTGAGGTGGGAAACTCAGGTCTCCTCTCCAGTTGCAACAGGGATCTCGGGGTTCCTACTAGATTTCATCAGAGGAATCTGGCCTCGTCTCCTTTGAAGCATGGAACTCGGCTTTCTTCTCAATTTGTAAAGGGGTGTCAGGACTCCTGTCGAGTTGAGGTGGGGAACGTGGGCATTTCTGGAGGTCCAAGAGGGGAATCAGACCTCCCTTCGTGTTTAGGGGATACTCGGGGTTCCTTTCGAGTTGATTCAGGGGAATCAGGCTTTACCTCAGTTGAGGGGGAACTCGGTGTCCTTTCCACTTATGGCAGGGACCTCGGGGTTCCTCTCAAGTTTCAATATATGAGACAGACCTCATCTTGAGGTGTGAGGGAAAAGTCAGGATTCCTCTCGAGTCACTGCATGGAAATAGGCCCTCATCTCGAGTTGAGGCAGGAAACTCTGAGTTCCTCTCAAGTTGTGACGGGGACCTCAGGGAACCTCTCTTGTTGCCTCAGGGAAGCCAAGTCTCCTTTTGAGCTGCAAGAGGGAGTGTGGGATTGCTCTAGAGTCACTTCAGGGAATCAGCCCTCATCTTGGGATGAGGTGGGGAACACGGGGCTCTTCTCGAGTTGTGGCTGTAACATCTGGTTCCTCTAGAATTGTGATGGGTATCTTGAGAATCTTCTTGAGTTGCATAAAAAGAGTCGAGCCACCTTTCCAATTTCGAAGGGGAACTAGGGATTTATCTCGAGTCAATGCAGGGGAATTGGGCTTCATCTCGCATTGAGGGGGAATCTTGTGGTGTTTTTCAAGTTGCAGTGTGAAGCTTTGGGTCCTCTCGAATTGCAACAGGGTACTCGGGGAATCTCTCATGTTGCCTCAGGGAAGGCAGGCCTCCTTTCTAGTTGCGAGGGGGAGAGCGGGATTGTTCTCAAATCACTGCAGGAGAATCGGGCCTCAACTCACATTGAGGGGGGAATTCCGTGGTGTTTATTGAGTTGTGACAGGGATCTCTGATAATCTCTCATATTGGCTTAGGAAGTCAGGCATACTTTCAAATTGCGAGGGGCACCTCGGCATTCCTCTCAAGTCACTATAGGGGAATGGGGCCTCATCTCGATTTGAGGAAGAAAACTTGGGGTTCCTCTCCAGTTGCAACAGGGATCTCGGGGTTCCTATCGATTTTCACCAAGGGAGTCAGGCCTCATCTCTTGTTGAGACATGAACTCCGCTTTCCTTTCAAGTTGTAAAAGGGTTTTCAAGACTCCTGTTGAGTTCAGTTGGGGAATTTCAGGCTTTTTCTAGAGGTACAACTGGTGAATCCAACATCCCTTTGTGTTGTGAGGTGTTACTCGGGGTTCCATTCAATTCAGTGCAGGGGATCTGGCATTATCTCGAATTGAGGGGGAACTCAGTTTCCTTTTGACTTCTGGCAGGACCCATGGGGTTCCTTTCAATTTTCAATAGATGAGACAGGCCTCCTCTAGAGTTGTGAAGGGAATATCGGGATTCCTCTGCATTGGAAACTGGGGAATCAGCTCTCATCTCGAGATTAGGTGGGGAACACGGGGCTCTTCTCAAGCTGTGGCGTGAAACTCAAGTTTCCTCTTGAATTGTGACAGGTATCTTGGGGAACCTCTTGAGGTGAATAAAGGGAGTCAAGCCTCCTTTCGAGTTTCGAGAGGGAACTTGGGATTGCTCTTGAGGTGCTGCATGGAAAAAGGGCCTCATCTCGTGTTTGATGGGATATCTCACTGTTTCTCTCGAGTTGTGGTGGGAAACTGGGGTTCCTCTAGAGTTGCAATGGGGACCTCAGGGAACCTCTCCTGTTGCCTCAGGAAAGTCAGTTCTCCTTTCAAGTTGTGGGGCCACCTCGGGATTCCTTTGAGTTGCTGCAGGGGAATAGGCCCTCATCTCAAGTAGAGGCGGGAAACTCAGCCTTCTTCTCTGGTTGGAATAGGGATCTCAGGGTTCTTATCAAGTTTCAACAGGGGAGTCAGGCCTCATCTTTTTTTGAGGCATGGAACTCCACTTTCCTCTCGAGTTGTAAAAGCGGTATTAGGCTTTTGGTTGAGATGAGGTGGGGAACAAGGCCTTTTTCTAGAGGTGCAACAGGGAACTCAGACCTCCCTTAATGTTGTGACAGGATACTCGGGCTTCCATCTGAGTTAGTGCAGGGAAATCAGGCCTTATCTCGAGTTGTGGAGAACTCGGTGTTGTTTCGACTTGAGCACAGACCTCGGGGTCTTTCAATATGTGAGACAGGCCTCCTCTTGAGGTGCGAAGGGAAAGTCTGAATTCCTCTCGAGTTGAAGCAGGGGATCTGGGCCTCATCTTGAGATTAGATGGAAAACATGGGAACTCTTCTAGAGTTGTGATGAGACACTCGAGGTTCCTCTCGAGTTGTGACAGGTATCTCGGGAATGTTCACAATCTCCAGGGTGACCTCACCTCCCAGTCATGTACCTGGGGCTATATATCCACAGTGTCCTGGCTGAGCACCCTCACCAGACTCTCCACATGGGGTCACACACCCACTGTCTCCCAGTTACCCCAACTCCCAGACCCTGCACTTGGGTTCTCACATACACAGTCTCCACAGTGAAACCCTCCCAAGCCCTTCACCTGAAGGAACAAGTCCACAATCTCGAGGGTTACCCTACCTCCCAGTCATGTACCTGGGGTCATTTGTCCAGTCTCCTGAGTGAGAACCCTCCCCACAATCTGCACATGGGGTCACATGTCCACAGTCCCAGAGTGACCCTACCTCCCAGATCTTGTACCTGGGGTCACATGTCCAGTCTCCATGGTGACCGCAGTTCCCCAGACCTTGTACCTGAGGTCAAACATCCACTCTTTCCAGGGACACCACACTTTTCATACCATACACCTGTGGTCACACCTTCACAGTCTCCATGGTGACCCCTTCCCCATTCTGTGCCTGGATTACACTACCACAGTCTATAGGATGACACACCTCTCTGGACCATATACCTGGAATCACATGTCTAGAATCTCCAGGGTGAACCACTTCCAGAACCGGCACCTTGGGTAACATGTCTGGAGTCCAGGCTGACACCCCTCTCCAGACCATGAACCTGGGGTCAGATGGCCACAGTCTTTAGGGTGATGCAAGCTGCTAGACCCTCCACCTGGGCCGCATGTCCACAGTATTTAGGGTGACACCCTCTCTACCCTAGACCTGGGGACACATTTCCAAAGTTTCTAGTATGACACTCCTCCACAAAAACTATACCTGGGCTTACATGTTCAGAGTCTCCAGTGTGACCCTACCCCCTAGACTAAGTAACAAGGATCACATGTTCACAGTCCAGGGTAATCCCACCTCCCAGGATCACATGTCTGCAGTGTCAGAGTTACCCCACTTTTGACACCCTACACCTGGGATCACAGGTCCATAGTCCCCAGGTTTACCCCTCCCAGTCCCTGTACTGGTTCCCAGGGTTTACCCCTCTCAGACCCTATACCTGGCGTTACATGTCCATAGTCTCTATGGTGACCCCCTCCCAGACCATGCACCTGGGATCACATGTCCACAGTCTCAGGGTGACCCCACCTTAGACACCCTACACCTGGGGTCACAGATCCAGAGTCCCCAGGTTTAACCCTCTCAGTCCCTGTACTTGGGCTTACATGTCCATAGTTTCCATGGTGACTGTAGAGTCCAGCTCAACAGCACAGGTTCCTGAAAGCACAGCATGGCAAAAGAATGAGAAACATTCAAGAAAGTTACAGTGGGGATCAGGGGACCAACACCACCATGAGGTGAAGGTGCCCAAACAGATCTCATGTCTGCTTTATTATACTTTTTGAGACTAGCTTGTATGTGCTTATAGGAGCATAGCATGCTGGATGGCCTTCAATGATAATCCTGTGCAGTTAATATTTAGCATTTTTGAATCCCTGCTTTTCTGCCTCAAGGATAAAGGCCTAATTAATCTTTATGTGCCTCCCAGGTGACAAAGATAGGAACAGTCTGCTGATGGCTTTCCACCCCCAGACGTACATCCTGCTTTCAAGATGTTTTTTGTTCCTTCTTGGATTCCTTCAGGAGTGACATGCTGAGTCATGTCCTCTCAGCAAAATTGCTTAACTCTTCTGCCAGGCCTTTAAATAGGCCTGTCTCCTACATGTGACCCCCTCCCATATATGTCCAGAATCTACAGCGTGACAAACCACACCAGCCACTACCTGGGGTCACATGTCCCAGTCTCTTGGATGAGCCTGCCTCCAGGCACTGTACCTTGGGTCACATGACCACAATGTGCAAGGTGATAGCACCTCCCACTCTGCACCTAGTGCCACATGTTCAGTCTCCAAGATGACTCTTTCCCAGACCATGCACCTGGGGTAACCTGTCAACAATCCCAAGAGTGACCCCACTTTTCAAACCCTGCATCTGAGGTCACATGTCCACAGTCTCCATGATGACCCCCTCCCAGACCATATACACTGGGACACACGTCCACACTTTCCAGGGTCAGTTTCTTCCCCAGACACTGCACTTTGTGTCTCATGTGCACAGTCTCCAGGGTGACCTCACATCCCAGAACCTGTACACAGTCTCCAGGGATATCCCACCTCACAGACCCTGCATCTGGGGTTGCATGTCCAAAGACACCAGGGTGACCCCACCTTCTAGACCCTGCACCTGGGGTCATATGTCCACGGTATCCAGGGTGACCCCCTCTCAACCCCGGACCTGGAGACACATTTCCACAGTGTCCTGGGTGACACCCGTCCATACATACTGTACCTGGGGTCACATGTCCACAGTCTCTAAGGTGATCCTTGCCCCTAGACCGAGCAACAAGGGTCACATGTCCCACAGTCTAGGGTAACTCCACCTCCCAGACCATATACCTGGCATCACAAGTCCACAGTCTCCATGGTGACCCCTTCCCAGACCATTCACCTGGGATTATAAAATCACCTTATCCAGGGAGAGCCCTATTCCCAAACCCTGCACTTTTAGTCACATGTCCACAGTCCCCAGGGTGACCCCACCTCCAAGACCCTGCACCTGGAGTCACATGTACATAGTCTCCTGGGTTACCCCCTCCCAGACCATATACATGTTGTCACAAGTCCACAGTCTCCTGGGTCAGCCTCTTCCCCAGACACTGCACTTTAAGTCACACGTTCACTGTCCCAGAAATGAACTCACCTCCTAGAACCTGTAACGGGGGACACGTGTACTAAGTCTCTAGGGAGACCTCACCTCAAAGACCAGCACCTGGGATCCCACACCCAAAATCTCCAGGGTGACATCACCTCCTATACCCTGTGCCTGGGGTCACATGTCCACAGTATCCAGGGTGACCTCATTTTGACCCTGGACCTGGGGTCACATTTCCATATTGCCTAGGGTGACACCCCTCTGCAGACACTGTACGTTGGGTCACACGTCCATAGTCTCCAGGGTGACCCCACCCCCTAGACAGAGCAATGAGAATCACATATCTACATTACAGTGTTACCCCACCTCCCAGAGCCTAAACCTGAAGTCACATTCCATAGTCTCCATGGTGATTCTCTCGTAGACCATGCACTCGGGATTATACAACCACTGTCTCCAGGTTGACTCCCACCCAACCCTGCACCTGGGGTCACATTTCCAAAATCTCCATATCCTGTACCTAGGGTCACACCTGCACAATCTCCAGAGTGACCCCCACATCCCAGACCCTGTACCTGGGATCAGATGTCCACAGTTGACAGTGTAACCCCAAGTCCTACACACTATATCTGGATTCGCATGTCCACATTCTCTATGGCTACCCTTTCCCATACCATGTACCTTGGATCACACATCCACAGTCCTCAGGGGGACCACACTTCCCAGACCCTGTACCTAGGGTCACATGTACAGTCTCCGGGGGACACCACCTCAAAGAACCTGCACTTGGGGTCACATGTCCACAGTGTCCAGTATGAACCCTCCTCCCAGACTCTGTACCTGGGACACATGTCCATAGTCTTTAGGGTTACCCCCCTCCCAGATCCTGTACCTGGGAAGAAATATCTTCAGCCTCCCAAGTGACACTCTCCCAGACCCTGTACTTGGGGTCACACTTTCACAATGTCCTATGTGACAGCCCTGCCCAGATCCTGAACCTGGTGTCACATGTCCAGAGTCTCCAGAATGACCTCCATCCCAGACCCTGTAACTGGGGTTGCATGTTCACAGTCTCGAGGGTGACAATGCTCCCCATATTTTGTACATGCTGTCACATCCACACAGGGACCTCCCTGTCCCTGTACTGGGGTCTTACAATCACAGTCTATAGAGAATCTCCCATCTCAGACCCTACACCTGGGGTCACATGTCCATTATCTCCAGGATGACTCCACATCCAAGACCATGTATGTGGGGCCATATGTCTAACAGTCTGCCAGGTGAGCTCCCTCCCCAGAACCTGCACCTGGGGTCACATGTCGAAAGTCTCCAAGGTGACCCATCTCCATATACCCAGTACCTGGGGTCAAACGTGCACACTCTCCAGGGTGAAAACCCTCCCAGACCTTTCTCCTGGGATTATACATCCACAGTCTCCATTGTGACACCCACCTACCAGACCCTGCACCTGCGGTCACCTAACCACTGTTTCTAGGATGGCAATACCCCCCAGATTGTGTACATGGGGTCACACGTCCACATTCTCCAGGGTGACCCAACCTCCCTGACCCTGTACTGGGGAATCACAACCACAGTCTTCAGGGTGACCGTCTTCCTAGACCCTGCACTTGGCTTCTCACGTCCACGGTCTCCAGGGTAAATCTTTTCCAGACACTTCACATGGGGTCACACGTCCATGGGCTTCAGGTTGAATGTTTAGAAGTACATGTACCTGGGCTCAATGTCCACAGTCTCTTTGATGACACCCCCTCCCAGATCTTGTACCTGGGATCACATTTCCAGTTTCCAGGGTAACCTCCCCTCCCAGAACCTACATGTGGGGTCACGCGTACACAGTCTCCAGGGTGACCCCACCTCACCATAATTTTTACTTTGGGTCACATTACCACAGTCTATAGGGTGACCTCACCTCATTAGAACTTTTAGCTCTGGTCACATGTCCACAGTCTCCAGGGTGACACACCCCCCAGACCCTGTACCTGTGGTCACATGTCCACAGACTTCAGGGTGACTCACCACATCTGTTTGAACTCCTGGGATCATCTGTCCACAGTCTTCAGGGTAACCTCCCCTCACAAACACTACACCTGATGTCACATGTCCACAGTTTCCAGGGTGACAACTTCTCAGACCTTGTACCTGAGGTCACATGTCTTCAGTCCCCAAGGTGACCCCTCCCAAGCACTGTCTTTGGGTTCACAAGTCCACAGACTCTTCTGTGACCTTCCTCTCATATGCTATACCTGGGGTCACATGTCCACAGTCTCCAGGGTGATAACCCTCCCAGATCCTGTACCTGTTGTCATACTTCCACAATATTCAGGGTGATTCCCTACCCAGATACTGCACCTTGTATCATATGTCCACAGTCTCCAGTGTGACCTACCTCACAGACCCTGCACCTAGGGTAACATGTACACCATCTCCAGGTGACCTCACCTCCCAGATGATGTACCTGGGGTCAGATATCACTGACTCCAGGGTGAGTAACCTCTCAAGTCCCTGCACCTGGGGTTACTCTTCCACACTCCTCAGAGTGACTCACAAATGTCCACAGTCTCCAGTGTTACCCCACCTCCAAAACCCTGACCCTGGTGTCACTCGTCCACAGTCTCCAGAGTGAACCCACCTCCCAGACCATGTACCTGGAATTACAGTTCCAGTTTCCAGAGTAAACCCACCTCCCAGACCTTACACCTGGGGTCACATGTCCACAGTCTCCATGATGAAACCCTCCCAACCCTGCACCTGGGTCACACGTCCACAAGCTCCAGGGTGACATCCCCCCAGACCCTGGACTGGGGTTACATGTCTACAGTCTGAAGGGTGACTCCACTTTCCAGACCCTGCACCTGTCTCACACTTAAACAGTCTCTGGCATGACTGCTCCTGATCCTGCACCTGAGGTCACATTTCTACAGTCCCCTGGATGACACCTCTCCCAGGTCCTGTACGTGGGGTCCCATGTGCATAGTCTCCATGATGACTCCCTTCCTAGACCATGTCCCTGGGGTCAAATATCTGTAGTATCCAGTGTAACTCCCCCCAGACCATAAACATGGGGTCACACCTCCACAGTTTCCAGCATGAGCCCACCTCCAGACCCTTTACCAGGGGTCACATGTCCACAATCTGCAGGGTAACCCCAACTCCTAGGCCCTATACCTGAAGTCACAAGTCCACAGTCTCCATGGTGACCTCCTTCCAGACCATGGACCTTGGATCACACATCAGAGTCTCCAGGGAGAGCCCTCTCACCAAATTTGGCACTTTTAGACAAATGTCCACAGTGACTTCACCTCACAGACTCTGTTCCTAGGGTCACATGTCACCAAGTACTACTGTGTGACCCAACCTCCAACACCCAATACCCGGGGTCACACGTCTACACTTAAGTCCCTGCACATGTCCACACTTCACAGAACCTACATCTGAAGTCAAAGGTCCACAGTTTCAAGGGTGACCCCACCTCCAAGACCCTGACCCTGGTGTCACTCGTCCACAGTCTCCAGGGTGAACCCACCTCCCAGACCATATACCTGGCATTACATTTCCAGTTTCCAGAGTAAAGCCGCCTCCCAGACCCTAAACCTGGGGTCACATGTCCACAGTCTCCGTGGTGAACCCCTCCCAGAGCCTACCCTGGGGTACATCCACAGTATCCTGGATAACTCCCTTCCCAGATCCTGTACAGTTCAGTTCAGTTCAGTCACTCAGTCCTGTCCGACTTTTTGTGACCCCATGAATTGCAGCACACCAGGCCTCCCTGTTCATCACCAACTCTCGGAGTCTACCCAAACCCATGTCCATCGAGTCGGTGATGCCATCCAGCCATCTCATCCTCTGTCATCCCCTTCTCCTCCTACTCACAATCCCTCCCAGCATTAGGGTCTTTTCCAATGAGTCCACTCTTTGCATGAGGTGGCCAAAGTATTGGAATTTCAGCTTCAATATCAGTCCTTCCAATGAACACCCAGGACTGATCTCCTTTAGGATGGACTGATTGGATCTTCTTGCAGTCCAAGGAACTCTCAAGAGTCTTCTCCAACGCCATAGTTCAAAAGCATCAATTCTTCATTGCTCAGCTTTCTTCACCATCCAGCTCTCACATCCATACATGACTACTGGAAAAACCTTGACTAGAACCTGGGATCAAACTTCTAGTCTCCAATTTGATCCCCTTCCACACACCCTGCACCTAGGGTCACACATCCAAAACCTCGAGGGTGACCCACCTTCCAGATCCTGCACCTGCAGTCACATGTCCACAGTCTCCATGGTGAAATCCTCCCAACCCTGCACCTGGGTCGCATGTCCACAAACTCCAGGGTGACACCCTCCCAGGCCCTGGACCAGGGTCACATGTCTACTGTCTGAAGGGTGATCCCACCTCCCAACCTTGTACCTTTGGTCACACTTATACAGTCTCCAGGGTGACTACTCCTGATTTTGCACTTGGGGTCACATTTTTACAGTTCCCTGGGTGATACCTCTCCCAGGTCCTGTACCTGGGGTCACATGTGCATAGTCTCCATGGTGACTCCCCTTGCAGATCCTGTCCCTGGGGTCAAATATCTGCAGTATCCAGGGTAAAGCCCCATACCATAAACATGGGATGACACCTCCAGTTTCCAGGATAAGCCCACCTTCAGACCCTGTACCAGGGTCACATGTTCACAGTCTTAGGGTAACCCCAACCCCTAGACCCTATACCTGGAGTCACAAGTCCCCAGTCTCCATGGTGACCCCTCCCAGGCCATTCACCTTAGATCACATGTCAGAGTCTCTGGGTAGAGCTGCCTCACCAAATCCTTCACTTTTAGTCACATGTCCACAGTCCCCAGGGTGAGCCCACCTCACAGACTCTGTATCTGGGGTCACATGTTTACAGTCTACTGTGTGACCCCGCCTCCAACACCCAGTACCTGGGGTCCCACATTCACAGTCTCCAGGGTGACCCCACCTCTCAGACCCTGCCACCAGGAGTCACGTGTCTACAGTATTCAGTGTGACACTCTCTAGACCCTGGGCCTGGGGTCACATTTCCACAGTGTCTAGTGTGATACCCCCCCACAAACACTGTATCTGGGCTCACACATCCACAGTCTCCAGTGTGACCCCACCTCCCACACCGAGTAACTGGGATCACATGTCCACAGTCCAGGGTAACCCCTCCTCCCAGGCCATATACCTGGAGTCATCCACAGTCTCCATGGTGACCTCCTCCCAGGCCATGCACCTGGGATCACATGTCCATAGTCTCAAGGCGACCCCACCTCTGAGTCCCTACACATGGAGTCACATGTCCACAGTCCCCAGGGTTTACCCCTCCCAAACCCTGTACCTGGGTTACACATCCACAGTCTCCACAGTCTGAACATTGGTGACATGTTCAGAGTCTATAGGGTGACAAACCACTCCAGACACTTTACCAGGGGTCACACATCAACAGTCGCCTGGATAAGCCCACCTCCAGACCCTGTACCTGGGGTCACAAGACCACAGTTTGCAGGGTGACAGCACCTCCCTGACCCTGCACCTAGGATTGCAAGTCCATGGTCTACAAGGTGACTCTTTCCCACACCATGCACCTGGAGTAACCTGCCAGCAATCCTGAGTGATACCACTTCCCAAACCCTGCACCTCAGTTCACACATCCACAGCCTCTAGGGTGAACCCCTTCCAGACCCTATACCTGGGGTTACGTGTCCACAGTCTTCATGGTGACACCCTCTCCCAGACCCTGAACCTGGAGTCACACATCCACAGTCTTAAGGGAGAGGACTCCCAAACAGTGCACATGGGGTTCACATATCCAAAGTCTCCTATGTGAACTCCCTCTAGACTATACACCTGAATTCACAAGTCCACAGTCTCCAGGGTGACATCCCTCTGAGACCCTGCACCTGGGGTCATATGTCCACAGTCTCCATTGTGACGCCCCCTGCCACAACCTGTATCTGAGTCACATGTCCACAGTCCACCATGGACAGTCCTCTCCAGATTTGTACATAGTGTCACACATCCACATTCTCCAGGTGACCCAACCTCCCTGACCCTGTACTGTGGTATCACGACCACAGTGACCAAACCTCACAGACCTAGCACCTGGGTTCTCAGGTCCACGGTCTCCATGATAAACCACTCCCAGACCCTGCACCTGAGGTAACATGTTCACAGTCTCCAGGGTGACCCCACCTCCCAGATCAGGTCCCTGGGGACATATGTCCACAGTCTCTCGTGTGAGCCCCTTCCCAGACTCTGCACATTGGTAACATGTCCAGAGTCTACAGGGTGACAAACCATCCCAGAAACTGTCTCCAGGGAGACAACACCTCTCAGACCATGCACCTGGGATCACACGTTCACAGTCTCCAGGGTGACCCCTTCCTGAACCTGCACCTTGCGTCACATTTCCATTGTCTATAGGGTGACACATATACCCAGAGGAATCTCCAGGGTGACCTCCTTTCAGAACCTGCACCTAGGGTAACATGTCCAGAGTCTTCAGGCTGACAGCCTATACTAGACCCTGTACCTGGGGTCACATGGCCAGTCACCATGGTGAACCCACTCACAGACCCTGTATCTGAGGTTACATCTCCACCATCTTCAGGGTGATCCCCTTCCCAGACCATGTACATGTGGTCTCATATCCAGTCTCCAATACTTTGGCTACCTCATGCAAAGAGTTGACTCATTGGAAAAGACCCTGATGCTGGGAAGATTGAGAGAGGGAAGGGAAGGGGATGACAGAGGATGAGATGACTGGATAGCATCGCTGACTCGATGGACATGGGTTTGGGTAGACTCTGGGAGTTGGTGATGAACAGGGAGGCCTGGCGTGCTGCTATTCATGGGGTCGCAAAGAGTCAGACAGTACTGAGTAACTGAACTGAACTGAATCCAATCTTCAGCCTGACTCTACCTCCCAGACTCTATACCAGGGTTCAAAACTCCACAGTCTCCAGTATGAGCCCACCTCCCAGACACTATACCTGGGGTCACATATCTGCAGTTTCCAGGGTAACCCTCCTGTCTGGCCCTGCAACTAAGGTCACAGGTCCACAGTCAGTGGGGTGCCCCACATCAGCAAACCCTGAATCTGGGATCACATGTCAGTCTCCGGGGAGAACCTTCTCACCAGATCCTGAACCTGGGGCCACATATCCATAGTTTCCAGGATGACTCCACCTCTCAGACCCTTCACCTAGGGTCACAGGTCCACAGGCTCCAGGGTGACCCCTTCGAAATACCTGCACCTGGGTCACAGGTCTAGAGTCTCCTTGGTGACATCCCACCATGACCTGGGGTCACATTTCTAGTTTCCACAGTAACCTTCCCTCCCAGACCCTGCACTTGAGGTCACACCTCCAGGGTCTCTGGGGTGACAAACCTTCCAGACCCTGTACCTGGGGTCACACCACCACAGCTTCCAGGGTGACTGCACCTCACCAGTACTTGTACCTTGGGTTACATGTCCACAGTCTCTAGGGTGACCCCACCTCATCAGAATGTTTATCTGTGGTCACACCTCCACAGTCTGATCTCCACGGAGTGACTACCACTCCCAGATGGTGAACATCTGGTCACACGTCCATAGTCTCCAGGGTGACAACACCCAGGACACTGAATCCACAGTCAAACATCCACAGACTTCAGGGTGACCCCACAACTACAGTCCGAGCACCTGGGATCACACATCCAGTTTCCAGGGTAACCTCCCCTAACAGATACTATACCTGGGGTCAAATTTCCACAGTCTCTACTGTGATCATGCTCCCAGACCCTGTAGGTGGGGTTACATGTCCACAGTCTCCAGGGTGACAATCCTCCCTACATCCTGTCTGGAGTGACATTTCCACATTCTCCAGGCTGACCCAACCTCCCTGACCCTGTACTGGGGTATCACAACCACTGTCTCTAGGGTGACCAAAACTCCCAGACCCTGCACCTGTACTCTAACATCCACAGTCATCAGGGTAAATCCCTCCAAGACCCTGCACCTGAGTTAACATGTTCACATTCTCCAGGTGACCCCACCTCTAAGACCCTTTACCTGGGGTCACATGTCCACTGTCACCAGAGAGACCACATCTTGCAGACTATGTATCTGGGGTCACACATTCACAATCTTCAGGGTGAGCCCCTCCCTAACCTGCACCTGGGGTAACATTTCTACTGTCTATAGTGTGACACACATCCCCAGACGCTGTTCCTGGAATCACATGTCCAGAATCTCCAGGTTGACTCCCTTCCAGATCCTGCACCTGGGGTAACATGTCCAGAGTCTCCAGGCTGACACACCAGCCCAAATCCTGTTCCTCGGGTCACATGGCTACAGTCTCCAGGGTGAATCCCCCACAGACCCTGTACCTGAGGTCACATGTCCACCATATCCAGGGTGACACCCTTCCAAAACTATGAACATAGGGTCACATGTCCCATCTCCAGCGTGAACTCACCTCCCAAAATCTGTACCAGGTTTCAAAATTCCACAGTCTCCATGGTGATCCCACACACCAAACCCTGCACCTGGGGTCACATGTCAACAGTCTCCATGGTGACCCCTCTCCCCAGACCCTGTAACTGGTGTCACACGTCCACAGTATCCAGGGAGAGCCCCCTCCCAAGACCCTACACCTCGGGTCACATGTTTACATTCTCTAGTGTCTCCACCTCCCAGATCCTTCACCTGGTGTCACACGTCCACAGGTTCCAGGGTGATCCCTTCGAAATACCTGCACCTGGGTCACATGTCCAGATTCTCCTTGGGGACTCCCTTCCAAGACTCTGTATCTGCGGTCACATTTTCAGTTTCAAGGGTAAACTCACTCCTAAACACTGCACATGGGATCACACATCCACTTCTCCAGGCTGACCGCACTTCACCATGACTTGTACATTGGGTCACATGTCCAGTCTCTAGGGTAACCCCACCTCATCAGAACTTTTAACTGTGGTCACACCTCCACAGTCTCCTTGGTGACCACCATTCCCAGGCTCTGAACATCTGGTCACACGTCCATAGTCTCCAGGATGACACCACCAAAAACGCTGAATCTGTGGTCACATGTTCATAGGTTTCAGGTTGACCCCACAACACTGGTCTGAGCGCCTGGCATCACATATCCACAGCCTCCAGGGTAACCTCCCACTCAGTCACTACATATGGGGTCACACGTCCACCATTTCCAGGATGACAGCCTCCCAGACCCTGTACCTGAGGTCATGTGTCTTCAGTTCCCAGGGTGACCCCTCCCAAGCACTGTATTTGGGATCACATGTCCATAGTATCTACTGTGACCATCCTCCCAGACATTGTACCTGGGGTCACAAATCCAAAGTTTTCATCATGATGTTCTTTCCCAGACCCTGTACCTGGGTCACACATCCACATTCTCCAGGGTGACTCCCTTCCCAGACCCTGCACCTGAGATAACACGTCCAGTCTCCAGGGTGACCCCCACCTCCAAGACCCTGTACCTGGGGTCGCATGTCCACAGTCTCCAGGGTGACCCCACCCACCAGACCCTGCACCTGGGATCATATGTCCACCGTCTCCAGGGTAACCCCAACTCCTAGACCCAATTACTGTAGTTGCAAGTCCACAGTCTCCTTGATGATCCCCTCTCAGATCATTCACCTTGGATCACATGTGCATAGTCTCCAGGGAGAGCCCCCTCCTCAAATGCTACACTTGGAGTCACACATGCACAGTCCCCAAGGTGATCCCATCTCCCAGACCCTGTACTTGTGGTCACATACATAGTCTCTAGGGTTACCCCACCTCCAAGACCCAGTACTGGGTTCACATGTCCTCAGTCTCCAGGGTGATCCCCTCCCAGACCCTGCATCTAGTGTCACATGTCCACAGTTTTCAGGGTGATCCCCTTCAAATGTTGCACCTGGGGTCACAAGTCCACAGTCCCCAGGATGATAACCCTCCCCAGACCTTGTACTTGAGTCACATGGCCACAGTCTCCATTGTGACCCACCTCCCAGGCCCTATACTTGCTGTTAGATGTTTGCAGTATCCACGATGACCCCCTCCCAGGCCATATACACGGGCCATACATCCACAGTCTCCAGAGTCAGCCTCTTCCCCAGACACTGCACTTTGGGTCACATGTCCACAGTCCCCAGGGTGACCCCACCACCAAGACCCTGTACCTGAGGTCCCACGTCCACAGTCTCCAGGGTTACCCCAGCTCTCAGACCCAGCACCTGTGTTCACATCCACAGTCTCAAGGTGACCCCCCCATCCACACCCTACATCTGTGGTCACATGTACAGTCTCCAGGGTAACCCCCTCCCAAGTCATATACATGTTGTCACAAGTCCACAGTCTCCAGGGTCAGCCTCTTCCCCAGAAACTACACTTTAAGTCACATGTTCACTGTCCCAGAAATGAACCCACTTCCCAGAGCCTGTACCAGGGGACAAGTGTACACAGTCTCCTAGGGTACCCCACCTCACAAACCCTGTATCTGGAGTAGCATATCCAAAGTCTCTAGGGTATCCCACCTCCTAGACCCTAAACCTGAGGTCAATGTCCACAGTGGCTGACCCCTCTTGACCCTGGAATTTGGGTCATATCTCCACAGTGTCTATTGGTGACACCCCTCTGCAGACACTGTATCTGGGGTCACACGTCCACAGTCTCCAAGGTGATCCCACCCACCAGACTGAGCAACTAGGATCACATATCCACAGTCCAGGGTAACCCCACCTCCAAGACCTTATACCTGGAGCCACATGTCAATAATCTCTATATTGACTCCCTCCCAGACTATGCACCTGGGTTCACATGACCATCATTTCCAGCATGTTCCCCTCCTGACCCTGTACCTGCTGTCTTATTTCCACAGTTTCAAGGGTGACACATCTCTCCAGACCCTGCACCTGGCATCACACCTGCACAGTCTCTGGGTGACACCACACCCCAGACCCTGCACCTGGGGTCACATGTTCCATTAATTTGCTACAGAGGAATCAGGCCTTATCTCGAGTTGAAAGGGAACTCAGTGTTGTTTCGACCTGTGGCGGGAAATTCGGAGTTCCTCTAGAATTGCGATGGGGATCTCGGGATTCCTCTCAAGTGGCAACAGGGGAGTCAGGACTCCTCTTGAGTTGAGGTGGGGAACTTGTGTTTCCTCTCGAGTTGCAGCAAGGGAGTCAGACCTCCTCTTGAGTTGCAGCAGAAACTCAGAGTTCCTCTCTAGTTGTTGCTGGAAACTTGGGGTTTCCTCTAAAGTTGCCGCAGGGGACTCAGAGCTCCTCTCCAATTGCAACAGGAAATTAGTGTTCCTCAGGAATTCCAGTGTGTAATGCAGGATCCCACTGGAGTCATGGTGGAGAATTCGGGGTTCTTCTTGAGGTTCGTTGGTACTCAGGGTTCCTCTTGACTTGCGATGGGACCTCCTGTCGAGTTCCCTTGGGGCAACTCATCTTTAACAGGGATGTGCAGGGTGGCTCCTATCTCATTGCAGTGACAGGTGGGTGCTCACTAGTTTTGGCGAGGGACTACTCTCTCCTTGTGGTCCGAGCAACTCTGTAGTTGTGGGGGTTCCAATTCTCTCTAATGGTGGTGTGCAAGCTCTTCTCTCCTTGTGATGTGAGGTTCATCTGTATTAGCAGAAGAGGGGTTCCTCTCTGCGTGTGATGGTCAGTGGACTCCTCTCAAGTTGTCAAGGGCTTCTCTCGAGGGGCAAGGCTGTGTCCTCTCTGGTTGGGGTGTGTGTGTCTCCACGGGGGAGGTCCTCTCTCCTTTTGGCTCTATAGGTTCCTCACTAATATTAGTGGGATTGCTGTTCTCTAATTGTGAGGGCCTCAACTAGATTTCCTTTTGAGAGCTCATCTCCATTGGAGGCAGAAGGCCTTCTCTCTCAGTGTGATATCCTGGGGAACACCACTCTAGTTGTGCCTGGGAAATCTGCTTCAGTTTTGGTAGGGGAGCCACTCCGTCATTTGGCCCAGTGGCCCCTTTTCTTGTGCCAGCCTAGGGATCCTGTGAAATTGCAGTGGGGAACTCAGGGTGCCTCTTGAGTTGTAGCATGTGACTCGGGGTTCCTTTAGAGTTGTGGTGGAGACTCCTCTGGAGCTGCAGAGGGACAGATCCTCTCTAGTAGTGATGTGCAGGCTGGTCCCTAAGTGCAATGCATGGGAGGCTACACTGTAGATGCAGCATGGATTCCACTCTAATTGTAGTGTGGGTTCACTCTTTATTTGCTGTGGGTCAGCTCGTCTCTAGTTGTCATTTGCAGCCATCTCTCTAGTTGTGGCAGGGGAACTCCTCTTTAACTGTGATACTTGGGCTCCTCTCTAGATGTGATAGGGTGCTCTTCTCAAATTGGGAGCTAGGTGACTCCTATAAGGTTCTAATGAGAAGGGGCACTTTTTCTACTTGTGATGTGCAAGAAGCTCCTGTCTATTTGTGGCAGGGTGCGCCTCCTGCTTAGTTGTGGTCTGAGGTTTCCTCTCTTCTGTCGCTAGAATGCTTCTCCCGAATTGTGGTGAGGAAAAAGTTGGCTTAAAGCTCAAATTTCAGGAAACTAAGATCATCACATCTGGTCCCATCACTTCATGGGAAGTAGATGGGGAATCAGTGTCAGACTTTATTTTTTTATTTTTATTTTTTTGGGGCTCCAAAATCACTGCAGATGGTGATTGCAGCCATGACATTAAAAGATGCTTACTCCTTGGAAGGAAAGCTATGACCAACCTAGATAGTATATTAAAAAGCAGAGACATTACTTTGCCAACAAAGGCCTGTCTAGTCAAGTCTATGGTTTTTGCAGTGGTCATGTATGGATGTGAAAGTTGGACTGTGAAGAAAGCTGAGTGCTGAAGAATTGATACTTTTTAACTGTGGTGTTAGATAAGACTTTTGAGAGTCCCTTGGACTGCAAGGAGATCCAACCAGTCCATTCTAAAGGAGATGAGTCCTGGGTGTTCATTGGAAGGACTGATGCTAAAGCTGAAACTCCAATACTTTGGCCACCTCATGTGAAGAGTTGACTCATTGGAAAAGACTCTGTTGCTGGGAGGGATTTGAGGCTGGAGGAGAAGGGGACGACAGAAGATGAGATGGCTGGATGGCATCACCGACTTGATGAACATGAGTTTGAATAAATTCCGGGAGTTGGTGATGGACAGGGTGGCCTGGTGTGCTGTGATTCATGGAGTCACAAAGAGTCAGACACGACTGAGCAACTGAACTGAACTGAACTGAAGGCTCCTCTTGGGGATCTTATGGAGTTTCATCAATGGGCTAGTGTCTCTACTTATGTTGTGATGGGAAATTTAGGGTTTCTCTTGTGTCACTGCAAGTCAATCGGGCCTCATGTCATGTTGAGGTGGTGAAGTCAGGGTACTTTTTGAGCTGCAACAGGAAACTTGGGGCTCTCTTGACTTGCAACAGAGGAGTCAGGCCTCCTCTCGAGTTGAGGCGGGTAACTCGGGCTTCCTCTTGAGTTGTGTCAGGAATCTCAGGGTTTCTCTCGAGTTGCAGCTTGGGAGTCGGGCCTCCTCTCCAGTTGCAGGGGGGAACTCTGGGTTCCACTTGAGTCACAGCAGGGACTCAGAGGTACTCTCAAGTTGGAGTGAGAAATCAGTGTTCCTCTTGAGTTGCAGTGCAGGACTTAGGGTTCTACTGGAGCCATGGCAGTGAACTCAGGGTTCCTCTCGACTCAGGGGTTACTTATGGCTCTTCTCGACTTGTGTTGTTGCCTCCTCTCGAGTTCTCTTGGCATGACTCATCTCTAGCAGAGATGTGCAATGTGGCTCCTGAAAGGTTGTTGCTTAACCATGAAAAGATGCTGGGATTCTTGCCCTCTGGAAGAGAAGCATTCAATCTGGGGCCAGACACAAGGCTTGATTGCTCAGAGCTTTTGTGTAATCAAGTTTTATTAAAGTATAAAGGAGATAGAGAAAGCTTCTGACATAGGCATCAGAAGGGGGCAGAAAGAGTGCCCCCTTGCTAGTGTTAGCAATGGAGTTATATACTGTCCAATTAGTTATTACAGTGAATCAAAAGAATGTCTGGAAGTTGTAAAGACCTCACTAGACCTGCTCCCATAATTTACACCTTAAGATAACAGGGAAATAGATGGGGAAACAGTGGAAACAGTGTCAGACTTTATTTTTTTGGGCTCCAAAATCACTGCAGATGGTGACTGCAGCCATGAAATTAAAAGATGCTTACTCCTTGGAAGAAACGTTTTGACCAACATAGATAGCATATTGAAAATCAGAGACAGCACTTTGCCAACAAAGGTCCATCTAGTCAAGGCTATGTTTTTCCCAGTGGTCATGTATGGATGTGAGAGTTGGACTGTGAAGAAAGCTGAGCACCGAAGAATTGATGCTTTTGAACTGTGGTGTTGGAGAAGACTCTTGCGAGTCCCTTGGACTGCAAGGAGATCCAACCAGTCCATTCTGAAGGAGATCAGTCCTGGGATTTCTTTGGAAGGACTGCTGCTAAAGCTGAAACTCCAGTACTTTGGCCACCTCATTGAAGAGTTGACTCATTGGAAAAGACTGATGATTGGAGGGATTGGGGGCAGGAGGAGAAGGGGATGACAGAGGATGAGATGGCTGGATGGCATCACTGACTAGATGGATGTCTGAGTGAACTCCGGGTGTTGGTGATGGACAGGGAGGCCTGGCCTGCTGCAATTCATAGGATTACAAAGAGTTGGACACAACTGAGCGACTGAACTGAACTGAACTGAAGATAACAGGATTAGCCAGAAGGTTTTTTCCAGAGACTGTCCCCAAGCAGGATACATTATTGTTATATAATCCTTGTAAAGACCTCACCAGACCTACTCCCATAATTTACATTTTAAGATAACAGGATTAGCCAGAAGGTTTAATCCAGAGACTGTCCTCAGATAGGGTACATTATTGTTATATAATCCTAAGGAATATAGAGGAAGAATAAAGCTTGTCCTTTCTTCCTCCTTGAGAATTCCAGACACCTCTCTCCTTGGGGACCTGTGGACTTCTTATCAACCTGCCTAGGAAATGACTCTCTAACTCCTGTGGTGCTCCAATGTCCGGTGGCTACTCAATAGTTTTGACATCATACTTCTCTACCATTCTGGTCAGGGTCAACTCTGTAGTTATGATGGTTTCAATTCTCTGTAGTTGTGTTGTCCAAGCTCCTCTCTACTTCTGGTGTGAGGTTCATTTCTTTTAGAAGCAGAGGGGCTCCTATCTATGTCATGTCCAGTAGGCTCCTCTTGGGTTGTGGTGGTGGGCTCCTATCCAGGTGCAGAGCTGTGTCCTCTCTGGTTGGGGTGTGGCCGTCTCCATGGGGGAGGTCCTCTCTACTTTTGGTACTAGGGGTTCCTCGCCAATATTAATGGGAGTGTGTGAGGGACTCTATGACTTACTTCATGGAGCTCATCTCCATTGGAGGCAGAAGGTCTAGGTGTGATATCCTGGGGGACACCACTCTAGTTTATCTGGAGGAATCCGCTTCAGTTTTGACTGGGGAGTCACTCCATCACATTGGCCAGAGCCGCCTTTTATTCTTACAGCCTAGGTCTCCTGTCAAATTGCCTCTTGAGTAGTAGCAGGTGACACGGGGTTCCTTTAGACTTATGGTGGGGCCTCCTCTTGAGCTACAATGAGGCAGATCCTCTCTATTAGTGATGTGCAGGCTGGCCCCTGTCTAGTTTCAATGTGCCAGAGCCTACTCTCTAGTTGTGGCACGAGGCTCCACTCTAGTTGCAGTGAGGGTGCCCTCTTTATTTGTGGTGGGATGGCTATTCTCGAATTGTCATTTGCAGACTCCTCTCTAGTTGTGGTAGGGGGGCTCCTTTTAGTTGTGGTAGTGTGATGGTGTGGTTCCCCTCTAGTATCAATGTTCATGGTGGCTTCTGTTTAGTTGAGATGTGAGGATGGCTAAAAAACCTGTGGCAGGGTGCTCCTCTCTAGTTGGTGTTGGGGGGTCAACTCTTACTTGTTTTGAATAAACTTCTCTATAGTTGTGGTGTGTGGTATCCTCTCGAGCTTTTTTAGGGGGCTGTTCTCTACTTACAGTCTGTGACTGGCACCTTTAGATTTGCAGTGGAGTGTTCCTCTCAAATTGTGGAGGGGATTTCCTCTCTGGTAGCAATATGCACAGGCACTCTGTCCAGGTGTGATATTTGCGAGCCAGCTCTCTAATTTTGGCACAGCCCCTCCTCTTTAGTTGTGGCACGGGAGCCTCCTCTCTAGTAGAGGAAGGAGGCTTATGTGTAATTGCGTTGTATGGGAATGCTCCCATCAAGTGGTGATGATCAACGGGCTGCTCTCTAGTTGTGCTGAGGTTACTCTTTTCTAATGGTGGTAGGGGGATCTACTGGACTGGCACGGGTGGTGCATCTCTATTTGCGGTGGAGGGGACCCTCTTGTGGTGCAATGTCCAGGATCTTCTCTCCAGTTGTGGTGGTGGGTCACTCTCCAGTATTGTCAGGTGGGCTTCTCTCTTGTTGTGGCCATGGGCTTCTCTTGAGTTGTGGCATAAACCTCCTCTCAAGTTCAGGAGGGGACTCATGGGTCCTTTCTAGTTGCCATGGTGCCTCCTCTGGGGGTTCTCTGTGGGGAGGATGTTCTATTTATGATATTTGGGTCTCCTCAATAGTTTACATGGCTCCACTCTAGTTGTGAGAGCCTTGTCCCTATCTGTGGCAGAGAGTCTTCTCTCTAGGCACAATGTGCCAGAGGGCACCTTTCTAGTTTTGGTAGGGGAATCCTCTCCAGTTCTGTTGGGTGGCTCCTCTGCTTTTCACCAGGGGCTCTTTCCTTGTGACAGTGTAGGGCACCTGTCAAGCTGTGGTCAGGGACCCAGGGTTCCTCTCGAGTTGGGACAGGTGATTTAGTGTTCCTTTAAAGTTTTGGTGGGGCCTCCTCTTAAGCTGCATGGGGCAGCTCCTCTCTAGTAGAGATTAGCAGGGTGGCTCCTGTCTAGTTGTGATGTGTGGTAGGCTACTGTTTAGTTATGGCTTGAGACTCCACTCTTGTTGCAGTTGGGTCAACTGACATATCTGTTTCAGCTCCTCTCTAGTTTTGGATTGCAGATTCCTCTCTAGTTATGGCAGGCGGGGGCGGGGTGGGGGGGTCCTCTTTAGTTGTGTTATGGGTCTTCCTCTCTTGTTGTGGTCAAGTGCTCCTCTTGAATTGTGGTGAGGTAGGCTTCTCTTGGGAATCCTCTGGAATTGCATCAGGGGGCTTTGCTTCATCTCGAGTTGCAATGGATAACTCGGGATTCCACTGAAGTTGCTGCAGGGAATTGGGCCTCCTCTTCAGTTGAGGCAGGGAACTCAGGGTTCTTAACAAGTTGCAGTGTGGAACTTGGGGTTCCTCTGGAGTTGCACCAGGGGAGTTAGGGCTCCTCTGGAGTTGTGAGGGGGAACTCGTGGTTTCTCTCGAGTTGCAACAGTGGACTCAGAGCTCCTCTTGAGTTTTTGCAGCAGGAACTCAGTGTTCTTCTCGGGCCATGGCAGGGAACTCGGGATTCCTGTCATGTTGGGGTGATACTCAGTGTTCTTCTTGACTTGCAGTGGGGCCTCCTCTTGAGTTGTATTGGGGTGACTCATCTCTAGTAGGGATGTTCAGGATGGATCCTGTGTTGTTTCAATGTGTGGATGGCTACTCACTAGTTTTGGCATAGGACTTCTCTAGTTAGGGTCCAGGTCAACTCTGTAGTTGTGGTTGGTTCAATTCTCTTTAGTGGTGGTGTGCAAGCTCCTCTCTAATTGTGGTGTGAAGTTTGTCTCTATTAGCAGCAGATGGGCTCCTCTCATGTGTGATGTCCAGCTTGCTCCTCTCGAGTTGTATTGGAGGGCTCCTCTCAAGTTGTGTGGCTATGTCCTCTTTGGTTTGGGTGTGGGTGGCTCCATGGGAGATGTCCTGTCTACTTTTGGCACTAGGGGTTCCTCACTAATATTAATGGGATTGCTTCTGTCGAGTTGTGAGGAACTCCACTCGACTTACTTTAGGGAGCTTGTCTCTATTTGTGGCAGAAGGGTGTCTCTCTAGGTGTGATATCCCGGGGGACTCCTATCTAGTTGTGCTGGGGGAATCCACTTCAGTTTCGGCCAGAAAGCCCCTCTGTCATTTTGGCCTGTCTCCCCTTTTCTTGTTGCAGCCTAGGGCTCCTGTCAATCCTGGAGATACTCTTGAATTGCAGCAGGTGAATCAGAGTTCCTTTAGAATTGTGGTGGAGCCTCCTCTCAAGCTTCAGTGGGGCAGATAATCTCTAGTAGCGATGTGCTGGCTGGCCCCTGTCTAAGTGCAATGTGTAGGAGGGTACTCTCTAGTTGTAGCACGGGGCTCCACTCTAGTTGCAGTGAGGGTCCACTCTATTTGTGGTGGGTTGGCTCCTCTCTAGCTGCCGTTTGCAAACTCCTTTCTAGTTTTGGTGGGGAGCTCCTTCTTGTTGTGGTAGCTTTGCTCCTCTCTAGTTGCAGTAGAATGTTTTCTCAAATTGTGATTGGGATGACTCCTCTCTGTTTTTGATGAGAAAGGAGAATTTTTTCTAGTTGCAATGTGCAGGAAGCTACACTCTCATTGTGGCAGTGGGAGTTCTTTTTAGTTGTAGCATGGTGGGCTCCTCTCAACTCATGGCAGGCGGCTTCTGTCTAACTGTGAAGTGTGGGTATGCTCATCTTTAATGGCTATGTTCAGGGTGGGTGCTTAGCTCTAATTGCAGCAGGGGTCTCCTCTCTAGCTGTGGTGTTGGCCTCCTCTTTCATTATGATCCATGTGGGAGTTCCACTCTAGTGTTGATGTGCATGGTCAGTTTTCTCTAATTATGATGTGTGGGGCGGACTTCTATCTACCTGTAGCACGTGTGTCCATTCTAGTTGTGGCAGTGGTTCTCCACTCTATATGTGATATACAGGAGGGGTTGTGCACCTCTCTAGTTATAGCCTTGTGCTCCTCACTATTTGTGCCTGAGGGTCAACTACCTAGTTGTAGCATGTATTCAACTCTCTCGTTTTGGCATTTGGTATTCTCTCAAGTTGTGTTTGGAGAAGCCAATGGCACCCCACTCCAGTACTCTTGCCTGGAAAATCCCATGGATGGAGGAGCCTGATAGGCTGCAGTCCATGGGGTCGCTAAGAGTTGAACACAACTGAGCGACTTCACTTTGAATTTTCACTTTCATGCATTGGAGAAGGAAATGGCAACCCACTCCAGTATTCTTGCCTGGAGAATCCCAGGGATGGGGGAGCCTGATGGGCTGCCGTCTATGGGGTCACACAGAATCGGATACAACTGAAGCGACTTAGCAGCAGCAGCAGCAGCAATTTGTACTGTGCTGGAGTGCTCCTCCCTAGTTGTTCTGTGCCTGGCCAAGTCCTCTTTAGTTATGGAGTGGGAACTCCTGTCTTGTTGCATCATCTTGTGTGGCTCTTCTCTAGTTGCAGTTTTCTGGCTCATCTCTATTTGTGATTTGAGGAACTACTCTCTATGAGTGGTGTGGAGGTTCCTTCTCTTGATGTGGTGTATGAGATTGCTCCACTCTAGGGGCAGGGTCAGAGAAGGCACTGGCAACCCACTCCAGTACTTTTGCCTGGAAAATCCCAGGGGCAGGGGAGCCTGGTGGGCTGCTGTCTATGGGGTTGCACAGAGTCGGACACGACTGAAGCGACTTAGCAGCAGCTGCAACAGCAGGCACAGGGTTTAGGGCCTCCTTTCTTAATGAGGTGTCCAGGTGGGCTCCTCTCTTGTTGAAATGCGTGGGTTCCTCTTTAATTGTGGTGTGGGACTCTTCTCAAGTTGCGCTGGGGGATTTTCTGCTCCTTTCAAGTTGAGGTGAGGCCTCCACTTGAGTTTTGGTGGGGTGGCTCCTCTCTAGTACTAATGTGTAGGGTGACTTCTGTTTAGTTGTGATGTGTGGGTGGCTAAACTACCTGTGTCATGGGATACTCTCTAGTTGATGTTGGGGGTCAACTCTTAGTTGTGTCGGATGGGTTCCTCTATAGTTGTGGTGTGCAGTCTCCTCTCAAGTTTTGTTAGGGGGCCTTTTCTCTAGCTAAGGTGTGTGGGGGCACCTCTAGTGTTGCAGTGCACTGTTCCTCTTGAATTGTTGAGGGGGTTTCCTCTTTGGTAGTGATGTGCACAGGCACTCTTTCCAGGTGCGATATTTGCGAGTCTACTCTCTAATTTTGGCACGGCCCCTCATCTTTAGTTGTGGCATGGGGCAGCTTCTCTGTAGTAGAGATTAGCAGGCTGGCTCCTGTCTAGTTGTGATATGTGGTAGACTACTGTATTTTTATTGCATAGGGCTCCACTTTAGTTCCAGTGGGGTCAACTGATGCTTTTTTTCCCCCTATTCATCTCTTGTTGTGGTTTGCAGACTCCTCTATAGTTGTGGCCGGGTTGGGGGGGGGGTCTCCACTTTAGTTGTGGTATGTGGCTTCTTTTCTTGTTGTGGTGGAGTGCTCCTCTAAAATTGTGTTTGGGGTGGCTCCTCTTGGGAATCCTCTGGAGTTGCATAAGGGGTCTTGGGTCTCATCTTGAGTTGCTTTCTCACACCCTTGCACACACTTGCATGCTCTCATACATCCTCACACACACTTGCACACTCTCACATGTCCTCGCATGCCCTTTAAATGCCCTCACATGCCCTCAGATGGCCTTGCATACTCTCGCATGCTCTCTCCCTGCCTCCCATGCTCTCACATGTCTTCGCATGCCTTCATACATTTTAGCACACCCATCCACAACCTGGCATGCCCTCACAGGAACTCGCAGTCCATTGCACGTTCTGGCACAACTTCAAACACCCTCACATGTCTTCACACAAACTTGCATGCTCTTGTACATCCTCACAGGCTCTAGCAAGGCTTCGCACACTCTCATGGCCTTGCATGCCCTCTAACACCCTCAAACACCCTCACACAGTCCCCCACATCCTCACACAAACTCACATGCCCTTGCAACCTTACAGGCACTCGCATGTCCTCTCATATCCTTGCACCGTCTTGCAAGCCCTCCCATGCCCTCGAATGCTCTTGCATGGCCTCATACACTCTTGAAAGACCTCAGACGCCTTCACGTGACCTCACACGTCCTTGCACACCATCACATGACATTGCATGCTCTCACACACCCTTGGATGCCCTTGCACGTTCTTGCATGGACTTGCCTGCTTTTGCCCCCCCCCCCTCCATGCATGCTCTCACACTCCCTCACATGGCCTTGCACACTCATATATGGACTCACACGTCCTTGCATGATGTTGCACATCCTCACACATCATCACAAGGCCTCGCACTACCACACACCCTTGTACTCCCTAGCACGTCTTTGCAAAACCTAACATGCCCTTGCATGCTCTCTCACACCATCACACTCCCTCGCATGTGTTTGCACCTCCTCACACGCCCTTGCATGGTCTTGATGCCATCACACGTCCTCAAATGCAATTGCATGGCCTCACTTGGCCTTGCACTGCCTTGCACACTCTCAGATTCCCTCCCAAGCTCTTACATGTCCTCATAAGACCTCGCACTTCCTCACACACCCTTGCACGTTCTCCCATGCCCTGCCATGCTCTCATACATCCTCTCATGACTTTGCACATCCTAGCATGCCCACCCACACCCTCGCATGTCCTCAATCACTCTCTCACAGAATCATATGACCTCACATGCTCTCACATTCTCTCGCACATTCTCACACACCCTCACACAAACTTGCATGCTTTTGCAGGTTCTCGTATGCTCTGGCATCCTCTAGAATGATCTCACACAGCCTTGCACACCCTTGCATTTCCTCAAACATTCTCATATGGCCTCACAGCTCCTTGCACATCCTTGCACATGATTGCCAGACCTCGCACACACTTATAAATACTCACATGTTCTCCCATGCCCTTGCATGCCCTTGCATGAGCTCGCACATACTCACACGCCCTTCCATGCACTTGCACATCTTTGCACACCCTCACATGTCCTTGCAAACCCCCACATGTTCTTGTATGACCCTGCACACACTTGCACGTCCTTGCATGGCATTGCACCACATCAGACATCCTCACATGAAGTCGAACACCTTAGTACATTCTGGCACACCCCCACACATTCTCACAAGTTCTCGCATGCCCTCACAAAGTCTAGCACGCCCTCACACGCCCTCAGATACCCTCAGACAAATGTGCATGCCCTCACATGCCCTTGTACATTTTCACATGAACTGGCACACCCTTGCACATCCCCGAATGCTCTCCCATGCTCTCGTACAGCCTCTCACGTCCTTGCATATCCTTGCATGCTCTCAAAAGCCCTCGCACACCCTTGAATGCTCTCACATGGCCTCACATCATTGCACATCTTCACAAGCCCTAGCATGTCCCTGCATGACCTCACATGTTTTTGAAGGCCCTCGCATGTTCTCTCAGAAACTCATACACCCTTGCATATGCTCGCACGTCCTCACACACTGTCACATGTCCTCATTCAGGCTCGCACATCCTCACATACCCTTGCATGTCCTCCCACACTCTCGCATGTCCTCTCACATCCTTGCACACCCTCACATGGTCTCCTATGCCCTCTTATACTCTTGTACTCTCTGGCAAGTCTTTGCACTCCCTTGCATGCTCTCACACATTCTCACATACTCTCAAATGCCCTTGTATGCTTGTGCAAGCCCTTGCACGCCATCACATGCTCTCACCCCTTGTTGCATGCTCTCACACACTCACTCGCCTTCCCACCTCCTCGCGTGCCCTGATAAGGTATTGCACAGCATCACACGGCCTGACATACTCTTGCACGCTCTCGTACACCCTCACATTTCTTCAATGTACTTGCACACACTTGCAAGACTTCTCATGCCCTCGCACGACATTGCCCATGTTGGCACATTCTCGCACACCCTTACATGTCCACACATGCTCTCAAATGTCCTCACATGACATCGTATGCCCTCATATGCTCTTGCACATCTTCACACACCCTCGCACAACCTCACATGCTCTTGCACACCCTCTCACATCCTCACATGCTCTCGCATGACCTAGAAAGCCCTCACACACTCTTGCAGGCCCTAGCATACCCTCTCACACAGTCGCATATTCTTGCACATCCTTGCATGTCCTCACATGAACTCATGTGTCCTTGCATGCTCTTTCACGCCCTCACATGGTCTGCATTCTCGCATGCTATCGCAGACCCTAACATGTACACATACGCTCTCCCATGCCCTTGAATGCCCTCACATATCCTTGCATGCTCTTACATACTCACATGACCTCACAAACCCTTGCACGCCATTGCCCGTTCTCACATACCATTGCATGTCTTCTCATGACCTTGCATGCTCTAGTATGGCCTCACACAAACTTGCACATTCTTGCATGCTCTCACACGTCCTTTCAGGCTTTCATACCCTCACACACCTTCCCACCTCCTTGCATGCCCTGACAGCATATTACACAACCTGACATATTCTTTCATGCTCTCACACGTCCTTGCATGCAACTGCACACCCTAAGCACAAGCCCTCATACACTCTTTCAAGCCCTTGATTGCCCTCCTACAACCTCCCACGCCCTCATACGCCTTCACACACTCTCGCATGTCCTCGATTACCCTTGCACACCCTCGCAAGTCCTTGCATATCCTCACACGCTTTTGTATGCACTTGCACACCATTGCCTGATCTCTCATACCCTCACATACTCTCACATATTGTTACACATCCTCACATGCCCTCGCAAACTCTTGCATGATCTCACATGTCCTCACACACTCTCACACTCCCTTGTATGGGCTCGCATGTCCTCACATGTCCTTGCACGTCCTTGCATGCTCTCACACACTCTTGCACACTCTCACACGCCCTCATATGGACTAGCATGCCCTTGAACACCCTCACATGTCTTTGCACGCTTTTGCACATCCTTGAACACCCTCACACACCCTCACACACTCTTGCACGTCCTAGAATGCTCTCACATGCCCTCGCACATACTCATCTGCTCTTGCAAGCCATTGCACCACTTTGCACAGCTTCACACACCTTCCCAAACCCTTGCATGCCTTCCCACACCTTCACAGGGCCTTGCACACTCTCGAACTCCCTTGTATGGCCTCATACGTCCTCACATGCACTCACAGGTCCTTGAACGCTCTCTCACTTCCTCACACACTGTCGCACACCCTTGCCTGTTCTTGCATGACCCTGCATGCCCTCTCACTTGCTCTCATATTCTTGCACACTCTCGCACAGCCTCACATGCACTTGCACACCATTGCACACTCTTGCACGTCTTCCCATGCCAATGCACACTCTTGCATGGATTCACATGCTCTCTATGCCCTCACATGTGCTCACCTGCTCTCGCAGATTCTCGCACAAACTAATACGTCCTCGCACAGGGTTGCACACACTCACACTTCCTTGCATGCCCTTGAGCGTCCTTTCATGCTCTCACATGCTCTTGCACACTCTTGCACACCCTCACAGAGCCGTGCACATCCTCTCACACCCTCGGATGCACTCGAAAGCTCTTGCACTCTCACGTGTATTTTGCCCAGCTACATACCTCCTCGCACACACTCACACACCCTAGCATGTCCTCCCACAACCTAACATGTCCTCAAATGCCCTTGCACACCCCTTCATGCCCTGGCACTCTCTCATACATTGTCAAATGGTCTCACATGTCCTTGCACACCCTCACATGTCCTTGAATACCCTCACATGCACTCCCACACCCTTGCATGTGCTCATACGCCCTTGAATGCGTTCACACACACACACACACACCTGTACAGTCACACAACTCCTCGCATGCTCTTGCATGTACTTGTATGCCCTAGCACTTTTTCCCATGCCCTAGCACCTTTCCCCATACACTAGCGCATCCTCAAATGCCCACACACACCCCTGCATGCCCTCACACTGTCTTGAACATTGTCGAACACTCTCAAACATCCTCACAAACACTCGTACAACTTCACATGATATTGCATGACATTGCACACTCTCGCGTGTTCTTGTACACTCTTTCATGTTCTCCCATGCACTCACAAACCATTGCACACTGTCACATGGCCTTACACTCCTTCGCACATCCTTGCACCCTCTTGCAAGTCCTTGCACGTTCTCACACCTCTCACAAGCTCTCCCACGCCCTCGTCCACTCTCACACGTCCTCAAACCGCCTCACATGCTTTCACATGTCCTCACACACACTTGTACACCCTCACATGCTCTTGCAGGTACTTACACCCACTCACATGCCCTAACATGCCCGTGTATTCCCTAGCATGCCCTCGCCCATGCTCACAGATCCTCACACACTCTCACATGTTCTCGCAGGCCCTCACATGCCTGCACACACCCTAGAATGCACTTGCTCACACTAACAAATTCTCGCACATCCTCGAATGCTTTCTCACATCTTTGCACACCCTCACATGCCTGTAGATGCCCCAGCATACACTTACACATTCTCGCATGTCCTTGCATGCACTTGAATGTCCTTGCATGCTCTCACACATCCCGTATGTCACCTCATGCCCTCGCACAGCCTCGCACAGCCTTGCACACCCTTTCATGTCATTGTATACTCTTGCACATCATGGCACGTCTGCGCACATCCTCGCACACCCTTGCAGATTCTCGCGCTTCCTCGCCTGCCCTCACATACTCTCCCACAGCCTCACACACACTCGCACATTCTTGTACACCCTTGCACATTCCTGCAAGCCCTCACACACTCTCACACAGACTTGCACACTCTTGCACACCCCTGCATGTGCTCGTCTGCTCTCGCACAACCCTGAACAACCTCACACACTCTTGCATGCCCTCTCACGCCCTCACATGACCTCACAAATCCTTGCATGTCCTCCCACGCTCTTGTAAGCCCTTGCACACTCTCCAACATCCTCACATGCTTTTGCATGCCCTCTCACGCCCTCACATGACCTCACAAATCCTTGCATGTCCTCCCACGCTCTTGTAAGCCCTTGCACGCCCTCCAACATCCTCACATGCTTTTGCATGCCCTTGCACACCCTTGTTGGAAGAGGGTGTTTGCTATGACCAGTGTGTTCTCTTGGCAGAACTCTATTTGCCTTTGCCATGCTTCATTCTGTACTCCAAGGCCAAATTTGCTTGTTATTCCAGGTGTTTCTTGACTTCTGACTTTTGTATTCCAGTCCCCTATAATGAAAAGGACATATTTTTGGGGTGCTAGTTCTAGAAGGTCTTTTAGGTCTTCACATAACTGTTCAACTTCAGCTTCTTCAGTGTTACTGGTTAGGGTATAGACATGGATTAGTCTGATATTGAATGGTTTGCCTTGGAAATGAACAAAGATCATTCTGTCATTTTTCAGATTGCATCCAAGTACTGTATTTCAGACTCTTCTGTTGACTGATGGCTACTCCATTTCTTCTAAGGGATTCCTGCCCACCGTAATAGATATAATGGTCATCTGAGTTAAATTCACCCATTCCAGTCCATCTTAGTTCACTAATTCCTAGAATGTCGATGTTCACTCTTGTCATTTCCTGTTTAACCACTTCCAATTTGCCTTGATCCATGGGCCTAACAGCCCAGGTTCCTATGCAATACTGTTCTTTACATCTTCGAACCTTGCTTCTATAACCAGTCCCATCCACAACTGGGTGTTGTTTTGGCTTTGGCTCCATCCCTTCATTCTTTCTGGAGTTATTTCTCCACTGATCTCCAGTAGCACATTGGGCACCTACCGACCTGGGGAGTTCGTCTTTCAGTGTCCTATATTTTTACCTTTTCATACTGTTCATGGGGTGTTGGAGAAAACTCTTGAGAGTCCCTTGGACTGCAAGGAGATCCAGCCAGTGCATCCTAAAGGAGATCAGTCCTGGGTGTTCATTGGTAGGACTGATATTGAAGCTGAAACTCCAATACTATGGCCACCTGATGCAAAGAGCTGACTCATTTGAAAAGACCCTGATGTTGGGAATGATTGAGGGCAGGAAGAGAAGGGGATGACAGAGGGTGAGATGGTTGGATGACATCATCAACTCAATGGCCATGGATTTGGGTGAACTCCAGGAATTGGTGATGGACACAGAGGCCTGGTGTGCTGCCGTTCATGGGGTTGCAAAGAGTCAGACATGACTGAGCAACTGAACTGAACTGAACTGAACTGAACTGAACATGCCCTTGCATGACCTTGCATGTTCTTGTACAACCTCGTTTGCCCTCAAATGCTCTTGCATGCACTTGCACTCTCTCACACAGCCACAAACGTACTCCCAAGCCCTCACACGACCATGCACAGCTTCACACACCCTTGAAGGCCCTGCCACACTCTTGCCCATGCTCGCACATTCTCACACATCCTGGCATGCACTCACTTGACCTCAAATGGCCTCGCGTGCCCTCACACACTCCCACATGCCCTTGCACATCCTCACATACCCTCTCAAGTGCTCAGACGCCCTCACACAGTCTTGAGCATCCTTGCACACTCTCACACACCCTCACATGACCTCATGCACCATTGCACGCTCTGCCATGCCCTCATATGCACTTGAACACCCTAGCATGACCTCGTATCCCCTCAAATGTCCTTGCACCCTCGCACATGCTCGCATGCCCTCATGCACTCACATGGCTTCACATTCCCTTGAATGTCCTCACACACTCTCACAATTCCTTGCATGCCCTCACACGCTCTTGCATCCCCTTGCATCCGCTTGCATATACTCACATACTCTCACATCCACTTGCAGTATCTTGCATGCCCTCCCATGCCCTCTCATGACCTTGCACACTCTCACACACCCTTGAACATCCTCACACACTCTTGCATTACCTCACGCATCCTCACACACCCTCCCCCACTCTTGCACACTATCATATGGTCTCACACACTCTTGCACACTCTCGCTGAAATTCGCACATACTCACATGCTCTCACACACTCTCGGAAACCCTCACATGACTTCACATGCCTTTGAAGGTTCTCACAGGGCCTCACATGCTCTCTCTCTCCCTCTATGTCCTTGAACATCCTCCCATGCCCTTGCATGTCTTTGTACACTGTCACATATCCTTACATTCTCTTATGCTCTTACCTGCTTCCATACACCATTGCACGTCCTCATACACCCCCGCATACTCTTGCACGTCCTTGCACGCCCTCTTACACTATTGCATGCCCTCACACATTCTCACACAGTCTAACATATCTGTGCATACTCTCACATGCCTTTGCATATCCTCAGATGCCCTTGAACATGCTCAAATGGCCACACATGCCCTTCCATGTCCTCACATGCTCTCACATGTCCTCACACTCTTGCCCAACCTCACACACCCTTGCACATCCTTGTATGCTCTTGCACGTCCTCATACATCCTTGAATGGCCTCTCCTGCCCTTGCACACCATCACACACTCTCACACACGCTCACATGTTCTCGCACACCCTCATACACTCTTACAGTCCCTCACACACCCTTGCACACTATTACACTCTCTCCTTCTATCTCACACACCGTTACACACCTCCCACACCATGCAGTCTCACACTTCCTCGTTCACCCTTACACTCCTTCAAACACTGTCACACACTCTTACACTCTCTCACATACCCGTACACTCCCTTGCATGCCCTCACACACTCCTATACTCCATTGCACACTCTCACACACTTACACTGCCTTGCCCACTCTTACACTCCTTGCACACCCTCACACATTCTTATGCTTCCTCCCATGTTCTTACAATCCCTGAAATGACCACTAGTTCCAAGTGACTCCCAACCTACTCTGCACCTAGGATCTCTCTTAAACTCCCTGGAACACCCTCTCACACTCTTCCATTCCATCTCACAGCCTAGCACACTCTTACATTCCCTCAGACACTCTTATACTCCATTGTAGACCCTTAAACACTCTTATACTTCCTCACATGCTCTTCCACTCTCTTGCATACAATCCCACACTCTTGCACTTTCTTGCATGATACTACACTGCCTTGCACCCTCCTACACTCTCTTGCACACCCACACACTGTTACACTCCCTCACTCACCTTCACACACTGTTACACTTCTTTGCAGTCTCTGACATTCCCTTGCCCACCCTTACACACCCTTACAATCCATCGCACACCCTTGCACACTCTTAGACTACCTTGAATGCTGTTACACTCTTTTGCACACCTTCTCATACTCTTACACTCCCTCACACACCATCACACACTTTTACATTCCCTCACACACTCTTATACACTTTCCCACAACCTTGCACACTCTTACACTCACTCTCATGCTCTTATGCTCCCTCACAAAACCTAAAAGCTCTTACACTTTCTTACAGGCTCTTACACTCCCTTGCACTCCCTCACTCACCCTTACACTCCATGGGATACCTCCACACACTCTTAGACTCCCTTGCATGCTCTTACACTTTGTGGCACAACCTGACAAACTTATACTACTTCTCACAGCCTTGCACACTCTTACACTCCCTCTCATGCTCTTACACTCTCCTGCACACCCCCACACACTCTTACATTCCATTGCACATTCTCACACACTCTTACACTCCTTCACACACCCTTGCACATTCGTACACACCCTTGCACATTATTACATTCCCTCACATGCTCTAATACTCCCTCGCACACCCTCACATACTCTTTCAGCCCATCAAACACCCTCACACACTTTTACACTTACTCTTACACTCCCTTGCATATCATTGCACACTCGTACACTCTCTTGCACACTCTTACACTCCCTCGCATGCCCTCATGCACTCTTACTCTCCTTCCACACCCTCGCATACTCTTACATTCTCCTGCACACTCTTATATTCCCTGTCACACCCTCACACACTCTTACACTCCTTAACAAACCTACACCTGTTGTCACATGTCCATAGTCTCAGGGTTACCCACTCTCAGACCATATACATGTTGTTACAATTTCACAGTCTCTATGATTATCCCACCTACCAGACCGTGTACCTGGCGTCACATTTCCAGTTTCCAGGGTAATCTCCACACCCAGACACTACACATTGTCACTTGTCCATGGTCGCCAAGGTAAACCCCTCCCAGACCCTACACCTGGAGTCATGTCCACAGTATCCACGGTGACCTCACATCACCTACCCTGTACCTGGGGCATAGTGACCCTCCTCCCATACCCTGTACCTGGGATCACATGTCCACAGTCACCAGGGTGACCCCCTTTCCAAACACTGTACCTGGGTCACATGTACACAGTCTCCATGGTGACCTCCTCTCCCAGACCCTCTCTATTTATTTTCTATTTGCCAACGTCTCACCCCTTAACAGTCCTTAGCAGTGGTGGTTTAGTCACTAAGTCATGTCCGACTCTTGTGACCCCATGAACTGTAGCCAGCGAGGTTCCTCTATCCATGGGATTCTCCAGGCAAGAATACTGGAGTTCGTTTCCATTTCCTTCTCCAGGAAATCCTCTTGACTTAGGAATCGAACCCGGGTCTCCACATTGCAGGTAGATTATTTACTGACTGAGCTATGGGGGAAGATTTTGAGCTATGAAGGAATGTCCAGACCGTGTGCCTGGGGTCACACTTCGACAATATCCAGGGTGTCCCTCCTGCCCATAACCTGTACCTGGTGATATAAGTCCAGTCAACAGGGTGACCCCCTTCCAAGACCCTACACCTGGGGTCATGTGTCCACAGTCTCCAGGGTGATCCAGCTCCCAAACAATGTACCTGGGGTCTAATGTCAGTCTCTAGGGTGAGCCACCTCCCAGACCCTGCACCTAGGATCCTATGTGCACAATCTCCAGGGTGACTCTTGACTGGGGTCACATGTCTGTAGTCTAAAGTGTGACCCCACCTCCTATACCCTATATGTGGAGTCACACATCCACAATCTCAAAGGTTACACCCTCCCAGACCATGCACCTAGAATCACACACCCAGTCTTCAGGGTTAGCCCTCTTCCCAGACCTTACATTTTGGGTCAAATGTCCACATTACCCATGTTGACCCCACTTCCCAGACACTATACCTGGGGTCACATGTTCACAGTCTCCAGGGTGACCCTGCCCCCAAGACCCAGTACTTGGGGTCACACATCCACAGTGTTCATGGTGACCTCCTCCCAGACCCTGCACCTAGGGTAAGACATCCACAGTCTCTACAGAGGCCTCCTTCCAGACCCTACACATCCACAGTCCATAGGGTGACACCATCACTCAGACCCTGTACCTACTGTCACATGTCCACAGTCCCCAGGGTGACAGCACCCCCCAGAACCTGTACCTGAAGTCAAAGGTCCACCATCTCCAGGGAGATAAACATCCCAGACACTGAAACTGGGTCACACATGCACAGTCTCCAGGGTGACCGCAGTCCACATCCAAGTACCTGGTGTACATGTCCACAGTCTCCATACTGACACCCCTCTTCAGACACTATACCAGATATCACATGGCCACAGTCTCCCTGGTGAACACCTTTGCAGACCCTGTACATGGGATCACATGTCCACATTCTGCAGGGTGAATGTCCTCCAAGACCCTGAACCTGGGGTCACATATCCACAGTTTCGAAGGTGAACCCACCTCAAGACCCTGCACCTGTGGTCACACGTCCAGTCTCAAGGGTGACCCGACCTCCCAGACCCTTGTTCTGGGTTTACACATCCACAGGCTTTATGTTGACTGCTTTGAAGTACCTACACCTGGGGTCACATGTCAAAATTCTCCTCGTTGACACCACTCACACCCCACACTTGGGTTCACATGTCCACAGTCTCCAGGGTGACTACACCTTACCAGGTTCACAAGTCCACATACATCAGGGTGACACCCTCCCAGAGCCTGTATATGTGGTCACTCATCCACAGTCTCCTTGGTGTGATCCCTCCCCAGACCTGGGACCTTGGGTCACATGTCCACTGTCCCCAGGGTAACCCCACCTCCCAGACCCTGTACCTGGGGTCACATGTCTAGAGTCTAAAAGATAACCCACCTCCCAGACCCTGTACCTGGGGTCACATGTAAACAGTCTCCAGGATGAGACCACCCCAAACTATGTACCTGGGGTCACATGACTACAGTGCTCAGTGTTACATCTCCTCCCAGTCACTGCACCTAGGGTTGCCCATCCACAGTTTCCAGGGTTAACCCCTCCCAGATCATACACCTGGAGTAACATGTCCATAATCCCCAGAGTGTCACCAGGTCCAGACCCCGCACCTAAGGTCCCATGTCCACAAGATCCAGGGTGACCCCTTCCCACACCCTGGACCAGGGTCACGTGTCTACAGTCTGAAGTATGATTCCACCTTCCAGAAATTTCACGTGGGGTCACACATAAACAGTCTCCTGGGTAACCCCCTCTTGACCCTGTACCTGGGGTCAAATTTCTGTAGTATCCAGGGTGACTCCCTCCCAGACCATATACATGGGATCACATGTCCACAGTCTCTAATATGATCCAACATCCAGACTCTGTACTTGAGGCCTCATGACCACAGTGTCCTGGGTGACACCACCCCCCAGTCCCTGCACTTAGGGTAACATGTCCAGAGTCTCCATGGTAACGCCCTCCCAGACCATTCACCTGATGTAACATGTCCATAATCCCCACAGTGACCCCACGTCCCAGATCCTCCATCTGGGATCACACATCCACAGTATGCAGGGAGAGCCCCCTCCCTAGGCCCTGCACTTTGGGTCACACATCCATAGTCTTCAGGGTGACTCCACTACCCAGACCCAGTAACCAGAAACACCTGCACACAATCTGCATGGTAACCCCACCTCCCAGACCCTATACCTGGAATTTCACGTCCATAGTCTCTGTGATGAACCCCTCCCAGACCATGTATCTGGGCTCACAGTTTCCAGGGTGACCCCTTTTCCCCCTGCATTGGGGGTTATATGACCACAGTCTTCACGTTCACAACCCACATCAGATCCTTTACCTGGTGTCACATGGTCACAGTTTCCCTGGTGAACCCCATCATAGGCCCTATTCATACGGTCACATGTCCACATTCTCCAGGGTGCACACTCTCCCAAATCCTGCAACTGGGTTCACACGTCCACAGTCTCCATGGTGACCCCACCTCCCAGACACTTCACCTGGCTTTACACATCCACAGACTCCAGAGTCAGCCTCTACCCCAGACACTGCATTTTTGGTCACCCGTCAACTTTCTCCAGGGAGAAAACACCTCATATAAACTGCACCTGGGGTCACATGTCCACAGTCTCCACAGACAGCCCTCTCTTCAGACCCTGCACATGATGTTAGATGACTGCAGTCCAGGATGACCCCTACTCCCAGACCTTTCACCTGGGGTTACACATCCATAGGCTAAAGGGTGACCACTTTGAAATACAAGCACCTGGGGTCAAATGTCCACAGTCTCCTTGGTGACACCTCACTCAAACACTGTACCTGGGGTCACATTTCCAGTTTCCAGGGTAACTGCCTCTCCCAGACCCTACACCTGGCTTCACATGTCCACATTCTCCATGGTGACCCCACTTCACCAGAACTTTTACCTCTGGTCACATGTACACAGTCTCCAGGGTGACCACCACTCCCAGATTTTGAAACTCTGGTCACATTTCCAGTCTCCAGGGTGACTCCCCCACCCAGATCCATACCTGTGGATACAGTCCACAGACTTCAGGGTGACACTACCACATCAGTCCGAGCACCTGGGATGACACAGTCAGAGTTTCCATTGTGAGCTCCCCTCCCAGACCATACCCTCATGTTACATATCCACAGTTTCCAGGGTGACACCCTCCCAGATCCTGTATCTGAGATCACAAGTCTTCAGTCCCCAGGGTGACCTGTCCAAGGCACTGTATTTGGGGTCACATATCCAGTCTCTACCATGTGCATTCTCCCAGACTCAGTACCTAGTGACATATGTCCATAGTCTCCAGGGTGATGTCATTTTCCAGACCTTGTACATGGGTCACATGTCCACAGTCTCAAGTGTGAGCCCCCACCAAGACCTTGTACTTGGAGTCAAATATCTGCCATCTCCAGAGGACACCCTTCATACCCTGTACCTGAGGTCACATTTATAAAATATCCAGGATAACATCCCCACCCAGATCTGGAACCTAGCGTCACCTGTGCACAGTCTCCCGTGTGACCATCCTCTCAGACCCTGTACCTGGGGTCAAATATCTGCAGTTTATAGGCTGACACCCTCCCTGCCCCTGTGCCTGGGAACACACAATCCATGTATCCCAGGGTGAGCCCCCTCAATGACCGAGCACCTGGGGTCACAGGTCCAGAGCCCCCAGGGTGACCCCTCTTCCCAGACCCTGTCCCTGGTATCACATGTCCACACTCACCAGTGTGATTTCCCTCCCAGACCATTTATCTGGGGGTCACACGTCCAGTTTCTAAGGTGACCCTTGTCACACACCCTGCACTTGGAGTCTCTAGGATGACACCCTTACCAGACCTGAGAGGGTAACAGGCAGTAAGGCCAGGGGTCTCCAAATGGAGGAAATAGCCTGCAAGTGTCAGACATTTTTATCTCTCTTAAGCGGCAGGAGGAGACAAACTAGCAATATTTTTTCCTTCTCTATACAAATTTAAAGGGAGGTTTCTCTTAAAATACTGTGTTGCCATAATGACACCTGGTTTCACCTGAAGTTAGCTATTCTTGAGCCTAGAGATAACCAATGCCTTTTTCTTATGGAAATGTTTGTCTTAAGCTATGCTAATGTACTATGCCTTTACCCCAAACTCTGTCTCCAAGTCAGTTCCGCCTCTTGGCCCAGAACCTACTTGACAAACCAGTATGGATATTGTTCCCCTAATCTATGTAAATGAAACTATTTGTATGGCGGTCTGCCCTTCTTCAAGATTCAAGTTAATCATTTTATGGCCCAGGATAAACCATTTGGCGCCAAGATTATCCCAAAATGCATCTTATGGGTGAGGGGCCTGGTGCCATTTTGAATTTTAAGACATTCCTTTCTTTCATTAACAGACTGCTAGTGACTATATAACATCCAGCTGAAGACTAGCAGGGGGGTATTCTTTCTGCCCCCTTCTGGTGCCTATGTCAGAAGCTTTCTCTATCTCCTTTATACTTTAATAAAACTTTATTACACAAAAGCTCTGAGTGATCAAGCCTCGTCTCTGGCCCCAGATTGAATTCTTCTCCTCCGGGGGCCAAGAATCCCGGTGTATTCGCATGATTCAACAACAACCTTTCAGACCCTGTACCTGGAGTCACATATCCAGTCTCCAGGGTGACGACTCCCTAACACTGCACCTGAGTTCACGTATTCAAAGTCTCCTATGTGACCCCATCCAGACCCTGCACCTCGGTTGACAGGTCCACAGTATCCAGGGTGACACCCCTCTCAGACCTGCACCTTGGTTCACAGTCCACAGTATCCAGGTTGACCCCTCCCAGACCCTGCACCTGGGGTCATATGTTCACAGTCTCCATTGTGACACCACCCTGCCAGACCCTGCACCTGATCTCCACATGTCTACAGTCTCCAAGGTGACAATCTTCCCCAGATTGTATACTTGGTGTCACACGTCCACATTTTCCAGGGTGACCCAACCTCACTGACCCTGGTCTGGGGTATCAGGACCACAGTCTTGAGGTAATCTAACCTTACAGACCATGCCCCTGGATTCTCTTGACCACGGTCTCCAGGGTAAACCCCTCCCAGAATCTGCACTTGAGGTAACATATTCACAGTCTCCAGGGTGACCTCATCTCACTGACCATGTATCTGGGATCATATGTCCACAATCTCCTGGGTGAGACCCTCCCCATAACCTGCACCTTGGGTCACACATCCACAATCTCCAGGATTACCCCACCCCCCAGACTCTGCACCTGGGTTGGTATGTCTACAAGCTCCAAAGTGTCCCCTCCCCAGACCTTGGGCCTGGGATCACATGTTCACAGTCTCCAGTGTGACTCCACCTCCTCAACCCTGTACCTGGGGTCAAATGTCCGTAGTTTCCAGGGTGATCCCAGCTCTCAGACTCTGTATCTGGGTTCTCACATCTACAGTCTCAAGGTCACAAGTACATAATGTTCAGGGTTACCCCCTCAAAGACTATATACATACTGTCATAAGTCCACAGTCTCCAGGGTTTGCCTCTTCCTGAGACACTGCACTTTGGGTCACACATCCACAGTCTCCTAATGAACCCACCTCCCAGAACCTGTACTGGGGGACATGTGTAGTCTCCAGGGAGACCCCACCTCAGATATCCTGCATCCAGGGTCACATGTCCAAAGTCTCCAGTGTGACCCCACCTCCTAAACCCTGCACCCGGGGTCACATTTTCACAGTATCCAGGGTGAACCCTCTTGACCCTGGACCTGGGGTCGCATTTCCAGTGTCTAAGGTGACAGCCCTCCACAGACACTATACCTGGGATCACATGTCCACAGTCTCCAGGGTGACTCCACCCCCCAGACCGAACAACTAGGAGTACATATCCACAGTCCAGGGTAACCCTGAAGCCTAAATCTGTGGTCACACATCTATAGTATCCATGGTGACTCCCTCCTAGACCATGCATCCAGGATCACAAGACGACTATCTCCAGGGTGACCCCCACCCAAAAGTGCACCTGGTGTCACATTCCACAGTCTCTAGGTTGTCACTTCTCCCCACACCCTGTACCTGGGGTCATACAGGCACAGTCTCTGGGATGACCCCATCCCCCAGACCTTGTCCCTGTGGAAATATGTCCACAGTCGGCAGTGTACCCCCAGTTCCTAGACCCTATACCTGGAGTTACACATCCACAGTTTCTATGGTGACCCTTTCCTAAAGCATGCATCTTGGATCACATGTTTACAGTCTCCAGGGAGAGCACCCTCCCCTAAATCGGCACTTTGAATCACACATCTACAGTCTTTAGGGTGACCCCACCTCCCAGATGTATGAAAGGCATAAAAACAGAGTGTTTTTCAGACATCTATCTATCAGCAACTATCTAGATTATATTATGTGAGAACTCCAGGTTTGCAAGAGGCCCTAATTTCCAGAGTCATATGCAATATATTTCCCTGCATTTTCTGAACGTTGTGAATCCATTGCTAGCTCATATTGGGTCTATCCCTGAGGAAACAGGCTTGGGAAACTGTCTAAGAGTGCTGAGTGCCATACTGTTGTTACCTTGATTAGCTGACATTCTAATGGAAATGATCCTACAGCAAGGAGTTGCATGCTGCCTGCTTGCACAAGAAATCAAAAAAGTTTGACCAAACCTATTGATGTCATAAGTAGGAAAACATCATTTGAATGGATTATCAAGCAGATGTCAGCCCCACACCCTTTTAGCACCAACAGAGAGAAAATACTAATTTTACCAACAAGGTTCAATAACCAGGTTCACACTCAGTATGTGTCCATGCAGTATCCAAGAATTTTCCAAATAGATCTAGGATCACTGGATCTCTCCTACAAAGATAACTTGATGGGACTTTTACTCTGAAGGGTGAGTCTTGTTAGGTGAGTCCTTCCCCAAGGCCACAGCTGGGAGGCCTCACATCAAGGCCACAGAAGTGGAGTCCAGAACCAAGATCCCCTGTGAATCTGACTGAATCCCTTTGCAACTGTTGCTAAAAGCCCCTGATCATCACGAACAAGCTTTCTGACTCCCTACCAGGCAAAGATGCCCACTCCAATGAACATACTATGGTGACCCAATTAATCACTTAACATCAACCTTCCAGCAGGAATTTTCTTTGTCTTGAAGCCATGAAAACTATTGACTTTCCTTAGTCTGTAAGCAGGTTGGCCTGATGTGCTCACACTGCCCACTTTATCTCCGCTCTTTGTTCTTAATAAAAACTCACTCCCTTCTGAAACGCTGTATGTCTGGAAATTCTTTTCCAACTCATGTTCACACTGCCTGAACAAGTCTCCCATCACCAGGGCCACTTTCCTGGATCACACTCACCATTTGTTGTCCACTCCCAGCTCAGAGCAGAAAGGCCCCCTAGGCCTGGTCTTTCCCTCTCATGTCCCATGCCTGGTCACCAGGAGCTCCCACCGTTTCCGGGCAGGCTGTCTTCTGTGTCCTGGAGAGGCCTCTGTGGTGTCAGGTGGAAGAAAAAAGAGGTACCTATGTGGTCTCCTACACCAGCACAGCAACCAGTACCCCGCTACTGACCTCTTCACTCTGGATGGGCCTGGGGGTGTTTCAGGAGACATCCCCCAACATGTCCGTGTTCTCATCTAATCCCAGAACTGCCTACATGAGAGTCGCTAAGCTACTCTGTGATGATTGCACAGAGAGAATACTTGTTCACTACACCTCCCAGGAGCACAGGATTCTTATGGGTAGGCACCTCCCAGGATATGGGGTTCACCAAGGCAGTTATCCCACAGGGCTCAGCACCCAGGAATGGTTCACAAAGCCCTCATTGCAGAGCACCCCCAGGCCCTCTGTTGGACAGATCTGACCTTGGGCCCCTCAGAGCAGGACCTGAGGTAACAAACAGCAGCTTCTGGACATGTCTGTGACCCTGGGCTTCACTGTATGTGGCCTCCTTCCAGCAGGTTTTCCAGAGGCTTCCATTGCATCTGGGCACTGAGCCTATCTCCATCCACCACCCCTCCTTTCCCTGACTCCTGGGTCCCTCTCATTAGAAGTCCTTCCTGAAATTCTCTCCCAGTTGTGGGCCAGATAAAATGATTAGAAAACAAGTCAGAGCTGCAGCCCCATATCCATCCTCACCCTCAGGACCCACAAGTGCTCCTGGAACCTTGACCAGAACAATGAGGCTCATTTTCTGAAATCACAAGCCCAGATGGGCAATGATTGGCTGACCTGGCTGTCCTGCCCTTTTCACATGTGTGTGGGTTAAGGTGTATTTAAACCCCCTAAAGTGCCTGCAGCTGTACTTGATGTCATCTTTTCTGCTTAGACATTGCAGGGCCGGTTTGGTGAGAGAGAGTGAGGGGCCATGGCATTTCAGGGAATCTGGTCTCTGTGGGGATCTGCTGGGCCTTCTTCAGGAGGTGCTAGGCTGTCACTTGCTAAGAATGGGCTGTGTTGCCTGTTCCTGCTGTTGGAAATATTTTCAGGCAGACGTGAGGAAGCAAGAAAACAGGCAGTGGGAACAGGACAGGAGGAGTAACACAGGTAGGAAAGTGGAAAGCTTCCAGATCACCCAGGCCAGGACCATCCTTCCTGACCTACAGGAGCCAATTCGGTAAGCATGCTGTCATTGGGGTGGCTCCAAACACTTTTATCCAGCCTATGAGGTCTTTGCATGTATTCAAGTGTTTTACCTGGGAAGTGTGGATGAGGTTCGGGAGTGGCTAGCCTGGGGGTCAGCCAGCAGGCTTAGAGACGACTGTGTGGGGGTCTCCCAGCTACCCACTGAAGACCCTCATTAGGAAGGATGGGGCAAGGGAGTGTGGAAGGGCTGCTGGCTGCACATGCATAAGTCCCAACCCCTGACCATCTTCACAATTGCTCATCCCTGGAGCAAGTGTCCTAATTGGGTTTTCACCTGTGTAACTAGTGGCTTCTTAATTAGCAATGTGAACAGTGATTAAAAAAAAAAAAATGTCCTCAATCAGACTGAGATGTTACACCACATGTACCAGTGTAAGAACCTGAGAAAGTGTGTGCAGCTAGTACTACTAGGGACAGGCTTCAGACTTGATCCCTCAACATTCTGACGTCCAGCTACTGCTTTAGCATTTCTGAGGGCCCAGTGCTGACTCTAAAGTGCTATAATCCACCCTCCATCTGCCTTTAGTAATATCCACACTTCTAGGATCCTACAGAGCAGGGTCTGTGTGGCTGCTCTGTGGCTTCTCTAACAAAAGAAGGGTGGGTTAAAACAATAGGAGTTCATCCTCCCCCAGTCCTGGAGACCAGACACCTGAGATCAAGGTGGAACAGGGCTGAGGTCCCTCCAGAGGCTCCAGGATAGGGTCCTTCCTGCCTTTTCCAGCTTCAGGGGCTCCAGAGGCCCCTGGGCTTGTGGCCCCCTCCCTCCCATCTCTGCCTCTGCCTTTAAGAGGATTCTCCTCTGCGTCCTCTTTCATCTCTTTGAAGGACTCTTTCAGTTGGATTGAAGGTCACCCTAACCCTAGATGACCTTACCTTGATATCCTTAACTACATCTACAAAGACCCTTTTCCCAGATACGGCCCTGTTCTGCAGAGATACATCTTTGGTGGCCACCATTCACCCCATTCTCTGTGTATCAAATAACTCCTCATTTTAGGAGATCACCACAGGCCCATATAGAGGGGTGCAGAAAGTGGCCACACACATGAAGTATGGAGAGAATGAGGCCCTTGGAGTCACCTGGAATGGATGAAGGCCTGGCTTCATCAGGCGAGGGAAGTCACAGGGAGAAGAGGGGCATGGCCTTGTTCAGGATTCAAAAAGACCACGGGTGGGATGTGAAATGCACCGTGGGGGCAGGGAGCTTTGTCAGGGCCTGATGGAGGGGTTAGACTTGGGCCAGGGCTGTGGATGTTGAGGGACTTAGCATGGGGGTTGGCCATACGCCCTAGAGGAGGAGCTCACAGTCACTGGGGCACAAGGAATTGGGAACCTGGGAGGCCTCCATGTTCCTGAACCTGAAGAGGAAACAGATTTTAACATCACCTCCTGCTTCTTCTGCCTCTGTAACTCACCTTGCTCCTTGCAAAGTCTGCATCATGTAGGTCACACAGTCTCAGAAAGTGGGGACTTACAATACTCGGAGCTGGAGCTTGCCTCCCTCACCCTTGTCCTGGCCCCTGAAAACCGTCTTGATCATGCCTGTCCGTGATAATGCAGAGTCTGCCTCCCAAACACTCCCCCCAACAAGTAGAACTCCCCACTCTGATGGAGTACTTCCAGTGACTGTGGATGGCCACTGACAAGACTCTGGTCTCTGGCCTCCTCAGGACCTACTGAGGCTTCAGCTTCAGGACAGTGTGAGGTTCAGTTCAGACTGACAGGAGATGGGTCACTACAGGACCCACGTGGTTTCAGCTTTGGACACGGTGGGGTTCAGCTCAGGTGGATGGAAGTCTTGCCTCCTCAGAACCCACTGGGGCTTCAGTTTTGGGTCATTGTAGGGTTCAGTTCAGGCTGATGAAATCTGGTCTCCCCAGGACCTGCTGGGGCTTCAGCTTCAGGACATTGTGGGTTCAGTTGAGGCTGACAGGACTCTGGTCTCCTCAGGACCCACTAGGGTTTCAGCTTTGGGACATTGTGGGGTTCATTCGAGTCTGATGGGAGTCTAGTTTTCTCAAGACCTGCAGGGAGGTGGTGCTGCTGAAGGAAAATGTGAGGAAAATTGGGAAGAAGCTTTGTGTGTGTGGCTGTTGCTGAAAGTCTGCCTTACAAGAACCCAGGACTGTTAGGGCTTGATGTGGAAAGTTGTGGGATTTTAGTCAGTTTTTGTCTGTGGTATAGGATCGTGTCCTGTATTGTTCCTTGGTGTATGGTTTCCATTTTTCCCAGCACAGTTTATTGGGAGGGGGCTCTCCTTTCCTGCATGTATGTTCTTAGTTCCTTTCTTGTAAATTAATTACCATGTACCTGTAGGTTTACTTCTGAGCTCTCTTGTCTCTGTGCCTATTTCTGTGCCAATTCCACATGTCTTGTGGTGACTTTAGGCGCATACTCTAGACTGAAGTCAGGGATAGACATGCCACCAGCCTGTTTTGCTTTCTCGGGGTCCCTTTGGCTCTTCTGGTTCCTTTGAGGCTCCACACAGATGTGAAGATTGCTTTTGTTTCTGTGAAAAATGTCATTGAAATGTTGGCAGTGATTGCGTGAATGTGCATGTTGCTTTGGTTGGAATGGATATTGTAATGGTATTTTCACCCATAAACATGGGATATATTTTTACTTGTGTCCATTCAGTTTCTTTGATCATTATCTTTTAGTTTTTAGCTTGCAGGTCTTTCAAGTCCTTGGTTAGATTTCTAGTTTTTTCACCAGGGTGGGGGGATGCAATTGTAAAAGGGATTATTTTCTTAATTTTTCTTACGAATAGTTCATTATTAGTGTAGAGAATCACAAATGATCTTGCAGTTCTACTGACTTTATTATTATTATTATTATTATTATTATTATTATTATTTTGACCTTCAGCTCGACATGTTGGATCTTAGTTCCCTGACAAAGGATCAAACTCGTACCCCCTGCAGTGGAAGTACAGAGTCTTAACCACTGGACTGCAGGTAAGTCCATGAATCCGACTTTTAGTTCTTAAAGTTGCTTTGGTGTAGTGTTATGTGGAAAACTAGAATTAAGACATCTCATAGTTTTTCTTCCATCTGGGTCATCCACAGCACCCAAGGCATCGTGTCTACTAATATACTCTTCATACAGTTCCTTTTGGGCTTCCCTGGTGGTTCAGAGGTTAACACATCTGCCTGCAATGCGGAAGACCTGGATTCGATCCCTGGGTCTAGAAGATCCCCTGGAGAAGGAAACGGCAACCCACTCCAGTATTCTTGCATAGAGAATCCCATGGATAGAGAAGCCTGGTGGGCTACAGTCCAATCAATCAGTCAGTTCAGTCACTCAGTCGTGTCTGACTTTGAAACCCCATGAATCACAGCACGCCAGGCCTCCCTGTCCATCACCAACTCCCAGAGTTCATTCAAACACACGTCCATCAAGTCAGTGATGCCATCCAGTCATCTCATCTTCTGTCGTCCCCTTCTCCTCCTGCCCGCAATCCCTCCCAGCATCAGAGTCTTTTAATGAGTCAACACTTCACATGAGGTGGCCAAAGTACTGGAGTTTCAGCTTTAGCATCATTTCTTCCAAAGAAATGCCAGGGCTGATCTCCTTCAGAATGGACTGGTTGGATATCCTTGTAGTCCAAGGGACTTGCAAGAGTCTTCTCCAACACCACAGTTCAAAAGCATCAATTCTTCGGTGCTCAGCCTTCTTCACAGTCCAACTCTCACATCCATACATGACCACTGGAAAAACCATAGCCTTGACTAGATGGACCTTTGGCAAAGTAATGTATCTGCTTTTGAATATGCTATCTAGGTTGGTCATAACTTTCCTTCAAAGGAGTAAGCGTCTTTTAATTTCATGGCTGCAGTCACCATCTGCAGTGATTTTGGAGCCCAGAAAAATAAAAGTCTGACTCTGTTTCCACTGTTTCCCCATCTATTTCCCATGAAGTCATGGGACCAGATGCCATGATCTTCGTTTTCTAAATATTGAGTTTTAAGACAACTTTTTCACTCTCCACTTTCACCTTCATCAAGAGGCTTTTTAGTTCCTCTTCTCTTTCTGCCATAAGGGTGGTGTCATCTGCATATCTGAGGTGATTGATATTTCTCCCAGCAATTTTGATTCCAGCTTGTGCTTCTTCCAGGCCAGTGTTTCTCATGATGTACTCAGCATAGAAGTTAAATAAGCAGGGTGACAATATACAGCCTTGACATACTCCTTTTCCTATTTGGAACCAGTCTGTTGTTCCATGTCCATTTCTAACTGTTCCTTCCTTACCTGCATATAAATTTCTCAAGAGGTAGGTCAGGTGTCTGGTATTCCCATCTCTTTCAGAATCTTCCACAGTTTATTGTGATCCACACAGTCAAAGCCTTTGGCATAGTCAATAAAGCAGAGATATATGTTTTTCTGGAACTCTCTTGCTTTTTCAATGATCCAGTGGATGTTGGTAATTTGGTCTCTGGTTCCTCTGCCTTTTCTAAAACCAGCTTGAACAACTGGAAGTTCACGGTACACATATTGCTGAAGCCTGGCTTGGAAAATTTTGAACATTACTTTACTAGCGTGTGAGATGAGTGCAATTGTGTGGTAGTTTGAGCATTCTTTGGCAGTGCCTTTCTTTGGATTTGGAATGCAAACTGACATTTCCCAGTCCTGTGGCCATTGCTGAGTTTTCCAAATTCGCTGGCATATTGAGTGCAGCACTGTTGCAGCATCATCTTTCAGGATTTGAAAGAGCTCAACTGGAATTCCATTACCTCCACTAGCTTTGTTCTTAGTGATGCTTTCTAAGGTGCACTTGACTTCACATTTCATGATATATGGTTCTAGGTGAGTGATCACACCATTGTGATTATCTGCGTCATGAAGATCACTTTTTTATAGTTCTTCTGTGTATTCTTACCACCTCTTCTTAATATCTTCTGCTTCTGTTAGGTCCATACCATTTCTGTCCTTTATGGAGCCCATCTTTGCATGAAATGTTCCCTTGGTATCTCTAATTTTCTTGAAGAGATCTCTAGTCTTTCCCATTCTGTTGTTTTCCTCTATTTCTTTGCACTGATCGCTGAAGAAGACTTTCTTATTTCTTCTTCCTATTCTTTGGAACTCTGCATTCAGATGCTTATATCTTTCCTTTTCTCCTTTGCTTTTCGCTTCTCTTCTTTTTACAGATATTTGTAAGGCCTCCCCAGACAGCCATTTTGCTTTTTTGCATTTATTTTCCATGGGGATGGTCTTGATCCCTGTCCCCTGTACAATGTCACTAGTCTCAATCCATTGTTCATCAGGCACTCTATCTATCAGATCTAGTCCCTTAAATCTATTTCTCAGTTCCACTGTATAATCATAAGGGGATTTGATTTAGGTCATACCTGAATGGTCTAGTGGTTTTCCCTACTTTCTTCAATTAAAGTCTGAAGTTGGCAGTAAGGAGTTCATTATCTGAGCCACAGTCAGCTCCTGGTCTTGTTTTTGCTGACTGTATAGAGCTTCTCCATCTTTGGCTGCAAAGAATATAATCAATCTGATTTTGGTGTTGACCATCTGGGGTGATGTCCATGTGTAGAGTCTTCTTTTGTGTTGTTGGAAGAGGGTGTTTGCTGAGACCAGTGTATTTTCCTGGTAAAACTCTATTAGTCTTTGTCCTGCTTCATTCTGTATTCCAAGGCCAAATTTGCCTGTTACTCCAGGTGTTTCTTGACTTCCTACTTTTGCATTCCAGTCCCCTATAATGAAAAGGACATCTTTTTTGGGTGTTAGTTTTGAAAGGTGTTGTAGGTCTTCATAGAACTGTTCAACTTCAGCTTCTTCAGTGTTACTGGTGGGGCATAGACTTATATTTCTGTGATATTGAATGGTTTGCCTTGGAAACGAACAGAGATCATTCTGTCATTTTTGAGATTGCATCCAATACTGCATTTCAGACTCTTTTGTTGACCATGCTGGTTACTCCATTTCTTCTGAGGGATTTCTGTCCACAGTAATAGATATAATGGTCATCTGAGTTAAATTCACCCATTTCAGTTCGCTGATTCCTAGAATGTCAACATTCACTCTTGCCATCTCTTGTTTGACCACTTCCAATTTGCCTTGATTCAAGGACCTGACATTCCAGGTTCCTATGCAATTTTGCTCTTTACAACATCGGACCTTGCTTCTATCACCAGTCACATCCAGAACTGGGTATTCTTTTTGCTTTGGCTCCATCCCTTCATTCTTTCTGGAGTTATTTGTCCACTGATCTCCAGTAGCATATTGGGCACCTACTGACCTGGAGAGTTCCTCTTTCAGTATCCTATCATTTTTCCTTTTCATACTGTTCATGGGGTTCTCAAGGCAAGGATACTGAAGTGGTTTGGCATTCCCTTCTCCAGTGGATCACATTCTGTCAGAAATCTCCACCAAGACCTGCCTGTCTTGGGTGGCCCCACAGGCATGGCTTAGTTTCATTGAGTTAGACAAGGCTGTGGTCTTAGTGTGATTAGATTGACTAGTTTTCTGTGAGTATGGTTTAAGTGTGTCTGCCCTCTGATGCCCTCTTGCAACACCTACCATCTTAATTGGGTTTCTCTTACCTTGGACGAGGGGTATCTCCTCACCACCGCCCCTTCTTAACTTGAAAGTGGAATAGCTCCTGTAGGCCCTTCTGCGCCAGGGGAGACACTGCTACTTGGAGGTGGGGTTGCTCCTCCCGGCCGCGGCCCCTGGCATTGGGCGTTGGGTAGGTCCTCCCTGCCACTGCCCCTGACCTCGTGCGTGAGGTAACTCCTATTGGCCGCCTTCCCTTGGGCATGGGGTCCTCCCTGCTTCAGGGGTCGCAAAGAGTCGGAGACGACTGATTGACTTCACTTTCACTTTACAGTGCCTTTTAATACCATAAGGAGCCGTGGCTGTGTGGGTGCAGGAGGGCCTAGAGGAGCTATCCCATGTTGAAGTTCAGGAAGGGCAGTGGCGAGGAGATATCCCTCATCCAAGGAAAGGAGCAGCGGCTGCACTTTGCTGGAGCAGCCGTGAAGAGATACCCCACATCCAAGGTAAGAGAAACCCAATTAAGATGGTAGGTGTTGCAAGAGGGCATCATAGGGCAGACACACTTAAACCGTACTCACAGAAAACTAGTCAATCTAATCACACTAGGTCCACAGCCTTGTCTAACTCAATGAAACTAAGCCATGCCCCTGGGGCAACCTAAGATGGGTGTGTCATGGTGGAGTTGTCTGATAGAATGTGATCCACTGGAGAGGGGAATGCCAAACCACTTCAGTATTTTTGCCTTGAGAACCCCATGAACAGAATGAAAATGCAAATTGATAGGATACTGAAAGAGAAACTCCACAGGTCAGTAGGTGCCCAATATGCTACTGGAGATCAGTGGACAAATAACTCCAGAAAGAATGAAGGGATGGAGCCAAAGCAAAAAGATTGCCCAGCTCTGGATGTGACTGGTGATAGAAGCAAGGTCTGATGCTGTAAAGAGCAATATTGCATAGGAACCTGGAATGTCAGGTCCTTGAATCAAGGCAAATTGGAAGTGGTCAAACAAGAGATGGCAAGAGTGTATGTTGACATTCTAGGAATCAGCGAACTGAAATGGACTGAAATGGGTGAATTTAACTCAGATGACCATTATATCTACTACTGCAGGAAGGAATCCCTCAGAAGAAATGGAGTAGCCATCATGGTCAACAAAAGAGTCTGAAATGCAGTACTTGGATGCAATCTCAAAAATGACAGAATGATCTCTGTTCGTTTCCAAGGCAAACCATTCAATATCACAGTAATACAAATCTATGCCCCAACGAGTAATGCTGAAGAAGCTGAAGTTGAACAGTTCTTTGAAGCCCTACAATACCTTTTAGAACTAATACCAAAAAAAAAGATGTCCTTTTCATTATAGGGGACTGGAATGCAAAAGTAGGAAGTCAAGAAACACCTGGAGTAACAGGCAAATTTGGCCTTGGAATACAGAATGAAGCAGGACAAAGACTAATAGAGTTTTGCCAAGAAAATGCACTGGCCATACAAACACCCTCTGCCAACAACACAAGAGAAGACTCTATACATGGACATCACCAGATGGTCAACACCAAAATCAGATTGATTATATTCTTTGCAGCCAAAGATGGAGAAGCTCTATACAGTCAGCAAAAACAAGACCAGGAGCTGACTGTGGCTCAGATAATGAACTCCTTACTGCCAACTTCAGACTTAAATTGAAGAAAGTAGGGAAAACGACTAGACCATTCAGGTATGACCTAAATCAAATCCCTTATGATTATACAGTGGAACTGAGAAATAGATTTAAGGGCCTAGATCTGATAGATAGAGTGCCTGATGAACTATGGAATGAGGTTTGTGATATTGTACAAGAGACAGGGATCAAGACCATCCCCATGGAAAAGAAATGCAAAACAGCAAAATAGCTATCTGGGGAAGATTTACAAATATCTGTAAAAAGAAGAGAAGCGAAAAGCAAAGGAGAAAAGGAAAGAAATAAACATCTGAATGCAGAGTTCCAAAGAATAACAAGAAGAGATAAGAAAGTCTTCTTCAGCGATCAATGCAAAGAAATAGAGGAAAACAACAGAATGGGAAAGACTAGAGATCTCTTCAAGAAAATCAGAGATACCAAGGGAACATTTCATGCAAAGATGGGCTCCATAAAGGACAGAAATGGTATGGACCTAACAGAAGCAGAAGATATTAAGAAGAGATGGCAGCAATACACAGAAGAACTGTACAAAAAAGATCTTCACGACCCAGATAAGCATGATGGTGTGATCACTGACCTAGAGCCAGACATCCTGGAATGTGAAGTCAACTGGGCCTTAGAAAGCATCACTACGAACAAAGCTAGTGGAGGTGATAGAATTCCAGTTGAGCTCTTTCAAATCCTGAAAGATGATGGTGTGAAAATGCTGCACTCAATATACCAGCAAATTTGGAAAACTCAGCAGTGGCCACAGGACTGGAAAAGGTCAGTTTTCATTCCAATCCCAAAGAAAGGCAATGCCAAAGAATGCTCAAACGACTGCACAATTGCACTCATCTCACACGTCAGTAAAGTAATGCTCAAAATTCTCCAAGCCAGGTTTCAGCAATATGTGAACTGTGAACTTCCTGATGTTCAAGCTGGTTTTAGAAAAGGAAGAGGAACCAGAGATCAAATTGCCAACATCCACTGGATCATGGAAAAAGCAAGAGAGTTCCAGAAAAACATCTATTTTTGCTTTATTGACTATGCCAAAGCCTTCGACTGTGTGGATCACAATAAACTGTGGAAAATTCTGAAAGAGATGAGAATACCAGACCACCAGATCTGCCTCTTGAGAAATTTGTATGCAGGTCAGGAAGCAACAGTTAGAACTGGACATGGAACATCAGACTTGTTCCAATTAGGAAAAGGAGTTCGTCAAGGCTGTATATTGTCACCCTGTTTATTTAACTTATATGCAGAGTACATCCTGAGAAACGTTGGACTGGAAGAAACACAAGCTGGAATCAGGATTGCCAGGAGAAATATCAATAACCTCAAATATGCAGATGACACCACCCTTATGGCAGAAAGTGAAGAGGAACTAAAAAGTCTCTTAATGAAAGTGAAAGTGGAGAGTGAAAAAGTTGGGTTAAAGCTCAACATTCAGAAAACGAAGATCATGGCATCCTGTCCCACCACTTCATGGGAAATAGATGGGGAAACAGTGGAAACAGTGTCAGACTTTATTTTTCTGGGCTCCAAAATCACTGCAGATGGTGACTGCAGCCATGAAATTAAAAGACACTTACTCCTCGGAAGGAAAGTTATGACCAACCTAAATAGCATATTCAAAAGCAGAGACATTACTTTGCCAACAAAGTTTCGTCTAGTCAAGGCTATGGTTTTTCCTGTGGTCATGTATGGATGTGAGAGTTGGACTGTGAAGAAGGCTGAGCACCGAAGAATTGATGCTGTTGAACTGTGGTGTTGGAGAAGACTCTTGAAAGTCCCATGGACTGCAAGGAGATCCAACCAGTCCATTCTGAAGGAGATCAGCCCTGGGATTTCTTTGGAAGGAATGATGCTAAAGCTGAAAGTCCAGTACTTTGGCCACCTCATGTGAAGAGTTGACTCATTGGAAAAGACTCTGATGCTTGGAGGGATTGGGGGCCGGAGGAGAAGGGGAAGACAGAGGATGAGATAGCTGGATGGCATCACTGATTCGATGGATGTGAGTTTGAGTGCACTCCAGGAGTTGGTGATGAACAGGGAGGCCTGGGGTGCTGCGATTCATGGGGTCACAAAGAGTCAGACATGACTGAGCATTTCATCTTATTTGATCTGATCTGAAGCAAAATGATTTGGCTAATATTTTGTTCTTGACTGCCAATAGTCTCAACATGATTCTCAAGCTGTCCTTTCACCCCATGTTTCATGTTTCATCTTTCTGACCCTAATTCTGCGATGTGATTTAATAGTATCTTTACATACAGTTGCACTATTAACATTTATTGGAAAATCCCAGTGAATTTAATTAAGCAATAATCAGCCTTGAACACATTCCAATTCTAAGACAATGATAAATGTAACTAGAAAGGATAAAAACTCCAGTGTCCTTTGCTACACTTGGGAGAAATAGAGTTGGACTATAAAGAAAGCAGAGCACCAAAGAATTGATGATTGTGAACTGTGGTGTTGGAGAATACTCTGGAAATTCCCTTGGACTGCAAGGAGATCCAACCAGACCATCCTAAAGGGGATCAGTCCTGGGTGTTCATTGGTAAGACTGATGTTGAAACTGAAATTCCAATAGTTTGGCCACCTGATACGAAGAGCTGACTCATTTTGAAGAGACCCTGATTCTGGGAAAGATTGAGGTCAGGAGGAGAAGGGGAGGACAGAGGATAAGATGGTTAGATGACATCACCGACTCGATGGACGTGAGTTTGGGTTGGCTCCGGAAGTTGCTGATGAACAGGGAGGCCTTGGCATGCTGCAGCTCATGATATTGCAAAGAGTCAGACAGGACTGAGTGACTGAACTGAACTGAACTGCACCAATTTGTATTCCCTACAACAGTGTATGCTAAGTCACTTCAGTCGTGTCTGACTCTGTGCGACCCCGTGGACGGCAGCCCACCAGGCTCCCCCGTCCCTGGGATTCTCCAGGCAAGAACACTGGAGTGGGTTGCCATTTCCTTCTCCAGTGCATGAAAGTGAAAAGTGAAAGTGAAGTCGCTCAGTTGTGTCCGACTCTTAGCGACCCCATGGATTGCAGCCTAACAGGCTCCTCTGTCCATGGGATTTTCCAAGCAAGAGTAGTGGAGTGGGGTGTCATTGCCTTCTCCTACAACAGTGTATAGGGTTCCAAAAATTTTCACCATCCTTACCAAAATTCCTTTTTCGTAAGTTCATTAAATTCACTCACTCAGACTCTGCCCTTATTATCTGATCATTTTCCAAAGGCTTCACAATATTATCATACTTGACACAAATATTCAAAACACAACAAAGTTCTAATTTCATACTTTGTCACAGAGGTATCCAGTTTTACCAACTCAACGAGGAGATTTTCTTTTCCACATATTTTACTCTTGGCTCCCTTTTCAAAGATAAGTTAATGATATATTCTTTTTTTTCCCGTAATTTCTATTCTGTTCATTGATCTATGTGTCTGTTTTTATGCCAGTACTCTACTATTCTGAATAGTGTATTTTGTAATATATTTTGAAATTAGAAAGTGAGATGTCTCCAGCTTTATTCTACTTTCTCAAATTTCTTTGACTATTAGAGTCATGAATTTTATGATCATTTTTGTATTTCTGTTAAAAATGTCATTGAATGTGTGTTGAATCATGAAGTGAATTTCCTATTATGTTCATTTTAACAATATTTATTCTTGCAATTCATGAACATAGACATCTTACCACTCATGTTTATTTGGTTCTTTCATTAAGGAGCTATATTTTAGTGTACAAATATTTCATCTTCTTGGTTAAATTTATTCCTAAGTGTTTTATCCTTTTTGATGCTATTGTAAATGAAATTAATTTCTTAATTTCTATTTTGTATAACTCATTGTTAGTATATGTGAATTCAGCTATTTTTGTGTATTGATTTTGTATCCTACAACTTTGTTGAATTTTTTAATTAGTTCTAGCAGTTTTAGTCTCAATTTTTAGTATTTTCTATACATAAGAGCACGTCTATTATGCAGTCTTTATTTATTTTTTTAATTTAATTTTACTTTACAATATTGTATTGGTATTGCCATACATAAACATGCATCTGCCATGGGTGTACATGTGTTCCCCATCCTGAACCCCCCTCCAACCACCCTCCCCCTACCATTCCTCTGGGTCATCCCAGTGTACCAGCCCCAAGCTTCTTGCATCCTGCATCAAACCTGGACTGGTGATTCGTTTCTTAAATGATATTATACATGTTTTAACGCCATTCTCCCAAATCACCCCCCAACACACACAGAGTCCAAAAGACTGTTCTATACATCTGTGTCTCTTTTGCTGTCTCGCATACAGGGTTGTCATTACCATCTTCCTAAATACCATATATATGCGTTAGTATACTGTATTGGTGTTTTTCTTTCTGGTTTACTTCACTCTGTATAATAGGCTCCAGTTTCATCCACCTCATTAGAACTGATTCAAATGTATTCTTTTTAATGGATGAGTAATACTCCATTGTGTATATGTACCACTGCTTTCTTATCCATTCATCTGCTGATGGACATCTAGGTTGCTTCCATGTCCTGGCTACTATAAACAGTGCTGTGATGAACATTGGGGTACACGTATCTCTTTCAATTCTGGTTTCCTCGGTGTGTATGCCCAGAACTGGGATTGCTGGGTCGTATGGCAGTTCTATTTCCAGTTTTTTAAGGAATCTCCACACTGTTCTCCATAGTGGCTCTACTAGTTTGCATTCCCACCAACAGTGTAAGAGGGTTCCCTTTGCTCCACATCCTCTCCAGCCTTTATTGCTTGTAGACTTTTGGATCTCAGCCATTCTGACTGGCACGAAATGGTACCTCATTGTGGTTTTGATTTGCATTTCTCTGATAATGAGTGATGTTGAGCATCTTTTCATGTGTTTGTTAGCCATCTGTATGTCTTCTTTGGCGAAATGTCTATTTAGTTCTTTGGCCCATTTTTTGATTGGGTTGTTTATTTTTCTGAAATTGAGATGCAGGAGTTGCTTGTATATTTTTGAGATTAGTTGTTTATCAGTTGTTTCATTTGCTATTATTTTCTCCCATTCTGAAGGCTGTCTTTTCACCTTGCTTATAGTTTATTTTTTGTGCAGAAGCTTTTAATTTTAATTAGATCCCATTTGTTTATTTTTGCTTTCATTTCCAATATTCTGGGAGGTGGGTCATATAAGATCCTGCTGTGATGTATGTTGGAGAGTGTTTTGCCTGTGTTCTCCTCTAAGATTTTTATAGTTTCTGGTCTTACGTTTAGATCTTTAATCCATTTTGAGTTTATTTTTGTGTGTGCAGTCTTTAAATATGGCTTCTTGCATTTAGTAGCATTCATTTGAGATTTATGTATATTAATGTGTCTGTCAGCAGCCCGTTAGTTTTATTTCTGAGTAGTAGTCCATTTTCAGCTTCCCAGGTGGCACTAGTGGTGAAGAATTCATTTGCCAATACCAGAGAAATGAGAGGCATTTAATCCCTGTGTCAGGAAGATCTCCTGGAGTAGGAAATGACAAACCACTCCAATGTTCTTGCCTGGGGAATCTCATGGACAGAGGAGCCTGGCATACTACAGTTCATTGGTTCACAAAGAGTCAGACAAGACTGAAGTAGCACAGACACACAATAGTCCACTTTATGGGTGTATCACAGTTCATTTATTCTTCTTTTAATTAAGAAATGTTTTTGTTGTTTCCAGCTATTTGAAATTATGAATAAACTGGAGTGGGTATCCACATATACTTATTGAAAAAACAAGCAAAGCATAAAAATATGAAATAATTATTTTTAAGACACTAGATATCAGAAACAACAGTGATCAGTGAGAGATAGGACACAGAGAGGCTGAGCCCTAGGATTGTTCACATTTACTACCTCTAAAAGTTTCCATCTTTGGTTCAGATAGGGAACCCTCACATGATCCTGGTAGACTTCCTGAGTTGTGTAGGTCCAGTTGAGGGTCTGAGATCATTAAGGGAGCCAGAATACTCAGAGTACAGTACTGCAGAAGATAGACGTATAGACCTGGGAGGCATGACTGTGGTGAGGTCATAGGGAAATAGAGATGGGGAAGTAGAGGGAAAGAGAAAATGAGAGACTGAGGGAAGAAATGATGGAGAACTGCAGAGAACTCTTCAACTACTCATCAGAGTACTGACTGGTGCATGCATCTGAGGTAACTTCCTGAGCCTGGGGAAAGACATAGCCATATGAAAAGTGGGTAAGCACCAAGCACTTACCCACTGGACCAGGAATAGTGCCTGTCTTAGCAGTGAAAAACCTCAGAGTTCAAGGGTCCAGTGCATTGAGTTCAATATTGAGGGATATTTTGCATCAGTAGTGGGACATAATTTTCCCTAGATGGAGCACTTTCAAGATGTGGTCATAAACTCTTTCAGCAAGAATTTCAAAAATTCAAATTTTATTGCTAGCTTTCCAGGTGGTGCTGGCAATAAAGAACTCACCTGCCAATGCAGGAGACAGAAGAGAAGCTATCCAAAACAACCTAACTAAATGTTGTGTTCAGAATCCTGTGTCTTTGTCTTTTATGAAGGTCATGAAGAATGCATAAAGTAAGTTAGAAAGTAATATTAATTATTTTCCATCTCTCAAGTTTTTTAAGATTGGTTCTATTTTTTGATTAATTTTATATAGAATTATTGATAAAACTATATGAAAATTGTTTTGTTTTGAAAAAAGAAAGATTCTAAAAAATTACTTAAGTATTAGATTATTCCAGTTTTTAATGACTTTTTGTGTGTGTTTAGAACATTATGTTCTCTGTAGAAGCTTTCCATTTTCTTTTAGTTTACAAGTGTATTGCCACAAATTAATATATAATATCCTTTATTTATTTTTTTAAGATCTGTCTACTCTGCAGTGAAGATCTTATCTTCCTTTTTTTAAAACTTTTTTTTTGTGTGCACCATTTTAAAGTTTTTTATTGAGTTTATTGTGATATTGTTTCTGTTTTGCTTTGTTCTTTTGGCCTAGAGGCATGTGGGATCTCAACCCTCTGATCACGGACTGAACCTGCACCCCGTGCACTGGACGGTGAAGTCTTAACCACTATATCACCAGGGAAGTCTCCCATCTTCATTTTTGGCAGTGAGAGTTTGCTCTTTCTCTTAATTTTTCTTAATTTTTAATTTTCTTTATTAAAAAGTCTTAATTTTTTATTTAAAATTTAATTCTTAATTTTTACATTTTCTTTTCTCTTAATTTTTATGTTTTGCTAGGATATTATCAACTTTATTAAACTTTTAAAGAACTAAGTCTTGGTTGCATATATTTTCTCAATTTTTCAGTTACTTTTACTTCTGTGCTTTCTATCTTCTATTTATAATTTTCATTCTACAATGATCTCTGGGTTTATTTTCCTTTCCTTCTTCTAGGTTCTTTAGATAGTAGTGAAAGGTTGTTGCTGAACAAAAAGACGCCAGGATTTTTGGCCTCCGGAGGAGAAGAATTCAATCAGGGGCCAGAGACAAGGCTTGATCACTCAGAGCTTTTGTGTAATAGTTTTATTAAAGTATAAAAGAGATAGAGAAAGCTTCTGACAAAGGCATCAGAAGGGGACAGAAAGAGTATCCCCCTGCTAGTCTTCATTCAGCTGGATGTTATATAGTCACTGCTGCTGCTGCTGCTGCTGCTGCTAAGTTGCTTCAGTCGTGTCCGACTCTGTGCGACCCCACAGACGGCAGCCCACCAGGCTCCGCCATCCCCGGAATTCTCCAGGCAAGAACACTGCAGTGGGTTGCCATTTCCTTCTCCAATGTATGAAAGTGAAAAGTAAAAGTGAAGTCGCTCAGTCTTGTCCGACTCTGAGCGACCCCATGGACTGCAGCCTACCAGGCTCCTCTGTCCATGGGATTTTCCAGGCAGAAGTACTGGAGTGGAGTGTCATTCACTAGCAGTCTGTTAATGAAAGAAAGGAATGTCTTAAAACTCAGAATGGCACCAGGCCCCTCATCCATAAGATGCATTTTGGGATAATCTTGGCACCAGATGATTTATCCCGGGCCATAAAATGATTGACTTGAATCTTGTAGAAGGACAGATTACCATACAAATAGTTTCATTTACATAGATTAAGGGAACAATGTCTGAGTATAACATACTGGTTTGTCAAGTAGTTTCTGAGCCATTAGGTAGAACTGACTTAAAGACAGAATCTGGGGTAAATGCATAGTACATTAACATAGCTCAAGACAAACATTTCCATAAGAAAAATGCATTGGCTAACTCAAGGTTTGAGAATAGTTAACTTCAGGTGAAACCAGGTGTCATTATGGCAACACAGTATTTTAAGAGAAACCTCCTTTTAAATTTGTATAGAGAAGGAAAAAAAAAAAAAATCTCTAGTTTGTTTCCTCCACCCGCTTAAGAGAGATAAAAATGTCTGACACTTGCAGCCTATTTCCTCTGTTTGGAGACCCCTGGCTTTCCTGCCTGTTACCCTCTCAGTAGCTCAAGATGGTAGTTCATTCCTGATAAAATGTCTTGTCTTCTAAAACTTGCATTTAACAAGATAAATGTAACTTTTAGCACTCCTTTAGCTTCATCCAGGTAATTTATGCATATTTATACTTATATGTGGGGCTTCTCCAGTGGCTCAGCAGTGAAGAATCTGCCTGCAATGCAGGAGACGTGAGTTTGATCCCTGGGTTGGAACGATTCTTGGAGGAGGGCTTGGCAAATCACTCCAGTCTTGTTGCCTGAGAATCCCATGGATAGAGGTACCTGGCAGGGTACAGTTCATAGGGCTGTAAAGACTTGAAAATGACAGAAGTGACTGAACATGCATGCATGTATCAATATATAATATGTAATATACATTATATATGTATACTATGTGTACATTATCTGTATACTATATACATACATATACATATATATATATATATATATATATATATATATATAATGTATACTCACTTATATATCTTTCAGATATTTTTTATATATACATGTACCATTATCTTTCCATTGAAAATTTATTTTTGAAAATCTTCACAGGTAATTTAGGCTTGTGTTGTTTAATTTGTAAATAATTTAAAAATCTTATATCTTTGCCATAAATTTATTTAATTACATTATATACACACACATTCATATATATAATCATACAGGATATATGTATATGTAGTATGCATATCCTGTATGATTTAAGTCCTTTGAAATGCACTGCAATTCTGTCATAGCCTAAGGTATTATTTCTTTTGGTAAATGCCCATGAACATTTTGAGGTGAGTGGAATATTGGTCACAAAATTGTTTTATCCTTCCACATTGCCATACTAACACAGATTCTATCAACATGCCTGTCTGAAAGTATGCACAATTTATGTGACAATTTTTTTCTTTATTAGAAACAAGTTTTAAATGACTCATTCTGAACTGAACACTCAGGAAATCAGACCAGAGGTAAACTTAAACAGATTTGCCTATTTTGAAGGTCATGATTTAAATAATAAAGTTTTTGTGTATTCCATTTCTGTCCAGTTTGAACTTTTCCCTTTTGGTTACTTGACATCAAGTTATTATTCAGGGATATTCCTCTAGAGAACAGGGTTCTATAAGTCCCGTTCTGCATGGTGACTATCCTGGTGGGATCTCTGAAGATAATTTACTCTCTAAATTATGATGAAGGTTCCAAAGATGTAATCAGACAAGAATCACCCTTAGAGATGGACCAAATGAATGACTCAATAATATGTGCTGCAATTAAATGTAGATAAAGTATTTGCAGACCTTTGCTTTTACTCACAGGTTATTTGTCTCTACCAGTAATCACATGACAGACTTCTTCACAGATTGAAATGATGGACTCAACAAATAATAAAGTATGTATATGAAATTGTTCTTTATCTTTCAGGAAACCCATAAGTTAATAATACTATATGAAGATAGGACAGAATAACTGATTGAAAATCAAAGCGTTGTAAAGTCAATTTCACTATTTCAAATTTAATTGTATAAAACACAAAGAGCAACATTTTAATGTAAACAATCATACACAATTTGGAGTTTTCTCTAAAACCAAAATGTTGATTTAACTTTCGTTTGTTATCAGGACAAATCCTGTGAACAATGAGTATTTTGGTTTTCTGTTCAAAATCAAGATTCAGAGTTACTTATGTAATACAATATTCATATTCATTTTCAAATTTGCAACAATTTGAAAGGTAATATTTTTCTGAATTACTGAGTTGAATTGGATTTGCTACAAGCATGGAACAAGTTTGCCTAATGGAAACAATCAATGTCAAGCGATGCTGCATTGACCATACTTTTTTTGTCCTTGGTGATGGAATCAGTGCCTGAAGGACAAGAGAGAAAACATCTGAGAACAGAATGTAAATCAAATGAAGATCTCATGCAGGTAACCCAGGAAGTGTATTTATGCACTTGTCTCTGAATTAGGCTTTACACTTTGCAAGAGTTCACTGACAATGTGAAAATTCAGTCATTTTTTGCAAAACCAATACAATATTGTAAAGTAATTAACCTCCAATTAAAATAAATATATATTTTAAAAAATAAATAAATGCAAAAAAATGTTTTCTATGTAATTGTCTTAATCAGCCATTTTAGGGATCCTTTGTGACTACTAAAATATGTGGAGATTGATGTAATACTGTAAAACTCATTTAGATATTTTCATATCATAAAGATTCAGAATAAATTTACCTTCTCTAACATCAAATATTTTTATAAATGCATTTTGAGTTTATCTACCTGAGGATATTTTAATGGGCAGTTATTTTGAAGTGTCATGATAAGTTTAACTGATATGTCCTCTAAGCATTATTTATTAATCTCTTGAAAATTAGAGGATGGTGTAGTATCTTTAGAACTTGAGTGGTGTTCACAACTCCAAGATAATATTGTAGTAAGCACAGTGTTACTTCAATTCCTATTCTTTCTGTTCACAGGTGAGTTTCAGCATCCTATCATATGTTTGTTGGCCATTTAAATGTATTCTTTTCCAATTGTTTATATGTTCTTTAATATTTTATTTATATACTTTATTTGTTAATTGATTATAGAGATTTGTCTATTTTAGGTATTACCTTTGTGTATATACTCTAAAATATAAATCATTTCCACAAATTGCCTTCATCTGCCTACATTATGGTATCTTCTTAAATCATAAAAAATATTGAAATTGTCACATCTATCTATTTGGGATTTCAATGATTGCTTAAGCAGCATCCTCCATCCTGGGAATGTAGAAAGTCATTTCCTTTATTAACCAGAATGTAAATATGGAATAAATTGTGCCTTAATTTTCTTATTAGATTTTTTATCAATTTTTTGTTTTTAAGTAGGGTATTAATTATGCAATCAATTTTATTAGCTTCCAGATGGGAAGGAAGTTGTGGCAATTCATTTATTTAATGTGTTTATTTAATTATTTAATTAATTTATTTATGTGTTCTTTTCCCACACATGTCTCTTAATGACTTGCCTCTAAATTAGTGTATAAAATTGTTGAGGTTATGGATGATGTTTTAATCAGTCTCATCTTATGATGTCTTAAAATACTGGAGCATGATAACAATTGCTTGAATGAATAAACAAATTATCTTAAGATTTCAAAAAGTTGCTAGTGATAATTATATTTACAAGTAATTCTGTCCTGAACTCTGAAATAAAATATAGAGAAGAATCTATGGAACAAAGGAACAGTGTAACTGAGCTCATCCTTTTAAGACTCACTTAGAGCCCCCAGAGTCAGAAAATATTGTTTTATGGTGTTCTTGCTCATCTACATTGTGACGATGGTGGGCAACCTACTCATTATTGTGACTGTGGTGACCAGTCCAACCTTGGATGCCCCTATGTAATTCTTTCTTGGCTACTTATCATTTATGGATGCTGTTTATTCAACTATGATCACTACAAATATGATTTTAGACTTATTGTGTGAGAAAAAACCCATTTCATTCCAAGCTTGTATGGCTTTTTACAGAGCACTTATTTGGTGGTGCTGAGATTTTACTCCTGGTGGTCATGGCAAACCCTTGCATTATTTGACAATCATGAATCAGCAGCTGCGTGTTCTGCTACTGCTGTTGGCCTGGGTTGGCGGGGTTTTACATGCTGTAGTTCAACTACTCTTAGCTTACAATCTGCCAGGGTCCAGCCCCAGCAGGATCCAGGGAATCCCTCAGGATGACGGCATCGGCAATAAGGAAAGTAAAAGGGGAGAGAAAGAGGCTTGATATTCCTTGCTTTACACAGAAAGCCAATAAAGCTCCTGACACGGAACTTGCTCTGTTCACAGAGGCCACACACGCCCTCTCAGTGGGGTAAGGACGCAGGATGCCCCCTCCCTGGTGAAGACGCAAGGCGCCTTCCCAATCCAGTCTTAGAAGCCCAGGCAAAAAAGTGAACTCAAAGAGCCACTGTGTTCCAAGGAGTCATCCTGAAAGAAGAAGAGAGGGAGAAAGAAAGACAAAGAAAGAATAACATCAGGAGACCAAGCTTCAGTGAGTGAGGCCCATAACTTTATTTTCAAAAGGAACTTTTATACATTGACTTGTACATAGAGGGAAATGAAAGATGCAAAGTCATGCAGAGTCAGCCCAAATATTACATCTGTTTTGTGTTTATTGAAACCAGGATTTTTTCTGCATACCTTTCTCATAAACAATGTTGTGTATATTACCTTCTGGCCTTGGAGGCCTGTGGACATTTTATGACCCTTTTTTGATGAAGTCTTCTCAACCAGAAAACTTATTTTCCCTTGAAGTGTTTTTTCTTTATATTTCTAATCTATGTCAGCCTCAGAAAGTGCTAAACAGAGTTACATTCTCACGGAGCAAAGGTGCAGTGAGTTACACCAAGGAAAGAACCAATTAGCTCAAAGATCTGATGTGGTTAATTTCAAGGTTACTACTTGTTTTTCTTACACTCCAACTATGTTAACCAATGCACTCCCAGGTGCACAAATGGATAAGGGATATGGGCACTTGGCAGAAAACATTGGCTCAACAATGAAATCTTACACCAGCAATACTCTAATAGTTTTTAACTCTTTGAAAGGCTCTATATTTTTAGAATGTTTTAGGCTTCCCATGTCTCTCACAGTTGGGAGGCTGTCACATGTGTAGCTGCAAGAGTCTGGACAAACCTGTCAGGCAAGCTAGAAAGCCATCAGAGGGTTTGAATTGAAACACTCCTATCATGCCCAGGAGACTTATTAACTAAAGCCCTAAGTTGACTTTTTCCAGAGAAAGGTGGTCAGGGATAGCCCCCTGTTAATGTCAGAAGAGTTGGTGAAAGACACAAAATAGTAAGACAGACAGATTCTGGTTTTGGGGTAGATGCTCAAGCAGGTCCAGGGTGTCCCTCGAGTCTTGATCTGCCTTGCTCGTCAGGTCTCTTCCACATGACCTTGTCATGGGTGGGATCTCCCATGGTGGCTCCTGGCAACAACCTTCCCTTCTGTGGCCCCAATGTTATTGACCGCTTTATGTGTGACATGTGCCCCTTGTTAAAACTTGCCTGCACTGACACCTACATTATTGGCCTTATTGTGGTTTCAATGATGGAGCAATCTGTGTGGTCATTTTTACTCTCTTACTTATCTCCTATGGTGGAGAAGGCAATGGCACCCCACTCCAGTACTCTTGCCTGGAAAATCCCATGGACGGCAGAGGCTGGTAGGCTGCAGTCCATGGGGTCGCTAAGAGTCAGACACGACTGAGCAACCTCCCTTTCACTTTTCACTTTTCACTTTCATGCATTGGAGAAGGAAATGGCAACCCACTCCAGTGTTCTTGCCTAGAGAATCCCAGGGACGGGGACGCCTAGTGGGCTTCTGTCTATGGTGTTGCACAGAGCCAGACACAACTGAAGCGACTTAGCAGCAGCAGCAGCATCTCCTATGGGATCATTCGGAGAAGCCAATGGCACCCCACTCCAGAACTCTTGCCTGAAAAATCCCATGGATGGAGGAGCCTGGTGAGCTGCAGTCCGTGGCATCACTAAGAGTCAGACATGACTGAGTGACTTCACTTTCACTTTTCACTTTCATGCATTGGAGAAGGAAATGGCAACCCACTCCAGTGTTCCTGCCTGGAGAATCCCAGGGATGGAGGAGCCTGGTGGGCTGCCGTCTATGGGGTCGCACAGAGTCGGACACGACTGAAGTGACTTAGCAGCATGGGATCATTCTGCACTCGCTGAAGAATCTTAGTCAGGAAGCAAGATGCAAAGCCTTATCCACCTGTGGCTCCCACATTACTGTGGTGCTCCTCTTTTTTGTGCCCTGTATTTTTATGTATGTGAGACCTCCTTCCACCTTGCCAATTGATAAATCCTTGGCTGTGTTTTACACCAGTATGACCCCTATGTTGAACCCTCTAATCTACACTCTGAGAAATGGAGAGATGCAAAATGCCATGAAAAAGCTCTGGATCAGAAGATGAAAATAAGACAGGCATAAGGGAAACATATTACCTATTTTCCCTGAAGATTTGCTCTTTCCAAGAAAGTCATGTGTGACTATTTAACTATAGTAAATTTCTCCACAGTTCTAATACATTGGACATGATGAAAGTATTTATTCTATAAATGCTTCCAATGATCAAAGCACACTTTTAAGATTTTCATAATTTCCTGGTTCAAACTGTTTTGTTTAATATATATTTTTATGATTGTTAAATTTCTTAGGAAATGTATTTAGTTTTTGGTGTAAAATCTCTCTATTGAGAGTATAGGCTTATGTTCTTATGGTGAGTTAAATTGTAATTAAAACTGTAAATTTATTTTTTTAGTGGAAGATATTCTTATGTTTTTCTCTCCAATAATGTAATCTTTGAGAATTGTAGGACTAAATGAAAATTTGAGAAAAATAAAATAAGACAAAAACTTGGATTACTCTTCCCCACATAAAGATTGTTCATAGTAATATTTGAGGTATATGTCTCATTTTTTATCTGCAGATACTTATATTATTTTGCCAGTATGTTTAGCATGTTACCATTGAAGAAAAATAATGTTTCAGAGTTACAATATTAATTATAAAGAGGATGAATATATAAAAATAATCTGAATGAATGAGATATATACACAGAAAAATAACTGAATCATACTAATTTTTCCACTTGGGCAATCATAGCAGCTTTCAAGTGTAACAGCTTCATTTGGTGTTATATTTTCATAAATGTGAAGCATTCACCTTCCAGATAGTTCAGAATATTTTATCATACTTCTGCTATTTTTTCATTATTCACATCTCCAATTTTGCTTATTGTGTTTCATTATGTCTTTTAAGATCTAGACCCTACCCTTCACACGTAAAGTTAGCATAATCCATAATCGATGAGCTTCAAATATACACTATAGAATTTGACAACAGAATTTGGGTGATATCATTGGTAAGACGGATATTGACAATACAAGCCACTTTTATGTCTCTTGTTAATGAAATACAAATCATTAGGAAGTAATAGGCCAGAAAAAAGTGTTTTATTTGACAGAGACATCATGTATGATATCCTCTCACTCTTTCTGGATCAGGCTTGAAACTAAACATTATTGCCTATAATATGTTGGAAGCATGTAGTCAAATAAATTATTTTTTTCCTGCCTCTCTTGTTTAGTCTGGATTCACGTGGATAAAGCTATGAGGCAATTGCGGCTTTTCATAGGAGATTGTACCATAGGTGAAACCTTATATTCTCATGTTTATCCTTACTGTCATTACATGGAACTTCTTCTTCTTGTTATCTTCATGTCTTTCCCAGTGTAACACCATTCACCAAGTAATATCAAACATTTGAGTTTAGCTGAACATAAAATTAATTCTCCCTCTTTGGAATGTCCCTATAGAGCTGAATGTTTTTTCTTCCTCCAGATTCCTACTTTAAATCCTTTACAATGCAGTGGTTATTTGGAAATAGGCTCTGTGGGAAATGAGTAGGTCATGAAGGTGAAGGTATCATGCATGAGATTAAAGTTGTTGAAAAGAGACCAACCCCAGTGAGCTCATGAGACCTTTCTGTCATGTGAGGGTAGAGCAAACAGATGGTTGTCTATGAACCAGGAAGGGGACTTCACCAGGTATGAAATCTGCTACAGCTTAATCTTGGATCTGGTCCTCTGAAACTGTGAAAAATAAATATTTGTTGTATAAACTACCCATTTCATGTTATTCTGTAAAAGCAGCAGTTAATTTTCAAATTTGTGTATTTATTTAAAATGATGAGATTAGAATCTTTGTTAATTGTCCATGTTCACTGATCAATAAGCTCTGTGAACTGAGCATTACTTGTGTTTGTGTTTTCTGTTTTTTGAAATATGTATGAGATGTAGTGTCCACACCTAAAGTTTGCCAGTTATAAGTATCCTTGAATTTATGATCTATCAGGGTGAGAATTTTTATTGATAAAATTTAATTGATATATATTTTTATATATTTGCTACAAATATTAACTCTTCTTTGGCATGGCTACAAAGATTCATTTTGTTAATACAATTTCTTGTGCTTTAAATAAATATGTCATAATTTGATATTCTTTTACCCTTTGATAACTTGGATATTTTTATTTCCTTCCACTGACTTTCTAAATTTTAAAATCTTATGAAAAAAGTTTTGTCAAAATACTTTATTTTTTAATCTATCTAGAATTTATTCTTGTAACAAGGAAATATCTAAGCCTATTTTCCTTAAACAGATAAAATAATCTACCAACATTATTGGAGAAGGAAATGGCAACCCACTCCAATATCCTTGCCTGGAGAATACCATGGACAAAAGAGCCTGGTGGGCTACAGCTCATAGGGTTGCAAAGTGTCAGACATGAAGCAAATGAGCACACATGCACACAACCATTATTATTTAATTAAATAGTAATTTGAAAAATGTCTATTTAGTATGTTAGGTTTCACACCAGCCAAAAGGTTCAATTTTGGTGTTGTTTATCTTTATCCTTCTCCTCCTTTTTTTCTCCTCCTCTATCTCCTCCTTCTGTGTTGTATTCCCCTGGCACTGACATATATCAGTGGTCAAGGACTTTCAAGGTATATTTATTCCTGGCAAGGGTCAGTCAGTTCAGTTCAGTTCAGTCACTCAGTCGTGTCCGACTCTTTGCAACCCCATGAATCACAGCACACCAGGCCTCCCTGTCCATCACCAATTCCCAGAGTTCACCCAGACTCACATCCATCGAGTCAGTGATGCCATCCAGCCATCTCATCCTCTGTCATCCCCTTCTCCTCCAGCCCCCAATCCCTCCGAGCATCAGAGTCTTTTCCAATGAGTCAGCTCTTCGCATGAGGTGGCCAAAGTACTGGAGTTTCAGCTTTAGCATCAGTCCCTCCAAAGAACACCCAGGACTGATTTCCTTTACAATGGACTGGTTGGATATCCTTGCATTTCAAGGGACTTTCAAGAGTCTTCTCCAACACCATAGTTCAAAAACATCAATTCATTGGTGCTCAGCTTTCTTCACGGTCCAACTCTCACATCCATACATGACTACTGGAAAAACCATAGCCTTGACCAGACGGACCTTTTTTGGCATAGTAATGTCTCTGCTTTTGAATATGCTATCTAGGTTGGTCATAAGTTTCCTTCCAAGGAGTAAGTGTCTTTTAATTTCATGGCTGCAGTCACCATCTGCAGTGATTTTGGAGCCCGGAAAAATAAAGTCCGACATGTTTCCACTGTTTCCCCATCTGTTTCCCATGAAGTGATAGGACCAGATGCCATAATCTTTGTTTTCTGAATGTTGAGCTTTAAGCCAACTTTTTAACTCTCCACTTTCACTTTCATCAAGAGGCTTTTTAGTTCCTCTTCACTTTCTGCCATGAGTGGTGTCATCTGCATATCTGAGGTTATTGATATTTCTCCCGGCAGTCTTGATTCCAGCTTGTGCTTCTTCCAGCCCAGCGTTTCTCATGATGTACTCTGCATATAAGTTAAATAAGCAGGTTGACAATATACAGCCTTGACGTACTCCTTTTCCTATTTGGAACCAGTCTGTTGTTCCATGTCCAGTTCTAACTGTTGCCCCCTGACCTGCATATAGGTTTCTCAAGTGGCAGGTCAGGTGGTCTGGTATTACCATTTCTTTCAGTATTTTCCAGTTTATTGTGATCCACACAGTCAAAGGCTCTGACGTAGTCAATAAAGCAGAAGTAGATGTTTTTTCCGGAACTCTCTTGCTTTTTCAATGATCCAGCGGATGCTGGCAATTTGATCTCTGGTTCCTCTGCCTTTTCTAAAACCAGCTTGAACATCTGGAAGTTCATGGTTCCCATAATGCTGGTTTACTGAGCACATAATATATGCTAAACAAACAAACAAATAAAAAAAACCTTCCAAACTTTCCGAGTAGAGTCTCCCAGGTGCACTGTAACTTGGTCTTCAATAGGCAGTGCCACTATTCTATTCAACTAATGCTTTTAGTTGATGGATAACATGATCACATCACATGAATTCTATGGGGGTGAGTTATTTGCTTTATTTATTTACCATAAAAACCTGTGTCCTGATTAGAGATAATGATGAGTGCAGTACCATGATAAAGGACCACAGATCCTATTCCATGAATAACAAAGTCAACTGATGCATTACAGGTAGAAAAGATGTATATTTACTGCAAGTATATGATGACAAGATTCTTCTTCTCCATGTTGAGGAGTTTCAAAGGAGTAAGCTCCCAAAGGATTTTGACTGACTTCTCTAGAGAACTGTGTGCTATGAAGGGGTCAATGATGGACTTTACTAATGGAATTTTGGACATTCAGCCAAGATAGTGCCAGATCTAGATTGCTGAAAGGTAAATCTTACTGCACACTGGGCCCATGTAGAGCATTCATCTCTCCTACAAGGACCACAAAAGTGGATTAAAAAGACTAGCAAATATACAAGATAGGTCATCTTGTCAACCAGATTTTTGAGAGTTTTCTCTTGAGTGGATTCTGTCTGATAGAAACTGTATATGATACACAAACACCTTTGCTTTTGGTCCATTCTGTGTGGCCCATCCATATACCACTTCTCTTTATTGCTCTTGCATCTGTTCTTCCGCTTTTTCCTTTCCTTCAATAGTTTATCAAATCTGTTTTCACTGTCCATGAGTCAGTGTAAACCCATAACTAGGCCATTTCGCTCCCCATGTGAAATGGAAGAGCATAAGTCCAGCTCAAAATTAAGTTTACAGGTAGGATTTTTATAGTAGATGATAATATTCAGCTATCTTTGCAAGGAAATATTTATGTTGCATTTAAGTCTTCAAGTTCTAGCCATCCATGTCAGATACTTCCAGATTTATGTGAAAAACTGAGGTGATGGATAGTCTGTGAGGAAATGCAGAAAGTTTGGCCCCTTGAAACTATTTCTAGATTTACAGCTCAGCCATGTTTTATTATGTATTCTGTGGTCACACATAGATTCTTGAAGTATCCATGGTTGTTATGTTGTTCAGTCACAAAGTCATGTCTTACTCTGTGAACCCATGGACTGCAGCCCACCATGCTTCCCTATTCCTCACTATATCCCAGAAGAGTTTGCTCAACTTCATGTATATTGAGTCAGTGATGATATCTATAGACTTCATCCTCTGCTGCCCTGGTCTCCTTTTGCCTTCATCTTTCCCAGCTTCAGGGTGTTTTCCAATGAGTCGGCTCTTCCCATAAGGTAGCCAAAGTACTGGAGCTTCAGTTTCCAATGAATATCTGTGGTTGATTTCCTTTAAGATTGACTGATTTGTTCTAGGTCCTTGTTAAACCTTTCTTTCATCTTCTCAATCTTTGTCTCCAGGCTATTTATCCGTGATTCCATTTTGATTTCAAGATTTTGGATCAATTTCACTATCATTATTTGGAATTCTTTATCAGGTAGATTCCCTATCTCTTCCTCTTTTGTTTGGTTTGGTGGGCATTTATCCTGTTCCTTTATCTGCTGGGTATTCCTCTGTCTTGATTTGATCTCTTTCTGTCCAAGTAACTCTCACGAGTCTTTGAATTGCACCACAATTCAAAAACATCAATTCTTTGGTACTCAGTTCTCTTTATGGCAGCTCTCATATCTGTACAATTTTGCCATAGCTTTCTTCCAAAGGAGCAAGTGTCTTTAATTTCATGGCTGCTGACACTATCCACAGTGATTTTGAGCCTAAGAAAGTAAAGTCTGTCACTGTTTCCACTGTGAAGGTAATCCTCATTTACTCTCAGTGAAAGAACCAATGCTTTTTAAAGACAAAGGAAAAACCCCAGCAGGTAAGTTCTTGAGACATTTGACAAGGGATACTCATTTAAAATTAATGTGGTATATTTAAACATAGCTAAGGTCTAAAATAGCATACATTTTCATTGAAGGAAGTCTGAGCTGATAAAATTAAACTAACAAAACACAGAAACGTACTAAAATATACAAAATGTATTTGGCTTATGATTAAAACTTGAAAGATGTTCACTGCCCAGTTTGCCAAATAAAAAGGAAAAACATGTAATATATTACAAATAAACTAATGGACTGGTAATCTTGGTTAGTGGACTATTATATTTTAATGGATATGTTAATTTTTAAAATCACGTTTGGATTTTTAAATTAGATAATTTAAATTTATGCATCATTCCAAGTTTGTCAAAATAGAAAGAAATATATACTTATTCTGTTCTGGTAACTTGATACAGCCTTTATGTGTGGCTCTTTTAAAATTATGACAACAACCATGTTTGTTCCTATGCGTTAAGAAACCCATGTTCAAGAACGTACCTTGCTTACCATAAAAGTATAATTGCAACCCTGGTGGTTCAGATGGTAAAAAGTCTACCTGCAATGCAGGAGACCTGGGTTCAATCCCTGAGTCAGGAAAATCCTTTGGAGAAAGAAATGGCAACCAATTCCAGTAGTCTCACCTGGAAAATCTCATTTTCTTAAGTGGGGCTTCCCTGGTGGCTCACACAGTAAACAGTCCACCTGAAATGCAGGAGTGGATTCAGTCCCTGAGTTGGGAAGATGCACTGGAGGAGGGCATGGCAACCCACTTGGGTATTCTTTCCTGTGGAATCCCATGAACAGAGGAGCCTGGAGGGCTACAATCCCATAGGGTCGCACATAGTCAGATACGACTGAAGGAACTGAGCACATGCACAGTAAGTAACACTTAAATTATATATATATATATATATATATATATATATATATATATATATTAATAAGGAAATGTTAGCTGACTGGATTAAGTTCAAAATCTAGCTGTACAATCTTTCAACTTTTATAGTATTAAAATTTTGATGCCTTAAAAGATAGAGAATAGTTTATGTACCCATTTTTTAAATGTAAAATATTCAACTAGTAGGTGATTTATTCTGGTATAATCCAATATTGATAATTATTGAGTGGATCTTTGCAGAAAATAAGGTGTGAATAAAGTAGTTAGATGTTGTTGTTGCTGTTGTTCAATTGCCAAACCTTGTCCGACTCTCTGCGACCACATGGACTCCAGCACACCAGGACTCCCTGCCCTTCACAATCTCCTGGAGTTTACTCAAGTTCATGTCCATTGAATTGGTGATGCCATCCATCTATCTCATCCTCTGTTGCCCACTCCTCTTTCTGAGATGTTTACTCTTGCCATCTCCAGTAGCTGGATACAGACTACCTAATGCCCTCATGGTCTTTGACAGATGGGCCTTATCAATCTGTAGCTTCAACAGTGATTGGATTTTTAATCAAACAGTAGCAATAATGTGAATACAGTATGCAGAATATTCATTACATCTGGCTTCTAAAAAAGTGCAGATTTTCTGGTACCTGTCTTTCCAACCCCCATCTCTCACCAAAATTATGTGGATGGAATCATCCTGGCTACATGTGAGGTTTAATGATTCTGTTATTCCCCAGAAGTGAATGATTTGAAAGTTTGGGTCTGCATCTATCATGGTATGATTATTTTCTTTTGTTTAGCATCATTCTTACCATCTGACAAAGGATATCTGAGGAAACAAATGTTTTGTTTTTTCTTTTTTTTCTGAATTTTGTTTGCTTTATTAGAATGTACTGTTTTCCTTCTTTTCTTTCATTTTGTACTTTTTAAATCTTTCATTCTGCTTGCTGTAGGTCAAAATACATTATATCACAGATAAATATAAAGCAGACAGTCTTATCCTATGCCCAAATAGGGATCCATGAGTTATAGGCATAATATTCTTTTCTATCCTTGACTAGATGTATAACAATTATCAAAATGACAAAATTTGTTGCAGTGTTCATGTGAAGCATTCCAAAATATTAATTATCAACATTATTTATTGACCTTTAGGAGATGTCAATGAGAATTTTAGGTAATTTACTTGCAATACAGAAATAACCCTAAGAGGCAGGCACTATTGGTTTCCCCATCTTAATAATGAAGAAACTGAGAAATTTATTTAGTTGCCCAAGGTCCCCTAGATAGCAAGTGGTGATGTTTGGATTTCAACACAGACAGTACAGCTCTGGAGCAACCATTATTTGACACTGGGCTCTTCTCCCTCTCAGGAAGTTTTGGATTTTAAATAGGAACACACTGAATGAGAAACTTGTTGATATTATTTAATCTATGTAGTTCATCTTGTTCCTTTATATTTTGTTTACTTTCTTCCCTTATGATTTGATGGCTGCATTTTTTAAAAGAAATTATTTTTTTTGCTGTCTCGTACACAGGGTTATTATAGAACAGTCTTATGGACTCTGTGGGAGAGGGAGAGGGTGGGAAGATTTGGGAGAATGACATTGTAACATGTAAAATATCATGTAAGAAATGAGTTGCCAGTCCAGGTTCGATGCACGATACTGGATGCTTGGGGCTAGTGCACTGGGACGACCCAGAGGGAGGGTATGGGGAGGGAGGAGGGAGGAGGGGTCAGGATGGGGAACACATGTATACCTGTGGTGGATTCATTTTGATATTTGGCAAAACTAATACAATTATGTAAAGTTTAAAAATAAAATAAAATTAAAAAAAATAATAATAAAAGAAATTATTGATTTATTTGGTTGTGTTGGGTCTTAGTTGTGGCACACGGGATCTCCATCTCCTCATGCAAGATCTTTTATTGTGAGGTTCACAGCTCTCCTAGTTGTGGCTCATTTGCTCCATGGCATGTGGGATCTTAGTTAACAGACCAGGGAACAAAACCATGTCCCCTACATTACAAGGTAGATTTTTAACCAGTGGACCACCAGGGAAGTCCCTGATGACTATCTTTTTGGGTGACTTTGTCTTTTCTTTTATGAGTGTGTATACTTATTGAGTCAAGTCTAGTCAAGGCTATGGTTATTCCAGTGGTCAGTATGGATGTGAGAGTTGGACCATGAAGAAAACTGAGCACCAAAGAACTTATGCTTTTGAAATGTGGTGTTGGAGAAGACTCTTGAGAGTTCCTTGGACTGCAAGGAGATCCAACTAGTCCATTCTGAAGGAGATCAGCCCTGGGATTTCTTTGGAAGGACTGATGCTAAAGCTTAAACTCCAGCACTTTGACCACCTCATGCAAAGAGTTGACTAATTGGAAAAGACTCTGATGCTGGGAGGGATTGGGGGCAGGAGGAGAATGAGATGACAGAGGATGAGATGGCTGGATGACATCACTGACTCGATGGACGTGAGTCTGAGTGAACTCTGGGAGATGGTGATGGACAGGGAGGCCTGGCGTGCTGTGATTCATGGGGTCGCAAAGAGTCGGACATGACTGAACGACTGAACTAAACTGATACCTATTGAGATTGTTTTGGTGTGGTTACCATGAAGTTTATATATGGTAACATATGTATACCTGATTACTTTAAATTGCTGATCTCTTAAGATGAAACACATTTTAATAAGCAAAAATTTTTCATCCTCCTTCTCCATGTTTACTTTTTCTTTTGACTTCATATTTGTATCATTTATTTTGCATATCCTTCAACTAAGGAGTCTTTTGATAAGGGGGAAAGAAGAGAGTGAAAAGCCTTGCTTTAAATTCAACATTAAAAAACAACAACAACAACAACTAAGATCGTGGCATCTAGTCCCATAACTTCATGGCAAACAGAAAGGGAAGAAGTGAAAGCATGACATATTTCATTTCATTTCATTCATTATTGAACTCCAAAATCACTGCAGATGGTGACTGTAGCCATGAAACTGGAAGAAGCTTGCTCCTTGGAAGGAAAGCTGTGACAAACCTAGCAAGTGTATGAAAAAGCAGAGCCATCACTTCTCTAACAAAGGTTCTTAAGAGTCAAAGCTATGTGTTTTTCCAAAAGTCATGTATGGATGTGAGAGTTGGACCTTAAAGAGGGCTGAGTGCCAAATAATTGATGCTTTTGGACTGCGGTGGTAGAGAAGACTCTTGAGAGTCCCTTAGAGAGCAATGAGACCAAAACAGTCCATGTTAAAGGAAGTCATCCCTGAATACTCATTGGAAAGACTGATGCTGAAACTGAAACTCCAATACTTTTGTCACCTGATGTGAAGAGCTGACTTATTGGAAAAGACCCTGATGCTGGGAAATATTGAGGGCAGGAGGAGAAGGGGATGGCAGAGGAAGAGACGGTTGGATGGCATCATTAACTCTATGGAAATGAGTCTGAGCTAATTCTGGGATAAAGTGAAGGACAGAGAAGCCTGGCATGCTGCAGTGCATGGGGTAACAAAGTCGGACCTGACTTAGCAACTGAACAACAACATTCCTTAACTGCTTCAGTTCAGTTCAGTTCAGTTCAGTCATTCAGGTGTGACCAACTCTTTGCAACCCCATGGACTGCAGCATGGAAGGCCTCTCTGTGCATCAACCAGCTCCTGGAGTTTATCCAAACTCATGTCCATTGAGTCGGTGATGGATCCAATCATTTCATCCTCTGTTGTCCCCTTCTCCTCCTACTTTCAATCTTTCCCAGCATCAGGATTTTTTCAAATGAGTCAGTTCTTCACATCATGTGGCCAAAGTATTGGAGTTCCAGCTTCAACATGAGTCCTTCCAATGAATATTCAGGAATGATCTCCTTTAGGATGGACTGGTTGGATCTCCTTGTAGCCCAAGAGACTCTCAAAAGTCTTCTCCAAAACCACAGTTCAAAAGCATCAATTCTTCAGCACTTAACTTTCTTTACAGTCCAACTCTCACATTCATACATGACTACTGGAAAAATCATAGCCTTGACTAGATGGACCTTTGCTGGCAAAATAATATCTCTGCTTTTTAATAGGCTGTCTAGGTTGGTCATAACTTTCCTCCCAAGGAGTAAGTCTTTTAATTTCATGGCTGCAGTCATCACCTGCAGTGATTTTGGACACCAAAAATATAAAGCCAGCCACTGTTTCCACTTTTCCCCCATCTATTTGCCCTGAAGTGATGGGACCGGATGCCATGATATTATTTTTCTGAATGTTGAGCTGTAAGCCAACTTTTCACTATCCTCTTTTACTTTCATCAACAGGCTCTTTATTTCTTCTTCATAGTCTGCCATAAGGGTGGTGTCATCTGCGTATCTGAGGTTATTGATATTTCTCCCAACAATCTTGATTCAGCTTGTGCTTCATCCTGTCCAGAGTTTCTCACGATGTACTCTGCATATAAGTTAAATAAGCAAGGTGACAGTATATTTGAGGTACTCCTTTCCCTATTTGGAACCAGCCTGTTCCATGTCCAGTTCTAACTGTTGTTTCCTGACCTGCATACAGATTTCTCAAGAGGCAGGTCAGGTGGTCTGGTTAACTACTTACTGTGTATATATTGCTATATGGTTTTACTACTTTCTTCTGCTAACTTTCTTACTAGATTTATCATTAGTATTAGAATTATTTTTACTACTACGTGTAATCTATTTTTGCCTTTTCCAATGATATCTTTCTGTTCATGATTTTTATATTTCTAGTTATGACATTTCCTTTTTGTTTATATATATATATATATATATATATATATATATATATATATATATATATATATATATTTGGTGTGTGTGTGTGTGTGTTTAAAGCCAATTATGCAGTGCTGAACATCTTGAGCTTTTCTTTGTATATAAAACTTTTGCTCTCACTTGTTGCTTTTCCCATGCTTTATTAAATATCCTTTCTTTAACTTTGTTCACTATAATTACAAAACTTCTTAGCATCATCTTTGGTTTAATCCTGATTGGGGCTCTCTATGCTGTCTAGATATTCATGTCTGTCTCTTTATCCAGGTTAGGGACAAGGTTAGCTACTATGTCTTCAACTATGTTCTCTGCTCTTTCCTCTCTCTCTCTTCCTTGTAGTACCTCTATAATGTGAATATTATAATGCTTGATGCTGCCTAGAGGTCTTTTATTTATTTATTTTTTTAAATTTTTATTTTATTTATTTATTTTTTAAATTTTATTTTATTTTTAAACTTTACATAATTGTATTAGTTTTGCCAAATATCAAAATGAATCCGCCACAGGTATACATGTGTATACCTAGAGGTCTTTTAAATTGTCCTCATTTTAAGAATTATTTTTTCTATTCAGTATTACTAATTCAAATTACTCTGTGTTTCAGCTCACTGGTCCACTCCTCCGTATCATATGATCTACTGTTGATTCTTTGTAGTGTGTGTGTGTGTGTGTGTTTCAATTATTGTATTCTTCATCTCTGTTTGGTTAATCTTTATATCAGCCAATTCTGTGAAAACTTTGAACTTTTTCCTCTGTTCATCTAGTCTTCCAAATTCTTTGGAAATTTTTCTGATCATTACCTTAAACTCTGTGAGGTAGAGTACTTATCTACACTTTCTTTAGCTCTTCTTTTGGGGTTTTTATTGTGTTTGCTCATTTGTAACATATCATTCAGTTACCTAATTTTGCCAAATTTTAATTTTATTTCTACATAATCAGTGCTTTCATTTTTTTTAGTCTTGAAGAAGTGGCCTATGTGGAAAATGTTCCATAAACACACTCCCCTCTGGTCACCAGAGATATATGCTTCCGTAATGTTCATTATGCGGCTTCAAGATCCACTATTGTTGTGGGCTCAGTACTGTGGGAACACTGCATGAGTGGTCCCAGTTACCACTGTGTGAATAGACATACCTTGTCCAATGTTTCTCCACTGCTGGTAGATGAACCAGGTACTGGCACTGCTGGTTGCTTAACCAAGAAATCCCAGTCCTAGTGCAGGCCCATGGTGGGTAGTGTGGGTTGGAAGGAAACTGGCCATGGAGACTCAGGTTTGTTCTTACCAACTTCTGGGCAGAGTCCAGTTCCAGGTAGGCTGGCTCAGGGTGTCAGTGTGAACTGGACTGGACCCTGTATCGTACTGGTAGCAAGGCTAAGCCAAGTTGTGCTGGTGTGGTGCTGGTATGCTGGAAGGTAAACTGGCTCTGACAAGGCTGGCTGCAGAATCTTGGTGCTCCTGAAGCAAGTGTCTGCTATTGTTATTAGGGCTGTGGCCCATTGGATGGAAACCAAGGCCTACTCAGACCAGGCCTCGAGGTGGCTACCAGTCCACTGCTGAGCTGAACCACATCCTGGGGTCTCTAGCTTTAGAACAGGGATTGCAGAGCTGGTGTCAGCTCCCAGCTAGTGCCTAGGGAATCCTGGGGATGCTACTATCTCACTGGTGAGTGGGCTGCATTGGGACATAACTAGCTGATAAGCCATTCTGGTCCTACGACTGGTGTCCATGTGGCAATGTTCTGGGCTATGAACCAATGGGTCCTGGGGCTAGTGCCAACCAGTTAATGGATGGAACTGGGTCTTGTTGCTAGTTTTGGTGCAAAATTGGGTGGAAACTAGGTCCAAGTTGCCTTTGGACTGGTACCACTACTCCTCTTGGAGTGGTGTGGGAGTCTGGTCCTGGGGTTGGTACTGACCAACTGATGGAGAGGCCTGAGTCCCAGGTCAGGTGGAGGCTAAAGTGATCTACAGTAGCCAGCATGATTGTGGATGGGGCTGTGCTTTGCCCAGTTAGCTGTTTGACCTGAGGCTCTCAAGATTGGTGCTACCTTGTCTTGGGTAGTGCTGAATCCCACTACTGAAAAGCTAGAAGGAGGATTCCAATATGGTCCTTACCAGCATCAGTGTCCTTGCCATGGGATAGCTTTCCGAAATGGCTGATGCCTGTATCTATGTTCCCAAGGTGAGTCCTAATTTCTTCCTAACTCTCTGGCATGCTCTCCAAGATCAACAGGTGCATCTGACTCAGTTTTCTTTCAAATGACTCTTCTGTCATGGGTCTTATACAGTGTGTGACCTTTAGACCTAGAGCCTCTATTTCTCAAGGCCTCTGGCTCACCCCAAGAGATATCCCACTGACTTTAAAAGCCAATCCATTTTGAGTTTATTTTTGTGTATGGTGTTAGAAAGTGTTCTAGTTTCATTCTTTTACAAGTGGTTGACCAGTTTTCCCAGCACCACTTGTTAAAGAGATTGTCTTTAATCCATTGTATATTCTTGTCTCCTTTGTCAAAGATAAGGTGTCCATATGTGCGTGGATTTATCTCTGGGCTTTCTATTTTGTTCCATTGATCTATATTTCTGTCTTTGTGCCAGTACCATACTGTCTTGATAACTGTGGCTTTGTAGTAGAGCCTGAAGTCAGGTAGGTTGATTCCTCCAGTTCCATTCTTCTTTCTCAAGATCGCTTTGGCTATTCGAGGTTTTTTGTATTTCCATACAAATTGTGAAATTATTTGTTCTAGCTCTGTGGAGAATACTGTTGGTAGCTTGATAGGGATTGCATTGAATCTATAAATTGCTTTGGGTAGTATACTCATTTTCACTATATTGATTCTTCCAATCCATGAACATGGTATATTTCTCCATCTGTTAGTGTCCTCTTTGATTTCTTTCACCAGTGTTTTATAGTTTTCTATATATAGGTCTTTAGTTTCTTTAGGTAGATACATTCCTAAGTATTTTATTCTTTCCGTTGCAATGGTGAATGGAATTGTTTCCTTAATTTCTCTTTCTGTTTTCTCATTATTAGTGTATAGGAATGCAAGGGATTTCTGTGTGTTGATTTTATATCCTGCAACTTTACTATAGTCATTGATTAGTTCTAGTAATTTTCTGGTGGAGTCTTTAGGGTTTTCTATGTAGAGGATCATGTCATCTGCAAATAGTGAGAGTTTTACTTCTTCTTGTCCAATTTGGATTCCTTTTATTTCTTTTTCTGCTCTGATTGCTGTGGCCAAAACTTCCAAAACTATGTTGAATAGTAATGGTGAAAGTGGGCACCCTTGTCTTGTTCCTGACTTTATATAAAATGCTTTCAGTTTTTCACCATTGAGGATAATGTTTGCTGTGGGTTTGTCATATATAGCTTTTATTATGTTGAGGTATGTTCCTTCTATTCCTGCTTTCTGGAGAGTTTTTATCATAAATGGGTGTTGAATTTTGTCAAAGGCTTTCTCTGCATCTATTGAGATAATCATATGGTTTTTATTTTTCAATTTGTTAATGTGGTGTATTACATTGATTGATTTGCGGATATTGAAGAATCCTAAACTCAAAATGGATTAAAGATCTAAACATAAGACCAGAAACTATAAAACTCCCAGAGGAGAACATAGGCAAAACACTCTCTGACATACATCACAGCAGGATCCTCTATGACCCACCTCCCAGAATATCGGAAATAAAAGCAAAAATAAACAAATGGGACCTAATTAACCTTAAAAGCTTCTGCACATCAAAGAAAACTATCAGCAAGGTGAAAAGACAGCCTTCAGAATGGGAGAAAATAATAGCAAATGAAGCAACTGACAAACAACTAATCTCAAAAATATACAAGCAACTCCTCCAGCTCAACTCCAGAAAAATAAATGACCCAATCAAAAAATGGGCCAAAGAACTAAATAGACATTTCTCCAAAGAAGACATACAGATGGCTAACAAACACATGAAAATATGCTCAACATCACTCATTATCAGAGAAATGCAAATCAAGACCACTATGAGGTACCATTTCACACCAGTCAGAATGGCTGAGATCCAAAAGTCTACAAATAATAAATGTTGGAGAGGGTGTGGAGAAAAGGGAACCCTCTTACACTGTTGGTGGGAATGCAAACTAGTACAGCCACTATGGAGAACAGTGTGGAGATTCCTTAAAAAACTGGAAATAGAACTGCCTTATGATCCAGCAATCCTACTGCTGGGCATACACACTGAGGAAACCAGAAGGGAAAGAGACACGTGTACCCCAGTGTTCATCGCAGCACTGTTTATAATAGCCAGGACATGGAAGCAACCTAGATGTCCATCAGCAGATGAATGGATAAGCAAGCTGTGGTACATATACACAATGGAGTATTACTCAGCCATTAAAAAGAATTCATTTGATCAGTTCTAATGAGGTGGATGAAACTGGAGCCTATTATACAGAGTGAAGTAAGCCAGAAGGAAAAACACCAATACAGTATACTAATGCATATATATGGAATTTAGAAAGATGATAACAATAACCCTGGGTACGAGACAGCAAAAGAGACACTGATGTATAGAACAGTCTTATGGACTCTGTGGGAGAGGGAGAAGGTGGGAAGATTTGGGAGAATGGCATTGAAACATGTAAAATATCATGTATGAAACAAGATGCCAGTCCAGCTTCAATGCACGATACTGGATGCTTGGGGCTAGTGCACTGGGACGACCCAGAGGGATGGTATGGGGAGGGAGGAGGGAGGAGGGTTCAGGATCGGGAGCACATGTATACCTGTGATGGATTCATTTTGATATTTGGCAAAACTAATACAATTATATAAAGTTTAAAAACAAAAAAAAAATAAAAGTAAAATTTGAAATTAAAAAATAAATAAATAAATAAAATAAAAGCCAATCCAGAGGGATGGTATGGGGAGGGAGGAGGGAGGAGGGTTCAGGATGGGGAACACATGTATACCTGTGGCAGATTCATTTCGATGTTGGCAAAACCAATACAATATTGTAAAGTTTAAAAATAAAATAAAATTAAAATAAATAAAAGACATGTAGAAACAAAAAAAAAAAAAAAGAAAAAGAAAATGCTGACCTCTATAATAAGTAATTCCAGTTTTCTATTTTATATAGATTAAATTACTAACAGAAAATTAAAAAAAAAAAAAGCCAATTATTTTGGGAGCTCATATTCTTAGTACAGAACCCTTAGTCTCAGTAGCTTGATGTGAAGCTCACATCCCATTGCTCCTTTGGTAGAACCTCTATAACTGGATGATCCTCTTGTTTGATTGTTGTCTACCCATAGTATGGGACTAGACTATACCCTGCATCCACTATTCCTCCCTGTTTGTTGTGGTTACTTCCTTATATTTTTAGTAATAGAGGATCTTTTCTATTAGTCTTCAGGTCATTCTCATCAATAGCCTGTCTGTAAATAGTTGTAATTTTGGTGTTCCCATGTGTAGACATGAGCTCACAGTCCTTCTACAGTATTATTTTGGCCACGCCACCCTGTATCTCCTTATGGTTGTCTATATGCCAATGTGTATGTGTGTGAGCACAGTCTCTCAATTGTGTCTGACTCTGAAACCGTTGGACTGTAGCCTGCCCATGCCTTTATACTCCATAAGCACATTCTTTTGATTACCATAGCTTTAAATTGTGTTTTAGAAAGAGGAAGTATGAGTTTTATGTATTTGGAATAACTTGAAATTCAATATAAAATTTTAGTTGGAATTTTCTACTTTTGCAAAAAACGTTTGTTTTTTTTTTTTTCACATTTTGATACAGATTGAACTGAATATGCAGATTATTTTAAGTAATGTGCATGTGTACTAAGTCATTTTAGATGTGTCTGACTCTCTGCAACCCCTCTAGCCCACCAGGCTCCTCTCTCCATGGGATTCTCCAAGCAAGAATCCTGGAGTGGGCTGCCATGCCCTCTTCCAGGGAATCTTCCAGACCCAGGGATCAAACCACATCCTTTATGCCTACTACATTGGCAGGTGATTTCTTTACCACTAGCACCACCTGGGAAAACCTGTTTTAGGTATTATTGACATCTTAATAATATTAAATATTCCAGCTCATGAATGTCTTGCCATTTATGCATTTTTCTTAAATATCTTTCAACAGTGTTTTATAGTTTTCAGTGTATGATTCTTTTTGCTTCCTTGCCTAAGTTTACTCAAATATGTTATTCTTTTTCACGCTATTTCAAGGAGAATTTTATTCTTAATTTCCTTTTTGTGTTGCTCATTGATTGCACAGAAAATCAATATATTTTCATAGTAAAAAGAAACTCTCAAAAATGGTAGGAATGTATCTGAATGTAATAAAAGTAGTGTATGACATATCCACAGCTCAGATTACAATTAACATTAAGAGACTAAAAACCTTTACTTTAAAATCTGGATCAAGACATGAGTGCAACATTCTCACCACTACTTTGTAACATGTGCTTAGTTGCTCAGTCCTGTCCAATTATTTTTGACCCTTTGGACGGTAGCCCACCAGGCTCCTCTGTCGAGGGGATTTTTCAGGCAAGAAATATTGGAGAGGGTTCATTTCCTTCTCCAGGGGATCTTCCTGACCCAGGGAGTGAACCCATGTCTCCTATGTCTCTTGTGTTGCAGACATAATCTTTACCCATTGAACCACAGGGGAAATCCCTTCTTTTGTAACATAGCACTGAAGTAAAAATTCTTGTTAAATTTTTACATTTTTCTACTTATAGACCAGGTCATCTCTGAAGTTAGATAATTTTACTTAATTTTGCTGTCTTTAACGAGCTTCTGATGGCAGCCAATTGCTATCCTTTCAATCTCAGCTTCAACATCAGCTTTTAGGAAAGGTCTTTGCTGATTACATTACCCACAGTAGAATCCTCCCTCTTGTTTCTGTTACAGTACTCTATTTCTTGTTATATGCACTAAATAAGACTACAACTTCTTTATTAAAGTGCCTCTTATATTGTCCTGCTGCTGCTGCTGCTAAGTTGCTTCAGTCATGTCTGACTCTGTGCGACCTCATAGAGGGCAGCCCACTAGGCTCCCCTGTCCCTGGGGTTCTCCAGGCAAGAACACTGGAGTGGGTTGCCATTTCCTTCTCCAATGCAGGAAAGTGAAAAGTGAAAGTGAAGTCATTCAGTCGTATCTGACTCTTAGCGACCCCATGGACTTCAGCCCACCAGGCTCCTCTGTCCATGCAAGAGTACTGGAGTGGGGTGCCATTGCCTTCTTTGATATTGTCCTACTCCATCTTAAGAATTTAAGATCCATGCAGGAAGAAAAATTTACATGCTATTTTCTCCTGTTTTAGTAACTGCTGTGTTTTTACCCATAGCATAGTTTGTGTAAAATATAGGTATTCTACATTAAAAGAAAGCTAATAATGGGATAAAGTTAGTTATTATACCTGATTTGGTGATAAATTTTTTATATATATTTGATCAAACATTGAGGCAGTATAAATTGAGCTCTCAATAAAAAGAAGGAAAATTTTTCTATAGCAAGAGGAGAAATACATGACGAATTAATCTTCACTGAAACAAAATGGTTGGGTCAATATTTTGTTCTTGACTGGCAATAGTCTTAATATGGTTCTCAAACTTTTTTTCTCTCTCTATGTTTCATGTTTCTGACCCAAATTAATTCTGGGATGTAGTCCAATAGTATCTTTATATACAGATGCATTAATAAAATTTAGTGTAAAATCCCAGCAATTTAATTAAGCAAGAATCAGTCTTAGACACGTTCCAAGTCTAAGACAATGATAAATGTGGCTAGAAGGGATAAAAAGTCAAGTGTTCTTTGATTGTACTGAGGAAAAAAAGTTGATAGTCTTTTAAGAACTGATATAAATTTCTCAGGAAGATCCTTTATAGACTTAAAGCAATACATATAAATAACAACAGCTGCAGCAACACAAGGAAGTCTCTCAAAATTGCAAGTCAACTAGTCTGGCTCCACTAACATGGTAGAATCAAATGGGGCTAAAGAATTAAGTGGTACTTATTTTTTTTTTTTTTTTTAATTTTGAAGTTAAGAGGAAAAGTAGTCACTTAAGACAAATTTCCCTGGAAATGGCTAGCTTCTATCTTTCTTTGTAAACCTAGGGTTTGCTTGTCTTTTGGATTAATTTTCTTAATATAGTAAATTTTTTTTTTTAATTTTGTGTGCACTGTGGAATTTCTTTTAAACTATTTCTAATGCAGATAAAAACAGTATGTCAAATAATCTGAAAACTCCATGGAATAAATGACCAGATGAACAAAAAGAAAATATTTCTTCATGTAATAATGCAGGCTTTCAATCTATGTTGTCATATTGGATGCAAGAATTCCAGGAGTTAATGAGTAACTTAAAAAGTCTTTCCTCAGATTATGAAAAAGCTTCCACAAGGTAAGAGTAGTAGTGAGTAGTGAGAACCAGGGTTCACAATTGTGTGACTTTCTTTACAATGTAAGGAACTAATTGAAATATGTCAAAGTTAGGTTCCGATTCTAGTTTTATCACTTAAAAATGTTTGCCCTTGAGAAAATTAATGAGATATTATGGACTTCATTTTCATCAGTTATAGAAAGGTAATAAGTAATTACAGTACTTGTTATTATAAATACTAATCTTGATACATTAAAGTATAAGAGCATGATTGGAATCCACTAAAACTATTTTGAGCAGTTGAATGATATAATCAGAACAAAATGTAAAGAGTGTAATTTGAGCTGTTTCAGAAAGCCAAGTTGTTGGAGGGCAGAATAAAAGTGGAAAGACTTGGCAGGAAGCTAGTGCTGTGGGCTAGAAAGGAAATGGGGAGATAGGAAATAATCAAATTTGTGAATCAATATGAATGTAGAGACAACAGGATTTGTTAAAGAAAGAAAGTTGTAATATGACTGCAAAAGTGGAGTGATGAGCACTGTCAGATTTTTTGAAGGAGGCACCAATAATAAGGAAAACCTTCAAAAAGTTTTGTTATATATACTAAATAGATATCCAGATCCAGATATCCAAAGTTGAAGATACTGCTCATACAAGTGTCAACAAAAGGGTGGAGGTAGGGGCTGGAGACATGACATTGGATGACATCAGCATTTATAGGGCAGGAAACTGGAGACATTGAAATACAGACACACAGAAAGACTTCTCAGTAAATTCTAATGCAATCCAGGACAGTGACCTTCTCTTCATAGACTCATCTACCCATAGGGAATATGTATATCAGTTTAACTAGTCTCAAGTATTATCCATATTGACTTTATCAATGATATTTTAGAAATTTACATACAATTATCTTCCAATCTTTTCCTGTCCTTTAATTTTTCCTTAAAAACTCAGTAAGGCACTGCTATTCCTGGTAAGAACTCTCTGATTCTGGTTTAATTGTGATATTCTTACACTATGATACTTAGCACTGTCTCAGTATTCTTATAGCACTTAAGAAACCAATCTGGTATTTTCTGATACTTATTATTGAGTGTAGGGAACTATGACTTAATCAACTAGGGTATCACAATGTTGTCTATGAACTACTGTACACAAATAGATATTCCATACATCTTCTTTCATTTGAATGTATAAATAGAAAGCAAAATTTGCGTCTCTTCTAAAAGCTTTCCCCCTTGTTTTCGAGGTAAACTGCTTCATAATATGTGAACTCAGCTCCTGTCCAGAATAGAAGGAACCAAGGAACAATGTAACTTGCTTTGCCCTCCTGAGCCTCACACAGAATCCAAAGGAGCAGAAAGTCCTTTTTATTATGTTCTTGCTCTTCTACATTTTGACAGTGTTGGGCAACCTGCTCATTATTGTGACTATAACTTTCAGTAAGACCCTGAACTCACCAATGTATTTTTTTCTTGCTTGCTTATCATTTATGGATGTCACTTATTCCTATTGTATTACACCCAGATTGATATCAAACTTGTTCTTTGCAGAAAATATCATATCCTTTGAATACTGCATGATTCAGCTGTTTATACAGCACATTTTTGATGGATCAGAGGTCTTTCTTCTTTTAGCAATGGCCTACGAATGCTATGTGGCCATCTGTAAGCCCTTGCATTATTTGGTGATCATGAGACAGAGGGTTTGTGTTATTCTGCTGGTGCTGTCCTGCACAGTTGGTTTTGTGCACTCAGTAATTCAACTTAGCACTATTTACAGGCTCCCGTTCTGTGGCCCCAATGTCACTGATCACTTTATGTGTGACATGTACCCCTTATTGAAACTCGTCTGTACTGACCCCTACATCATTGGCATCTTAGTTGTGGCCAATGGAGGACTGATCTGCTCTATTGTGTTTCTGCTCTTACTCGTCTCCTATGGAGTCATCCTGCAATTTCTGAAGAACCTGAGTCAGGAAGGGAGGAGGAAAGCTCTCCAGACATGTGGTTCCCACATCACTATGGTTGTCTGCTTTGTTTGTTCCCTGTATTTTCATATATGCAAGACCCTCTACCAACTTTTATACTGACAAAACACTGTGTGTTTTATACAATCATAATCCCTATGCTGAATCTATTATCTGTCGAGACGAGCTCGACAAGCAAGGTTTCTGAAAGCGTGATAGGGCAAGAGAATGAGAAACGAGACACAAGAAAGCAGAGAAAATCAAGGATCAGGGGACCAATACTGCTCCAAGGTTAAGGTGCTGAAACTGAATCCAAGCCAGCTTTATTATACTTTCAGCTGTGAATGAAAGAATATGTGGGGAGTTAAACTGTAACTCATGTGGCCTTCAGAGCCAAAGAACAAAATGACCATTAACCATTGAGTAATTAGGAAACAGTAATTAATAACAAATCAGTAACTAAGACTAATATTCTTATCTATAGATTTTCCACCAGATACGTAAAACACGTGACTCTGAGACGCCAGTTGAGAAACAGTCTGGGGTCGGTTTTCCAACCCCAGGATCATATCTTGTTTTCAAGATTATGAACTGTTCCCTCTGGACTTGTTCCAAGAGTCTCATGCCTTATAGCATCCAGTTTATCAATAATTATAAATTTCTTTTGTGGCCCTTGCCAGGGCCTACTTTTCTTTTATTCTTCTTGTCTCCTACATGTCCCCCTTTTTGATTTTTCACATGATGAGAAATGGTGAGAAATGCTAGTTGCTGTTGTTGGTTTCATTGTCGTTGTTGGTTTCATTGTCTCTTGATCGTTCTTCTCCAGACTATACAGAAACACAAACACATAATTAATAGCACTCACATAACCAGAGCAATTCCATATCCAAATGTCTTGATCTGTTTTAAAGGATTAAGAGAAGAAAGATTATCAGCAACAGTATCAAGAAAATTTGATCCAGAAATTGCATCAAGATGTTTATTAGAAGTTTTTAATATATTGTGTTGTAGATCTTGAATATCTACAGAAATATTACCTTGATTCAATAGGTGTTGTTCAACTTTATCCAAATTGAATTATGTCTTATTACATTTGAAAGTCGTTACACAAAAGGAAGGATAGTTCCAATCAAATCTTAGTCTCACCTGTTTTTGTAAACTGACTAATTGATCTCCTAATAAAATAACAGATTGTTAAGTTCGGCCACTTGGGAGGCCAACTTTCCATCAATGTTTTGTTGAGTGGTCCAAAGGACATCAGTCTGTATGTCATTCTTGTATAAAATGAACTGTTTGTACAGATTTATGAAGAGCCATTCCAGCTATGGCTGGCATAGTGGTAATTGCAATAATGCCTAAGATTGCAGCAATTAGTAATTCCACAAAACGTTTAACACATTTAAGATTTTTTAATATTTCTTCAATAACATATAATGTAGGGCTTTCTTGCCAAGGTTGTTGTAAATCAACTGGAACCCATATGCCAGTTCTGGTTTTAAGAATATAAAAACTCTGCCAACTTTCATCAAAAGGAATGGTATTATTTATACATATATAAAATGAACAGTTACTACATGTTACTAATCCCAAATTGGGATCATATTTTGCTGGTCCAATCATAAAAACAAAAGGAATTCTTACACAAATCTGAATAGTGTGGGTAGAGTTTTTTGTAAAATTAAACGTAGCTTTTGGGTCACTTAAAATATATTTAGTATATGGTCCCTTCCAAGCAATTAATTCTTTTAATGCCATGGGTATTTTCCGTAATTCATCATGAATAGGATAATGATCTAGACAAGGCACAGGGGGAGCTAATCGTACCCCATGCCATATGAGGGGTTGACTACCATAAGTATTAATTGTCTTTTCATTATATACCCATGGGGAAGACATTTTAGATTCTATAAGTTTAGAGGTTCCTCGGGGTCCCCAATCAATAATGGAGCGTTCTGCAACACTTAATAATAAGTGACCTTCTTATCCTTTACATAATTTCCATCTTAACCAATTTTCAACACCATGGCTAATTTCAGCAATGCAACCAGGAAGGTCAGGTGGATTCATCATGCTGGAAGTTTCCTCTTATTCTAAAAAAGTAAGGGCAATTAACAGAAAGAGGGAAGTCTCCTCATTTGATTTTTTTTTTTACAACTGACAGCCACTTTTGACATCCTGTTTTAATACATATTCTTCCAAAATGAATACAAATAGGAGTGGCATCAGAGCCTATAGTATAATTTATCAACTGACTACCTTCTTCCTTTACAGTCTATTTTAATATGTCCTAATTTTCCACATTGGTGACATCTCATATCTGTCTTTTTATTAGCTTTAGACAATGCATGAGCCAGAAGTTGCATTTTATATGGTTATGACCCAATATCCTGGCAAAATTTAATATATTCTTCTAGAGGGGCAACCTGTGCTTTGAGAGGCTGAATCGTCTTTTTACATCCTGAGTTAGCATTGTCATAAGCAAGAACTTGCATCAGCATATCTCTCAGACCAGGTTGTGAGACTGTTTTATTTAAATTTTGATGTAGCCTCGCAATAAAATCTACATAAGGTTCCCCATTTGATTGTTTAATTTGGGTAAATGAAATCAAGGCTTGTCCAAGTGGATTTATTCTCTCCTAGGTTTTTAAACATAGCATTCTCACTTGAGCAAATAATTGATCATCAAATTGTAACTGAGCCTGAATGACAAAATGTGTCCCACTACCCATTAATTGATCAAGTGTTATATCAACTGGTGGATTGGCTGTCACATATCTGTGAGCATATTGATTTGCTTCATCTTGCCACCAGGTCCTAAATTATAAAAATTCTGAGGTGGATAGGCAAGTTCTGGCTATCATTTCCCAATCATAAGAAATTAACCGTTCAGCTTGTGAAAGTCTCTAAATTAGTCCCATGGTATAAGGAGAACTAGTTCTGTATTGGGTACATGCCTGTTTTATCTCCTTTATGGTTTTAAATGGTGTGGCATTATAATCGCAATGCATTCCTCCTTGTGGAAATTGAGGATCTGGTGAGATTTGAGTTATAGCCACAGGAAGAACTAAAGCGTCTTCATCCCCCTGCAACTGTGCCATATGAACTCCCTTTTGTAAAGGCATCATTTTATTAGGCACATTTATCTGTGGTTTAAAAGCAAATGCATCATCCCAAGGGGTTTCAGGATTGAAAGGAGGGGGCTAGACCAAAGATGCAGTTGGTCGGAGAGAAAGATCTGTTCTTGACTTCTATCATTCTTTTGGCTCTTATTTGTCATTCTTATTGATTGTTTCTCTTCCTCACCACGCATGTTATCATATAAATTCATTTCCTCCATTTGTTCTTGTATTTGTTCTACAGAATTCCCTGAATCCAAGGTTTCAGATCGCAGCAGTACTAAAGCTGTGCTAATAAGATTCCCTACTGATCATACACACAAAGGAATCTTTTCACTGCTTTGGTAAGCAGGGTACAGGCAACCCATAAGTTCTTGCCATTCCTCATGCCTCAAAGCCCTTTATCTGGATCTAGCCAGTAGAAATATTTTTCAATGGCAGAAAACAATTCTTTAAAAGAGGAATGAGAAATCTCAACCTCTGCACTTTTTAACAAAGTTTTTAACACTTGCATATCATTGTTACCCTGATTGACAAATCCACAGGGGTGTATTTATCAAGTACTTTCCTCAAGCTGGCCAGATTTCCCTGAGTTCTCTGCCGCTAGGAGCTAGCCTCTGAGGCTGGATTCACTTTCAGATCCCCGTTTGGGCGCCACATTTCAAGACCAGCTTGACAAGCAGGGTTTCCGAAAGTGCGATACAGCGAAAGAATGAGAAACAAGACACAACGATTCAGAGAAAAGCGAGGATCAGGGGACCAACACCACTCCAAGGTGAAGGTGCTGAAACTGAATCCAAGCCAGCTTTATTATGCTTTCAAGTGTGAATGAAAGAATATGCAGGGAGTTAAACTATAACTCTTTCCTTTTCTCCTTTGCTTTTCGCTTCTCTTCTTTTCACAGCTATTTGTAAGGCCTCCTCAGACAGCCATTTTCCTTTTTTTGCATTTCTTTTCCATAGGGTTGGTCTGGATCCCTGTCTCCTGTACAATGTCCTGAACCTCCATCCATAGTTCATCAGGCACTCTATCTATCAGATCTAGTCCTAAATCTATTTCTCACTTCCACTGTATAATCATAAGGGAGCTTATTTAGGTCATACTTGAATGGTATACTGGTTTTCCCTACTTTCTTCAGTTTAAGTCTAAACTTGGCAATAAGGAATTCATGATTTGAGCCACAGCCAGACCCTGGTCTTGTTTTTATTGACTGTATAGAGCTTCTCCATCTTTAGCTGCAAAGGACATAATAAACTTGATTTCAGTGTTGACCATCTGGTGAGATCCATGTGTAGAGTCTTCTCTTGTGTTGTTGGAAGAGGGTGTTTGTATGGCCAGCGCATTCTCTTGGCAAAACTCTATTAGCCTTCACCCTGCTTCATTCTGTATTCCAAGGCCAAATTTGCCTGTTACTCCAGGTGTTTCTTGACTTCCTGCTTTTGCATTCCAGTCCCCTATAATGAAAAGGACATCTTTTTTGGGTGTTAGTTCTAAAAGGTCTTGTAGGTCTTCATAGAACCGATCAACTTCAGCTTCTTCAGCGATGCTGGTTGGGGCATAGACTTGGATTACTGTGATATTGAATGGTTTACCTTGGAAACGAACAGAGATCATTCTGTCGTTTTTGAGACTGCATCCAAGTACTGCATTTCAGACGCTTTTGTTGACCATGATGGCTACTCCATTTCTTCTAAGGGATTCCTGCCTGCACTAGTAGATATAATGGTCATCTGAGTTAAATTCACCCATTCCAGTCCATTTTAGTTCGCTGATTCCTAGAATGTCGACGCTCACTCTTGCAATCTCCTGTTTGACCACTTCCAATTTGCCTTGATTCATGGACCTGACATTCCAGGTTCCTATGCAATATTGGTCTTTATGGCATCAGACCTTGCTTTTATCACCTGTCACATCCACAACTGGGTATTGTTTTTGCTTTGGCTCCATCCCTTCATTCTTTCTGGAGTTATTTCTCCAGTGATCTCCAGTAGCATATTGGGCACCTACTGACCTGGGGAGTTCCTCTTTCAGTATCCTATCATTTTGCCTCTCATACTGTTCATGGCGTTCTCAAGGCAGCAATACTGAGGTGGTTTTCCATTCCCTTCTCCAGTGGACCACATTGTGTCAGACCTCTCCACCATGCCCGCCCCTCTTGGGTAGTCCCACAGGACATGGTTTAGTTTCATTGAGTTAGACAAGACTGTGGTCCTAGTGTGATTAGATTGATTAGTTTTCTGTGATTATGGTTTCAGTGTGTCTGCCCTCTGATGCCCTGTTGCAACACCTACGGTTTTACTTGGGTTTCTCTTACCTTGGATGTCGGGTATCTCTTCATGGCTGCTCCAGCAAAATGCAGCCACTCTTCCTTACCTTGGACAAGGGGTATCTCCTCTCTGCCACCCCTCCGACCTTGAACATGGAATAGCTCCTAGGCCTTCCAGTGCCCAGGCAGCCACCGCTCATTGGAGTTGGGGTTGCTTCTCGCGGCCACTGCCCCAGGCCTCTGGCCTGGGACAGCTCCTCCCAGCCGCCACTCCTGGCCTCAGGCGGGAGTAAATCCTCTTGGCTACTCCTGCACTGTCGCAGCTTGGCACTCTCAGCCACCGCCCCTGACCTCGGACGTGGCTCAGCTCCTCTTGGCTTCCGCCCCTGACCTCGGATGCAGGGTAGCTCCTCTCGGGGTAGCAAAGGAGTAAAGGAAAGATATAAACATCTGAAGGCAGAGTTCCAAAGAATAGCAAGAAGAAATAAGAAAGCCTTCCTCAGCAAGCAATGCAAAGAAATAGAGGAAAACAACAGAATGGGAAAGACTAGAGTTCTCTTCAAGAAAATCAGAGATACCAAGGGAACATTTCATGCAAAGTTGGGCTCGATAAACGACAGAAATAGTATGGACCTAACAGAAGCAGAAGATATTAAGAAGAGGTGGCAAGAATACGGAGAAGAACTGTACAAAAAAAGAGCTTCAAGACCAAGATAATCATGATGGTGTGATCACTCATCTAGAGTCAGACATCCTGGAATGTGAAGTCAAGTAGGCCTTGGAAAGCATCACTATGAACAAAACTAGTGGAGATAATGGAATTCCAGTTGACCTATTTGAAATCCTGAAAGATGATACTGTGAAAGTGCTGCACTCAGTATGCCAGCAAATTTGGAAAACTCAGCAGTGGCCACAGGACTGGAAAAGACCACGTTTCATTCCAAACCCAAAGAAAGGCAATGGCAAAGAATGCTCAAAGTACCACACAATTGCACTCATCTTACATGCTAGTAAAGTAATGCTCAAAATTCTCCAAGCCAGGCTTCAGCAATACGTGAGTCACGAACTTCCAGATGTTCAAGATGGTTTTAGAAAAGGCAGAGGAACCAGAGATCAAATTGCCAACATTTGCTGGATCATGGAAAAAGGAAGAGTGTTTCAGAAAAATATTTATTTCTGCTTTATTGACTATGCCAAAGCTTTTGACTGTGTGGATCACAATAAACTGTGGAAAATTTGAAAGAGATGGGAATACCAGACCACCTGACCTGCCTCTTGAGAAACCTATATGCAGGTCAGGAAGCAACAGTTAGAAATTGACATGGAAAAATAGACTGGTTCCAAATAGAAAACGGAGTACGTCAAGGCTTTACATTGTCACCCTGCTTATTTAACTTTTATGCAGAGTACATCATGAGAAACGCTGGGCTGGATGAAACACAAGATGGAATCAAGATTGCTGGGAGAAATATGATAACCTTAGATATGCAGATGACACCACCCTTATGGCTGAAAGTGAAGAGGAACTAAAAAGCTTCTTGGTGAAAGTTAAATAGGAGAGTGAAAAAGTTGGCTTAAAGCTCAACATTCAGGAAACTAAAATCACGGAATCTGGTTCCATCACTTCATGGGAAACAGTGGAAACAGGGCTAGACTTTATTTTTTTGGGGGCTCCAAGATCACTGCAGATGGTGACTACAGTCAAGAAATTAAAAGACGCTTACTCCTTGGAAGGAGTGTTATGACTAAACTAGATAGCTTATTCAAAAGCAGAGACACTAATTTGCCAAAAGAGGTCTGTCAAGTCAAGTCTATGGTTTTTCCAGTAGTCATGTATGGATGTGAGAGTTGGACTGTGAAGAAGGCTGAGCCCCGAAGAATTGATGCTTTTGAACTGTGGTGTCAGAGAAAATTCTTGAGAATCTTTTGGACTGAATGGAGATCCAACTGGTCCATTCTAAAGGAGATCAGTCCTGGGTGTTCATTGGAAAGACTGATGCTAAAGCTGAAACTCCAATACTTTGGCTACCTAATGCAAAGTGTTGACTAATTGGAAAAGATTCTGATGCTGGGAGGGATTGGGGGCAGGAGGAGAAAGGGACGACAGAGGATGAGATGGCTGGATGGCATCACTGACTCAATGGATGTGAGTCTGAGTGAACTCTGGGAATGAACTGAGCGAATGAACTTAACTGAACTGGAGATGCTCAAGCACACCTTAGTAAATGCAGTCACACCAGTGTGCTGCTGCTAAGTCACTTCAGTTGGGTCCGACTCTGTGTGACTCCATAGACGGCAGCTCACCAGGCTCCCCCGTCCCTGGGATTCTCCAGGCAAGAACACTGGAGTGGGTTGCCATTTCCCTCTCCAATGCATGAACGTGAAAATTGAAAGTGAAGTCGCTCAGTCGTGTCCTACCCTCAGCGACTCCATGGACTACAGCCTACCAGGCTCCTCCATCCATGCGATTTTCTAGGCAGAAGTACTGGAGTGGGGTGCCATTGCCTTCTGGTCTGGTATTACAGTCTACATTCAAATAGCTATTTCTGAAAGAGGTCTTGTCTGTGTGTGACCTTTAAATCTGGAGTCTTTATTTCTCAAGACCTCTTTTTCTCACCAAAGTTAACCCCACTGGCTTTCAATGTCAAATGTTTTGGGGGCTCATATTCTTAGTGCAGGACCTCTGGTATGAGTAGTTTAGTATGGGCCTCAGACCCCTTTGCTCCTTTGGGGAGCCTCTTCAACTGGATTATCCTCTCATTTTTGTATTACCTGACTTGCCTCTTGAGAAACATATACGCAGGTCAGAAAGCAACAATTAGAACTGGACATGGAACAACAGACTGGTTCCAAATAGGAAAAGTAGTACGTCAAGACTGTATACTGTCATCCTGCTAATTTAACTTATATGCAGAGTACATCATGAGAAACGCTGGGCTGGAAGAAGCACAAGCTGCAATCAAGATTGCTGGGAGAAATATGAATAACCTTAGATATGCAGATGACACCACCCTTATGGCAGAAAGTGAAGAGTAACTAAAAAGTCTGTTGGTGAAAGTGAAAGAGGACAGTGAAAAAGCTGGCTTAAAACTTAACATTCAGAAAATGAAGATCATGGCATCTGATCCCATCACTTCATGGGAAATAGATGGGGAAACAGTGTCAGACTTTATTTTTTTGGGGCTCCAAGATCACTGCAGATGGTGACTGCAGCCATGAAATTAAAAGACCCTTACTCTTTGGAAGGAAAGTTATGACCAACCTAGATAGCATATTCAAAAGCACAGACATCACTTTGCCAAAAGAGGTCTGTCTACTCAAGTCTATGGTTTTTTCAGTAGTTATTTATGGATGTGAGATTTGGACTGTGAAGAAGGCTGAGCCCCGAAGAATTGATGCTTTTGAACTGTGGTGTTGGAGAAGAGTCTTGAGAGTCCCTTGGACTGCAAGGAGATCCAACCAGTCCATTCTGAAGGAGATCAGCCCTGGGATTTCTTTGGAAGGACTGATGCTATAGCTGAAACTCCAGTACTTTGGCCACCTCAAGCGAAGAGTTGACTCATTGGAAATGACTCTGATGCTGGGAGGGATTGGGGGCAGGAGGAGAAGGGGACAACAGAGAATGAGATGGCTGGATGGCATCACTGACTCGATGGACATGGGTCTGAGTGAACTCCGGGAGTTGGTGTTGGACAGGGAGGCCTGGCGTCCTGCAGTTCATGGGGTCACAAAGAGTCAGACACGACTGAGCAACTGATCTGAACTGAACTGAAACCAAGATATGGCAGCTGCCTATACACTATATTTGCCACTCCTACCTAACCTTCAATGGCCTTTTTATATCTTTATTAATAGTGGAAATTTTCTGCCACTCATCAGGCCATTCTCAAAAATGATCACTCAGTAAATAGCCAGAATTCAATGTTCCCATGGAAGGGCATGAACCCAGGGTCTTTGTATTGTGCCACCTTTGCTACTCCACCCTAAATATCTCTCTGTTGTTAGTAGTATATTTGCATAGGGGCTTCCCCAGTGGCTCAGACGGTAAATAATCTGTTTACAATGCGGGAGACCTGGTTTCGATCCCTGGTGTGGGAAGATCCCCTGGAGGAGGGCATGCCAACCCACTCCAGTATTCTTGCCAGAGAATTCCCAGGTACAGAGGAGCCCATTGGGTCACAAAGAAGATGGACACAACGGCACAGCACACATATTTACATACAGAAGTATTTTTTAAATTTAATGGAAAGTCCCAGTGAATTTAATTAAGAAATAATCAATATCGGATACATTACACGTCTAAGACATAGTGTTAAATGTGTTTCAGTTCAGTTTAGTTCAATTCAGTCATTCAGTCATGTCTGACTCTTTGCTACCCCATGAATCACAGCACGCCAGGCCTCCCTGTCCATCACCAACTCCCGGAGTTCACTCAGACCCATGTCCATCGAGTCAGTGATGCCATCCAGCCATCTCATTCTCTGTTGTCCCCTGCTCCTCCTGCCCCCAATCCTTCCCAGCATCAGAGTCTTTTCCAATGAGTCAACTCTTCACATGAGGTGGCCAAAGTACTGCAGTTTCAGCTTCAGCATCATTCCCTCCAAAGAAATCCCAGGGCTGATCTCCTTCAGAATGGACTGGTTGGATCTCCTTGCAGTCCAAGGGACTCTCAAGAGTCTTCTCTAACACCACAGTTCAAAAGCATCAATTCTTCAGGGCTCAGCCTTCTTCACAGTCCAACACTCATGTCCATACATGACCACAGGAAAAACCATAGCCTTGACTAGACGGACCTTTGTTGTCAAAGTAATTTCTATGCTTAAAAGTGATCTTTGTCTCTTTTGGGAAAATAGATGATGTTCTTTTAGAAACTGATGCAAAAGTTTCAGGAGGTCATTTGTTAGGCTTAAAACATTGCACTAAAATATGTGAAGGACAGCAGAATAATTTTTCTCAAAATCTTAAGTCAACTAGTTTGGCTGTACCAATGTGACAGAATGAGAAACGTTAAGCAATTTACTGATTTTTTCTCTCTTGAAGTTAAGAAAAAATTTACTAGAAACACATTTTCCTGGAAATACCTTGTTGTTCTTCCAAGATAAACCTAGAATTTGCATAGCTTTCTGACAAATTATCTTAACATGGTAAACTTTTATTTTTTGGGTACCATGGAACTTCTTTTAAACAATCTAAAGTGCAAATAAAAAGTCCTCTGAATAAATGGAAGAACCCATGGAAGAAATGAACAAACAGCTGAATGAAATCAAACATATCCTCAGGTATATTGCAACCTTTTGTCCTCTTTTGTCATATTGGATTAAAGAAAAAGATCAAGGTCTTTAGGAATGATTTATAAACTTTTCCTTCTGGTTTTGAATACACTCCAACAAGGTGAGACAAACAGTAAATGTTGGGAAACATGATTCACAATTATGGACTTTATTATGCAAGCATTTAAGCTGTTTTGAAAGATATCAAACTTAGTTTCCAATTCCTGTTTTATTACGTGGAAATGTGTACCCTTAGGAAAATTAAAGGAGTATTCTTAGCCTTAGCTTTATCAACTGGAAAAATGTGATTATGGGTTTGTTACTGTAAATATTAACTGTTATACATTACATTTGATAGAATAAGAATTTTGAGCAGTTGAGTGATATAACTGGAACAAGATTTAAAGAATATAATTTGAGTTGCTTTAAGAGAACAAATTGGTGGACAATCCTTCTAACCCCCCACACACACAAAAAAAAAAAAAAATGGAGAAAAGTAGCAGGAGGTTACTGCTCTGGACCAGGAAAAATGAAGGGAAGGGAGTGATCACACTTGTGACATATTTTGAAAGTATAGTCAACTATATTTGATACAGTTATCAGTAAATAATATGAGAGCAAAAAGAGAATGATAACACTGTGCAAAGCTTTGTCTGAACAATTACACTGAAAGCTGATGTCTTTTAGCAAGATGGGGGACATCTTTTATACTGTAGAAAATTTTGCATTATATGTACTAAATTGATATCTAACTATTCAAATTGGAAGTGCTGCTTATGTAAAAATGAGGATAGAGATAGGGACTGGAGACACAAAATTGGACTGCCTCAGTACTCATTGTTTAGAAGGAATATCTAGCTAGAAACTCTAAGAAAGAAGTCTCAGGAAGTTTTGAGACAATTCTGGGCAGTGGCTTTATATTCATATTTTGATCTACTCACAAGGAATATGCTAGCTTAAGTGGGTTTCTAGTGTTATAATTTTGTGACTGTATAAATTATATACTTTTCCTGGAATTCCTTCCCCATCTTTTTTTGTTATTTCACTTTTCCTTTAAAACTCAGCTAAGTCATTGCTTCTTCTGGGAAGACTTCTCTTGTTCTAGTCTGATTGATATATTTCTCCTCTGTGATATTTGGCATTGTGAGAGTGTCTGTATCATGACACCCATTATGTGTGTCTGCAATTTTCTGATTCCTCATTTTGTGTCGTATCACTGAGTCTAAGGAACTATGAGTAATTCAACAGCACATAACAATGTCTATGACCCCCTGGACACAAGCAGATTCTGTATGCACATTATTTTAATTGAAAGGATAAATAGAAGACAGAATTTTAGTACATTTAAAACTTTGTTTTGTAGGTAAACTGCTTCTAATATGTGAAGTCAACTCCTGTCCAGAATAGATGGAACAAAGAAATAGAGTAACTTACTTTGTCCTCCTGGGCCTCACACAGAATCCAAAGGAGCAGAAAATCCTTTTTGTTATGTTATTGCTTTTTTACATTTTGACAGTGGTGGGGAACCTGCTCATTATTATGACTATAACTGTCAGTAAGACCCTGAACTCACCGTTGTATTTTTTTCTTGCCAGCTTATCATTTATGGATGCCACTTATTCCTCTTCTATAACCCCCAGACTGATTTCAGACTTACTCTTTGGGGAAAATATCATAACTTTTTAATCTTGTATGACTCAGATGTTTATAGATCTTTTTTTTTTTTTTTTGGTGGATCAGAGGTCTTCCTTCTGCTGGTCATGGCCTATGACTGTTATGTGGCCATCTGCAAGCCTTGCATTATTTGGTGATCATGAGGCAGAAGGTGTGTATTGTGCTGCTGGTGTCCTGGGTTGGAGGTTTTCTGCACTCAATAATTCAACTTAGCACTGTTTATGGGCTCCCATTCTGTGGGGCCAATGTCATGGATCACTTTACATGTGATATATACCCCTTATTGAAACTCATCTGTACTGAAACCTATGTCATTGGCATCCTAGTGCTGGCCAATGGAGGTCTGATCTGCTTTATCATCTTTCTGCTCTTACTTTTCTTCTATGGAGTCATCCTGCACTCTCTGAAGAACCTGAGTCAGGAAGGGAGGCAGAAAGCCCTCCAACCTGTGGTTCCCACATCACTGTGGTTGTCTGATTCTTTTTTCCCTGTATTTTCATATATTTAAGACCAGCTACAACCTTCCTGATTGACAAATAATTGGGTGTGTTTTATACAGTCATAACCCCCATGCTGAACCCATTAATCTACAGTCTAAGAAATTCTGAGATGACTAATGCTATGAAGAAACTCTGGAGAAAAACAGCAGATCAAATCAAATTAGTTCATTACCCATAATTAATTCAGTAACTTAGCAAGAGGGCCAATCTTCCAGAAAGGTATAGTCTTCATAAATATGATTAAATTTTTCCTCTTCTCTCAAGGAATTAGTTAATTATAAATAAGGAGTGAACTACACATTCTTGCTTTCATTGATAATTTCTTTCCTCATATGTAAACTATATAACATCTTGTGTACCACTGTGTCTAAATGGGTGGGACATTTAAAATAGAAAAGTGTTTGCATTTACAATAGAGAGCAATGAAAATTATGTAGCAAATGAGCTAATTAAATTTTTATGTGGTTACACTAATTTTAAATTTATATCCGATTTTGCTTTTATTGCTTTCTCATCGTTAGTTTTATTTCACATCCGAATTCCATATATTATCTTTATTGTACTTGCTAAAAATTTAATTTCATATAGATCATCATCTATTCAGTTTCATTTACTTTACACATATAACTAAATATAATTTAATTTTTAAATAATTTAAATATGATGAGTATTTTAAAAAGTATTTAAAAATAGAAGCCAAGCAAACTGTAATAGTGTATAATACACTTTTTGCCAACTCCACACCCAATGTCTCTCAGTTCCCCCAGTTTCAGTCAATGTACACTGTTTCTGAGATTCTTCAAACAATAATTTTGCACACACATGCATATTTTCATATATGAATGTGTTCACTTAGCTCTACATAAATTTTGTATTATCTTCTCAGCCTCTGGAAGATATTCAATATAGACATGCCAACCTTTATAGATCTAAGTCATTCTAGTTTCATGACCCTGTTTAACTTCTTTATACTGGATTGTGTACGACTGTTTGTGCCCCTCTGGACTATACAGCCCATGGAATTCTCCAAGCCAGAACACTGGAGCGGGTAGAAATTCCCTTCTCCAGGTGATCTTCCCAACCCAGGGATCAAACCCAGGTCTCGCACATTGTAGGTAAATTCCTTACCAGCTGAGGCACCAGGGAAGCCCAACTTCTTTATAAAGATACACTAAAATTAAGTATTAAGTCCTTTTCAGGTTTTGCAATACAAGCTTTCTGATATTTTGTAAGTAAGATTCCTACACGTGGAATTGTTGATTTAACTGGCATACATGTCTACAACGTTTATGTTTGTGCATGCAGGCTGTTGGCTCAGTCATGTCTGACTCTTTGATACTCTAAGAACTGTAGTCCCCCAGGCTCCTCTATGCATAGGCCTGGAGGAGCAAGACAAGCAAGAACACAGGAGTGGGTGGCCACTCGCTTCCCCAGGGGATCTCCTGTACCCAGGGGTGGAACCCATTGTCTCTTATGTCTCCAGCATTGGCAGGCAGCTTCTTTACTACTAGCGCCATCATTTATGTTGGTAGTTATTGTTAAAATGCTATCCATGAACTTTTATCACACTCACTACTCCTCTAATTCTGAAAAGTTGTTTCACCACATTCTTAAAAAACACTGCTTGGGAAACATTTGTGGTATTTGAAAATCAGATTTTAAAAAATGTGTTTCATTTACATACTTTAATTATAAAAATATATGTAACTGAATTTGGACATCTATTCACGTGTTTAAAGTGGTTTGTATTCATTTTCATGTACTGCTTATTAATGAATATCACATTTTATTTCCATTGCTGATATTTTCCAAATTTATCTTAATGATTTAATTATATACTAAGGAAATTAGCAACAACAGACTGGTTCCAAATTAGGAAAGGGGTACATCAAGAGTGTATATTGTCACTCTGCTTACTTAAATTATATGAAGAGTAAATCATGCAAAGTGCCGGGCTGGATGAAGCACAAGCTGGAATCAAGATTGCCAGGATGCCAGGAGCCAGCACAGGAGTTCCCACCTATGCCAAAGGTCATGCAGAGAGGATCTGACATGCAAAGGCAAATTAGAACTCAAGAGGCCCCCTGGATCTGCCTGAGCATCTACACCAAAACCAAAATCTATCTGTTTTACTATTTCACAACTTTCACCAACTCTTCTGACATTAACAGGGGGCTATCCCCGACCACCTTTCTCTGAAGAAAATCAACTTAGAGCTCTAGTTAATAAGTCTCCTGGGCATAATAGGAGTGTTTCAATTCAAACCCCTCTGGTGACTTTCTAGCTTGCCTGACAGTTTTGTTTGGACTCTTGCAGCTACGCATGCGATTGTTCACAGCCTCCCAACCACGAAAGGCACGGGAAGTTTAACATATTCTAATAATGCAGAGCTTCTCAGAGAGTTAAAATTATTAGAATAAAACTAGTAGAGGATTTCTTTGTTGAGTTAATGCTTGCTGCCAAGTTTCCATATCCCTTACCTACTGTGTCCCTGGGAGTGTATTGATTAATATAGTTGGTATATAGAAATGTAAGTAGTAGCTTTAATGTTTGTAACCTTGGACCCTTGAGTTAATTCTTTTCTTGTTATAACCTACCACACTTTTGCCCTATAGGAATGCAACTTTATCTAATGCTTTCAGTGCGTGGCACCTAACTTTAGAATAATCACCTTTAGAGAAAATAAGTTTAATGATCGACTAACCATTATTCAGAAGAAAGGGTCATAAAATGTTATCAGGCCTCCTGGCCAGAAGATGATGTAAATCACCTAAAGCCTTTGCATATGATAAGTTTGCAGAAAGAAAGCCTGGCTTCGATAAGAGTCAAGGACTGCTAACCTTGCATGACTCTACACCCCCTATTATCCTCTATGCACAACTTAAGGTATAAAAGCTACTTTGGAAAATAAAGTTGCGGGCCATGCTCATCAGGCTTGGTCTCCCCATGTCGTTCTTGCTTCCTTTTCTCTCCTTTTTTTCTCTGTTCTTCCTTCAGGATGAATGATTGGAGTGTGGGGGCTCTCTGAGATCACTTACTTGCCTGGGCTTCTAAGACCCACACGAGAAGGTGCCCAGGGTAGGACACCTTCAGTGATTCAAGAGACCACCTGCGGCCTCCGCGGTCAGAGCAAGTTTGGTGTCACGAACTTTATTAGTTTCCCATGTAAACCAGTTATATCAAGCCTCTGATCTCTCTGCTGTGCTATCCTTTTTCGCTAATGCCGTCCTCCTGAGGGAATCCCTGGATCCAAACAGGGCTAGACCCTGGTACCAGGAGAAATATCAATAACCTCAGATATGGGGATGACACCACCCTTATGGCAGAAAGTGAAGAAAAACAAAAGAGCCTCTTGATGAAAGTGAAAGAGGAGAGTGAAAAAGTTGGCTTAAAACTCAATATTCAAAAATCTAAGATCACGGCTTCTGGTCCCATCACTTTGTGGCAGATAAATGAGCAAACAGTGGAAACAGTGAGAGACTTTATTTTATAGGGCTCCAAAATCACTGCAGATAGTGACTGCAGCCATGCAATTAAAAGACACTTGCTCCTTGGAAGAAAAGCTATGCCCAGCCTAGACAGCATATTAAAAAACAGAGACATTACTTTGCCAACAAAGGTCTGTCTAGTCAAAGCTATCATTTTTTCAGTGGTCATGTATGGATGTGAGAGTTGGACTATAAAGAAAGCTGTGCGCCAAAGAATTGATGCTTTTGAATTATGGCATTGGAGAAGACTCATGAGAATCCCTTGGATTGAAAGGAGACCCAGCCAGTCCATTCTAAAGGAAATCAGTCCTGAATATTCATGAGAAAGACTGATGCTGAAGCTGAAACTCCAATACTTTGGCCACCTGATGCAAATAACTGACTCATTTGAAAAGGCCCTGATGCTGGGAAAGATTGAAGGCAGGAGAAGGAGATGACAGAGGATGAGATGGTTCGATGGCATCACTGCCTCAATGGACATGAGTTTGAGCAAGCTCCGAGAGTGGTGATGGAGCTTGCAAGATGGGAGGCCTGGGGTGCTGCAGTCAGTGGGATGGAAAAGAGTCGGACACAACTGAGCGACTGAACTTATCTCAACTGATGGAAATTATCCCATTCACCATGTATGTGGAATTGTCAATATTAGTATTTCAGTTTTTGATTTGTTTTTGATGTATTTATGCTGTGCAGAATGTTTTTTGCCATGCATAAATATTTTTACATTTGTCTAAATAAATCTATCAGTATTTCCTTTCAGTTTTATATCTTGCTTAGAATTTTCCTAATTCAATGTTACTAAAATGTTGTTCTACTTTTTTCAACCTAATTTTTACATGTTTTGCTGTTTTATATTTTACATTTAAATTTTTAAACCCCTTACACATTATTTTGATGTCAGAATTTAGTTGGGGACTAAATTTTAGTTACTTTCATAGACTATTATTTTTATGGATGCATGATTATTTTTCCCAAGGGGTTTGATTCTCCAACTTTGTATTCTTACATATAGCACATGTTTAGATCCAATTCACTCCTCTATTATCTTCTATTGATATCTTTATCCTATGCCATTTAACATGAAATGTAATGGCATTTGATTTAAAATACACTCTGATGCCTGATAAACATAAGACACCTTCATTAACATTCTATATCAGATCTCTGTTTATATTTGCTTAAAGTTTTAAAATAAATTTCAATAAGCTAGTTTGGGAAAACATAGTTGTAGTTGCTGTTTTACATAAGACTTCTCCAGAAGGTTTTTGTGTCTTTAGAGAATTGAGAGGTCTTATCCAGAAACTAGATATGTCTTCCCACTTAACTTGTTTTTGTATTCATATAAATCTAGTAATTTTCTTTGATTAATTGTGTTTTTCAAGTTTCTGTTGCTTCAGTACAGGAAATGTTTTGTTTTCCAATTTACATAGTATGCATAATCTTCCCAATACATCATTCATTCTTTTCAGCCTATGTTTTGCAAGTGACAAAATATGTACAGTTGTGTAATCACCATAATTAATAAACAGAACGTTTCATCATGGTAAATGTTTCCTCATCCACCTTTGGAGTCACATCCTCCCTTCACTTCTAGGTTCTGGCAGACAATGATCCATCTCTGTATCTATATTTTTATCTCATTCAGAATTTTATATAAATAGAATCACATATTATATATTTTTAATTTCCCTCCTTGCTTTATTGAGGTATAATTGATACATTAAAATATTATATAGAATATGTACAATTGATGATTTGATATACATTGTGAAATGACCACAATAAACCTTACTTAACACAACTATCATCTCACATAATCACCATTTTTGTTTTTCTTTTGTTAAGACCCCATAAAACCTACTCTCAGTGAATTTCAAGTATATACTATCTTCAATTGCTCAGTCGTGTCCAACTCTTTGAGACCTTATGGACTGTAGACCATCAGGATCCTCTATCGATAGGATTTTCCAGGCAAGAACACTGGAGTGGGTTGCCATTTCCTACTCCAGAAGATCTTCCTGACCCAAGGATCCGATTGATGTCTCGGGTCTCCTGTATTGGCAGATTCCTTTACCTCCGTGCCACTTGGGAAGCCACAAGTATACATTATTATATTATTAACTATAGCCAATATGCTATATATTAATCCCAAGTCTTATTCATCTTGTAACTGCAATTTTATAAACTTTCAGAAACACCTTCATATTTATACCACTCTTCAGCCCTGGCATACTTTCTGCTTCCATTATTTGACTTTTTTAGATTACACATGTGAGATAATACAATATTTGTCTTTCTGAATCTGGGTTATTTTTCTTATGTCTTCCAGGTTCACTCATACCTCCAAAGACCGAATTTCTTTATTTTTCATGAGTCAGTAATATTCCATTGTTTCAGTCAGTCAGATCAGTCACTCAGTCATGTCTCAGTCTTTGCGACCCCATGGACTGTAGCACACCAGGCTTCCCTGCTAATCACCAACTCCCAAAGTTTATTCAAACTTATGTCCATTGAGTTGGCGATGCCATTCAACCATCTCGTCCTCAGTTGTCTTCTCCTCCTGCCTTCAATCTTCCCCAGCATCAGGGTCTTTTCAAATGAGTCAGTTCTTCAGATAAGGTGGCCAAAGTATTGGAGTTTCAGCTTAAACATCAGTCCTTAATATTCAAGACTCATTTCGTTTAGGATGGACTGGTTGGATCTCCTTGCAGTCCAAGGGACTCTCAAGAGTTTTCTCCAACACCACAGTTCAAAAGCATCAGTTCTTCAGTGCTCAGCTTTCTTTATGGTCCAACTCTTACATCCATAAATGAGTACTGGAAAACCATAACCTTGACTAGATGGACATTTGTTGGCAAAGTAATATCTCTGCGTTGTGTATTATACTCTATTTCTTTGTCCATCTACTTAGGTTGTATTCTATCTTGCTTTTTGAATGATGCTTCAAATAATATGGGTATGTAGATAAATCACAGTTCCTGATTTTATTCTTCTGCTTATGTTCAGTTTTCCCAACACATTGAAGAGAATTTCCTTTTCCCATACTGTATTCTTGGACCCATATTTTAAAATAAGTTAGCTATATATGGATGGGTTTATTTCTGAGATTTCTATTCTGTTCATTGATTTATGTGTATGTTTTTGTCTCAGCCCTTACTGTTTTGACTGGTAAAGTTTTGGGATTAGGAAGTGTGATGTCTCTAGCTTCATTCTGCTTTCTCCTGAATGAGGTCTTATGATTTTTTTTTTTTTTTTTAAGATTTAGCAATCATTTGATGAAACTAAACAAGTCTAGCATCTCTGTTCTCTTTTTTTAGTATAATTTTATTTACTTATTTAATTTTGCTGTATTTGGTCTTCATTGATGTGCGGGTTTTTCTTTTGTGGTGAGTTGGGGCTACTCTCTAGTTGAAGTGCTGGCTTCTCATTGCAGTCACATCTCCTGTTGCAGGATACGGGCTCTAGGGCATACAGGCTTCAGTAGCTGTGTCACGTGGGCTCAGTATTTGCAGCTCCCAGGCTCATAACCACAAGCTCAATACTGTAGAACATGGGCTTGGTTGCTCCATGGCATGTGGGATCTTCCAGGCTTAGGGATGGAACCATCTCTTCTGTATTGGTAGGTGGATTCTTTACCACTGAGTCACCAGGGAAGCCCAGGCTCTTATGAATTTTGTGATTATTTTTGTATTCCTAGTAAATATTGCATTGGTATCAATTATACTTCAATTAAATAATTTCAAACAAAAAGCCATTAAACTTTTGACAGGGATTGTATTGAATCTGTGATTTGAATTGTCTGCTGTGTCCATTTTAATAATATTTTTTTTTCCAATTTATGAACATGGGGTGTCTTTTCATTTATTTTCACCTTCAATTTCTTTCACTTATGTCATATTTTTCAGTGTACAAATTGTTAACTTTCTTTTTTAAATTTATTCCTAAGAATTTATTCTTTTTGATGCCATTGAGGTTTTTTTTTTTTCTTTTGTATAGTTTGTTTCTACATATAATCAAACTAAGTTATGTCAGTTGATTTTTATCGTACAATTTTCTTGAATTTCTTTTATTAGGTGCAGTTTTTTGGCATTTTCTATATGTAAGATCATGTCTACCATGTAGTCTTTAAATATGATCTCTTGCTCTTAGTATCATGCATTTGAGGTTTATGTGTATGAATGGGACTATCAATAGTTCATTTATTTGATTGGTAGATATTATCCCATTTTATGGATGTATCCCAGTTCATTTATCATTATCTTAAGTAAGAGATGTTTTATTTGTTGTTAGCAGTTTGAAATTATGCATAAATTTTCAACAAGTACACACGTATAGTTATTAAAAAAAACAAATCAGAAAAAATATGAGATAACTACTTTCAAGATACTAGATATCAGAAACAATTTACAATGATCACTCAGAGATGGGGAAAAAACAAGTTTATGTGTAGGCTTTTTACATTTTACTACCTTTAACAGTTTTATTTTTTATTTTATTTTTAAATAGAAATTTATTTATTTTAATTGGAGGCTAATTACTTTACAATATTGTACTGATTTTGCCATACATTGACATGAACCCACCATGGGTGTACATATGTTCCCCATCCTGAACCCCCCTCCCACCTCTCCCCATCCCATCCCTCTGGGTCATCCCAGTTCACCAGCCCTGAGCACCCTGTCTCATGCATTGAACCTGGACTGGCGGTTCATTTCTCATATGATAATACACATGTTTCAATGCCATTCTCCCAAATCATCCCACCCTCACGCTTTCCCACAGAGTCCAAGACTGTTCTGTACATCTGTGTCTCATTTGCTGTCTCACATACAGGGTTATTGTTACCATCTTTCTAAATTCCATATATATGCATTAGTATACTGTATTGCTGTTTTTCTTTCTGGCTTACTTCACTCTGTATAATAGGCTCCAGTTTCATCCACCTCATTAGAACTGATTCAAATGCATTCTTTTTAATGGCTGAGTAATATTCCATTGTGTATATATATGTACCACATTTTCTTATCCTTTTGTCTGCTGATGGACGACTAGGTTGCTTCCATGTCCTGGCTATTATAAACAATGCTGTGATGAACATTGGGGTACACGTGTCTCTTTCTATTCTGGTTTTCTCGGTGTGTATTCCCAGTAGCTGGATTGCTGGGTCATATGGCAGTTCTATTTCCAGCTTTTTAAGGAATCTCCACCATGTTCTTCATAGTGGCTGTATTAGTTTGCATCCCCCCCAAGAGTATAAGAGGGTTCCCTTTTCTCCACACCCTCTCCAGCATTTATTGTTTGTAGACTTTTGGATACCAGCCATTCTGACCTGTGTGAGATGATACCTCATTGTGGTTTTGATGTGCATTTCTCTGATAATGAATGATGTTGAGCATCTTTTCATGTGTTTATTAGCAATCTGTATGTCTTCTTTGGAGAAATGTTTGTTTAGTTCTTAGGCCTTTTTTTTTTTTTTTTTTTTGATTGGGCCATTTGTTTTTCTGGAATTGAGCTGCAGGAGTTGCCTGTATATTTTTGAGATTAATTCATTGTCAGTTGCTTTGTTTGCTATGATTTTCTCCCATTCTGAAGGCTGTCTTTTCACCTTGCTAATAGTTTCCTTTGTTGTGCAAAAGCTTTCAAATCTAATGAGGTCCCATTTGTTTATTTTTGCTTTTATTTTCAATATTCTGGGAGGCGGGTCATAGAGGATCCTGCTGAGATATATGTCGGAGAGTGTTTTGCCTATGTTTCCTCTAGGAATTTTATAGTTTCTGGTCTTACATTTAGATCTTTAATCAATTTTGAGTTTATTTTTGTGTTTGGTGTTAGAAAGTGTTCTAGTTTCATTATTTTACAAGTATTTGACCAGTTTCCCAGAACCACTTGTTAAAGAGGTTGTCTTTTCTCCATTGTATATTCTTGCCTCCTTTGTTAAAGATAAGGTGTCCATATGTGCGTGGATTTATCTCTGGGCTTTCTATTTTATTCCATTGATCTGTATTTCTGTCCTTGTGCCAGTACCATACTGTCTTGATGACTGTGGCTTTGTAGTAGAGCCTGAAGTCAGGCAGGTTGATTCCTCCAGTTCCATTTTTCTTTCTCAAGATTGTTTTGGCTATTCGAGGTTTTTTTGTATTTCCATACAAATTGTGAAATTATTTGTTCTAGTTCTGTGAAAAATAGTGTTGGAAGCTTGATAAGGATTGCATTGAACTTATAGATTGCTTTGGGTAGTTTACTCATTTTCACTATATTGATTCTTCCAATCCATGAATATGGTATATTTCTCCATCTATTAGTGTACTCTTTGATTTCTTTCACCAGTGTTTTATAGTTTTCTACGTATAGGTCTTTTGTTTCTTTAGGTAGATACATTACTAAATATTTTATTCTTTTCATTGCAATGGCGAATGGGATTGTTTCCTTAATTTCTCTTTCTATTTTCTCATTGTTCATGTATAGGAATGCAAGGGATTTCTGTGTATTAATTTTATATCCTGCCACTTTACTATATTCGTTTATTAGCTCTAGTGACTTTCTGGTGGAGTCTAGGGTTTTCTATGTAGAAGATCATGTCATCTGCAAACAGTGAGATTTTTACTTCTTATTTTCCAATCTGGATTCCTTTTATTTCTTTTTCTGCTCTGATTGCTGTGGCCAAAACTTCCAAAACTATGTTGAATAGTAGTGGTGGCAGTGGGCCCCCTTGTCTTGTTCCTGACTTTAGGGGAAATGCTTTCAATTTTTCAACGTTGAGGATAATGTTTGTTGTGGGTTTATCATGTATAGATAGCTTTTATTATGTTGAGGTATCTTCCTTCTATTCCTGCTTTCTGGAGGGTTTTTTTTTTATCATAAATGGATGTTGAATTTTGTCAAAGGCTTTCTCTGCATCTATTGAGATAATCATATGGTTTTTATTTTTCAATTTGTTGATGTGTTGTATTACATTGATTAACTTGCAGATATTGAAGAATCCTTGTATCCCTGGGATAAATCCCACTTTGTCATGATGTATGCTCTTTTTAATGTGTTGTTGGATTCTTTTTGCTAGAATTTTGTTAAGGATTTTTGCTTCTGTGTTCATCAGTGATATTGGCCTGTAGTTTTCTTTTTTGGTTGCATCTTTGTCAGGTTTTGCTATTAGGGTGATGGTGGACTCATAGAATGAGTTTGGAAGTTTACCTTCCTTTGCAATTTTCTGGAAGAATTTGAGTAGGATATATGTTAGCTCTTCTCTAACTTTTTCAAGTTGTGGTATAAGAAGTGTTATGTCAGAGGATCCTGGTAGATTCCTTGAGTTCAGAAGTGAAGTTGAGGGTCTTAGAATACAAAGACAGCTTGAATACTGAGAGTAGAATACTGCAGATGATAGACCTATGGACCTGGGGGAGGGGGGAGAAAGATAGAGACAGGAAGAGGCATAGAAAGAGTGAGGGAAGGAATTCTGGAAGCCTGCAGAGGATTCCCCTCAGCTTCAGTGGTAGAATTTTAGGAAACTCTCTAAAGCTGAGGAAAGAATTACTCAGATGGATTACAGATAAGAGTGGTTGGTGCTCACACGGGGCCAGGAATAGTGCATATTCTCATCAGATGAAAAAATCTGTTTGTTCACAGGGCCAGTGTATTGATCTCTTTGTCATTATGTGTTATCCTTTGTAATCTCTTCTTACACTCTTTGTCTTAAAGTCTATTTTGTTTGATACAAATATTGCTATCTTGGCCTTCTTTTTGTTTCTCTTTTCTTGGGATATCTTTTTCCTTCCTCACTCTTTCATTCTATATTGTGTTCTCATGTCTAATGGGTCTTTTATAAACAGCTTATATATAGGTCTTTTTGTGGTCATTTAGTCACTCTGTGTCTTTGGACCATTTAGTCCATATATATATATATATATATATATATATATATATATAGAGAGAGAGAGAGAGAGAGAGAGAGAGAGAGTAATTATTGAATTATTGATAGATATGTATGCTCTGTCATTTTGTTAATTGTATTTGACTTGTCTTTGTAGCTCACTTTTAGCTTATCTACCCTTGTGATTTGAAGACTACCTTTATTGTTATGTTTGGATTGTTACTTCATTTTGTCTGTGTATCTATTAAATTGATTTCCCTGATAACTCAGTTGGTAAAGAACCCACCTGCAATGCAGGAGACCTCAGTTCGATCCCTGGGTTGGGAAAATCACCTGAAGAAGGAAAAGGGAACACACTCCAGTATTGTGGCCTGGAGAATTCCATGGGCTGTATAGTCTATGGGGTTGTAAAGAGTTATCTATTAAATAATTTAATTAATTATCTATTCAATAATTTTGTTTTGTGGTTACCTGGGGCATATGTATATGTATATAATTATTTTAACTTGTTGGGTTCAACTGTATTTTAACTATCATGAACTTTTACTCTTTTTCTTCATATTTACTTTTGATTTGGTATTTTATATCTTTTTGTCTTGTGTATTCCTTAACTACTTATGAACATATAGATGCATTTTCTAATTTTTCTAGTAAACTTCTTACTATCTTCATAAGTGGTTGACCTACTTACCTTACTGCCTTTAATCTATATTTGATTTTCCAATGAGATTTTTCTGTTTATGATTTTTACATCATTAATTGTAGCTTTTTTTTAAATTGTCTTGCTTATAGAAGTCGCTTTAATATTTCTTATAAATCTTGTTTCATGGTGCTGAGCTTTCTTAGCCTTTCCTTGCCTGTTAAACTTTTGATTTCTCATTCAAACCTAAATAAAAGCCTTGTCCAATAGTTTGTTCTGGGTTGAAGGTTTTCCCCTTTTTTTATTTTCAATAATTAGTTTTTTATATCTGAATTAATGATATAATGTTTATATATTTGTCCAAATGACAAGTCAGAATGAAGCTGTAAATAAAAAGAATGTAAAACTTGTTCTGGAAAGTAGGAAAATACATAATAAACTAATCTTTAGTGAAACAAAATGAAAATACATAATAAACTAATCTTCAGTGAAACAAAATGATTAGTCTCAGCATGGTTCTTAAGCTGTATTTTTTTCTCCATGTTACATCTTTCTGGGGCTTCCCGGGTAGATCAGTGGTAAAGAATCTGCCTGCAGTGCATGAGCCACAGGAGATGTAGGTTAGATCCCTGGATCAGGATGATCTCCTGGGGGAGGACATGGCAACCCACTCCAGTATTTTGTCTGGAGAAGCCCAGAGACAGAGAATCCTGGCAGGGTCCATAGGGTCATAAAGAGTCAGACACAACTGAAGTGACTGAGCACACACATCTTTTTTGACCCTAATTCTGTGATTTGGTTTAGTGGTACTTTTGCACACAGATGTACTTTTATTTTTTTTAATTTAGTATTATTTTATTTTTTAACTTTACAATATTGTATTGGTTTTGCCATATATCAAATATCTCCACACCCTCTCCAGCATTTATTGCTTGTAGACTCTTGGATCACAGCCATTCTGACTGGCATGAAATGGGACCTCATTGTGGTTTTATTTGCATTTCTCTGATAATGAGTGATGTTGAGCATCTTTTCATGTGTTTGTTAGCCATCTGTATGTCTTCTTGGGAGAAATGTCTGTTTAGGTCTTTGGCCCATTTTTTTGATTAGGTCATTTATTTTTCTGGAATTGAGCTGAAGGAGTTGCTTGTATATTTTTGAGATTAGTTGTTTGTCAGTTGCTTCATTTGCAATTATTTTCTCCCATTCTGAAGGCTGTCTTTTACCTTGCGTACAGTTTCCTTTGTTGTACAGAAGCGTTTAAGTTTAATTAAATCCCACTTGTTTATTTTTGCTTTTATTTCCAATATTCTGGGAGGGGGGTCATAGAGGATCCTACTGAGATATATGTCGGAGAGTGTTTTGCCTATGTTCTCCTCTAGGAGTTTTATAGTTTCTAGTCTTATGTTTAGATCTTTAATCAATTGTGAGTTTATTTTTGTGTATTGTTTTAGAAAGTGTTCTAGTTTCATTCTTTTACAAGTGGTTGACCAGTTTACCCAGCACCACTTGTTAAAGAGATTGTCTTTAATCTATTGTAAATTCTTTCATCCTTTTTTAAAGATAAGGTATCCATATGTGCATGGATTTATCTCTGGACTTTCTATTTTGTTCCATTGATCTATATTTCTGTCTTTGTGCCAGCACCATACTGTCTTGATGACTGTGGCTTTGTAGTAGAGCCTGAAGTCAGGCAGGTTGATTCCTCCAGTTCCATCTTTCTTTCTCAAGATTACTTTGGCTATTCGAGGTTTTTTGTATTTCCATACAAATTGTGAAATTATTTGTTCTAGCTCTGTGAAGAATACCGTTGGTAGCTTTATAGGGATTGCATTGAATCTACAAATTGCTTTGGGTAGTATACTCATTTTCACTATATTGATTCTTCCAATCCATGATCATGGTATATTTCTCCATCTATTAGTGTCCTCTTTGATTTATTTCACCAGTGTTTTATAGTTTTCTATATATAGGTCTTTAGTTTCTTTAGGTAGATATACTCCTAAGTATTTTATTATTTTCTTTGCAATGGTGAATGGAATTGTTTCCCTAATTTCTCTTTCTATTTTCTCATTATTAGTGTATAGGAATGCAAGGGATTTCTGTGTGTTGATTTTATATCCTGCAACTTTACTATATTCATTGATTAATTCTAGTAATTTTCTGGTGGAGTCTTTAGGGTTTCCTATGTACAGGATCATGTCATCTGCAAATAGTGAGAGTTTTACTTCTTCTTTTCCAATTTGGATTTCTTTTATTTCTTTTTCTGCTCTGATTGCTGTGGTCAAAACTTCCAAAACTATGTTGAATAGTAATGGTGAAAGTGAGCACCCTTGTCTTGTTCCTGACTTTAGAGGAAATGCTTTCAATTTTCACCATTGAGGATAATGTTTGCTGTGGGTTTGTCATATATAACTTTTATTATGTTGAGGTATGTTCCTTCTATTCCTGCTTTCTGGAGAGTTTTTATCATAAATGGATGTTGAATTTTGTCAAAGGCTTTCTCTGCATCTATTGAGATAATCATATGGCTTTCATTTTTCAATTTGTTAATGTGGTGTATTACATTGATTGATTTGCGGATATTGAAGAATCCTTGCATCCCTGGGATAAAGCCCATTTGGTCATGGTGTATGATCTTTTTAATGTGTTGTTGGATTCTGATTGCTAGAATTTTGTTAAGGATTTTTGCATCTATGTTCATCAGTGATATTGGTCTGTAGTTTTCTTTATTTGTGGCATCTTTGTCAGGTTTTGGTATTAGGGTGATGGTGGACTCATAGAATGAGTTTGGAAGTTTACCTTCCTTTGCAGTTTTCTGGAAGATTTTGAGTAGGGTAGGTGTTAGCTCTTCTCTAAATTTTTGGTAGAATTCAGCTGTGAAGCCATCTGTACCTGGGCTTTTGTTTGCTGGAAGATTTCTGATTACAGTTTCAATTTCCATGTTTGTGATGGGTCTGTTAAGATTTTCTATTTCTTCCTGGTCCAGTTTTGAAAAGATGTACTTTTCTAAGAATTTATCTATTTCTTCCAAGTTGTCCATTTTATTGGCATATAATTGCTGATAGTAGTCTCTTATGATCCTTTGTATTTCTGTGTTGTCTGTTGTGATCTCTCCATTTCATTTCTAATTTTATTTATTTGATATTTCTCCCTTTGCTTCTTGATGAGTCTGGCTAATGGTTTGTCAATTTTATTTATCCTTTCAAAGAACCAGCTTTTGGCTTTGTTGATTTTTGCTATGGTCTCTTTTGTTTCTTTTTCATTTATTTCTGCTCTAATTTTTAAGATTTCTGTCCTTCTACTAACCCTGGGGTTCTTCATTTCTTCCTTTTCTAGTTGCTTTAGGTGTTGGTTATTTATTTAACTTTTTTCTTGTTTCTTGAAGTATGCCTGTATTGCTCTGAACTTTCCCCTTAGGACTGCTTTTACCGTGTCCCACAGGTTTTGGGTTGTTTTGGTTTCACTTTCATTCGTTTCTATGCAAATTTTTATTTCTTTTTTTAATTTCTTCTGTGATTTGTTAGTTATTCAGCAGCGTGTTGTTCAGCCTCCATATGTTGGAATTTTTAATAGTTTTTCTCCTGTAATTGAGATCTAATCTTACTGCATTGTGGTCAGAAAAGATGCTTGGAATGATTTCTATTTTTTTGAATTTACCAAGGCTAGATTTATGGCCCAGGATGTGATCCATCCTGGAGAAGGTTCCATGTGCGCTTAAGAAAAAGGTGAAATTCATTGTTTTGGGATGAAATGTCCTATAGATATCAATTAGGTCTAACTGGTTTATTGTATCATTTAAAGTTTGTGTTTCCTTGTTAATTTTCTGTTTAGTTGATCTATCCATAGGTGTCAGTGGGGTATTAAAGTCTCCCACTATTAATGTGTAATTGTTAATTTCTCCTTTCATACTTGTTAGCATTTGTCTTGCATATTCTGGTGCTCCTATGTTGGGTGCATATATATTTATAATTGTTATATCTTCTTCTTCGATTGATCCTTTTATCATTATGTACTGACCTTCTTTGTCTCTTTTCCCAGCCTTTGTTTTAAAATCTATTTTATCTGATATGAGTATTGCTACTCCTGCTTTCTTTTGGTTTCTATTTGCATGGAAAATCTTTTTCCAGCCCTTCACTTTCAGTCTGTATGTGTCCCCTGTTTTGAGGTGGGTCTCTTGTAGACAACATATGTAGGGGTCTTGTTTTTGACTTGTTTTGACTCCATTCACCCAGTCTTTGTCTTTTGGTTGGGGCGGTCAACCCATTTACGTTTAAGGTAATTATTGATAAATATGATCCCGTTGCCATTTATTTTATTGTTTTGGGTTCAAATTTATACACCCTTTTTTTGTTTCCTGTCTAGAGAATATCCTTTAGTATTTGTTGAAGAGCTGGTTTGGTGGTGCTGAATTCTCTGTTTTTGCTTATCTGTAAACCTTTTGATTTCTCCTTCATATTTGAATGAGATCCTTGCTGGGTACAATAATCTGGGCTGTAAGTTATTTTCTTTCATCACTTTAAGTATGTCTTGCCATTCCCTCCTGGCTTGAAGAGTTTCTATTGAAAGATCAGCTGTTATCCTTATGGGAATCCCCTTGTGTGTTATTTGTTGTTTTTCCCTTGCTGCTTTTAATATTTGTTTTTTTGTGTTTGATCTTTGTTAATGTGTTTAATATGTGTCTTGAGGTGTTTTTCCTTGGGTTTATCCTGTTTGGGACTCTCTGGGTTTCTTGGACTTGAGTGATTATTTCCTTCCCCATGTTAGGGAAGTTTTCAATGATTATCTCCTCAAGTATTTTCTCATGGTCTTTCTTTTTTCTTCTTCCGAGACTCCTATGATTCGAATGTTGTAGCATTTTATATTGTCGTGGAGGTCTCTGAGATTGTCTTCATTTCTTTTAATTCGTTTTTCTTTTATCGTCTCTGGTTCATTTATTTCTACCATTCTATCTTCTAATTCACTAATCCTATCTTCTGCCCCTGTTATTCTACTATTTGTTGCCTCCAGAGTGTTTTTGATTTCATTTATTGCATTATTCATTATATATTGACTCTTTTTTATTTCTTCTAGGTCATTGTTGGGTACATGGTGAATTCAGTTTAAGTAATTTTGACATCTTTAATTTTTTCTAAAATACACTGTTTCAGTGCCTACAGTGGACAGAGAGTTATGGAAGCTATATCTTTCCATGGAATTATCTTCCCATCTTTCCTGTTATTTCATGTGTTCCTTTAAAATTCAGCTAAAATGTTGGTGTACAATACTGAATAGTACAAGCAAAGTTTGTTTTTGTGTGGAACTTAAATTCCAGTGGGGAATAGATGGATAATAATCAAGTAAACAACTAAGCAAAAATATATTTTTTTTTAAATAATGGGTAAGATGAAAAACACTTTATTAGAAGTTGATGCAAGAGAGAAGAATTGGATAGAGGTCTGTGTAGTTGTTTATAGCACAAATAGGATTTCATTTTGGTCCTAGTTTAAATAGAATTATGCCCTTTGTTTTTTAAAATAAGTACATTATTTTAAAATGTGTATTTGAAATTGGAGGTAAGTTATCTCTCCTAAATAGGCAAAAATAGTTCCTTGGGGAAATAAACACTTCTTACTGGTTTTATGTATAATACAGAGATATACACATAACCCAAATAAAGAGATAATATATTTGTGGTATTACTACATTGGCTGGCAGGTTCTTTACCACTAACGCCACCTGGGAAATCCCCATGTGATATTACTATTTTGAGGGGCAGATAATTAAAGGAACACGATGTCTAAGGAACACTTTTAAGGGGCAACAGTGAACAAAGATTCATGAATACTGCCCTAGCTCATGTGTAAATAGTTAGGTAAGACCATGGAGTAACTAGAATGTTAGTAATAGTCATCCAAGCATAGAAGTTGGCCGATCACCTGTGACAACCATATTTAGTAAAATTGAGAGGCTTCTCTTCTTAAGAGACTTCCTAGATTTTGTGGACAACTACATTAATGAACCAGTTATAATCTGTGACAGGTTTTCTACAGCTGAAGCTGGTAAAAGAATGATAACTATATTCTCAAACATTTCTAAGTTGAAGCATGTCATTTGAGAGTACTAACTGTTATGCAGTGATAAAGAATTTAATTCTTATTTTCTCTGGCTGAGACAAATTTTCAATTCATTATAATGAAAACTGTCCTGAACTTAGATGTGACAAAATGTTAATAATAATTTTGAAAGATGTAGAAAATAACAGATTAGATGATACAATAATTTAGTCCTGTTGCTAGTTATGTGGCCAAGAACAAGTTCTATATGGCTTTTCTTCATCTATATTATCAAACGGATTAATCACTGCATAGCCATTCTTCTACTGAGGAAGAGAGCTTAACTGTGGAGAAACTAACTAAATAGTTAATAACATGAGCTGGCTTTGTGTTTGTGGAGAATCAGCTTGGCCCGGCTCCAGTGAGCTCTGCCTTTGGGAAAAGGGGATCATTGCAGGGTTTGATGGGAATTCATCAAATTACTGCTCCAGTCAGCAGAGACACAGCCTCAAAGCGATGCAGTTGAAATGATCCAAGTCTACGCATTTTGAAATCCTGTGCCATTTGAAAATGACACTCGACTTCTAAACCCAGGTCTGTTACCCAAAGAGAAGTATCAAGAATGATTTTCTTCTCAGGTGTGACCTGGAAACTGTTTATAAATGTTATAGCTAAGTGACTGGCTCAGTTCCATCATTTTGTAAACAGTTTCAGATCTGATCAGTGGCTCAGTCGTGTCCGACTCTTTGCGACCCCATGAATCGCAGCACGCCAGGTCTCCCTGTCCATCACCAACTCCCGGAGTTCAATCAGACTCACGTCCATGGAGTCAGTGATGCCATCCAGCCATCTCATCCTCTGTCGTCCCCTTCTCCTCCTGCCCCCAATCCCTCCCAGCATCAGAGTCTTTTCCAATGAGTCAACTCTTCGCATGAGGTGGCCAAAGTACTGGAATTTCAGCTTTACCATCATTCCTTTCAAAGAAATCCCATGGCTGATCTCCTTCAGAATGGACTGGTTGGATCTCCTTGCAGTCCAAGGGACTGTAAAGAGTCTTCTCTGATACCACAGTTCAAAAGCATCAATTCTTCAGGGCTCAGCCTTCTTCACAGTCCAACTCTCACATCCATACATGACCACAGGGAAAACCATAGCCTTGACTAGACAAACCTTTGTTGGCAAAGTAATGTCTCTGCTTTTGAATATGCTATCTAGGTTGGTTATAACTTTCCTTCCAAGGAGTAAGCGTCTTTTAACTTCATGGCTGCAGTCACCATCTGTAGTAATTTTGGAGCCCAGAAAAATAAAGTTTGACACTGTTTCCACTGGTTCCCCATCTGTTTACCATGAAGTGGTGGGACCCAATGCCATGATCTTCATTTTCTGAATGTTTCTACTATTTAGATGAACTTTGAATTACTCTGCCATCCACAGTGTGTTTTCCATATAAATTTGTATATACTTAGATCATCTGTTTTAAATTTTTCTTTAAAATCAATAGAAACTCTGGTCCTATAAAATTAACTCCCATTAAGTGACTGGATAACTTGCTCCAAGTGTGGCCCTAATTTACATGATTAATGATGGGTTTTGCTAAGTTGAGACTCTAATGTTTCATGATTTCTAGGTCTTTTGTGGGCTTTCCAGCTGGCACTAGTGGTAAAAAACCCTTCTGCCATTGCAGGAACTTAAGAGATGCAGTTTCAGTCCCTGGGTTGGGAAGGTCCCCTGGAGAAGGGCATAGCAATCCACTCCAGTATTCTTGCTTGGAGAATCCGGTGGACAGAGGAGACTGGCGGGCTGTGGTCCATAGGGTCGCACAGAGTCGGAAACGACTGAAGCGACTTACCACAGCACAGCAAAGGTCTTTTGTAGAGAAAACTTCTGGTAAGTACATCCTGCGAGCTTGCTTGCTTGTTAAGTCCCTTTAGTCGTGTCTGACCCTTTGCAACCCAATGGACTGTAGCCCACCAATCTCCTCTGTCCATGGGATTCTCCAGGTGAGAATACTGGAGTGGGTTGCCATGCCCTCCTCCAGGGAATGTTCCCAACCTAAGGACTGAACCTACACCTCTTTTGTCTCCTGCATTGGCAAGTGGATTTTTTTTTTTTTTTTTAACCACTAGTGCCATTTGGGAAGCCCAAATACATCCTACACTACAAAGCACAAAGTGAAGTCGCTCAGTCATGTCAGACTCTTTGTGATCCCATGGACTGCAGCCTACCAGGCTCCTCCATCCATGGGGTTTTCCAGGCAAGAGTACTGGAGTGGGTTGCCATTGCCTTCTTTGAAGTACAACCTAGATGGGGTCAAATCTTTGGTTATCTGAATATGATCCTAGAGACTTTACCTACACAATTTCTGCCTTTGCTGACTAGAACTACAGTTAGCTGGGTTTAAGGGTTGCAACAATGACATGAGCTTGAGATTTTGAGGTGATTTTAACAACTTATTTAAGTATTAAACATGGTCTTATTAATTTGAACTACTATTTTGAAATCATTGAAATTATTGAATCAATTATACACAGGAACAATTAAATTACTTTTAAAATGTATGAATAGTTCACCTGTTTTTTCTATAAATAGATTGCAGCCTCAGGATAAAGAGACTTGAGCTATCAACTTTTAAGCTGATTTACTTTAATCTCTTTCAGCAGGTTATCAAAACTATCTAAAATGTCTACCTTTCTGCCTCTCTCCAGATCAATATATTAACAAACAAAAGAGTGTGTTTATATTTCAGAGATGTGACTTAGATAAAGATGAAACTGGAGTAGCTTGTATGTATAGGATAGTTTTAGTAAACTTTTAGGTTTGCTGTCTTTATGAAATTTCCTATGTGTTTCTGTGTGTATGTATTACATGTGTATTTCTGCTTTCCTCTTATACACATTTATTTTTTCTAGTAATGATCTTTGATGAAGAGTTTATGTGGTGTTTTTCCTTCCATTTTGATAATTTCGTGATTTAGGTATTTAATGAAACCCTTAAATTGGTTTATGCATATATATATATAATTACATAGAGTTATTTGTGAGCAGCTCTGTGCAGAGGAATGGTGCTGATGATCTGCTCAGGGAGAGGGTGATAAAATCAAGAAAGGCTATTCAAGGATCAAGGCCCCTCCTTCTGGAAGCATTCCAAGGAAGCATTAGCTTTTGTATCTACAAAGGTAGTAATTTCATTTCAGACTGATACTGCAGATCATTCCATCTCCACTCACTTTCAAGGAAAACATAGTGAGTTAGGAAGACATACCATTAGCAATAATCCTTTTAAAGTCCTTCAGTGGAGACAGTGCCTACTGATGATTCCTGTGCTTGGGGCACAGGTTTTCAGACTAACACGGAGTGCTGTTTCTCCTTAAAAATGATAATCCATTGAATCTATAGATAGCTTTGTGTAGTATACTCATTTTCACTATATTGATTCTTCCGATCGATGAACATGGTATATTTTCCCATCTATTAGTGTCCTGTTTGATTTCTTTCACCGGTGTTTTATAGTTTTCTATATTTTAGTTTTATGTATGTGTATATATATATATATATATATATATATATATATATATCTTTAGAAAAAAGACTATGCCAAAGCCTTTGACTGTGTGGATCACAATAAACTGTGGAAAATTCTGAAAGAGATGGGAATACCAGACCACCTGACCTGCCTCTTGAAAAACCTATATGCAGGTCAGGAAGCAACAGTTAGAACTGTACATGGAACAACAGACTGTTTCCAAATAAGAAAAGGAGTACATCAAGGCTGTATATTGTCACCCTGCTTATTTAACTTATATGCAGAGTACATCATGAGAAATGCTGGGCAGGAAGAAGCACAAGCTGGAATCAAGATTGCCAGGAGAAATATCAATAACCTCAGATATGCAGATGACACCACCCTTATGGCAGAAAGTGAATAGGAACTAAAAAGTCTCCTGATGAAAGTGAAAGTGGAGAGTGAAAAAGTTGGCTTAAAGCTCAACATTCAGAAAACGAAGATCATGCCATCCAGTCCCATCACTTCATGGGAAATAGATGGGGAAACAGTAGAAACAGTGTCAGACTTTATTTTTTGGGGGGAATATGGGTACACCCATGGCGGATGCATGTTGATGTGTGACAAAAAAAATACAATATTGTAAAGTAAAATAAATAAACAAATAATAATAATAATAATAAAATTTAAACAAAAAATCACTGCAGATGGTGACTGCAGCCATGAAATTAAAAGACGCTTACTCCTTGGAAGAAAAGTTTTGACCAACCTAGATAGCATATTGAAAAGCAGAGACATTACTTTGTCAACAAAGGTCCACGTAGTCAAGGCTATGGTTTTTCCAGTGGTCATGTGTGGATGTGAGAGATGGACTGTGAAGAAAGCTCAGCACCAAAGAATTGATGCTTTTGAACTGTGGTGTTGCAGAAGACTCTTGAGAGTCCCTTGCACTGCAAGGAGATCCAACCAGTCCATTCTGAAGGAGATCAGCCCTGGGATTTCTTTGGAAGAATGATGCTAACGCTGAAACTCCAGGACTTTGGCCACCTGAGTTGATTCATTGGAAAAGACTCTGATGCTGGGAGGGATTGGGGGCAGGAGGAGAAGGGGACGACAGAGGATGAGATGGCTGGATGGCATCACTACTCGATGGACATGAGTCTGAGTGAACTCCTGAAATTGGTGATGGACGGGGAGGCTGGGGTGCTGCGATTCATGGGGTCGTGAAGAGTCAGACACCAATGAGTGACAGAAATGACTGACTAACTGACTGATATATAGGTCTTTAGTTTCTTTAGGTAGATATATTCTTAAGTATTTTATTCTTTTCGTTGCAATGGTGAATGCAATTGTTTCCTTAATTTCTCTTTCTATTTTCTCATTATTAGTGTATAGGAATGCAAGGGATTTCTGTGTGTTGATTTTATATCCTACAACTTTACTATATTCATTGATTAGCTTTAGTAATTTTCTGGTGGAGTCTTTAGGGTTTTCTATATAGAGGATCATGTTATCTGCAAACAGTGAGAGTTTTACTTCTTTTCCAATTTGGATTCCTTTTATTTCTTTTTCTGCTCTGATTGCTGTGGCCAAAACTTCCAAAACTATGTTGAAAAGTAGTGGTGAAAGTGTCCACCCTTGTCTTGTTCCTGACTTTAGAGGAAATGCTTTCAATATTTCACCATTGAGGATAATGTTTGCTGTGGGTTTGTCATGTATAGATAGCTTTTATTATATTGAGGTATGTTCCTTCTATTCCTGCTTTCTAGCGAGTTTTTATCATAAATGGACGTTGAATTTTGTCAAAGATTTTCTCTGCATCTATTGAGATAATCATATGGCTTTTATTTTTTCAATTTGTTAATGTGGTGTATTACATTGTTAGATTTATGGATACTGAAGAATCCTTGCATCCCTGGGATAAAGCCCACTTGTTCATGGTGTATGATCTTTTTAATGTGTTGTTGGATTCTGATTGCTAGAATTTTGTTAAGGATTTTTGCATCTATGTTCATCAGTGATATTGGCCTGTAGTTTTCTTTATTTGTGGCATCTTTGTCAGGTTTTGGTATTAGGGTTATGGTGGACTCATAGAATGAGTTTGAAGTTTACCCTCCTCTGCAATTTGCTGAAGAGTTTGAGTAGGATAGGTGTTAGCTCTTCTCTAAATTTTCGGTAGAATTCAGCTGTGAAGCCGTCTGTACCTGGGCTTTTGTTTGCTGGAAGATTTCTGATTACAGTTTCAATTTCCGTGCTTGTGATGGGTCTGTTAAGATTTTCTATTTCTTCCTGTTCCAGTTTTGAAAAGATGTACTTTTCTAAGAATTTGTCTATTTCTTCCAAGTTGTCCATTTTATTGGCATATAATTGCTGATAGTAGTCTCTTATGATACTTTGTATTTCTTTGTTGTCTGTTGTGATCTCTCCATTTTCATTTCTAATTTTATTGATTTGATTTTTCTCACATTGTTATGTATATTACCCAAAGCAATCTATAGATTCAATGCAATCCCTATCAAGCTACCAACAGTATTTTTCACAGAGCTAAATCAAATAATTTAACACTTTGTATGGAAATACAAAAAAAAAAAAAAACAACCTCGAATAGCCAAAGCAATCTTGAGAAAGAAGAATGAAACTGGAGGAATCTACCTGCCTGACTTCAGGCTCTACTACAGAGCCACAGTCTTGAAGACAGTATGGTATTGGCACAAAGACAGATCAATGGAACAAAATAGAAAGCCCAGAGATAAACCCACGCACCTATGGACACCTTATCTTTGAAAAAGGAGGCAAGGATATACAATGGAGAAAAGACAATCTCTTTAACAAGTGGTGCTGGGAATACTGGTCAACCAGTTGTAAAAGAATAAAACTAGAACACTTTCTAAAACCATACACAAAAATAAACTCAAATGGATTAAAGATCTAAAAATAAGACCAGAAACTATAAAACTCTTATAGAAGAGCATAAGCAAAACACTCTCCGACATAAATCACATCAGGATCCTCTATAACACACCTCCCAGAATATTGGAAATAAAAGCAAAAATAAACAAATGGGACCTAATTAAAATTAAAAGCTTCTGCACAACAAAGGAAATTATAAGCAAGGTGAAAAGACAGCCTTCAGAATGAGAGAAAATAATAGCAAATGAAGCAATTGACAAAGACTTAATCTCAAAAATTTATAAGCAGCTCCTACAGCTCAATTCCAGAAAAAGAAATGACCCAATCAAAAAATGGGCCAAAGAACTAAACAGAAATTTCTCCAAAGAAGACATACAGATGGCTAACAAACGCATGAAAAGATGCTCAACATCACTCATTATCAGAGAAATGCAAATCAAAACCACAATGAGGTATCACTTCATGCCAGTCAGAATGGCTGCTATCCAAAAGTCTACAAGCGATAAATGCTGGAGAGGATGTGGAGAAAGGAGAACCCTCTTATACTGTTGCTGGGCATGAAAATTAGTACAGCCACTATGGAGAACAGTTTGGAGATTCCTTAAAAAACTGGAAATAGAACTGTCTTATGACCCAGCAGTCCCACTGCTGGGCATACACACTGATGACACAAGAATCAAAAGAGACACGTGTACCCCACTGTTCATTGCAACACTGTTTATAATAGCCAGGACATGGAAGCAACCTAGATGTCCATCAGCAGATGAATGGATAAGAAAGGTGTGGTACATATACACAATGGAGTATTACACAGCCATTAAAAAGAATACATTTGAATCTGTTCTACTGAAGTGGATGAAACTGAAGCCTATTATACAGAGTGAAGTAAGCCAGAAAAAAAAAAAAATACAGTATAGTAACACATATATATGGAATTTAGAAAGATGGTAATGATAACCCTATATGCGAGACAGCAAAAGAGACACAGATGTATAGAACAGTCTTTTGAACTCTGTGGGAGAGGGAGAGGGTGGGATGATTTGGGAGAATGGCATTGAAACATGTATAATATCATATAAGAAACGAATCGCCAGTCCAGGTTTGATACAGGATGCTTGGGGCTGGTGTACTGGGATGACCCAGAGGGATGCTATGGGGAGGGAGGTGGGAGGGGGATTCAGGATCGTGAACACGTGTACGACCATGGGGATTCATGTTGATATGTGGCAGAATCAAAGCAGTATTGTGAAGTAATTAGCCTCCAATTAAAATAAATAAATTTTAAAAAATCCGAGTACAAAAAAAGAAAAAAATGATAATCCAACTCATTGCCATCACCTTCCTTTTATCCAGGATTTTATTGAATAAATTATTTAACTCCATGTCAAATTCAGTCACAAGAATTGCATATCAACTGTAAATTGGTGTCTTGCATTCAAGTCTTTTTCAATTGCTAACTCTAAAGTGACAAGCAAATTATTTTTTTTTTTGCTATGTCTAGGCCAGAAAATGTGTATCATCATAGTTAATTGTGAAGTTTAAATGGGAAAACAAATAGATAACTGGTGAGAAGCTGCTGTGTAACAGAGAGAGACCAGCCTGGCTATCTGTGATGACATAAAGCAGGGTAGGATTCGGGGAAGTGTGGGAGGCTCCAGAGGGAAGGGATATATGAATAATTATTGCTTGCTCATATTAATGTATGGCAGAAACAAACATGGCATTGTAAATCATTTTTCCTCTAATTAAAAAAATAAATTATTGTTTTCTGTCAAACATCAGCATGAATCAGACATAGGTGTACACATGTCCCCTTCTCTCCAGAAACTCCTTCCCATCTCCCTCCCCATCCCACCCCTCTAGGTTGATACAGAGCCCCCATTTGAGTTCCCTGAGACATAAAACAAGAGTCTGTAAAGCAATTATCCTTCAAGTAAAAAATAAATTCAAAATAAATGAGAAAAAATGTGTAGAATTTTAGTAAATTGTCTGATACATAGTGTGTACTAAACGATTTATGATTAGCTTATGTTGCATTTATGTATACATTTGTATCTCTATATAGACATTACATTCATCTAATTTAACTTTATCTGGAGACAAATAATACAGTTTTATTATTTATGTCATAAATAAAAGTCTATGAATAAAGGATTGAATGGATGCAAATTAAAATGAGATGATTTTTTTACCTTGTAATTTGGTTACTATGTATACAATAATGACAATATTGGTTAGGCTTTGGGGAAATTAGTCTTTAGTACACTACTTTTGGGAATAAAAGATGCTTCAGGGATTTGACAACAAAGCTACAGAATCTATCAAATTTAAACATGTGCATATTTTTTGTTTATTTCTCTTAGTGAGGATATAGATTTCTCCAATAGAAATAAGTAAAGATGTCTGTAAGTAATGGTCATTGTTGCACTATGTGTAAAGTGGAATAGTAGAAAAAAAAATAAATTTCAAGCAAAAATGTCCTGGTTAAAGGAATTGTGTTGTAAACATAAAAGGGAATAATAGGTAGCAATTAAAATGAAGAAAACTTAATGAATAATGACAAAAAGTGACCACACAAACTTTAATTAAAATTTCGAGAATATTATAATATTTTATGTGCTTCCATGTAGATTAAAACCTGTAAATGATAGTACATAGGTCTACACACAAAAGCACATATGAAGAGTGTGCACTAACTTGTTAATAGAGTGTCATTTGAGTGTTTATGTTTGGGAGAGGTCCTTTGACTTTAAACTTTCTTTTGCTCTGTCTATATAAACTATTTCCACAGGCCATGTTACTATAAAACTCTAATTGTAAAACATAGGTAGAACACTCTTGCAAGAGGATCTTTTTTGAGCCACCAGGTATAGTAATGAACATAAAAACAAAAATTAAAAAATGAGATCTAGTTAAACTAAAAAACCTTTTCACATAAAAGGGAACTGTAAACAAAACAAAGACACTCTCAAAATGGGAGAAAATATTTGCAAACTAACTAATCAAACAAGAAACCAATCTCCAAAATAAGCAAATAGCTCCTATAGCTCAATATCAAAATAAATAAACAACCCAGTCAACAAATGGGTTCAGTTCAGTCGCTCAGTCCTGTCAGACTCTCCGACCCCATGGACGGCAGCACACCAGGCCTCCGGGTCCATCACCAACTGCTGGAGCTTGCTTAAACTCATGTCCACCGAGTCAGTGATACCATCCAACCATTTCATCCTCTGTCAGCCCCTTCTTTTCCTGCCTTCAATCTTTCCCAGCATTGGGGTCTTTTCCAAGGAATCAGTTCTTTGCATCTGGTGGCCAAAGTATTGGAGTTTCAGCTTCAACATCAGTCTTTCCAGTAAATATTCAGGACTGATCTCCTTTAGGATCGAGTGGTTGGATATCCTTGCAGTCCAAAGAACTCTCAAGAGTCTTCTCCAACACAACAGTTCAACAGCATCAATTCTTTGATGCCCAGCTTTCTTTATAGTCCAGCTCTCAGATCCATACATGACTGCTGGAAAAACAATAGCTTTGACTAGATGGACCTTTGTCAGCAAAGGCACATCTCTGCTTTTTAATATACTGTCTAGGTTGGGCATAGCTTTTCTTCCAAGGAGCAAGCATCTTTTAATTTCATGGCTTCAGTCACCATCTGCAGTGATTTTGGAGCCCCCCCCCCTCCTCCGCCAAAGAAAATCTGTCACTGTTTCCATTGTTTCCCCATCTATTTGTCATGAAATGATGGGACCAGATGCCATGATCTTCGGTTTTTGACTGTTGAGTATTAAGCCATCTTTTTCACTCTCCTCTTTCACTTTCATCAGGAGGCTCTTTAGTTCTTCCTCTCTTTTTGCCATAAGTGTGGTGTCATTTGTATGTCTGAGGTTGTTGATATTTCTCCTGGAAATCTTGACTCCAGCTTGTGCTTCATCCAGTCTGGCATTTTGGATGATGTACTCTGAATATAAATTAAATAGGCAGGGTGACAATACACAGCTTTGAGGTACTCCTTTTCCTGTTTGGAACCAGTCTGTTATTCCATGTCTAGTTCTAACCATTGTTTATTGACCTGCATACAGATTTCTCTGGATACAGGTAAGGTGGTCTGGTATTTCCATCCCTTGAAGAATTCTCCAGTTTTTTTTTTTTTTTTTCATGATCCACACAGTCAAAGCCATCAGATTTGAGCTGAGCAGGCAGTCTCAACAGATGAGTCAAAAGTCTAAATAGAAATTGATCCAAAGAAGACAGACCAATGGCCAAAAGACATATGAAAATATGCTTAATATCACTAGGTATTAGAGAAGCACTGCAATGAGGTATCAGCTAACACCAATAAACTACCATACAACCAAGCAATCTCACTCCTGGGCATATATCCAGAGAAAATCATAATTTGAAAAAATGCATGCAACCCAATGGATATTGCAGCAGTATTTACAAGATCCATGATATGAAAGCAACCTAAATATCCTTCAACAGAGTAATGGATAAAGAAGAAGTGGTACATATATACAATGAAATATTACTAATCCATCAAAAAGAACAAAATAATGCCAATTACAGCAACATGTATGGACCTAGAGATTGTCAAACTGAGTGAAGTAAGGCAAATAGAGAGGAAAAAAAAAAAAAACATACCATGTATCGCTTATATGCAGAATCTTTAAAAAGACTACAAATGAACTTGTCTACAAAACAGACATAGAGTTACATATGAAGACAATAAACTTATAGTTATTAGGGGGAGAGTTGAGGGATGGATAAATTGGACAATTGGAATTGACACATATACACTATGGTATATAAACTATATAATTTTTAAAAATTTACTATTAATTGTACTGATCTAATTTTTACCTAATTTTACTCTCTGTGTTTCCAGTGTCAGCTACTTTTTATTCTTTTTCCCTCAGCTAAACATCACATTTTTGGAAAGTCCTTCTTGATTACATTCTCCATAGTAGAATCATCCCTTATATTTCTGTCACAGTACCCTATTTGTTGCCTTAGATGCAGTTAAGACTAAAACTAGCTTTTTAAATTATCTAATTCTTTATCATCTGACTCTGTTCTAGAAGTATAAGTATTAATAAATGCAGGGAGAAACATTTATAGGGTTGTCCCCCTGTTATATTAATTGCTATGTCCTTACACACAGCATGGCCTTCCCAGGTGGTGCTAGTGCTAAACAACCCACTTGGCAGTGCAGGAAACATGAGACAGACGTTTGACCCCTGGGTCCAGAAAATCCCCTGAGAAAGGGCATGGCAACCCATTCCAGTATTCTTGCCCGGAGAATCCTATGGACTGAAGATCCAGACAGGCTACAGGCTGCAGGGTCGCAAAGAGTCAGACACAAACTGAGGCAACTTAGCACACACACACAGACTCATAGTATAGTTCATGGCATGAAACAGGTACACTAAATTAAAATGATAATAATAAGTGGATATCAGTTATCATGTGTAAATAAGTGACATAACCTTTGTATATTTAGCAAAACATGAAGGCAAAATTAATTGATTATTAAATCAAAGGAAAGAAAAACTTGCTATGGCAAGTAAGGAAATATTTGATAGGCTAGTTGCCATTAGTACAAAATGATTGAGAATGAATATTGTTCTTGACTGTCAATAATCTCAACATGATTATAAAGATATTTTCTCTCCTTCTACATCTTTCTGATTCTAATTCTGTGGTGTGGTTTAATCGGATCTTTACATAAATATGCACTCAGATTTTAGTGGAAAATCTCAATGAATTTAATTAAGCAAGAATCAGTCTTGGACACATTCCAGTTCTAATGAGGTTAGAAGGGATAAAATGTCCAGTTATCTTTACCCCCACAGGAGGAAAATGATATTATTTTAAAAACTAGTATAAATTTTATTGGAGGCCTTATGTTTGTCTAAAAAAGTGCATAACACACACATACACAAAAGAATGTCTTTCAAAATCTTAGCTACTCTGGCCACACCAACATACAGAATAAAACCAAACAATTGAATGGTACTGTAATATCTTGAAATCAGTAGGAAAATAAGTTATTTGAGATATATTTCCTTGGGAAATGGGTCTTTACCATCTTACATAAATATAGGATTTGCTGTTCTTTTTGACAAATTATCCTAACATGGCAAGATTTTGCTTTTCCATGGTAACCATGGAATTTCTTTAAACAACCTCTCATACAAATAAAACCTGTTTTCTGAGTAACAGAATATTCCACTGAGAAAATGGACAGACAACTGAAGGTAATAAAATATTTCCTGAAGCAATATGTGGTCTTTGCCCTCTTTCTTCATACTGGATGAGAGGAGAATTACAGGTCATTTTGAGTAATTTGACATCTTACTTCAGATTGTGACCAAGGTTCCTCAAGGTAAGATTATTTTAAAAATGGTGGTAATCAGGGTCACAGTTGTGTGACTCGACGATATTAAATCATTCTGAAATAAATCAAATTTACGTCATCATCTTACCTTTGCTAGTTACAATCTGTTCTTTGGGGCAAATTAATGAGATGCTCTCTGCCTCAGTTATTTCAAATAAAAAGTCGAGATTACTGTTTTTGCAACTATAAATATTAAAGGTGATTAATTGTGAGGATGTGCCAGAATCCACTGTGGGAGTTTTCAACAGTTGAGAGATATAATCATAACAAGGTTTAAAGAGTATAATTCATGCTGTTTCAAGAGAATAAATTGTTGAAGGGGAGAATAAAAGTGGGGAGACTTGTTAGGAGTCTACAGCAGTGGGCCAGGAAGGAAATGAGATGGGTATGGCAGGAGATTATCAAATATGTGATATATTTTGAAAGTAAAGAAAGTAGAAATTGTTAATATTACCAATAAATAGTTTGAGGGAAATAAGTGATTGAAAAATAATGTGAAGTTTCTTTGTCTGAGCAATTATAATGAAGATGGTAACACTCAATGCCTTGGAGGAGGGCATGGCAACCCACTTAAGAGTTCTGGCCTGGAGAATCCCCATGGACAGAGGAGCTTGGCGGGCTTCAGTCCTTGAGGTCGCAAAGTGTCGGATATGACTGAGCAACTAAGTACTGTTCTCAATGAAATGGGAAAATGATTTTTTAAAATATATAGTTGATTTACAGTATTGTGTTAGTTTCATGTGTACAATAAAGTGATTTAGTTATACATATATATTTTTTCCTAATTCTTTTCTGTTTTAAGTTATTTTAAGATGTTTTATTTCTTGGCCCTATACAGTAAATCCTTTCTGTTTATACATTTTATGTACTGTGGTGTATATTTGTTAATTCCATACTCCTATTTTATCTGTCTTTATATATACACACACACACAGTCCATATCTTTAACCATTGATCTGTTGAAGGACACTGGACACATAGGTTGCATCCATATCTTAGCTTCTGAAATAGCGCTGCTATGAACATTGGAGTGTGTGTATCTTTTCAAATTAGAATTTTCATCTCTTCTAGATAAATGTGCAGGCATGGGATTGCTAGATGATATGTTTACATTATTTTTATGTTTTTAGTAACTATCATACTGTTTTCTATAGTGGTTGGAATAATTTGCATTCTCATCAGCAGTATAGAAGGGAAAATAACTTTTTTATTGTGGAAAGTTTAAATGTAGGTTTATAAATAGTAAATTGATACCCAATTACAGATGTCAAAAATTGGAGATGTTTATGCAAGTTTGAAAATTAAGGTAGAGATATAGCTGAAGAAACACAATTTGACTAATGCAACATTTGCTGGTCAGGAAAAGGAGGAATGTCCAACTAAGAGCCCTCAGAAAGAAGGTTCAGTGAGTTCTGAGATAATTCAGGGCAGTGACCATCTACTCATAGTTTGAGCTACTCACACTGAATGTGTAAAGTAGCTTGTGTATGTCTCAATAATACATCTTTGTGACATAATAGCACATTTTTTCAGGGAATTCCTTTTCCATTTTCCTGTTCTTTCTCTTTTTCATTAAAACCCAACTAAAGTACTGATTTCTCAAAGAAGGCTTCTTTGATTTCAGATTGATTGGTTTATTTTTATACTATGACATTTGCATTTTGTGAATATTCTTATGATGACACTTAATACATGCATCCAGAATTGTCTGATCCCTCATTATGCATCATAGCACTGAGGGAAGAAAACCATATCTTATTTGATTTGGTAATTAAAATGTACATGACCCATTGGACACAAATAGGTACTCCATCAGATCAGATCAGATCAGATCAGATCAGATCAGTCGCTCAGTCATGTCCAACTCTTTGCGACCCCATGAATCGCAACACGCCAGGCCTCCCTGTCCATCACCAATTCCCGGAGTTCACTCAGACTCACGTCCATCGAGTCAGTGATGCCATCCAGCCATCTCATCCTTTGTCGTCCCCTTCTCCTCCTGCCCCCAATCCCTCCCAACATCAGACTCTTTTCCAATGAGTCAACTCTTCGCATGAGTTGACTTCGCAAAGTACTGGAGTTTCAGCTTTAGCATCTTTCCTTCCAAAGAAATCCCAGGGCTTATCTCCTTCAGAATGGACAGGTTGGATCTCCTTGCAGTCCAAGGGACTCTCAAGAGTCTTCTCCAACACCACAGTTCAAAAGCATCAATTCTTCGGGGCTCAGTCTTCTTCACAGTCCAACTCTCACATCCATACATGACTACTGGAAAAACCATAGCCTTGACTAGACGAACCTTTGTTGGCAAAGGTTCTGATTTTGAATATGCTATCTAGATTGGTCATAACTTTCCTTCCAAGGAGTAAGCATCTTTTAATTTCATGGCTGCAGTCACCATCTGTAGTGATTTTGGAACCCAGAAAAATAAAGTCTGACACTGTTTCCACTGGTTCCCCATCTATTTCCCATGAAGTGATGGGACCGGATGCCATGATCTTCATTTTCTGAATTTTGAGCTTTAAGCCAACTTTTTCACTCTCCACCTTCACTTTCATAAAGAGGCTTTTTAGTTCCTCTCACTTTCTGCTATAAGGGTGGTGTCATCTGCATATCTGAGATTATTGATATTTCTCCTGGCAGTCTTGATTCCAGCCTGTGCTTCTTCCAGCCCAGCGTTTCTCATGATGTACTTTGCGTACAAGTTAAATAGAGTGACAATATACAGCCTTGATGAACTCCTTTTCCTATTTGGAACCAGTCTGTTGTTTCATGTCCAGTTCTAACTGTTGCTTCCTGACCTGCAATACAAATTTCTCAAGAGGCAGGTCAGGTGGTCTGGTATTCCCATCTCTTTCAGAATTTTCCACAGTTGATCATGATCCACATAGTCAAAGGCTTTGGCATAGTCAATAAAGCAGAAATAGATGTTTCTCTGGAACTCTTTTGCTTTTTCCATGATCCAGCGGATGTTGGAAATTTGATCTCTAGTTCCTCTGCCTTTTCTAAAACCAGCTTGAACATCAGGAAGTTCACAGTTCACGTATTGCTGAAGCCTGGCTTGGAGAGTTTTGAGCATTACTTTACTAGTGTGTGAGATGAGTGCAATTGTGCGGTAGTTTGAGCATTCTTTGTCATTGCCTTTCTTTGGGATTGGAATGAAAACTGACCTTTTCCAGTCCTGTGGCCACTGCTGAGTTTTCCAAATTTGCTGGCATATTGAGTGCAGCACTTTCACAGCATCATCTTTCAGGATTTGGAATAGCTCAACTGGAATCCCATCACCTCCACTAGCTTTGTTCATGGCGATGCTTTCTAAGGCCCACTTGACTTCACATTCCAGGATGTCTGGCTCTAGGTCAGTGATCACACCATCATGCTTATCTGGGTTGTGAAGATCTTTTTTGTACAGTTCTTCTGTGTCTTCTTGCCATCTCTTCTTAATATCTTCTGCTTCTGTTAGGTCCATACCATTTCTGTCCTTTATCAAGCTCATCTTTGCATGAAATGTTCCTTTGGTATCTCTGATTTTCTTGAAGAGATCTATAGTCTTTCCCATTCTGTTGTTTTCCTCTGTTTCTTTGCACTGATCGCTGAGGAAGGCTTTCTTGTCTCTTCTTGCTATTCTTTGGAACTCTGCATTCAGATGTTTATATCTTTCCTTTTCTCCTTTGCTTTTCACTTCTCTTCTTTTCACAGCTATTTGTAAGGCCTCCCCAGACAGTCATTTTGCTTTTTTGCATTTCTTTTCCATGGGGATGGTCTTGATCCCTGTCTCCTGTACAATGTCACGAATCTCATTCCAAAGTTCATCAGGCACTCTATCTATCAGATCTACTGTGGGCAGAAATCCCTCGGAAGAAATGGAGTGGCCATCATGGTCAACAAAAGGGTCTGAAATGCAGTACTTGGATGCAATCTCAAACATGACAGAATGATCTCTGTTCGTTTCCAAGGCAAACCATTCAATATCACACATCACCGACTCAATGGACATAAGTTTGAATAAACTCTGGATGTTGGTGATGGACACGGTGGCCTGGCATGCTGCAGTCCATGGGGTCACATGAGTCAGAAACGACTGAGTGACTGAAATGAACTGAACTGAACTGATATGATGAGTTAAGGAAAGTAAACACTCTAAATTCATTTTAGCTAATGGAAAACTTTATCACATTTATCTTTCCAAGAGTGCAACTTTGTTTTAGAATTAATGAGACACATTACAGATTCTGAAAAATACTGAATGTGATATGACATAAATTTTTGTTCACTTCTCTGCACACAAAGGCAGCTAATGTTAATATTTGAAGTTTGTGTCTTACTTTTGTATCTATTAATTAGTTTCTTATGTGAAAGTGTTTGTCTCTCAGTCCTGTCTGACTTTTTGTAACCCCATGGACTGTAGCCTACCAAACACCTCTTTCCATGAAATTCTCCAGGCAAGAATATTGGAGTGGGTTGCCATTCCCTTCTCCAGGGGATCTTTGCAACTCAGGGATCAAACACGGATCTCCCATGTATCAGGCAGATTCTTTACAATCTGAGCCACCATGGAACATTACAAACATTATTTAGTAAATATTGCTTGACATGTTGGTGTCGAAATAGAATGATGTTTCAGAGTTTTAACTATTAACTATAAAGAGTCTAACTTGATAAAAAATCTGAACAAACAATGTGTAATTACATAAAAGTAATCAAATCTTATTTTATTATTGAAAGTGATCAAACAGGCAATGACAAGAGTGAACATAAACATTCTAGGAATCAGTGAAATAAGATGGACTGGAATGGGTGAATTTAACTGAGATGATCATTATATCTACTACTGTGGGCAGGAGTCCCTTAGAAGAAATGGAGTAGCCATCATAGTCAACAAAAGAGTCTGAAATGCAGTACTTGGATGAAAGCTCAAAACCGACCGTATGATCCCTGTTTGTTTCCAAAGCGAACCATTCAATATCAAGATAATCCAAGTCCATGCCCTGACCAGTAACACTGAAGAAGCTGAAGTCGAATGGTTCTATGAAAACATACAAGACCTTTTAGAACTAACTCCCAAAAAAGTTGTCCTTTTCATTATAGGGGACTGGAATGCAAAAGGAGGAAGTCGAGAAACAGATAGAGTAACAGGCAAATTTGGCCTTGGAGTACAGAAAGAAGCAGGGCAAAAGCTAATAGAGTTTTGCCAAGAGAATACAGTGGTCATAGCAAACACCCTCTTCCAACAACACATGAGAAGACTCTACACATGGACATCTCCAGATGGTCAACACCAAAATCAGATTGATTATATTCTTTGCAGCCAAAGATGGAGAAGCTCTATACAGTCAGCAAAAACAAGACCAGGACCTGACTGTGGCTCAGATCATGAACTCCTTATTGCCAAATTCAGACTTAAATTGAAGAAAGTTTAGAAAACCACTAGACCATTCAGGTATGACCTAAATCAAATCATTTATGACTATACAGTGAAACTGAGAAATGGACTTAAGGGATTAGATCTGATAGAGTGCCTGATGAACTATGGATAGAGTATGGATAGTGACATTGTACAGGAGACAGGGATGAAGACCATCCCCAAGAAAAAGAAATGCAAAAAAAGCAAAATGGCTGTTAGAGGAAGCCTTACAAATAGCTGTGAAAAGAAGGGAAGTTAAAGCAAAGAGAAAAGGAAAGATATACCCATTTGAATGCAGAGTTCCAAAGAATAGCATGGAGAGATAAGAAAGCCTTCCTCAGTGATTGATTCAAAGAAATAGAGGAAAACAATAGAATGGGAAAAACTAGAGATCTCTTTAAGAAAATTAGAGATAGCAAGGAAACATTTCATGCAAAGATAGGCTCAATAAAGGACAGAAATGGTAGGGGCCTAACAGAAGCAGAATATATTAAGAAGAGGTGGCAAGAATACAAAGAAAAACTGTACAAAAAAGATCTTCATGACCCAGATAATTACAATGGTGTGATCACTCACCTAGAACCAGACATCCTGGAATGTGAAGTCAAGTGGGCCTTAGAAAGCATCACTATGAACAAAGCTAGTGGAGGTGATGGAATTCCAGTTGAGCTCTTTCAAATCCTGAAAGATGACACTGTGAAAGTGCTGCAGTCAATATGCCAGCAAATTTGGAAAACTCAGCAGTGGCCAAAGGACTGGAAAAGGTCAGTTTTCATTCCAATCCCAAAGAAAGGGAATGCCAAAGAATGCTCAAACTACCATACAATTGCACTCACTCACACGCTAGTAAAATAATGCTCAAAATTCCCCAAACTAGGCTTCAGCAATATGTGAACCATGAACTTCCAGATGTTCAAGCTGATTTTAGAAAAAGCAGAAGGACCATAGATCAAATTGCCAACATCCAGTGGGTACTGGGAATTTGAACTCTATTTCTTCTTCCTTTTATAAATCTAGCTTCTGGAAATCCATGTTTCCTGTAATGGTGAAACCTTACTTGAAGGATTTTGAGCCTTACTTGTAAGCATGTGAAATGAGCACAATTGTATGGTAGTTCTAATATTCTTTGGGCTTCCCTGGTGGCTCAGAGGTTAAAGCATCTGCCTCCAATGTGGGAGACCCGGGTTCGATCACTGGGTCGGGAGGATCCCCTGGAGAAGGAAATGGTAACCCACTCCAGTATTCTTGCCTGGAGAATCCCATAGACGGAGAAGTCTGGTAGGCTACAGTCCATGGGATTGCAAAGAGTTGGACATGATTGAGCTACTTCACCTTCACCTTCACCTTCTAACATTCTTTGGTATTGCTGTTTGGGATTATAATGAAAATTAGCATCTAATCTATTAAAATGATCAAGTTTGCAATTGCAGCTGAGAATGGAACATTTCTACAGAATCTGGATGAAATGATATATGAAAATATGGTTCATTTTGTTTTGTAAATGTAGAGAGGAGATGAGGGTAACCTAGGGCTAAGGATGGGAAGACTATTGAGTAGATGTTATTTCTATTCTAATACTAAACAGAGGATTTAAAGAGGGAAACTAAAGCCAATCTTAAGGGCCGCACTAGGGACTCAGTGGAGGAGTGAGAAGATTAATGAAACATGCATTATAAATTGTCAACAGAAAACATGGAGTGTGTAGAACTGAAGGAGACAATGCAAGGCAGTCTGGTTTTTTCAGTGGATAGAATTGTGTTGATTTGTGAGTATGTTTAAAGCATGTTTAGATACTACTTTGCACTCCTTATCAAGAATCTGTCCTGAAGATCAACCATCACTTGATTATTTCTGATAATTAAAAAATGGAGAAGTAAATAAGTTTTTTTTTTAAATTAATGACAAATGCACAAATAATATTTGGCTTTATTGTGTAAGGATATTTTGATTTAATCTGGACTTTTAATTCACTGAAAATATTAGGCATTAATTGAAGGGAATGAGTTCACTCTTTTTCGAGGGAACTATGAAGCATATATTTTGATAGATTCTTTATATAACTTATTCATTTACCTGCAAGTATTATTAGAAAAGTTTATACTCCATTTTTCTGAAAGAAAAGATGGGACTAAATAGAGCTAAGCAACAATTGTATTCCCATATTTTTCTGGTGGGGCTTTTATCCCCTTTAGCCCTCTGTTCACCCCCATTTTAGGTAACTTTCACTCTTGATTATTCTTATGTTGAGGGAAAGGCATCTGACCCTCTTTATTTTTTTCTGCAAATATTTTATCCCTCAGGAACATCATAGCATATTCTCATGCTATGGAATTTGTTCAAAAACAAAATTTAAATGGTTGAATTTCAAAGGAAGTGACACTCAGGCAAAAAAGACGTTTACAGTAAAACAGCACTCAGTCACTGAGGAGACAGGTATTTCGAGTGTGAGGTAGTGCCTTGAAGAACTAAGTAGGTGCTCTTTCCATACAGCTTTTCCCATTGTTATGACAGTGTTAATATTTATTACTGGGGGAAAAAGTACCCATCGTCACTTCAATTTAGGGAATTTTGACTTATTTATCAAAAATAAGTTCAATCCAAACAGTGCGCCAAAGATTTATGAGGTGTGGCTATCGAATATTGTATGCATAGTCGCTCTATTGTGTTCGACTCTTTGTTACCCAATGGACTGTAGCCCTCCAAGCTCCTCTGATCATGGGGATTCTCCAGGCAAGAATACTGAAGTGGATTACCAGGGGGTCTTCCCAACCCAGGTATCAAACCCAGGTCTCCACCATTGCAAGTGGATTCTTTACCATCCGAGACACCAGGGAAGTTCAAGAATACTGGAGTGGGTAGCTTATCCCTTCTCCAGGGCTCTTCCCAACCCAGGAATCGAACTGGTGTCTCTTGAATTGCAGACAGATTCTTTACCAGCTGAGCTATAGAGAGTTGAGTAATGCAAATATGTACTACATTTGTTCAGAACTGAAATCCCAGTAGTGAATAGATAGATAATAAGCTAGCAAAAAAACAAAATTAAAAGTGTAATTTTGTTAATGAGTAAGATGAAAAACATTATATAAGAGTTTAATACAGGAGAGAATAATTGGATATAGATTTGTGCAGTTGTTTGAAGCACAGCTAGAATTTCAGTTTGGCCTGAGTCTATATAACTACATTATGCCCTGAAAAAACACACACTGGTATCAAGATTGCCACGAAAAATATCAGTGACCTCAGATATACAGATGACACTACCCTAATGGCAGAAAGTGAAGAGAAACTAAAAAGCCTCTTGATAAAAGTGAAAGAAAAGAGTGAAAAAGTTAACTTCAAGCTCAACATTCAGAAAACTAAGACCATGGCATCTGGTCCCATCACTTGATGGGAAACAGATGGAGAAACAGTGGAAACAGTGTCAAACTTTATTTTTTGGGGCTCCAAAATCCCTGCAGATGGTGACTGCAGCCATGAAATTAAAAGACGCTTGGAAGGAAAGTTTCCTTCCAAGTTTCCTTCCTTTCCTTGGAAGGAAAGTTATGACCAAACTCGATAGCATATTGAAAAGCAAAGACATTACTTTGCCAACAAAGGTCCGTCTAGTCAAGGCTATGTTTTTTCCTGTGGTCACGTATGGATGTGAGAGTTGGAATGTGAAGAAGGCTGAGCATCGAAGAATTGATGCTTTTGAACTGTGGTGTTGGAGAAGACTCTTGAGAGTCCCTTGGACTGCAAGGAGATCCAACCAGTCCATTCTGAAGGAGATCAGCCCTGGGATTTCTTTGGAAGGAATGATGCTGAAGCTGAGATTCCAGTACTTTGGCCATCTGATGAGAAGAGTTGACTCATTGGAAAAGAGTCTGATGTTGGGAGGGATTGGGGGCAGGAGGAGAAGGGGACGACAGAGGATGAGATGGCTGGATGGCATCACTGAGTCGATGGACATGAGTCTGAGTGAAGTCTGGCAGTTGGTGATTGACAGAAAAGCCTGCTGTGCTGCAATTCATGGGGTCGTGAAGAGTCAGACACGACAGAGCGACTGAACTGAAGGCAGTTCTATTTCCAGTTTTTTAAGGAATCTCCACATTTTTCTCCATAGTGGCTGTACTAGTTTGCATTCCTACCAACAATGTAAGAGGGTTCCCTTTCCTCCACACCCTCTCCAGCATTTACTGCTTTAGACTTTTGGATAGCAGCCATTCTGACTGGCATGAAATTGTACCTCATTGTTTTGATTTGCATTTCTCTGATAATGAGAGATGTTGAGCATCTTTCTATGTGTTTGCTAGCCATCTGTATGTCTTCTTTGGAGAAATGTTTGTTTAGTTCTTTGCCCCATTTTTGTTTGGGTCATTTATTTTTCTGAAATTGAGCTGCAGCAGTTGCTTGTATATTTGTGAGATTAGTTCTTTGTCCATTGCTTCATTTGCTATTATTTTCTCCCATTCTGAAGGCTGTCTTTTCACCTTGCTTATGGTTTCTTTTGTTGTGCAGAAGCTTTTAATTTTAATTAGGTACCATTTATTTATTTTTGCTTTTTTTTTTTTTTTTTTTGGTTTTAATTTTATTTTATTTTTAAACTTTACATAATTGTATTAGTTTTGCCAAACATCAAAATGAATCCACCACAGGTATACATGTGTTCCCCATCCTGAACCCTCCTCCCTCCTCCCTCCCCATACCATCCCTCTGGGTCGTCCCAGTGCACCAGCCCCAAGCATCCAGTATCGTGCATCGAACCTGGACTGGCAACTCGTTTCTTACATGATATTTTACATGTTACAATGTCATTCTCCCAAATCTTCCCACCCTCTCCCTCTCCCACAGAGTCCATAAGACTGTTCTATACATCAGTGTCTCTTTTGCTGTCTCATACACAGGGTTATTGTTACCATCTTTCTAAATTCCATATATATGCGTTAGAATACTGTATTTATGTTTTTCCTTCTGGCTTACTTCACTCTGTATAATAGGCTCCAGTTTCATCCACCTCATTAGAACTGATTCAAATGTATTCTTTTTAATGGCTGAGTAATACTCCATTGTGTATATGTACCACAGCTTTCTTATCCATTCATCTGCTGATGGACATCTAGGTTGCTTCCATGTCTTGGCTATTATAAACAGTGCTGCGATGAACATTGGGGTACACGTGTCTCTTTCCCTTCTGGTTTCCTCAGTGTGTATGCCCAGCAGTGGGGTTGCTGGATCATAAGGCAGTTCTATTTCCAGTTTTTTAAGGAATCTCCACACTGTTCTCCATAGTGGCTGTACTAGTTTGCATTCCCACCAACAGTGTAAGAGGGTTCCCTTTTCTCCACACCCTCTCCAGCATTTATTATTTGTAGACTTTTGGATCGCAGCCATTCTGACTGGTGTGAAATGGTACCTCATAGTGGTTTTGATTTGCATTTCTCTGATAATGAGTGATGTTGAGCATCTTTTCATGTGTTTGTTAGCCATCTGTATGTCTTTTTTGGAGAAATGTCTATTTAGTTCTTTGGCCCATTTTTTGATTGGGTCGTTTATTTTTTTGTACCTGTACTTTCTTTATAATTTTCGCGACCTTCTTTGTTTTTGTTTGTTCGTTCTTTCTCTCTTTCTTTTCCTTCTTCTGTTCTTTAACATCGTATTTTTGAAATTCCAAAATCTACTCTAGATTTTTAATTTTTGCTTTTATGTATTTGTTACCAATTTTGTACCTTTAAGGACTCAATCTTCAGGACCCATTTTTCACTAGGGAGTGAGATTACTGGCTTGACTACTCTCTCTCCCTTTGGACCCTCCTTTTTCTCCACCAGGTCGCCTGTGTCTCCTCCCTAACCCCTCTCTACTCTACCCAACTCTGTGAATTTCTGTGTGTTCCAGACGGTGGAGAACACTTAGGGAACTGATTACTGGCTGGATCTGTCTCCCTCCTTTTCATTCCCCCCTTTTATCCTTCTGGCCACCTCTGTTACCTTCCTCCTTCTTCTCTTCTCTGTATAACCCCGTGAACATCTCTGAGTGGTCCAGTTGTGGAGTGCACATAAGGAAGTGACTACTGGCTAGCCCACTCTCTCCACTATTGATTCACCTCATCTCATTTGGGTCACCTCTAACTCCCTCCTCCCTCTTCTCTTCTCCATGTAACCCTGTGAACCTCTCTGAGTGACCCTCACTGTAGAGAAACTTATCATCTTTAATGTAGATGTTTTATCAATGGTGCTGTATAGAAGGAGAAGTTTTGAAACTACTGTAAAAAATAAGACCGATAATCGGAAGCAGGAGACTTAAGTCCAAACCCTGACTCCAGGGAACTCCTGACTCCAAGGAACATTCATTCACAGGAGCTCATCAAATGCCTCCATACCGACACTGAAACCAAGCACCACACAAGGGCCAATAAGTTCCACGGCAAGACATACCAAGCAAATTCTCCAGCAACAAAGGAACACAGCCCTGAGCTTCAAGATACAGGCTGCCCAAAGTCACCCCAAAACTATAGACATCTCATAACTCATTACTGGACATTTCATTGCACTCCAGAGAGAAGAAATACAGCTCCACCCACCAGAACACCGACACAAGCTTCCCTAACCAGGAAACCTTGACAAGCCACCTGTACAAACCCACACACAGCGAGGAAACGCCACAATAAAGAGAACTCCACAAACTGCCAGAATACAGAAAGGACACCCCAAACTCAGCAATTTAAACAAGATGAAGAGACAGAGGAATACTCAGCAGATAAAGGAACAGGATAAATGCCCACCAAACCAAACAAGAGAGGAAGAGATAGGGAATCTACCTGATAAAGAATTCCGAATAATGATAGTGAAATTGATCCAAAATCTTGAAACTAAAATGGAATCACAGATAAATAGCCTGGAGACAAGGATTGAGAAGATGCAAGAAAGGTTTAACAAGGACCTAGAAGAAATAAAAAAGAGTCAATATATAATGAGTAATGCAATAAGTGAAATTAAAAACACTCTGGAGGCAACAAATAGTAGAATAACAGAGGCAGAAGACAGGATTAGTGAATTAGAAGATAGAATGGTAGAAATAAATGAATCAGAGAGGATAAAAGAAAAACGAATTAAAAGAAATGAGGACAATCTCAGAGACCTCCAGGACAATATTAAACGCTACAACATTCGAATCATAGGGGTTCCAGAAGAAGAAGACAAAAAGAAAGACCATGAGAAAATACTTGAGGAGATAATAGTGGAAAACTTCCCTAAAATGGGGAAGGAAATAATCACCCAAGTCCAAGAAACCCAGAGAGTACCAAACAGGATAAACCCAAGGAGAAACACCCCAAGACACATATTAATCAAATTAACAAAGATCAAACACAAAGAACAAATATTAAAAGCAGCAAGGGAAAAACAACAAATAACACACAAGGGAATTCCCATAAGGATAACAGCTGATCTTTCAATAGAAACTCTTCAAGCCAGGAGGGAATGGCAAGACATACTTAAAATGATGAAAGAAAATAACCTACAGCCCAGATTATTGTACCCAGCAAGGATCTCATTCAAGTATGAAGGAGAAATCAAAAGCTTTTCAGACAAGCAAAAGCTGAGAGAATTCTGCACCACCAAACCAGCTCTCCAACAAATACTAAAGGATATTCTCTAGACAGGAAACACAAAAACGGTGTATAAACTCGAACCCAAAACAATAAAGTACATGGCAACGGGAACATACTTATCAGTAATTACCTTAAACGTAAATGGGTTGAATGCCCCAACCAAAAGACAAAGACTGGCTGAATGGATACAAAAACAAGACCCCTACATATGTTGTCTACAAGAGACCCACCTCAAAACAGGGGACACATACAGACTGAAAGTGAAGGGCTGGAAAAAGATTTTCCATGCAAATAGGGACCAAAAGAAAGCAGGAGTAGCAATACTCATATCAGATAAAATAGACTTTAAAACAAAGGCTGTGCAAAGAGACAAAGAAGGTCACTACATAATGATCAAAGGATCAATCCAAGAAGAAGATATAACAATTATAAATATATATGCACCCAACACGGGAGCACCACAGTATGTAAGACAAATGCTAACAAGTTTGAAAGGAGAAATTAACAATAACACAATAATAGTGGGAGACTTTAATACCCCACTTACACCTATGGATAGATCAACTAAACAGAAAATTAACAAGGAAACACAAACTTTAAACGATACAATAGACCAGTTAGACCTAATTGATATCTATAGGTCATTTCATCCCAAAACAATGAATTTCACCTTTTTCTCAAGCGCGCATGGAACCTTCTCCAGGATAGATCACATCCTGGGCCATAAAGCTAGCCTTGGTAAATTCAAAAAGATAGAAATCATTCCAAGCATTTTTTCTGACCACAATGCAGTAAGATTAGATCTCAATTACAGGAGAAAAACTATTAAAAATTCCAACATATGGAGGTTGAACAACACGCTGCTGAATAACCAACAAATCACAGAAGAAATCAAAAAAGAAATCAAAATTTGCATAGAAACGAATGAAAATGAAAACACAACAACCCAAAACCTGTGGGACACGGTAAAAGCAGTCCTAAGGGGAAAGTTCATAGCAATACAGGCACACCTCAAGAAACAAGAAAAAAGTCAAATAAATAACCTAACTCTACACCTAAAGCAACTAGAAAAGGAAGAAATGAAGAACCCCAGGGTTAGTAGAAGGAAAGAAATCTTAAAAATTAGAGCAGAAATAAATGCAAAAGAAACAAAAGAGACCATAGCAAAAATCAACAAAACCAAAAGCTGGTTCTTTGAAAGGATAAATAAAATTGACAAACCATTAGCCAGACTCATCAAGAAACAAAGGGAGAAAAATCAAATCAACAAAATTAGAAACGAAAATGGAGAGATCACAACAGACAACACAGAAATACAAAGGATCATAAGAGACTACTATTTTTGCTTTTATTTCCAATATTTTGGGAGGTGGGTCATAGAGGATCCTGCTGTGATATGTCGGAGAGTGTTTTGCTTATGTTCTCCTCTAGGAGTTTTATAGTTTCTGATTTAGGTTTAGATCTTTAATCCATTTTGAATTTATTTTTGTGTATGGTGTTAGAAAGTGTTCTCAATTCATTCCTTTACAAGTGGTTGACCAGTTTCCCCAGCAACACTTGTTAAAGAGATTGTCTTTTCTCCATTGTATATTCTTGCCTCCTTTGTCAAAGATAACGTGTCCACAGGTGTGCGGATTTATCTCTGGGCTTTCTATTTTGTTCCACTGACCTATATTTCTGTCTTTGTGCCAGTACCATACTCTCTTAATGACTGTGGCTTTGTAGTAGAGCCTGAAGTCAGGCAAGTTGATTCCTCCAGTTCCATTGTTCTTTCTCAAGCTTGCTTTGGCTATTCGAGGTTCTTGTATTTCCATAGGAATCCCATGGACAGAGGAGCCTGGTAGATTACAGTCCATGAGGTCGCTAAGAGTTGGACACGACTGAGCGACTTCACTTTCACTTTTCACTTTCATGCATTGGAGAAGGAAATGGCAACCCACTCCAGTATTCTTGCCTGGAGGATCCCAGGGCCGGGGGAGCCTGGTGGGCTGCCATCTATGGGGTCACACAAAGTCGGACATGACTGGAGTGACTTAGCAGCAGCAGCTTGATAGGGATTGCATTGAATCTATAGATTGCTTTAGGTAGTATACTCATTTTCACTATATTTATTCTCCCGATCTATGAACATGGAATATTTCTCCATCTATTAGTGTCCTTTTTGATTTCTTTCACCAGTGTTTTAAAGTTTTCTATATATAGGTCTTTAGTTTCTTTAAGTAGATATATTCCTAAGTATTTTATTCTTTTCTTTGTAATGGTGAATGGAATTGTTTCCTTAATTTCTTTTTCTATTTTCTCATTATTACTGTATAGGAATGCAAGGGATTTCTGTTGATTTTATATCCTGAAACTTTGCTATATTCACTGATTAGCTCTAGTAATTTTCTGTTGGAGTCTTTAGGGTTTTCTATTTAGAGGATCATGTCATCTGCAAACAATGAAAATTTTACTTCTTCTTTTCCAATTTGGATTCCTTTTCTTTTTCTGCTCTGATTGCTGTGGACCTAACTTCCAAAACTATGTTGAATTGTAGTGGTGAAAGTGTCCACCCTTGTCTTTTTCCTGACTTTAGGGGAAATGCTTTCAGTTTTTAACCACTGAGGATAATATTTGCTTGGGTTTGTCGTATATAGCTTTTTTTAAGTTGAGGTATGTCCCTTCTATTCCTGCTTTCTGGAGAGTTTTTATCATAAATGGATGTTGAATTTTGTCAAAGATTTTCTCTGCATCTATTGAGATAATCATATGGTTTTTATTTTTCAATTTGTTAATGTGGTGTATTACATTGATTGATTTGCAGATATTGAAGAATCCTTGCATCCCTGGGATAAAGCCCACTTGGTCATGGTGTATGAGCTTTTAAATGTGTTGTTGGATTCTGATTGCTAGAATTTTGTTAAGGATTTTTGCATCTATGTTCATCAGTTATATTGGCTTGTAGTTTTCTTCTTTTGTGGTATCTTTGTCAGTTTTGGGTATTAGGGTAATGGTGACCTCATAGAATGAGCTTGGAAGTTTAACTTCCTTTGCAATTTTCTGGAAGAGTTTGAGTAGTATAGGTGTTAGCTCTTCTCTAAAATTTTTGTAGAATACAGCTGTGAAGCCATCTGTACCTGGGCTTTTGTTTGCTGGAAGATTTCTGATTACAGTTTCAATTTCTGCACTTGTGATTGGTCTGTTAAGATTTTCTATTTCTTCCTAGTTCAGTTTTGGAAAGTCGTACTTTTCTAAGAATTTATCCATTTCTTCCAAGTTGTCCATTTTATTGGCATGTAATTGCTGATAGTAGTCTCTTATGATCCTTTGTATTTCTGTGTTGTCTGTTGTGATCTCTCCATTTCATTTCTAATTTTATTTATTTGATATTTCTCCCTTTGCTTCTTGATGAGTCTGGCTAATGGTTTGTCAATTTTATTTATCCTTTCAAAGAACCAGCTTTTGGCTTTGTTGATTTTTGCTATGGTCTCTTTTGTTTCTTTTTCATTTCTTTCTGCCCTAATTTTTAAGATTTCTGTCCTTCTACTAACCCTGGGGTTCTTCATTTCTTCCTTTTCTAGTTGCTTTAGGTGTAGAGTTAGGTTATTTATTTGACTTTTTTCTTGTTTCTTGAGGTATGCCTGTATTGCTATGAACCTTCACCTTAGCACTGCTTTTACAGTGTCCCACAGGTTTGGGGTTGTTGTGTTTTCATTTTCATTCATTTCTATGTATATTTTGATTTCTTTTTTGATTTAATCTGTGATTTGTTGGTTATTCAGCAGCGTGTTGTTCAGCCTCCATATGTTGGAATTTTTAATAGTTTTTCTCCTGTTATTAAGATCTAATCTTACTGCATTGTAGTCAGAAAATATGCTTGGAAATATTTCAATTTTTTTGAATTTACCAAGGCTAGGTATATGGCCCAGGATGTGATCTATCCTGGAGAAGGTTTAATGTGCGCTTGAGAAAAAGGTGAAATTCATTGTTTTGGGGTGAATTGTCCTATAAATATTAATTAAGTCTAACTGGTCTATTGTTCATTTAAAGTTTGTGTTTCCTTGTTAATTTTCTGTTTAGTTGATCTATCCATAGGTATGAGTTTGGTATTAAAGTATCCCACTATTATTATATTATTGTTAATTTCTCCTTTCATACTTGTTAGCATTTGTCTTAAATATTGTGGTGCTTCTATGTTGGGTGCATATATATTTATAATTTTTATATCTTCTTCTTGAATTGATCCTTTGATCATTATGTAGCATCCTTCTTTGTCTCCATTTCACAGCCTTTGTTTTAAAGTCTATTTTATCTGATATGAGTATTGCTACTCCTGCTTTCTTTTGGTCTCTATTTGCGTGGAATATCTTTTTCCAGCCCTTCACTTTCAGTCTGTATGTGTCTCCTGTTTGAGGTGGGTCTCTTGTAGACAACATATGTAGGGGTCTTGTTTCTGTATCCATTCAGCCAGTGTTTGTCTTTTGGTTGGGGCATTCAACCCATTTACGTTTAAGGAAATTATTGATAAGTATGATCCTGTTGCCATTTACCTTATTGTTTTGGGTTTGAGTTTATATACCCTTTTTGTATTTTCTGTCTAGAGAATATCCTATAGCATTTGTTGGAGAGCTGGTTTGGTGGTGCTGAATTCTCTCAGCTTTTGCTTGTCTGTAAAGCTTTTGATTTCTCCTTCATATTTGAATGAGATCCTTGCTGGGTACAGTAATCTTGGCTGTAGGTTATTTTCTTTCATCACTTTAAGTATGTCCTGCCATTCCCTCCTGGCCTAAAGAATTTCTATTGAAAGATCAGCTGTTATACTTATGGGAATCCCCTTGTGTGCTATTTGTTGTTTTTCGCTTGCTGCTTTTAATATTTGTTCTTGGTGTTTGATCTTTGTTAATTTGATTAATACATGTCTTGGGGTGTTTCACCTTGGGTTTATCCTGTTTGGGACTCTCTGGGTTTCTTGGACTTGAGTGATTATTTCCTTTCCCATTTTAGGGAAGTTTTCAACGATTATCTCCTCAAGTGTTTTCTCATGGTCTTTCTTTCTTCTTCTTCTGGGACTCCTATGATTTGAATGTTGGGGTGTTTAACATTGTCCTGGGGGTCTCTGAGATTGCCCTCATTTCTTTTAATTTGTTTTTCTTTTATCCTCTCTGATTCATTTATTTCTACCATTCTATTTCCTACTTCCCTAATCCTATCTTCTGCCTCCGTTATTCTACTATTTATTCCCTCCAGAGTGTTTTTGAACTCATTTATTGAATTATTCATTATATATTGACTCTTTTTTATTTCTTCTAGCTCCTTGTTAAATCTTTGTTGCATCTTCTCCTTCCTTGTCTCCAGGCTACTTATCTATGATTCCATTTTAATTTCAAGATTTTGGATCATTTTCACTATCATTATTCAGAATTCTTTATCATGTAGATTCCCTATCTCTTCCTCTTTTGTTTGCTTTGGTGGCCATTTATCCTCTTCCTTTACCTGCTGGGTATTCATTCCTCCATCTCTTCATCTTGTTTATATTGCTGTGTTTGGGGTGGGCTGTCTGTATTCTTGCAGTTTATGGAGTTCTCTTTATTGTGGAGTTTCCTCACTGTGGGTGGGGTTGTACGGGTGGCTTGTCAAGGTTTCCTGGTTACGGAAGCTTGTGTCGGTGTTCTGGTGGATGGAGCTGGATTTCTTCTCTCTGGAGTGTGATGAAGTTTCCAGTAATGAGTTATGAGATGTCAATGGGTTTGGAGTGACTTTGGGCAGCCTGTATATTGAAGCTCAGGGTTGTGTTCCTGTATTGCTGGATAATTTGCATGATATGTCTTTCTCTGGATCTTTTTGGCCCTTGGGTGGTGTTTGTTTTCAGTGTAGATATGGAGGCTTGATGAGCTAGTTTGATGAGCTCCTGTTGATTAATGTTCCCTGGAGTCAGGAGTTCTCTGGTGTTCTCAGGATTTGGACTTAAGCCTCCTCCTTCTTGTTTTTGGTCTTATTTTTACAGTAGCCTCAAGACTTCTCCATCTATACAGTACCCTTGATAAAACATTTAGGTTAAAGATGAAAAGTTTCTCCACAATGAGCGACACCCAGAGAGGTTCAGAGTTACATGAAGAAGAGAGGAGAGAGGAGGGAGTTAGAGGTGACCTGAATAACATGAGGTGGAATAAAAAGAGGAGAGAGCAAGCTAGCCAGTAATTACTTCCTTATGTGTGCTCTACAGTCTGGACAGCTCAGAGATGTTCACAGAGTTATATCGATAAGAGAAGAAGGAGGAAGGAGACAGAGGTGGCCAGGAGGATAAAGGGGGGAATCAAACGGAGAGAGACAGATCCAGCCAGTAATAAGTTCCCTAAGTGTTCTTCACCATTGGAACACACAAAGAGATTCACAGAGTTGGGTAGAGAAAAGAAGGGGGAGGGAGGAGATAGATGTGACCTGGTGGAGAAAAAGGAGAGTCCAAAGTGGGAAAGATCAGTCAAGCCAGCAATCTCAGTCCTAAATAAAAATGGGTACTGAAGATTGGGTTCTTAAATGTACAAAATTGAAAACAAAAACCAAAAAGCAAAGATTAAAAGTATAGAGTAGAGGTTGGATTTTCAAAAATACAATATTAAAGAAAAGAAAATTTAAAAAGTCACAAAACTTATTTTATATATATATATATATATATATATATATATATATATATATATAGTTTGCTTTAAAAAATAGGGTCTTTTATTTTTTTGCAAAGTAATAGTAGGTTATAAAAATGAAAATTAAAGGAGTAACAGAGGACTTAAAAATTTAAATATATATATATATATATATATATATATATATATATATATATATATATATATATAAAGAATGATAGTAAAAATCGTGAAAATATATCTATGCCTTTCTCTGGTGTTGTTGTAGGCAGTGTGGGGTCAGTCCATTTTTGGATAGTTCCTTGGTCCAGCTTATATTTCTCAAGATCTATAGATCCTTTCCTATGTAGTCAGTACTAACTACTGGGTTTTAATCTATTTCACCTGTCACTTCCAAGGTGATTCCCTCTGTTTTAGCTTCTTCTGTTTGCTGGTCTCTACAGTGTCTGATTTCCACCCTGACACAAGCAGGGCGGTGGTGGACACTTTTTTAGGCTCACTTGTTCAATCGCGCTGTGGGAAGGGAGGGACGCTGCAAACAAATAACACTGACATGTGCTGCAGTGTTTCAGCCATAGTAGGCCTGCCCCTGCTCATGGCGCATGTGCCCTCCCTGCCCACACTGCTCAGGCTCTAGGTTGCTCTGCCAGAACTGTCCGAGGCTGGTCCTGGGGTGCATGTACCTCCCAGGTCTAAGCCGCTCAGGTTCAGGCACATGGGTAGTCCTCAGAGGCACAGACTCAGTTGGGCCTGCATTTTGTGCCCTTCCCAGGTCTGAGCAGCTCAGGTGATGAGGTGTTTGGCGAGAGTGGCCACTGTGACTTATTGCCTCCCCTGTCCCTGCTGCTTGGTTTTCTGGGTGTACAATGGGCACACTTTCTCAGACGGATATTGACGGTCCAGAATCCCAAGAAGTCTTAGTTAGCAAAGAGGCCTGCTTGCAGTTTGGTAGATAATGCCTCTCTGGGGCTGCAATTGCCCCCTTCTGGCTCTGGCTGCCTGTCACCGGAGGGGGATGGTCTGCAGCCAGCTATCTCTGTTCAGTCCTTTGTTCTGTGAGTGGGTCTGGTGGTGTCTTAGGTTAGGGCTTTTCGCGTGGTAGCTATCCCACAGTCTGGTTTGCTAGCCCAAGTTAGTTCCCTCAGATTGCCCTTGGGGCATTCAGGCCTGGTCCTTACTTTAAGCAATGCAGCCTATGCCTCCCTGCCCAGCCCCCACTTGCTAGTGGCAGGTGCAGGTGTCTGCGCTGCAGTGCAGTGCAGTGGAGACTGGGGGAGTTACTGTTGGGCTCGTAATCTGTGGGTTTTAATTATTTATTTATTTTTCATCCCAGTTATGTTGCCCTCTGTGGTTCCAAGCCTCACCATAGACTTGGCAGTGAGAGTGTTTCCTGGTGTTTGGAAACTTCTCTCTTTTTGACTCCCTTCCCGGAACGGAGCTCTGTCTCTGCCTCTTTTGTCTCTCTTTTTGCCTTTTATATTTTTTCCTACCTCCTTTCAAAGACAACGGGCTGCTTTTCTGGGTGCCTGATGTCCTCTTCCAGCATTCAGAAGTTGTTTTGTGGAATTTATTCAATGTTTAAATGTTCTTTTGGTGAATTTGTGGGGGAAAAAGTGGTTTCCACATCCTATTCCTCCACCATATTAGGACTGCCTCCAAATTGATGCTTTTGAACTGTAGTGTTGGAGAAGACTCTTGAGAGTCCCTTGGACTGCAAGGAGATCCAACCAGTCCAACCTGAAGGAGATCAGTCCTGGGTGTGCTTTGGAGGGACTGATGCTGAAGCTGAAACTCCAATACTTTGGCCACCTCATCCAAAGAGTTGACTCATTGGAAAAGACTCTGATGCTGGGAGGGATTGGGGGCAGGAGGATGAGGGGATGGCAGAGGATGAGATGGCTGGATGGCATAACTGACTCGATGGACATGAGTTTGAGTGATCTCCAGGAGTAGGTGATGGACAGGGAGTCCTGGCGTGCTGCAGTTCATGGGGTCGCAAAGAGTCGGACATGACTAAGTGACTGAACTGAACTGAACTGAACATTTTTTAAATAAGTAGATTATTTAAAAATGTTCATTTGAAATGGGGTCAATAACCCTCCCAATTAGATAACAATAATTTCTAGGGATTAAACCAAAATATCCTTACACAATAGATCCAAATATTATTTATGTCATTAATTTTTAGTAAAAACTTATTTCTTAATTTTTAAATTTCTTACTGTTTTTACATACAGCACATGGATATACATAACCTACATAAGTAGGTAATATGTTTGTAGGTTTACTATCTTCATAGGGCAGAAAAATAAGGGAAAATAATGTCTAAAAACACCTTTAGAAGCCAATAGTGAAAAAAAGATTGAGGAATACTGCCTTGGTTTACATCTAGATAGATCCATCAACTGTGACGTTCACATTCAATAAAATTGAGAGACTCCTTCTCAGGAGAATTTCCAAGTATGTGCTAAACTGTTGATGAGCCAGTTGTAATCTGTGAAGTGTATTGTAAATTTATATGTTCTAGAACTGAAGATAGAAAAATAATAAAGGCTATAGCCTTAAGTATTTCTAAACTGAAAGAATGTAATTTGATAATACTAATTATTACTCATTGGGAAGCAATTTGGTTGTTATTTTCTAGCTAAGGAACATTTTCAAATCCCTTATGATGACAACTATCCTGCATTTAGATGTGACACAATGTTAATAATAGTCTTGAAAGAATAGAGAGCATTGGATGAAGTGACAGAAGAATTCTTCCCTAGCTAGGTGACTAAGAACAATCCCTATTGATTTTTATTCAGCTGCATTATCAGGCAAATGAGTCATTGTAAGGCCATTCTACTATTCAGGAAGAGAACTTACTTGTTAAGCAAATAACTGAATGGTTAATACCAAGATCTGAGTTTCTATTTGTGGAGCATAGCCTGACCAGATTCCAGTGAAGTTCTGCCCCTGGGAAAGTGGATCATTGCAGAGTTTGATGGGGGTTCACCGAATAGTGATTAGTGTCTCAGTCAGAGGAGAAACAGCCTCAAAGGAGTGCAGTTGAGATGATGCAAGTCTGCACATTGGAAATGGCATTCTGCACTCTGCCCAGGATCTAGTACTCAAATTAGAACATCTCTGTATGATGTGTTTTCTAAGGCATAGACTAGAAACTTTTCACAAATTAAATTCAAATATAGCTAAGTCACAGACAACAGTTCCATGATTTTGTAAACATTTTAGTTGGCTGTATTTTTGGCAATGCATTTTATTTAGATTAGGGACTTCCCTTGTATCTCAGTTCAAAAAGAATCTGCCTGCAATGCAAGAGACCTGGGTTCTATTCCTGGGTCAGGAAGATCTACTGGAAATGGAAATGGCAACCCACCCCGGGATCTTAGTTCATTGACAGCTCAATGACCTCACTGACCTAGAAGATGGCAATCTAATGTCTCAAAAACAAAAACATTATATTAGGGCCTGGATGCCAGGTTCTTTTATAGATCAGAGATGGGAGGAGATGAAGAAATAAAGTAAAAAAGGTCATTAATCTTGCAAATATCTCCTGGAATGACAAGCCTCAGGCAGAAGATGTATTATTTCTTCCTACCATCTACAGGCACACAGGGTTCTGAACAAAGGCATTTTAGTTTAACAGTCAGGCAGAAGGGCAGAATTCTCTGAATCTGAGCACTATATGTGATTATAATAACAAAGGCAACTAAACAGGAAGTTAGAATTGGCTTTTCCCTGAAAAATCAGTATATAAATGATTCTGCTGCTTCAATGATTTCATAATAGTCATTCAAATTATTATTCTCATTAAGTTGCTAAAATCACCTTAAAAACGTAGTCTCATATCATCTCTGTGACCTTTAAAACCCAGTTACCTGATGGTTCCTATATGTAGAAGGCAAAAATTGTGCAACTAAAATTTCTAGGATCATGTCAGGGTAACCTAACATATGGTTCCATCCAGTGTGTACTGACAAGAAATACTCTGAACAAAATAGTTAGGAATCATGACAAACCAGAGTTTTGAGTTAGAAAATCAAAGCATTAGTCAAGTAAATCAGGGCCAAAATGTAAGCAAATCATCCAATCACTTAGTGGGGAGTTATTTTTATAGGACCAGAGTTTTGAAGGATTTTAAATAATTAAAATGCTTGTTTTAAATGTCTAGCATTTATATAGGACACAAACCATGCAGAGGAATTCAAATTTCATCTCAATAGAAAATATTGCCAAGAAGACAACCAGCTAAATGTTAGTTGCTCAGTCGTGTCTGACTCTTTCCGACCCCATGGATTATAGCTCTCCAGGGTCCTCCAGGGGATACTCCAGGCAAAAATACTGAAGTGGATAGCCATGAACTTCTTCAGGGGATCTTCCTGAACCAGGGATTGGACCCAGGTTTACTGCATTGCAGACAAATTCTTTATTGACTGAGCCGTCATTTAATAGGTGGTGGTGATTTAGTCGCTAAGTCGTGTCCGACTCTTGCGACCCCATAGACTGTAACCTGCCAGGTTCCTCTGTCCATTGGATTCTCTAGGCAAGAATACTGGAGTGCATTGAGCTTGGACTTGGTAAAACAGGGACAATTATATTTAAAATGTGTCAGTAGTTCATTTGCTTTGTCTATATAAACCAGTTGGAGCCTCAAGATGAAGAGTTTTGAGTTATCAACAAATTTTAGATTGATTTATACTTTTCTGGCAAATTACAAAAAAAAAAAAAAAAAAAGTGTCTACCTTTTAGTCTCTACCCTGATCATGAGTTGAGCAAATAAAGCATTGTGTTTATGTTTCAGTGATGTGTTAGAAAAAGGAGAAACAGGTGTATCCAGTATGTATAGAATAGTTTTAGAGAGATTTTCTGTTTCCCTTCTTTCATATAATTTTCTGTGTTCACTTTATGTACCTTTTTCTTTCCTCTTGTACTAATTTCCTTTTATTTTATTTTTCTAGTAATCACCTTTGAGAAAGACTTTATGCGGTGTTTTTCTTTCTGTTTTGATGAGTTATTGATCCTAATTATTTAATGAAACAACTAAGTTGGATTACACACACACAGAGACATATGCATATAACACAAACACACATGTAACCACACACATTTATTTGTGAGCAGCTGTGTCCACAGGGTTGGTGTTGGTTCTGAGGGTGATACTGATGATCTGCTCAAGGATGGGGTGGTAGAATCAAGAAATGTGGTTCAAGGATCAAACTCCTCTTTCTGGAAGCATTCCAAGGAAGCATTAAATTCTGTAGCTCAATCAGGAAAGAATCTGCCTGCAGTGCAGGAGACCCAGGTTCAATTCCTGTGTCGAGAAGATCCCCTGGAGAAGGAAATGGCAACCCACTCCAGTATTCTTGCCTGGAGAATTCCATGGACAGAAAAGACTGGTGGGCTACAGCCCATGGGGGTCACAAGAGTCGGACATAACTTAGTGACTAAACCACCACCACCACAGAGATAATAATTTCCTTTCAGAGAAAGTGCTACTGCAGATAATTCCATCTCCACTCATCTTTGAAGAAAACACAGTGGGTTGGGAAGAATTACTACCAGAAATAATCTTCTAAAAGCCTTCAGATATACAATTTGGATTTATAAAAATCAGAGGAACCAGAAATCAAATTGCCAACATACACTGGATCATAGGAAAAGCAAGGGAACTCCAGAAAAACATCTATTTCTGCTTCACTGACTATGTGAGAGCTTTTGACTGTGTGTATCACAACAAACTGGAAAATTCTTAAATTGATGGGGATACCAGACCACCTTACCTGTCTCCTGAGAAACCTAAACTAGTTCCAAGAAGCAACAGTTAGAACCAGACATGGAACAATGGACTAGTTCAAAATTGGGAAAGGAATATCTCAAGGCTGTATATTATTTTTTTGCTTACTTAACTTCTATACAAAGTACATCACGTGAAATGCTGGGCTGAGTGAATCAGGAACTGTAATCAAGATTGTGAGACATATCAACGACCTCAGATATGCAGATGATACCACTCTAATGGCAGAAAGTGAAGAGGAACTAAAGAGCCTCTTGTTGAGGGTGAAAAAGGAGATTGAAAAAGCTGGCTTTTCAAAATTCAAAATTCATAAATGGTTAACGTATTTTGTTCTCTTCTCATAGTATTCTGTCTTCATGTAGATCTAAGGAGGAGATCAAACTTAAAGATGAGTGATGTAACAATTATCCCCTGAAGTTAAATTACATTAAATAACTGACTTGTAGGCAAGATTTGCTAAGGACGATGAAATACCCCTGGGTTTTAATTAGCTACAGCTAAGAAACTTTGGAGAATTTGTTTACAAAAAGGATATGTGGTAGCACTTTTAAGGTTCAAGAGAAAAGTCTCATGCAAAGGTACCATCTATAAATCAACAAAGATACTTATTGTAGCTGAATTAGTAGGTACTTTTCAGTCTTACAAATTTCTTTCTTGGGGAACTAACAACTGCCTGGGGATCAGCTGGACCTATGAACTTATGTCAAACCATGGACCTACATCAGTTATGTTCATAGGTGAGTTGTTGTTGTTGTTGTTTTTCCAGGAAATCAAATAATCAGAGACTCTCAGGTTCAAGTGGATTTTGCAAATCATCCTCACCAATCTTAGATTAAACTGCTTATTTAGGAAGCAAAACATCAAGAAAGGTAGACTCAATTCCAGTATTATCAAACTGGAAGAAAAATATGTGTCTTATTGCTATATAAATTAGAGTAGTCAATAAATTAGTTCTAATTAAATGAGAATAAAGATGTAATTGCAATTTAGATACAAAACTTTCTCCATTTAATAATGCAACATAGGAAATTTCCTACAATATTGTACAACTTTTTAGAACACTTCTGTTAAAAACTGTACATTAATCAAAGAGATGCACTGTATTGTAGCTATCAAATTTTAAAATTTTGAACAGTCCATGTAGTTTCTCAGTTTTCTACACTTCATAATAATTATGTTGAACATATATGTAAATAATGATTTATCTACTTTAAATGTGTTTTCTTTTACAGTTTATCCCTAGAAAGGGTTTCATGGTGCCAAAGAAAAAGGAAAAAGTGGTTTTTATTTCTTCATCAGGGTGTATGTGAATGTTCAGTTGTGTCTAACTCTTTGATCCCATGGACTGTAGCTCGAGAGGATCCTCTGTCCATGGAATTCTCCAGGCTAGAATACTGGGGTGGGTTGTCGTTTCCTCCTCCAGGGCATTCCTATCCCAGGGACCAAACCTGTGCTTCCTGCATCTCCTGCATTGGCAGACGGATTCTTTACCACTTAGCCACTTGAGAAGCCCTTTTATTTTTTCATAGTTATCCCTAAATAACTTTTATTAATTATGTAAAATTCTTATTTTATATACACCATACTTTTTTCTGGTACACTAGAGGATCCCACCCCAGAATAAGGGAATACAATAACCTGCTTCACTTTGCTTTCACATAAGTATGAAATTTTCATATTGGATTATTAAAAAATAAAGCTCTTTATCAACTTATTTTTGAAAGGAAAAGACTTATTTTTGAAGAATACATTTTATTTTATTCATGTCTTTTCCTTAGGAAATTTATGTCCTCCAAACTTCTCATTCTCTTAGTAATGCCTTCAAACCAGGATTCCTTCAAACCAGGAATGATGATTGATGGATGCTATGGGGATTTAAGAAAAGGCATGTATCAGAAACATAAGGCATGGGAAGGTCATTTCTGTCATGGATGGATGAGTTGCTGCTGTTTGGTAATAAAATTTCAGGCATTAAAGGGCATTTAACAGGCATACATTTTACAACTTAGGTGAACACATGTACATTAACATACAAAGTTTGTGTCCAGAAAAAAATTTGATAAATGAGTCAACTTATAATAGGTACTTACAATAAATAGTAGATTTTAGATATGTTTGAGTTAGTGTATATATATATTTATATCAATGTATATTATCTATTTATCTAACTTATCTAAGAAACCATTTTTTTCTCCATATTAGCTTTTTACTTAGAACTTTGAATGTAAGGATTTCCTGTACTTAATAGATCCTATTGTACTTAACACCTATGCAAAAGGTGTTTGTTTTTTTTTTTTTTTATCTTTCATATCTACTGAAACTGTAAATTTATTGAATTTGGCTGTACGTGGAACAGAATTTTTCAGAATAAAAACTAATGCTTAAAATATTATAGTTATCTTGATTTTAATATGACCCAGTAACATATTGTTTCCTAAAGAGAATTGTTTTCATACTTACCCCATAATGTGTGCCAGAAAGTATCAGAAAGTATTAAATTAAAGTGTAGCTTCCTTTCAAACATTAATTTATGTTTCTTAAAAAAAGTAATGATAAACAAGGCTGGAGGATGAGGGCATTTGAATTCTTGCTAAGATTATGGTCTAAGGAAGCAGGACAATTTTACCCATAGAGGATGACAACTCATCAAGCATTCTCTCATAACCTAATAGGTTTCAGTATTGCTGACATCATGTGTTCACCGCACTAAAGTAGGGACAGTGAGGAAACATGCCTAAATACCTTTATGTGTTCTGACAGATAGATACCAGTCAATGTGCATTGCCAAGGACTTATATACATTTCCCTCAACTGCCTGCTTGGATACATATTTGTTGGCCATGTTTTTCTCTCCATGATTAGTGCTGAGGGTTCAAATATAAATTCTCCTAGAAAAAGGAATAACTCTTACCTTTGTGAGGGATCCCTCACAATATACATCTGAGAATTACGATTGTAACCTTAGAGACAGTTGGAAACATTGGGCATTCAGAAGACTTAGCAGAGTCAAATGCAGTTGGAACCAGAAGGATAATCCAGATCTCATGTACATAGCACCATGTTTTTCAATAAATTACAAATTGAAAGTTGCCCTATAGATGATTTACAGGTCACAGGTACTAGGTGTTTGAAGAGATTAAAAGATATCATGGAAGAAGTAAGAAACCCTTGTAAGAAACAAGTAGTGGGGCAAGAATGCCAAGGGCATGCTCCATAGTTACACTAACTGCTGTTTTTGTTCTAAGTGCAGACCACACATCTTTCATTATTAACAGGTATCATACTTTATTCCTTTGTAGGTAATTCAGACCCCCAGGAAGGTATTACTTGCTGAATGGATGTCCTCAGGCCTCCCAGCAATGTGACTGAATTTGTTCTCTTGGGACTCACACAGAATCCACACTTGCAGAAAATACTCTTCGTTGTCTTTTTGCTCATTTTCCTGTTTACTGTGTTGGCCAACCTGCTCATTGTCATTACGATCTCCTTCAGCCCCACACTTTCTGCTCCCATGTACTTCTTTCTAACTTATTTGGCCTTCATAGATGCCTCCTTCACTTCTGTCACCACCCCCAAAATAACCATTGACCTGTTGTACCAGAGGACAACCATCTCCTGGGGTGGCTGTTTGACTCAGCTCTTTTTAGTACACTTTCTTGGAGCAACAGAGGTGATTGTCCTCATTGTCATGGCCTATGACCGCTACGTGGCCATCTGTAAGCCTCTGCACTACACGGCCATCATGCGACAGGGGCTCTGCCAGCTCCTGGTGGTGGTGGCCTGGATCGGGGGTATCATGCATGCCACTGTGCAGATTCTTTTCATGGTCAACTTGACCTTCTGTGGTCTCTATGTAATTGATCACTTCATGTGTGATTTCTTCTCACTTTTGGAAATTGCCTGCGGCAACACCTACAAGATCGGAATTATAGTGGCAGCCAACAGTGGGGCCATGTGCTTGCTCATTTTCTCCATGCTCCTCATCTCCTACATAGTCATCCTGAGCTCCCTGAAATCCCATGGCTCTGAAGGACGGCACAAAGCCCTCTCTACATGTGGTGCTCACTTTACAGTAGTGGTACTCTACTTTGTCCCTTGTATATTCAGCTACACCCGACCTGTGACTACTTACTCTGCAGACAAATTGGTAACTGTGTTCTTTGCAATCCTCACACCCATGTTGAATCCTATAATTTACACAGTGAGAAATATAGAAGTGAAAAATGCCATGAGTAGTTTGTTCAAGAGGAATGTAATGTAGGCTGTTCATAATAGCAACAAAGTGATGGTTTACATACATAGAACAGATATTGTGTGGGTGTGATCAAAGTTGCTTCAGTCATATCCAACTCTTTGACACCCTATGAACTGTAGCCCAGATTTTTTACCAGTGAGCCACTGAGAAAGCCCATAAAAGGCTTATACCTATTGCAAATTGTGAGAGAAAAAAAAATTTGCAGATCACTGACAGAAAAATTAAAGAACCTATAAACTAGCATTTGTTGATTATTTCAAATGGCTAGGCATTTATTTGGAGAAGGCAATGGCACCCCACTCCAGTATTCTTGCCTGAAAAACCCCATGGATGAAGGAGCCTGGTAGGCTGCAGTCCATGGGATCGCTGAGGGTTGGACACGACTGAGTGACTTCACTTTCACTTTTCACTTTCATGCATTGGAGAAGGAAATGGCAATCCACTCCAGTGTTCTTGCCTGGAGAATCCCAGGAATGGGGGAGCCTGGTGGGCTGCTGTCTATGGGGTCGCACAGAGTCGGACACGACTGAAGTGACTTAGGAATTAGCAGTAGCAGGCATTTATTAGGCATTTTGATAAATTTTAATGTACTTATCATGACTTCAATATTTATGTCCAGAGATTTATAATTGGCAATGGAAAGAACAACTATGAACTCCTGGTTTGGTGATTGTAGATTATGATTTTATCCAGTTTTATTGCAACTTTACTAAATTTTTTCTTTATGCCACTTGAATGAAAGTGGCTTTTCCATAGGATCTTGACCTCAGAACTTTTAAAATTTGCTTTGCCTATCATGCAGACAATAAAGGATATAGATGTTTAGATTGATACCTGGGGGTGGACAGGACTGATGGTATGTGAAAGAACTGCTGCTGAATTATTTATCTGTGCTATGAATTTACCAAAGTCAGAGAAATACCCACAAAGGAGAAAATAATAATTCACAATTTATCTTTGATTTTTGTGGCACAAATATTAAGCCAAAATTTCTGAAATTGCTCTTAACTTAATCTTATTTGCTTAAATGCCTCACAATTTTTCTTGAATATAGTGTACTCATTTTCCATATCAAGACTTGATGAGCCATTTGAAACAAGAAAGGTTAACATTTTTACCAAATTTAAACAAAAAGGCCTATAATTGGGATCCAAAGCTATTGCAGGTCTGCTATAGGAACAACAGACTGGTTCCAAATAGGAAAAGGAGTACGTCAAGGCTGTATATTGTCACTCTGCTTATTTAACTTATATACAGAGTACATCAAGAGAAACCCTGAGATGGAAGAAGCACAAGATGGAATCAAGATTGCTGGGAGAAATATCAAGAATGTCAGATATGCAGATGACACCACCCTTATGACAGAAAGTGAAGAGGAACTAAAAAGCCTCTTGATGAAGGTGAAAGAGGAGAGTGAAAAAGTTGGCTTAAAACTCAGCATTCAGAAAATGAAGATCTTGGCATCTGGTCCCATCACTTCATGGGAAATAGATGGGGAAACAGTGTCAGAGTTTATTTTTTTGGGCTCCAAAATCACTGCAGATGGTGACTGCAGCCATGAAATTAGAAGACGCTTACTCCTTGGAAGAAAAGTTATGACCAACCTAGATAACATATTGAAAAGCTGAGACATTACTTTGCCAACAAAGGTTCATCTAGTCAAGGCTATGGTTTTTCCAGTGGTCATGTATGGATGTGAGAGTTGGACTGTGAAGAAAGCTGAGTGCTGAAGAATTGATGCTTTTGAACTGTGTTGTTGGAGAAGACTCTTGAGAGTCCCTTGGACTGCAAGGAGATCCAACCAGTCCATTCTGAAGGAGATCAGCCCTGGGGTTTCTTTGGAAGGAATGATGCTGAAGCTGAAACTCCAGTACTTTGACCACCTCATGCGAAGAGTTGACTCGTTGGAAAAATCTCTGATGCTGGGAGGGACTGGGGGCAGGAGGAGAATGAGACGACAGAGGATGAGATGGCTGGATGGCATCACTGACTCGATGGATGTGAGTCTGAGTGAACTCCAGGAGTTGGTGATGGACAGGAAGGCCTGGTGTGCTGTGATTCATGGGGTCACAAAGAGTTGGACATGACTGAGCGAATGAACTGAACTGAACTGATATATATAATGTATAAATATTATAATATATTATGTAATATATTATGATATATTCAATATAATATATATTTAATATAACCTATATTATGAGCAATTTCAGAAAATTTGGCTTAATATTTGTGCTACAACAAAATCAAAGATAAATTGTGAATTATTATTTTCTCCTTTGAAGGTGTTTCTCTAACTGACTTTGTTAGAGTCATAGTTAAAATCTGTATGACTTTGTTAAAATCATAGTGCAGAAAAATAAATCAGCAGCATTTCTTTCCTGTCCACCCCCAGGTATCAATCTAAAAATCTATATCCCTTATTGTCTGCATGATAGGCAAAGCAAATTTTAAAAGTTCTGAGGTCAAGATCCTATGGAAAAGCCACTTTCATTCAAGTGGCATAAAGGAAGTGGCATAATATAATATATAATGTATAATATTATACATTATATATAATTATATTATTATATACATATAATATATATTTTTTCATATATATATATCAGTCTGATATATATATATATATATACATATATATATACATATATATATATTTACATTTCAAAACCCTTTAGTATCTATCAGGCACATGCACCTCAGATGATTCATCTACGTACTACAGTAGGTGTTCCTTTATCATTATCTACATTTTACAGAGAAGCAAATTGAAGGTAAGAGAGGTTTACTAACTTAATTCACTCATATCACAAGTGCTTCATTCATAAAGTGTGTCAGGAGCTATTACACTGGGGTGCAGATTTCTTTCACAAATTTCAGATGCAAACTTCGAACCTAGGTCTTTAAAACTCGGACTTTCTATGAAATGAAGCACAGTCATATGGTTTGTTTAGCTCTATAGATAAGAAATTATCTGCAGTCTTAATGATTCATTTTTTATTTCAAGAAGATGGTTTAAAATTTGCTGCCACCTTATCTCATATGAAGCAAAATATCTGAGCACAGCAAATGGGTAGCATAATAGATTTTTTTTATTTGTAAAAGCAAAAACCCCATTAGATTTCTTTCAGTAGTGAATACAAATGTTAATTAATGTTGGCCTTCATAAAAGCAATGTGGCTAAGGTGAAGTTTCACAAAGTGTGGGATACCTGCAATGCTCCTCTATGCATGTGGGAAATTATCAGGTTATTCCATCTTATTACATAAATCTTATCAATCAGAGCTTCTCTGACTACAATACTCCAGTGCCTGTTTGTTCTCACAAATATCAACTTATCAAGCTCAGTGATCAACTGAAGCTATTTCTTTCTTAGTTTAACTATACAGTAATGCCCAAGCAAGGTTCCAACTGCTTTGCTATGCTGTACATGGTTATCTCAAATTGATGAGAAAGATACATTTTTCCCAAAAAGTCAGCCTGGAAGATGGAATAATCAGCACCTAATCTATTAAAAAATTGCAGGTTAGAATGAAGCATTTCAACAAAATCTAGACTAGATGATACATAGTTCATTTTGTTTAGTGAGTATTAGGGAGAAGAGGAGAGTTACCTATGAATACCTAGGATTAAGTACAGCACCCTGAGTAAATGTTGCTTTTAGCCTAAGACCAAACAGAAGATTTGAAGAGGGAAACAAAGGTCAATGCATGTGTTTTAGGGGCTATAGCAAGGGCTCAATGGGGAAGTGAGAAGATTAATGAGGCACAAATGATAAATTGTCAAGAGAGATGTGGAAGGTGTAAGAATTAAAAGAGGAAATGCAAGGCAGTCTCATATTCTCAGTGGACAGAGTTTTGCTGATTTGTGACTAAGTGTAAAACTTGTTTAGATGCTCTTTGGCACTCATCACCAATAATCTCTCCTGAGAATGAACCTGATTATTTATGATAATTAAAAAAATGAGACAGTGAGTATATGTGTCCTAAATCTTAATGACATAAATACATAAATGTGTTTGAATCTGTTGTGTAAGGATATTTTTGTTTAATATGGACCCTTAATTCAGTGAAAACATTAATATTAGGCATTAAGTGGGGGGATGAGCTTATTGAGGCAACTATGAGAAATGCTTTTTACTAGGTTTTTTACATACTTTAAATCCATCATTGTACCAACAAATTTTATTACAGGTGTTTATATTTCCTTTATGAAGAAGAAAATTAGACTCATTAGAGTTAAGCAACAATATCAAGTCTTTTAGACTCAGCTTCCTCTGTACCTCACAATAACACTACTACTTGATATCATGAACTGAACATACCAAACATGGATCTGATCATTGGCCACCTTGTCACTAAGACATTATTTCCTTGTTTTTGGAGGGTGGCATTTTCTTCCCTTAACACTCTGTTGACCACATTTCCCAGGTTACATACACTTTCTTGATTCCTCTTGTGTCCCAGTAAAAAGTCATCCAATGATCTTTTTCTGCACATTTATTATCCTTTGTGGGCATCAGGAAAAGTGGGATGTAACAGGTTCAAGAAGCAAAATTGATAGGTTTGAATTTTAAAGAAAATGAACGTTGGGTAAAATAGAGGACAAACAAAACAACCTAATCATTTAGGAGATTGATACTTTGGGCAAGAGGAGAGCACCTTGATGAGCTAAACATATCCTCTTTCCACAGCCATTTTCCCATTGTTATCACATAGTGGTAATATTAATTACTGGAAAAAATGTATGAATTCATGGCCAATTAAATTTAGAAGATTTTCACTTATTTAATTTATCACAAAATACAGGTCAGTGCATACAGTGGGCCAAACAGTTATTGGAGCTGGGTATATAACACTGAACAATAGAGTCAAGAATTGTTTTTATGAGGAACTTAAATTCCAGTGGGGAATAGATGGATAATAAACAAGTGAGCAACTAAACTAAAAATATAGTTTTGTTAGTAATGAGTGGTATGAGAGACATTTTATAATACATGGTACAGGAGAAAAGAATTGGATAGAGATTTGTGTATGTGTTTGAACCACAGCTGGAATTTCAGTTTGGCCTGAGCTTAAATAGCCATATTAAATCTCTTCCTTTTTAAAAACAAAAAAGAAAACTAAAACTAAAAAGTTTTATGCTATTTAAAAACATGCATTAGGAATGGGGACAATATGTCTCCCAATAAAAATAGTTTATGTGAGTATAAGGATTACTTACTGCTTTTATACATAACACACATAGATGGGTAATGTATCTGTGGCATTACTACTTTTGAAGGACAGATGGTCAAGGGGACAGAATGTCCAAAAACATCTCCATGTGACAATAATGAAAAAAAAGATTGAGGAATACTGCCCTAATTCATGTCTAAATTGTTAGGTAAAAGCATGGTGTAACTAGACTGTTAGTTAAGGTAATCCAAGCACAGTTGTTGGTCTATCACCTGTGAAGATCACATCAGTAAAACTGAGAGATGCTTTCTTCTCAGGAGTCTTCCCAGACTGTGTGGTCAGCTATGTTACTGAGCCAGTTGTAATCTACGAAGGGTGTTGCAAACTGATATTTACTACAACTGAAGTTAGGAAAAGAATTAATGCTATAACTCTAAGCATTTCTAAATTGAAAGCATGTCACTTAATAATGCTAATCATCATGCATTGAGAGATAATTTAGTTCTTCTATTTCTAGCTCAGGAATATTTTCAAATCAGTTATAATGGCAACAGTCTTGAAGCTTGATATGACATTTTTGTAATAATAGTCTTGAAAGAGTAGTATTCACAAGATTAGGTGATAGAAGAATTCAGTCCTGGTACTAGCTAGTTGGCCAAGAAGTTCTAGTGACATTTCTTCATCTGTATTATCACACAGTGAAGCATCACATGGCCATTCTTCTATGCAAGAAAACAGTTTATTTGTTGAACAAATGACTGAATGGCTAATACCACAATTTGGGTTTCTGTCTGTGGAGAGTAAGCTTGACAAGATTCCAGTGAAGCTCTGCCCCTGGAAAAAGTGGATCATTATAGGGGTGGATGGAAATTCACTGGTATAGTGATTAGTGCCTCAGTCAGTAGAGACATGGCCTCAAAGGGATGCAGTTGAAATGATGCAAGTCTACATGTTTTGAAATCCTGTGCCATTTGAAAATGGCACTCTGTACTCTTTCAGCCCAGGTCTATTGCCCAAAAGAGAACATTTCAATAACGATGTGTTTCATAAGGTGTGGAGTGCAAACTATTTACAAATAAGACTCAAATATAGGTAAGTGACAGGCATAGTTCCAACATTCTATAAACAGCTTACTTGACAGTCTTTTTGAAAACCTTTTCTATTGAGATAAATTTGAATTTCTTGGCTACCCAAAGGTTTGTATCCTACATAAATGCTTAGACATTCAGAATATCTGTGTAAATACATATAATTTTAAATCCTTAGAAACTCTGACCCTATCAAAATAAATCCCTATTGTTTTGGTCTTAATGTGATCCTAATTTACTTGACTAATGCTTGGATTTGCAAAGCTGAAACTCTAATGTATCATGATTTCCAGCTTTTTCGTAGAGTGAAGTTATCATCAGTACATGCTGGATGGAGCCATACTTTAGGTTACCTGACATAATCCTAAAATTTTTACTTGAACAATCTCTGCCATTTACATATAGGAACCATCAGGTAATTGGGTTTTAGAGGTCACGGAGGGAAATAAGACTGTTTGAGGTGATTTTTTAATAATTTATTTGAGTATTAAACATCATCTTATTAATTTAAACAGATATTTTGATATCATTGAGATAATTGAATCATTTATATACAGGGACAGTTATATTTGAAATGTGTCAGTAATTCACCTATAGTTTGTCTGTATAAACAAATTACAGCTTCAGAACGAAGACTCCAGAGTCATTAACAATTTTTAGCTTTGTTTACTTTAACATATTTTGGCAAATTACCAAAACATAAGTATCTACATTTTGGTCTCTATTCAGATTATGAGATAAAAGAATAAATGAGTGTGTTTAAGTTTCAAAGTCACATCTTAGGAAAAGGAGGTACAGGAGTGTCTAATATGTATAAGGAGCGTTTTAAAGATAACTTTTATTTCCCTTTTTTATACAGTTTTCTCTGTGTGTTTATGTACTATATATATTTCTGCTTTCCTGTTCTACTAATTTCCTTTAACATTACTTCTATACTACTAATCATCTTTGAGAAAGAATTTATGTGGTGATTTTCTATTTTGATAAGTTAATGATTCTAATTATTTAATGAAAGCAATGAGTTTGATTATACACACATACACACACAGAATCTCTCTCTCTCTCTCTCTCTGTCTCTCTCTCTCTCTCTCTCTATATATATATATATATATATATATATATGCATACAAGTCCATTTGTTTCTGAGCAGCTCTGTCCACAGGGGTGGTGTTGGTGTTTGTGCTAGGGATGATGCTGATAATTTTCTCAAGGATGAGGTGATGAAACCAAGACATTTTGTTAAGGGATTGACCCCTTCTCTCTGGAAGCATTCCAAGAAAGCAATAATTTTCCTATCTACAATGGGATAGAAATTTTCAACCAGAGAAAGTGCTACAGCAGATAATTCCATCTCTACTCATCTTTCAAGGAAAGCAAATACGTTTTGAAGACTTACTGTTAGAAAAAAACTTTTTAAAGTCCTACATTAGATGTAGTCTGTTGACGATGCCTATGCTCAGGGCACAGGTCTTCTGAGGAACACAGGATGCTATTTCTCTTTAAAAATTATGACCCAGAGGCTCTCCCTAAGTATACTGCTATCACTTGCTATTATCTAGGATTTTATTGAATAAATCATTTAGCTCCATGAGAAATTCAGACATAAGAATCATATATCAGCTGTAAAGTTGTTTTCTTGGATTCAAATCTAGGCTTTATGACAACAAGCAGTATATTGTTAAGAAAATTATATTTTGCTTTATCTTAGCCATAAAATGTCTTATCATAACTAATTTGAAGATTAAATGCGAAAACATGTGTAAAGTATTAGCAAAATGTTTTGAACCTAGTAGATAGCATTTACTAAATTATTTATTATTTTCATGTATATAAATTAGGTATCTCTCTATATACATTGCATTGAAGTTAATTTAACTTTATTTGGATACAAATAACACATTTATCATTTATGTTATCAATAGAATACTATGAATGAATGATTGAATGAATGAAAAATGGAATTTTTTTTTTTTTGCTTTTTTGTTTGGTTTCTGTTCATGTGTGGGCTATAGCATCCTATCACATATTTGTTGATCATTTATTTTTTTCTTTAATTGCTTATATTTTTACTCATTTTACATTTTTGTTCACTGTGTACAAATATTAATTATGTGTATATACTCTGAAATATAAATCTTTATTTGAATTATTTTACTTTTCTTAATTGATGTTGTGTTTTATTTTCCTGACTCCTTGAATAAGATGAAACTGTTAAATATATCTACTTGCAATTTCAATAAATTGATTTAGAAGATCCTTCCACCACTATAATGGACAGTCATCACTTTAATAAATGAAAAATAAAATAAGGAAAATCTTGCTTTACTTCATTATTAAAACTTTGATCAATATTCAGCTTTGTATAAGATATTAACTATGCATAGAATTTTGTTAGTTTTCAGTTGGAAAGGTAATTGTGGCACCTCATTTACATTAAAAAATGTGTCCTTTTCCCACATATACTTAAATATTTCTTCCCACTTAAATACTTCTTCTCCATTAGTCTGTAAGATTTTTGAGGTTAGGGATGATGTTTTAATCAACTTTGAAATATGTTTTCTGAAAATACCAAGGCATAAAAACCATACAACCTATTGATTGAATGAATGAATGAAAAAAATATCTTAAGATTTCAGAAAGTTTCTCATAATAATTATATTTACAGGTACTTTTATCTGGAACATAAGATGTACATAAGGACCTATGAAACAAAGGAACAGTGTAACTGAGTTTGTCCTCTTGGGGCTCACTCGGAACAACCAAGGTCAGAAAATATTATTTGTCTTGTTCTTGCTCATCTACATTGTGACCATGTTGGGCAACCTACTCATTATTGTGACAGTGATGGTCAGCCCAACCCTGGATGCCCCTATGTACTTCTTTCTTGGCTACCTATCATTTATAGATGCTGTTTATTCTACTACAGTCACCCAAGATATGATTAAGGACTTACTGTCTAAAAAGAAAACTATTTCCTTCCAAGCTTGCATGACCTACCTTTTTATATGGCACTTTTTTGGTGGTGCCGATATATGCCTTCTGGTGGTCATGGCTTATGACCATTACATGGCCATTTGCAAACCCTTGCATTATTTGACAATCATTAATAAGCAAGTGTGTGTTCTGCTGCTGCTGTTGGCCTGGGTTGGTGGGTTCTTACATGGTATATATCTTTTTTTTTTTTTTTTACTTTACAATATTGTATTGGTTTTGCCATATATCAAAATGAATCCACCACAGGTATACATGTGTTCCCCATCCTGAGCGCTCCTCCCCCCTCCCTCCTCATACCATCCCTCTGGGTCATCCCAGTGCACCAGCCCCAAGCATCCAGTATCGTGCCTCGAACCTGGACTGGTAACTCATTTCATATATGATATTATACATGTTTCAGTGCCATTCTCCCAAATCATCCCACCCTGTCCCTCTCCCACAGAGTCCAAAAAACTGTTCTATACAGTAGTGTCTCTTTTGCTGTCTCATATACAGGGTTATTGTGAAGTAAGCCAGAAAGAAAAACACCAATACAGTATACTAACGCATATATATGGAATTTAAAAAGATGGTAACAATAACCCTGTATACATGGTATATTTCATCCTCTCTTTGTTTACAACCTTCCCTTCTGTGGCCCCAGTGTCACTGACCGTTTCATCTGTGACATGTACCCCCTGTTAAAACTTGTCTGCACTGACACTCATATTATTGCCCTCACAGTGGTGGTCAATGATAGGGCAATATCTGTGATCATCTTTACACTCTTATTCATATGCTATGGGGTCATTCTGCACTCTCTGAAGAATGTTAGTCAGGAAGGTGGCACAAAGCATTATCCACCTGTGGCTCCCACATCACTGTGGTGCTCCTCTTCTTTGTGCCCTGTATTTTTCTTTATGTGAGACCACCTTCCACATTACCCATTGATAAATCCTTGACTGTGTTTTACACCATTATCACACCTATGCTTGAACCTTCTAAATTATACTCTGAGAAATAGTGAGATGAAAAATGCAATAAAAAAGCTTTGGACCAGAGAAAGAAAATGAGACAGCTGGGAAATGTATGACCCATTTTCAATGAAGAATTTTTCTTTTTTTAGGAATGCCTTGTGTGATATTTAAGTGTATTAAATTTTCCGTCACATTTTATTAATTTGGACATGATGAAATCATCTATTATATGAATACTTCTGATGAATAAAATATATTATCAAGATTTTCATAATTCCATAGTTCTTAGTATATATATTCTTTGAAATATGTTGTTGAGATTTTCACATTTTCTTATGAAAGTATGTATCATTTTGGAATCTAAAATATCTCTATTTTGACTATAGGTTTATGTGCTATATAAGAGTTAAGCTAAAAAAAAAAAGAGTTAAGCCATAGTTAATATTATAAATTTATTTAAGTTATTGGAAGATTTTCTCATGTTTCTTTTTTAAATAATTTCAGAATTAATAGGATGCATTATAAATTTCAGAAAAACAATATTAGTAATATGAAATTAATTATTGTACATTTCTCTCCACACAATATAACCCATATTTATATTTGAAATATTTATCTTGGTTTTGTTTCTGCAAGAAGCATATATTATTGTGGTAATATTGCTTAGAACGTAAATGTTGAAGTAGAATGATATTTCAAAGTTGAAAATATTTATCATAAGGAGACTAAATTTATAAAATAATCTGAATTAACAGGATGTAAATATGGGAAAACAACCATATCTTACTCATTTTCCTAATTGAATTGTCTCAACTGGACTAGATTGTTTTGGAGTTACATTATCATAAAGACAATTCACTAATCTTCCCAGATAATGTAGAACACCTAGTAAAATATCTGCTATATTTCAATATGCCTACCTCCTTCCTTACTTATGGTATTCCATAACCTTATATGGAGATCCAGGCTTTGCCTATCATATGTCAATTTAGCATAATCCATAACCCACGAGTTACAGAGCTTAATACCAGGTTTTCTGGGTGATATAATTTTTAAGAAATATGCTGACAATATATGCCATTTTTATCTACCTTGCTAATGAAACACATATTACTAAGAAATAAAGAAGCAAGAATATATTGTTTTATTTCACAGAGACATCATTCACACAATCTTCTGTCTATCTCTGCATCAGGCTTTAAAGGGAACATTACCTGCCCAGGCTGCGACAGCACAGGAGAAGCTGAGAGGAGCTACCCCACATCCGAGGTCATGGGTGGTGGCCAAGAGGAGCAACCCCACGTCTAAGGAACGGTGGCTGCCTGGGCACAAGAGGGCCAAGAGGAGCTACTCCATGTTCAAGGTCAGGAGGGGTGGCTGTGAGGAGATACCCCTTGTCCAAGGTAAGGAGCAGCGACTTCACTTTGTTGGAGCAGCCATGAAGAGATATCCCATGTCCAAGGTAAGAGAAACCCATGTAAGATGGTAGGTGTTGTGAGAGGCATCAGAGGGCAGACACACAAATCATAACCACAGAAAACTAATCAATCTAATCCCATGGACCACAGCCCTAATTCAGTGAAACTAAGCCATGCCCTGTGGGGCCACACAAAATGGGAGGGTCATGGTGGAGAGGTCTGACAGAATGTGGTTCACTGGAGAAGGGAATGGAAAACCACTTCAATATTTTTGCCTTGAGAACCCCACGAACAGTATGAAAAGGCAAAATGATAGGATACTAAAAGAGGAACTCCCCAGGTCGGTAGGTGCCCAGCATGCTACTGAAGATCAGTGGAGAAATAACTCCATAAAGAATGAGGGGATGGAGCTAAAGCAAAAATAAAACTCAGTTGTGGATGTGACTGGTGATAGAAGCAAGGTCCGATGCTGTAAAGAGCAATATTGCATAGGAACCTGGAATGTTATGTCCATGAATCAAGACAAATTGGGAGTAGTCAACCAGGAGATGGCAAGAGTGAACGTCGACATTCTAGAAATCAGCAAACTAAAATGGACTGGAATGGGTGAATTTAACTCAGATGACCATTATATCTACTACTGTGGGTAGGACTCCCTTAGAAGAAATGGAGTAGCCATCATGGTCAACAAAAGAGTTCAAAATGCAGTACTTGATGCAATCTCAAAAACAACAGAATGTTTGTTTCCAAGGCAAACCATTCAATATAACAGTAATCCAAGTCTATGCCCCAACCAGTAATGCTGAAGAAGCTGATGTTGAATGGTTCTGTGAAGACCTGCAAGATATTTTAGAACTAACACCCAAAAAAGATGTCCTTTCATTATACGAGACTGGAATGCAAAAGTAGAAAGTAAAAGAACACCTGGAGTAACAGGAAAATTTGGCCTTGGAATATGGAATGAAGTAGGGCAAAGGCTAATAGACTTTTGCCAAGAGAACACACTGGTCATAGCAAATACCCTCTTAACAACACAAGAAAAGACAACACATGGACATCACCAGATGGTCAACACAGAAATCAGATTGACTATGTTCTTTGCAGCGAAAGATGGAGAAGTTTTATAAAGTCAGCAAAAACAAGCTGAGTGTGGCTCAGATCATGAACTCCTTATTTCCAAATTCAGACTTAAATTGAAGAAAGTAGGAAAACCTTTCTTTGCCTTTCATTGTCTTTCTTTGGGATGGAATGAAAACTGACCTTTTCCAGTCCTTTCCCACTCCAGAGTTCCAAACAACAGCAAAGAGAGATAAGAAAGCCTTCCTCAGCAATCCATGCAAAGAAATAGAGGAAAATAACAGAATGGGAAAGACTAGAGATCTCTTCAAGAAAATTAGAGATACCAAGGGAACATTTCATGCAAAGATGGGCTCTATAAACCACAGAAATAGTATTGACCTAACAGAAGCAGAAGATATTAAGAAGAGGTGGCAAGAATACACAGAAGAACCATACAAAAAAGATCTTCACAATCAAGATAATCATGAGGGTGTGATCAATCACCTAGAGCCAGACATCCTGGAATGTGAAGTCAAGTGGGGCTTACAAAGCATCACTATGAACAAAGCTAGTGGAGGTGATGGAGTTCCAGTTGAGCTATTTCAAATCCTGAAAGATGATGCTGTGAAAGTGCTGCACTCAATATGCCAGCAAATTTGGAAAACTCAGCAGTGGACACAGGACTGGAAAAGTCAGTTTTCAATCCAATCCCAAAGAAAGGCAGTGCCAAAGAATGCTCAAACTACCACACAATTGCACTCATCTGACACGCTAGTAAAATAATGCTCAAAATTCCCAAAGCCAGGCTTCAGCAATACGTGAACCATGAACCTCCAGATGTTCAAGCTGGTTTTAGAAAAGGCAGAGGAACAAGAGATCAAATTGCCAATATCTGTTGGATCATCAGAAAAGCAAGAGAGTTCCAGAAAAGCATATATTTCTACTTTATTGACTATGCCAAAGCCTTTGACTGTGTGGATCACAATAAACTGTGGAAAAATCTGAAAGAGATGGGAATACCAGAGCACCTGATCTGCCTCTTGAGAAACCTATATACAGGTCAGGAAGCAACCGTTAAAATTGGACATGGAACAACGGAGTGGTTCCAAATCAGAAAAGGAATACATCAAGGATGTATATTGTGACCCTACTTATTTAACTCATATGCTGAGGACATCATGGGAAACGCTGGGCTGGAAGAAGCACAAGCTGGACTCAACATTGCTGGGAGAAATGTCAACAACCTCAGATATGCAGATAACACTACCCTTATGGCAGAAAGTGAAGAGGAACTAAAAAACCTCTTGATAAAAGTGAAAGAGGACAGTGAAAATTTGGCTTAAGGCTCAACATTCAGAAAACTAAGATCATGTCATCTGGTCCCATAACTTCATGGGAAATAGATGAGAAAACAGTGGAAACAGTGTCAGAGTTTATTTTGGGGAGCTCCAAAATCATTGCAGATGGTGACTGCAGCCATGAAATTAAAAGACACTTCCTCCTTATAAGGAAATTTATGACCAATCTAGATAGCATATTCAAAAGCAGAGACATTACTTTGCTAACAAAGGTCTGTCTAGTCAAAGCTATGGTTTTTCCGGTGGTCATGTATGCATGTGAAAATTGGACTGTGAAGAAAGCTGAGCACCGAAGAATTGATGCTTTTGAACTGTGGTGTTGAAGAAGACTCTTGAGAGTTCTATGGACTGCAAGGAGATCCAACCAGTCCATTCTGAAGGAGATCAGCCCTGGGATTTCTTTGGAAGGAATGATGCTAAAGCTGAAACTCCAGTACTTTGGCCACCTCATGGGAAGAGTTGACTCATTGGAAAAGACTCTGATGCTGGGAGGGATTGAGGGCAGGAGAAGGGGATGACAAAGAATGAGATGGCTGGATGGCATCACTGACTCGATGGACATGAGCTTGTGTGAACCCTGGGAATTGGTGATGGACAGGGAGGCCTGGCATGCTGTGATTCATGGGTTCACAGAGTTGGACACAACTGAGTGACTGAATTGAACTGAACCTGCCTCAAAATGATTGGAAGCATGTGGTCAAAAAGCTTATTATTCTCCCTTCCTTATTCAGTGTGGATTCATGAGGGACTAAGGTGACTGAACACACACATAAGGCTATGGGCTTAACATCCTTATAAAGAGACCACAAGAGCTCACCTGATCCATCAGCCATATGAGGACACAGGAAAAAGATGTCTGTCTATCAACTAGGGAAGGAATCTTGCCAAACATGGAACCTGTCAGCATCTTAATCTTGAACTTTTGAGATTCCAAACCTGTGAAAAATAAATGTTTATTGTTTAAACAATACTGTTTATGGTATTCTGTTTTAGCAACCCAAATGAACCAAGAGAGGGAAGCTTAATTTTTGAATTTGTGTAGTTATTTCAAGTGAGGAGATGAAAGCTTTTGTTCATTATTCATTATATATGTTTATTGGTCTGCAATCTCTCTGAAATCAGGGGATATTAGTTAATTGCCTTTGTATTCTCAGTTTCTTGCACAATGTACAGAACATAAATTTCACTCTATGCACTTTGTCAATCATTTGAATTTTTGATCTATTTGTGTATTTATTTCCTAAATTGAGGCAGGACTATGTCCCATTTCCTTTCCAGGTGTCTCATAGGTAAATAATCTACCTGCCAGTGCAGGAGATGTGAGAGTTTGACCACATTTGGGTTTGATTCCTGGGTCAAGAAGACTCCCTGGAGAAGGAAACAGCAACCCACTTCAGTATTCTTGTCTGGAGAACCCCATGGACAGAGGAGCCTAGTGGGTTACTGTCCATGGAACTACAAATCACTGGACATGACTGAACACACACACATGTACCATTTCAGCAAGAAATAGCCCCGGTGGTTATTGCCTCATTCTCTGAAAGATTTAGGGAAGCTTATCCTTGGTGACTTAGATAGTAAGGAATCTGCTTGCAATGCAGGATACCTGGGTGCAATCCATGGATTGGGAGGATTCCCTGAGGAAGGGACTGGCTACTCACACCAGTATTCTTGACTAGAGAATTCCAAGGACAGAGGAGCCTGCAGGCTACAGTCCATGGAATTGCAAAGAGTCAGACATGACTGAGTGACTTTCACTCACCACAGCATTGAAGATGGAAACTGAGTCACTATAATACCAGCTTTCTCACTGAGTTTCTGAACTTCTATCAATTAAGCTATTGCTTTTATTGTTTGACAAATGTTCTCTTCAGGATTGAGGAGTATTCAACAAAAAGGGGAATTGTAACATTGTAACTGAGCATGACTATACAGGGCTATCCCTGTACAGGTCCATCCCCTATATTCTCCACTTTAGTATGTAGATAACAGTACTTGATGCACATTTCCAAAACTGTTTTACAGGTACTAAAAAAACACACCAAATGGGAGAGTTAACAACTTGACACATAGCTCCTAGATCTATAGCCTAAAGATGGATCCCTTTAACACAACTTTGTTACATCACCATCAACAAGTCAGAGAACCACGAATGTCCTCACATACTCCTGGGGACGCCCCCACCCGCCCCCTCACCTGGATACTAAAAATGCTTTCCTGAAACCCATCAGGGCATTCTGGTGTTCTTACCACTCACTAGCTTTTCTGAACTCCATGCTGGACACCTACAATGCATGTTAAAGTTTCTTCACCACGACCTGGTGTCAGTAGATTGGGTTTTCTGTCTGGGCAAGAAGACCAAAGTTTGGCTCAGTAACATTTCCACATCACAGTTGTTATCTTGTCCTTTGTGCCCTGTGATTTTATGTGTCTGTGACCAGAAGCTCTTTTTTCCCATGGTTAAAGCCATAGCAGTATTCTCTGCTTTTGTTACTCCCATGTTAAACCCTGTTATCTACACAGTAAGAAATACAGGGGGCAGAAATGCCATTAGAATGTTATTGAACAAGAATTCAATTTCAATTTCAGATAGGAAATGACCAAATGTGAAGGTTTTATTTCTATCATAATCTTTACATTTTCATATTTCATATTTTATTACTTTGAATCCCTTCAAAGCCCTTGATCCCTGGGCTGGTAAGATATCCTGAAGAAGGGACTGGCTATCCACGCCCATATTCTTGACTAGAGAATTTCAAGGACAGAGGAACCTGGAAGGCTACAGTCCATGGGATAGCAAAGAGTCAGATATGACTGAGTGACTTTCACTCACCACAGCATTGGAGATGGAAATCAAGTCACTATAATACCAGTTTCCTCACTGAGTTTCTGATTAACTTCCATCAAATATGCTATTTCTTCTACAAACATGCTATTAGTGCCTCTGCAAGATACATATATTAGCACCTCTGCAAGATATAAATATATATTATTAATACAATTATTACTTTATAGATGATGACAGCTGAAATTCAAACATGTTTATTAATCTGACCAATATTAGAGACAGAGTTAGTATTCAGATCTACATTATTCTAAATTCAATTTTGTTACTCTTTCAACCATTTAAAATGAAACCAGGAAAGAGACAGCATTTCATCAAAACCTCACTTGTTTCATAGCAACTGAAATGTTTTCCTTCCTGATTACAGAGTTATATAAAGTGCTTGTATATATAAGAATTTGTATTCAGAAAGCTTATGGCCTACAGGTACCTAGATGGGCACAGAAAATAAAATAGAAAGAAAATGCTTGCCAAGTACTCTCTTGATGCACACCAGATATACATAGTATTTAAAATTACATTGAGTTTATTGTTTTGTATGGTACAAGTTACCAGTTATTCTAAAAAAGTAATTGTACTCTATCTAAATTGATATGAAACATTTGTTCTTAAATGGTCACTACAATATTATAAAATTGAAATTTAGTGTTGGAGGATATGAAAGATGAAATAACCAGATCATCCAACATTTAAGGCACCTTTAAGCCCAAATATTCTTACTCAAAATCCTGCAATCTTTACACTACACAGAACTGCTTGGTCCTGGTATTTGACTATGATTTAGAATATTAAAATCCTCTTAATTATATCCAATATGAAGTGTCACTTTATTAGATTAAAAAACTATTGGTAGCAACAAAATACAGGCATTTTTCAAAATCACACACCAAAATATATCTGTAAAAATTCCACTATTAGAAACTTGGCTTAACACTTAGGTCCTTGAATCTAGAATTTTCACTGAAATTGTTTTAGGTGGTCATTTACAAGGGATAAATAAATACAAAGCAGAAATCATTAGACCAAGAAAACTAAGTCTCAGCTAAACAGCTTTTCTAACTTACAAGACAGGGCTTTGTTGTAAATTACTTATGGATCTTTCATAAATGAAGTTTGCTTCCAAATATGAATGTGTGTATATGTCATAGATATGTTTATAGATTACACTTTTGACAGAAAGGTCCAGCCTCCCACCTCCAGGGTACTGTATACTTTATCAGAAAAAAAAAATCAATGGACTCTATGTGTAACAATGTTTAGTAAATATACTACTGTTAACAAAAACATGAAGGAGAGTAATAACCTTAGCTTCAGAATGAGGACACGTGAGTTTTCTTTCACACTATGCTATCAGCTTCTATAACGTTAATCAGTCTTCCCAATTTCTACAAGTAATTTGCTTAAGTAAATGGAAGGTGTTTCCAAGTTCTGAGATTCTACCCAATTTAATATGTGTATTGCCATAAGTATAGTTTTATTTGCTTATATTTCATTTAGAATTAAATTGGAAGAATTAGTAGACCACAATCCACCTCCCAAAACTTTCCATACCTGGTAAACAACTTAGGAGATGTCCTTCTGCAGTGAAAGTATCTTTGGATTGGACTAACATGATATGAGCTCTACTGTGGAGTGCCTTGCTACTTTCAATAACATGTTTCTCTCTACCTATTGAATCTGTCCATAAGAACAATTTGGCAGGTACCTTGGTTCTGTGTAATTAGTCTTTGAAACTATCAAAAGTCAAACCATATCTCAACTACTTTTTGATCAACTATGATAGGATCCACATATAATTTCTCCTGCTTTAATTCTGCTTTACCCTTCCAGTTTAAAAATCTGTGTTGCTGTCTCTCCAGGCTTTTAAAACATACTGCCCTTAGATTTACATTCTGAAAACACACTTTCCTGGAACTCCTTTTTAAAAAATTGTTTTCATGAACAATTTTCACTGACTTAGACTTAACTCTTCTCTATTTCCATATTGTTGCTACTCTAGGGCTTAGAGAGTTGGACTAGACAGGTGTAGGGGTTCTAAAGCAATCTCTTTACCCAGCACTGTAGCTATTTAAGTAAAGCCACTGCTGCTCCTGCTGCTGCTAAGTTACATCCATCCTGTCCGACTCTGTGCAACCCCATAGATGGCAGCCAACCAGGCTCCTCCATCCATGGGATTTTCCAGGCAAGAGTACTGGAGTGGGGTGCCATTGCCTTCTCCGGTACAGCCAATGAGCCATTGTGAATGGACTTCAAGCTTTAGGAAGTTGAGAATGACTATTTGTGTCAGCACATGCTAATTCTCTGATTTACCTCTGGCTTTCATTCCAGAGTGGAAAGACAAGTTTAAGACATTTTCATGATGACACCTTAGCAAAATCCATATTCCTTATAGCTCATTAGATATTTTCAAATCCTCATTCAGACTGTCTTTGGCGTCTGCCATTACTCATATCATCAGTGCCCTATAATACTGGAGTGTCTAGCCAAAACTAGGTTGAGTCACACCCTCTCAGTGTTCTTAAACTCTTTCTTCATGCTGCTCACAGTGACACATTCCTAGAGTCAACTGAGAGCTATACACAATTTGTTTTTCTTCTCAGTAATGCAAGAACATTTGGACATGGTGACCGTGTATTGTTCTATATGACATTATTTCTAAATTGAATTTATTTTAAATATAATTTCAAAGGTTGGTATTTGTTCATTTTACTAAGTAATTGTAATAAGCCTTACATTAGGTGGCAGCCTAATTTGCCATAACACTTAGGCTGAAAAACAGTAATTCTTTTTCAAAGGAATATCCTGGATTTAGTAACTTGGCTTCTTATTTTGAATTTGCAAATGTTGTTCTGATTCCTTGTCTTATGTTTCCTTGTTATTACTTGTAGCTTATTTTTCTTCTATGCTTATTTTTTTTCTATTTCATAGACATTTATGAAACTAAATCTAAATAACTGAAATAAATATATTCTAGTATCTCTGAATAAAATTGAAGATATACATATTTTCATAATTATCACACTAATTTTATTCCAGAACAGATGCAAGAGACAGCCATTTTGAGAAAGTACCATAAACCTTGCCTATTGTGAAGTGCTGATGTTCTATAGTGGGTTCATATTATCAGTTAATGTACATGAGAAAATAATAATTATGATTTGCTTGAATAAATTAAAAATACAAAATGTTATAATTAAAAAAATGTTAAAACAGGTAGTTACCCACCTAAATGATTAATTTATTTAGACTCCATATTAAGCTCATGTGTTGCCAAATATGTCAATTTGTAAATGGTTAAGTTAAAATATTCTATTCTCATCATAGTGTTTTGTCTTCATGGAGACCTAAGGAGGAGCTTGATATTAAACATGAATGCCATAAAAGTTATCCTCTTCAAGAGGGAGAGGATATGCCTATACCTATGACTAATTATTGTTGATGTATGGCAGAAATCAGCACAATATTGTAAAGCAATTATCCTTCCTTTAAAAAGAAATACATTTTTTAGAAATAAAAAAAAAAGGTTATACTCTGAAGTTCAGTTAAGTTATGTGAAATAATTGAGTTGCTGGCAAGATCTGCTAATGATGGTAAAACACACTTGGGGTCCAATTAGCCACAGCTAACATAGTTCTCAGAATTTTCCTGCAAATAGGAATTGTGGTTGTACTTTTAAGGTTTGATAGAAAGGCTTCATGGGAGAGGGACATATATAAATTAAGAAAGACATTTAATGTAACTGATCTAGTTGACATTTTTGATCTTACAACTTACTTTTTTTCTTGGTTAACTTGCATCTGCTGGGGATTTTTCCCATGGACCAACGTCAGATAAATGCATAGGTGAGATTTTTGTTTCCAGGAAATGATATAATCATGAATTCTCAGGTTTAAATAGATCTTTCAAGTCATATAGTCACACCTCATTCTCACCAATCTGTCATTTAACAACCTCTTTCTTCAGCATGGAAGCAATCAAGAAAGGTAGACCAAACAATAATACAACAAACTTAGAAATATTTTTTTCATATTGATATATATTTAAATTAGGATAATAAAATAATGTCATAATATAAAAGAATAATTATACAATTAAAATTGGCATCCACAATTTTCCCCAATTAATTATACAACATAAGAATTTCGTTATGATGCTGCACAATTTTTAAAAACACCTGTGTTAAAAGCTACACATTATTTAGAGTTGCAGTATATTTTCATTGTTTCCCTAATCATTGTAGGTCTTAAAAATTGTGTTTAATATATTTATAAATACTGATTTTTCACCATTAAAAATCTTTTCCATTAGAATTTCCTCTCAGAAAAAGAATTATGGAGCCAAAGAAAAAACAATTTATATTTTTTCAAGTTATTTCTAAAACAACTGTATTTGCTATGTCTAACTCTTACTTTATGTACATCAGTCTTTTTTCTGATATGTTGGGGGAATCACATCTCAGAATAAGAAAATGCATTGGAGCTGCTGCACTGTGCTTCTACAAAGTGTAACATTTTCATTTTACATAACAAAAAATAAAACTATTTTTGAAAGAAAAATATATTTTGCAGAATACATTTTATTATCTTCCCTCTTCTTTGGGAAATAAATGTCCCCCAAATTATTCATTCCATTAGTAGTAGAGCCTCCTGTAACCAGGAATGATGGGAGATGGATGCTATGACTACATGGGAGAAGAAAGCATGAAAATGCATGTAGCAGAAGCATAAAAGAGTGGGAAAGTTATTATTATGGGTGGGTGCTCTGTTGCTGTTTGGTAATAAAATTTCGGCATTAAGATCATTTAACAAGGGCACACTTCATGACTTTGTGTGAATAAACATGCATTCATATACATGGTGGTCATGGTGGTTTAGTTGCTAAGTTATGTCCAACTTTTGCAATCCCATGGATTGTGGTGCACCAGGCTCCTCTGTCCATAGGATTTCCCAGGCAACAACACTGGAGTGGGCTGCCATTTCGTTCTCCATCTCATATATCAGATCAGATCAGTCGCTCAGTCATGTCCGACTTTTGCAACTCCATGAATCGCAGCACGCCAAGCCTCGCTGTCCATTACCAACTAACGGAGTTCACTCAGACTCACGTCCACCAAGTCAGTGATGCCTTCCAGCCATCTCATCCTCTGTAGTCCCCTTCTCCTCTTGCCCCCAATCCCTCCCAGCATCAGAGTCTTTTCCAATGAGTCAACAATTTGCATGAGGTGGCCAAAATAATGGAGTTTCAGCTTTAGCATCATTCCTTCCAAAGAAATTTCAGGGCTGATCTCCTTCAGAATGGACTGGTTGGATCTCCTTGCAGTCCAAGGGACTCTCAAGAGTCTTCTCCAACACCACAGTTCAAAAGCATCAATTCTTCGGTGCTCAGCCTTCTTCACAGTCACAGTCCTACTCTCACATCCATACATGACCACAGGAAAAACCATAGCCTTGACTAGACGAACCTTTGTTGGCAAAGTAATGTCTCTGCTTTTGAATATGCTACCTAGGTTGGTCATAACTTTCCCTCCAAGGACTAAGCGTCTTTTAATTTCATGGCTGCAGTCACCATCTGCAGTGATTTTGGAGCCCAGAAAAATAAAGTCTGACACTGTTTCCACTGATTCCCCATCTATTTCCCATGAAGTAATGGGACCGGATGCCATGATCTTCGTTTTCTGAATGTTGAGCTTTAAGCCAACTTTTTCACTCTCCACCTTCACTTTCATTAAGAGGCTTTTTAGTTCCTCTTCACTTTCTGCCGTAAAAGTGGTGTCATCTGCATATCTGAGATTATTGATATTTCTCCTGGCAATCTTGATTCCAGCTTGTGTTTCTTCCAGTCCAGTGTTTCTCATGATGTACTCTGCACATAAGTTAAATAAACACGGTGACAATACAGCCTTGACTTAATCCTTTTACTATTTGGAACCAGTCTGTTGTTCCATGTCCAGTTCTAACTGTTGCTTCCTGACCTGCATACAAATTTCTCAAGCAGCAGATCAGGTGGTCTGGTATTCCCATCTCTTTCAGAGTTTTCCACAGTTTAATGTGATCCACACAGTCCAAGGTTTTGGCATAGTCAATAAAGCAGAAATAGATGATTTTCTGGAACTCTCTTGCTTTTTCCATGATCCAGTGGATATTGGCAATTTGATCTCTGGTTCCTCTTCCTTTTCTAAAACTAGCTTCAACATCAGGAAGTTAACGGTTCACATATTGCTGAAACCTGGCTTGGAGAATTTTGAGCATTACTTTACTAGTGTGTGAGATGAGTGCAATTGTGCAGTAGTTTGAGCATTCTTTGGCACTGCCTTTCTTTGGGATTGGAATGAAAACTGACCTTTTCCAGTCCTGTGGTCACTGATGAGTTTTCCAAATGTGCTGGCATATTGAGTGCAGCACTTTCATAGCATCATCTTTCAGGATTTGGAATAGCTCAACTGGAATTCTATCACCTCCACTAGCTTTGTTCGTAGTGATGCTTTCTAAGGCCCACTTGACTTCACATTCCAGGATGTCTGGCTGTAGGTCAGTGATCACACCATCATGATTATCTGGGTCATGAAGATCTTTTTTGTACAGTTCTTCTGTGTATTCTTGCCATCTCTTCTTAATAGCTTCTGCTTCTGTTAGGTCCATAACATTTCTGTCCTTTATCGAGCTCATCTTTGCATGAAATGTTCCTTTGGTATCTCTGATTTTCTTGAAGAGATCTCTAGTCTTTCCCATTTTATTGTTTTCCTCTATTTCTTTTCATTGATCACTGAAGAAGGTTTTCTTATCTCTTCTTGCTATTCTTTGGAACTCTGCATTCAGATGCTTATATCTTTCCTTTTCTCCTTTGCTTTTCAGTTTTCCTCTTATCACAGCTACCTGTAAGGCCTCCCCAGAGAGCCATTTTGCTTTTTTGCATTTCTTTTCCATGGGGATGGTCTTGATCCCTGTCTCCTTTAAAATGTCACAAACCTCATTCCATAGTTCATCAGGCACTCTATCTATCAGATCTAGGCCCTTAAATCTATTTCTTACTTCCACTGTATAATCTTAAGGGATTTGATTTAGGTCATACCTGAATGGTCTAGTGGTTTTCTCTACTTTCTTCAATTTCAGTCTGAATTTGGCAATAAGGAGTTCATGATCTGAGCCACAGTCAGCTCCCGGTCTTGTTTTTGCTGACTGTATAGAGCTTCTCCATCTTTGACTGCAAAGAATATAATCAATCTGATTTCGATGTTGACCATCTGCTGATGTCCATGTGTAGAGTATTCTCTTGTGTTGTTGGAAGAGGGTGTTTGTTATGACCAGTGCATTTTCTTGGCAAAACTCTATTAGTCTTTGTCCTGCTTCATTCCGTATTCCAAGGCCAAATTTGCCTGTTACTCCAGGTGTTTCTTGACTTCCTATTTTTGCATTCCAGTCCCCTATAATGAAAAGGACATCTTTTGTGGGTGTTAGTTCTAAAAGGTCTTGTATGTCTTCATAGAACCGTTCAACTTCAGCTTCTTCAGCGTTACTGCTTGGGGCATAGACTTTGATTACTGTGATAGTGAATGGTTTGCCTTGGAAGTGAACAGAGATCATTCTTTCGTTTTTGAGATCGCACCCAAGTACTGCATTTCAGATCTTTTGTTGACCATGATGGCTACTTTATGTCTTCTGAGGGATTCCTGCCCGCAGTAGTAGATATAATGATCATCTGAGTTAAATTCACCCATTCCAGTCCATTTTAGTTCACTGACTCCTAGAATGTCAACATTCACTCTTGCCATCTCTTGTTTGACCACTTCCAATTTGCCTTGATTCATGGACCTGACATTCCAGGTTCCTATGCAATATTGCTCTTTACCACATCAGACCTTGCTTCTATCACCAGACACTTCCACAGCTGGGTATCCTTTTTGCTTTGGCTCCATCCCTTCATTCTTTCTGGAGTTATTTCTCCACTGATCTCCAGTAGCATATTCGGCACCTACTGACCTGGGGAGTTTCTCTTTCAGTATCCTATCAGTTTGCCTTCCGTACTGTTCATGGGCTTCTCAAGGCAAGAATACTGAAGTGGTTTGCCATTCCCTTCTCCAGTGGGTCGCATTCTGTCAGATCTCTCCACCATGACCCTCCCATCTTGGGTTGCCCCACAGGCATGGCTTAGTTTCATTGAGTTAGACAAGGCTGTGATGCTAGTGTGATTAGATTGACTAGTTTTCTGTGAATATGGTTTCAGTGTGTCTGCCCTCTGATGCTCTCTTGCAACACCTACCATCTTACTTGGATTTCTCTTACCTTGGGTATGGGGTATCTCTTCAGCGCTGCTCCAGCAAACCACAGCCATTGCTCCTTACCTGGACAAGTGGTATCTCCTCACCGCCACCCTTCCTGCTCTTCAGTGTGGGATAGCTCCTCTAGGCTCTCCTGCACCTGTTCAGCCATGGCTCCTTGGACATGGGGTTGGTCCTCCCAGGCACCACCCCTGGCAATTAACAAATAAATATTTGTTGAATGAATGAACTTGTGATAGGTACTTACAATAAGTAATAAATTTTATATGTATTTCTGTTAGCTGGTGTTTATATGTTTATACGTATAGTACATTAGCTATTTAACTTATCTATTAAACTACTTCTTTCTATTCCCCATATTACTTTTTTTTTTTCCTTTTGGATTTTGAAGCTAAGGATTTTCTTTTCTGAACAGATCCTCTTGCACTGAATACCTATTTAAGAGATTTTTTGTTCAAGTCTGTTGAATCTGTAAATGTATTGAAGATGACTATGTTAAAATGTATGCAGATCAGAATTTTGAAGAATGAAAAAAGTCAATTAAGTCACTATAATTGTCATGAAACTACACTTTCCTAAGGCAGTTATTATTTTCATACTTACTCCATAGTGTGTGTCAGAAAGTATTAACCTGGAGTGCAGCTCCCTTTGAAACATTAAATTATATTTCTTATAAATAGAGTTGGAAGACAACAACACTTGAATTCCTGGTAAGTTTATAGTCTGGGAAAGCAGGACTATTTTTATCTGTGGAGAATGGCAATTCACCAAGTATTTCTTGCCGCCTAGTTTGTTTCAGGCACTGTAGACACTTTGCCAGCCACCATAGTTGGTTCAGTGAGGAAACACACCTCAATAGCATGTGTGTTCCAGTAGGTACTAGAGAATATTTGTCACCAAGGGCTTCCATACATTTCCCTAAACTTCCTGTTTATGATAGATTATTTTTGACTGTTTTTCTTGCTGCAGTTAGAACTTAGAGTTCAAATGTGAATTCTCATGGAATAAGGAATAGTTCTTACCTTTGTGCAGGACTTCTCAGTTTATGACATACATCTGAGAATTACAATTTGTAATCCTACAGGCACAGAGGAGGTCTTGGAAGCATGAGACACTGAGATGATCCAGTAAAGTCAAATGGAGCAGGAACAAGAAAGAGAATCCAGATCTCAAGTACTTAGTGCCATATTTTCTAGTAAGATTGAGCAAGTGAGTGCAAGTTGCTCAGTCATATCTAACTCTTTGCTACACCATGGACTATACAGTCCATGGAATTCTCCATGTCAGAATATTGGAGTGGGTAGTCTTTCCCTTCTCCAGGGAATCTTCCCAACCCAGGGATCAAACCCAGATCTACTGCATTGCAGGCAGATTCTTTACCAGCTGAGCTACAAGGGAAGCCCTTTCTCAGTAAAATACACGTCAAATATTGTCCTTATAAATGTTTTACAGGTGACAGAACTAACATGCCTAAAGAGATAAAAAACCATCATGGATGAATTAAGAAAGACTTGACACAGATATTGGGGCAAAAGTGTCAAGGACATGCTCCACAGGTATAGTGACTACTTTTGTTCTAAAAAATTCAGACCAGAAACCCTTGATGACTAATAGGTATCATTCTTTATTCCTTTGTAGGTAATTCAGACATCAGGAGGTGTAGTTCCAAAGTGGATCTCTTAATATCTCCCAATAATGTGACTGAATTTGTTCTCTTGGGACTCACACAGAATCCACATTTGCAGAAAATACTCTATTATCTTTCTGTTCATTTTCCTGTTTACCATGGTGGCCAATCTGCTCATTGTCATTATCATTTCCCTCAGTCCCACGCTTTCAGCTCCCATGTACTTTTTTCTCACTTAATTGGCCTTCATAGATGCCTTTTACACATATGCTGCTGGCGCTGCTGCCGCTAAGTCCCATCAGTCGTGTCTGACTTTGTGCGACTCCATAGACACCAGCTCAACAGGCTGTCCCTGGAATTCTCCAGGCAAGAATACTGGAGTGGGTTGCCATTTCTTTCTCCAATGCATGAAAGTGAAAAGTGAAAGTGGAGTCGTTCAGTCGTGTCCGACTCTTAGTGATCCCATGGACTGTAGCCTACCAGGCTTCTCAGTCCATGGGATTCTCCAGGCAAGAGTACTGGAGTGGGTTGCCATTGCCTTCTCTGACACATCTGCTACCACCCCTAAAATGATCAATTACCTGCTGAACAAGAGGAAAACCATCTCCTGGGCTGGCTGCCTGACTCAGCTTTTTGGTACACTTCCTGGGAGCATCAGAGATCTCTGTCCTCATGGTCACGGCCTATGACCACTACATGGCCATCTGCAAGCCTCTGCACTACACGACCATCATGCAACAGGGGCTCTGACAGATCTTGGTGGTGGTGGCCTTGGCTGAGACTTCCTACATTCCACAATGCAGATTATTTTCACAATGGACTTGACCTTATGTGGTTGCAATGTCATTGACCATTTCATGTGTGATTTATTCTCACCATTGGAAATTGCCTGCAGTCACACCTACATGCTTGGAATGGTGGTGGCAACCAACAGTGGGGCCATGTGCTTGCTCATTTTTTCCATGCTACATATATCCTACATAGTCATGCTGATCTCCCTGAAATCCTATGGTTTTGAAGGAAGGCACAAGGCCCTCTCTACATGTGGTTCTCACTTTACAGTAGTGGTGCTCTTTTTTGTCCCTTGTATTTTCAGCTACACACATCCTGTGACCACTTACCCTGCAGACAAGTTGGTGAGTGTGATCTTTATAATCCTCACTCCCATGTTAAGTCCTATTATGTATACAGTGAGAAACACAGTGGTGAAAAATGCCATGAAGTGTTTATTAAAGAGGAGAGTAACAGGCTTTTCATGATGCCAAGAAAGTGACAATTTATATACATAGGGAGAATTATACCTCTTGTGAAAGAAAATAAAGAAATTTTCCAGATAAACTGCAGAAAAATAATATCAGGAACTAGTGCAAAGTATTTAACATTGGCTAATTATTTGGGGGCCTTTTAACAGTTTTTAATGTACTTTGCTAAGAACTCTACATCCACACTTAAGATTCTGAATATGCAATGTAAAGAACATCTATAAGCCCCTAAGTTTCATCACTGTTGCTTAAATTTTCCTCCAGAGTCTTATTGTTACTTTACTAAATTTTTTATATAATCACATGCATGAAATTAACTTTTTCATAAGATCTTGACTTCAGAATTTCTTTTATCTTTGCTTGTTGTTTAGTCATTAAGTAGTGTCCAGCTCTTTTGTGATACCATGAACTGTAATCCGACATTCTCGTCTGTCCATGGGATTTCCCAGACAAGAATACTGGACTGGGTTACCATCTTCCTGACCCAGGGATCAAACCTGTGTCTCTGCATTGGCAGGTGGATTCTTTACTACTGAGCCACCAGTGAAGGTGTTATTTTTGCTTAGTCCATGATGAAGTAGTCATGGTAAAAATTCTCAGATAGATACATAGGGAAGGGACAGGTTGTGAGTGCAAAAATCACTGCTGGATTTCTTTTTCTGAAGTAAGAATTTACCAGAAACAAATAGAGAAATACCAGAAAGGAGAAATGAATAATTCACAATGTAATTCCTTTATTGCCATATAAATTTGGCCTGAAATTACTCTTAATTTGATCTTATTTACTTAAAAATCCTATGATTTACAAGCTTTCTTGAATATGAAGGAAATGTTCTATTTTTCAGTACTGACTTGAGGTAATGGTGCTGATGAATCTATTTTCAGGGCAGACCTAGAGAACAAACTTGTGGATACACTGTGGGATGGAGACACTGGGAAGAATTGAGAATATATATATATATATATATATATATATATATATATATACATACACACACACACACACAAAATACTGTGTACAAAACAGATAGCTAATGTGAAGCTGATATAATGCAGGAAATTCAGCTTGGTGCTCCTGGCTTGTTTCAAATGAAGCACTACATGTTGGTAATATAGTAAATTATTATTTTTTCTTCTTCCATTTTTTATTTTCTAAATTATGAAAGTATGATAACACATTTATCCCTCTGTGATGACCTGGAGGGGTGGGTTGGGGGATGGGAAGCTCAAGAGGAAAGGGGTATATATAGAGCTAATTCACATTGTTGTACAGTAGAGACTAAAATAACATTGTAAAGCAATTACATGCCAATAAAACTTTAAATAAGACTTGGGGAACAATTTGAAACAATAATAATAAGCATCTTTCATTACATTTCACCAGAAAGGCATTTGATTAGGTTCCAAAGCTATGGAAGGAACTATTTGTCTTTATATGTAGATCTGATTCATATATTTATATTAAATGAACACTTTATTATTTATCTTCCATATTTGCTTCAACTGACTTATCCTCATACTAAACTAGTGGTTCCATTATCACTATTCCCATTTTACAGGAAAACAAATTGAAGCCAAGAGAAAGCTACTAATTTACTGAACCACAGTATGTGTCAGGAAAACTAGAAAGTAGTTTCCTTTCAAAAGTTTCACCTGCAAACTTCCAATCTAGGTCTTTAAAACTAAGCCTTACTTTATTTCAAATGAAACAGTCATACTTGGAATGTTTAGATCTATAAATGATAAAATTATCTGCAGTCTTAATTATTCATTTGCCCTTCAAAAAATGATGTTAAAATTATTGTACCGATGCATACATGCTCAACCGTGTCTGACTCTTTGCTACTCCATGGACTGTAGCCCACCAGATTCCTCTGTTCATGGGATTCTCCAGGCAAGAATACTGGAGTGAGTTGCCATTTCCTACTCCAGGGGACCTTCCTGGCTTGTTTCAAGTGTAGCACTACATGTTATTAATATGGTAAGTGATTTATTTATTTTTTTATTTTCTAAATTATGAAAGTATGATAAAACATTTAAAGGAGACTTGGAAAATGCAGAACAAAGTTACATATAGTTCTCCTATATATTACAATTATTTTTAAGTATATAAAATAAGATTTGTAGTTGGAGTTTCAGTATCAAACTCTCAAAAATTGATAGAATGAATAGACAAAAAGTATAAGGATATAATAGACCTGAAAAACACTATGAACCAATTCAAATAATTAAGATTTATACAATTTTCACACAAGAGCAGAATACAAATTATATTAAAGTTCCTATACACTATAAGCCAAGAGACATGGTAACATATGTTTCTTTGAAAATTATCCACAAATTTTAAAGTTCAATGTGACACACCCAAGACAGAGCTTTGTCTTTAGCCATTGAAAGCCTCTATAAAGTTAAAGACTGAAAAAACAGAGTGACTGCAAAGAAGAAATATTTAAATGAGAAATTAATATCAAAATGAGAAGTTAATTTCAAACTGGGAAATTAATGTCAAAGTACTTTGAAAACCATATGTATTTGAAAATTAAACACCCATGGTAAAAAATATTTTTACTAAAAATCCCTTTTAGAGTTCTTATCCAGTACTGAAAGCAAATATTAATGTTGGCCTCCATGAAAATGAAATAGCTAAGGTGAACTTTTGGAAAGTTGAGGTACCTGTGATGCTCCTCTATGCATGTGAGAAATACATCTTACATTGTTTTATAAATCATAAACCTAAGGTTCTCTGACTACAACAGTCAAATGGCAATCACTTCTCAGAAATCTCACTTTCTCAGAATCAGTGTTCTACTGGAGCTATTTATTCTATAATTTGACTATTCAGTAATGCTAGAGTGTGGTTCTGAGGGTGATGTGTTTACTAAGCTGTCCATGGCTGTCTCAAACATATGAGAAGCAGAACTATTTCCCATAAAGTCTAGCCCTGGAAGATGAAATCATCAGCATGCAATCTATTAAAATGATCAAGTTTGCAATTGCAGGTGAGAACAAAACATTTCAACAAAATTTAGGTGACATGATATGTGGTTCATTTTGTCTTGTGACTGTTAGGAGAAGATTGTAACCTATGGGTAAAGATAGGAAAAGTGCTGAGTAAAGGTTGCTTCCACTCTCAGACCAAACAGAGGATGTGAAGAAGGGAAACAAAGCCAATGATTATATCTTAGGAGCCATACAAAGGACTCAGCAAGAGGGTGAAAAGATTGATGAGGCACAAATGATAAACTTGCAACAGCAAACTTGGAAGGTGCAAGAACTGAAGGAAGAAATTCAAGGCAGTCTGACATTCTCAGTGAATAATCTTGGGGTTTGTGAATAAGTTTGGAACTTGTTTAGAGTCTCCTTGGCCCTCATAACTGAGAATGTCTCCTGGGAATCAACAGCCACCTGATTATTTTTGACAATTAAAAAATGAGAAAATGAATAAACATCTCCTAAAAATTAATGACATAAATACATAAATAGTGTTTGGATCTGTTGTGCAAAGCTATTTTGGTTTAATCTGGACTTTTTATTCCTTGAGAATATCAAGTGAGGGGAATGAGCTCATGATTCTTGGAGGGATAAGAGGCATACATTTTACTAGACTCTTTACATACATGAATCATGTAGCAGTAAGTATTATTAGAGAGGTTTATACTCCATTTTATACAATAAAAAATGAGATTCAATAGAGTTAAACAACAATATCAAGTCTTTTAGAGTCAGCGTTCTCTACCCCTCCCAGTGAAAATACTCTGACTCAGCTGGTAAAGAATCTGCCTGCAATGTGGGAGACCTGGGTTTGATCCCTGGGATGGGAAGATCCCCTGGAGAAGGGAAAGTCTACCCACTCCAGTATTCTTGCCTGGAGAATTCCATGGACTGTATAGTCGATGGGGTTGCAAAGAGTCATACAGGACTGAACGACTTTCACTTTTGCTTGTTAACACAATGTGAAAATATCCAAACAGGGAACTGATCATTAGCCACATTGTGGAGATTATCATTGAGACAGTATTCCCTTATTTTTGAAGGAAAGGGGCATTTTCTTCCCCTTAACACTCTGTTGATCCCCATTACCTAGGTTACATACACTTTCTTGATTCCTCTGTGTCAAGGAAAAGCCATTCAATGATGTTTTCTCTGAACATAGATTGGCTTTTGTAGGCATCATGAAAAGTGGGATGCAACAGGTTTGAAACAACATTCCAGATATTTGAATTTCAAAGAAAGTGACATTTGAGTGTAAGCAATGTTTATATGAAAGCAGAGCAATGCAATCATTAAGAAGGTTGATACTTTTAACCTGAGAGTAGCACCTTGAAGAGCTAAATAGGTACTCTTTCCATAGGGATTGTCCCATTGTTGTCACATGTTAACATTTATAAATGGAAAAAAAAAATAAATCTATAATCAATTCAGTTTAGGGAATTTTGACATTTAATTTATCAAACAATAGATTTCAGTGCCTACAGTGGGCCAGAGTGTTATGGGAGCTGGATATACAAAACGGAATAATACAAACAGGGCTTGTGTTTTTTGGAACTAAAATTCTAGTGGAGAATAGATGGATAGTAAGCAATAAAATAAGCTAACAATGTAATTTTTGATAATGATTAAGATGAAGGACAGTTTAAAATAGTATGATACAGGGGAAAATAATTGGATAGAGATTTATATTTGTTTGAAGCACAGTTAGAATTTCAGTTTAGCCCATGTAAGTAACCACATTATGTCTCTTTCTTTTTAAAAGTAAATATGCTCTTGAGAGTCCCTTGAACTGCAAGGAGATCCAACTAGTCCATCCTAAAGGAGATCAGTCCCGGGTGTTCATTGGAGGGACTGATGCTGAAGCTGAAATTCCAATACTTAGGCCACCTGATGTGAAGAGTTGACTCATTGGAAAGGACTCTGATGCTGGAAGGGTTTGGGGGCAGGATGAGAAGGGGATGACAGAGGATGAGATGGCTGGATGGCATCACCAACTTGATGGACATAAGTTTGGGTAAACTCCAGGAGTTCGTGATGGACAGGGAGGCCTGGTGGACTGCAATTCATGGGATCACAAAGAGTTGGACGTGACTGACTGAACTGAACTGAACTGATACTATTTAGAAAAGTACATTAGAAATGGGGTGATATGCCTTCCAATAAGGTAAAAATAGGTTATGGTGTGATAAAAATTTCTTACTGCCTTTTATACAAGACACAAATATACATAACACACATAAATGGGTATATTATTTGTGGTATTACTGTTTTCAAAGTGCAGATGATTAAGGGAACAGAATGTCTACAAAATAGCTTTAAGGAGCAAAAGTTTAAGAAAGATTGAGAAATACTGCTTAGCTCATGTTAAAAGGTTAGGTAAGACCATGGAGTAACTAGAGTGATAGTAAAGATAATCCAATCACAGAGGTTGGCATATCACCTGTAAAGATCATATTCAGGAAAATTAAGAGGCTCCCACTTCTCAGACTTGTTGAGTATGTTAATGAGCCAGTTGCAATCTGTGAAGTGTGTTGTAAGTTGTTATTTACTGGAACTTAAATTAGAGAAAGAATGAAGACCATAACCTAAATACTTCTGAACTGAGAGCATATAGCTTTATAATACTAACCATTATGCATCAAGAAAGAATTTAGTTCTTTTATTTTCTACCAGAGGAACATTTTCAAATCCTTTATAATGACAGCTGTCCCATACTTAGATGTGACACATTATTACTAATAGCTTTGAAGGATGTACAGAGCAGCAGATGAAGTGATAGAATTCAGTCCTGGTAGTAGATAGGTGGCCAAGAATAAGTCCTCTTCACATTTCTTCATTTGTATTATCACACAAATGTATCATTTTGTGACTATTCTTCTATTCAAGAAAAAGCTTACATAATGAACAAATAATTGAATGGCTAATATTATCATATTAGTTTCTGGTGAAGCATCAGCTTGACCAGTCCCAGTGAGCTCTGCTCCTGGGAAAAGTGGATCATTGCAGGGTTTGATGGGAATTCACTCCTATGATGATTAGTGTCTTAGTCAGTAGAGGCATAGCCTCAAAAGGATGCCATTGAAATGATGCAAGTTCACACATTTTGAAATCCTGTGCCATTTGAAAATGACATTCTGCCCTCTTTTATCCAGGTTTTTTCCCCAAGTGAGAATACAGTGATAATGATATGTCTTCGAAGGTGTCCCCTGGAAACTGTTTACAAATTAGACTTAAATATAGCTAAATGACAGGTATAGTTCTATCATTTTATAACCAGCTTAGGTGACTGTCTTTTTGGCATTTCTTTTTTTTTTTTTTAATTTTATTTTATTTTTAAACTTTACATAATTGTATTAGTTTTGCCAAATATCAAAATGAATCCATCACAGGTATACATGTGCTCCCCATCCTGAACCCTCCTCCCTCCTCCCTCCCCATACCATCCCTCTGGGTCGTCCCAGTGCACTAGCCCCAAGCATCCAGTATCGTGCATTGAACCTGGACTGGCATCTCGTTTCATACATGATATTTTACATGTTTCAATACCATTCTCCCAAATCTTCCCACCCTCTTGGCATTTCTTATGTAGATGAAATTTGAATTTCTTTGCCACCCACCAGGTCTAAATACTTAGACATTTAGAACATCTTCTTTTATTAAAAAATTAGAATATCTATTTTAAATCTTTCTTTAAAAACCTTAAGAGCTCTGGTCATATCAAAATAAGGATGATTTGGGAGAATGACATTAAAACATGTATAATATCATATAAGAAACGAATCACCAGTCCAGGTTCGATGTAGGATACAGGAGCAGGATGCAGGATACAGGGGCTGGTGCACTGGGATGACCCAGATGGATGGTATGGGAAGGGAGGTGGGAGGGGGGTTCAGGATGGGGAACATGTGTACACCCGTGGCGGATGCATGTTGATGTATGGCAAAACCAATACAATATTATAAAGTAAAATAATAATAATAAATTTAAAAAATAACTCCCCATTAAGTGATTGTACAATTTGCTCCAAGTTTGATCCTGATTTACTTGACTACTGCTTAGATTTGCTAAGTTGAAACTCTAATGCGTCATGATTTCAAGTTTTTTTTTTTTTTTTTGTAGAGTGAAGTTCTAGTCAGTACGTGTTGGATGAAGCCATTCTTTAGGTACACTGACATGATCCGAGAAATTTTATTTGGATAATATCTTGTCTTCTACATACAGGAGCCATCAGGTAACTGGACTTTAAAGATCACAGAGAAGACATTAGACTGAGTTTTTGAGGTGATTAACATGGTATTAATATGAACTTCTATTATGAAACTATTGATATAACTGGACCACTTGTATATAGGGACAGTTATATCATATTTAAAACGTGTCAGTATTTCACCTGTTTTGTCTGTGTAAACAAATTGTAGCCTCAGGATGAAAAGCCTTGAGCTATCAACTGTTAGCTCTATTTAATCTCTTTTGGAAAAATAGCAAAACTTAAGCGTTTACAGTTTGGTCAGTATGTAGATCATTAGATGAGTGGATAAAAGAGCATGTCTGTGTTTCAGAGATATTTATTAGAAAAAGGAGGAACATGAGCATCTAATATGTATAGGAGAGTCTTAAGACAATGTATATTTCTCTTTTATGCAGTTTTCTATTGTGTGTATTACATGTATATTTCTGTTTTCCTCTTGTACTAATTTTATTTAAATTTAAAGAAAGTGAAAGTGAAGTCGCAAAGTCGTGTCCGACTCTTTGCCTGTGGTAGCCTACCAGGCTTCTTCGTCCATGGGTATTTTCCAGGCAAGAATACTGGAGTGGGTTACCATTTCCTTCTCCAGAGGATCTTCCCAACCCAGGGATCGAACCCAGCTCTCCCGCATTGGAGGCAGACACTTTAACCTCTGAGCCACCAGGTAAGACTACTACTATTTAACTTTTTTTTTCTACTAATTATCTTTGAGAAAGTATTCATGCAATGGTTTTCTTTCTGTTTTGATGAGTTAATTATTATTTTTATATAATGAAATCAGTAAGTTGGATTACACACACATCTCACACACATCAGATCAGATCAGTCGCTCAGTCGTGTCCGACTCTTTGCAACCTCATGAATCGCAGCACGCCAGGCCTCCCTGTCCATCAACAACTCCTGGAGTTCACTCAGACTCACGTCCATCGAGTCAGTGATGCCATCCAGCCATCTCATCCTCTGTCGTCCCCTTCTCCTCCTGCCCCCAATCCCTCCCAGCATCAGAGTCTTTTCCAATGAGTCAACTCTTCACATGAGGTGGCCAAAGTACTGGACTTTCAGCTTTAGCATCATTCCTTCCAAAGAAATCCCAGGGCTGATCTCCTTCAGAATGGACTGGTTGGATCTCCTTGCAGTCCAAGGGACTCTCAAGAGTCTTCTCCAACACCACAGTTCAAAAGCATCAATTCTTCCATGCTCAGCCTTCTTCACAGTCCAACTCTCACATCCATACATGACCACAGGAAAAACCATAGCCTTGACTAGACAAACCTTTGTTGGCAAAGTAATGTCTCTGCTTTTGAATATGCTATCTAGGTTGATCATAACTTTCCTTCCAAGGAGTAAGCGTCTTTTAATTTCATGGCTGCAGTCACCATCTGTAGTGATTTTGGAGCCCAGAAAATTAAAATCTGACACTGTTTCCATTGTTTTCCCGTCTATTTCCCATGAAACTGTGGGACCGGATGCCATCATCTTCCTTTTCTGAATGTTGAGCTTTAAGCCAACTTTTTCACTCTGCCCTTTCACTTTCATCAAGAGGCTTTTGAGTTCCTCTTCTCTTTCTGCCCTAAGGGTGGTGTCATCTGCATATCTGAGATTATTGATATTTCTCCCGGCAATCTTGATTCCAGTTTGTGTTTCTTCCAGTCCAGCGTTTCTCGTGATGTACTCTGCATATAAGTTAAATAAACAGGTTGACTTACTCCTTTTCCTATTTGGAACCAGTCTGTTGTTCCATGTCCAGTTCTAACTGTTGCTTCCTGACTTGCATACAAATTTCTCAAGAGGCAGATCAGGTGGTCTGGTATTCCCATCTCTTTCAGAATTTTCCACAGTTTATATGTACTCACATACATGGGTGGTGTTAATATTGGTGCTGAGGGTGATGCCAATGATTTACTTGGGATGGGGAGTGGTGAAATCAATAGAGATTGTTCAAGGATTTAGGCCCCTCTTTCTGGAAGCATCACAAAGAAGCATTAATTTTTGTATAAACAATGGGGTAGGAATTTCCAACAAGAGAAAGTCCTACTGCAGATAATTCCATCTCCTCTCATCTTTCAAGGAAAACAGTGAGTTTGGGAGATTGTGAGTTAAAATAACCCCATTAAAGTCCTTCATCTTTGGGGTTGAGGCAAACTGGTCACCCCTCTGCCTGTGAGAGCTCTCTACAGTCTGTGGGCTAGCAGTGTGCTGATCTTTTAAAGTTTCTTTCCCTACCCAATCCCCCTCTTTTGATGAGGTTTCAGTGAGGTCTGTTAGGGGTGCATCCTGCAGCTTAATTGGCTTAAAATGTTCTCTCCTTTGGTGTGGTCTCTTTGGGGACCAATTGGGAGAAAAAAAAAAAAAAAACCAATAGTGTAACTGTTTTGATACTGAAAATTGATAAATGTCTTTTTGAAATAACTAGTCCCTCCAAAATAAATAAATCCAATATGACAATCTCTTTATTTTTTAAAATTTATTTATCTTAATTAGAGGCTAATTACAATATTGTATTGGTTTTGCCATACATCAACATGAATCCGCCACGGTGTGCACATGTTCCCAATCCTGAAACCCCCCTCCCACCTCCCTCCCCGTACCATCCCTCTGGGTCATCCCAGTGCACCAGCCCCAAGCTTCCTGTATCCTGAATCGAACCTGGACTGGCAATTCGTTTCTTATATTATACATGTTTCAATGCCATTCTCCCAAAACATTCCGCCCCTCCACCACAGAGTCCAAAAGACTGTTCTATACATCTGTGTCTCTTTTGCTGTCTCCCATACAGGGTTATCATTACATATAAAAATAAATAAATAAAGTCCTTCATTAGAGTCTGTTGATGATGCCTGTGTTCAAGGCATGGGTCTCTGAGGAACACAGGGCACTGCTCCTTCTGTAAAATGATGACCGAGAGGCTCCCCCTAAATACATTGTTATCACTGCCTGTTGTCCAGGATTTTATTGAATAAATAATAAATAATTTAGCTCCATGAGAAATTCAGATTCAAGAAACACATATCAGCTTCTTGGATTCAAATCCAGGCTTTAACACCACAAACTGCATATTGTTAAGCAAATTATGTTTTGCTTTATCTCAGTCATAAAATGTCTCATTATACCTCATTTGAGAATTCAGTGAGAAAATATGTATAAAATGTCTGGTACATGGTGCATAGCATGTATTAAATGATTTATTATTTATATTTTTAAAATTTGTATCTGTATATAAATTATGTGTTTCTATATAAACATTACAGTTAATTTAACTTTATCTGGAGACCAATCATACATTTATCATTTATGTCATTAATGAAATTTTATAAATGAATGATTAAATGCAAAACAAAATGGGATTCTTTTTACTTTATTGCTTGGCTAACCTGTATTCAAAAATCATAATACATAGTATAGGTAAGGCTATGGGAAAAATTTCTACTTCTCTGTTGATTAGTGACCTACAACATCTTATCACATATTCATTTATCATTTAAATTTATTTTTCCTTTAATGTTTTGTATTTTTATCCATTTTACATTTTTATTTATTTATTTTTTGTTCATTGCTTAGAGATAGTGGTTTAATTTAGATATTAATTCTGTGTATATCCTCTCAAATGTAAATCTTTCTTTAAACTACTATACTTTTGTTAATTGATGGTGTGAGTTTCTTTTCTTGAGTTTTGGAAAAAAGTGAAATTGTTAAATATATCTGTATGGAATTTCAGTGATTGGTAAAGAAGATTCTTCTACCCCTAGAATGCACACAGTCATCAACTTGGTAAATTAAAAGTAAAGATACTTTTTACTTTACCTCCTTATTAAAAGTTTAATTGACATTCAGCTTTGATAAAATATTAACTATACATGCAATTTAGTTAGTTTTCAGTTGGAAAGGTAAGTGAGGCACCTCATTTACTTAAAAATGTGTCCTTCTTTCACATGTCTTTAAATTACTTCCTCTTCATTAGTATATATGATTTTTGAGGTTAGAGATGTTGTTTTAATCAGTTTTGTATTATGTACCCTAAAAGTATGAAACATAATAACCATACTGCCTATTGATTGAATGAAAAAACAAAATTTTTAAAGATTTCAGGGAATCTCTCATAATAATTATATTTACAGGTAATTTTATCTGAAACATAGACATTCAGAAGCAACTATGAAACAAAGGAACAATGTAACTGAATGTATCCTCCTGGGGCTCACTCAGAGTGTCCAGGGTCAGAAAATATTACTTGTCATGTTCTTGCTAATCTACATTGGGACCATGATGGGCAACCTACTCATTATTGTGACTGTGATGGTCAGCCCAACCCTGGATGCTCCCATGAACTTCTTTCTTGGCTACCTATCATTTATAGATGCTGTTTATTCTACTACAGTCATGCCAGATATGATAACAGGCTTACTGTGTGAGAAGAAACCCATTTCCTTCCTAGCTTTCATGACCCAGATTTTTATGTGGCACTTTTTTGGTGATGCTGATATATGCCTCTTGGTCGTCATGGCCTATGACTGTTATGTGGCCATTTGTAAACCCTTGCATTATTTGACAATCATGAATCAGCCAGTGTGTGCTCTGCTGCTGTTGTTGGCCTGGATTGGTGGGTTTTACACGGAGTATTTCATCCTCTCTTTGTTTACAATCTTCCCTTCTGTGGCCCGAATATCATTGACCATTTCATCTGTGATGTGTACCCCTTGTTAAAAATTGCTTGCACTGACACCTACATCACTGCTTTCACAGTGGTGGCCAATGATGGGGCAATGTCTGTGGTCACCTTTACACTCTTACTTGTCTCCTATGGGGTCATCCTGCACTCCCTAAGGAATGTTAGTCAAGAAGGGAGGTGCAAAACCTTGTCCACCTGTGGCTCCCACATTACCATGGTGGTCCTTTCTTTTTTGCCTTGTATTTTTCTGTATGTGAGGCCTCCTTCCACCTTACCCACTGATAAATCCTTAACTGTGTTTTATACAATTATCACCCCTATGTTGAATCCTCTAATCTTTACTCTGAGAAATAGTGAGATAAAAACTGCCATGAAAAAGCTCTGGACCAGAAAAAGAAATGGGACAGCTGGGAAATATATGGCCCATTTTCAATGAAGAATTGCTCTTTTATGGTGTAATATCAAATGCTCTTGTGTAATGTCAAAATTTATTAAATTTCTCCTCACAATTCAATTAATTGGGTATGATAAAAATATTTATTATGTGAATTCTTCTAAAGAATAAAATATATCTTTAATTTTTCCATTATTTTCTATTTCAAAGTATATATTTTGTTTGAAATACACCTGTAAGTTTGTCTCATTTTTTAAAATAAACTATATATAGTTTTGCAGTGTAAAATGTCTCTACTGAGACTATAGATATATATTCTATATATGAGTTTAGTTACAGTTAATACTGTAAACATATTTTAGTTATTGTAGGAATTTCTCATTGCTCTCTCAAATAATATAATATTTTTCAAAATTAATATAAATCATTACAGATTTCAGAAAAATAAGTAATATGTCATAAAATTTTTGTTCAATCCTTTACATGCAAACATTGTTGTTATTTGTTGCTAAGTTATGGTGAATTCTTTTGCAAATGCATGGACAATAGCCTGCCAGTTTCCTTCTGTCCATGGAATTTCCCAGGCAAGAATATTGGAGTGGGTTAGCATTTCCTTTTCCAGGGGATCTTCCTGACCCAGAGATTGAACTTGTGTCTCCTGTATTGGCTGTCAGGATCTTTACCACTGAGCCACTAAGGAAGCCGCACATATAGATAATCTATATTAATATTTGAAGTTCGTATCTTAGTTTTGTAATTGTAAGTTAATATTGCTTTATCATGTTAAATAAATTGCTTTATCATTGCTTTATTTGTTAATATTGTTATCATGTTAATGTTGAAGTAGAATGATGTTTCATAGTTATTAATCATAAGGAGGGTACATTTAAAAATATAATTTGAATGAATATGGTGTAAATGAAATATTTTTCATCATCATTATCTCTTCAAGGGGACTAAGTTTTTTGGAGTTATATTATCATAAATATGACCTTTTCACTTTCCTAGATACTTTAGAATATTTGATGATACTACTGATATTTTTTAATATCCCTATCTCCTTTTTTGCTACAGTGTCCATAGCTTTCTATGGAGACTCAGGCTCTGCCTTTCATGTGTAAATTTAGCATAAACTATAATCCACAAACTTCAGAAATGAACTTCAGAGCTTAATAATAGATATTTTGGGTGATACAGTTTTAAAAATGCTAGCCATATATGCCATTCTGTCTCCCTTAGTAATGATATACAAGTTGCTATGAAATAGAATAGGTTTATTGTTTTATTTAACAGAGACATCATTCGTAAAATTGTCTCTCTTTCTGAATGAGGCTTGAAATAAAATATTATTTGCCTCAGAATGATTGGAAGTTTGTGATCAAAGAAACAGTATTCTGCCTCCCTTATTTAGGCTGGGTTCATGAGAGGTAGGCTTCCCTGGTGGCTCAGCTCATAAATAATCCGCTTGCAATGCAGGAGACCTGGGTTCAGTCCCTGGGTTGGGAAGATCCCCTGGAGAAGGGAAGAGCTACACACTCCAGTATTCTGGCCTGGAGAATTCCATGGACTGTACAGTCCATAGGGTCACAAAGAGTCAGACAAATCTAAGCGACTTTTGCATTCATATGAGAGGTAAAGCTATTGGACCATGGGTTATTTTCACTAGTAAATCACACTGTGTAAGGAACCTCATATCCTGATTTTTATCCCGGTTACATGGAGATTTATTATAATATCTCAAAGTCTTCTCAAAACAATGAAAGTCAAAGTGCTAGTTGCTCAGTCATGTCTGACTCTTTGTGACCCCATGAACTGTATGGACTGTAGCCTGCAAGGCTCCTCTGTCCATGGAGTCCTCAAGGTAAGAATACTGGAGTGGGTTGCCATGTTGCCATTTCCTTCTCCATGAGATTTTCCTGACCCAGGGATTGAACTCAGGTCTCCTGCATTGTAGGCAGATTCTTTACCATGTGAAACACCAGAGAAGTCCCTCTCAAAACAATACTATTCAACAAATGAAACCAAACATTTGACTTTATCAGATCTTATGTAATTTATTCCCCATCATTTGGATGTTGCTATAGACTGAATATTTGTGTCCTTTCTACAAAATCATAAGTTAACTTCTTCATAATTGGTGGTACCTGGAGGTGGACCCCAGGAAATGACTAGATCATAAAGTTTAAGTTCTCATGAATGGAATCAATAACCTTATAAAGAGACCTCCAAGAGTTCACTTGATCTTTCGGCCATGTGAAGACAGGAAAAAGGTGGCTATCAACTAAAGAGGAAACCTTACCAAACATGGAATCTTCTAGAAGACTAATATTTGACTTCCAAGACAGCAAGCCTCTGAAAATAAATGTTCATTGTTTAAGCCATCCAATGGTATTCTGGTATTCAGTCATAACAGCCCAAATGGACCAATAGAGAGAAACTTAGTTAATTTTCAACTTTGTGTAGTTATTTTATATGAAGATTTAAAAGTCTTTGTTAATTGTCTATGATTACTGGTCTGTAATCTCCCTGAAGTCAGAAAAAGTTACTTAATTGTCTGTGTGCTCTCAGTTTCTTGTACAATATATAGAAAGTAAATTTCACTCTACAGATATTGTCAATTACTTGAATTTTTTTAAACTTTACAATATTGTATTGGTTTTGCCATATATCAAAATGAATCTGCCACAGGTATACATGTGTTCCACATCCTGAACCCTCCTCCCTCCCCATACCATCCTTCTGGGTTGTCCCAGTGCATCAGCCCCAAGCATCCAGTATCGTGCATCAAACCTGGACTGGTGACTCATTTCATATATGATATTATACATATTTCAATGCCATTCTCCCAAATCATCCCACCCTCTCCCTCTCCCACAGAGTCCAAAAGACTGTTCTATACATCAGTGTCTCTTTTGCTGTCTCATATACAGGGTTATTGTTACCATCTTTCTAAATTCCATATATATGTGTTAGTATACTGTATTGGTGTATTTCTTTCTGGCTTACTTCACTCTGTATAATCGGCTCCAGTTTCATCCACCTCATTAGAACTGATTCAAATGTATTCTTTTTAATGGCTGAGTAATACTCCATTGTGTATATGTACCACAGCTTTCTTATCAATTTATCTGCTGATGGACATCTAGGTTGCTTCCATGCCCTGGCTATTATAAACAGTGCTGCAAAGAACATTGGGGTACACGTGTCTCTTTCCCTTCTGGTTTCCTCAGTGTGTATGCCCAGCAGTGGGATTGCTGGATCATAAGGCAGTTCTATTTCCAGTTTTTAAAGGAATCTCCACACTGTTCTCCATAGTGGCTGTACTAGTTTGCATTCCCACCAACAGTGTAAGAGGGTTCCCTTTTCTCCACACCCTCTCCAGCATTTATTGCTTGTAGACTTTAGGATCGCAGCCATTCTGACAGAGGAAACCCTAAAGACTCCACCAGAAAATTGCTAGAACTAATAAATGAATATAGTAAAGTTGCAGGATGTAAAATCAACACACAGAAATCCCTTGAATTCCTATACACTAATAATGAGAAAATAGAAAGAGAAATTAAGGAAATAATTCCATTCACCATTGCAACGAAAAGAATAAAATACTTAGGAATATATCTACCTAAAGAACTAAAGACCTATATATAGAAAACTATAAAACACTGGTGAAATAAATCAAAGAGGACACTAATAGATGGAGAAATATACCATGTTCATGGATTGGAAGAATCAATATAGTGAAAATGAGTATACTACCCAAAGCAATTTATAGATTCAATGCAATCCCTATCAAGCTACCAACGGTATTCCTCACAGAGCTAGAACAAATAATTTCACAATTTGTATGGAAATACAAAAAAACTCAAATAGCCAAAGCTATCTTGAGAAAGAAGAATGGAATTGGAGGAATCTACCTGCCTGACTTCAGGCTCTACTACAAAGCCACAGTCATCAATACAGTATGGTACTGGCACAAAGACAGAAATATAGATCAATGGAACAAAGTAGAAAGCCCAGAGATAAATCCACACACATATGGACACCTTACCTTTGACAAAGGAGGCAAGAATATACAATGGATTAAAGACAATCTCTTTAACAAGTGGTGCTGGAAAAACAGGTCAACCACTTGTAAAAGAATGAATTCTTAATCAATTAAGAATTACTACTTTTTTTGTGGCATTTTTGTCAGGTTTTGGTATTAGGGTGATGGTGGCCTCATAGAATGAGTTTGGAAGTTTACCTTCCTCTGCAATTATTTGGAAGAGTTTGAGCAGGATAGGTGTTAGCTCTTCTCTAAATTTTTGGTAGAATTCAGCTGTGAAGCCATCTGGAGCTGGGCTTTTGTTTGCTGGAAGATTTTTGATTACAGTTTCAATTTCCCTGCTTGTGATCGGTCTGTTAAGGTTTTCTATTTCTTCCTGGTCCAGTTTTGGAAAGTTGTACTTTTCTAAGAATTTGTCCATTTCTTCCACGTTGTCCATTTTATTGGCATATAATTGTTGATAGTAGTCTCTTATGATCCTTTGTATTTCTGTGTTGTCTGTTGTGATCTCTCCTTTTTCGTTTCTAATTTTGTTGATTTGATTTTTCTCCCTTTGTTTCTTGATGAGTCTGGCTAATGGTTTGTCAATTTTATTTATCCTTTCAAAGAACCAGCTTTTGGCTTTGTTGATTTTTGCTATGGTCTCTTTTGTTTCTTTTGCATTTATTTCTGCTCTAATTTTTAAGATTTCTTTCCTTCTACTAACCCTGGGGTTCTTCATTTCTTCCTTTTCTAGGTGTAGAGGTAGGTTATTTATTTGACTTTTTTCTTGTTTCTTGAGGTGTGCCTGTATTGCTATGAACTTTCCCCTTAGGACTGCTTTTACCGTGTCCCACAGGTTTTGGGTTGTTGTGTTTTCATTTTCATTCGTTTCTATGCAAATTTTGATTTCTTTTTTGATTTCTTCTGTGATTTGTTGGTTATTCAGCAGTGTGTTGTTCAGCCTCCATATGTTGGAATTTTTAATAGTTTTTCTCCTGTAATTGAGATCTAATCTTACTGCATTGTGGTCAGAAAAAATGCTTGGAATGATTTCTATTTTTTTGAATTTACCAAAGCTAGCTTTATGGCCCAGGATGTGATCTATCCTGGAGAAGGTTCCATGTGCGCTTGAGAAAAAGGTGAAATTCATTGTTTTGGGATGAAATGTCCTATAGATATCAATTAGGTCTAACTGGTCTATTGTATCGTTTAAAGTTTGTGTTTCCTTGTTAATTTTCTGTTTAGTTGATCTATCCATAGGTGTAAGTGGGGTATTAAAGTCTCCCACTATTATTGTGTTATTGTTAATTTCTCCTTTCATACTTGTTAGCATTTGTCTTATGTACTGTGGTGCTCCCGTGTTGGGTGCATATATATTTATAATTGTTATATCTTCTTCTTGGATTGATCCTTTGATCATTATGTAATGACCTTTTTTGTCTCTTTTCACAGCCTTTGTTTTAAAGTCTATTTTATCTGATATGAGTATTGCTACTCCTGCTTTCTTTTGGTCCCTATTTGCATGAAAAATCTTTTTCCTGCCCTTCACTTTCAGTCTGTATGTGTCCCCTGTTTTGAGGTGGGTCTCTTGTAGACAACATATGTAGGGGTCTTGTTTTTGTATCCATTCAGCCAGTCTTTGTCTTTTGGTTGGGGCATTAAACCCATTTACGTTTAAGGTAATTACTGATAAGTATGATCCCGTTGCCATTTACTTTATTGTTTTGGGTTTGAGTTTATACACCGTTTTTGTGTTTTCTGTCTAGAGAATATCTTTAGTATTTGTTGGAGAGCTGGTTTGGTGGTGCAGAATTCTCTCAGCTTTTGCTTGTCTGAAAAGCTTTTGATTTCTCCTTCATACTTGAATGAGATCCTTGCTGGGTACAATAATCTGGGCTGTAGGTTATTTTCTAAACTACAGGCCAATATCACTGATGAACATAGATGCAAAAATCCTTAACAAAATTCTAGCAATCAGAATCCAACAACACATTAAAAAGATCATACACCATGATCAACTGGGCTTTATCCCAGGGATGCAAGGATTCTTCAATATCCGCAAATCAATCAATGTAATACACCACATTAACAAATTGAAAAATAAAAACCATATGATTATCTCAATAGATGCAGAGAAAGCCTTTGACAAAATTCAACATCCATTTATGATAAAAAGTCTCCAGAAAGCAGGAATAGAAGGAACATACCTCAACATAATAAAAGCTATATATGACAAACCCACAGCAAACATTATCCTCAATGGTGAAAAATTGAAAGCATTTCCTCTAAAGTCAGGAACAAGACAAGGGTGCCCACTCTCACCATTACTATTCAACATAGTTTTGGAAGTTTTGGCCACAGCAATCAGAGCAGAAAAAGAAATAAAAGGAATCCAAATTGGAAAAGAAGAAGTAAAACTCTCACTATTTGCAGATGACATGATCCTCTACGTAGAAAACCCTAAAGATTCCACCAGAAAATTACTAGAAATAATCAATGACTATAGTAAAGTTGCAGCATATAAAATCAACACACAGAAATCCCTTGCATTCCTGTACACTAATAATGAGAAAGCAGAAAGAGAAATTAAGGAAACAATTCCATTCATCATTGCAACGGAAAGAATAAAATACTTAGGAATATATCTACCTAAAGAAACTAAAGACCTATATATAGAAAACTATAAAACACTGGTGAAAGAAATCAAAGAGGACACTAATAGATGGAGAAATATACCATGTTCATGGATTGGAAGAATCAATATAGTGAAAATGAGTATACTACCCAAAGCAATTTATAGATTCAACGCAATCCCTATCAAGCTACCAACAGTATTCTTCACAGAGCTAGAACAAATAATTTCACAATTTGTATGGAAATGCAAAAAACCTCGAATAGCCAAAGCGATCTTGAGAAAGAAGAATGGAACTGGAGGAATCAACCTACCTGACTTCAGGCTCTACTACAAAGCCACAGTTATCAAGACAGTATGGTACTGGCACAAAGACAGAAATATTGATCAATGGAATAAAATAGAAAGCCCAGAGATAAATCCACGCACATATGGACACCTTATCTTTGACAAAGGAGGCAAGAATATACAATGGATTAAAGACAATCTCTTTAACAAGTGGTGCTGGGAAATCTGGTCAACCACTTGTAAAAGAATGAAACTAGAACACTTTCTAACACCATACACAAAAATAAACTCAAAATGGATTAAAGATCTAAACGTAAGACCAGAAACTATAAAACTCCTAGAGGAGAACATAGGCAAAACACTCTCCGACATACATCACAGCAGGATCCTCTATGACCCACCTCCCAGAATATTGGAAATAAAAGCAAAAATAAACAAATTGGACCTAATTAACCTTAAAAGCTTCTGCACATCAAAGGAAACTGTTAGCAAGGTGAAAAGGCAGCCTTCAGAATGGGAGAAAATAATAGCAAATGAAGCAACCGACAGACAACTAATCTCAAAAATATACAAGCAACTCCTACAGCTCAACTCCAGAAAAATAAACGACCCAATCAAAAAATGGGCCAAAGAACTAAATAGACATTTCTCCAAAGAAGACATACAGATGGCTAACAAACACATGAAAAGATGCTCAACATCACTCATTATCAGAGAAATGCAAATCAAAACCACTATTAGGTACCATTTCACACCAGTCAGAATGGCTGCGACCCAAAAGTCTACAAATAATAAATGCTGGAGAGGGTGTGGAGAAAAGGGAACCCTCTTACACTGTTGGTGGGAATGCAAACTAGTACAGCCACTATGGAGAACAGTGTGGAGATTCCTTAAAAAACTGGAAATAGAACTGCCTTATGATCCAGCAATCCCACTGCTGGGCATACACACTGAGGAAACCAGAAGGGAAAGAGACACGTGTACCCCAATGTTCATCGCAGCACTATTTATAATAGCCAGGACATGGAAGCAACCTAGATGTCCATCAGCAGATGAATGGATAAGGAAGCAATGGTACATATACACAATGGAGTATTACTCAGCCATTAAAAAGAGTACATTTGAATCAGTTCTAATGAGGTGGATGAAACTGGAGCCTATTATACAGAGTGAAGTAAGCCAGAAGGAAAAACATAAATACAGTATACTAACGCATATATATAGAATTTAGAAAGATGGTAACAATAACCCGGTGTACAAGACAGCAAAAGAGACACTGATGTATAGAACAGTCTTTTGGACTCTGTGGGAGAGGGAGAGGGTGGGAAGATTTGGGAGAATGGCAATGAAACATGTAAAATATCATGTAGGAAACGAGTTGCCAGTCCAGGTTCAATGCACGATGCTGGATGCTTGGGGCTGGTGCACTGGCACGGCCCAGAGGGATGGTATGGGGAGGGAGGAAGGAGGAGGGTTCGGGATGGGGAACACATGTATACCTGTGGCGGATTCATTTTGATATTTGGCAAAACTAATACAATTATGTAAAGTTTAAAAATAAAATAAAATTAGAAAAAAAAAGAATTACTACTAATGGATTTTAATAAATGTTTTTTACACTATATATATATGTATATATTTGCTACAAATATTTACTCTCCTTTGACATTTGCTTCAAGTATTTATGTTATGTTATGAGTGTTTATTATAAAATGTTATTTTAATATTATTTTAGTTTTTTATATATTCTATCACACACTCTTGGAAAACTCCATACTCTTTCAATACTTTTAAAAAATTTAACCTTACTTAAAAAAAAAAAAAAAAAAAAACCTATTTGGTCAATTAACTCTCTTCCCATCATGACATCATTTTGAAGTTCAGGATTTCAAATTCTACATTCAGACTGCTTTTATTCATCAAAGGAAATGATCAACAAAGCGAAAAGGTAACCTATGGAATGGGAGAAAACATGGGCAAATTATGTATCTCATGGGTTTCTCCAGTTGCTCAGCAGTAAAGAATCTGCCTGTAGTGCAGGAGATGCAGAAGGCTCAGGCTCGATCCCTGGGTTGGAAAAATCCTCTGGAGGTGGGCATGGAAACCCACTCCAGTATTCTTGCCTAGACAATCCCATGAACAGAGGAGCCTAGCAATTTTCAATCCACAAGTCAGACATGACTGAAGTGGATATACACACACAGAACATGACTCTCATAATAAGTTAATAAATAAAATATATAAGGAGCTTATACAATTAAATAGCAAGAAACCCTCCTTCAAATAACCAAATCTAAACATGGACAAAGAAACTGAATATTTTTTGAAAGAAGATGTAGAAATTGCCAAAAGGAAATTGGAAATTGCTCATACTGATAGTCAATAGGGAAATGCAATCAAAATGAACTCTCCAAATGAATTCTCACCTCATACATGTAAGGATGGCTATATCAAATATTCATCAACAAAAAACTTTGATAAAGATGTAGTGAAAATGGAAGCCTACTATACCACTGTTGGGACTATAAATTTGTTCAGTGACTATGGAAAACATTATGGAGGTTCTCAAGATATTAAAAGTAAAACTACCATAAAGTTCAGCAATTCAATGCTCATGTAAATATTCATGTAAATATTCAAAAATATGACACCAGGAATCTGAAGAGATACCCACACTTCCATGATCAACATAATATCAACCAAAATATCCACTGATAGATGAATACATAAAGGAAATATTATATATAGATAGTATATATTCGTATATATATATATATATAGTATATATACTATACATATATGCATTGTGCTGTACCTTGCTTAGTCACTCAGTTGTGTCCGATTCTTTGCAACCCCATTAACTGCAGTCCGCCTGGCTCCACTGTCCATGGGGATTCTCCAGGCAAAAATACTAGTATGGATTGCCATGCCCTCCTTCAGGGGATCTTCCCAACCCAGAGATTGAACCCAGGTCTCCCACACTGCAGGAGAATTCTTTGCTGTCTGAACCACCAGGGAAAGCCAAGAATACTGGAGTGAGTAGGCTAGCCCTTCTTAGGGAATCTTCCCAACCCAGGAATTGAATCCAGATCTCCTTTATTACAGGTGGATTCTTTACCAGCTGAGCTACCAGGGAAGTCTCATATATGCCTTATAACCCTCCCCCCCCAAAAAAAAGGTAGTTTTTTTCCCTCAAAAATGGTTTTCTTGAAGTAATATTAAGGAACAAACTATTATGGATTCAAAAACTTATGGAAGGTTTTTAGAAAGTGAACCCTGAAAAAAGGAGTTTTGTGTATGGGAGGGTTGAGATTACATTAAATTTAATTGGGTAAAGGAATTTTATTATTAAAATAAGCAGGTGTAGGATTCAATTTGGTTACTCTCTATAAAGAGAATAAGTTTACTTTGATGTGGCTTTTGATAAAGCTAATGTGAACGTTCTTGCCTTTAAGTGAATTGTATTTGCTTTTGAAATCTTTTATCACTTTGATTAAGTGAATAAACATTCACCTGATCCTATCTGAACAAGTGTTTTAAAACGTCTTGATATTTTTAACAAGCTTTCTATCAAATTCTATTGAAAACTCTCTTGACACCTTAAATTTGGAATGCTTCAGAGGATCCCTGAGCTAGGTTGGAGAGAAATATTAACATTAAACCAAATAGGATTATTTGGTATATTAAATTACAAAGGAAGCATTGTAAAATGAATAATAAGCTCTGCAGATTATACAGCATGAACAAATATTAATAGAGGTGTTCTAGTTATTACCTATATGAATCACATAGAATTGAATAAACTGATAAATAATTTTTTTTGTTTTGTTTTGTCTGACATATTACTGACTTTTAATCTTTTTTTTTAGATGTAAGGAAACTTTTCTCCATAAGCTAATAATGATTTGTAATAACTTGGTAAATTACACTTTTGTAAATAAAATTATAAAATTTATTATTTTCTCTCTCAAGTCATCCATTCCAGAAATGGAAGTTCTAAGGTTCCTATCAGCTTTATCAGGTAAATCTGGAAGGCCATGGACTGACTGGTGATATTTTAGGGGCTGAAAAAGGGAGGAATTTGCCTAAATTTGTAACATGAAATCTGTGACAGGCACTTGATGTGGCTTTCCTGGCCCTGAGAAAGAGGCCTTTTAAAAGTTCAGACTGAGGCATTTTATGAAAAATTCCAGCACAACAAATTTAAAAGAGCCTTTATGATCAAATGAAAAGCTATGGTTCATCCATCCATGGTAAAATTAGGTGGCCACTGTGGGTGTGACTTCAGACACAATCCTGTACTATCAAGTACTTGAATTCTCTGAGCAGTGGAAGAGGATTTTATTCCTATCACAATCTTTACATTTTCATATTTTATTACTGTGAAACACTGGTATACCTCACCAAGCACTAACAGCATATTTGTGAGATAGATGCTATTATTATGGTTATTCTTATATTTCAGATGAAGAACATTGAGATTCAAAAAAGTTAAATAATCTGCCCATTGTTAAAGACAGAGCTAGTATTTACATCTTTATTATTCTAAGTCCAATTGTGATAGTCTTTCAACCATTTCAAATGATATTGGAATAAAAGACAGCATTTCAGAAAAATCTTACTTGTTTTGTAGTAATCAAAATGTTTTCCTTTCTGATTACAGAGTTATATAATATGCCTGTGTATATTAGGCATTGGCCCTCAGAAAGCTATGTGGCTTGCTGGTTCTAGGTTGGTGTGGAACATAAAGTAGAGAGAAGACACCTGCCAATATTCTCTTTACACACACATGATATACCCAACATTTAAAATTGTATTGAGTTTATTTTTTTTTATATTCAAAAATACTTTGTCATTTTAATTTTTTAAAATAATTTTTTATACACGTTTTAAAGGTGACACTCCAACTACAGTTCTTACAAAATATTGGCTATAGTCCCTGTATTGTACAATACTTCCTTGTAACCTGTCTTACACCCCAGTACTGGAAACAAGTCTAAACATCTTGAAATATCAGTCAGTTCAGTGGTTCAGTGGTGTCCGACTCTTTGCGACCTCATGAATCACAGCAGGCCAGGCCTCCCTGTTTATTATTCTGCTGTGAACAAGTTGTCCGTTCTTCTAAAAAACAATTGTCCTCCATTTAAATTGATGTGAATATTTTGAGTGTTCTAAAATGGTCAGTTCAGTTCAGTCCAGTTCTGTTGCTCAGTCATGTCCGACTCTTTGCAACCCCATGAATTGCAGCAAGCCAGGCCTCCCTGTCCATCACCAACTCCTGGAGTTCACTCAAACTCATGTCCATCGAGTTGGTGATGCCATCCAGCCATTTCATCCTCTGTAGTCCCCTTCTCCTCCTGCCGCCAATCCCTCCTAGCATCAGTCTTTTCCAGTGAGTCAACTCTTCTCATGAGGTGGCCAAAGTACAGGAGTTTCAGCTTTAACATCATTCCTTCCAAAGAACACCCAGGACTGATCTCCTTTAGAATGGACTGGTTGGATCTCCTTGCAGTCCAATGGATCCCAAGAATCTTCTCCAACACCACAGTTCAAAAGCATCAATTCTTTGGCGCTCTAAAATGGTCAGAAGGACATTAAAAAATTAAAATTTACTGTTCTTATTTTACAGAAACAATGGAAGATTCAGTTCAGTTCAGTTCAGTGGCTCCGTCGTGTCTGACCCTTTGCGAAGAAATGCTAAATAACTAGACCATACAACAGGTAAGTCAGCTTTAAACCCAAATACTCTTAATCCACATCCTATGAACTTTACATTATACAGAGTTCCTTGGGACTGGTATGTGATTATGGTTTACAATATAAGAAATTAGAAAATATATAGAAATTAGATAAATATAGAAAATAAAAATATTTTTGATTATTGAATTATTAACTATTAGTAGCAACTAAGTGCAGGTATTTTTCAAAGGCACATAGTAAACTAGACCTGTGAAAACATTTACTATTAGAATGTTGGCTTAATACTTAGCCCCTTGAATATGGAATCTTTGTTGAAAACTGCTTTAAGAAATCATTTAAATGGGATATACAAAAACAAAACAGGAATCAGTAGTCCACTGTTGACCAAAGAAAATATTTCTCATCTAAACAACTCAAATGAATTATAAGACTTTGTTTTAAAATATGAATATTTCATAAGTGAAGTCTGATTCAAAATAAAAAACGTGTGTATGTGTCATATATGTGTTTATCATTTTCTCTTTTGACATAAACATCCTGCCTGCAACTTCAAGGGTCCATATGTTTTATTAAAAATAAAAATAAAATCAATCAATGCTGTAGTGCAGCAATCTTTAGGAAATGTTATTGCTATAAAATTATGATGTAGAGTAAGAACACTATCTTTAGGATGAGGAGATATGAGTTTTATTTCACATTATGTCATCATTTTCTATAACTTTAAACCAGTCATCCCTATTTCTACAAGTAGTTTACTTAAGTAAATGGAAACTGTTTCCAATTTCTGTGATTCTGCCCAAGCAAGTATGATTATTGCCATAAACATAGTTGCTTCTGCTTCATTTAGAAGTAAAATTGGAAGAATTATGTGACTACAATCCACTTCCCCAAACTGTTCCATTTCTGATAAACAATTTAGGAGATGCTCTCTGCGATTAAAGTACCTTGGGATTGGATTAACATAATATGAGCCCTACTTTGAAGTGCCTTCTGCCTTTGATATTATGCTTCTCTACTCATGGAAATGCACAACACTGCCCATAAGAATAATTTGGCAGGTACACACTTTTTGTGAAATTAGTCCCTGAAACTATCAAAAGTCAAACCATTCCTCAACTATTTTCCAATCAACTATGAGAAGATTCATATATAATTTCTTCTGCTTTCATTCCATTTTAGCCTTTAAGTTTGAGAATCTGTGTGGCTCTTTCTCAGTGGTTTTCAACCATTCTGTCCTTGGATTTGTAATCTGAAACCACACTTTCCTGGTATAGCTTCAGGACTTCCTTTAAAAATATATATATATATATACATATATATATATATATATATATATATATATATGTATGAGTGTGTGTGTATATACATATATATATTGCCATGGACAGTCTTCACTGATTTAGACCTAACTCTATTTCCATTTTGGTGCAACTCTAGGCCTTAGACAGCTGGACTAGACAGGTATAAGAGTTGTAAAGCAATCTATTTACACTGTACCATAGCTATTTAAGTAAAAGTTGAACAGCCACTCAATGAGCATAGTGAATGGATTTCAATCTTTATGAGCTTGGAATTGATGCCCTTGTCAGTACATGATGTTTCTCTGACATGATTCTGCCTTTCATTCCAGAGTGAAAATCAGAAAAATCCATATTTCTATAGTTTGTTAGATAGCTTCAAATCCTCATTCAGACTGTCTTTGGAATCTACCATCACTCATATTATTACTGCCTTTTATAATATTGGAGTGTTTAGTCAAACTAGGTTTAATCATGTCATTTCAGTTTTCTTTTCCTTCATGACATGTGCTGCTCACAGTGACACATATTCTGGAGCCAATTAAAAGTTAGGTACAACCTATTTTTTCTTCTATTAATACAACCATATTTGAACAGTGTATGTTTCTATATAAGAAAATTTCTCAATTAAATTGAATTAAATACATTTTCAATATAATTTCAAATATCAGTCTATTTTAGTAGTAATTGTAATAGGCCTTATATGAGGTGGCAACCTGAGCTTCTCATGACACTTATGTTGAAAAACAGTAATTTAAAGAAATCTTGTCCCTGAGTTTAGTGCCCTGGCTTCTTATTCTGAATTTGCAAATGGTGTTTTGATTCTGTCTCATGTATTTCCTTGCTATTAATTGTGGCTATTTTCTTTTCTATTTAGTAGACTTATTATGCTTATTTTTTTCTCTACTTAGTAGGCTTATTATGAGGTAAATTTAAAAGACTAAAATATAGTGTTCTACCATCTCTGAATATAATTCGATAGAATTATTTTCATAATTACCACATTAATCTAATCCCAGAATAAATTCAAGATGCAGCCATTTTGAAAAAGTATTGTAAGCTTTATTTGTTTTGAAGTGCCAATATTATTGTTGCTGTTGTTCAGTTGTTAAGTCATGCCCAATTCTTTGTGGCAAGTATTATTATAAAGTTTGTATTATCATTTAAGGTGCATCTGAAAACAGTAGTGAAAATTATGATTTGCATGAATGGTAGACAGATGGAAAGTAATAAGTATTATCATGAAAAAAATTTACATCAGATAGTTATCCACTTTGACTAATTTATATAATGGTGATATTCAGGCTCCATATTAATCTCATTTGTTATCAAATGCATAAATTCATGAATGATTAACTTATTCTGTTCTCTTGTCATAGTGTTTTGTTTTCATGTAGACCTAAGGAGAAGTTCAAAATTAAAGATGAGTACAAAAAGTTATCCTCCAAAGCCCATTTAATTTATATGAAATAATTGAATTGTTGACATGGTATGCTAAGGATGATTAAATACCCTTGGGGTCCAATTAGCCAGAGTTAAGAAAGTTCATAAAATTTACCTACAAATAGAACATGTGATTGTACTTTTAAGAGTCAACAGACAGACCTTACAGAAAGGTAATATTTATAAATTAATGAAGACACTTACAGACAGTTTTAATCATATAGCTTCTTTGTTTATGAACTAACAGCTGCCTTGGGCTCTGGCCATGGACGTGTATATTAGACAAGTTCATAGGTAAGATTTTTATTTTCAGGAAAACATAAAATCATAAACTCAGGTTTAAATGGGTTTTATAAATCATAGAATCATGCCTTATCCACACTTATCTGAAATTTGGCACCCTTCTTTAGCATGCAAAATATCAAGAAAGGTAGACTCAACTACAATACTACCGATATAGAAATGAAGATATTTTGCTTTTTTCCTATTAATGCATATTTAAATTAGGATTAAAAATAATTAGTGTTAAGAATAACATCAAAATGTTTCCCAGTTAGCAATACAACATAAGAATTTCCTTTAAGAACCTGACCAATTTTGTAAAGTTTAAAAATAAAATAAAATTTTAAAAAAATAAAACATTTATACAATTATGTAAAGTTTAAAAAATAAAATAAAATTAGAGAGAAAAAAAAATTACACTTAAATAAAAAAAGATGCACTATCTATTACTTATCCATTTCTCTGATGTTAAGTGATCATTGTAGTTTTTGAATTTTCCACAATTTTCCAAAATATGTTTAACATATTTGTAAATCATGATCTTTATCCATTAAAATTATTTTTCATCTGATTTCCTCCCAGAAAAAGGTATTATGGAGAGAAAAAAAATAAAAACCTATTTCTTCATAGTTATGTCTAAAATACTTGTATTTATAATATGTCTAATTCTTGCTTTATGCATACTAGTCTCTTTCTATGTAAGGGTGTATGCAGGGGGGTGCCATCTCAGAATAAGGATATACAGTGGAGCTGTATTTGCTCCACTGTATTTTCACTTTGTTTCCATAAGTATAGAATTTTCATTTTGGATAATTTAAAAAGTATCCATGTATCATTGAAAGGAAAAGACATATTTTTTGCAGAATGGATGCTGTGGGAAGATGGGAGAAGGGGCCATGAGAACACATGTAGCAGAAACAGGAAGGGGTGGGAAGGTCCTTCCTGTCATGGATGAACTGCTACTGTTTGGTAAGAGCATTTCAGGCATTTAAGGGCATTTACTAGGGATACTTCAGCATACTTAGTGGGCATCAAAGAAATATTTGTTGAATGAGTGAACATGCAGTATACACATATACATATACATATAATATAGTAATATACTTCATATGTGTTTCTATTAGTTGGTCTTAATATGTTTGTATGTATAGTGTATTACCTATCTCTATAACTTATCTATTAATGTTATTTCTCTCTGTTCTCGATATTTTTTTCTTTTAGAATGTTGAAAATAGGGATTTCCTTTTCTTAACAAATTCTCTTCCACTGAATACCTATGCAAGTTCTTTTTTTTTAATCCAAGTCTACTGAAACTATCAATTTTTTGAAGGTGACTATGTTAAATTATATGTGGAATATAATTTCGAAGGAGAAAAAAATCACTTAAAATAATATAATTATCTTGATATACTAACATGCTCTTTCCAAGAGGCAATAATTATTTTTATACCTACCACATAATGTGTGCCAGAAATTATAAACCTAGACTGCAACTACCTTTCAATAATTAATTTATGTTTCTCATAAAGAATAATAATAAACATAGCTAGAGGACAACAGCACTTGAATCCATGTATTTTTCTGGTCTGTGTGGTGGTGGTTTAGTCACTAAGTTGTATCCAACTCTTGTGATCCCATGGACTCTAGCCTGCCAGGCTCCTCTGTTCATGGGATTTCCCAGGCAAGAATACAGGAGTGGGTAGCCATTTCCTTCTCCAGGGGATCTTCCCGACCCAGAGATCAAACCCCCATCTCTTGCATTGCAGATGGATTCTTTACTGACTGAGCCAGCAGGAAAGCCCATAATCTGGAAAAGCAGAGTTATTCTTATCCATGGAGAATGACTATTTACCAAGCATGTCTTATCACTTAATAGGTTTCAGGCACTGCAGACATCATGCCAGACACTATAGTTCCCAGAAAGAAAAAACACACCTGAATAGCTTATGTATTCTGATAGGTACCAGGGTGGATGTGTCACCAAGGACTTATATACATTTCCATAAATTACTTGCTTATGATAGATAGAGGCTTTCCTGGTAGCTCAGCTGGTAAAGAATCTGCTTGTAGTGCAGGAGACCTGGCTTCAATCCCTGGGTTGGAAAGATAACCTGGAGAAGGGAAGGGCTATCCACTCCAGTATTCTGGCCTAGAGAATTTCATGGACTGTATAGTCCATGGAGTCACAAAGAGTTGGACACAACTGAGCGACTCACACTTCACTGTGATAGAAAATTGTTGACCATGTATTTGTTTTCACAGTTAAAACTGAGTGTTCAAATATAAATTATTATGGAGGAAAGAATTATATTTGCACAGGACCTCTGAGCCTACAAGATACATCTGAGAATTATAACTTATAACCTCATAGACACAGAGGAGGGCTTGAAAGTTTGAGATACTGAGATGATGCAGCAAAGTCCAATGGAGAAGGAATCAAAGTGAAAATCCAGATCTCACATACATCAGTTCAGTTCAGTTCAGTCGCTCAGTCATCTCCGACTCTTTGCCATCCCATGAATCACAGCACGCCAGGCCTCGCTGTCCATCACCAACTCCCGGAGTTCACCCAAACTCATGTCCATCGAGTTGGTAATACTATCCAGCCATCTCATCCTCTGTCATCACCTTCTCCTCCTGCCCCCAACCCCTCCCAGCATCAGAGACATTTCCAATGAGTCAATTCTTTGCATGAGGTGGCCAAAGTATTGGAGTTTTAGCTTTATCATCAGTCCTTCCAAATAACACCCAGGACTGATCTCCTTTAGAATGGACTGGTTGAATCTCCTTGCAGTCCAAGGGACTCTCAAGAGTCTTCTCCAACACCACAGTTCAAAAGCATCAATTCTTCAGCACTCAGCTTTCTTCACAGTCCAAGTCTCACATCCATACATGACCACAGGAAAAACCATAGCCTTGACTAGATGGACCTTTGTTGGAAAATTAATATCTCTGCTTTTTAATATGCTATCAAGATTGGTCATAACTTTCCTTCCAAGGAGTAAGTATCTTTTAATTTCATGGCTGCAATCACCATCTGCAGTGATTTTGGAGCCCCCAAAAAAACAAAGTCTGATACTGTTTCCACTGTTTCCCCATCTATTTCCCATGAAGTGATGGGACCAGATGCCATGATCTTTGTTTTCTGAATGTTGAGCTTTAAGCCAACTTTTTCACTCTCCTCTTTTACTTTCATCAAGAGGCTTTTTAGTTCCTCTTCACTTTCTGCCATAAGGGTGCTGTCATCTGTATATCTGAGGTCACTGATGTTTATCCCGGCAATCTTGATTCCAGCTTGCCTCACATACATAGTGCAGTGCTTTTCAGTAAATCATGTATCAAATGTCCTTAGCAATATTTTACAGGTGATAGATACTAGGAGTCTGAAGAGATAAAAACCATCATTGAAGAAGTAAGAAAGTCTTGAAGGAAATACTGAGCAAGAATGCCAAAGACATGCTCCATGTTTACAATGACTGCACTGTTTTTGTTCTCAGAAATTCAGAACAGAAGCCTTTCAATATTAACAAGTACTGTTTTTTATTACTTTTTAGGTAATTCAGGCCCTAAGAAGTTGTTACATGCTGAATGGATCTTCTTATGCTTCAAAACAGTGTGACTGAATTTGTTCTCTTGGGACTCACACAAAATCCACATTTGCAGAAAGTACTATTTATTGTCTTTCTGCTTATTTTCCTGTTTACCATGGTGGCCAATCTGCTCATTGCCATCACCATCTCCCTCAGCCCCACACTTTCTGCTCCAATGTACTTTTTTCTCACTTATTTGGCCTTCATAGATGCCTTTTACACATCTACCACAACCCCCAAAATGGCCATTGACCTGCTGTACCAGAGGAGAACCATCTCTTGGCATGGATGCCTGGCTCAACTCTTTTTGGTACACTTCCTGGGAGGATCAGAGATTATAGTCCTCATCGTCATGGCCTATGACCGCTATGTGGCCATCTGCAAGCCTCTGCACTACACAGCCATCATGCAACAGGGGCTCTGCCAGCTCCTGGTTGTGGTGGCCTTGATTGGGGGGATCCTGCATGCTACTGTACAGATTCTTTTTACAGTAGACTTGACCTTCTGTGGTCACAACGTCATGGACCACTTCATGTGTGATTTCTTCTCACTCTTGGAAATTGCCTGCAGTCACACACACACACTTGGAATGGTGGTGGCAGCCAACAGTGGGGCCATGTGCTTGCTCATTTTTTTCACGCTACTCATCTCCTACATAGTCATTCTGAGCTCCCTGAAATCCCATGGTTCTGAAGGACGGCGCAGAGCCCTCTCCACGTGTGGCTCCCACTTTACAGTAGTGGTGCTGTATTTTGTCCCTTGTATATTTAGTTACATGCGTCCTGTGGCCACTTACCCTGGGGACAAGTTGGTGAGTGTGTTCTTTATAATAATCACTCCCATGTTAAATCCTATCATTTACACAGTGAGAAACACAGAGGTGAAAAATGCCACGTGGAGTTTGTTGAAGAGGAGAGTAGCTTAGGCTGTCCTTGAGGCTGAGAAAGTAATTAATTATATACATAGGGAAGATTTTACCTATTGTAAATTGTGAAAGTAATTTAGGAAAAATTTTAGATCATTTCCATTAAAAATATTTTCCAAGCTGATTTCTCCCCAGAAAAAGGTATTTCATCCACTGAAAAAATGACTAGAAGCTAACATTTGTTGGGTATTTGATAATGGCTAGTTATTTTTTAGTCTTTTTGATAACTCTTAATGCACTTTGCCAAGGCTTGTATGTTGACATTTATAGATTCTAAATAAGCAAGGGAAAGAACTCTAATCCCCTAGTGGATCATGGTTGCATAATTTTTCTCCAGAGTCTTACCGCTCCTTTACTAAATTCTTCATATGTATTTCTTGGATGAAAGTTGCTTTCCATAGGATCTGATTTCATAACTTCTTTAATTTATGCTTAGCCTGTGAGAAAGTAGTCTGGTATAGAAATTTTCAGATAGATATATGGATAAGAGACATATGGGAAGTGCAAGAATCACTACAGATTTTCTTTTTCTGAAATAAGAATTTACTAAAAACAAATAGAAAAGTGCCCCACAAAAGGAGAATGAATAACTCACAATCTACTTCATTTTTTTTCCCACATAATTTAGGCCAGAAATTTTGAAATTACTCTTAATTTGCTTTTTCTTTTTTGTTTAAATATCCTTATAGCTCATTTTTCCTTGAATATGAAGGAAATGTTTTCCTCCATATGAAGACTGAGGAAATATTTGAAATAAGAATGGCAAGCATTTTTTTTTTTTAAATCAAGTTTCAACAGAAAGTCATTTAATTAGATTCAAAGCTATGAAGGGAACTATATGTAGCTATGTGTGGGTCTAATACATATATTTACATTAAATGACCCCCCTATTATCTATAAGGGATATTTGCTTCAGTTGATTTGTCCATGTAAACTGGGGGTTCCATTATCATTATCCCCATTTTACAAAGAAACAAATTGAAACCATGAATATTTATTAATTTACTGAAATAAAATCACACATTTTTATCCCACAGTGTGTGTCAGGAAAGCTAGAATACAGCTTCCTTTCAAAACTTTCAGCTATGAACTTCTGACCAGAACTTTAAAACTTAGTTTTGCTTTCATTCAAATGAAACTTAGTAGTCCATACTATGTTTAGGTATATAGATAAGAAACTTACCTGTAGTTTCTTATTTATATAATTCAAAATTATCCACTTTGTCCTTCAAGAAAATCATATTGGTATTGCTGCAGCCTCATAGCAAAGGTCTCAGAGATACAGCACCACAAGTTGATAGTATTGCAAAGTATGTCTCTTTTATAAAACTAAAAATTTCTTTCAGATTTTCCCATTAATAAACATTCAATAATATATCATATTAATATTATTAGTAATTTATAATATCAGCAATGATGTGATATATATTAATATAAATTTTCCCATTTATAAAACTAAAAATTCATTTCAGACTTTCCCAGTATTAAAATTGTCCATCATAAAAATAAAATAGCTAAGATGAACTATAGCAAGTCTGCAATGCTCCTCTATGCATCTGAAGGAAAAAAAGTCATCCTACATTATATAACTCATAAATTTAAGTTCTCTGACTACAGCACTTGTAGCAAATGTTACTTCTGTTACTTCTCAGAAATATCACTTTCTCAAATCCAATGATCAACTGAAACCATTTTTTCCCCATAATTTACACATACTGTAATACCAGAGCATCATACTGGTGTGACTACGTTTACTAAGTTGTGCTGTCTCCAGTACAATTCAGTTCAGTTGCTCAGTCGTGTCCAACTCTTTGCGACCCCATGAATCGCAGCACACCAGGCCTTCCTGTCCATCACCAACTCCCGGAGTTCACACAGACTCACGTTCACCGAGTCAGTGATGCCATCCAACAATCTCATCCTCTGTCGTCCCCTTCTCCTCCTGCCCCCAATCCCTGCCAGCATCAGAGTCTTTTCCAATGAGTCAACTCTTCGCATGAGGTGGCCAAAGTACTGGAATTTCAGCTTTAGCATCATTCCTTCCAAAGAAATCCCAGGGCTGATCTCCTTCAGAATGAACTGGTTGGATCTCCTTGCAGTCCAAGGGACTCTCAAGAGTCTTCTCCAACACCACAGTTCAAAAGCATCAATTCTTTGGTGCTCAGCTTTCTTCACAGTCCAACTCTAATATCCGTACATGACCACTGGAAAAACCATAGCCTTGACTTGATGGACCTTTGTTGCCAAAGTAATATCTCTGCTTTTCAATATGCTATCTAGTTGGTCATAACTTTCCTTCCAAGGAGTAAGAGTCTTTTAACTTCATGGCTGCAGTCACCATCTGCAGTGATTTTGGAGCCCAAAAAAAGAAAGTCTGACACTGTTTCCACTGTTTCCCCATCTATTTCTCATGAAGTGATGGGACCAGATGCCATGATATTCATTTCCTGAATGTTGAGTTTTAAGCCAACTTTTTCACTCTCCACTTTCACTTTCATCCAGAGGCTTTTTAGTTCCTCTTCACTTTCTGCCATAAGGGTGGTGTCATCTGCATATCTGAGGTTACTGATATTTCTCCTGGCAAACTTGATTCAAGCTTGTGCTTCTTCTAGGCCAGAGTTTCTCATGATGTGCTCTGCATATAAGTTAAATAAGTGCAGTGACAATATACAGCCTTGACATACTCCTTTTCCTATTTGGAACCAGTTTGCTGTTCCATGTCCAGTTCTAACTGTTGCTTCCTGACCTGCATACAAATTTCTCAAAAGACAGGTCAGGTGGTCTGGTATTCCCATGTCTTTCAGAATTTTCCACAGTTTATTGTGATCCACACAGTCAGACTTTGGCATAGTCAATAAAGCAAAAATAAATGTTTTTCTGGAACTCTCTTGCTTTTTCCATGATCCAGAGGATGTGGGCAATTTGATCTCTGGTTCCTCTGCCTTTTCTAAAACCAGCTTGAACATCTGGAAGTTCACGGTTCACATATTGCTGAAGCCTGGCTTGGAGAATTTTGAACATTACTTTACTAGCATGTGAGATGAGTGCAATTGTGCGGTAGTTTGAGCATTCTTTGACATTGCCTTTCTTTGGTATTGAAATGAAAACTGACATTTTCTAGTCCTGTGGCCACTGCTGAGTTTTCCAATTGTGCTGGCGTATTTAGTGCAGCACTTTCACAGCATCATTTTCAGGATTTGAAATAGCTCAACTGGAATTCCATCACCTCCACTAGCTTTCTTCATAGTGATGCTTTCTAAGGCCCACTTGACTTCACATTCCAGGATGTCTGGCTCTAGGTCAGTGATCACACCATCGTGATTTTCTGGGTCGTGAAGATCTTTTTTGTACAGTTCTTCTGTGCATTCTTGCCACCTTTTCTTAATATCTTCTGCTTCTGTTAGGTCTATACCATTTGTGTCCTTTATCGAGCCCATCTTTGCATGAAATGTTCCCCTGGTATCTCTAATTTTTTTTAAGAGATCTCTAGTCTTTCCCATTCTGTTGTTTTCCTCTATTTCTTTGCATTGAATGTTGAGGAATGCTTTCTTATCTCTTCTTGCTATTCTTTGGAACTCTGCAATCAGATGCTTATATCTTTCCTTTTCTCCTTTGCTTTTTGCTTCTCCTTTATCACAGCTATTTGTAAGGCCTCCCCAGAGAGCAATTTTGCTTTTTTTGCATTTCTTTTCCATGGGGATGGTCTTGATCCCTGTCTCCTGTACAATGTCACGAACTTCATTCCATAGTTCATCAGGCACTCTATCTATCAGATCTAGGCCCTTAAATCTATTTCTCACTTCCACTGTATAATCATAAGGGATTTGATTTAGGTCATACCTGAATGGTCTAGTGGTTTCCCCTACTTTCTTCAATTTCAGTCTGAATTTGGTAATAAGGAGTTCATGATCTAAGCCACAGTCAGCTCCTGGTCTTGTTTTTGTTGACTGTATAGAGCTTCTCCATCTTTAACTGCAAAGAATATAATCAATCTGATTTCCATGTTGAGCATCTGATGATGTCCATTTGTAGAGTTTTCTCTTGTGTTGTTAGAAGAGGATGTTTGATATGACCAGTGCATTTTCTCGGCAAAACTCTATTAGTCTTTGCCCTGCTTCATCCCGTATTCCAAGGCCAAATTTGCCTGTTACTCCAGGTGTTTCTTGACTTCCTACTTTTGCATTCCAGTCCCCTGTAATGAAAAGGACATCTTTTTTTTGAGTGTTAGTTCTAAAAGGTGTTGTAGGTCTTCATAGAACCGTTCAACTTCAGCTTCTTCAGTGTTACTGGTTGGGGCATAGACTTGGATTACTGTGATATTGAATGGTTTGCCTTGGAAATGAACAGAGGTCATTCTATCATTTATGAGATTGCACCCAAGTACTGCATTTTGAACTCTTTTGTTGACCATGATGGTTATTCCATTTCTTCTGAGAGATTCCTGCTCACAGTAGTAGATGTAATGGTAATCTGAGTTAAATTCACCCATTCCAGTCCATTTTAATTTGCTGATTCCTAGAATGTCAATGTTCACTCTTGCCATCTCCAGTTTGACCACTTCCAATTTGCCTTGGTTCATGGACCTTACATTCAAGGTTCCTATGCAATATTGCTCTTTACAGCATCGGACCTTGCTTCTGTCACCAGTCACATCCACAACTGGGTATTGTTTTTGCTTTGTCTCCATCCCTTCATTCTTTCTGGAGTTATTTCTCCACTGATCTCCAGTAGGATATTGGGCCCCTACTGACCTGGGGAGTTCCTCTTTCAGTATCCTATCATTTTGACTTTTCATACTGTTCATGGGGTTCTCAATGCAAGAATATTGAAGTGGTTTGCCATTCCCTTCTCCAGTGGATCACATTCTGTCAGACCTCTCCACCATGACCCGCCTGTCTTGGGTGGCCCCACGGGCATGGCTTAGTTTCCTTGAGTTAGACAAGGCTGTGGTCCTAGTGCGATTAGATTGACTAGTTTTCTGTGACTATGGTTTCAGTGTGTCTGCCCTCTTATGTTCTCTTGCAACACTTACGGTCTTACTTGGGTTTCTCTTACCTTGGACATGGGGTATCTCTTCATGGCTGCTCCAGCAAATTGCAGCCATTGCTCCTTACCTTGGATGAGGGGTATCTCCTCACCACCTCCCCTTCTGACCTTGAACATGGAATAGCTAGGCCCTCCAGCACCAGCACAGCCACCACTCCTTGGAAGTGGGGTTGCTCCTCCCGGCCGCAGCTCCTGGCCTTGGGTATAGGGTAGGTCCTCCTGGTCGCCACTACTGGCCTCGGACATGGGGTAGCTCCTCTAGGCTGTTTCTGCGCTGTCACAGCCTGCTCGGCCTCTGCTCCTGATCTCGGACATGGGGTAATTCCTCTTGGTTGCCTCCTCTCAGGCATGGGGTCCTCCCGCTTCTGCCCCTGACCTCTGATGTGGGGTGGCTCCTCTCGCCCGCACTAAAGATACAGGTCGCAGCCGCCCGTGCTAAATGGGCTGGTCACAGCCACCCGCACTAAATGTCTCCAGTTCATAAGAAACCAAACATTTTCCAACAAAGTCTAGGTCTAAAACATATCATCAGTATTTAATCTAAAAACCAATACAATATTGTAAAGTAATAAATCTTCAATTAAAATAAAAAAAATTATATTAAAAAAAATATGGAGAAGACAATGGCACCCCACTCGAGTACTCTTGGCCTGGAAAATCCCATGGACAGAGGGGCCTGGTGGGCTGCAGTCCATGCGGTCGCTAGGAGTTGAACACGACTGAGCGACTTCACTTTCACCTTTCACTTTCATGCATTGGAGAAGGAAATGGCAACCCACTCCAGTGTTCTTGCCTGGAGAATCCCAGGGACGGGGGAGCCTGGTGGGCTGCCATCTATGGGGTCGCACAGAGTCAGACATGCCTGAAGCGACTTAGCAGCAGCATATTAAAAATAAAATAAAATTATCCAATTTGTAATTCTGATGAGAATTAAACATTTCAACAGAATCTCGACTAAATGCTATGTGGTTCATTTTGTCTAATGATTTTTACAGAAGAGAGGATAGTGTTCTGGGGGTAAGGATGGGAATAGCACTAAATAAGTGTGGTTTCTATGCTAAGATCAAACAGAGGATTTGGAGAGGGAAACTCAGGCCAATGATTACGTCTTAGAGGCTATACCTGGGACTCAATGGAAGGGCGAGGAGGTTAATGATGTATAAATTATTATTTGCAAACAGCAATCTATCAAAGTATAAGAACTGAAGAGGAAATGCAAAGCATTCTGGCATTGTCAGTGGATAGTCTTGATGGTTTGTAAGTTTAATGCTTGTTTAGATGATCCGTTGCTCCATCACCATGAATCTCCCCTAAGAATCAACTGTCGTCTGCTTATTTCTGATACTTAAAAAAAAAAAAAAAAAAAGTAGTAAATATGTTTTTCACTAAAAATAATGGCATAAGCAATGTTTGGATCTGTTATGTAAGGATATTTTGGTTTAATCTGAACTTTTAATTCCATAAAAATATTAGGCATTAAGTGAGTGGAATGAGTGTACAACTGTTGGAGGCGTGTATGATGCATACACTTTGATAGGTTCTTTACATCATGTAGCAGCAAGTATTATTAGAGAGGTCTTCACTCCATTTTATGCAGGAGGAAAATGTGATTCAGTGAAGTTAGACAACATTATCAGGTCTTTTAGTCTTTACTTCCTCTACTCTTCTCACTTATCAATTCTCCTTGATATCATGAAGTGAAAAATAGCTAAGCACTTATCTGATCATTGGCCACATTGTGAAGAGTGTCATTGAGACATTATTCTCAGTGGGAGGTATTTTTTTTTTCCTTCATCTCCCTGCTTACCTTCATTTCCTAGATTATTTATACTCTGTACACTCTTCTGGTGTTAATGAAAATCCACCTGATGATTTTTTCTGCAGATATATTCCCTTCCTGTGCATCATGATAAATGGGATGAAATAGGCTCAGGAAATGAAATTCAAGTGTTTGAGTTTCAAAGGAAGTGACACTTGGGTGAAAGATGTATTTAAGGAAAAATAAGCAGCTCAATCAGCAAGGAAATTGATATTCTGTTTGAGTAGAAGGTAGCACCTTGAAGAACTAAATAGGTGCATCTCCATAGAGCTCTCCCATTGCTATTCTGTAGTGTACACAATTATTAGTGGAAAAAGTGGCTCTATGTTCTACTCTATTCAGTGCAGGTAATTGTAACTTACTTTACTTATTATATATAAATATATATATAAATATATATATATATATATATATATATATATATATATATATATATATATATATATATATGGTTTGGTGCCTACAATGGGCCAGAGACTTATGGGAGCTGGTATACAACATTAAATACACACACAAAAAGTTCTTTTGTATGGAACTAAAGTTCCAGTGTGGATTAGATAGGTAAAAAGCAAGTAAACACCTAAACTAAAAGTTTAAGTTTGTTAGTAATGGGTAAGATTTAAAATATATATATTTATAAGAGGGTGATGCCAGAGACAAGAATTAAATATATATTTGTGTAGTTATTTGAAGTAAAGACAGATTTTCAGTTTGATCCAAGTTTAAATAACTGCATTATACATCTTCCTTTTGAAAAAGAAGTAGGTTATTTAAAAACATGCATTTGAAATAGAGGAAATATCTCTCCCAACAAAGCAAAACTTATTCCTTGGGAGTTGAATATTTCTTAGTATTTTTTGGCTATAATGCACAGATATACACAAATCAACTTAATAGCTGGTATATTTGTGGTATTACTCTTTTCAAGGCAGAGAAAATTAAGGAGCAAACTATCTAAGAAAGCACATCTGGGATTAATAGTGAAAGAAAAAAAAACCACTAACTTGTCTCTAAGCCATTAGGTAAGATCATGGAGTAACTTTAGAAATATAGTAAAGATCATCCAAACACGGAACATGACCCATCACCTTCAAGAATCATACTCAGTAAAATTCAGATGCTCCTCCTTCTCGGGAGACTTCATTAAGTGGCTAACTACATTAAGGGACAAGTTGTAATCTGTTGTGAAATGTGTTGTAAATTGATATTTACTACAAATGATGTTAGAAAAATAATGAAGGCTATAACCCTAAATATTTCTAAATTGAAAGTATGTCACATGCTAATACTAATCATTGTGCACTGATAAGAGTTTACCCGGTGGCACTAGTGGTAAATAACACGCCTGCAAATGAAAGAGACATAGGCGACGTGGATTTGATCCGTGGGTCAGGAAGATCCCTTAGAGGAGGGCATGGAGACCCACACCAGTATTCTTGCCTGGAGAATCCCATGGACAAATGAGCTGGGCTGCTGCAGTCCCCGTGGCCTTGAAAAATTGGTTAGGACTGAAATGACTTAGCATCATGCATGCATTGAGAAATAATTTGGTTATTATTTTTCAAACCTGAGGTACATTTTTAAATCCTTTATAAAGGAAACTGTCCTTTAGTTAGATGTGATGCAGCATTAATAATAATATTGAAAGAATAGAAAGCACCAGACTACATGATATAAAAATTCAGTCCTGGTACCAATTAGGTGGCCAAGAACAAGTTTTATTAACTTTTATTCATCTATAATATCAGGCAAATGAATCATTGTGTGGACTTTCTTATATTCAAGAAGAGAGTTTACCTGTTGAATAAATGAATGGTTACTATTATAATATGATCTAACTTTGTACATAGAGAGTATCAGCTTGGCCTAGGTCCAGGGAAGCTCTGCCTCTGGAAAAAGGGGGTCATTGCAGGGGTGGATGGGAACTCACTGGTATGGTGATTAGTACCTCAGTCAGTAGAAACAACCTCAAAGGGATGCAGTTGAAATGATGAAAGTCTACACATTTTGAAATTCTGTGTCATTTGAAAATAGCACTTTGATCTCTTTTAGCCCAGTTCTATTACCCAAAGGAGAACATCTCAATGATGATATATCTTCTAAGATGTGAACTGGAGTGTTTACAAATTAAACTCAAATATACCTAAGTGACAGGCTTATTTCCATGATTTTGTAAACAGCTTAGCTGGATGTCTTTTTCGCAACCTTTCCTATTTAGATGAAATTTGAATTCCTCTACCATCCACAAGTGGAGAAGGCAATGGCACCCCACTCCAGTACTCTTGCCTGGAAAATCCCATGGACAGAGGAGCCTGGTAGGCTGCAGCCCATGGGGTCCCACAGAGTCGGACATGACTGAGCGACTTCACTTTCACTTTTCACTTTCATGCATTGGAGAAGGAAATGGCAACCCACTCCAGTATTCTTGCCTGGAGAATCCCAGGGACAGGGAAGGCTGGTGGGCTGCCATCTATGGGGTTGCACAGAGTTGGACACGACTGAAATGACTTAGCAGCAGCAGCAACCATCCACAAGAGTGTTTACCTATATAAGTCATTGGCCACTTAGATCACCTGTTTTAAATATTTCTCAAAATCATTAGAACTACTGGTCCTATCAAAATGATTCCTTATTAGTTGATCAGATGTCTTGCATCAAATGTAGTCCTGATTTACTTGCCTCCATGCGTGAATTTGCTGTGATGAAACTTTCGGAGAAGGCAATGGCACCCCACTCCAGTACTCTTACCTGGAAAATCCCATGGACAGAGGAGCCTGGTAGGCTGCAGTCTATGCTAAGGGTCGGACACGACTGAGCAACTTCACTTTCACTTTTCACTTTCACGCATTGGAGAAGGAAATGGCAACCCACTCCAGTGTTCTTGCCTGGAGAATCCCAGGGATGGCGGAGCCTGGTGGGCTGCCATCTATGGGGTCGCACAGAGTAGGATGTGACTGAAGTGACTTAGCAGAATGCCTGAATTTGCTGTGATGAAACTAACGTGTTATGATTCCTAGAGAAAAGTTTGCTTTAGCAGCATCCTAGACGGGGACAATGGTTTTGGCTGTCCTGACATGATCCCAGAATGTCTACTTGTACAGTCTGTGCATTCTACTTCCTGGGACCACAGGTGATTGTCTTTTGGAGGTCACTAACATGAGGTAACATGAGACTAAGTTTTTGAGGAGGCAGTTTTAACAACTTATTTAAGTATTAAAGGTGCTTTTATTAACTGGAACTACAAATTTGAAATCATTGAAATAATCGAATCACTTATATAAGGTGACAAGTATATTTAAAAAGTGTCAGTAGTTCACCTGTTTTTTCTGTATAAACACATTAAAGCCTCAGGAGGAAGAGTCTTAAGTAATCAACAATTTTTATCTTGACTTAAAATCCAGATCATGAGATGAGTGAATGAAAGAGTGCATTTCAGAAACATTTCTTAGAAAAAGGAGGAACAGGAGCATCTAGTATGTAGAGGAGAGTTTTAGACAAATTTTATGTTTTCCTTTGTCCATAAAGTTTTCTATGTGTGTGCCTTTATGTGTATTATGTGTATTTCTACTTTCCACTTATAATAATTTTCTTTAACTTTATTTTTCTGCTACTTACTTTTGAGAAAGACTTTTAATAGTGTTTTTTCTTTCTGTTTTGGTGAGTTAATAATTCTAATTGTTTAATGAAATCAATAATTTGGATCACACATACAAATAAAAATACAACATATATATATGTATTAGTGAATAGCTCTGTCCACACGGATGGTGTTTGTGTTGGTGCTGAGGGTGATGCTGATGATTTGCTCAGGGAGGGGGTGGTGAAACCAAGAAAGGTTGTTTAGGAATCAAGTCCACTCCCTCTGGAAGCATTCCAAAAGCAATTTATATATCTACAAAGTCATAGTAACTTTCACCCAGAGAAAGTGTTACTGTAGGTAATTGGGTCTCCACTCATCTTTAAAGCAAAACAAGTAGCTTGGGAAGACTTACCATCAGAAATAACCCTTTTAAAGTCCTTCATTAGAGACACAGTCTGTTGATGATGCCTGTGTTCCAGGCAGAGGACTTCTGAGGAACACAGGGAATTAATGTTTCTTAAAAATGATGACTCAGAGGCTCATCCTAAATACATTTCTACCACCTTGCTGTTATCCAGGATTTTACTGAATAAATCACTTAGCTCCATGAGAAATTCAGACATAAGAAAAATCTATCAGCTGTAAAACTTCTTGGATCAAATCTAGGCTTTATCATTTATAGTATTAAGCAAATTAATAATTTTGCTTTACTATATCAGCCATAAAATTATCTTATTATAGCTAATTGTGAGGATTAAATTCTCATTTAATTTAAAATGATATATAGTATTAGCAAAATTTCTGATACATCAGTTCACTTCAGTTCAGTCGCTCAGTCGTGTCCGACTCTTTGTGACCCCATGAATCGCAGCATGCCAGGCCTCCCAGTCCATCACCAACTCCCGGAGTTCACTCAGACTCACGTCCACCGAGTCAGTGATGCCATCCAGCCATCTCATCCTCTGTCGTCCCTTTCTCCTCCTGCCCCCAATCCCTCCCAGCATCAGAGTCTTTTCCAATGAGTCAACTCTTAGTATCAGGTGGCCAAAGTACTGGACTTTCAGCTTTAGCATCATTCCTTCTAAAGAAATCCCAGGGCTGATCTCCTTCAGAATGGACTGGTTGGATCTCCTTGCAGTTCAAGGGACTCTCAAGAGTCTTCTCCAACATCACAGTTCAAAAGCATCAATTCTTCGGCACTCAGCCTTCTTCACAATCCAACTCTCACATCCATAAATGACCACAGGAAAATTGAGTGAAAAAAAAAAAAGAATTATAAACTTACTAGGGCAAGTTTATCAATTTATCAAGAAAGGTTTGCTAAATTAATCTTCCTTGAAACAGAATGATTGGGTTGATATTTTGTATAAAATAGTCTAAAAGTGGGCACAAAACTGTTTTTTCCCTCCCTGTGACATTTTTTGACCCTAATTCTGTGATACGGTTTAGTGGTATCCTTACATACACGTGTACTCTTAAAATGTAGTGGAAAATCCCAGTGAATTTAATTAAGCAAGAATCAGTCTGGGACCCATTTCAATTCTAAGTCAATGATAAATGAGGTTAAAGGAGATAAAGCATCCAGTGATTTTCGACCCTATTAGGAAAAGTGATATGTTTTTAAGAGTTGATATAAAATTTTCAGGAGATTCTTTGTTAGTCTTACTTAACACAATTCATTAAACAAAAGAAAGGAAGGAGGAAAAACAGAACAAGAATGTGGAATCTCAAAAGCTCGATTCAACTTTCAGCTACTCTGACCACACCAACATAACAGTATGAGAAGGACTAAACAATTGATTTTTTAATATATATATATATTGGAATATGTAGGAAAATAACTTACTTGAGATCAATTTCCCTGGGAAATGACTCACTGCTATCTTCCTATGGAAACATGGGTTTTTCAGACCTTTTTATATTATCCTAACATAGTAAGTTTTTCTTATGTGTGTGAGTGTTTGAGCTCTGTGAAATTACTTTAAATAGTCTACAGGGCAAATAATTAGTTGAGTCCATGGAGGAGACGAACAGAGAGCTGAATTAAAGAAAATATATCCTTAAGCAGTCTTTCACCTCTTGTCAAACTGGATGAAAAGAATTCCAGGTTATCATGAGGGAGTTAAAAAGTTATTCCCTCAGATTTTGAACATGCCTGTACAAGGTGAGACTAAATAGTTATATTCAGTCCTCACAGTTGTGTGACATATTGTGTAAGAACTTAGATCATTTTTAAATAAATCAAACTTAAATTCCAATGCTAGGTTTGTTTGTTGGTTTGTTTTTCATTTAGAAAATGTGTGACCTTGGGGAGATTAATCAAGATTCCCCTAGCCTCAGTTATTTCAAATAAAAAGTGAGAATTACTGTTATTGCTACTGTAATATTAAATGTGATATATTAAATTGTGAGTGCATGATTGGAAACCTGGGAAGTTTTCAGCAGTTGGGTGATATGATCAGGGCACAAGTTAAAAGAGAATCACTTGGGCTTCCTTCAGAGAACAAATTGTTGGGAGTCAGAGTAAAAGAGGACATAGTTGCCAGAAGCTATTGGAAGGAGTCAGGAAGGAAATTGGGTTAGTGAATGATCAATTTGTGATACATTTTGAAACTAGAGATAACAGGGTTTGTTAAAGGTATGAATATGTGATATGAGATCAATAAAGGAGGGAAAAAACATTTTGAGATTTTTGTTTTTCCTGAGTAATGACACTGAAGGTGGTACCATTTAATGAGCCGAGGAGCTTCTTTTTTATTGAGGAGAATTTTTAAATTTCAAATATACCGAATTGATACCCAGCTAGAGATGTCCAAATTTAGAGATGTTACATGCACAAGTTTCAAAATAAAGTTAGAATAGGGGCTGGAGATGAAAAAATTAGATTGTTTCAATTATTTACTGGTTGGGGAAAAGAGGAACATCCAACCATAAGAAAGTTGTCTCAGTGAGTTTTGAGACAATCCCAGTCATTGAACTTTTATTTAAAGTTTGATCTACTCTCAATGAAAATATAAATTAGATTAAGTGTGACTCTAGCACAGCTTTGTGACTTTACAAGTGGTGGAACTTTCCCTGGAATATACTACCTATCTTTTCTTATTGTTTTACTTTTCCTTGAAATTCAGCCATTGCATTGCTTCCTCCAGGAAGCCTTCTCTTTTTCCAGATTGATTGATATAATCCTACACTATGACTCACTCTATTGTATAAATATTCTTTCAATGGCCCTTAATCCATTGTGTGATCCCTTGTTATGTGCCATACCACTAAGGATAAGGGTGTGTTAGTTGCACAGTCATGTGAAACTCTACAATCCCATGGACTGCATCCTGCCAAGATACTCTGTCCATGGGAATTCTCCAGGGAAGAATACTGGAGTGGGTTGCCATGCCCTTCTCCAGAGAATCTTCCCAACACAGGGATAGAAACTGGGTCTCCAGCATTGCAGGAAGATTCTTTAGTGTCCAAACTAAAGGGAAGCCTATGACACATTGGACATAGATACTCCATATGCCTTGTTTTAATTGAATGAATGAATAAAAAGATTCATTTATAATGCACTTAAAAGATTTCCTCCTTGCTTTTCAGATCAACTGCTTATAATACGTAAAGTCAACTCCTGTCCAGGCTAGAGGGAGCCAAGGAACAGCATAACTTATTTCATCCTCTTCAGCCTCACACATATTCCAAAAGAGCAGAAAGTTCTTTCTGTTATGTTCTTACTCTTCTACATCTTGGTGTAGAATGTGTACATGGTAGAGGGCAACTCGCTTATTATCATGACTATAATTGTCAATGAGACCCTGAAATTGCCAATGCACTTTCTTTCTTGCTTGCTTATCAAGTATGGATGTTGCTTATTCATCTTCTATAACCCCCAGATTGATTTCAGCTTTATTCTTTGGGGAAAATACCATCTTTTGAAGATTGCATGAGAAAACTGCTTATAGAACATATCATTCTTGGTGGAATAGGGTTCTTCCTTCTGGTGTGATGGCCTGTGACCACTATGTGGCCATCTATAAGCCCTTGCATTGTTTGGTTATCATGAGGCAGAGAGTGTGTGTTATTCTGCTGTTGGTGTTCTGCGTTAGAAGTTTTTGCACTCAGTAATTCAGCATAGTGCTATCTGTGAGCTCCCATTCTGTGGCCCTAATGTCATTGATCACTTTATATGTGACATGTACCCCTTGTTGAAACTCATCTGTGCTGACATCTATGTCATTGGCATCTTAGTTGTGGTCGATGGAGGACTAATCTGCACTACTGTGTTTCTGCTCTTACTCATCTCCTATGTAGTCATCTTGCACTCTCTAAGAAAACTTCGTCAAGAAGGCAAGCAGAAAGCTCTCCAGACCTTCATTTCCCACATCACTGTAGTTGTCTTCTTCTTTGCCCCCTGTATTTTCATACATGCAACACCTTCTAAGGCCTTCCCCTTTGATAAACTATTGAGTATGTTTTATACAGTCATAACTTCCATACTTAACCCATTATTCTATAGTCTACAAAATTCTGAGATGTTTAATCCTATGAAGATATTCTGGGAAAAATAAAAGGCAGATCAATTAGTAATTTAGTACATTTATTGTCATGAGGACAGTAAATTATCACTAGGGCCAATTTCTTTGAAATATAAAAGTTGTCATAAACCTGATGTAAACTCTTCTTTGTAGGATTAATGTTAATTATAATTAAAAATAAACTATGTGTTTGTGCTTTTAATCAATTTCCTTTCTAGAATATAAACTGGATAATGTCTGGGTTGTCACTTCACTTATAAAGAAGAAATTCATTTATCATAAAGAGTCAGTAAACAATATGTACTCTTTTAGTCAATGAAACTTTTAAAGAGTTACAGAAATGTTTAGTTAATTTCTTCATTTTTTAAATTACTTTTTTCTTTCTTCATTTTTCTTTTCAATTAGGTTTGCTTCCTTTATCTTCATTCTATTTATTATACTAGTTAAAATATTTAATGTGATATGCTGTTACTGCTAAGTCACTTCAGTCGTGTCCGACTCTGTGCGACCCCATAGACGGCAGCCCACCAGGCTCCCCCGTCCCTGGGATTCTCCAGGCAAGAACACTGGAGTGGGTTGCCATTTCCTTCTCCAATGCATGAAAGTGAAAAGTGAAAGTGAAGTCGCTCTGTTGTATCTGACTCTTAGCGACCCCATGGACTGCAGCCTACCAGGCTCCTCCATCCATGGGATTTTCCAGGCAAGAGTACTGGAGTTGGGTGCCATTGCCTTATAAACTATCCTATTTATTCTGTTTCATTTGCCTTACATATGAAATTTTAGCATAATGCATATTATTGAATAAAAACAAACGTGTTGTCAAATAATATTAAAAATAGAAATTATACAAAATGGAATATTGTAAAACAAACCTTTGCATTCTAAATCAATGTCTCTCAGTCCTTCCAGATGCAGTCACTATATTCTGCTTCTGAAATTCTTTAAATAATAACCTTTGCAAGAACAAACATATTTTCATACATGTGTTATCTTTCAATCGAATAAATTTTTGTATCTTACCACTCTGCTATTCTTAATGATATAAGACTTAAATCTTTCCATTTCTTTAAAACCCCTTACAACTTTATGAAGATACACAAAAGTTGATGCATCTGTTAATGTATTCCCCAGTCTTTGTAAACTATTCTACAATGAAATGCTTTTGACATTTTATAAGTATGAATTCCTGGACGTGAAATTGTTGAGTTGATTTTTATATGTATTTATAATGTTGACATTCAAATTTTTTGCCAAAATGCCATCCATGAGCTTGTACCAAACTCATGACTTCCCTCTTACTGGAAAATACCTATTTGAACATGTTTCCAAACAACCAGTACTTGATAAACATTTGTGGTCTGTGACAATCTAATTAAATAAATAGTGTTTCATTTGTATACTTTAATTATAAGAACATAAACAGAACTGAATTCTGATATCTATTCACATGTTTAAGGTGGTTTGTATTCCTTTCTCATAAATTACTTATTAATGAATTTTATGTCTTTTATTTTATTGCTGATACTTATCATACTAATTTTATGACTTAATTATATGCTAACATAATTATCTTATTTAGCACGTATGTGGAATTATTATTTTTTCAGCTTGTGGTTTATTTTGGTGTTTTTATACTTAATAGAATATCTGGGATCATTTAGAAATGTTTTTACATTTAGATAAATCTATCAATATTTCCTTTGCATTTTATATCTTGTTTCTTGTTGTTGTTGCTCAGGTGCTGAGTCATGTCCAACTCTTTAAGATTCCATGGACTGCAGTAGTGCCGGATTCCTCTGTCCTCCACTATCTCCTAGAGTTTTCTCAAATTAATGTCCATTGAGTTGTTGATGCTGTCTAACCATCTCATCCTCTGCCACTACCTTCTCCTTTTAACTTTAATCTTTTTCAGCGTTAAGGTCTTTTCCAATGAGTTCTTCTTCACATTATGTGGCCAAAGTATTGTAGCTTCACCTTCAGCATCAGTACTTCCAAGGAATATTCAGGATTGGTTTCCTTTAGAAGTGAGTAATATGATCTCCTTGGAGTCCAAGGGACCTTCAAGAGTCTTCTCGAGCACCACAATTCAAAAGCATCAATTCTTCACTGACTGCAGCCATGAAATTAAAGGAGGCTTGCTCCTTTTGCAAACCTGTTTTTCAGTTGCTCAGTCTTGTCTGACTCACTCTTTCCAACCCCATGGACTGCAGCACACCAGGCTTCCCTGTCCATCACCATCTCCTGGAGCTTGCTCAAACTCATGCCCATTGAGTCAGTGATGCCATCCAACCATCTCATCCTCTGTCATACCCTTCTCCTTCTGCCTTCAATCTTTTCCAGCAGCAGGGTCTTTTCTAATGAGTAGGTTCTTCTCATCAAGTGGCCAAAGTATTGGAGCTTTGGGTCCAGCATCAGTCCTTTCAATGAATATTCAGGACTGATTTCCTTTAGGATGAACTGGTAGGATCTCCTTCCAGTCCAAAGGACTCTCAAGGGTCTTCTCAAACATCACAGTTCAAAAACATCAATTCTTCAGCACTCAGTCTTCTTTATGGTCCAACTCTTACATCCATACATGACTACTGGAAAAATCATAGCTTTGCAAACCCTACAACATATTAAAAAGCAGCAATAGCACTTTGCTGACAAAGGTCCATATAGTCAAAGCTATGGATTTTACAGTAGTATGGAGGTGAAAGTTGCTCCATAGCTAACTTAGAATTTTCCTATTTCAATGTACCAAGATATTCTTCCACATTTTACAACATTTAAATTTTTTAGGTGTTTTTGTTGTTTTCATTTAAGGTTTACATTTTTGAACCATCTACACATTACTTTAATGCAAAGATTCCATTAGGGATTGCATTTTATTTTTAAAGATGGCAACATTTATAGATTTTTTTAACTCATAATTTTGATATTGCAACTATGTTTTCTAAAATATAACAGGCGTTTGATTCCACTTCAGCCCTCTACTACCTCCCTCAGATTACTGATCTCTTTATTCATATGCTATTTAACATACAATACAACTGTATTTAAATTAAAATATACTTTGATTCATGATGAGCCTAGTAACCCTTCATTATTAGAACTTTGTCTATTCTTGCATATTTATGTTTTGAAATTAAATTTCAGTAAGATAGTCTAGCAAAAACTAAACTTATTTGGTATTTTCAAAAAGTTTTTATTTAGAAAGTGCTTGTGAATTTCATCCACAAACCAAGTACATCTTTCTACTTAACAAGTCTTTATGCTCATATTATGCTTATATTGATCTAGTATATTTCTTTATTACTTAAGTCATTTTGATGTTTTTTTTTTTTTTCTGCTATTAGTAAATAGATGCTGGGAAAGATTGAAGACAGAAGGAGAAGGGGACAACAAAGGATGAGATGGCTGGATGGCATCACAAACTCAAAGGACATGAGTTTGAGCAAGCTCCAGGAGTTGGTGATGGACAGGGAATCCTGGCATGCTGCAGTCTATGGGGTCATAAAGAGTCAAACACAACTGAGAGACTGAATTGAACTGAATTTATCCTCCTGGGGATTATACAAAACACTGAGATGCAAAGAGTTCTATCTGTCCCAGACTTTCTCAGGTGGCTCAGTGGTAAAGAATCTGCCGGCCAGTGCAGGAGACAAAAGAGATACAGGTTTCATCCCTTGGTCAGGAAGATCCCCTAGAGAAGGAAGTGGCAACCCACTCCCATATTCTTGCATGGAAAATTCCGTGGACAATGGTGCCTAGGGGAATATAGTTCCCCATGTGGCACTGAGAGTTGGGCATGACTAAGCAATTAAATGTGTGTGCGCGCGCGCACACACACACACACACACACACACACACACACAGTATCTGCTCCATTCTTGCTCATCTAAATTGTGACAACAGTGGGCAATCTGCTTATCATGGTCACCATCATAGACAGCAGGTCACTAGGTTCCCCCATGTACTTTTCTCTGGCTTCTTTATCATTTATAAAAACTTTTTGTTCTACTGACATTGTTCCCAACACAATCACCGACTTCTTTCATGAGAAAAAGACTGTTTCCTTCCAGTCTTATACGTCTCAAGTCTTTGGAGATCATTTATTTGCTGGTGTAGAAGTCACTCTTCTGCTGATAGTGGTCTATGACCGATATGTAGCTATCTGTAAACCTCTTCGTTATTTGATCATCCTGATTCTTAGGGTGTGTGTTCTCATACTTCTGGTGGCCAGGACTGTTGGTTTTCTGCACTCATTGGTTCAATTTCTCTTTATTTACCAGCTCCCTTTCTGTGGCCCCAATGTCATTGATAACTTCTTGTGTGACATGTTCCCTTTATTGAAGTTGCTTGCACTGATAGCAACCTCATTGAACTATGATAGCTAATGGTGGGGAAATTTACACTGTTGTCTTCTTCATTCTCTCAGTGTCCTATGGAGTCATATTATCTTCCTTGAAGACTCATGGTTTGGAAGGGAATGACAGTCTTCTATACTTTTACATCCCATATGATGGTGGTCATTTTATTTATTTATTTGTTCTCTGTATCTTCCGGTATGCAAGGCCTAATGTCAAATTTGCCATGGATAAATCCATAGCAATGGTTTTCACTTTCATAACCCCCATGTTGAATTCCTTAATCTACACCCTGAGAAATTCAGAAATGAGAAATGTTATGAGGAGACTTTGGGGGTAATAATATGCCCTTAGTTGGAAGGGGACTGTTTCTATCATAGAAGTCATGATATTCATTCATTCTTTCACAGAATCAAGAAATACTTAAACTATTAAGGATTACATTATTATTTTTTTTCCCTATGGGTTACTTAGCCTATTTATTCTGGGACAGCTGTATAAACTAATCTTTATGCAAGTGGAATATTTTATAGTCCTTAATACCAAGATATGTAATAATGCTGTATTAAGGTTTTAAGAGATAATAATTTAGGGATTTAAGTTCTTGTTTGTGGGATATGATTACTTCTTCTTGGTACAGAGAAATGTGACCTAATAGAAGATTTTTCCTTTTAGTCCCAGAGAGTGAAATCCTTCTGAAAAGATTGCTTATTTATTTCTTTGACTGCACTGAGCTTAGTTGCTACATGTGGGGTCTTTGATCCTCATTTTGGCAGGCAAGACTTTCAGTTGTGCCTGAAAACTCTTGGTTGCCATGTGTGGACCAGGGATTGGAGCATAGAGTCTTAGCCAATGGACCACAAGAAAGTCCCAAAAGTAACATGAAAAAAAAAAAAAAAACTTTCTCCTCAGTTTGTTGAAATATGTGAAATGATATCAAAGAATTTCATAAGATGAATTTCATAAGCCATACAAATGTTATTTTATGAATAAATGTATTCTGGTAAATTAAAAAAAAAATAAAATAAATAACACAGTGGATGTTCATAGCAGAGGATAGATCTGTGAAAAACAAGCTTTGTTAACTTTCAATTCAATTCAGTTCAGTCCCTCAGTCATGTCCAACTCTTTGCAACCCCATGAATTGCAGCACGTCAGGCCTCCCTGTCCATCACCATCTCCTGGAGTTCATGCAAACTCACGTCCATCGAGTTGGTGATGCCATCCAGCCGTCTCGTTCTCTGTCATCACTTTTTCCTCCTGCCCCCAATCCCTCCCAGAATGAGAGACTTTTCCAATGAGTCAACTCTTCACATGAGGTGGCCAAAGTACTGGACTTTCAGCTTTAGCATCATTCCTTCCAAAGAACACCCAGGGCTGATCTCCTTTAGAATGTACTGGTTGGATCTCCCTGCAGTCCAAGGGACTCTCAAGAGTCTTCTCCAACACCACAGTTCAAAAGCATCAATTCTTCGGTGCTCAGCTTTCTTCACAGTCCAACTCTTGCATCCATACATGACCACTGGAAAAACCATAGCCTTGATTAGACAGACCTTTGTTGGCAAAGTAATGTCTCTACTTTCCAACATGCTATCTAGGTTGGTCATAACCCTCCTTCCAAGGAGTAAGCATCTTTTAATTTCATGGCTTCATTCACCATCTGCAGTGATTTTGGAACCCAAAAAAAGAAAGTCTGACACTGTTTCCACTGTTTCCCCGTCTATTTCCCATGAAGTGATGGGACCAGATGCCATGATCTTTGTTTTCTGAATGTTGAGCTTTAAGCCAACTTTTTCACTCTCCTCTTTTACTTTCATCAAGAGGCTTTTTAGTTCCTCTTCACTTTCTGCCATAAGGGTGGTGTCATCTGCATATCTGAGGTTATTGATATTTTTCCTGGCAATCTTGATTCCAGTTTGTGCTTCTTCCAGCCCAGCATCTCTCATGATGTACTCTGCATATAAGTTAAATAAGCAGAGTGACAATATACAACCTTGACATACTCCTTTTCGTATTTGGAACCAGTTTGTTGTTCCATGTCCAATTGTTAACTTTACATTTTGTAAATGTTTCTTTACAATACCATTACACTACTGTAATGGTAATATGTGGTTAATTTACATATTCTGATCACATTTTTGCCTGAAAAATTAAATTTTAAACCCCTTCTGTGTATCCAGTTCATTTTGTCTTCTCCAATAGTTGAAAAGTACTGTTAGTCACTCATATCACACATAGAGGCTTCCCTGGTGGCTTAGCAGTAAGGAATTTGCCTGCAGTGAAAGAGACATGGATTCAGTCCCTGGGTCAGGAAGATCTCCTGCAGGTGAACACAGCCATCCACTTAAGTATTCTTGCCTGGAGAATCTCATGGTCAAGAGGAGCCTGGCAGGTTACAGTCTATGGGGTTGCAAAGAGTTGGACATGACTGAAACAACTAAGCATGCATGCATGCATCACATATAGACCCAGAGTCTGCCTTCACTAGATTAAACTGCATGGATAGATACAGAACTTATTTAATGCAGTAACTGTTTAACATTTTGAATACAGATTAATTTATTTTACATTATGAATGCCTTGTTGATTCTCTGTAAGCTATATGTTCTTGACATAAGTGATAAATCAGTTTTTTCTCTGTTTACAATTACTCTATGGAAGTTTTGGGAATCAAATACTTTTTTACAAACATAATTTTTTAAGGCTCTGGCACCATATGTTTCTTGTGAGAATTCAAATTCACCACATAGAAGCTAAGGCTTAAAGTACAATATCTTCCTTGTCTCAATTTTTAATTGGATTCAGTTAGTGTACTTAGCAATAATACTACACCAATGTATCTGACACATATTGAAGTAATGCCAGTCATAAAGTTTAATTTCTTTTTCAGTGAAGGATATAAAACATACTCTAAATGTTTTAATTGGAAAAAAAAGTAATATAATGAATTATATCCTTTAAAAATTATTAGATTTTTTTAAATTTAATTTAATTTTATTTTTTTACTTTACAATATTGTATTGGTTTTGCTATATATCAAAATGAATCAGCCACAGGTATACATGTGTTCCCCATCCCGAACCCTCCTCCCTCCTCCCTCCCAATACCATCCCTCTGGGTCGTCCCAGTACCCAGCCCCAAGCATCCAGTATCGTGCATCAAACCTGGACTGGTGACTCGTTTCATATATGATATTATTCATGTTTCAATGCCATTCTCCCAAATCATCCCACCGTCTCCCTCTCACACAGAGACCAAAAGACTGTTCTATATATCAGTGTCTCTTTTGCTCTCTCGCATACAGGGTTATTGTTACCATCTTTCTAAATTTCATATATATGTGTTAGTATACTATATTGGTGTTTTTCTTTCTGGCTTACTTTACTCTGTATAATAGACTCCAGTTTCATCCACCTCATTACAACTGACTCAAATGCATCCTTTTTAATGGCTGAGTAATACTCCACTGTGTATATGTACCACAGCTTTCTTATCCATTCATCTGCTGATGGGCATCTAGGTTGCTTCCATGTCCTGGCTGTTGTGAACAGTGCTGTGATGAACATTGGGATACAAATATCTCTTTCAATTCTGGTTTCCTCGGTGTGTATGCCCAGCAGTGGGATTGCTGGATCATAAGGCAGTTCTATTTCCAGTTTTTTAAGGAATCTCCACACTGTTCTCCATAGTGGCTGTACTAGTTTGCATTCCCACTAACAGTGTGAGGGTTCCCTTTTCTCCACACCCTCTCCAGCATTTATTATTTGTAGACTTTTGGATCACAGCCATTCTGACTGGTGTGAAATGGTACCTCATAGTGCTTTTGATTTGAATTTCTCTGATAATGAGTGATGTTGAGCATTTTTTCATGTGTTTGTTAGCCATCTGTATGTCTTCTTTGGAGAAATGTCTATTTAGTTCTTTGGCCCATTTTTTGATTGGGTCATTTATTTTTCTGGAGTTGAGCTGTAGGAGTTGCTTGTATATTTTTGAGATTAGTTGTTTGTCAGTTGCTTCATTTGCTATTATTTTCTCCCATTCTGAAAGCTGTCTTTTCACCTTGCTTATAGTTTCCTTTGTTGTGCAGAAGCTTTTAAGTTTAATTTGGTCCCATTTGTTTATTTGTGCTTTTATTTCCAATATTCTGGGAGCTGGGTCACAAGGATCCTGCTGTGATGTATGTTGGAGAGTGTTTTGCCTATGTTCTCCTTTAGGAGTTTTATAGTTTCTGGTCTTACATTTAGATCATACACATCACAAGCACGGAAAATGAAACTGTAATCAGAAATCTTCCAGCAAACAAAAGCCCAGGTCTGGACGACTTTAAAGCTGAATTCTACCAAAAATTTGGAGAAGAGCTAACACCTATCCTACTCAAACTCTTCCAGAAAATTGCAGAGGAAGGTAAACTTGCTAACTCATTCTATGAGGTCACCATCACCCTAATACCAAAACCTGACAAAGATGCCACCAAAAAAGAAAACTACAGGCCAATATCACTGACGAACATAGATGCAAAAATCCTTAACAAAATTCTAGCAATCAGAATCCAACAACACATTAAAAAGATCATAAACCATGGCCAAGTGGGATTTATTCCAGGGATGCAAGGATTCTTCAATATCTACCGATAAATCGATGTAATACACCACATTAACAAATTGAAAAATAAAAACCATATGATTATCTCAATAGATGCAGAGAAAGCCTTTGACAAAATTCAACATCCATTTATAATAAAAAGTCTCCAGAAAGAAGGAATAGAAGGAACATACCTCAACATAATAAAAGCTATATATGACAAACCCACAGCAAACATTATTCTCACTGGTGAAAACTTGAAAGCATTTCCTCTGAAGTCAGGAATAAGACAAGGGTGCCCAATTTCACCATTACTATTCAACATAGTTTTGGAAGTTTCGGCCACAGCAATCAGAGCAGAAAAGGAAATAAAAGGAATCCAAATTGGAAAAGAAGAAGTAAAACTCTCACTATTTGCAGATGACATGATCCTCTATATAGAAAACCCTAAAGATTCCACCAGAAAATTACTAGAACTAATCAATGAATATAGTAAAGTTGCAGGATATAAAATCAACACACAGAAATCCTTTGCATTCCTATATACTAATAATGAGAAAATAGAAAGAGAAATTAAGGAAACAATTTCATTCACCATTGCAACGAAAAGAATAAAATACTTAGGAATATATCTACCGAAAGAAACTAAAGACCTATATATATAAAACTATAAAACACTGGTGAAAGAAATCAAAGAGGACACTAATAGATGGAGAAATATACCATGTTCATGGATTGGAAGAATCAATATAGTGAAAATGAGTATAGTATCCAAAGCAATTTATAGATTCAATGCAATCCCTATCAAGCTACCAATGGTATTCTTCACAGAGCTAGAACAAAAAATTTCACAGTTTGTATGGAAATGCAAAATACCTTGAATAGCCAAAGCAATCTTGAGAAAGAAAAATGGAACTGGAGGAATCAACCTGCCTGACTTCAGGCTCTACTACAAAGCCACAGTCATCAAGAGAGTATGGTACTGGCACAAAGATAGAAATATAGACCAATGGAACAAAATAGAAAGCCCAGAGATAAATCCACACACATATGGATGCCTTATCTTTGACAAAGAAGGCAGGAATATACAATGGATTAAAGACAATCTCTTTAACAAGTGGTTCTGGGAAAACTGATCAACCACTTGTAAAAGAATGAAACTAGAACACTTTCTGACACTATACACCAAAATAAACTCAAAATGGTTTAAAGATCTAAACGTAAGACCAGAAACTATAAAAATTATTAGATTTGAAGGAGCTGATACCTGGATACTGGGCTTGCCAGTTGGCTCAGTGGTAAAGAACATACCTGGCAATGGAGAAAACATAAGAGATGCAGGTTCAGTCCCTGGGTTGGGAAGCTTCCTTAAAGAAGGGCATGCAAAGCATTTGAATATTCATGATTGGAGAATCCCATTAACAGAGGAGCCTGGAAGGCTACCATCCATAGTGTTGTAGAGTTGGACACAATTGAAGTGACTTTGCATGCACACACACACCTGGATACTAGAATGAGCATGATAAGAATGAAGGATTCACCATATATGCTATTATCCTAGACTCAGGGTAATATCTTTTCATGGGACATGTCAAAATCATTCCCTGATGTGAGTGTAATGATGATGTATTTTTAAATATTTGAAAATTTTACTTTATAATTCATTTCTATAAACCATGTATGTATATACTTTTTCAAGTATGGTGGGAGATAGAAGAACACTTCCCCTTCTTACTAAAAGGAGACATATATTTTCTCAGCTCACTTATTGTGTAATAATTAGTTTCCAAATACTATGGAATACCATTGTTTTCATATATAAAATACATCTATATATTATTCTATTTCTTAGCTTTCTATTTTTTCCAGATAATGTATCTATCCATGAGCCAATACTATAGTTATTACAGTGTTTCAGATACCATTACTATATAAAAAATCATCCCAAAATTTAGTGGTTTAAAACACTAATATTCACTTTATCACTGAAGATGATCATAGTGAGTCAAGTTTGATCAGATAAGTTGGGTGCTTCAGGTTCACCATCACTCATGAGGTTTCAGATAGAAATTAACTGAAGCTGACACACTTTAAACGTGTTTTCATTCATATTCCTGGCATATAGACTGGAAAGCCCTGGATAATGAAGATTGGAATAGCCGGTACTTCTTGATATCTTAAGAATAAGGCCCTATGCCAGTACAGCTGGTATTTTAATGAGAAATGAACAAACACCAAAGCTTGGTAAATAAGAAAACGTATGTTTGCTTAGAGAAAAGGATCTGTGAGGACAGAGTGAGAAGGTGGTCATCTGCAAGCCAGGAAGAGAAGCCTCGCCAGAAATGAATCTTGCACTCACATTGATCTGAGATCTCTAGCATCTGAAACAGTGAAAAAAGTAATGTCTGTTGTTTAAGCTACACACTCTATAGTATTGTGTTATGACAAATCAGGCTAACTAATATTCAATACTGGGGGAAAAAATCATGATACCTCATCCAATCACCAGATGTGGATAACTTTCAAATCCAGAGATTTTTGAATCAAGGGGACATCCGGTATTTTTGAATAAGAACTCTGTTCTATAATCACAAAAAAGGTGGTATAGATCATCAACCTAATCTTACTCTGAGGAACCTGAGACCACTGACCACGTTAACTGTGCTCTGGGGGAATAGAAAAATTCAAATCTTTCTGAAATTTTCTTAAAGTAGGTTCTAAGCTAAAGCTCACTCTTGGGTGAAAGAAAGCCACTGTACTCCCTTGATCAGAAAGCTGACTGATGATTGTTGCATGCTAAGTGGCTACAGTCATGTCTGACTCTTTGCAACCCTATAGACCATAGCTGTATGGTCATGAAAAACATCTACTTCTGCTTTATTGACTATACCAAAGCCTTTGACTATGTGGATGACACAACTTGTAGAAAATTCTTAAAGAGATGGGAATACCAGACCACCTGATGTGCACCCTAAGAAATCTATATACAGGTCAAGAAGCAACAGTTAGAACTGGATAGGAAACAACAGACCAATTCCAAATTAGGAAAAGAGTACCTCAAGACTATATACGATCACCCTGCTTATTTAACTTATATGCAGAATTCATCATGAGAAATGCCAGGCTGAATGAAGTATAAGCTTGAATCAAGATTACTGGGACAAATATCAGTAACCTCAGATATACAGATGACACTACCTTTATGGCAGAAAGTGAAGAGGATCTGAATAGTCTCTTAATGAAAGTGAATGAGGAGAGTGAAAAAGTTGGCTTAAAACTCAACATTCAAAAAAGTGAAATCATGGCATCTAGTCCAATCACTTCATAACAGATGGGGAAACAATGGAAACAGTGACAGACTATTTTCTCGTGCTCCAAAATCACTGCAGATGGTGACTGCAGCCATGAAATTAAGACACTTTCTCCTTAGAAGAAAAACTATGACAAACCTAGACAGCATATTAAAAAGCAGAGACATTACTTCGCTGACAATGGTCCATCTAGTCAAAGCTATGTTTTTTCCAGTAGTCATGTATGAATGTGAGAGCTGGACCATAATGAAAGCTGAGCATCAAAGCACTGATGCTTTTGAACTGTGGTGTTGGTGAATACCCTTTAGAGCCTCTTAGATTGAAAGGAGATCAAATCAGTCAATTATAAAGAAAATTAGCCCTGAATTTTCATTGGAAGGATTGGTGCTGAACCTGAAGCTCCAATACTTTGGTTACCTGATTGTGAACTGACTCATTGGAAAAGACCCTGATGCTGGGGAAAGATTGAAGGCAAGAGGAGAAGGGGAAGGCAGAGGATGAGATGGTGGGATGGCATCACCTACTTGATGGACATGAGTTTGAGCAAGCTCTGGGAGTTGGTGATAGACAGGAAAGCCTGGCATGCTGTAGTCCATGGGGTCACAAAGAGTTTGACATGACCCAGTAACTGAACTAAATGTACTGGATCATAGCCCTCCAGGCTCCTCTGTCCATGGGATTTTCCAGGCAAGAATACTAGAGTGAGTTGCCATGCCCTCCTCCAGGGGATCTTCCCAACCCAGGGATCAATTGCGAGTCTGTTACATCTCCTGCATTGGCAGGTGAGTTCTTTGCCAATGGTGAAGAATCTGCCTGCAATGCAGGAGATGTAGGTTCCATCCAAGGGTCCAAAGATCTCCTGGTGGAGGGCATGGCAACCCACACCATTATTCTTGCTTGGGAAATCCTATGGACAGAGGATCCTGGCGGGCTACAGAGGAACCCAAGTTTTCTGAGCATGTTTCTTTCTTTCTTTTGTTTTTTTTTAAACACATTTTTATAATAAAATAAATACAAAGTAGAATTCAAATGAAACTTTTAAAATCTTGAAGCAAGCATAATTAGTGGCTGACTATTTGAGGCATTAGCTTTTAACTCATTTGTTTAAAATAGATTTAAGCAAAACATAATACATACAGCAAGACTGGACTATGCCAAAATTATAATATTAATTTATAAACATTAATGGGTGCTGAATGGGGTATTTACCATTTTCCTCAATGTTTTGGCTCGGAAAGTCCCAAAAGAACAAGAATATTAGAGAAGCTCAGTCAGTTCAGTCCTCAGTCTTGTCCAACTCTTTGCAAATCCATGGACCGCGGCATGCCAGGCTTCGATGTCCATCAACAATGCCTGGAGCTTGTTCAAACTCATGTCCATGAAGTCAGTGATGTCATCCAACCATCTCATCCTCTGTCGCCCCTTTCTCTTTCTGCCTTCAATCTTTCCTAACATCAGTGTATTTTCCAAGGAGTCAGTTCTTCACATCAGGTGGCCAAAGTATGTGGATAGTTGTTGACCTGAAACCAATTGAATGCCAGATTTTTTCTGGGGGGTGGGGGGGTGCAAATGAGTGTATATGGAATCAGGAAGAATTGTAATTTGGAACCTGCAGCCACAATGAACCATGTGCAACTTCTCTCAAGGCAAATGAAGGAGAATATTTTTAAAGAGGGGAGGAGGGAGTTGGGTGGAGGGCCTCTAATAAATAAAGAGCCCATGGCTTTTAATTTCCTGAGCCTTTGCCAGAAAAGAAGAGGCATCTTTCTTCTTCCTGTCAGGCTTTGTTATGTTTCAGGGCATATGTGTTACTTCTTATGACCTCCTAACTCTATTAAATTGACTTTCTATTTACTGTTTTGTGCATTTTACTGAAGGCGTTATGTCCATATTGGGTCACCAATGCTTGAATAAAGTTGGGATACTATAAAGGACTGAGTAGAAGTGTTTGATACTAATCTTTTCCAAAATAGCGAACAAAATGCAGCACCATATTTATGTGATATCAAACCGACAGAAAGCCAACTGATTGAGAAAATGGTAGATTAATACTCAAAATAACCATCTTATTGGGGTCTGGATGCCAGGTTTTTTGATAGAACAGAGGGGGCGGGGGGGGGGAGGCATACGATGGTGAGGAAATAAAGAAAAAAGGCCATTAATCTTGAAAATATCTCCTAGAATTGTAAGCCTTAGACAGGGCAATGTGCAAATATCTTCCTTCCTGCCATCTATAGATGGACAGGGTTCTGAACAAATGCTCTTTAACAGTAAGACATAGAGCAGAATTCTCTGAGGTAGGCTGTTATGTATGATTATAGCAACAAAAGCACCAAAAAGCAAGTCAAAGAATCAGTTTCAACGGGGAGTCAGAACTGAATTTTCCCTGAAACAACTGTGGGAGCTGAAAAACATTCTGTATCATTAATCTTTACTCTGTTACTGTTTATTATTATTATTATTATTATTATATGGGGAAATCCTATAGGACAGATTTTTCACTGTGATCATCCATCATCCTCACTTTCCTAGGCGGGTCCTTTAGAGAACAACGAGGCTCAATGAAGTAATTTGTGGTTTTTCAGTTGTTAAGTATTGTTATACTCTTTGCAAACCCATGGACTATAGCACACCAGTTTTCCCTGTGCTTCAGTATTTTCTGGAGTTTGCTTAAGCATACATCCATTGAGTCAGTGATGCCATATGACCATCTCATCCTCTGTCACCCCATTCTCCTGCCCTCAATCTTTCCCAGCATTGGGGTCTTTTCCAGTTAGTCAGCTCTTCCCAGCAAGTGGCCAAAGTATTGGAGTTTCATTTTCAGCATCAGTCCTTCCAATGAATATTCAGGACTGATTTATTTTAGGCCCTTGCAGTCCAAGGGACTTTCAAGAGTCTTCTCCAACACTACAATTTGAGAGAATCAGTTCTTCAGTTTTCAGCCTTCTTTATGGTCCAAATCTCATATCTGTAAGAACACTGGGAGGGTCATACCATTGACTATAAGGACATTTGTTAGCAAAGAGATGTCTCTGCTTCTTAATATGCTGTGTAGGTTTGTTATAGCTTTGAAGTATCTATGTAATTAAAGCAATTACATAGATCAATTCGACAAACAGTGTCTATTATTTGAAAGACTGTGTAAGAAGTGAGAACATCAGCTATTACATACAGGGAAAAATAAGCAGGTTGCATTTTGAGAAAACTCAATTGTTTATTCTGCCAGCATCAGGATGTGCAATTTTAGAAATGTTTCTTTCCTTACCTGAATCTGTTTCTTGATATGCAAAATAAAAAGAATGAGTCTCTCATGGAACATTCAATTCTCAATGCCTAAGACTTTATTAATTTATTTATTTTTTCTTATTTCCTTGTAGATCAAATTCTAGTTTCCATGTACTTGAATTCATAGAAAACTCATTTATAACATAATATGAAATCCAGGATAGTTATTCTGCTTATAGTGAAAGATGTCCAATACTTTCTGGAGATTTCTGTGTTTTTTTTTTTTTTCTCAGTCACATTTTTTTATTGCTTTTATTCATTTTTAATATAAATTTATTTTAATTGGAGGCTAATTACAATTTTGTATTGATTTTGCCATACATCAACATGAATCCTCCACAGGGATACACGTGTTCCCTATCCTGAACCCCCCTCCCACCTCCCTCCCCGTACCATCCCTCTGGGTCATCCCAGTGCACCAGCCCCAAGCATCCTGTATAATGCATTGAACCTGGACTGGCGATTCATTTCGTATATGATATTATACATGTTTCAATGCCATTCTCCCAAATCATCCCAGCCTCTCCCTCTCCCACAGAGTCCAAAAGACTGTTCTATACATCAGTGTCTCTTTTGCTCTCTCTCATACAGGGTTGTCGTTTCCATCTTTCTAAATTCCATATATATGCATTAGTTTACTGTATTGGTGTTTTTCTTTCTGGCTTACTTCATTCTGTATAAGAGGGTCATTTCATCCACCTCATTAGAACTGATTCAAATGTATTCTTTTTAATGGCTGAGTAATACTCCATTGTGTATATGTACCACTGTTTTCCTATCCATTCATCTGCTGATTTACATCTAAGTTGCTTCCATGTCCTGGCTATTGTGAACATAGCCTATGTGTGTTATTGTGTCCTGCTGTGATGAACACTGGGGTACACGTGTCTTTTTCAATTCTGGTGTCATCGGTGTGTATGCCCAGCAGTGGGCATTGCTGGGTCATAAGGCAGTTTTATTTCCAGTTTTTTAAGGAATTTCCACACTGTTCTCCATAGTGGCTGCACTAATTTGCATTCCCACTAACAGTGTAAGAGGGTTCCCTTTTATCCACACTCTATCCAGCATTTATTGCTTGTAGACTTTTGGATAGCAGCCATTCTGCCTGGTGTGAAATGGTACCTCATTGTGGTTTTGATTTGCATTTCTCTGGTTTTGATGAACTCTTAAATCAATCAGCTAAGAACTTGGAAGTGAAACAACAGAAACAGAGTTCTAGTTCTGCAACTTACTTTTTTGTATAATTATCTTTTTGCATAATTTATATCAAATCTTTTTTGTATAATTCTTCTGTGTATTATTTCTACTTCTTAATATCTTCTGCTTCTATCCATATCATTTCTGTCCTTTATTGTGCTCATCTTGCATGAAATGTTTCCTTGGTGTCTCTAATTTTCTTGAAGAGATCCCTAGTTTTCCCATTCTATTGTTTTCCTCTATTTCTTTGCATTAAACACTTTGGGAGGCTTTCTTATCTCTCCTTGCTATGCTTTGGAATTCTGCATTCAGATGGGTATATCTTTGCCTTTTTGCCTTTTACTTCTCTGTTTTTCTTAGCTATTTATAAGGCCTCCTCAGACAACCATTTTGCCTTTTTGCATTTCTTTTTCTCGAGGATAGTTTTGAGCACAGCCTCCTGTACAATGTTATGAACCTCTGTCCATAGTTCTTCAGGCACTCTGTCTATCAGATCTAATCCCTTGAATCTATTTGCCACTTCCACTGTATAATCATAAGGTTTTGATTTAGGTCATACCTGAATGGACTAGTGGTTTTCCCTACTTTCTTCAATTTGAGTCTGATTTTTGCAGTAAGGAGTTCATGACATGAACCACAGTCAGCTTCTGGTCTTTTTTTGCTGACTGTATAGAGCTTCTCCACCTTTGACTGCAAATAATATAATCAAACTGATTTCAGTATTGACCATTCATATGTAGTATGGACTCTTGTGTTATTGGCTGAGGGTGTTTGCTATGACCAGTGCATTCTCTTGGAAAATCTCAGTTAGCCTTTGCTCTGCTTCACTTTGTACTCCAAGGCTAACCCTACCTGTTACTCCATGTATCTTTGCATTCCAGTCCCCTATGATGAAAAGGACATCTTTTATGGGGGTTAGTTCTAGAGGATCTTGTAGGTCTTCATAGAGCCATTCAACTTCAGCTTTTTTGGCATTAGTGGTTGGTTCATAGACTCGGATTACTGTGGTATTTAATGATCTGCCTTAGAAGTGAACAGAGATCATTCTGTTATTTTTGAGATTGTAACCAACTGCTACATATCAGACTCTTTTGTTGACTCTGAAGACTACTCCATTTCTTCTTAAGGATTCTTGCCCACAATATTAGCTATAATAGTCACCTGAATTAAATTCAACTACTCTGGTCCATTTTAGATCACTGATTCCTAAAATGTCAGTGTTCACTCTTGCCATCTCGTGTTTGACCACTCCCAGTTTACCTTGATTCATGGACCTAACATTCCAGATTCCTATGTAATATTGTTCTTTACAGCATTAGAATTTACTTTCACCACAAGACACATCCACAACTGGTCATTGTTTACACTTTGAATCAGCCTCTTTATTGTTTCTTAAGGTATTTCTCTGGAGCTATTTAGTCTTTCTGGAGCTATTTCTCTTCTCCAGTAGCATATTGGGCATCTACGGACTGGGGAGTTCAACTTCCAGTGTCACATCTTTTTGCCTTTTCATACTGTTCATGGGGTTCTCAATGCAAGAATGTTGAAGTGGTTTGCCATTCCCTTCTCCAGTGGACTATGTTTTTTTCAGAACCATTCAGAGCCAGACCTGCCTTTGAGTGTTTCAATGTCTTTTGCAGAGGCACATGTGTGCAGTGGCCTGCCTTGGGGACAGGTATACTTGCCACAGCAATCCTGGAAGACATAGCACATGGCATGACAAACGTAGACTGTGTATTAAAAAGCAGCGACATCATTTTGCTGACAAAGGTCTGTCTCCAGTCAGTTCAGTGCTCAGTCATGTCTGACTCTCTGTGATCCCATGGACTCCAGCATGCTAGGCTTCCCTGTCCAACACCAATTCCTGGAGCTTATTCAAACTCATGTCCATTGAGTACATAATGTCATCCAACCATCTCATCCCCTGTCATCACCTTCTCCTCCTGCCTTCAATCTTTCTCAGCATCAGGGCCTTTTCAGATGAGTCAGTTCTTGGTATCAGGTGGCCAAAATATTGGAACTTTGATTTCCTTTAGGATTGACTGGTTTGATCTCTTTGCAGTCCAAGGGACTCTCAAGAGTCTTATCCACCATCACAGTTCAAAATCATCAATTCTTCGATGCTCAGCATTCTTTAATTATCCAGCTCACAGATCCAAATATGACCCCTTAAAGACCATGGCTTTGACTAGACAGACCTTTGTCAGCAAAGTAATGCCTCTGCTTTTTAATATGCTGTCTATATTGGTCATAGCTTTGCTTCCAAGGAGCAAACACCTTTTAAATTCATGGCTGCAGTCACCATCTGCAGTGATTTTGGAGCCCAATAAAATAAAGCCCGTCCCTGTTTCCATTGTTTCCCCATCTATTTGTCATGGAGTTATGGGACTGGATGCCATGATCTTAGTTTTATGAATGTTGAATTTTAAACCAACTGTTTCACTCTCCTATTTCACTTTCATTAAGAGGCTCTTAAGTTCTTATTTGCTTTCAGCTATCAGGGTGTTGTCATCTGCATATCTGAGGTTATTGATATTTCTCCTGCCAATCTTGATTAAGGCATTTCTCATGATGTACTCTGCATATAATTTAAATAAGCATGGTGACAATAGTTCCAGCTAGTCAAAGCTATAGTTTTTCCAGTAGTCATGTTCTGATGTGAGAGTTGGCTGAGAATTAAAGAGATGATGCTTTTGAACTGTGGTGCTGGAGACGACTCTAGAGAGTCCCTTGGATGGCAAGAAGAGCAAATCAGTCAATTTTAAAGGAAATCAATCCTGATTATTAATTGAAGGGGCTGATGATGAAGCCAAAGATCCAATATTTTGGCCACCTCATGTGAAGAGCTGACTCTTCGGAAAAGCCCCTGATGCTAGAAAAGATTGAGGACATGAGGAGAAGGGAACAACAGAGGAGAAGATGGTTGGAAGACATCACCAGCTTAATGGACAAAAGTTTGAGCAAGCTCTGGGAGATGGTGAAGAACAGGGAAGTAAGGTGTGTTGTAGTTCATGGGGCCACAAAGAGTTGAACACGACTGAACAACTGAACTACAATAACATTACATATATCTGCCTTACACAAAGGCTTAAGCTTTTTAACTTCACTCCAGTGTCATCTTGGATTTGAGAATTTCAAATATACACTGATTAATAGAAAATAAAGAATAGTTTTTTACAGAAACTTAGGTCTTTGGTCTTAATGAATCACCTACTCTTTGCTATTTTAGGATGATGTTTTTCCAGTTGGTTCTCCAAAGGCCATTGGCCAGGAGAAGCCTCTGAAAATATACCATGCACTGGAAGGATCTCTCAGTTCTCTGGAGCATGATTCCTAGGTGAATTTTATCTTGAACCAGCAGCAGGGGGATTAATTGCTTTAATGGCTCAGTAAAGTGATTTGTTGTTCATTGTTCATTAAATGCTCATTCATGTCTACATTTCCCTGAGTGAAGACTTTTCCATGGGTATTGATGTTACTGCCAAGATGTAAAATATAAGTCATTACCTTAGCAGATATGAATCATATCAATATAGTCATATAAAGGCTTTGTAAAAATACAAAATAAAACCCATTTATTTAATTATCCAGCTCTTCACATTATTGGCTAAAGTTATTATCAAAAGTTTGCTAAATTAATCTGGCTAGTTGAACATAATAGTGAAGTTTTAAATTTGGTACTGAAATATATTTTCAATAAAATCTTTTCAGTTTGATGACATCAACCACATCAAATATATATTATTTAAGTCAACTCAGGATAATTATACAATCTGAACTAAGGGTTTAAAAGCACTGCAGTTCTAATGAGATGGATGAAACTGGAACCTAATATACAGAGTGAAGTAAGCCAGAAAGAAAAACACCAATACAGTATACTAACGCATATATATGGAATTTAGAAAGATGGTAACAATAACCCTGTGTACATGACAGCAAAAGAGACACTGATGTATAGATCAGTCTTATGGATTCTGTGGGAGAGGGAGAGGGAGAGGGTGGGGAGATTTGGGAGAATAGCATTAAAACATGTATAATATCATGTATGAAACGAGTCGCCAGTCCAGGTTCGGTGCACGGTACTGGATGCTTGGGGCTGGCGCACTGGAACGACCCAGAGGGAGGGTAGGGGAGGGAGGAGGGAGGAGGGTTCAGGATGGGGAATGCGGGTATACCTGTGGTGGATTCATTTCGATATTTGGCAAAACTAATACAATATTGTAAAGTTTAAAAATAAAATAAAATTTTTTAAAAAAGGGAAAAAAAAAATAAAAGCACTGCAAACTATCATGCCTTGTATATGTAGTGAGGTGTATCCATGTGACAAAGCACTTCCAGCTGCAAGGACTAAGTGTGTCCTGATCTTTGCTCTGTGGTTATAGCAGGGTTGATAGGGTGACAATCTTGATTTATCTTAATTGAACTAAATTTCATCTATAAGGACCAAAGACAGAATTGGAGAAGCCTGGATTTGAAAATATAACAGAAGAGGAAATATAAAACCCAGGTAACACATTCACAAAAATTCATCTATGCTATGAGAATAGAGCAGAATAGAGTTATTTGAAATGAATTATGTATCTTTCTTAAGAAGCAGGATTTAACACATAACCTCAAACGTTTTATGCTAGAAGCTCCTGGAATAATATAATACACACTTTTTTTTTACTCCCTTTTGTAAAATATTATTGAATTAAAAAGAGAAGAGATACATTTATCCAATATTTTGTTTTAGAAGTATTCAAATGTGTGCTGAAATAGAGAAAACATATAGGAAAAGAGAACATGACAGTATAATGCGATATGAAAATGGTCTTTCTGTAACTTTTTTAAGATTGCTTTATATAGAGAATTTAGCAATAATTTTGCATTTCAATATATTTAAGATAATACAAATATTAATATAGCTTTATATACTGTTACCTTGTGAATGATCTCTTTAAATATCCTGGTTCTGTGTATTTTATTTATTGATAACTTTTTTATTGTGGTAAAATATACCTAACACATTATTGTTCATCCATTTTCACTCTCTATCTCCAGAACTTTATCATCATTTGAACTAAAACTCTGCACCCATTTAAATAATAACAATGGAACTCTTCTCTTCCACAAATCCTGGTAAGGACTGATAAACTTTCTGTCTCTGAGAATATGACTATTCTAGGAACCTCAAAAAGGCAGATCATAAATATTTGCCTTTTCTGTCTGGCTTATTGCACTTAGTATATGTTTTCAAGATGAATCCCTGATATAGCATATATTAGAATGTCCTTCTTTTTGAAGGCTGACTAATATCCCATTTTTTATATATAGCACAATTTGTCCATTCATTCATTGTTGCTTCTTAGTCACTAAGTCATGTCCAAATCCTTTGTGACCCCGTGGACTGTAGCCCACAAGGCTCTTCTGTCCATGGAATGTCCCAGGCAAGAATACTGGAGTGTGTTGCCATTTCCTTTTCTAGGGGATCTTCCCAACTCAGAGATCAAATTTGCATTTCCAGCATTGGCAGGTGAATTCTTTACTGCTGAACTACCAGGGAAGCCCATTCATTAGTTGTTGGGAATTTGGGTTGTTTCCACCTCTGGGCAATTGTGAATAATATTCCTATGAATGTCCTGTACCAATATGGACTACAGTATTTTCTTCCGATTCTTTTTTTGAAGAAACCCCCATTAACATTTTTAGAATTAACTAATAACCTCTTCTTACAGAGGCAAACAAACTTATAATGTGAAAATGAGTTCAGAGACAATGATTTATTTGTTAGACTCACTTACCTGTACTTATAACTTATTAGACAGTGAATTTCAGTATCTGGGAAAATAGAATTCATTAATATTTTTATACACACAATTTACAGAATTTTAAGAAAATGTCAATATCTATACCTTTCTTTGCAATAACTATAAGAATATTTTCTCATTTTTAGGATCTTAACTTTAATATGAATGCAATAGATCACATCAATTTATGCACTCAGTTGTCCTCTTAATTATGGAAAGATGATTCCTCAGATTAAATTTAGTTTTAATGATATATTTCAAAGAAGAAAATGAGACTTGGAAAAAGACAGACAGGGGAATGTCCACAACGTCATATGAGTGGTTAAAATAGGGCAGTTTCCAGAATTGCAAAAGTTAATGACCCATTCAATCTACCTATCCAAAGGGAATGATTTTTTGGATAATTAGATAAAAGGGTGGGTTTGAGGGGAAACTGAAGTAAAACTAATTGTAGAGTCATGATGCTAAAGTTACATGGGGAAACAAATAATAGTAAATCATATTTTTAATTTATTTAATGATTACTAGTCAGACCATTTTCACAGAGATTATTTGTATTATCCTGTTGAATCCCTAAAACCATGCTATGTGGTAAGTGATATTATGTCTCATTATACAGATGGTATTGAATACTTGATCCAGGTCATGCAGTTAGTAAGTACAGATTGCAGGGTTAGAATTCCAAACCATAATTTTTTTTTTTTTTTGAACTGCTTTTATTTTTTTATTAGATTTTTTATTGTTTTGTTTATTTTATTTTTTAACTTTACAATATTGTATTGGTTTTGCCATATATCAACATGAATCCGCCACAGGTATACACGTGTTCCCCATCCTGAACCCTTCTCCCTCCCTCCCTCCCCGTACCATCCCTCTGAGTCGAGTCATCCCAGTGCACCATCCCCAAACATCCAGTAACATTAATTTAAATCCCAAGTTCTCATAAAGCACAATACTGCCATCCAGAGCCACACCTGCAAAATTATAAAACATAAAAGCAAGTAAAACTTAATAAGACTATGTATGAGGTAGGAAATGTATGATACCTGGTCATTGCTTTTCTGTATTTGTCTTCAAAGCATGCTCAACCATATTTAGGGTTTACAGGCAGTATATTTCCCTTTATTATAAAGACATTGATTTGGAAAATTTGATGTTGCTTTATTTATTATTATTATTATTATTACTATATTTTTTACTTTACAATATTGTATTGGTTTTGCCATACATCAACATGAATCTGCCACGGGTGTACATGTGTTCCCCATCCTGAATCCCCCTCACACCTCCCTCCTCGTATCATCCCTCTGGGTCATCCCAGTGCACCAGGCCCAAACATCCTGTGTCCTGCATTGAACCTGGACTGGCGATTTGGTTTTTATATGATGTTATACATGTTTCAATGCCATTCTCCCAAATCATCCCACCCTCTCCCTCTCCCACAGAGTCCAAAAGACTGTTCTATACATCAGTGTCTCTTTTGCTGTCTCGTATACAGGGTTATTTTTACCATCTTTCTAAATTCCATATATATGCATTAGTATACTGTATTGGTGTTTTTCTTTCTGGCTTTCTTCACTCTGTATAATAGGTTCCAGTTTCATCCACCTCATTAGAACTGATTCAAATGTATTCTTTTTAATGGCTGAGTAATACTCCATTGTGTAAATGTACCACAGCTTTCTTATCCATTCATCTGCTGATGGACATCTAGGTTGCTTCCATGTCCTGGCTATTGTGAACACTGCTGCAATGAACATTAGGGTACACATGTCTCTTTCAATTCTGGTGTCCTCAGTGTGTATGCCCAGCAGTGGGATTGCTGGGTCATAAGGCAGTTCTATTTCCAGTTTTTTAAGGAATCTCCACACTGTTCTCCATAGTGGCTATACTAGTTTGCATTCCCACCAACAGTGTAAGAGGGTTCCCTTTTCTCCACACCCTCTCCAGCATTTATTGCTTGTAGACTTTTGCACAGCAGCCATTCTGCCTGGCATAAAATGGTATCTCATCGTGGTTTTGATTTGAATTTCTCTGATAATGAGTGATGTTGAGCATCTTTTCATATGTTTATTAGCCATCTGTATGTCTTCTTTGGAGAAATGTCTATTTAGTTATTTGGCCCAATTTTTGATTGGGTTGTTTGTTTTTCTGGAATTGAGCTGCAGGAGTTGCTTGTATGTAGTTGATATTAGTTGTTTGTCAGTTGCTTCATTTGCTATTATGTTCTCCCATTCTGAAGGCTGTCTTTTCACCTTGCTTATAGTTTCTTTTGTTGTGAAGAAGGTTTTAATTTTAATTAGGTCCCATTTGTTTAGTTTTGCTTTTATTGCCAGCATTCTGGGAGGCGAGTTATAGAGGATCCTGCTGTGATGTATGTCAGAGAGTGTTTTGCCTATGTTCTTCTCTAGGAGTTTTATAGTTTCTGTCCTTACATTTATATCTTTAATCCATTTTGAGTTTATTTTTCTGTATGGTGTTAGAAAGTGTTCTAGTTTCATTCTTTTACAAGTTGCCGACCAGTTTTCCCAGCACCACTTGTTTAAGAGATTGTCTTTTCTCCATTGTATATTCTTGCCTCCTTTGTCAAAGATGTTGCTTTAAAATTTATCTTTTTAAACAAAATCTGATGAACTGGTTAAATGTTTATTAAGACCTTCAATTTTTTTGCTGCATCATTTTTATGGTCACTGGTCAATCACTAAATTAAAACTATTACTTGCATTGGAAACAGGGTTTAGTATATAGACAGTTAAATAGAAACATATTAAAGTATAGATTGTGATCATATGTTGCAAAGGGGTCTGGACTGAAACTCAAATTTTCAGGGCTTGCAATTTCTAAGATCTTCTAATTGAAAGTGTTTCCCAAAATTTTATGCCTTGCATACCATATGTTTTTTTTTTTTTTTTCATTGTATGCTGTTGAATTTGGCATAGCATAGCTCAACTTAATTTGTTTTATTTATCCTTTTGGTAGAGGTATCATGAATGTGCATTTTTGAGCATTCTTTAAAGATGTATGTTCTCTGATTATATTTAAGAGATTTAAAGAATCTCACAAATGTTTGAAGCAATTTATTTTTACTCAAGTAAAATATTGATAAATCTACAATTTTATATCATTCTGAGTCAAATTAATACTTTATGAAGTTTAGAATACTAATGCTCATAAGAACATTTTAATAGTCAAATATTCATTGCTCACTTAAAATGGATAAGGTACAGTGAGAATCTGGGGATACAGTTATTAGTAAGACATGTTTACTGACCCAACAAATCCAACAGATGACAATGAAAAATCAGCTATAAACACATAAATGTTGAAAGTGCTCAAAAGTTCAAGTGTAAATCCTCAAAGGGTCTCCTCCTGGAAGTTACCTCTTTAGTGCTCATACAACCGCTATGAACTGTGAGTATTTATTTTCTATTACAAATACTTATGTAGCTTCCTCATTGTGAGTGGAGATATTTAATAATGTGTCTATACAGTGAAAGTCTTCCCAAGTGGCACAATGGTAAAGAATCTGCCTGCCAAGCAGGAGACTTACATTAAATCCCTGGTTTAGGAAGGTTACCTAGAGAAGGAAGTGGCAACTCACTCCAATATATTCATTCTGGGAAATGCCATGGACAGAAGGTTCTGGCAGGCTATAGTCCATGGGGTTGCAAAGAATCAGACACATTTTGGTAACTAATCAGGTACAACAACATACAATGAAATGCCAAAACTCTGAAGCCAGAGCTCCTTTAGGCAGCTGGTTTCTTTTATTTCTGCATCTTAAAGTTCAGAATTTGATTTCCTCATTTTCCTTTGACCAAAAATATAATATAAATCTTGATGCTGAAGTTACCTCTCATTCCACCTCCAGATGGACAGTTAGGAAATCTGTAATTCCTCTACTCCTTACTCATTCAGTGACTTCAAACTAAGGTGTTTACTGATTTCAAAGCATATTCTTTTCAGCTCATGGTCTTTGCCATTTTCTATCTGCCTTTTTTCAATCTTCTCTTATTTTCTCTTCTTTATATTTTTATTCTACCTCTAATGTTTGAGTAAAATTTGTCTTGTCAGAGGCACAATGAACATAAAAATCTCCTGTACTTCAAAAATGTCAGTCTATAAAGTAAATACTGAAATGGAGCACGTTTAAAACAATTACACACAAAAAAAACTGATCCTGGATCATATCTGAAAGACCTAACAGACAATTTATTTTCCTTAAATGAGAATGAATATTTTGTATTTTATATAGACTAACAACAATAATAACATATCATTTGAACATAATAACTAGTCTAAACTATTGGCTACTTTAATAAATAAATAACCTCTAACATATATTCAGATCAGATTAGTCGCTCAGTCGTGTCCGACTCTTTGCGATCCCATGAATCGCAGCACGCCAGGCCTCCCTGTCCATCACCAACTCCCGGAGTTCACTCAGACTCACGTCCATCGGGTCAGTGATGCCATCCAGCCATCTCATCCTCTCTTGTCCCCTCCTCCTCCTGCCCCCAATCCCTCCCAGCATCAGAGTCTTTTCCAATGAGTCAACTCTTCGCATGAGGTGGCCAAAGTACTGGAGTTTCAGCTTTAGCATCATTCCTTCCAAAGAAATTCCAGGGCTGGTCTCCTTCAGAATGGACTGGTTAGATCGCCTTGCAGTCCAAGGGACTGTCAAGAGTCTTCTCCAACACCACAGTTCAAAAGCATCAATTCTTCGGCGCTCAGCCTTCTTCACACTAACATATATTAACTCATCATTAATATAAAGAGAATGAACCAGCAAAAATGTTAGTGTGCCATTTATAATAAAGGCTTCAATGACAAGAATTTGGAAACTCACATATCTTGAAATAATGGTGCCTTTTCAATAGCAATCGGAGTTGGGATGTGATTTTCCAAAGGTGCCTCCAGCTTATGCTCTAACAGTGGGTCATGTCCGGCTCATTGCCACGCTATGAATGATAGTCCACCAGGCTTCTCTGTCCATGGGATCCTCCAGGCAAGAATATTAGAGTGGGTTGACATTTTCTCTTGCAGGGAGTCTTCTCGATCAAGGGATGGAACTGATGTCTCTTATGTCTCCTACACTTGCAGGCAGATTCTTTACACTAGTCCTGCCAGGGAAGCCCAAGCTAAGCAAAATCAAATGATGTTTCTAGATGTTTGGTAGCAAATTCTTTCCATTATAAAATGATTCAGCCTAAAATCTTTATTTTGTCATTCTTCATTGAGCTTGGCTAGCAATAATCAGTTCTAAACAATTTTGAAAAATAGTAAAAATGCTTGCATAGTACCCAATCCCTTATTTTTGTACTGTTCATTTTCCCCCTCCAATAGCTTATAATAAATTGTTATGTCCATTTTTCTCTTCAAAATGCATTATTCATTTTTTTCCTTCCAAGTAGCTTGCAATAAATCTCTACTTAGTTTGTGTTTATGTATGTGTTTGAGTGTGTATGTATTCAAACAAAATGATGATTTTATTGTACTTTATTTTATTTTATTTTTTTGTACTTTCTTGAATAGTAAGATTTCATATATTTTATCTCTGTTCAGTTGATCTCTTATGAGTTTTGAAATTTAGTTTAAGTAAAATTTAATAAGCATCAAGGGCTTCTCTGGTGGATTTTACTTCATAGAATCCACCTGCAATTCAGGAGACCCCGGTCCAAACCTTGGGTCAGGAAGATCCCCTGGAGAAGAGACTGACTACCCATTCCAATATTCTTGCCTGGAGAAAGCTATGGACAGAGAAGTCTGGTGGGCTACAGTCCATGGGGTCGCAAAACAGATGAACACAACTGAGTGACTAACCATAAGTATGAATAAGCATTGGAAGAGCATTCAAAATGTGCCTGTTCTCCAACTCTTGTGGTTGATTTATGTCTTGATTTTTGGAAATATAATATACAGAAAAGTATTACAAGTCCAACTTGTAATTTTATCCTGGAGAAGGAAATAGCAATCCACTCTAGTATTCTTGCCTGGAGGATTCCATGGACAAAGGAGCCTGGCAGGCTACAGTCTATGGGGTCACAAGGGTTGAACACGATTGAGTGGCTTAGCACATAATTTTATGCTCCATGACTAGGTATTAATTCATGTAAGTATGTAAATAAAGTTATTAGAGATGAGAGTGTTTTCCTGGTAGATTTCAGAAGGTCAAAATGCACTTAGGAAAAAAGAAATGATAACCCTGTATGCAAGATAGCAAAAGAGACACAGATGTATAGAACAGTCTTTTGGACCTTGTGGGAGAGGGAGAGGCTGGGATGATTTGGGGGAATGGCATTGAAACATGTGTAATATCATATAAGAAATGAATCACCAGTCCAAGTATTATACAGGATGCTTGGGGCTGGTGAACTGGGATGACCCAGAGGGATGGTATGGGGAGGGGGGTTCAGGATGGGGAACATATGTACACCCGTGACAGATTCATGTTGATGCATGTCAAAATCAATACAATATTGTAAAGTGATTAGTGTCCAATTAAAATAAATAAATTTAATTTTTTTCTTTTCTTTTTCCTTTTATTTATTTTTTAAATATAAATTTATTTATTTTAATTGGAGGTTAATTACTTTACAATATTATATTGGTTTTGCCGAAAAAAAAGAGTAAAAATGATATGTAAAATGAAAAAAAATATTTTCTTTGATAGGAGATATTCTAGAGAAAGCATCTTTTTCCTCATTCGGTACATAAACTCGTAGATACACCCACTCATATATACTCCTCGACTAGAACACTGAAGCTTCATCACTGTAGTTGAAGCAAGGAATTTGATAAAATTAATGGAGTACTGTGGAAGGACATTACAAAGTGTCATGTTCTAAAGATTTACTCTGTGTGAGATACTGTGGAGAAAATTGTCCAGTAAGGCATCACATATTTGACACAAAGCTTGTGATCTCAGATTCATTACTGGCCCTTTGGTTTGCAGTCTCTGACACCTGATCAACAGCTTCAGAACACAATGGAAATAGGAAAAATGTGACTGAGTTTGCCCTCCTGGGGCTCACACAAAACCCTGAGATGCAAAAAGTTCTATTTGTTTCATTCTTACTCATCTACATTGTGACGATAATGGGCAATCTGCTTATCATGATGACCATCACAGCCAGCTGATCACTGGATTCCCCCATGTACTTTTTTCTGGCTTCTTTATCATTTATAGATGCTGTCTATTCTACCACCATTGCTCCCAAAATTATCACCGACTTGCCTCATGATAAAAATATTATTTCTTTCCAATCTTGTATGACTCAAGTCTTTATAGATCATTTAACTGCTGGTACTGAAGTCATTCTTCTGGTGGTGATGGCCTATGACCAATATGTAGCCATCTGCAAACCTCTTCATTATTTGATCATCATGAATCAGAAGGTATGTGTCCTCATGCTGCTGGTGGCCTGGACTAAAGGCTTTCTTCACTCACTGGTTCAATTGCTCTTTATTTATGAGCTCCCTTTCTGTGGCCCCAATATCATTGACAACTTCATGTGTGACATGTACCCTTTACTGAAACTTGCTTGCTCTGATACCCACCTCATTGGACTCTCTATGATAGTTAATGAAGGGGCAATTCACACTGTTGTCTTCTTCATCCTCTTAGTGTCCTATGGGGTCATAGTACACTCCCTGAAGACTCATGGTTTGGAAGGGAATCACAAAGCCTTCTATACCTGTGCATCTCATATAACTGTTGTCGTTCTATTCTTTGTTCCTTGTATCTTTCTGTATGCAAGGACTAATGCCAACTTTCCCACTGATAAATCCATAATGTTTGTTTCAATATTCATAACTCCCATGATGAACCCATTAATCTACACCCTGAGAAATGAAAAATGCCATGAGGAAGCTCTGGATTAAAAATGTGACTTTAGTTGGAAGAGGGGGTTATCCATCATATAGGATGTGAAGGTTATTCTTTTACATAATAAAGGAATAGTTTCACCTTCAGTGGTTATATTTAGAAGATTATTTCCTTTGTTTTATTTAGCCTGTTTATTCTGAAACAGCTATATAAATAAAACTTTATGTAAATGGAATATTTTACAGTCCTGAAAGACCAAGAGAATCACATATGTTTAATCTCTTATATACATAATCATACTATATTAAGATTCTTTAATGACAACAATTTTTGTGTCTATTTCACATTCTTATTTGTGGGTTACTGTACCATCCTAGTACAAAGAAATATGACCTAGTAGAATGTATTCACTATTAGAGAGTGTGAAATTTCAAATTAAAAATTCAGCTTGTGCCAGTAGCATACTGTCTTGATAACTGTGGGTTTGTAGTAGAGCCTGAAGTCAGGTAGGTTGATTCCTCCAGTTCCATTCTTCTTTCTCAAGATCGCTTTGGCTATTCGAGGTTTTTTTGTATTTCCATACAAATTGTGAAATTATTTGTTCTAGCTCTGTGAAGAATACTGTTGGTAGCTTGATAGGGATTGCATTGAATCTATAAATTGCTTTGGGTAGTATACTCATTTTCACTATACTGATTCTTCCAATCCATGAACATGGTATATTTCTCCATCTATTAGTGTCCTCTTTGATTTCTTTCACCAGTGTTTTATAGTTTTATATATATAGGTCTTTAGTTTCTTTAGGTAGATATATTCCTAAGTATTTTATTATTTCCGTTGCAATGGTGAATGAAATTGTTTCCTTAATTTCTCTTTCTGTTTTCTCATTATTAGTGTATAGGAATGCAAGGGATTTCTGTGTGTTGATTTTATATCCTGCAACTTTACTATAGTCATTGATTATTTCTAGTAATTTTCTGGTGGAGTCTTTAGGGTTTTCTATGTAGAGGATCATGTCATCTGCAAATAGTGAGAGTTTTACTTCTTCTTTTCCAATTTGGATTCCTTTTATTTCTTTTTCTGCTCTGATTGCTGTGGCCAAAACTTCCAAAACTATGTTGAATAGTAATGGTGAAAGTGGGCACCCTTGTCTTGTTCCTGACTTTAGAGGAACAAGAGGAACAACTTTTTTTTTTTTTTTTTCAAGACCATGAAATAATTTACTGCGACTCGGCCTGCCCCCGCTGGGCCAGGACAGGGCTGGAGGAGAGCGAGGCTGGGGGCCAGTGGCATCAGTTCACCAGAGTCTGTGCGAAGCATCCTGGGAGGCCCGCGGGCACTGTCCACTGGCCTGGGGGGCTGGGCTCTGGCGGCACCTCCCTCCACCCCTGAAATGCTTTCAATTTTTCACCATTGAGGATAATGTTTTCTGTGGGTTTGTCATATATAGCTTTTATTATGTTGAGGTATGTTCCTTCTATTCCTGCTTTCTGGAGACTTTTTATCATAAATGGATGTTGAATTTTGTCAAAGGCTTTCTCTGCATCTATTGAGATAATCATATGGCTTTTATTTTTCAATTTGTTAATGTGGTGTATTACACTGATTGATTTGTGGATATTGAAGAATCCTTGCATCCCTGGGATAAAAGCCCACTTGGTCATGGTGTATGATCTTTTTAATGTGTTGTTGGATTCTGATTGCTAGAATTTTGTTAAGGATTTTTGCATCTATGTTCATCAGTGATATTGGCCTGTAGTTTTCTTTTTTTTGTGGGATCTTTGTCAGGTTTTGGTATTAGGGTGATGGTGGCCTCATAGAATGAGTTTGGAAGTTTACCTTCCTCTGCAATTATTTGGAAGAGTTTGAGCAGGATAGGTGTTAGCTCTTCTCTAAATTTTTGGTAGAATTCAGCTGTGAAGCCATCTGGAGCTGGGCTTTTGTTTGCTGGAAGATTTTTGATTACAGTTTCAATTTCTCTGCTTGTGATGGGTCTGTTAAGGTTTTCTATTTCTTCCTGGTTGAGTTTTGGAAAGTTGTACTTTTCTAAGAATTTGTCCTTTTCTTCCACGTTGTCCATTTTATTGGCATATAATTGTTGATAGTAGTCTCTTATGATCCTTTGTATTTCTGTGTTGTCTGTTGTGATATTTCCATTTTCATTTCTAATTTTATTGATTTGATTTTTCTCCCTTTGTTTCTTGATGAGTCTGGCTAATGGTTTGTCAATTTTATTTATCCTTTCAAAGAACCAGCTTTTGGTTTTGTTGATTTTTGCTATGGTCTCTTTTGTTTCTTTTGCATTTATTTCTGCTCTAATTTTTAAGATTCCTTTCCTTCTACTAACCCTGGGGTTCTTCATTTCTTCCTTTTCTAGTTGCTTTAGGTGTAGCGTTAGGTTATTTATTTGACTTTTTTCTTGTTTCTTGAGGTGTGCCTGTATTGCTATGAACTTTCCCCTTAGGACTGCTTTTACCATGTCCCACAGGTTTTGGGTTGTTGTGTTTTCATTTTCATTCGTTTCTATGCAAATTTTGATTTCTTTTTTGATTTCTTCTGTGATTTGTTGGTTATTCAGCAGTGTGTTGTTCAGCCTCCATATGTTTGAATTTTTAATAGTTTTTCTCCTGTAATTGAGATCTAATCTTACTGCATTGTGGTCAGAAAAAATGCTTGGAATGATTTCTATTTTTTTGAATTTACCAAGGCTAGCTTTATGGCCCAGGATGTGATCTATCCTGGAGAAGGTTCCATGTGCGCTTGAGAAAAAAGGTGACAGAAATATAGATCAATGGAACAAAATAGAAAGCCAAGAGATAAATCCACGCACATATGGACACCTTATCTTTGACAAAGGAGGCAAGAATATACAATGGATTAAAGACAATCTCTTTAACAAGTGGTGCTGGGAAATCTGGTCAACCACTTGTAAAAGAATGAAACTAGAACACTTTCTAAAACCATACACAAAAATAAACTCAAAATGGATTAAAGATCTAAACGTAAGACCAGAAACTATAAAACTCCTAGAGTAGAACATAGGCAAAACACTCTCTGACATACATCACAGCAGGATCCTCTATGACCCACCTCCCTGAATATTGGAAATAAAAGCAAAAATAAACAAATGGGACCTAATTAACCTTAAAAGCTTCTGCACAACAAAGGAAACTATTAGCAAGGTGAAGAGACAACCTTCAGAATGGGAGAAAATAATAGCAAACGAAGCAATGGACAAACAACTAATCTCAAAAATATACAAGCAACTCCTCCAGCTCAACTCCAGAAAAACAAATGACCCAATCAAAAAATGGGCCAAAGAACTAAATAGACATTTCTCCAAAGAAGACATACAGATGGCTAACAAACACATGAAAAGATGCTCAACATCACTCATTATCAGAGAAATGCAAATCAAAACCACTATGAGGTACCATTTCACACCAGTCAGAATGGCTGCGACCCAAAAGTCTACAAATAATAAATGCTGGAGAGGGTGTGGAGAAAAGGGAACCCTCTTACACTGTTGGTAGGAATGCAAACTAGTAGAGCCACTATGGAGAACAGTGTGGAGATTCCTTAAAAAACTGGAAATAGAACTGCCATACGACCCAGCAATCCCACTGCTGGGCATACACACTGAGGAAACCAGAAGGGAAAGAGACACGTGTACCCCAATGTTCATCACAACACTGTTTATAATAGCCAGGACATGGAAGCAACCTAGATGTCCATCAGCAGTTGAATGGATAAGGAAGCGATGGTACATATACACAATGGAGTATTACTCAGCCATTAAAAAGAATACATTTGAATCAGTTCTAATGAGGTGGATGAAACTGGAGCCTATTATACAGAGTGAAGTAAGCCAGAAGGAAAAACACCAATACAGTATACTAACGCATATATATGGAATTTAGAAAGATGGTAACAATAACCCGGTGTACGAGACAGCAAAAGGACACTGATGTATAGAACAGTCTTATGGACTCTGTGCGAGAGGGAGAGGTGGGAAGATTTGGGAGAATGACACTGAAACATGTAAAATATCATGTAAGAAGCGAGTTGCCAGTCCAGGTTTGATGCACGATACTGGATACTTGGGGCTAGTGCACTGGGACTACCCAGAGGGATGGTATGGGGAGGGAGGAGGGAGGAAGGTTCAGGTTGGGGAACACATGTATACCTATGGCGGATTCATTTTGATATTTGGCAAAACTAATACAATTATGTAAAGTTTAAAAATAAAATAAAATTTTAAAAGAATAAAAAATAAAAATTCAGCTTGTTAAATAGGTTAATCTAACAATAAAATTACTGAAAATTTCACAGACCATATTCATTGAAGGGATAAAGCCATGAGAAATGAACTTTGTCAACTGTATATTATAGCAGTAGTATATGGTGAATTTTTGTTCATTCAATACAAGTTTTGGGCTGAAAATATCAAAGTTTCAACTGTATTCTGTGCATCTAGATCAACTGCCATCTGATAATTAAAACATAATTTTACGTCATTCATATCACATTTAATTCCGGTCTTTCTATATATGGGTACAGATTTTTAAATCTCATAATGGATGTCTTCCCAATTCTCTGTAGCTCTTTGATTCTTTGATAATTTGGGGGATAAGATTCTGTATAACAAACATCATTATTTTTATTTTTCTTTTGGCTGAGCTGGGCCTTCATTTGTGGTGTGTGGCCTCTTCATTGCAGTGTGTGGGCTTCCCTTGTTGCAGCCCCATGAGTTTCTTTAATTGGGGCACCTAGGCTCATGCCTGCCAATGCAGAAGACATAAAACTTGGGTTGATCCCTAGATCAGAAAGATCCTCTGGAGAAGGAAATGGCAACATATTCCAGTATTCTTGCCTAGAGAATACATGGACAGGGGAGCCTGGTGGGCTACAGTCCATAGAGTCACAAAAAGATGGACACGGCTGAAGAGACATAGCACACAGGCTCCATTGTGCAGGCTCAGTACTTTCAGGCTTAGTTGCCCTGTATCATGTGGGATCAAACCCACATTCCTTGCATTAGAAGGTGAATTCTTAATCACTGGACCACTAGGGAGGTCTCACAACGATCATTCTTTAAAGTTCCTTAAGGTTCATTATACTGTTCTTAGAATTCAACCCACAACTTAATACTAAGGTATTCAATCTGCCTTTATCCTTTTATCAATTTGTAACTGCATTTACTTAGTGTACTTAGCGATGTTAATACCTCCAATTATTGACACATATTGAACTAATGCCAGTTATATAATTTCATTTATTCCTCAGTGAAAGAAATAAGAATTGCACTAGACCTTTTAATTCGAAAAGAATCTAATAGAGTGAACTAACCACTTCAAAAATGACCATATTTGAGGGAACTGACACATGAATTTGACCATGCTCAAACAGAGTGAGGAAGATACAGATAAGAAAGCTGGACTCAAGATAAAAATCTTTGCATGTACTTCTCAAGTCCTTACTTGCTCTTAATACAAAAAAAAGAATTTTTTTCCTTAAATATGTTAAAGTTTTTTTTTTTCATATTTATGTCTTTAAAGTCACATAGTATATACATTTCAGATATGGTGTGCGATGGATATATACTTTTCTTTCTTAGCATAAGGATAAATAAATCTTGCCAGTACATTTATTGAATACGAATTATTTTCCTGACTACCTTGCAACACCACTAACTTCATACATATATACATACACATTATTCTATCTCTTAGCTGTCCGTGTTGTTCAATTAATATCCATGAGCCAGTACTATAGTGCTTAAAATACTGCAGCATTTCAGATATCATTATCATATAAAACATCACTCCTAAATTGAGTGGTTTAAAGCAGTAACACTTTATTGTTTCAGATGTTTTCAGTGGGTCTGGAATTTGACCAGATCAATCTGTTACTTCAGTCTCAGCATCTTTCATGAGGTTTTAGTTAGAAATTGGCAGAGGCTGAAGTCATCTAAACAAGTTTCTTTACTCATATACTTGATACACAGGCTGGAGAGCATTGAACAATGGGGATTAGAACAGTTGGTACATCTTGAGATCACAAAAGTAAGGATCTAATCATATACAATTGATGTCCTAATAAAAAGTGGAAAGTACACCAGTGCCCACTCTCTCATGTTTGCTTAGAAGAAGGGCTCTATGAAACTGTGCACTGAAGAATTGATGCTTTTGAACTGTAGTGCTGGAGAAAAGACTCTTCAAATTGCCTTGGACTACAAAGAGGTCAAGCCTGTCAATCCTAAAAGAAATCAACACTGAATATTCATTGAAAGGTCTGATGCTGAAACTGAAGCTCCCTGGAAAACACCTTGCTGCTGGGAAAGCCTGAGGGCAGGAGGAGAAGAGGATGGCAGAGGATGAGATGGTTGGATGGCATCACTAACTCAGTGAACAAGAGTTTGAGCAAACTGTGGGAGATAGTGAAGGACAGGGAAGCATGTCATACTGCAGTCCATGGAGTCACCAAGCTGGACACAATTTAGCCACTGAACAGCAACCCACGTGCTTCCCCTTCAAGTGTGTCAGGAACTATTACACTACAATGTGTCTCCTTTATAAAATTTCAGCTACAAATATCCAACCAATGTCTTTAAAGATCAGTCTTAGTTTCTTGCAAAAGAGACAGGATTTTCTGTGGTATGTTTAGGTCTATAGATGAGAAATTTTCTGCATTCTTAATGATTCACTTTGTCGTTCAAGAAGGTGGTGTCAATGTGTTGTAGTTTTCTCTGACTTGTTGCCATGTATTTCTGCACTACAAGTTTTTTCTTCATTTTGAATGACAAATTTATGCCTCTGCAGTTTTACAAAAGTCCAACATTAGTATTGTAACAGATATTTTTAAAAACAAAAATCCCTTCTTATTTCTTTCCTTATAGTGAAAATAAGTTCTAATGTAGGTCTTCATAAAAGGGATTGACTAATGTGAACTTTAGTAAAGTGGGAGATACCTGCATTCTTCCTTTCTGCAAGCAGAGAATGTTAGGTCGTCTTTCATTGTTACATAACTGTTTATAAATCAGAGCTTCTCTGACTACAATACTCCAACTCATGTTACTTCTCACAAATGTCACATTCCCTAACTCAGTGGTCTAGTGGAAGTATTTCCTCCATAATTTTGCATGGCTGTCTCTAAAGAGGCATTCTCCAATACAATGGAGAAAAGAGAGTCTCTTCAACAACATTCTCTTACACCATACAGAAAATAGCCCCCAAATGGATTAAAGATCTAGATGTAAGACTGCTGCTGCTACTGCTAAGTCACTTCAGTTGTGTCCGACTCTGTGTGATCCCATAGATGGCAGCCCACCAGGCTCTCCCTTCCCTGGGATTCTCCAGGCAAGAACACTGGAGTAGATTGCCATTTCCTTCTCCAGTGCATGAAAGCGAAAAGTGAAAGGAAGTCACTCAGTCGTGTCTGACTTTTCGCGACCTCATGGACTGCAACCTACCAGGCTCCCCCATCCATGGGATTTTCCAGGCAAGAGTACTGGAGTGGGGTGCCATCGCCTTCTCCAATGTAAGACTAAACACTGCAAAATTCCTAGAGGAAATCACAGGCAGGACACACTTTGACATAAATCACAGTAGGAGCTTTTGGATCTGTCTCCTGGATCTATTTTTGTTCTATGGCAACAGAACAAAAGACTTAAAAAAAAAAAAAAAAAAAAAAGGATGTTTTCAAAGTCCTATTACTGACACACCTTGAATTCCATTTACTGTCCCAAGAACAAGGCATTTGTATGAACTTCAACTCACCCTTGTCAGGCTTTCTTGTGTGGTTTTTAAAATAAGCCCATATCTTTAGTGGGCTAAAGAGGACCTTAAATTCAGGGTTTAACTCTGGCTTCTTTTCAAAGTAATGGCCCCACAGTAAATGGACCCCTTGCTAGTTCTCTAATGCTTTTAAACACATGTATTTTATATCTTTCTAACTCTGCTGGTGGTTTGTATTGAAATGCTTATTACAAAACAAACATTCTTGCTTCTTCAGGTGACACATACTATCACTCTATTTATATTTAATTTTCTAGTTTGAGTATAAATATAGCTTATAGGGAATTATCACAGATTATCACAGATTTTGAGTCACTATGGCATTTACATTTCCAGTGTCTTACTTTTATTGGAACATATAAATTCTGCTTCATTGACGTGATCAAGCAAATTCTTTTACATCATTCACATAAGAAAAAAAGCATGAGTAGCTCTTTGCATTCCACAGGAAAAATCATAGAGAATTATACCTATGCATATACTATGTCTCCAGCTCTGAGTCATAATTAGTTCACTGTATTCTGGATCATATAAAATAGCTTTTCTAAATGATGGATAAGGTCTTTATATTTTGTTACTTACTGGTAAGAAAATAACCAGATGCTTAAATATATTTTATGTACCTAGGCTCAGGTGTTCTTTAAACTTAGATGTATTGTAGGTAATATTTAGAGTTGCTGGATTTCATCCATTTATTAGGTAAGTTGAAAAACACCAATTTGGGGTGAGACTCAGCACATAATAAGATCCCAAGCTGGTCCAGAGAAACATTTAATGATTCTTTATCTAATGCCCTTATGACCCACAAAGAGTGATATTTAGCTATATGTGTGTGGAGATGCAAATACTCAAGGCAGCACATGCAAAATAGTTAACAATGGAAGCCCTCCAATCTCTGACGTAGAGTCAAGCTTGTTGGAAAAGTGATGTATCTTTAGTTTTTGTCATTATTTATTTCCGTAAGGTCTGCCCTGGGTTGGGCAGATCCCTGGAGAAGGGGATGGCGACCCATTCCAGTATTCTTGCCTGGAGAATTCTCATGGATAGAGGTATCTGGCGGGCTACAGTCCAAATGGGTCACAAAGAGTCGGACGTGACTGAATGATTAAGCACACTTCCTTTTATTACTTTAGCACCAAGTCTCCAAAGAGCACCTTCTATGTCTATTTATCCTTATCACCCCTAGAAATGATGCCTTTTGAAAATATCATCTTATATGCTACATATTTTCAAGTTCTTTCTCTGTACACTGATTTGCCACATCACAGATCTTTTTCTTTAGTGATTTAAAATTAGTGTGAGTGACTCTTTCACATTTAATTATGTCTGCACTCTATTTTCCCTGTGATTTTCACCTTCCTCTTCTCTATATCCATTTCAGGATTCCTCCACTGTCCTCAGTTTGAACCATAAGCTCCAGAGGTAATCATCTTGAAAGTTGATGTTTATATCTTTTATTTAGAGTTAATTTGACATTTGTATATTCCCAGTACCTCAGTTGTGCTGCATATATTAATTATATTTAAACTTATAAGAACCTGCCACAGCTATATTAATCACATCTAGATTGAGTTTCTATGTTTTCTTTTTTATGTTACTTTATAATAGTCACTTTCAAATTAAAAGTCCTAAGTACCTGTTTCTCTATTTCTTTTTAAGAAAGATTCCTTTAGACAAAAGTTCTGAGTTTGAATTTTGTATACAGATGTTATCTAAGTTAAATGGAAACTAATTTATAGATTTGTTCTAAATCTGAATATTGTATGCAAATGTTATCTAAATTAAATGAAATTAGCAATAATCTCATTACATATGTCTGCTATACACAAGACAATCTTTTTAACTTCACTCTAGTGCCATCCTGCATTTGAGAATTGCAAATATATACTGATTAGTCGAAAATAAATGGTTGTTTGCATAAATGTATATATTTGCTATTAATAAGTTACTATTTGTTACTAGAATGACTCTCCTAAGGTGATTAGCCAGGGGAAGCCTCTGAAAATATACCACACACTGGAAGGATCTCTCAATTCTCTGGAGCATGATTCCTAGGTGAATTTTATCTTGAACCAGCAGCTTGGGGACTAAGTATTTTAACAGCTCAGTGAAGTGTTAAATGCCCACTCATATCTTCCTTTATCTGGGTGAAGACTTCTCCTTGGGTATTAATGTTACTGCCAAGATGTAAAATATAAGCCATTACGTTAGTAGATATGAACCATATTGAAATAGTCATGCAAATGATTTAGAAAAATCCAAAATCAAGCCCATTTCTTTAATTATCCAGCTCTTCACATTATTTTTTTTTTTAATTTAAAAAACTGGAAATAGAAATGCCCTATGACCCAGAAATCCCATTGCTGGGCATACACACTGAGGAAACCAGAATTGAAAGAGACACGTATACCCCAATGGTCATCACAGCACTCTTTATAATAGCCAGGACATGGAAGCAACATAGATGTCCATCAGCAGATGAATGGATAAGAAAGCTGTGGTACATATACACAATGGAGTATTACTCAGTCATTAAAAAGAATGCATTTGAATAAATTCTAATGAGGTGGTTGAACCTGGAGCCGATTATACAGAGTGAAGTAAACCAGAAAGAAAAACACCAATACAGTATACTAACACATATATATAGAATTTAGAAAGATGGTAACGATAACCTGTATGTGAGACAGCAAAAGAGACACAGATGTATAGAACAGTCTTTTGGACTCTGTGGGAGAGGGAGGGGGGATGATTTGGGAGAATGGCATTGAAACATGTATAATATCATATATGAAATGAGTTGCCAGTCCAGGTTTGATGCATGATACAGGATGCTTGTGGCTGGTGAACTGGGATGACCCAGAGGGATGGTATGAGGAGGGAGCTGGGAGGGGGGTTCAGGATTGGGAGCACGTGTACACCCATGGTGGATTCATGTTGATGTATGGCAAAACCGATACAATATTGTAAAGTAATTAGTCTCTAATTAAAATAAATAAATTTTAAAAATCAATAGAAAAATTATTTATTTTGATTGGAGGTTAATTACTTTACAATATTGTATTAGTTTTGCCATACATCAACATGAATACACCACAGACGTACACGTTTTCGCCATCCTGAACCCCCCTCCCACCTCCCTCCCTGTACCATCCCTCTGGGTCATCACATTATTGACTAAAAGTATTATCAAATGTTTGTTCAATTAAGCGGGTTAGTTGAACATAATAGTGAAGTTTTGAATTTGATACTGAAATACATTTTCAATAAAATCTTTCAAATTTGATTACTTATCACCCACATTAACTGTGGATTCTTGAAGCCAACTCTGGATAATTTTCCAATCTGAACTGTGAAGTGTTTAAAAGCATTGAAGATGCTCCTGCTTTGTACAGGCAGAGAGATATATCTGTGTGCCCAAGCACTTCCAGCTGCAGGGACTAAGTGTGCCCTGATCTTTGTTCTGTGGTCACAGCAGGGTGGATGTGGTGGCAATTCTGACTTATCTTAATTGAACTAAATTTCATCTTCAAGGACCAAAGACAGAATTGGAGAAGTCTGGAATTGGAACAAATGACAGAAGAGGAAATAAGAAACCCAGGTAACACATTCACAAAAATTCTTCTCTGCTATGAGAATAGGGAAATTAAAGTTATTTGGAATGAATTAAGTATGTTTCTTCAGAAGCAGATTTTAAAGGATGATCTCAAGCTTTTTATGCCAGAAGCTCCTGGAATAATAAGCTACTTACATTTTTTCCATTTTGCAAAATATTATTGAATTAAGAATAGTGACAATATATTTATCCAATATTTTGTTTTACAAATATTTGATTTCTCTATTTTGGCATAGAGAAATAGAGAAAACACATAACAAAACATGGCAATATAATATAACCTGGAAATGGTCTTGATTATAACTTTTTAAAAAGTGCTTTATGTAATTTAGAGAATTTAATATAATTTTGAATTTTAAAGTGTCAACATTTAAGATAATAGATTAATATAGCTCTTTATAAATCATTATCTCATCCATGATTTCTTTAAATATGCTGGCTCTATTTTATTCATTAATAAATTTTTATTGTGGTAAAGTAAACCTTGAGCGCGGGCGGCTGAGACCGGTGCACTTGAGCGCAGCTGAGAGGAGTTACCCCATGTCCGAGGTAAGGAGCAGAAGCTGGGAGGACCCCATGCCCGAAGGGTGGTGGCCAAGAGGAGTTACCCCACGTCTGAGATCAGGGGCAGCGGCCGAGAGTGCCAGGCTGCGATGGCGCAGGAACGGCGGAGAAGAGCTACCCAAGTCCGAGGTGAGGGGGGGCGGTCGGGAGGAGCTACCCACGCCCCCACGCTTGAGGCCAGAGGCAGCAGCCAGGAGGACCAACCCCACGCCCAAGGCCAGGAGCAGCAGCCGGGAAGACCAAACCCACATCCAAGGAGCAGTGGCTGCGCGGGCACAGGAGGGCCTAGAGCTATTCCACATTGAAGAGCAAAAAGGGAAGCAGTGAGGAGATACCCCTCATCCAAGGTAAGGAGAAGCTGCTGCCCTTTGCTGGAGCAGCCGTGAAGAGATACTCCACGCCCAGGGTAAGAGAAACCCAAGTAAGATGGTAGGTGTTGCAAGAGGGCATCAGAGGGCAGACACACTGAAACCATACTCAGAGAAAACTAGTCAATCTAATCACACTAGCACCACAGCCTTGTCTAACTCAATGAAACTAAGCCATGCCTGTGGGGCCACCCAAGAAGGGGGGGGGTGGTCATGGTGGAGAGGTCTGACAGAATGTGATCCACTGGAAAAGGAATTGGCAAACCACTTCAGTATTCTTGTTTTGAGAATCCCATGAAGAGTAGAAAAGGCAAAATGATAGGCTACTGAAAGAGGAACTCCCCAGGTCAGTAGGTGCCCAATACGCTACTGGAGATCAGTGGAGAAATAACTCCAGAAAGAATGAAGGGATGGAGCCAAAGCAAAAACAATACACAGTTGTGGATGTGACTGGTGATAGAAGCAAAGTCCAATGCTGTAAAGAGCAATATTGCATAGGAATCTGGAATGTCAGGTCCATGAATCAAGGCAAATTGGAAGTGGTCAAACAAGAGACGGCAAGAGTGAATGTTGACATTCTAGGAATCAGCGAACTGAAATGGACGGGAATGGGTGAATTTAACTCAGATGACTATTATATCTACTACTGCGGACAGGAATCCCTCAGAAGAAATGGAGTAGCCATCATGGTCAACAAAAGAGTCTGAAATGCAGTACTTGGGTACAATCTCAAAAATGACAAAGTGATCTCTGTTCGTTTCCAAGGCAAACCATTCAAAATCACAGTAATCGAAGTCTATGCCCCAACCAGTAATGCTGAAGAAACTGAAGTTGAACGGTTCTATGAAGACCAACAAGAATTTTTAGAACTAACACCACTAAAATATGTCCTTTTCATTACAGGGGACTGGAATGCACAAGTAGGAAGTCAAGAAACACCTGGAGTACAGGCAAATTTGGCCTTGGAATATGGAATGAAGCAGGACAAAGACTAATAGAGTTTTGCCAAGAAAATGCACTGGTCATAGCAAACACCCTCTTCCAACAACACAAGAGAATACTCTACACATGGACATCACCAGATTGTCAACACCTAAATCAGATTGATTATGTTCTTTGCGGCCAAAGATGGAGAAGCTCTATGCAGTCAACAAAAACAAGACCAGGAGCTGACTGTGGCTCAGATCATGAACTCCTTATTACCAAATTCAGACTGAAATTGAAGAAAGTAGGGAAAAGCACTAGACCATTCAGGTATGACCTAAATCAAATCCCTTATGATTATACAGTGGAAGTGAGAAATAGATTTAAGGGCCTAGATCTGATAGATAGGATGCCTGATGAACTATGGAATGAGGTTCGTGACATTGAAAAAGAGACAGGGATCAAGACCATCCCCATGGAAAAGAAATGCAAAAAAGCAAAATGGCTGTCTGAGGAGGCCTTACAAATAGCTGTGAAAAGAAGAGAAGCAAAAAGCAAAGGAGAAAAGGAAAGATATAAGCATCTGAGTAAAGAGTTCCAAAGAAAACCAAGAAGAGATAAGAAAGCCTTCCTCAGCGATCCATGCAAAGAAATAGAGGGAAACTACAGAATGGGAAAGACTAGAGATCTCTTCAAAAAAATTAGAGATACCAAGGGAACATTTCATGCAAAGACAGGCTTGATAAAGGACAGAAATGGTATGGATCTAACAGAAGCAGAAGATATTAAGAAGAGGTGGAAAGAATACACAGAAGAACTGTACAAAAAAGATCTTCACGACCCAGATAATCACGATGATGTGATCACTTACCTAGAGCCAGACATCCTGGAATGTGAAGTCAAGTGGGCCTTAGAAAGCATCACTACGAACAAAGCTAGTGGAGGTGATGGAATTCCAGTTGAGCTATTTCAAATCCTAAAAGATGATGCTGTGAAAGTGCTGCATTCAATATGACAGCACATTTGGAAAACTCAGCAGTGGTCACAGGACTGAAAAGGTCAGTTTTCTTTCCAATCCCAAAGAAAGGCAATGTCAAAGAATACTCAAACTACCGCACAATTTCATTCATCTCACATGCTAGTAAAGTAATGCTCAAAATTCTCCAAGCCAGGCTTCAGCAATACATGAACCGTGAACTTCCAGATGTTCAAGCTGGTTTTACAAAAGGCAGAGGAACCAGAGATAAAATTGCCAACATCCACTGGATCATGGAAAAAGCAAGAGAGTTCCAGAGAAACATCTATTTCTGCTTTATTGACTATGCCAAAGCCTTTGACTGTGTGGATCACATTAAACTGTGGAAAACTCTGAAAGAGATGGGAATACCAGACCACTTGACCTGCCTCTTAAGAAATCTATATGCAGGTCAGGAAGCAACAGTTAGAACTGGACATGGAACAACAGACTGGTTCCAAATAGGAAAAGGAGTTTGTCAAGGCTGTATATTGTCACCCTGCTTATTTAACTTTTATGCAGAGTCCATCATGAGAAACGCTGGACTGGAAGAAGCACAAGCTGGAGTCAAGATTTCTGGGAGAAATACCAAAAACCTCAGATATGCAGATGACACCACCCTTATGGCAGACAGTGAAGAGGAACTAAAAAAAATTCTTGATGAAGGTGAAAGAGGAGAGTGAAAAAGTTGGCTTAAAACTCAACATTCAGAAAACGAAGATCATGGCATCCAGTCCCATCACTTCATGGCAAATAGATGGGAAAACAGTGGAAACAGTGTCAGACTTTCTTTTATTGGCTTCAAAATCACTTCAGATGGTGACTGCAGTCATGAAATTAAAAGACGGTTACTCCTTGGAAGGAAAGTTATGACCAACCTAGATAGCATATTCCAAAGTCGAGACATTACTTTGCCAACAAAAGTCCATCTAGTCAAGGCTATGATTTTTCCAGTGGTCATGTATGGATGTAAGAGTTGAACTATGAAGATGGCTGAGCACCAAAGAACTAATATTTTTGAACTTTGTTGTTGGAGAAGAGTCTTGAGAGTCCCTTGGACTGCAAGGAAATCCAACCAGTCCATTCTGAAGGAGATCAGCCCTGGGATTTCTTTGGAAGGAATGATGCTAAAGCTGAAACTCCAGTACTTTGGCCACCTCATGGAAAGAGTTGGCTCATTGGAAAAGACTGATGGTGGGATGGATTGGGGGCAGGAGGAGAAGAGGACGACAGAGGATGAGATGGCTGGATGGCATCACTGACTCAATGGACGTGAGTCTGAGTGAACTCCGGGAGTTGGTGATGGACAGGGAGGCCTGGCGTGCTGCAATTCATGGGATCGCAAAGAGTCTGACACGACTGAGCGACTGAATGGAAGTGAACTGAAACCTTACACATTATTTTGCCTCCATCACCATTCTCCAAATACAGAAACTTATCATCATCTAAAACTAAAACTGTACACCCATTACACAGTAACTCTCTAACTCCTCAATTCCATAAGCCATGGTTACCCATAATGTGCTTGCTGCATCTGTCAGTATGACTATTCTGGGTATCTCATAAAAGGGAGATCAGAAAATATTTCCTTTTTTTTTTTTTTTTTTGGTCTGGTTGACTATACTTAGCTTATGTCTTCAAAATTCATCCATGTTATAACATGGATTAGAACATCCTTCCTTTTGAAAGCTGGTTTATATTCTATTGTCTGTACATAGCACAATTTGTCTATAACTTCATTACTTTTTGAGCATGTGGGTGGTTTCCACCTTTGGGTTATTGTGAATAATGCTCCTATGAACATGTACAAATATGCTATGTATTACATGGTATTATATCTCATTATCCAGATAGTGTTGAATCCTTGATCCAGGTTACACAGGTAGCAAGTATGGATTTTGAGGCTGAAATTCCAAACTGTAATTTAGAATCCAAGTTCTCATACAATACAGTGTTGTCATCCAGGGCCACCCCTGAACAATTGTAAAACAAAATCAGACAAAAGTGGAATGGACTGATTGGATCTCCTTGCAGTCCAAGGGACTCTCAAGAGTCTTCTCCAACACCACAGTTCAAAAGCATCAATTCTTTGGTGCTCAGCTTTCCTCACAGTACAACCCAGGGCCACCCCCAAACAATTGTAAAACAAAACCAAACAAAAGTGACAAGAACTGTATATGAGGTATGCAGTGTACCGTCTCTGATAATTGTTTTCCGGTATTTGTGCTCAAAGTCTGCTCAATCATATTTAGGGTTTAGAGGTAGAATTTGTTTTCATTTATAATGAAAGTTATTTGTAAAATATAATATTGCTTTAAAGTGTATCTCTTAAAAAATCTGATGAGGTATTTAAGTATTTATTCAAACCTTCAAAGCTCTGCTACATTATTTTTATGATAAATTTTCAATAGTTAAGTAAAAACTCTTGCTTGTATTATAAATAGGTTTTATGATATAAACAGTTAAATAGAAACATTTGGACATGAGTTGCGATCATATATTGAAAAAGGATCTGGACTGAAACTCAAATTATCAAGGTCTATAAGTTCCAATATCCTGTCAATTAAAAGTTTTCATCAAAATTGTACACATTACATACCATATATAAATTATTTATTTTTTCATCTTATATTGTTGAATTTGGCATAGTGTAGATCTACTTAATTTTATTTTACTTATCATTGTGAGATAGTTATCATTGATTTATATTTTTGAGCATTTAAAAAATATATATGTTTTTATTGACTATGTTAAGAAAATGTGAAGAATCTCACAAGTGTTTGAAGGAAATATATTTATTTCTACTAATGTAAAATATTTACAAATTTTATAATTTTATATCATCCTGTGTCAAAATAAAAATTTGAAGAGTTTAGAATACTAGCTATGCTTTTTTTTTTTTTTCTTTTATACAGAATCTTTATTCTGAATGTCATTTGTGTATTGACAGGAAAGACCGTGTTAGTTCCCTTGACTTCCACATGGACATCATGGCATGGATAAAATCTTCTAAGATTCTGTGAAGTGGACTTCTCTTTGTTTTCTTATAAATTAACTCAGGACCACAAAGGCTCACAGTCACTAAGTGGGCAGTCATTGCCTTGATAATAGAAGAGTCTATAAACTTTCAGGGAAGCTTCTCTTGGGAGTAGAGTTCTTCTTGCCTATATTTAAGTGGCGAGAATTAGAGGAAAAGTTTCTTAACTTTGGTGCGTGTGTGCTCCGTTGCCTTTGTGATGTTATGAACTGTAGCCCACCAGGCCCCTCTGTCCATGGGATTTTCCAGGCAAGAATACTGGAGTGCGTTGCCCTTTCCTCCTCCAGGCAATCTTCTTCTTTTATTTATTTATTTTAATTAATTTTATTTTATTTTTAAACTTTACATAATTGTATTAGTTTTGCCGAATATCAAAATGAATCCGCCACAGGTATACATGTGTTCCCCATCCTGAACCCTCCTCCCTCCTGCTTTTAAGAACCTTTTAAGAGCCAAATATTTATTGATAACTTAAAACACATAAGATACACTCAGATTCGGAAGATACAATCAATAACAGGACATGTTTACTGCATTGAAAAATGCAGCAGAAAACCAGCTCTAAGCACATAACTGCTTTAAATGGTCAACAGGTCAAAGGGTTATACTCTCCTACAAGAAGCTGTCTTTTGAATGCTCAGAAGAACTTCTATACACTGTGAATATTTATTTTCCATTACAAATGCATATTTACCTTCTGTGTTTTGAGTGGAGATATTTAATGAAATATATATATAATGAAATGCTGGAGTCTGAACACAGGGCTCCTTTCAGTTCAGTTCAGTTCAGTTCAGTTCAGTCTCTCAGTTGTGTCTGACTCTTTGCGACCCCATGAATCGCAGCATGCCAGGCCTCCCAGTCCATCACCATCTGCCAGAGTTCACTCAGACTCACGTCCACTGAGTTGGTGATGCCATCCAGCCATCTCATCCTCTGTTGTCCACTTTTCCTCCTGCCCCCAATCCCTCCCAGCATCAGAGTCATTTCCAATGAGTCAACTCTTCACATGAGGTGGCCAAAATACTGGAATTTAAGCTTTAGCATCATTCCTTCCAAAGAAATCCCAGGGCTGATCTTCAGAATGGACTGGTTAGATCTCCTTGCAGTCCAAGGGACTCTCAAGAGTCTTCTCCAACACCACAGTCCAAAAGCATCAATTCTTCGGCACTCAGCTTTCTTCACAGTCCAACTCTCACATCCATACATGACCACAGGAAAAAACATAACCTTGACTAAACAGACCTTTGTTGGCAAAGTAACGTCTCTGCTTTTCAATATGTTATCTAGGTTGGTCATATCCCTCCTTCCAAGGAGTAAGCATCTTTTAATTTCATGGCTTAAGTCACCATCTGCAGTAATTTTGGAGCCTGAAAAGATAAAGTCTGACACTGTTTCCCCATCTATTTCCCATGAAGTGGTGGGACCAGATGCCATGATCTTTGTTTTCTGAATGTTGAGCTTTAAGCCCACTTTTTTCACTCTCTTCTTTCACTTCCATCAAGAAGCTTTTTAGTTCCTCTTCACTTTCTGCCATAAGGGTGGTGTCATCTGCATATCTATGGTTAATGGTATTTTTCTCCACAATCTTGATTCCAGCTTGTGCTTCATCCAGCCCAGAGTTTCTCATGATGTACTCTGCATATAAGTTAAATAAGCAGGGTGACAATATACAGCCTTGACATACTCCTTTTCCTATTTGGAACCAGTCTGTTGTTCCATGTCTAGTTCTAACTGTTGCTTCCTGACCTGCATACAGGTTTCTTAAGAGGCAGGTCAGTGGTCTGGTATTCCCATCTCTTTCAGAAGTTTCCACAGTTTATTGTGATCCACACAGGTAAATGGCAACCCACTGCAGTATTCTTGCCTAGAGAACCCCATGGCCAGGGGAATCTGACAGGCTGCAGTCCATGGGGTCACAAAGAGTTGGACATGAGTTAACAACTGCACATTTTTTTATTCATGCATGTTAAAGTTCAGGCTTTGATTTTCTCATTTTTCTATGATCTGGAAGTATAAGGCTTCTGAGAAGGAAGTTTTGATGCTGATCTTGAGTTATCTGTCATTCCATCTGCAGTCTGATTACTCAGAAAATCTGAAATTCCTCTATCTCCTTCTCATTCAGTGTCTGCAAATGATACTTTTTTGTCAATTTCAAAGCATATACTATGCAGCTCATGATCTTTGCCATTTGCTATTTGCCTTTTTTTCAATCATTTCTTATTTTCACTTCTCTATACTTTTATTCTCCCTCTGATGTTTGAGTTCAAATTGGCTTGCCAGAGGCACTATGAAAATCTCAAGATCTTTACAAATGACAGTCTGGAAAATAAACACTGAGATGAAGCACATTTGAAGCAATTACATGAAAAATTGGTCCTACATCATATGTGAAAGGCTCAACAATTTACTTTCCTTTAGTGAGAATTAATGTATTTCACACAGACTCATAACCCTAAGAACTTATAATTTGAATAAAATAACCAGTCTAAACTATTGGTTATTTTAATAAACAGGTGTCCTCTAACACATATAAATTCACCTGGTTAAAATAAAAAGGTTGTACCAGCAAAAATGTTAGGATTCCATTTAGGATAAAGCTTTCAATGACAAGAATTTGGAAACACACATATTTGGAAATAAAACTGCCTTCCCTGATAGTTCAGCAGGTAAAGAATCCACCTGCAATTCAGGAGACCCCAGTTCGATTTCTGGAAAAAGGAAGATCTGCTGGAGAAGGGATTGGTTACCCATTCCAGTATTCTTGAGCTTCCATGGTGTCTCAGATGGTAAAAAGTATGTCTGCAAAACAGGAGACCTAGGTTTGACCCCTGGGTTGGGAAGATCCCCTGGAGAATGAAATGGCCACCCACTCTTGGAGAATTCCATGGAGAGAGGAGACTGGCAGGCTACATTCCATGGGGTCACAAAGAGTAGGACACAACTGAGCAACTTTCACTTCACTTTCAATAGGAATAGGAGTTGGGATGTGACTTTCCAAAATTGTCTTATGCTCATACTCAGACATTCAGTCACATCCAGCAATTTGTGACCCTATGTACAATAGCCCACTAGGCTCCTCTGTCCATGTTATCCACCAGGCAAAAATTCTGGAGTGCGTTGCTATTTTCTTATCCAGGAAATCTTCTCACTCAAAGGATTGAGCCCATGTTTCTTACACCTCCTGAATTTGCAGGCATATTCTTTAACATTAGCCCCACCTTGAAAGTTCAAGCCTAAGGAAAATCAAATAATATTTCTAGGCTTTTGGAAAGAATTATTTCCATTATAAAATGATTTAATTTAAAATCTTAATTTTGATATCTTAATTCAGTTATGACTAGCAATGATCAGTTCTAAACAATTTTGGAAAGCAGAAAAAAAAAAATGTTTCTGTAGTACCCAATCCCTTACATTTTCTTTGTCCATTTTTTCCCTCCAATACCTAGTTTGTAATAAATGTTTATTTTTTGTATGTATTATTTGGGTGTATATATATTCAAACAAAATAATTATGTCATTCTGCTTTCTTTAATAGAAAGATTTCATACATTCTTATCTGTGCACAGTTACTCTCTGATGAGTTTTGAAATTTAGTTTAATTAGAGTTTAATAAGCACTGAGGGTTTCACTGGTGGCTCAGATGGTAAAGAATTGGCTTGCAATTGAGTGGACCCAGGTTCAATCCCTGGGACAGGAAATCCCTGAGAGAAGGGTATGGCTACCCACTCCAGTATTCTTGCCTGGAGAAACCTATGGACGGAGGAGCCTAGTGGACTAAAGTTCATGCAGTTGCAAAAGAGAAAGACGCAGCTGAGTGACTAAGCATGAGCAAAAATAGGCATTGAAAAATAGACAAAGAACCACTGCCTGGTTCTTTCACTGTTGTGGGTGACTTATTTATCAATTTTTGGAACTCAAAATTTTCAGAAAATTATTTATCTAAAGGTCAGCTTATATTTTATGCCCTATGACTAGGTGTCACTTCACATAAAGATATAAAGAAAGTAATTAGACTTTGGCTATTTATATGGTAGATCTCAGAAGGCCAAAATGCACTTAGGAAAAAAAAAAAAGAAATGATATGTAAAGCAAAAAAATAGTTCTTTGTGAAAGATATTCTGGAGAAATCATCTTTTTTCTCACTTGGTCCATAAACTTACAGATATACTCACTCATATAACAACCCAGTTGGAATACTGAAGTCTCATTAGTGGATTTGAAGCCCGGATTTGATAAAATGAATGGAGTGCTGTGTAAGGATATTGCAAAGTGTCATGTTCCAAAGGCTTGCTCTGTGTGAGATCCGATTGAACAAACACTCTCGAGAACAGCATTCCATACTTTGTACAAAGCATGTGATCTTCTCAGATTCATTACTGACCCCTTGGTTTGCAGCCTCTGATACCTGATCAACAGCTTCAGAACACATGGAAAATAGGAACAATGTAAGAGAGTTTGTCCTCCTGGGGCTCACACAAAACCCTGAGATGCAAAAAAGTTCTATTTATTTTATTCTTACTCATGTATATTATGACAATAATGGGCAATCTGCTTATCATGGTGACTCACAGCCAGCCGATCACTGGATTCCCCCACGTACTTTTTTCTGGCTTCTTTGTCGTTTATAGATGCTGTCTATTCTACCACCATTGCTCCCAAAATGATCATCGACTTGCTTAAGGACAAAAAGACTATTTCCTTCCAGGCTTGTATGACTCAGATCTTTATAGATCATTTAACTGATGGTACTGAAGTCACTCTTCTGGTGGTGATGGCCTATGACCAATATGTAGCCATCTGCAAACCTCTTCATTATTTGATCATCATGAATCAGAGGGTATGTGTCCTCATGCTGCTGGTGGCCTGGACTGGAGGCTTTCTGTACTCACTGGTTCAATTGCTCTTTATTTATCAGCTCCCTTTCTGTGGCCCCAATGTCACTGACAACTTCCTGGGTGACATGTAGCCTTTACTGAAACTTGCTTGTGCTGATACCCACCTCATTGGACTCTCTATGATAGCTAATAGAGGGAAATTTGCAGTGTTGTCTTCTTCAACCTCTTAGTGTCTTATGGGGTCATATTAAACTCCCTGAAGACTCATGGTTTGGAAGGGAATCACAAAGCCTTCTACACGTGTACATCTCATATAGCTGTGGTCATTTTATTATTTGTTCCTTGTATCGTTCTGTATGCAAGGCCTAATGCGAACTTTTCCATTGATAAATCCATGACGGTGGTCGTAACTTTCATAACTCCTATGTTGAATTCTTTAAGCTACACTTTGAGAAATGCATAGATGAAAAATGCCATGAGGAAACTCTGGAGTAAAAATGTGATCTTAGTTGGAAGAGGGAGTTTTCCATCATGTAGGATGTGAAAGTAGTTTTTTTTTTTTTTCCCCAGAATCAAAGAATTGTCACTCTCAGTGACTATATTTCGAAAATCATTTCCTTTGGTTTATCTATCCTGTTTATTCTGAAACCACTATATAAATTAAACTTTAAGTGGAATATTTTATAGTCCTGAGAGGCCAAGAGAATCACATATCTTTAACCTCTAGATATATAACATACTGTATTAAGATTCTTTAGTAACAACAACTTTTTTTCTATTGGAAGATTTTATTTGTGGGTGTTGATACTTGTCTGGTACTGAGAAATATGACCTAGTAGAAAGATCTCTTTTAGTCCAAGAAAGAGAAATTGGAAATTTAAATTTCTGATTGCTAAAAAAATTATTAATCTATCAATAAAAATAAATCAAGTAATTTAAAATTTCACAGACTTTGTCCATAGAGGAAGATAAAATAATTAGAAATTAACATTCTTTATTCTGTAATGGTGGTGTATGGTGGATTTTGTCTATTCAAATCAAGTTTTGCACTGAAAATTTCAAATTTTCAACTCCATTCTGTGCAGCTTTTTCAGTTGACCTCCTCTGATTCCAGTTAAGCTATTTCAAATCCTGAAAGATGATGCTGTGAAATTTCTGCACTTAATATGCTAGCAAATTTGGAAAACTCAGCAGTGGCCACAGGACTGGAAAAGTTCAGTTTTTATTCCAATCCCAAAGAAAGGCAATGTCAAAGAATGCTCAAACTAATGCACAATTGCTCTCTTCTCACACGCTAGTAAAATAATGCTCAAAATTCTGCAAGCTAGGCTTCAGCAATATTTGAACCGTGAACTTCCAGATGTTCAAGCTGGTTTTAGAAAAGGCAGGGGAACCAGAGACCAAATTGCCAACATCTGCTGGATCATCGAAAAAGCAAGAGAGTTCCAGAAAAACATCTATTTCTGCTTTATTGACTATGCCAAATCCTTTGACTGTGTGGATCACAATAAACTGTGGAAAATTCTTCAAGAGATGGGAATACCAGACCACCTTATCTGCCTCTTGAGAAATTTGTATGCAGGTCAGGAAGCAACATTTAGAACTGGACATGGAACAACAGACTGGTTCCAAATAGGAAAAGGAGTACATCAAGGCTGTATATTGTCACCCTCTTTATTTAACTTATATGAACTTATATGCAGAGTACATCATGAGAAATGCTGGATTGGAAGAAGCACAAGCTGGAGTCAAGATTGCCAGGAGATATATCAATAACCTCAGACATGCAGATGACACCACCCTTATGGCAGAAAGTGAAGAGGAACTAAAAAGCCTCTTGATGAAGGTGAAAGAGGAGAGTGAAAAAGTTGGCTTAAAGTTCAACATTCAGAAAACAAAGATCATGGCATCTGGTCCCACCACTTCATGGGAAATAGATGGGGAAACAGTGGAAACAGTGTCAGACTTTATTTTTGGGGGCTCCAAAATCACCGCAGATGGTGACTGCAGCCATGTAACTAAAAGACACTTACTCCTTAGAAGAACAGTTATGACCAACCTAAATAGCATATTGAAAAGCAGAGACATTACTTTTCCAACAATGGTCCGTCTGGTCAAGGCTATGGTTTTTCCAGTGGTCATGTATGGATGTGAGAGTTGGGCTGTGAAGAAAGCTGAGTGCCGAAGAATTGATGCTTTTGAACTGTGGTGTTGGAGAAGACTCTTGAGAGTCCCTTGGACTGCAAGGAGATCCAACCAGTCCATTCTGAAGGAGATCAGCCCTGGGGTTTCTTTGGAAGGAATGATGCTAAAGCTGAAACCAGTACTTTGGCCACGTCATGTGAAGAGTTGACTCATTGGAAAAGACTCTCATGCTGGTAGGGATTGGGGACAGGAGCAGAATGGGACGACAGAGGATGAGATGGCTGGAATGCATCACTGACTCGATGGACCTGAGTCTGAGTGAACTCCGGGAGTTGGTGATGGACAGGGAGGCCTGGCATGCTGTAATTCATGGGGTCGCAAAGAGTTGGACACAACTGAGTGACTGTACTGAAACTGAACTGATACTTGAAATACCTTTAACTCATTCATATCACTCCAGAGTCTGTCTACTTTAAACTATCATGGTACAGGTTTTTAATGTAATAAATGTTTAACATTTTGGATATATGTTTTTTTGTTTTATGTAATGAATGGCTTTCTGACTCTCTGTAAATGATGTTAGTTCCTTAAGTGATGAAATCAAATTGTCCTCTCTTTTTGCAGTAGCCTTTGGCAGTTTGGGGAATCAAATACTGTATTACAAAGATCATTATCCCCCCCCACCCGGCTTCACTGGGTCTTCACTGCAGTGCACAGGCTTTTCTAGTTGCAGCCCACAGGCTTCTCTAATTGTGGCACTCTGTCCCCAGAATGCTTTGCTCAGTAGTTGTGTTGCATGGGCTCAGGCTGTAGGCTTAGATGCTCCACAGCTTTTGATATCTTAGTTCTCCATCCAGGGATCAAACCCATGTCCCCTGAGTTAGAAGAAAGATATGTAACCACTGGTCCACCAGGGAAGTCCCACGACTTAGAGACTGAATAGTAACAACATGTGATGATGGATCTGCAAGCTGGGAAAAAGGTGTTCACCAGCTTCCAACCCTGCAATAGCGTTGATCTGGGACTTTCAACTTCCAGAACTGTGAAAAAACATTTGCCAGTCTTCTAAGCTACACAGTCTATAGTATTTTGTTAAGGCAAACCAAACTGGCTAAAACGATGGTGATAATAAGGCTGCTGCTCATGTATAATACAGGTTTGGTGAACAGAGGTCTGAATTGAATCTGATTCAATTCAGGGAAAAAACAAAAACAACAAAAAGCAAAACAAACAGACAAACAACTAGCCAATCCAATCACCAGGGATGTGGAAAATTTCCAAATCCAGATCCTTGAATAAAGGAGACATAAGATATTTTTAAATAATAACCTTGTAATATCACCATTATACGTCGGGTAGATCTTCAATCTAATCTTTCTCTGAGGGATCTGAGGTCACTGACCAGAGTGTAATTGTGATCAGGACAAATCAATTCCATTCAGTCGCTCAATTGTGTCTGACTTCTTGAGACACCATAGACTTCAGCACACAAGGCTTTCTGTCCATCTCTAACTCCCAGAGCTCTCTCAAACTCATGTCTGTTGAGTCAGTGATGCCATCCAACCATCTCATCCTCTGTTGTCGGCTTCTCCTCCTGCCTTCAATCTTGCCCAACATGAGGATCTTTTCCAATGAGTCAGTTCTTTGCATAAGGTGGCCAAAGTATTGGAGTTTCAGCTTCAACATCAGCCCTTCCAATAAACATTCTGGACTGATTTCCTTTAGGATTCACTTATTGGATTGCCTTGCAGTTCAAGGGACTCCCAAGAGTCTTCTCCAACACCACAGTTCAAAAATATCAATTCTTTGCTGCTCAGCTTTCTTTATAGTCCAATTCTCATATCCATACATGACTACTGGAAAAACCATAGCTTTGACTAGATGGACCTTTGTAGGCAAAGTAATGTCTGTTTTTTAATATATTGTCTGGGTTTGTCATAGCTTTTCTTCCAAGGAGCAAGTGTCGTAATTTCATAGCTGCAGTCACCATCTGCAGTGGTTTTGGAGACCAAAAAGGTAAAGTCTGTCACTGTTTCCATTGTTTCCCCATTTATTTGCATTGAAATGATGGGGCAAGATGCCATGATCTTAGTTTTCTGAGTGTTGAGTTTTAAGCCAACTTTTGCACCTTCCACTTTCACTTTCAACAAAAGGCTCTTTAGTTCTTCTTACTGGAAATTATTTGAAGTAGATTCTAAGCTAAAGCTCATGGCTGTTTGCCAGAATGCCACTCTTCTCCACTGATCAGAAAACAAATTGATATGTTTTGTAACAAATATGCTGTCATATTTTATTCTAGAAAATATAGGTTTATTTCAGAACAGCAAGAATTGCAATTGGCGACCTAGATAGTCAGGGACAGGGAAACTTGGTGTGCAGTTCATGGGGTTTGCAAAGAGTCAGACACGACTTAGTGACAGAACAACAACAACCATGGCAAACCATGTGCAATTTTTCCCAAGGCGAGGGAATGCTTTTAGAGAAGGGAAAAGAGAGTTAAGGGGTGGGGATCTAGTAAATAAAGAGCCTGTGGCTTTTCATCGGTTAAGCCCTTGCCAGCAAAGAGGAACATTTCTTCTCCCTTTTGTTTTGCTATGTTATAGGCTATAAGAGTTCCCCATTCTGGTTTCCCAGCTCCATAATTAAGTATTTGTTTATTCATTTATTTTAATGTGAGAGAATCTTGGCCCAAAGCTCTCCTAGTGGGTCAGTTCTGAATATCTGATAGACTACATGTATTCTAAAGAAGGTGTACATTTCCATATTGAGTTCTTGGTGTTTGAGCAGTTTTCATAGTGACTGAGTAGAAGTATTTGGAACTAATTTATCGTTTCACATTGGTAAGCAAAAAGCAGATCCACATTGTTGTGCAACCAAAGAGATTTGATGAATTCAGGGACTAAGTCTTATCCTGTTCCCATCTAAGTTACTTGTTTGGTTTAGGAAGCAAATGAAGAGACTGGATAAGTCAGTGTGGAAACTGGAAGCTTTAACAAATTCTATATTACTAATCTTTACCTTGTATTACTTTTCTTTATATGAGTAAATACTATAAGAGTGTCAAGAGATTTATTTTTGTATCTCTTGTATTTGTATTTTGTATCTCTCAATCTCTTTAATTCACTCCTCAGATCTTACTTGGGGGGAAAAAAAAAAAACACATGAAGCTCATAGAAGTAATGGCATAGATCATGTGGGCATGTCTTTTGTTTTAATTAGTCTGTAACAAATGGGAATATCAGCTATTCCATGTAGGGAGAAGATAAAACAGGTTAGAATTTAATGAAAACTTAATTCTTGCTTTAAACTGCTTAAACAAAATATGCAATTTTAGAAATGTTTCTTTCTTTCATAGGTCTCAGTTTTTCCATATCCAAAACAAAATGAATGAATAACTTTCGAATACAGTAATTACTCTCTCATGTTCCTGCTCAGTCACTCAGTAGTGGTCCACTCTTTGTGATCCCATGGACTGCAGCCTGCCAGGTTCCTCTTTCCACGGGATTTCTCAGACCAGAAAACTGGAAGGGGTTACCATTTCCTTCTCCAGAGGATCTTCCCACTCAAGAATTGAACTTGAGCCTCATGCATTGGCAAGCAAACTCTTTACCACTGAGACCCCATGGAGCTCACAACCTTACCTGCTTACTGTGGTGACTATGATATACAGCCAGACTTTGCACACTCTGTGAAGTATTCCTTCCTGGTCTTCTTGTCATTGGAAGACACCTGCTATTCCTCTTCACAATCCATAAAATGCTAGCTGATTTACTCTCTGATTCAAAAGTTGTGTAATTCAGAGACTTCCCTGGTGATCTAGTGATTAAGAGCCCACACTTTCACTCCAGACTCATGGGGTTCGATCCTTGGTTGGAGAACTAAGATCTCCAAAAAAGAAAAGAAAACCTATATAATTCAGTGGCTGAAGGTAACAGGATTGTGGAAGAGGAATACCAGGTTGTCTGTGACAGTGCCAATGTAGGTGATAAGTACCATCAAAAACAGAATTCTTTGCATCTAAGGATTCTGTGCAGCTCCCATTAGAATGAATTGAGTCACTTGAATTGTATCTCCTTTCATTTCAGTGATATGATGAATTCGGAAGTGGGGACTTAATGAAATAAGACAATGTTTTCAACACCAAGGTGATAAGAAGTTAATGCTTTGGGTTTTCAGATATGTCCAAAACATTTCAGCAATAAGAAAATATTTGTTCCCATGGTATGCAAAAGGAAAAAAAAACATGTTACTTTCTCCATTTCACTGACAGTATTTTTTATTTATTTATTTTAACTTAAATTTTATTTATTTGCTTGTTTTAATTGGAGGCTAATTAGTTTACAATATTGCCATGGGTTTTGGCATACATTGACGTGAATCAGCCACAGGTGTACGTGTGTTCCCCATCCCAAAGCACCTTCCCACCTCTGTCGCCATCCCATCCCTCTGGGTTGTCCCAGTGCACCGGTTTTGGGTGCCCTCTTTCACTCATCAAATTTGGACTGGTGATCTATTTCACATATGGTAATGTACATGTTTCAATGATATTCTCTCAAATCATTCCACCCTTGCCTTCTCCCACTGATATTATTTTATTTTATTTTTAAATTTTTAATCATAAAATAATTGCTTTACTGTGTCGTGTTGGTTTCTGCCATACAACAACATATATCAACCATAAGTATACATATAGCTCCTCTCTTTTGAGCCTCTCTCTTAATTCCCCCACCGTCTCACCCCTCTGGGTCATCACAGAGCACCAGGCTGAGCTCCCTGTGTTATACAACAACTTCCCACTAGTTATATATATTTTAAGCATGGTAATGTATATATTTCAATGCTACTCTCTCCATTTGTCCCACCATCTCCTTCCCCTATTGTGTCTACAAGTCCATTCTTTATGTCTGTGTCTCTATTTCTGCCCTGCAATCAAGTTTATCAGTACCGTTTTCCTAGATTCCATATCCAGGACATGGAACCAATTTAGATGTCCATCAATAGATGAATGGATAAAGAAGTTGTGGTACATATATACAATAGGATGTTTCTCAGCCATAAAAAGAACTGAATTTGAGTCAATTGAACTGAGATGGACGAACCTAGAGCCTGTTATACAAAGTGAAGTAAGTCAGAAAGAGAAAAACAAATATCGTATCAGAGCGAACTTTAAGGCTGTTTTATTCAGCTTATTATGAGGCTTAAAATGCTAAAGTTCTTCTTCTACATCTTATGACAAGTGGTCCCTGGGTCTTTGCTGGATGCCATCTAGGCACAGAGAGCTCACGATGTAATAACCTGGTTGCTTCTCAGCCAGTAAGAAATGTGAAAAACACTTCTTTAGATATTAAAGAAGGTACTTGTGCAGCTGTTTGTTCTGGTTCGGCACACTGTTGATACAAAGATGAAGTCTAACTCGCTCTCCTCTTCCACATAGAAACCACTTAAATGAGCCTAGGAGACAAGGTCTGTGTCTTGTTCACCACTTTATCACCAGCACTTGGTTCAGGGTCTGGCTCATACTGATGTTCAATAAAACTAAGTGAATAGATGAGTTTGTAGACTTTCATTTCCTCTGTGTTTTCTTTTTCTCTAGCTAAGACCAAGAAAATCATTTAGTTTCTTACTTCAGGGAAAAATAAACCTGAATAAATGGTTGGAATGTATAAAAATACATAGTTCTCTCACCCATTGAGATCTCTCACTCTCTCCACCCTAAACATCGGTCTTCCTTGGTCTGTTTCAATTGACTCGCTTACCTTCTGGCCAAGAGGTAGCCCTAGCTGAAAATTAGAGGGTAGGTGAGAAGGGAAAACAAACAAACAAACAAGAATGTCATGGTACTGTCCTGGTTCCCTGTTGTGGTTTGTCAAAGGCTGGATGCCTTTAACTGAGGCTATACCATTTTGAATGAACCAAGTTCCTAAGAACTTCCTCTTCCCTTGGGAAAAATTGTCAGTGATTACGAAAATTCATTGTACACTATTTAAGCTGATGTGAAAAGGTCGAGTTGTTCTCAAATGGAAAAAAAAAAACATTGTATAATTAAAGTTTAGTGTTATTTACCAATAAGCTGGAGGATCAGAAAGATTAAATAATGAAGTCATAGAACATGTAAGTCAGCATTAGGCCCAGATACTCTTATTCCATGTCCTGTGATCTTTACATTATACAGAATTCCTTTGTGTTGATGCTAGATGAGGTTTCGTCTATAAAAACTATATATATATATATATATATATATATATATATATATATATATGCCATAGTAAGTGACGCTTCATTAGGTTAACACTTACTAGGAGCATTTATATGTCTTTTTTTTTTTTTTTTTCCCAAAAGCACCCAATGAAATATTTGAGAAAACAATATCACTATTAGAAGCACTGTTTATAATAGCCAGGACATGGAAGCAACCTAGATGTCCATCAGCAGATGAATGGATAAGAAAGCTGTGGTACATATACACAATGGAGTATTACTCAGCCATTAAAAATAATACATTTGAATCAGTTCTAATGAGGTGGATGAAACTGGAACCTATTATACAGAGTGAAGTAAGCCAGAAAGAAAAACACCAATACAGTATACTAATGCATATATATGGAATTTAGAAAGATGGTAATGACAACCCTGTATGCGAGGCAGCAAAAGAGACACAGATGTATAGAACAGTCTTTTGGACTCTGTGGGAGAGGGAGGGGGATTGATTTGGGAGAATGGCATTAAAACACATATAATATATAAGAAACAAATCGCCAGTCCAGGTTTGATACAGGATGCAGGAAGCTTGGGGCTGGTGCACTGGGATGACCCAGAGGGATGGTATGGGGAGGGAGGTGGGAGGGGGGTTCAGAATGGGGAACACATGTACACCCGTGGTAGATGCCTGTTGATGTATGGCAAAACCAATACAATATTGTAAAGTAAAAAAAAATAATAATAATAATAAAAATTTAAAAAAGCAAGTTGGTGTTGCACTTAATTCCTTGAAACTTGTGTGTGTGTGTGTGTGTATATATATATATATATATATATATATATATATATATTAAAAGAAGAGTGGGCATCATTACTCTACATTTAACCAAGGAAAATACATCTTGGCTAAATAAATTATCTGGCCTTCCCAGGCGGCTCAGTGGTAAAGAATTTGCCCACAATGTAGGAGATCTGGGTTTAATCCCTGGGTTGGGAAGATCCTTTGGAGAAGGGAATGGCAGCTCACTCTGGTATTCTTGCCTGGAGAATTCCATGGACAGATGAGGCTGGCAGGCTACCATCCATGAAAGAGGCGGACAAAACAGAGCAATTAACTTATAAGACTGTGTTGAAAATTAATTTTGGATCTTTTCAAAAATGAAGTCAATAAGCTATCAAATTACAAAAATATATATGTCATGGAGGGGTTATAGTTTCCCCTTTTGTTGGAAATGTCCAACATCCTACTACATATGTACCATATACTTTATTGAGGAAATCAATGGACATCATGTTGTAACAATATTCAGCAAATATATTTTGGCTATGGAAACATGATGGAGAGTAAGAACACTAGCTTTAGTATCAGGAGTGATGAGTTTTATTTCACACTATGCCATTATGCTCTTCTTTAGCCTTAAATAGTTCGCCCCATTTTCACAAGTAGTTTACATAGGTAAATTGCAGTGTGTTTTCAATTTCTGTGATTCTGGCCAAGCCAGTGCTTTTATTGCCATACATATTGTTATATTTGCTTCTACTTAAGTTAGAAATAAAACAGGAAGGCTTATGAGAGCACAGTCCACCTTCCAAAATCTTTCCATTACTGGTAAACAACTTAGAAGATGTCTTTCTGAGATGAAAATGCCTTTTTGAATTGGACTAAAAGGATATGGACTCTGCACTTTTTTTTTTTTTTTTTTAAAGCATGACTTACTATCAGGCTAGTCTTTGGATTTAATATGATGAGTAATGGCAAGGTGACCCAACATGCCATTTCTTGGTCATCTGTTTTCTTTTTTGTTTGTTTGCTTTTAATATTTATTTATTTATTTTATATTGGTTTCATGGGATCTTTTTTGCTGTGTAGGGGACCTTTAGTTGTGCATGTGAACACCTAGTTATTACATGCATGTTAGATCTAGTTCCCTGACCAAATATTGAACCTGGGACCCCTGCATTCATTATTCAGAATCTTAGCCACTGGACCAACAAGGAACCCCCTAGCTCTGCTCTTGAGTGCTTTGAGAACACAAACAGAACCTCTGCAAGTTAGGTATTATGATTATCCTCATTTCACAAAGAAGAATAAATTTCAAAAAAGGTAAGTAATCTATCCAATTTCAGAGACGGAATTAGTATTCAGATCTGCATCCTTCTAAATCCAAATTTTATTCTTTTCAACCATTTAAAAGGGTATCAGACAAATGACAGAATTCTAGCAGGACCTCTCTTGTTTTGTAGTAACTAAAATGTTTTCCATAGTAATTACATACTTTCATAATGTGCCTGTGTATAGAAGCAATTGGTTCTCAGAAAGTTATATGGCCTACTATCTAAGATGGTATCTAAGATGGTGTGGAATATAAAGAAGACACTTACATATATCCTCTTAATGTATTCTTAGCACAACTGATATGAAATTTATATTGAATTTCTTATTTTCTTGGGAAACATTATAGATTATAAAAATTATCAAACATGGGGAAAAAAGTTGAGATGTTTTCAAATGATCAAAACAACATTACAAAATTAAAGTTTAGGGTTCTTATATACAGAAAAGATGGCAGTTAAGAAATATTATATAATTAAATCATAGAATATGGAAGTCAGCATAGGATCCAAAACTTTAATTCCACATCTTCTGATCTTTCATTATACAGAATTCCTGGGACTTGGTATATAATTATGATTTAGTATATAAAAATCCTTTTGATTACATGCCATAAGAAGTGACCCTTCATTAAGTTAACAATTATTTGTACAATTAAATGCAAGCTTTCTCTGAAGCACACAGCAAAATATATTTTTAAGACAGTTTTGTTATAGAAAGATGGCTTTATACTTAGTTCCTTGAATCTGAAATCCTCCTTGAAATCTGCTTTTGGAGATTATTTATAAGGAATACACATATTTAAAAAAATCATGCTATATTTAATCAAGGAAAGTACTTCTTGAGTAAACAATTTACCTATGTTATATGACTTTATTACAATTAATTTAAACTCTTTTCAAAAATAAATTCTGCTATCAAAATATAAATGCATAAATATTTCACAGATATGTTTATAATCTCCTTCTTTGTTAGAAAAATCCAGCCTCCTACTATGTGGGTACCACATACTTAATTGAATAAATCAATATACATCATGATGTGAAAAAATTTAGCAAGAGTATCATGGTAAGGAAAACATGATGGTGAATAACAGAACTAGTGTCAGGATCAGGAGCCATGAGCTTTATTTCTCACTCTGCCATCATGTTCTTCCTTAACCTTAAACAGTTTTCCCTATTTCTATGAGTAGTTTACCGAGGTAAATTGCAATGATGTACCAAAATTTTGTTGTCCTGGCAAAACCAATGTGCTTATTAACATAAATATTGTTATATTTTCTCCTACTTCAATTAGAGTTAAAATTGGAAGGCTTATGAGACCACAGTCCACCTCCCAAAATCTTTCCATTTCTGGTAAACAACTTAAGAGATGTCCTTCTGGAACGAAAAATTCCTTGGATTGGATTAATACAACATGAGGTCTGCCCTTGAGTGTTTTGTCATTTTGAGAACATATTTCTCTATATATTGGAATAAATGGAGCTGTCATAAGAACACTTTTACAGGTATGTGGTTCTTGTTAAATTTATCCCTGAATCTATGAAATGTCTAACTATATCTCATCTAGTTTCTTATTAACAGTGGCAAGATCCAGTATAATTTTGCCTGCTTCCATTCTAGTTAACCAGTCAAGCTTGAGAATCTGTGTGGCTGTCTCCTCAGGGTTCTAAAAAACTTTCTTTTGGGATTTATATTTTGGAAACAAATTTTTCTGGTACAGAGCCAGGAATTTCTTTTTTGAGAAATTATTTTCATATACATCCTTTACCTAAAGCTGTTCTACTTCCATTCCGTGCTTCTCTAAGTCCTTAGGAGTCTGGCTAGACAGGTGTAGAAATTCTAAAGCAATCTCTCTGCCCAGAATGTAGCTATTTATGTATAGGCTGCCTCACACTCAATGGGCCATTGCGAATGGATCTTTATGAGGTTGTGAATGTTGACTGTGTCAGTACATGCTAAATCTCTGATCTGATTCTGTCTTTCATTCAAGAGTTGGAAAAAAATGTTCAAGACATTTTCACAGTGACACTTCAGAGAAATCCATATCACTTATAGTTCTGTAGAAAGTTTCAGACTCTCATTCAAACTGTCTTTGGCATCTGCCATCACAAATAGCATTAAAGAACTCTAATATTGGAGTGCCCAAGTAAGCTAGGGTTGTCCATGTGATTTCAATTCTTTTTTAATCTATTTTTCATGACACAGGCTGCTCACAGTCACACATTCTCTGGAGTTAATCAAGAGTTATGTACAATTTATTTTCCTTCTTATTAACACAAAAATATTTGAACATGGTATGAATATGGCTCCATATAGGAATACTTCTGAGTTAGACTTAATTACATTTATTTACCAAATAATTTCAAATACTGGTATTTATTTCCTTCAGTAGATAGTTGAATTGGGCCTTACAGCAGTGGTAACATAATGTGTCAAACCACTTAAAATAATAACTTTAAGATAAGGTTCCTCACCCAGAATTTAATGGCCTGGCTTCTTATTTCTCCTTGGCAGATGATATTTTTATTCCCTGTCTTGTATTTTCTTGTTATAAATTGTGAATATTATTGCTTAATTTTTCTATTTCATATGAATATTAGAGTTAATTTTAAATAAGTGAAATAAATGTATTTTCCCATCTCTAAGTATAATTAAATAATATAATCATTTTCATCTTTATCATGTTAATCTAATTCCAGAATTCACACAAGAAACAACTATTTTGAAGAGGTACTGAAAACTTCACCTGAAGTGCCAATATTATAATAGTGTTCATATTTAACAGTTAAGATATAATTAAAAACATTTTATAATGATTTGAATACTTGGTAGATTAAAAAAACAAATTATTATAATAGAATTTAAAGATCAGATTTACCCACCTGAATGTTTAATTTATACACTACTAAATATTCAGTCTTATTATTAAGCTCATATATTTCAAATACCTAAATTCATAAATGGTCAACAGTTTTGTTTTCTTTGTTTTTGTTTTTTTTTTTAGTCTCATCATATTATTTTGTCTTCATGTAAACTCAAAGAGGAGTTCAAAATTAAATATAAGTGACATAAAAAAGTTCTTCTCTGTTCAGTTTACCTCATGACAAAATTAAGTTGTTGGAAAAGTCTGCTACTGATGATGAAATACGCTTGAGGCCCTATTAGCCACAGATAAGAAACTTTACAGAAAATGCCCACAATAGGATATGTGGTAATTCTTTTAAGGTTCATCAAAAGGTACTATTTATAAACCAACAAAGACACTCATTGTAGCTGGGATAGTTGGCATTTTCAAATCTTGAAAGTTATTTCTTGGTGAGCTAACAGAAGTTAGGCATAGACTTATATCAGACACATGCATAGGTGAGACTTTTTTCCAAGGAAATCATATAATCAAAGACTTTCAGATTTAAATTGATCTTACAAATCATATTATCACCCATATCCTCACCTATCTGACATTAAATTGTGTCTTTCTCAGCATAGAATACATCAAGAATTATATATTCAAGTACAACGCTACTAATTTATGTGGTGGTGGTTTAGTCACTAAGTCATATACGACTTTTGCAACCCCATGCATTATAGCCTGCCAGGCTCCTCTGTCCATGGGATTCTCCAGGCAAGAATACTGGAGTGGGTTGCCATTTGTAGAAATATTTTGAAGTCTTTTCTTCTTTACTGATATTTATTTAATGCGATGCAAACAGCCGCCTCCTTGGGAAAGACCCTGATAATGGGAAAGATTGAAGGCAAAAAAAGAAAAGGGCAGTAAGAGAATGAGATAGTTGGATGCCGTCACTGACTCAGTGGACATGAACTTGGGCAAACTCCAAGAGTTAGTGAGGCACAGGAAGGCCTGACTTGCTGTGGTCCATGGGATTGCACAGTCAGACTCAACTCAATGACTGAACAACAAAAACATGTATTTAAATTAGTAAAAAGAATATAGGGAGGAGCTAAGATGGCGGAGGAGTAGGATGGGGAGAACACTTTCTCCCCCACAAATTCATCAAAAGAACATTTAAACGCCGAGTAAATTCCACAAAACAACTTCTGAAAGCCGGCAGAGGACATCAGGCACCCAGAAAAGCAACCCAAGTCTTCGAAAGGAGGTAGGGAAAAATATAAAAGACAAAAAAAAGGGACAAAAGAGGGAGGGATGGAGTTCCGTCCCGGGAAGGGAGTCTTAAAAAGAGAGAAGTTTCCAAACCCCAGGAAACCTTCTCACTGCCGAATCTGTGCCGAGCATTGGAAGCACAGAGGGCAACATAACAGGGAGGAAAAATAAATAATTAAAACCCGCACATTGCGAGCCCTACGGTAACTCCCCTAGCGGAGAAGCAGCGCAGACGCCTGCATCCGCCATTAGCAAGCGGGGGCTGGGCAGGGAGGTGCAACGCAGGCTGCATCGCAAGAATCTGGCCCGAATACCCGGAGCACTATCTGAGCAAAATAATTTGGGCTAGCAAACCAGACTGTGGGATATCTACCACGCGAAAAGCCAGCCCTAACCTATGACACCGCCAGGCCCACACACGGAATAAAGGACTGAACAGAGATAGCTGGTGGCAGACCATCCCCTTCCAGTGATAGGCAGCCAGAGCCGGAAGGGGACAATCGCAGCCCCAGAGAGACATTATCTATAAAACTGTAAGCAGGCTTCTTTGCTAACTAAAGCTTCTTGGGGGTCTGGACAGTCAACATCTGCCTGAGAAGGTGTGCCGGTGCACAACTAGATAACAACCGAGCGGAAGGGAGGCGATAAGTCGCAGCAATCGCGCGTGCAAAACACATCATCACCTGAGCTGCTCGGATCTGGGAAGGGCACAAAACCCAGGCCCAACTGAGAGTCTGCGCTTCTGAGGACTACCTGAGTGCCTGAACCTGAGCGGCTTGCACGAGGGAAGTACAGGAAGCCCAGGGCGGGCCACGGATGGTTCGCGGTGGAGCAACCTAGAGCCTGAGCAGCGTGGGCAGAGAGGCTACACGCGCCGTGAACTGGGGGCAGACCAGTGTGGCTGAGGCACTGCGAGCACACGCCAGTGTTATTTGTTTGCAGCATCCCTCCCTACCTCCCCTCAGTGCGACTGAACAAGTGAGCCTATTAAAAAAAAAAAATTAAGTCCTCTATTATTCCTTTAATTTCCGCTTTTATAACTGATTACTTTGCAAAAAAAAAAAAAAGAAGACCCTATTTTTTTAAAGCAAACTTCATATATATATATATTTTTTTTTTAATAATTTTTTGACTTTTTTTTCTTTTCCCTTCTTTTCTTTAACATTGTATTTTCGAAATTCCAAACTCTACTCTAGATTTTTAATTTTAGCTTTTTAGTATTTGTTATCAATTTTGTACCTATAGTTTTTTTTTGTGTGTTTTGTTTTTATATAATTTCTGTGACCCTTTTTTATTTTTTCTTTTTCTTTTTCTCTGTTTCTTTCTCTTCTTCTTTTAAATAACATTGTATATCTGAAATTCCAAACTCTATTCTAGATTTTTAATTTATGCTTTTTGGTATTTGTTATCAATTTTGTACCTGTATTTTTTTTTTATATATAATTTATGCGACCATGTTTGTTCTTGTTTTTTTTTTTTTTTTCTCTCTCTCTTTCTTTTTCTTCTTCTTTTTTTAACATTGTATTTTTGAAATTCCAAACTCTACTCTTGATTTTTAACTTCTGCTTTTTGGTATTAGTTATCAATTTTGTACCTATATTTTCTGTATAATTTTTGCGACCTTGTTTGTTTTTGTTTGTTTGTTTTTTCTTTCTTTCTTTTCCTTCACATCGTATTTTTGAAATTCCAAACTCTACTCAAGATTTAAAATTTTTGCTTCTATGTATTTGTTACCAATTTTGTACCTTTAAGAACCCAATCTTCAGTACTCATTTTTCACTAGGGAGAGAGATTACTGGCTTAACTGCTCTCTCTCCCTTTGGACTCTCCTTTTTCTCCACTAGATCGCCTGTGTCTCCTCCCTAACCCCTCTCTACTCTACCCAACTCTGTGAATTTCTGTGTGTTCCAGACAGTGGAGAACACTTAGGGAACTGATTACTGGCTGGATCTGTCTCCCTCCTTTTCATTCCCCCCATTTATCCTCCTGGCCACCTCTGCCACCTTCTTCCTTCTTCTCTTCTCTATATAACTCTGTGAACAACTCTGAGTGGCCCAGTTGTGGAGTGCACATAAGGAAGAGATTACTGAATAGCCCACTCTCTCCTCTATTGACTCCACCTCATCTCATTCGGGTCACCTCTAACTCCCTCCTCACTCTTCTCTTCTCCATATAACGCTGTAAACCTCTCTGGGCGAAACAAGTTTCAGGGCAAGACATACCAAGCAAATTCTCCAGCAGCAAGGAACACAGCCCTGAGCTCCAAGATACACGCAGCCCAAAGTCACCTCAAAACCATAGACATCCCATAACTCATTACTGGACATTTCATTGCACTCCAGAGAGAAGAAATACAGCTCCACTCACCAGAACACCGACACAAGCTTCCCTAACCAAGAAACCTTGACAAGCCACCTGTACAAACCCACACAGAGCGAGGAAACGCCACAATAAAGAGAACTCCACAAACTGCCAGAATACAGAAAGGACACCCCAAACAGCAATTTAAACAAGATGAAGAGACAGAGGAATACCCAGCAGACAAAGGAACAGGATAAAAGCCCACCAAACCAAACAAAAGAAGAAGAGATAGGGAATCTACTTGATAAAGAATTCCGAATAATGATAGTGAAATTGATCCAAAATCTTGAAATCAAAATGGAATCACAGATAAATAGCTTGGAGACAAAGATTGAGAAGATGCAAGAAAGGTTTAACAAGGACCTAGAAGAAATAAAAGAGAGTCAATATATAATGAATAATGCAATAAATGAAATTAAAAACACTCTGGAGGCAACAAATAGTAGAATAACAGAGGCAGAAGATAGGATTAGTGAATTAGAAGATAGAATGGTAGAAATAAATGAATCAGAGAGGATAAAAGAAAAACAAATTAAAAGAAATGAGGACAATCTCAGAGACCTCCAGGACAATATTAAATGCTGCAACATTCGAATCATAGGGGTCCCAGAAGAAGAAGACAAAAAGAAAGACCGTGGGAAAATACTTGAAGAGATAATAGTTGAAAACTTCCCTAAAATGGGGAAGGAAATAATCACCCAAGTCCAAGAAACCCAGAGAGTCCCAAACAGGATAAACCCAAGGTGAAACACCCCAAGACACATATTAATCAAGTTAACAAAGATCAAACACAAAGAACAAATATTAAAAGCAGCAAGGGAAAAAAAAAAAAACAAATAACACACAAGGGAGTTCCCATTAGGATAACAGCTGATCTTTCAATAGAAACTCTTCAAGCCAGGAGGGAATGGCAAGACATACTTAAAGCAATGAAAGAAAATAAGCTACAGCCCAGATGATTGTAGCCAGCAAGGATCTCATTCAAATATGAAGGAGAAATCAAAAGCTTCTCAGACAAGCAAAAGCTGAGAGAATTCAGCACCACCAAACCAGCTCTCCAACAAATACTAAAGGATATTCTCTAGACAGGAAACACAAAAACAGTGTATAAACTCGAACCCAAAACAATAAAGTAAATGGCAATGGGATCATACTTATCAGTAATTACCTTAAATGTAAATGGGTTGAATGCCCCAACCAAAAGACAAAGACTGGCTGAATGGATACAAAAACAAGACCCCTACATATGTTGTCTACAAGAGACCCACCTGAAAACAGGGGACACATACAGACTGAAAGTGAAGGGCTGGAAAAAGATTTTCCATGCAAATAGGGACCAAAAGAAAGCAGGAGTAGCAATACTCATATCAGATAAAATAGACTTTAAAACAAAGGCTGTGAAAAGGGACAAAGATGGTCACTACCTAATGATCAAAGGATCAATCCAAGAAGAAGATATAACAATTTTAAATATATATGCACCCAACACGGGAGCGCTGCAATATGTAAGACAAATGCTAACAAGTATGGAAGGAGAAATTAACAATAACACAATAATAGTGGGATACTTTAATACCCCACTCACACCTATGGATAGATCAAATAAACAGAAAATTAACAAGGAAACACAAACATTAAACAATACAATAGACCAGTTAGACCTAATTGATATCTATGGGACATTTCATCCCAAAACAATGAATTTCGCCTTTTTCTCAAGCACACATGGAACCTTCTCCAGGATAGATCACATCCTGGGCCATAAATCTAGCCTTGGTAGATTCAAAAAAATAGAAATCATTCCAAGCATCTTTTCTGACCACAATGCAGTAAGATTAGATCTCAATTACAGGAGAAAAACTATTAAAAATTCCAACATATGGAGGCTGAACAACACGCTGCTGAATAATCAACAAATCACAGAAGAAATCAAAAAAGAAATCAAAATTTGCATAGAAACTAATGAAAATGAAAACACAACTCAAAACCTGTGGGACACTTTAAAAGCAGTCCTAAGGGGAAAGTTCATAGCAATACAGGCATACCTAAAGAAACAAGAAAAAAATCAAATAAATAACCTAACCCTACACCTAAAGCAACTAGAAAAGGAAGAAATGAAGAACCCCAGGGTTAGTAGAAGGAAAGAAATCTTAAAAATTAGGGCAGAAATAAATGCAAAAGAAACAAAAGAGGCCATAGCAAAAATCAAAAAAGCCAAAAGCTGGTTCTTTGAAAGGATAAATAAAATTGACAAACCATTAGCCAGACTCATCAAGAAACAAAGGGAGAAAAATCAAATCAATAAAATTAGAAATGAAAATGGAAATATCACAAAGACAACACAGAAATACAAAGGATCATAAGAGACTACTATCAGCAATTATATGCCAATAAAATGGACAACATGGAAGAAATGGACAAATTCTTAGAGAAGTACAACTTTCCTAAACTCGACCAGGAAGAAATAGAAAATCTTAACAGACCCAACACAAGCACGGAAATTGAAACTGTAATCAAAAATCTTCCAGCAAACAAAAGCCCAGGTCCAGACGGCTTCACAGCTGAATTCTACCAAAAATTTAGAGAAGAGCTAACACCTATCCTGCTCAAACTCTTCCAGAAAATTGCAGAGGAAGGTAAACTTCCAAACTCATTCTATGAGGCCACCATCACCCTAATACCAAAACCTGACAAAGATCCCACAAAAAAAGAAAACTACAGGCCAATATCACTGATGAACATAGATGCAAAAATCCTTAACAAAATTCTAGCAATCAGAATCCAACAATACATTAAAAAGATCATAAACCATGACCAAGTGGGCTTTATCCCAGGGATGCAAGGATTCTTCATTATCCACAAATCAATCAATGTTATACACCACATTAACAAACTGAAAAACAAAAACCATATGATTATCTCAATAGATGCAGAGAAAGCCTTTGACAAAATTCAACATCCATTTATGATAAGAACTCTCCAGAAAGCAGGAATAGAAGGAACATACCTCAGCATAATAAAAGCTATATATGACAAACCCACAGCAAACATTATCCTCAATGGTGAAAAATTGAAAGCATTTCCTCTAAAGTCAGGAACAAGACAAGGGTGCCCACTTTCACCGTTACTATTCAACATAGTTTTGGAAGTTTTGGCCACAGCAATCAGAACAGAAAAAGAAATAAAAGGAATCCAAATTGGAAAAGAAGAAGTAAAACTCTCACTGTTTGCAGATGACATGATCCTTTACACAGAAAACCCTAAAGATTCCACCAGAAAATTACTAGAACTAATCAATGATTATAGTAAAGTTGCAGGATATAAAATCAACACACAGAAATCCCTTGCATTCCTATACACTAATAATGAGAAAACAGAAAGAGAAATTAAGGAAACAATTCCATTCACCATTGCAACGGAAAGAATAAAATACTTAGGAATATATCTACCTAAAGAAACTAAAGACCTATATATAGAAAACTATAAAACACTGGTGAAAGAAATCAAAGAGGACACTAATAGATGGAGAAATATATCATGTTCATGGATTGGAAGAATCAATATAGTGAAAATGAGTATACTACCCAAAGCAATTTATAGATTCAATGCAATCCCTATCAAGCTACCAACGGTATTCTTCACAGAGCTAGAACAAATAATTTCACAATTTGTATGGAAATACAAAAAACCTCGAATAGCCAAAGCTATCTTGAGAAAGAAGAATGGAATTGGAGGAATCAACCTACCTGACTTCAGACACTATTACAAAGCCACAGTTATCAAGACAGTATGGTACTGGCACAAAGACAGAAATATTGATCAATGGAACATTGATCAATGGATCCATTGATCAATGGATCAATGGATCAATAGAAAGCCCAGAGATAAATCCACGCACATATAGAAACCTTATCTTTGACAAAGGAGGCAAGAATATACAATGGATTAAAGACAATCTCTTTAACAAGTGGTGCTGGGAAAACTGGTCAACCACTTGTAAAAGAATGAAACTAGAACACTTTCTAACACCTTACACAAAAATAAACTCAAAATGGATTAAAGATCTAAATGTAAGACCAGAAACTATAAAACTCCTAGAGTAGAACATAGGCAAAACCCTCTCTGACATACATCACAGCAGGATCCTCTATGACCCACTTCCCAGAATATTGGAAATAAAAGCACAAATAAACAAATGGGACCTAATTAAACTCAAAAGCTTCTGCACATCAAAGGAAACTATTAGCAAGGTGAAAAGGCAGCCTTCAGAATGGGAGAAAATAATAGCAAATGAAGCAACGGACAAACAACTAATCTCAAAAATATACAAACAACTCTTCCAGCTCAACTCCAGAAAAATAAATGACCCAATCAAAAAATGGGCCAAAGAACTAAATAGACATGTCTCCAAAGAAGACATACAGATGGCTAACAAACACATGAAAAGATGCTCAACATCACTCATTATCAGAGAAGTGCAAATCAAAATCACTATGAGATACCATTTCATGCCAGTCAGAATGGCTGCGATCCAAAAGTCTACAAGCAATAAATGCTGGAGAGGGTGTGGAGAAAAGGGAACTCTCTTACACTGTTGGTGGAAATGCAAACTAGTACAGCCACTATGGATAACAGTGTGGAGATTCCTTAAAAACCTGGAAATAGAACTGCCTTATGATCCAGCAATCCCACTGCTGGGCATACACACTGAGGAAACCAGAAGGGAAAGAGACACGTGTATCCCAATGTTCATCTCAGCACTGTTTATAATAGCCAGGACATGGAAGCAATCTAGATTCCCATCAGCAGATGAATGGATAAGAAAGCTGTGGTACATATACACAATGGGTATTACTCAGCCATTAAAAAGAATACATTTGAATCAGTTCTAATGAGATGGATAAAACTGGAAGCTATTATACAGAGTGAAGTAAGCCAGAAAGAAAAACACCAATACAGTATACTAACGCATATATATGGAATTTAGAAAGATGGTAACAATAACCCTGTGTACGAGACAGCAAAAGAGACACTGATATATAGATCAGTCCTATGGACTCTGTGGGAGAGGGAGAGGGTGGGGAAATTTGGGAGAATAGCAGTGAAACATGTATAATATCATGTATGAAACGAGTCGCCAGTCCAGGTTCAATGCACGGTACTGGATGCTTGGGGCTGGCACACTGGGACGACCCAGAGGGAGGGGAGGGGAGGGAGGAGGGAGGAGGGTTCAGGATGGGGAACGTGGGTATACCTGTGGCGGATTCATTTCGATATTTGGCAAAACTAATACAATATTGTAAAGTTTAAAAATAAAATAAAATTTAAAAAAATAATAAATTAGTAAAAAGAATATAAATATTAATTAGAAGTAAATTAGAATAAACAATTCACATTTGCATCGAAAATTTTCTCTACTGTATTTTACAATTTAAAAATGTTTCTATGATACTGCACATTTTAAAAAATCTCTTGAAAAGTTAAAAGTGAATTCACTCAGTTGTGTCCGACTCTTTGCGACCCCATGGACTGCAGCCTACCAGGCTCCTCAGTCCATGGAATTTTCCAGGCAAGAGTACTGGAGTGGGTTGCCATTTCCTTCTCCAGTGCATCTTCCCGACCCAGGGATTGAACCCAGGTTTCCTGCGTTGCAGGCAGACGCTTATCCATCTGAGCCACCAGGGACGCTATTCTTGGTATTTAGTATTCTTGGGCTTCCCTTGTGGCTCACCTGGTAAACAATCCGCCTGCAATGCAGAAGACCTGAATTTGATCCCTGGGTTGGGAAGGTCCCCTGGAGAAAGGAAAGGCTACCCACTCCAGTGTTCTGTCCTGGAGAATTCCATGGACTGGATAGTCCATGGGGGTCGCAAAGAGTCAGACACAACTGAGCGACTTTCACAACATATAATCTTGAAAACTACACATTATTAAAGCAGATGCACTGCATTCCAAGCATACTTTTTTTTTTTTTTTTAACACTATTGAGCACTCCATGGTGGTGGTGGTGGTTTAGTCGCTAAATCATGTCTGACTCTTGCGATGTCATGGACTGTAGCCTGTCAAGCTCCTCTGTCCATGGGATTCTCCAGGCAAGAATACTGGAGTGTGTTGCTGTTTCTTTCTCCAGGGGAGAAAATTCCCAACCCAAGAATTGACCCTGGGTCTCCTGCATTGCAGGAAGATGTTTTACCAATTGAACTATGAACATTACATGCTGTTTCTGCATTTCCCGCAACTCTTAATATTTGTACTGAGCATATGGGTGAATAAAGATTTTTCTTCTTTAAAAATATTTTCCATTAGAAGTTATTTATGAAGGAGTATTGCAGAATTAAAGAAAATTGAAAAAGTAATTTATATTTCTTCAGAGTACTTTAAAAAACACTTCTACTATATTAATTACATCTAACTCTTAGTTCATGTCCACTATATCCTTTTCTGATTTGTTGGGGGTATCCCACCTCAGAATAAGGGAATGCAATGAAGATACTGCACTTCGGTTCCTCATGAGTATAATATCCAGTTTCTAAACAACTTTTATTGGAGTATATTTGATTTACAATATTGTATTCCTTTTGGATAATTATAAAGCTCTTTAGGGAAAGACATACTGTTAGCAGAATATATATTATTGTATTTATTTTTGTCTTGCCTTTTATTTGAAAAATATATTTTCCCCAATTTCACATTCTGTTAGTAATGCAATATCCTGTAATCAAGAATGATGGGATAATCCAACGTAAAGATAGGATGGGAATCCAGGAGAACGAAACTAAGAAAAATATAAAAATTGAGACAATCATAACTATCATGAATGGATGACTGTTGCTGTTTGGTAATGAAATTAAAAGTATTAAGCGCATTTAACAGCTGGTTGTAGAAAAGGCAGAGGAACCAGAGATCAAATTGCCAACATCCTCTGGATAATGAAAAAAAAAAAAACAAGAGAGTTCCAGAAAAAAACATCTATTTCTGTTTTATTGACTATACCAAAGCCTTTGACTGTGTGGATCACAAGAAATTGTGGAAAATTCCGAAAGAGATGGGAATACCAGACCACCTGACCAGCCTCTTGAGAAACTTGTATACAGGTCGGGAAGCAACAGTTAGAACTAGACATGGAACAAAGACTGGTTCCAAATAGGAAAAGGAGTATGTCAAGGCTCTATATTATCACCCCATTTATTTAACTTATATGCAGAGTACATCATGAGAAACGCTGGGCTGGAAGAAGCACAAGCTGGAGTCAAGATTGCTGGGAGAAATGTCAAAAACCTCAGATATTCAGATGGCACCACCCTTATGGCAGAAAGTGAAGAGGAACCAAAAAGCCTCTTGATGAAAGCAAAAGAGGAGAGTGAAAAGTGGGCTTAAAGCTCAACATTCAGAAAACAAAGATCATGGCATCTGGTCCCATCATTTCATGGGAAATAGATGGGGAAACAGTGTCAGACTATAGTTTTTTGGGGCTCCAAAATCACTGCAGATGGTGATTGCAGCCATGAAATTAAAAGACGCTTACTCCTTGGAAGGAAAGTTATGACCAACCTAGATAGCATATTCAAAAGCAGAGACATCACTTTGCCAAAAAAATGTCCGTCTAGTCAAGGCTATGGTTTTTCCAGTAGTCGTGTATAGATGTGAAAGTTGGACTGTGAAGAAAGCTGAGTGCAGAAGAATTGATGCTTTTTTTTTTTTTTTTTTTAACTGTAACCAGAAATCTTACAATAAGAATTGATGCTTTTGAACTGTGATGTTGGAGAAGACTCTTGAGAGTCCCTTGGACTGCAAGGAGATCCAACCAGTCCATTCTAAGGGAGATTAGTCCTGGGTGTTCTTTGGAAGGAATGATGCTAAAGCTGAAATTTGAGTACTTTGTCCACCTCATGCAAAGAGTTGACTCATTGGAAAAGACTCTGATGTTGGGAGGGATTGGGGGCAGAAGGAGAAGGGGATGACAGAAGATGAGATGCCTCGATGGCTTCACCGACTCAGTGGACATGAGTTTTGGTGAACTCCGGGAGATGGTGATTGACAGGGAGGCCGTTCGTGCTGCTACTCATGGGGTCGCAAAGAGTTGGACACGACTGAGTGACTGAACTGAACTGAACTGAACTGTACAGGGAAACTGCTTAAATTTGTGAAGAGATGTGCATTTATACACTTAGTGAGTGTTTAATAAATTTTTTGAGTGAGTGTGCTGTATTAGATACTTATCTTTTACATTTTTTAAAATGCATTTATTTTTTATTTTATTATAAATTTATTTATTTTAAATATAAATTTATTTATTTTAATTGGAGGCTAATTACTTTACAATATTGTACTGGTTTTGACATGCATCAACATGAATCTGCCATGGGTGTACATATGTTCCCCATCCTGAACCCCCCTCCCACCTCCCTCTCCATACCATCCCTCTGGGTCATCCCAGTGCACCAGCCCCAAGCATCCTGTATCATGCATCAAACCTGGACTGGTGATTCATTTCATATATGATGTTTTACATGTTTCAATGCCATTCTCCCAAATCATCCCACCCTCGCCCTCTCCTACAGAGTCCAAAAGACTGTTCTATACATCTGTGTCTATTTTGCTGTCTCGCATACAGGGTTATCGTTACCATCTTTCTAAATTCCATATATATGTATTAGTATACTGTATTGGTGTTTTTCTTTCTGGCTTACTTCACTCTGTATAATAGGTTCCAGTTTCATACACCTCATTAGAACTGATTCAAATGTAATTTTTAACTTAAATTTATTTATTTTAATTAGAGGCTAATTACTTTACAATATTCTATAGGTTTTGCCATACATCAACATGAATCTGCCACAGGTATACACGTGCTCGCAATCCTGAACCGCCCTCCCACCTCCCTCCCCATACCATCCCTCTGGGTCGTCTCAGTGCACCAGCCCCAAGCATCCAGTATCATGCATCAAACCTGGACTGACGATTTGTTTCATGTATGATATTATACATGTTTCAATGCCATTCTCCCAAATCATCCCACCCTCTCCCTCTCCCACAGAGACCAAAAGACTGTTCTATACATCTGTGTCTCTTTTGCTGTCTCACATACAGGGTTGTCATTACCATCTTTCTATATATCATGTATATGCATAAGATAACTGTGTTGGTGTTTTTCTGTCTGGCTTACTTCATCTGTATAATAGGTTCCAGTTTCATCCACCTCATTAGAACTGATTCAAATGTATTCTTTTTAATGGCTGAGTAATACTCCATTGTGTATATGTACCACAGCTTTCTTATCCATTCATCTGCTGATGGAAATCTAGGTTGCTTCCATGTCCTGGCTCTTATAAACAGTGCTTTGATGAACATTGGGATACACGTGTCTCTTTCAATTCTGGTTTCCTCGGTGTGTATGCCCAGCAGTGGGATTGCTGGGTCATAAGGCAGTTCTATATGGTATTTTTCACAGAGCTAGAACAAATAATTTCACAATTTGTATGGAAATACAAAAAACCTCGAAGAGCCAAAGCAATCTTGAGAAAGAAGAATGAAACTGGAGGAATCAACCTGCCTGACTTCAGGCTATACTACAAAGCAATAGTCATCAAAACAGTATGGTACTGGCACAGAGACAGAAACATAGATCAGTGGAACAAAATAGAAAGCCCAAAGATAAATCTACACACCTATGCACACATTATCTCTAACAAAGGAGACAAGAATATACAATGGAGCAAAGACAATCTCTTTAACAAGTGGTGCTGGGAAAACTTGACAACCATTTGTAAAAGAATGAAACTGGAACACTTTCTAACACCATACACAAAAATAAACTCAAAATAGATTAAAGATCTAAATGTAAGACCAGAAACTATAAAGCTCCTAGAGGAAAACATAGGTAAAACACTCTCTGATTTAAGTCATAGCAAGACCCTCTGTGACCCACCTCCCAGAGTAATGGAAATAAAAATAAACAAATAGGACCTAATTAAAATTAAAAGCTTTTATATAACGAAGGAAACTATAAGTAAGGTGAAAAGACAGCCTTCAGAATGGGAGAAAATAACAAATTAAGCAAATGACAAATAATTAATCTCAAAAATATACAATCAATACCTGAAGCTCAATTCCAGAAAAATAAGTGATCCAATCAAAAATTGATCCAAAGAACTAAACAGACATTTCTCCAAAAAAGATATACATATGGCTATCAAACACATGAAAAGATGTTCAATATCACTCATTATCAGAGAAATGTAAATCAAAACCACAATGATGTACCATATTATGCCAGTCAGAATGGCTGCTATTAAAAAAATCTACAAACAATAAATGCTGAAAAGAGTACGGAGAAAAGGGAACTCTCTTACACTCTTGGTGGAATCGTGTTGACTTCATTCACAGGTGGAGTTCGGAGAGGTGTCCGGGCATCGGGTTCTTTATCAAGAGGGGACCGGGAAATCGGGGTGCTTCGCAATGTGGAAGCACCCACGAGGCCACGTCTGGAATGTCTTCGTGGAGACCGGCCTCATACCCAGGACATAGAAGCAACCTAGATATCCATTGGCAGATGAATGGATAAGAAAGTTGTGGTACATATACACAATGGAATATTACTCAGCTTTTAAAAAGAGTGCATTTGAATCAGTTCTGATGAGGAAGATGAAAGTGGAGCCTACTATACAGAGTGAAGTAAGTCAGAAAGAAAAACACCAATATAATATATTAACATATATATTATATATGTTATATATATATAACATATATATATATAATGGCCTCTAGGCCATGCAGGAGACGAAGGTCCTCATCTCCGCGAGGACAGGGGAGTCTCGGGGTGGTTCTCGAGCGGCGGCCCCAGGCTGCGGTTTCTCACGAGGTACGACGGCGAGGTCAGTGAGCCTCTCGTGGGGCGCCAGGGAAGTCCGGGTCTCCATGCGAGTGGCGAGGGGGAGCGCGTCATTGCTCTCGAGTCCTGGTAGGGGAATCTGGCCTCGAGACGTGTTGAAGAAGGTCTCTCGAGGTCTTTCTCGGGTTGAGGCAGGAAACCCTGGCTTCCCTCGGCTTGTGCAGGTGACCTCAGGGGGCTTCTCATGGTGGCTCTGAGAAGTCAGGGAAACTGGAGGTGGGAGGGGCCTCTCGGGACTCCACGGGGTTTGGTGCATTGGAAGAGGGCCTCATCTCCAGTTGAGGCAGGAACCTCAGGGTTCCTCTGATTTCAGACTCCGATCGCAGGGTCCCTGCAGACTGGGGACAGGAGAGTCAGGCCTCGTCTTGGGTTGAGGCATGGAACTCCGCTTGCCTCTCGAGGTGTCCCGGGGAGAGAGGCCACTTGTCGAGCTGTATTTGGAACCTGGGGGTGTTTTCCGGACGATGCACGGGCGAGTCACTGCCCCTTCGTGTTGACTTCATTCACAGGGTGGAGTTCGGAGAGGTGTCCGTGCATCGGGTTCTTATCAAGAGGGGACCGGGAAATCGGGGTGCCTCGCGACGTGGAAGCACCCACGAGGCCACGTCTGGAATGTCGTCGTGAGACCGGCCTCATCCTGAGGTGCGACCGGAAGGTCGGGAACCCCTTCCAGACAAAGCAGGGGAGTCGACCCTCCTGTCGAGATCAGGAGGGTAGAAGGGGCTCAGAGGAAGTGGTGCCGGAAAACCTCGGTGTTCCTCTCCAGGGAGACCGGGATGCCGGGGAACTTTGTGGGGGCGCATCAAGGGTGCCAAGTACCGTTTCGACCTCCAATTCCTCACGTGGGACTTCTCCTGAGACGCTGTAGCGGGAAAGGGCTTCATCTTGCGATGACGGGGGAACCACGTGGTTTTTCTCGAGTTGCGGCGGGATTCTCGAGTTACGACGGGGAATTCAGGATGCCTCTTGTGTTGGCCCAGGGAAGTCCAATCTTCCATTCGAGTTGCGAAGGAAAGCTGGGGATTGCTCTCGAGTGACTGCAGGGCCAATAGACCTCATCTAGGCTTGTGTCCAGAAGCCAAGGTTCCTCTCCAGGGGCGACCGGGATCTCGGGGTTGCATTCCAGACGCACCCGGGGAGACAGGCATTCATCTCGAGTGGAAGCAACGAACCCCGCTCTGCTCTCGAGTCGCGACGGGTATCTCTTGGAGCTCACTGGGTGGACTAAAGGGAGTCAAGCCTCCTGAGGCGTTTGGAGAGAGGTCGCGAGGTTGGCCTCTAGGCCATGCAGGAGACGAAGGCCCTCATCTCCGCGATGACGGGGGAGTCTCGGGGTGGTTCTCGAGCGGCGGCCCCAGGGTGCGGTTTCTCACGAGGTACGACGGCGAGGTCAGTGAGCCTCTCGTGGGGCGCCAGGGAAGTCGGGTCTCCATGCGAGTGGCGAGGGGGAGCGCGTCATTGCTCTCGAGTCCTGGTAGGGGAATCTGGCCTCGAGACGTGTTGAAGAAGGTCTCTCGAGGTCTTTCTCGGGTTGAGGCAGGAAACCCTGGCTTCCCTCGACTTGTGCAGGTGACCTCAGGGGGCTTCTCATGGTGGCTCTGAGAAGTCAGGGAAACTGGAGGTGGGAGGGGCCTCTCGGGACTCCACGGGGTTTGGTGCATTGGAAGAGGGCCTCATCTCCAGTTGAGGCAGGAACCTCAGGGTTCCTCTGATTTCAGACTCCGATCGCAGGGTCCCTGCAGACTGGGGACAGGAGAGTCAGGCCTCGTCTTGGGTTGAGGCATGGAACTCCGCTTGCCTCTCGAGGTGTCCCCGGGGAGAGAGGCCACTTGTCGAGCTGTATTTGGAACCTGGGGGTGTTTTCCGGACGATGCACGGGCGAGTCACTGCCCCTTCGTGTTGACTTCATTCACAGGGTGGAGTTCGGAGAGGTGTCCGGGCATCGGGTTCTTATCAAGAGGGGACCGGGAAATCGGGGTGCTTCGCAACGTGGAAGCACCCACGAGGCCACGTCTGGAATGTCGTCGTGAGACCGGCCTCATCCTGAGGTGCGACCGGAAGGTCGGGAACCCCTTCCAGACAAAGCAGGGGAGTCGACCCTCCTGTCGAGATCAGGAGGGTAGAAGGGGCTCAGAGGAAGTGGTGCCGGAAAACCTCGGTGTTCCTCTCCAGGGAGACCGGGATGCCGGGGAACTTTGTGGGGGCGCATCAAGGGTGCCAAGTACCGTTTCGACCTCCAATTCCTAACGTGGGACTTCTCCTGAGACGCTGTAGCGGGAAAGGGCTTCATCTTGCGATGACGGGGGAACCACGTGGTTTTTCTCGAGTTGCGGCGGGATTCTCGAGTTACGACGGGGAATTCAGGATGCCTCTTGTGTTGGCCCAGGGAAGTCCAATCTTCCATTCGAGTTGCGAAGGAAAGCTGGGGATTGCTCTCGAGTGACTGCAGGGCCAATAGACCTCATCTAGGCTTGTGTCCAGAAGCCAAGGTTCCTCTCCAGGGGCGACCGGGATCTCGGGGTTGCATTCCAGACGCACCCGGGGAGACAGGCATTCATCTCGAGTGGAAGCAAAGAACCCCGCTCTGCTCTCGAGTCGCGACGGGTATCTCTTGGAGCTCACTGGGTGGACTAAAGGGAGTCAAGCCTCCTGAGGCGTTTGGAGAGAGGTCGCGAGGTTGGCCTCTAGGCCATGCAGGAGACGAAGGCCCTCATCTCCGCGATGACGGGGGAGTCTCGGGGTGGTTCTCGAGCGGCGGCCCCAGGGTGCGGTTTCTCACGAGGTACGACGGCGAGGTCAGTGAGCCTCTCGTGGGGCGCCAGGGAAGTCGGGTCTCCATGCGAGTGGCGAGGGGGAGCGCGTCATTGCTCTCGAGTCCTGGTAGGGGAATCTGGCCTCGAGACGTGTTGAAGAAGGTCTCTCGAGGTCTTTCTCGGGTTGAGGCAGGAAACCCTGGCTTCCCTCGACTTGTGCAGGTGACCTCAGGGGGCTTCTCATGGTGGCTCTGAGAAGTCAGGGAAACTGGAGGTGGGAGGGGCCTCTCGGGACTCCACGGGGTTTGGTGCATTGGAAGAGGGCCTCATCTCCAGTTGAGGCAGGAACCTCAGGGTTCCTCTGATTTCAGACTCCGATCGCAGGGTCCCTGCAGACTGGGGACAGGAGAGTCAGGCCTCGTCTTGGGTTGAGGCATGGAACTCCGCTTGCCTCTCGAGGTGTCCCCGGGGAGAGAGGCCACTTGTCGAGCTGTATTTGGAACCTGGGGGTTTTTCCGGACGATGCACGGGCGAGTCACTGCCCCTTCGTGTTGACTTCATTCACAGGGTGGAGTTCGGAGAGGTGTCCGGGCATCGGGTTCTTATCAAGAGGGGACCGGGAAATCGGGGTGCTTCGCAACGTGGAAGCACCCACGAGGCCACGTCTGGAATGTCGTCGTGAGACCGGCCTCATCCTGAGGTGCGACCGGAAGGTCGGGAACCCCTTCCAGACAAAGCAGGGGAGTCGACCCTCCTGTCGAGATCAGGAGGGTAGAAGGGGCTCAGAGGAAGTGGTGCCGGAAAACCTCGGTGTTCCTCTCCAGGGAGACCGGGATGCCGGGGAACTTTGTGGGGGCGCATCAAGGGTGCCAAGTACCGTTTCGACCTCCAATTCCTAACGTGGGACTTCTCCTGAGACGCTGTAGCGGGAAAGGGCTTCATCTTGCGATGACGGGGGAACCACGTGGTTTTTCTCGAGTTGCGGCGGGATTCTCGAGTTACGACGGGGAATTCAGGATGCCTCTTGTGTTGGCCCAGGGAAGTCCAATCTTCCATTCGAGTTGCGAAGGAAAGCTGGGGATTGCTCTCGAGTGACTGCAGGGCCAATAGACCTCATCTAGGCTTGTGTCCAGAAGCCAAGGTTCCTCTCCAGGGGCGACCGGGATCTCGGGGTTGCATTCCAGACGCACCCGGGGAGACAGGCATTCATCTCGAGTGGAAGCAAAGAACCCCGCTCTGCTCTCGAGTCGCGACGGGTATCTCTTGGAGCTCACTGGGTGGACTAAAGGGAGTCAAGCCTCCTGAGGCGTTTGGAGAGAGGTCGCGAGGTTGGCCTCTAGGCCATGCAGGAGACGAAGGCCCTCATCTCCGCGATGACGGGGGAGTCTCGGGGTGGTTCTCGAGCGGCGGCCCCAGGGTGCGGTTTCTCACGAGGTACGACGGCGAGGTCAGTGAGCCTCTCGTGGGGCGCCAGGGAAGTCGGGTCTCCATGCGAGTGGCGAGGGGGAGCGCGTCATTGCTCTCGAGTCATGGTAGGGGAATCTGGCCTCGAGACGTGTTGAAGAAGGTCTCTCGAGGTCTTTCTCGGGTTGAGGCAGGAAACCCTGGCTTCCCTCGACTTGTGCAGGTGACCTCAGGGGGCTTCTCATGGTGGCTCTGAGAAGTCAGGGAAACTGGAGGTGGGAGGGGCCTCTCGGGACTCCACGGGGTTTGGTGCATTGGAAGAGGGCCTCATCTCCAGTTGAGGCAGGAACCTCAGGGTTCCTCTGATTTCAGACTCCGATCGCAGGGTCCCTGCAGACTGGGGACAGGAGAGTCAGGCCTCGTCTTGGGTTGAGGCATGGAACTCCGCTTGCCTCTCGAGGTGTCCCCGGGGAGAGAGGCCACTTGTCGAGCTGTATTTGGAACCTGGGGGTTTTTCCGGACGATGCACGGGCGAGTCACTGCCCCTTCGTGTTGACTTCATTCACAGGGTGGAGTTCGGAGAGGTGTCCGGGCATCGGGTTCTTATCAAGAGGGGACCGGGAAATCGGGGTGCTTCGCAACGTGGAAGCACCCACGAGGCCACGTCTGGAATGTCGTCGTGAGACCGGCCTCATCCTGAGGTGCGACCGGAAGGTCGGGAACCCCTTCCAGACAAAGCAGGGGAGTCGACCCTCCTGTCGAGATCAGGAGGGTAGAAGGGGCTCAGAGGAAGTGGTGCCGGAAAACCTCGGTGTTCCTCTCCAGGGAGACCGGGATGCCGGGGAACTTTGTGGGGGCGCATCAAGGGTGCCAAGTACCGTTTCGACCTCCAATTCCTAACGTGGGACTTCTCCTGAGACGCTGTAGCGGGAAAGGGCTTCATCTTGCGATGACGGGGGAACCACGTGGTTTTTCTCGAGTTGCGGCGGGATTCTCGAGTTACGACGGGGAATTCAGGATGCCTCTTGTGTTGGCCCAGGGAAGTCCAATCTTCCATTCGAGTTGCGAAGGAAAGCTGGGGATTGCTCTCGAGTGACTGCAGGGCCAATAGACCTCATCTAGGCTTGTGTCCAGAAGCCAAGGTTCCTCTCCAGGGGCGACCGGGATCTCGGGGTTGCATTCCAGACGCACCCGGGGAGACAGGCATTCATCTCGAGTGGAAGCAAAGAACCCCGCTCTGCTCTCGAGTCGCGACGGGTATCTCTTGGAGCTCACTGGGTGGACTAAAGGGAGTCAAGCCTCCTGAGGCGTTTGGAGAGAGGTCGCGAGGTTGGCCTCTAGGCCATGCAGGAGACGAAGGCCCTCATCTCCGCGATGACGGGGGAGTCTCGGGGTGGTTCTCGAGCGGCGGCCCCAGGGTGCGGTTTCTCACGAGGTACGACGGCGAGGTCAGTGAGCCTCTCGTGGGGCGCCAGGGAAGTCGGGTCTCCATGCGAGTGGCGAGGGGGAGCGCGTCATTGCTCTCGAGTCATGGTAGGGGAATCTGGCCTCGAGACGTGTTGAAGAAGGTCTCTCGAGGTCTTTCTCGGGTTGAGGCAGGAAACCCTGGCTTCCCTCGACTTGTGCAGGTGACCTCAGGGGGCTTCTCATGGTGGCTCTGAGAAGTCAGGGAAACTGGAGGTGGGAGGGGCCTCTCGGGACTCCACGGGGTTTGGTGCATTGGAAGAGGGCCTCATCTCCAGTTGAGGCAGGAACCTCAGGGTTCCTCTGATTTCAGACTCCGATCGCAGGGTCCCTGCAGACTGGGGACAGGAGAGTCAGGCCTCGTCTTGGGTTGAGGCATGGAACTCCGCTTGCCTCTCGAGGTGTCCCCGGGGAGAGAGGCCACTTGTCGAGCTGTATTTGGAACCTGGGGGTTTTTCCGGACGATGCACGGGCGAGTCACTGCCCCTTCGTGTTGACTTCATTCACAGGGTGGAGTTCGGAGAGGTGTCCGGGCATCGGGTTCTTATCAAGAGGGGACCGGGAAATCGGGGTGCTTCGCAACGTGGAAGCACCCACGAGGCCACGTCTGGAATGTCGTCGTGAGACCGGCCTCATCCTGAGGTGCGACCGGAAGGTCGGGAACCCCTTCCAGACAAAGCAGGGGAGTCGACCCTCCTGTCGAGATCAGGAGGGTAGAAGGGGCTCAGAGGAAGTGGTGCCGGAAAACCTCGGTGTTCCTCTCCAGGGAGACCGGGATGCCGGGGAACTTTGTGGGGGCGCATCAAGGGTGCCAAGTACCGTTTCGACCTCCAATTCCTAACGTGGGACTTCTCCTGAGACGCTGTAGCGGGAAAGGGCTTCATCTTGCGATGACGGGGGAACCACGTGGTTTTTCTCGAGTTGCGGCGGGATTCTCGAGTTACGACGGGGAATTCAGGATGCCTCTTGTGTTGGCCCAGGGAAGTCCAATCTTCCATTCGAGTTGCGAAGGAAAGCTGGGGATTGCTCTCGAGTGACTGCAGGGCCAATAGACCTCATCTAGGCTTGTGTCCAGAAGCCAATGTTCCTCTCCAGGGGCGACCGGGATCTCGGGGTTGCATTCCAGACGCACCCGGGGAGACAGGCATTCATCTCGAGTGGAAGCAAAGAACCCCGCTCTGCTCTCGAGTCGCGACGGGTATCTCTTGGAGCTCACTGGGTGGACTAAAGGGAGTCAAGCCTCCTGAGGCGTTTGGAGAGAGGTCGCGAGGTTGGCCTCTAGGCCATGCAGGAGACGAAGGCCCTCATCTCCGCGATGACGGGGGAGTCTCGGGGTGGTTCTCGAGCGGCGGCCCCAGGGTGCGGTTTCTCACGAGGTACGACGGCGAGGTCAGTGAGCCTCTCGTGGGGCGCCAGGGAAGTCGGGTCTCCATGCGAGTGGCGAGGGGGAGCGCGTCATTGCTCTCGAGTCATGGTAGGGGAATCTGGCCTCGAGACGTGTTGAAGAAGGTCTCTCGAGGTCTTTCTCGGGTTGAGGCAGGAAACCCTGGCTTCCCTCGACTTGTGCAGGTGACCTCAGGGGGCTTCTCATGGTGGCTCTGAGAAGTCAGGGAAACTGGAGGTGGGAGGGGCCTCTCGGGACTCCACGGGGTTTGGTGCATTGGAAGAGGGCCTCATCTCCAGTTGAGGCAGGAACCTCAGGGTTCCTCTGATTTCAGACTCCGATCGCAGGGTCCCTGCAGACTGGGGACAGGAGAGTCAGGCCTCGTCTTGGGTTGAGGCATGGAACTCCGCTTGCCTCTCGAGGTGTCCCCGGGGAGAGAGGCCACTTGTCGAGCTGTATTTGGAACCTGGGGGTTTTTTCCGGACGATGCACGGGCGAGTCACTGCCCCTTCGTGTTGACTTCATTCACAGGGTGGAGTTCGGAGAGGTGTCCGGGCATCGGGTTCTTATCAAGAGGGGACCGGGAAATCGGGGTGCTTCGCAACGTGGAAGCACCCACGAGGCCACGTCTGGAATGTCGTCGTGAGACCGGCCTCATCCTGAGGTGCGACCGGAAGGTCGGGAACCCCTTCCAGACAAAGCAGGGGAGTCGACCCTCCTGTCGAGATCAGGAGGGTAGAAGGGGCTCAGAGGAAGTGGTGCCGGAAAACCTCGGTGTTCCTCTCCAGGGAGACCGGGATGCCGGGGAACTTTGTGGGGGCGCATCAAGGGTGCCAAGTACCGTTTCGACCTCCAATTCCTAACGTGGGACTTCTCCTGAGACGCTGTAGCGGGAAAGGGCTTCATCTTGCGATGACGGGGGAACCACGTGGTTTTTCTCGAGTTGCGGCGGGATTCTCGAGTTACGACGGGGAATTCAGGATGCCTCTTGTGTTGGCCCAGGGAAGTCCAATCTTCCATTCGAGTTGCGAAGGAAAGCTGGGGATTGCTCTCGAGTGACTGCAGGGCCAATAGACCTCATCTAGGCTTGTGTCCAGAAGCCAATGTTCCTCTCCAGGGGCGACCGGGATCTCGGGGTTGCATTCCAGACGCACCCGGGGAGACAGGCATTCATCTCGAGTGGAAGCAAAGAACCCCGCTCTGCTCTCGAGTCGCGACGGGTATCTCTTGGAGCTCACTGGGTGGACTAAAGGGAGTCAAGCCTCCTGAGGCGTTTGGAGAGAGGTCGCGAGGTTGGCCTCTAGGCCATGCAGGAGACGAAGGCCCTCATCTCCGCGATGACGGGGGAGTCTCGGGGTGGTTCTCGAGCGGCGGCCCCAGGGTGCGGTTTCTCACGAGGTACGACGGCGAGGTCAGTGAGCCTCTCGTGGGGCGCCAGGGAAGTCGGGTCTCCATGCGAGTGGCGAGGGGGAGCGCGTCATTGCTCTCGAGTCATGGTAGGGGAATCTGGCCTCGAGACGTGTTGAAGAAGGTCTCTCGAGGTCTTTCTCGGGTTGAGGCAGGAAACCCTGGCTTCCCTCGACTTGTGCAGGTGACCTCAGGGGGCTTCTCATGGTGGCTCTGAGAAGTCAGGGAAACTGGAGGTGGGAGGGGCCTCTCGGGACTCCACGGGGTTTGGTGCATTGGAAGAGGGCCTCATCTCCAGTTGAGGCAGGAACCTCAGGGTTCCTCTGATTTCAGACTCCGATCGCAGGGTCCCTGCAGACTGGGGACAGGAGAGTCAGGCCTCGTCTTGGGTTGAGGCATGGAACTCCGCTTGCCTCTCGAGGTGTCCCCGGGGAGAGAGGCCACTTGTCGAGCTGTATTTGGAACCTGGGGGTTTTTTCCGGACGATGCACGGGCGAGTCACTGCCCCTTCGTGTTGACTTCATTCACAGGGTGGAGTTCGGAGAGGTGTCCGGGCATCGGGTTCTTATCAAGAGGGGACCGGGAAATCGGGGTGCTTCGCAACGTGGAAGCACCCACGAGGCCACGTCTGGAATGTCGTCGTGAGACCGGCCTCATCCTGAGGTGCGACCGGAAGGTCGGGAACCCCTTCCAGACAAAGCAGGGGAGTCGACCCTCCTGTCGAGATCAGGAGGGTAGAAGGGGCTCAGAGGAAGTGGTGCCGGAAAACCTCGGTGTTCCTCTCCAGGGAGACCGGGATGCCGGGGAACTTTGTGGGGGCGCATCAAGGGTGCCAAGTACCGTTTCGACCTCCAATTCCTAACGTGGGACTTCTCCTGAGACGCTGTAGCGGGAAAGGGCTTCATCTTGCGATGACGGGGGAACCACGTGGTTTTTCTCGAGTTGCGGCGGGATTCTCGAGTTACGACGGGGAATTCAGGATGCCTCTTGTGTTGGCCCAGGGAAGTCCAATCTTCCATTCGAGTTGCGAAGGAAAGCTGGGGATTGCTCTCGAGTGACTGCAGGGCCAATAGACCTCATCTAGGCTTGTGTCCAGAAGCCAATGTTCCTCTCCAGGGGCGACCGGGATCTCGGGGTTGCATTCCAGACGCACCCGGGGAGACAGGCATTCATCTCGAGTGGAAGCAAAGAACCCCGCTCTGCTCTCGAGTCGCGACGGGTATCTCTTGGAGCTCACTGGGTGGACTAAAGGGAGTCAAGCCTCCTGAGGCGTTTGGAGAGAGGTCGCGAGGTTGGCCTCTAGGCCATGCAGGAGACGAAGGCCCTCATCTCCGCGATGACGGGGGAGTCTCGGGGTGGTTCTCGAGCGGCGGCCCCAGGGTGCGGTTTCTCACGAGGTACGACGGCGAGGTCAGTGAGCCTCTCGTGGGGCGCCAGGGAAGTCGGGTCTCCATGCGAGTGGCGAGGGGGAGCGCGTCATTGCTCTCGAGTCATGGTAGGGGAATCTGGCCTCGAGACGTGTTGAAGAAGGTCTCTCGAGGTCTTTCTCGGGTTGAGGCAGGAAACCCTGGCTTCCCTCGACTTGTGCAGGTGACCTCAGGGGGCTTCTCATGGTGGCTCTGAGAAGTCAGGGAAACTGGAGGTGGGAGGGGCCTCTCGGGACTCCACGGGGTTTGGTGCATTGGAAGAGGGCCTCATCTCCAGTTGAGGCAGGAACCTCAGGGTTCCTCTGATTTCAGACTCCGATCGCAGGGTCCCTGCAGACTGGGGACAGGAGAGTCAGGCCTCGTCTTGGGTTGAGGCATGGAACTCCGCTTGCCTCTCGAGGTGTCCCCGGGGAGAGAGGCCACTTGTCGAGCTGTATTTGGAACCTGGGGGTTTTTTCCGGACGATGCACGGGCGAGTCACTGCCCCTTCGTGTTGACTTCATTCACAGGGTGGAGTTCGGAGAGGTGTCCGGGCATCGGGTTCTTATCAAGAGGGGACCGGGAAATCGGGGTGCTTCGCAACGTGGAAGCACCCACGAGGCCACGTCTGGAATGTCGTCGTGAGACCGGCCTCATCCTGAGGTGCGACCGGAAGGTCGGGAACCCCTTCCAGACAAAGCAGGGGAGTCGACCCTCCTGTCGAGATCAGGAGGGTAGAAGGGGCTCAGAGGAAGTGGTGCCGGAAAACCTCGGTGTTCCTCTCCAGGGAGACCGGGATGCCGGGGAACTTTGTGGGGGCGCATCAAGGGTGCCAAGTACCGTTTCGACCTCCAATTCCTAACGTGGGACTTCTCCTGAGACGCTGTAGCGGGAAAGGGCTTCATCTTGCGATGACGGGGGAACCACGTGGTTTTTCTCGAGTTGCGGCGGGATTCTCGAGTTACGACGGGGAATTCAGGATGCCTCTTGTGTTGGCCCAGGGAAGTCCAATCTTCCATTCGAGTTGCGAAGGAAAGCTGGGGATTGCTCTCGAGTGACTGCAGGGCCAATAGACCTCATCTAGGCTTGTGTCCAGAAGCCAATGTTCCTCTCCAGGGGCGACCGGGATCTCGGGGTTGCATTCCAGACGCACCCGGGGAGACAGGCATTCATCTCGAGTGGAAGCAAAGAACCCCGCTCTGCTCTCGAGTCGCGACGGGTATCTCTTGGAGCTCACTGGGTGGACTAAAGGGAGTCAAGCCTCCTGAGGCGTTTGGAGAGAGGTCGCGAGGTTGGCCTCTAGGCCATGCAGGAGACGAAGGCCCTCATCTCCGCGATGACGGGGGAGTCTCGGGGTGGTTCTCGAGCGGCGGCCCCAGGGTGCGGTTTCTCACGAGGTACGACGGCGAGGTCAGTGAGCCTCTCGTGGGGCGCCAGGGAAGTCGGGTCTCCATGCGAGTGGCGAGGGGGAGCGCGTCATTGCTCTCGAGTCATGGTAGGGGAATCTGGCCTCGAGACGTGTTGAAGAAGGTCTCTCGAGGTCTTTCTCGGGTTGAGGCAGGAAACCCTGGCTTCCCTCGACTTGTGCAGGTGACCTCAGGGGGCTTCTCATGGTGGCTCTGAGAAGTCAGGGAAACTGGAGGTGGGAGGGGCCTCTCGGGACTCCACGGGGTTTGGTGCATTGGAAGAGGGCCTCATCTCCAGTTGAGGCAGGAACCTCAGGGTTCCTCTGATTTCAGACTCCGATCGCAGGGTCCCTGCAGACTGGGGACAGGAGAGTCAGGCCTCGTCTTGGGTTGAGGCATGGAACTCCGCTTGCCTCTCGAGGTGTCCCCGGGGAGAGAGGCCACTTGTCGAGCTGTATTTGGAACCTGGGGGTTTTTTCCGGACGATGCACGGGCGAGTCACTGCCCCTTCGTGTTGACTTCATTCACAGGGTGGAGTTCGGAGAGGTGTCCGGGCATCGGGTTCTTATCAAGAGGGGACCGGGAAATCGGGGTGCTTCGCAACGTGGAAGCACCCACGAGGCCACGTCTGGAATGTCGTCGTGAGACCGGCCTCATCCTGAGGTGCGACCGGAAGGTCGGGAACCCCTTCCAGACAAAGCAGGGGAGTCGACCCTCCTGTCGAGATCAGGAGGGTAGAAGGGGCTCAGAGGAAGTGGTGCCGGAAAACCTCGGTGTTCCTCTCCAGGGAGACCGGGATGCCGGGGAACTTTGTGGGGGCGCATCAAGGGTGCCAAGTACCGTTTCGACCTCCAATTCCTAACGTGGGACTTCTCCTGAGACGCTGTAGCGGGAAAGGGCTTCATCTTGCGATGACGGGGGAACCACGTGGTTTTTCTCGAGTTGCGGCGGGATTCTCGAGTTACGACGGGGAATTCAGGATGCCTCTTGTGTTGGCCCAGGGAAGTCCAATCTTCCATTCGAGTTGCGAAGGAAAGCTGGGGATTGCTCTCGAGTGACTGCAGGGCCAATAGACCTCATCTAGGCTTGTGTCCAGAAGCCAATGTTCCTCTCCAGGGGCGACCGGGATCTCGGGGTTGCATTCCAGACGCACCCGGGGAGACAGGCATTCATCTCGAGTGGAAGCAAAGAACCCCGCTCTGCTCTCGAGTCGCGACGGGTATCTCTTGGAGCTCACTGGGTGGACTAAAGGGAGTCAAGCCTCCTGAGGCGTTTGGAGAGAGGTCGCGAGGTTGGCCTCTAGGCCATGCAGGAGACGAAGGCCCTCATCTCCGCGATGACGGGGGAGTCTCGGGGTGGTTCTCGAGCGGCGGCCCCAGGGTGCGGTTTCTCACGAGGTACGACGGCGAGGTCAGTGAGCCTCTCGTGGGGCGCCAGGGAAGTCGGGTCTCCATGCGAGTGGCGAGGGGGAGCGCGTCATTGCTCTCGAGTCATGGTAGGGGAATCTGGCCTCGAGACGTGTTGAAGAAGGTCTCTCGAGGTCTTTCTCGGGTTGAGGCAGGAAACCCTGGCTTCCCTCGACTTGTGCAGGTGACCTCAGGGGGCTTCTCATGGTGGCTCTGAGAAGTCAGGGAAACTGGAGGTGGGAGGGGCCTCTCGGGACTCCACGGGGTTTGGTGCATTGGAAGAGGGCCTCATCTCCAGTTGAGGCAGGAACCTCAGGGTTCCTCTGATTTCAGACTCCGATCGCAGGGTCCCTGCAGACTGGGGACAGGAGAGTCAGGCCTCGTCTTGGGTTGAGGCATGGAACTCCGCTTGCCTCTCGAGGTGTCCCCGGGGAGAGAGGCCACTTGTCGAGCTGTATTTGGAACCTGGGGGTTTTTCCGGACGATGCACGGGCGAGTCACTGCCCCTTCGTGTTGACTTCATTCACAGGGTGGAGTTCGGAGAGGTGTCCGGGCATCGGGTTCTTATCAAGAGGGGACCGGGAAATCGGGGTGCTTCGCAACGTGGAAGCACCCCCACGTCTGGAATGTCCGTGAACGGCCTCCCGATTGAAACCGGTCCCCTCTTTCCCGGTCCCGAAAGAACCCGATGCCCGACACCTCTCCGAACTCCACCCTGTGAATGAAGTCAACACGAAGGGGCAGTGACTCGCCCGTGCATCGTCCGGAAAAACCCCAGGTTCCAAATACAGCTCGACAAGTGGCCTCTCTCCCCGGGGACACCTCGAGAGGCAAGCGGAGTTCCATGCCTCAACCCAAGACGAGGCCTGACTCTCCTGTCCCCAGTCTGCAGGGACCCTGCGATCGGAGTCTGAAATCAGAGGAACCCTGAGGTTCCTGCCTCAACTGGAGATGAGGCCCTCTTCCAATGCACCAAACCCCGTGGAGTCCCGAGAGGCCCTCCCACCTCCAGTTTCCCTGACTTCTCAGAGCCACCATGAGAAGCCCCCTGAGGTCACCTGCACAAGTCGAGGGAAGCCAGGGTTTCCTGCCTCAACCCGAGAAAGACCTCGAGAGACCTTCTTCAACACGTCTCGAGGCCAGATTCCCCTACCATGACTCGAGAGCAATGACGCGCTCCCCCTCGCCACTCGCATGGAGACCCGACTTCCCTGGCGCCCCACGAGAGGCTCACTGACCTCGCCGTCGTACCTCGTGAGAAACCGCACCCTGGGGCCGCCGCTCGAGAACCACCCCGAGACTCCCCCGTCATCGCGGAGATGAGGGCCTTCGTCTCCTGCATGGCCTAGAGGCCAACCTCGCGACCTCTCTCCAAACGCCTCAGGAGGCTTGACTCCCTTTAGTCCACCCAGTGAGCTCCAAGAGATACCCGTCGCGACTCGAGAGCAGAGCGGGGTTCTTTGCTTCCACTCGAGATGAATGCCTGTCTCCCCGGGTGCGTCTGGAATGCAACCCCGAGATCCCGGTCGCCCCTGGAGAGGAACCTTGGCTTCTGGACACAAGCCTAGATGAGGTCTATTGGCCCTGCAGTCACTCGAGAGCAATCCCCAGCTTTCCTTCGCAACTCGAATGGAAGATTGGACTTCCCTGGGCCAACACAAGAGGCATCCTGAATTCCCCGTCGTAACTCGAGAATCCCGCCGCAACTCGAGAAAAACCACGTGGTTCCCCCGTCATCGCAAGATGAAGCCCTTTCCCGCTACAGCGTCTCAGGAGAAGTCCCACGTTAGGAATTGGAGGTCGAAACGGTACTTGGCACCCTTGATGCGCCCCCACAAAGTTCCCCGGCATCCCGGTCTCCCTGGAGAGGAACACCGAGGTTTTCCGGCACCACTTCCTCTGAGCCCCTTCTACCCTCCTGATCTCGACAGGAGGGTCGACTCCCCTGCTTTGTCTGGAAGGGGTTCCCGACCTTCCGGTCGCACCTCAGGATGAGGCCGGTCTCACGACGACATTCCAGACGTGGCCTCGTGGGTGCTTCCACATTGCGAAGCACCCCGATTTCCCGGTCCCCTCTTGATAAGAACCCGATGCCCGGACACCTCTCCGAACTCCACCCTGTGAATGAAGTCAACACGAAGGGGCAGTGACTCGCCCGTGCATCGTCCGGAAAAAACCCCCAGGTTCCAAATACAGCTCGACAAGTGGCCTCTCTCCCCGGGGACACCTCGAGAGGCAAGCGGAGTTCCATGCCTCAACCCAAGACGAGGCCTGACTCTCCTGTCCCCAGTCTGCAGGGACCCTGCGATCGGAGTCTGAAATCAGAGGAACCCTGAGGTTCCTGCCTCAACTGGAGATGAGGCCCTCTTCCAATGCACCAAACCCCGTGGAGTCCCGAGAGGCCCCTCCCACCTCCAGTTTCCCTGACTTCTCAGAGCCACCATGAGAAGCCCCCTGAGGTCACCTGCACAAGTCGAGGGAAGCCAGGGTTTCCTGCCTCAACCCGAGAAAGACCTCGAGAGACCTTCTTCAACACGTCTCGAGGCCAGATTCCCCTACCATGACTCGAGAGCAATGACGCGCTCCCCCTCGCCACTCGCATGGAGACCCGACTTCCCTGGCGCCCCACGAGAGGCTCACTGACCTCGCCGTCGTACCTCGTGAGAAACCGCACCCTGGGGCCGCCGCTCGAGAACCACCCCGAGACTCCCCCGTCATCGCGGAGATGAGGGCCTTCGTCTCCTGCATGGCCTAGAGGCCAACCTCGCGACCTCTCTCCAAACGCCTCAGGAGGCTTGACTCCCTTTAGTCCACCCAGTGAGCTCCAAGAGATACCCGTCGCGACTCGAGAGCAGAGCGGGGTTCTTTGCTTCCACTCGAGATGAATGCCTGTCTCCCCGGGTGCGTCTGGAATGCAACCCCGAGATCCCGGTCGCCCCTGGAGAGGAACATTGGCTTCTGGACACAAGCCTAGATGAGGTCTATTGGCCCTGCAGTCACTCGAGAGCAATCCCCAGCTTTCCTTCGCAACTCGAATGGAAGATTGGACTTCCCTGGGCCAACACAAGAGGCATCCTGAATTCCCCGTCGTAACTCGAGAATCCCGCCGCAACTCGAGAAAAACCACGTGGTTCCCCCGTCATCGCAAGATGAAGCCCTTTCCCGCTACAGCGTCTCAGGAGAAGTCCCACGTTAGGAATTGGAGGTCGAAACGGTACTTGGCACCCTTGATGCGCCCCCACAAAGTTCCCCGGCATCCCGGTCTCCCTGGAGAGGAACACCGAGGTTTTCCGGCACCACTTCCTCTGAGCCCCTTCTACCCTCCTGATCTCGACAGGAGGGTCGACTCCCCTGCTTTGTCTGGAAGGGGTTCCCGACCTTCCGGTCGCACCTCAGGATGAGGCCGGTCTCACGACGACATTCCAGACGTGGCCTCGTGGGTGCTTCCACATTGCGAAGCACCCCGATTTCCCGGTCCCCTCTTGATAAGAACCCGATGCCCGGACACCTCTCCGAACTCCACCCTGTGAATGAAGTCAACACGAAGGGGCAGTGACTCGCCCGTGCATCGTCCGGAAAAAACCCCCAGGTTCCAAATACAGCTCGACAAGTGGCCTCTCTCCCCGGGGACACCTCGAGAGGCAAGCGGAGTTCCATGCCTCAACCCAAGACGAGGCCTGACTCTCCTGTCCCCAGTCTGCAGGGACCCTGCGATCGGAGTCTGAAATCAGAGGAACCCTGAGGTTCCTGCCTCAACTGGAGATGAGGCCCTCTTCCAATGCACCAAACCCCGTGGAGTCCCGAGAGGCCCCTCCCACCTCCAGTTTCCCTGACTTCTCAGAGCCACCATGAGAAGCCCCCTGAGGTCACCTGCACAAGTCGAGGGAAGCCAGGGTTTCCTGCCTCAACCCGAGAAAGACCTCGAGAGACCTTCTTCAACACGTCTCGAGGCCAGATTCCCCTACCATGACTCGAGAGCAATGACGCGCTCCCCCTCGCCACTCGCATGGAGACCCGACTTCCCTGGCGCCCCACGAGAGGCTCACTGACCTCGCCGTCGTACCTCGTGAGAAACCGCACCCTGGGGCCGCCGCTCGAGAACCACCCCGAGACTCCCCCGTCATCGCGGAGATGAGGGCCTTCGTCTCCTGCATGGCCTAGAGGCCAACCTCGCGACCTCTCTCCAAACGCCTCAGGAGGCTTGACTCCCTTTAGTCCACCCAGTGAGCTCCAAGAGATACCCGTCGCGACTCGAGAGCAGAGCGGGGTTCTTTGCTTCCACTCGAGATGAATGCCTGTCTCCCCGGGTGCGTCTGGAATGCAACCCCGAGATCCCGGTCGCCCCTGGAGAGGAACATTGGCTTCTGGACACAAGCCTAGATGAGGTCTATTGGCCCTGCAGTCACTCGAGAGCAATCCCCAGCTTTCCTTCGCAACTCGAATGGAAGATTGGACTTCCCTGGGCCAACACAAGAGGCATCCTGAATTCCCCGTCGTAACTCGAGAATCCCGCCGCAACTCGAGAAAAACCACGTGGTTCCCCCGTCATCGCAAGATGAAGCCCTTTCCCGCTACAGCGTCTCAGGAGAAGTCCCACGTTAGGAATTGGAGGTCGAAACGGTACTTGGCACCCTTGATGCGCCCCCACAAAGTTCCCCGGCATCCCGGTCTCCCTGGAGAGGAACACCGAGGTTTTCCGGCACCACTTCCTCTGAGCCCCTTCTACCCTCCTGATCTCGACAGGAGGGTCGACTCCCCTGCTTTGTCTGGAAGGGGTTCCCGACCTTCCGGTCGCACCTCAGGATGAGGCCGGTCTCACGACGACATTCCAGACGTGGCCTCGTGGGTGCTTCCACATTGCGAAGCACCCCGATTTCCCGGTCCCCTCTTGATAAGAACCCGATGCCCGGACACCTCTCCGAACTCCACCCTGTGAATGAAGTCAACACGAAGGGGCAGTGACTCGCCCGTGCATCGTCCGGAAAAAACCCCCAGGTTCCAAATACAGCTCGACAAGTGGCCTCTCTCCCCGGGGACACCTCGAGAGGCAAGCGGAGTTCCATGCCTCAACCCAAGACGAGGCCTGACTCTCCTGTCCCCAGTCTGCAGGGACCCTGCGATCGGAGTCTGAAATCAGAGGAACCCTGAGGTTCCTGCCTCAACTGGAGATGAGGCCCTCTTCCAATGCACCAAACCCCGTGGAGTCCCGAGAGGCCCCTCCCACCTCCAGTTTCCCTGACTTCTCAGAGCCACCATGAGAAGCCCCCTGAGGTCACCTGCACAAGTCGAGGGAAGCCAGGGTTTCCTGCCTCAACCCGAGAAAGACCTCGAGAGACCTTCTTCAACACGTCTCGAGGCCAGATTCCCCTACCATGACTCGAGAGCAATGACGCGCTCCCCCTCGCCACTCGCATGGAGACCCGACTTCCCTGGCGCCCCACGAGAGGCTCACTGACCTCGCCGTCGTACCTCGTGAGAAACCGCACCCTGGGGCCGCCGCTCGAGAACCACCCCGAGACTCCCCCGTCATCGCGGAGATGAGGGCCTTCGTCTCCTGCATGGCCTAGAGGCCAACCTCGCGACCTCTCTCCAAACGCCTCAGGAGGCTTGACTCCCTTTAGTCCACCCAGTGAGCTCCAAGAGATACCCGTCGCGACTCGAGAGCAGAGCGGGGTTCTTTGCTTCCACTCGAGATGAATGCCTGTCTCCCCGGGTGCGTCTGGAATGCAACCCCGAGATCCCGGTCGCCCCTGGAGAGGAACATTGGCTTCTGGACACAAGCCTAGATGAGGTCTATTGGCCCTGCAGTCACTCGAGAGCAATCCCCAGCTTTCCTTCGCAACTCGAATGGAAGATTGGACTTCCCTGGGCCAACACAAGAGGCATCCTGAATTCCCCGTCGTAACTCGAGAATCCCGCCGCAACTCGAGAAAAACCACGTGGTTCCCCCGTCATCGCAAGATGAAGCCCTTTCCCGCTACAGCGTCTCAGGAGAAGTCCCACGTTAGGAATTGGAGGTCGAAACGGTACTTGGCACCCTTGATGCGCCCCCACAAAGTTCCCCGGCATCCCGGTCTCCCTGGAGAGGAACACCGAGGTTTTCCGGCACCACTTCCTCTGAGCCCCTTCTACCCTCCTGATCTCGACAGGAGGGTCGACTCCCCTGCTTTGTCTGGAAGGGGTTCCCGACCTTCCGGTCGCACCTCAGGATGAGGCCGGTCTCACGACGACATTCCAGACGTGGCCTCGTGGGTGCTTCCACATTGCGAAGCACCCCGATTTCCCGGTCCCCTCTTGATAAGAACCCGATGCCCGGACACCTCTCCGAACTCCACCCTGTGAATGAAGTCAACACGAAGGGGCAGTGACTCGCCCGTGCATCGTCCGGAAAAAACCCCCAGGTTCCAAATACAGCTCGACAAGTGGCCTCTCTCCCCGGGGACACCTCGAGAGGCAAGCGGAGTTCCATGCCTCAACCCAAGACGAGGCCTGACTCTCCTGTCCCCAGTCTGCAGGGACCCTGCGATCGGAGTCTGAAATCAGAGGAACCCTGAGGTTCCTGCCTCAACTGGAGATGAGGCCCTCTTCCAATGCACCAAACCCCGTGGAGTCCCGAGAGGCCCCTCCCACCTCCAGTTTCCCTGACTTCTCAGAGCCACCATGAGAAGCCCCCTGAGGTCACCTGCACAAGTCGAGGGAAGCCAGGGTTTCCTGCCTCAACCCGAGAAAGACCTCGAGAGACCTTCTTCAACACGTCTCGAGGCCAGATTCCCCTACCATGACTCGAGAGCAATGACGCGCTCCCCCTCGCCACTCGCATGGAGACCCGACTTCCCTGGCGCCCCACGAGAGGCTCACTGACCTCGCCGTCGTACCTCGTGAGAAACCGCACCCTGGGGCCGCCGCTCGAGAACCACCCCGAGACTCCCCCGTCATCGCGGAGATGAGGGCCTTCGTCTCCTGCATGGCCTAGAGGCCAACCTCGCGACCTCTCTCCAAACGCCTCAGGAGGCTTGACTCCCTTTAGTCCACCCAGTGAGCTCCAAGAGATACCCGTCGCGACTCGAGAGCAGAGCGGGGTTCTTTGCTTCCACTCGAGATGAATGCCTGTCTCCCCGGGTGCGTCTGGAATGCAACCCCGAGATCCCGGTCGCCCCTGGAGAGGAACATTGGCTTCTGGACACAAGCCTAGATGAGGTCTATTGGCCCTGCAGTCACTCGAGAGCAATCCCCAGCTTTCCTTCGCAACTCGAATGGAAGATTGGACTTCCCTGGGCCAACACAAGAGGCATCCTGAATTCCCCGTCGTAACTCGAGAATCCCGCCGCAACTCGAGAAAAACCACGTGGTTCCCCCGTCATCGCAAGATGAAGCCCTTTCCCGCTACAGCGTCTCAGGAGAAGTCCCACGTTAGGAATTGGAGGTCGAAACGGTACTTGGCACCCTTGATGCGCCCCCACAAAGTTCCCCGGCATCCCGGTCTCCCTGGAGAGGAACACCGAGGTTTTCCGGCACCACTTCCTCTGAGCCCCTTCTACCCTCCTGATCTCGACAGGAGGGTCGACTCCCCTGCTTTGTCTGGAAGGGGTTCCCGACCTTCCGGTCGCACCTCAGGATGAGGCCGGTCTCACGACGACATTCCAGACGTGGCCTCGTGGGTGCTTCCACATTGCGAAGCACCCCGATTTCCCGGTCCCCTCTTGATAAGAACCCGATGCCCGGACACCTCTCCGAACTCCACCCTGTGAATGAAGTCAACACGAAGGGGCAGTGACTCGCCCGTGCATCGTCCGGAAAAAACCCCCAGGTTCCAAATACAGCTCGACAAGTGGCCTCTCTCCCCGGGGACACCTCGAGAGGCAAGCGGAGTTCCATGCCTCAACCCAAGACGAGGCCTGACTCTCCTGTCCCCAGTCTGCAGGGACCCTGCGATCGGAGTCTGAAATCAGAGGAACCCTGAGGTTCCTGCCTCAACTGGAGATGAGGCCCTCTTCCAATGCACCAAACCCCGTGGAGTCCCGAGAGGCCCCTCCCACCTCCAGTTTCCCTGACTTCTCAGAGCCACCATGAGAAGCCCCCTGAGGTCACCTGCACAAGTCGAGGGAAGCCAGGGTTTCCTGCCTCAACCCGAGAAAGACCTCGAGAGACCTTCTTCAACACGTCTCGAGGCCAGATTCCCCTACCATGACTCGAGAGCAATGACGCGCTCCCCCTCGCCACTCGCATGGAGACCCGACTTCCCTGGCGCCCCACGAGAGGCTCACTGACCTCGCCGTCGTACCTCGTGAGAAACCGCACCCTGGGGCCGCCGCTCGAGAACCACCCCGAGACTCCCCCGTCATCGCGGAGATGAGGGCCTTCGTCTCCTGCATGGCCTAGAGGCCAACCTCGCGACCTCTCTCCAAACGCCTCAGGAGGCTTGACTCCCTTTAGTCCACCCAGTGAGCTCCAAGAGATACCCGTCGCGACTCGAGAGCAGAGCGGGGTTCTTTGCTTCCACTCGAGATGAATGCCTGTCTCCCCGGGTGCGTCTGGAATGCAACCCCGAGATCCCGGTCGCCCCTGGAGAGGAACATTGGCTTCTGGACACAAGCCTAGATGAGGTCTATTGGCCCTGCAGTCACTCGAGAGCAATCCCCAGCTTTCCTTCGCAACTCGAATGGAAGATTGGACTTCCCTGGGCCAACACAAGAGGCATCCTGAATTCCCCGTCGTAACTCGAGAATCCCGCCGCAACTCGAGAAAAACCACGTGGTTCCCCCGTCATCGCAAGATGAAGCCCTTTCCCGCTACAGCGTCTCAGGAGAAGTCCCACGTTAGGAATTGGAGGTCGAAACGGTACTTGGCACCCTTGATGCGCCCCCACAAAGTTCCCCGGCATCCCGGTCTCCCTGGAGAGGAACACCGAGGTTTTCCGGCACCACTTCCTCTGAGCCCCTTCTACCCTCCTGATCTCGACAGGAGGGTCGACTCCCCTGCTTTGTCTGGAAGGGGTTCCCGACCTTCCGGTCGCACCTCAGGATGAGGCCGGTCTCACGACGACATTCCAGACGTGGCCTCGTGGGTGCTTCCACATTGCGAAGCACCCCGATTTCCCGGTCCCCTCTTGATAAGAACCCGATGCCCGGACACCTCTCCGAACTCCACCCTGTGAATGAAGTCAACACGAAGGGGCAGTGACTCGCCCGTGCATCGTCCGGAAAAAACCCCCAGGTTCCAAATACAGCTCGACAAGTGGCCTCTCTCCCCGGGGACACCTCGAGAGGCAAGCGGAGTTCCATGCCTCAACCCAAGACGAGGCCTGACTCTCCTGTCCCCAGTCTGCAGGGACCCTGCGATCGGAGTCTGAAATCAGAGGAACCCTGAGGTTCCTGCCTCAACTGGAGATGAGGCCCTCTTCCAATGCACCAAACCCCGTGGAGTCCCGAGAGGCCCCTCCCACCTCCAGTTTCCCTGACTTCTCAGAGCCACCATGAGAAGCCCCCTGAGGTCACCTGCACAAGTCGAGGGAAGCCAGGGTTTCCTGCCTCAACCCGAGAAAGACCTCGAGAGACCTTCTTCAACACGTCTCGAGGCCAGATTCCCCTACCATGACTCGAGAGCAATGACGCGCTCCCCCTCGCCACTCGCATGGAGACCCGACTTCCCTGGCGCCCCACGAGAGGCTCACTGACCTCGCCGTCGTACCTCGTGAGAAACCGCACCCTGGGGCCGCCGCTCGAGAACCACCCCGAGACTCCCCCGTCATCGCGGAGATGAGGGCCTTCGTCTCCTGCATGGCCTAGAGGCCAACCTCGCGACCTCTCTCCAAACGCCTCAGGAGGCTTGACTCCCTTTAGTCCACCCAGTGAGCTCCAAGAGATACCCGTCGCGACTCGAGAGCAGAGCGGGGTTCTTTGCTTCCACTCGAGATGAATGCCTGTCTCCCCGGGTGCGTCTGGAATGCAACCCCGAGATCCCGGTCGCCCCTGGAGAGGAACATTGGCTTCTGGACACAAGCCTAGATGAGGTCTATTGGCCCTGCAGTCACTCGAGAGCAATCCCCAGCTTTCCTTCGCAACTCGAATGGAAGATTGGACTTCCCTGGGCCAACACAAGAGGCATCCTGAATTCCCCGTCGTAACTCGAGAATCCCGCCGCAACTCGAGAAAAACCACGTGGTTCCCCCGTCATCGCAAGATGAAGCCCTTTCCCGCTACAGCGTCTCAGGAGAAGTCCCACGTTAGGAATTGGAGGTCGAAACGGTACTTGGCACCCTTGATGCGCCCCCACAAAGTTCCCCGGCATCCCGGTCTCCCTGGAGAGGAACACCGAGGTTTTCCGGCACCACTTCCTCTGAGCCCCTTCTACCCTCCTGATCTCGACAGGAGGGTCGACTCCCCTGCTTTGTCTGGAAGGGGTTCCCGACCTTCCGGTCGCACCTCAGGATGAGGCCGGTCTCACGACGACATTCCAGACGTGGCCTCGTGGGTGCTTCCACATTGCGAAGCACCCCGATTTCCCGGTCCCCTCTTGATAAGAACCCGATGCCCGGACACCTCTCCGAACTCCACCCTGTGAATGAAGTCAACACGAAGGGGCAGTGACTCGCCCGTGCATCGTCCGGAAAAACCCCCAGGTTCCAAATACAGCTCGACAAGTGGCCTCTCTCCCCGGGGACACCTCGAGAGGCAAGCGGAGTTCCATGCCTCAACCCAAGACGAGGCCTGACTCTCCTGTCCCCAGTCTGCAGGGACCCTGCGATCGGAGTCTGAAATCAGAGGAACCCTGAGGTTCCTGCCTCAACTGGAGATGAGGCCCTCTTCCAATGCACCAAACCCCGTGGAGTCCCGAGAGGCCCCTCCCACCTCCAGTTTCCCTGACTTCTCAGAGCCACCATGAGAAGCCCCCTGAGGTCACCTGCACAAGTCGAGGGAAGCCAGGGTTTCCTGCCTCAACCCGAGAAAGACCTCGAGAGACCTTCTTCAACACGTCTCGAGGCCAGATTCCCCTACCATGACTCGAGAGCAATGACGCGCTCCCCCTCGCCACTCGCATGGAGACCCGACTTCCCTGGCGCCCCACGAGAGGCTCACTGACCTCGCCGTCGTACCTCGTGAGAAACCGCACCCTGGGGCCGCCGCTCGAGAACCACCCCGAGACTCCCCCGTCATCGCGGAGATGAGGGCCTTCGTCTCCTGCATGGCCTAGAGGCCAACCTCGCGACCTCTCTCCAAACGCCTCAGGAGGCTTGACTCCCTTTAGTCCACCCAGTGAGCTCCAAGAGATACCCGTCGCGACTCGAGAGCAGAGCGGGGTTCTTTGCTTCCACTCGAGATGAATGCCTGTCTCCCCGGGTGCGTCTGGAATGCAACCCCGAGATCCCGGTCGCCCCTGGAGAGGAACATTGGCTTCTGGACACAAGCCTAGATGAGGTCTATTGGCCCTGCAGTCACTCGAGAGCAATCCCCAGCTTTCCTTCGCAACTCGAATGGAAGATTGGACTTCCCTGGGCCAACACAAGAGGCATCCTGAATTCCCCGTCGTAACTCGAGAATCCCGCCGCAACTCGAGAAAAACCACGTGGTTCCCCCGTCATCGCAAGATGAAGCCCTTTCCCGCTACAGCGTCTCAGGAGAAGTCCCACGTTAGGAATTGGAGGTCGAAACGGTACTTGGCACCCTTGATGCGCCCCCACAAAGTTCCCCGGCATCCCGGTCTCCCTGGAGAGGAACACCGAGGTTTTCCGGCACCACTTCCTCTGAGCCCCTTCTACCCTCCTGATCTCGACAGGAGGGTCGACTCCCCTGCTTTGTCTGGAAGGGGTTCCCGACCTTCCGGTCGCACCTCAGGATGAGGCCGGTCTCACGACGACATTCCAGACGTGGCCTCGTGGGTGCTTCCACGTTGCGAAGCACCCCGATTTCCCGGTCCCCTCTTGATAAGAACCCGATGCCCGGACACCTCTCCGAACTCCACCCTGTGAATGAAGTCAACACGAAGGGGCAGTGACTCGCCCGTGCATCGTCCGGAAAAAACCCCAGGTTCCAAATACAGCTCGACAAGTGGCCTCTCTCCCCGGGGACACCTCGAGAGGCAAGCGGAGTTCCATGCCTCAACCCAAGACGAGGCCTGACTCTCCTGTCCCCAGTCTGCAGGGACCCTGCGATCGGAGTCTGAAATCAGAGGAACCCTGAGGTTCCTGCCTCAACTGGAGATGAGGCCCTCTTCCAATGCACCAAACCCCGTGGAGTCCCGAGAGGCCCCTCCCACCTCCAGTTTCCCTGACTTCTCAGAGCCACCATGAGAAGCCCCCTGAGGTCACCTGCACAAGTCGAGGGAAGCCAGGGTTTCCTGCCTCAACCCGAGAAAGACCTCGAGAGACCTTCTTCAACACGTCTCGAGGCCAGATTCCCCTACCATGACTCGAGAGCAATGACGCGCTCCCCCTCGCCACTCGCATGGAGACCCGACTTCCCTGGCGCCCCACGAGAGGCTCACTGACCTCGCCGTCGTACCTCGTGAGAAACCGCACCCTGGGGCCGCCGCTCGAGAACCACCCCGAGACTCCCCCGTCATCGCGGAGATGAGGGCCTTCGTCTCCTGCATGGCCTAGAGGCCAACCTCGCGACCTCTCTCCAAACGCCTCAGGAGGCTTGACTCCCTTTAGTCCACCCAGTGAGCTCCAAGAGATACCCGTCGCGACTCGAGAGCAGAGCGGGGTTCGTTGCTTCCACTCGAGATGAATGCCTGTCTCCCCGGGTGCGTCTGGAATGCAACCCCGAGATCCCGGTCGCCCCTGGAGAGGAACATGGCTTCTGGACACAAGCCTAGATGAGGTCTATTGGCCCTGCAGTCACTCGAGAGCAATCCCCAGCTTTCCTTCGCAACTCGAATGGAAGATTGGACTTCCCTGGCCAACACAAGAGGCATCCTGAATTCCCCGTAACTCGAGAATCCCGCCGCAACTCGAGAAAAACCACGTGGTTCCCCCGTCATCGCAAGATGAAGCCCTTTCCCGCTACAGCGTCTCAGGAGAAGTCCACGTTAGGAATTGGAGGTCGAAACGGTACTTGGCACCCTTGATGCGCCCCACAAAGTTCCCCGGCATCCCGGTCTCCCTGGAGAGGAACACCGAGGTTTTCCGGCACCACTTCCTCTGAGCCCCTTCT